>NC_141801.1:10197398-11447814 GCF_057944985.1 Cucurbita pepo subsp. pepo
TCATTATTGAGATAGGCCAGTATGTCAACCAGATTATATCATTCAAGTCTCAGAGAATCTAAGCCAAAATTTGTAAATAGAATATATGACGGGGTACCGGAACCCACCTTCCCACATATTTCTGGAAGTTTACTTGGATCCACAAAAGTGTGAGGAAGAAGCTTGAATATTTCTTGCGCTCCCTGAGAAACTACAAAAGAAATAAAAGGCAAATCCAATTTATAGAGAATGTATGCAAACCAATGTAAAGGTCACTTAATGAAATTATTGATACGCGAGAAACTTGAAAGCTGATGACAGAAATTCATTAATTCAAAAGACAAATGACTTTGCATATAAGGATATACATTGTTGATGCACAAGTTTTTAGCTGGACAATTTGGTTTTATCAATGAAGCTGAGTTGGATAATCATGTTGATCAGGATTCGCCAAAGGATGACACTTAGAGACTTGGTTCTGATAATCAGTGACAAGATTTGCAGGAGATTGTAAGTAAATATCGTCATACGTCTGGTCATATGAAACATGAATGTTGAAAGTTGTTGAATAATGATCAAAGACCTCAAATTGCTCAAGTTGCTTCCACGAATGAGACATCTAAGAGGTCAATTACTATTTTTGCAGATGATTTTCCTAAATTTCAATTGTACCAAGAATCATTGCAAGCATCCTCTTCATCGAATCCTATTGCAACTTTTGTTGAGTCAGGTAATATGAATCATTGTCTTCTTACATTTTCTATCAAACGGGCCATAGACTTTGGTGCCACAACCCATATGACAGGTAACTCTAACTTATTTTCTACCTCTTTGTCACCTACCCTCTCTCCAACTATCACTTTTGCAGATGGATCGACATCCTCTATTCTTGTATCTAGCACCCTCACACCCTTTCTTCCTTTTTCTATTAGTGAACTCACTTGTCACCTTAATTGTTTTATATTCTTTTTCCCTGACTATTGCTTGTTTTGGGATCGTATGACGAAGAAGATTATTGGTAAATAATATGAATTTGTAGGTCTTAACACTTTTGATCAATTTAGTCTAGCACTAAAGAAGTTTGGAATGAAGAAAAATATGTATGATTAATCTATTTTCTATCGATGATCTAAAAGTTGTATTACTTTGTTTGTTGTGTACAAAATGATACATCAAGTGTATCTTCTTTGAAAACTTTCTTTCAAGATCAGTTTCATACTAAGAATCTAGAAACACTCAAGTATTTTTGGGACTTGAAATGATGAGAAGCAAGAAAGATATCTTTTTGTCACAATGGAAGCTTTCACTTGATTTGTTATCTGAGATAGGAAAATAGGGAATCAAACCATGTAGTACTATGATGATACCTAATTTGCAACTCATCAAAGAAGGATAATCATTTAAAGATCTTGAGAAAAAGAAGATGTTAAGGATTATCGAGAAGTGTAGTTCCTCATCAGTTAGTTAAGAGGAAAATCATGGGTTTATAGGTAAGGAACACTATCTCCATTGGCATGAGGCCATTTTGGGGAAACCAAAAGCAAAACCATAAGAACTTATGCTCAAAGTAGACAATATCATACCATTGTGAGGGTCGTGGTTCCTAACATGGTATCAGAGTCACGCCCTTAACTTAGTCATGCCAATAGAATCCTCAAGTGTCGAACAAAGAATTTATGAACCTTGAAGGTGTAGCAAAGATGACTCAAGTGTCAAACAAAGGGTGCATTTTGTTCGAGAGCTCTAGAGAAGGAGTCAAGTCTGGATTAAGGGGAGGCTATTTGAGAGCTCCAAAGAGGCCTCAGAGGAGGCTCTATGGTGTACTTTATTCAAGAGGATTATTGAGGATTATTGAGGATTATTGAGGATTATTGAGAGGTGTAAAGAGAAGGATTATGGGTTTGTAAAGAACACTATCTCCATTGACATGAGGTCTTTTTGGGGAATCCAATCACGTGAGCTTATGCTCAAAGTGGGCAATACATATCATTGTGGAGGGTCATGGTTTATAACAGAAGATTGTTTGGAAAGTCGAATTAACTAATAGTGACACGACCAAATATCGCTTATTTAGCAAGTGTTGCAAATCATTATATGCTTCACCTAGAATGAATCATTGAGTTGCAATGAAACAAATTCTATGATACCTGAAAGTTGCACTTGGGGGTGGAATCCTACAGGTAACACAAAAGAATGTTTTTCAAATGTTGATTGGGTAGGATCTAAAGAAGATAGATCAACTTATAGATATTATGCTTTTGCAAGAGGTAATTTGGTATCGTGGAACAGTAAGAAACAAAATGTGGTTTCATGTTCAAGTATTTAGAGAAAATATAGAGCTGTGTCACACCCTATAAGTGAAATAGTGTGGGTACATCAACTTTTAACTGAGATAGGCTTCAATATTACTATGCCAACAAAACTGTGGTGTGGTAACAAGACCACACTGAACATATTGAAGTGGATTACCGTTTCATTCGTGCGAAAATACAACAGTTGACGACCACAAGATATGTAAAGATTGGAGAACAACTGAGAGATAGCCTTACTAAAACCTTAAATGGAGTAAGGATAAATTATTTTTGAAACGAGTTGAGCATGGGTGACATATTTGCTCTACCGTGAGGGGAGTGTTATAATAATATTATTATGTATAGTTGTCCTATGTTCTTTAGTTTAGGGTTCTCTTGTGTACCTATATATGCGTGTGTGTGACTCTCTAATGTAGAATACATTGATTGTTTTACCCAATACTATTTACAGCTCTAACCACTATGAATTATAAAATGGACAATCAATTAAAATATAAAATACCATTTCCTGAAGCCGTAAACACGATGACCAAAGGACAAATCTGTGGTGGTAAGCCCTGTGTTGCAATCTCCTCGCCCACAGATATTACTGCAGCCTTGGCTGCAGCCAGGGATGGATACGTGTATGACAAACCCAGCGAGAGGAAAGAAGTGGAAATTCCAAGGCTCAAATACCCTGCGCAGAACCATTTTTGGGTGTTATCAATATATATTATCCGAGAGCATACAACCGTCTCCATGTTTTGTGTATGGAAGGAAGCAAATATTCAACTCAAGAATTTTGAATACACTGAATTTTACATAGAACTAAAATATTTTGGTTAACAACCACTCTCATGCAAAACTAAATTAATAGGGGGAATTTGAAGCATAGTTAGATTCTTTTTGTTTCTAGAAGGCAAATTTTCTTAGAAAACAAAAGCCTGGCCAGGTGACTTAAGTTCAATTTATCATCCCAACCTACTCAATACCATCCACCCACTCCAATCTTCGCCATAAAAAATATTTTAATCCAATTGACAAGACATGACAACATCATATATAAAAGTTAAAAGAATCTCCAGGAATGAAGCATACTCTGTCCTAATCCATGCAAAATGTCTATAAATCCTGCTCTGCCAGCATATTTTCCAAACGCAAGCAACCTTTTTCCATGATCTCCAACTATAAGCTCGTAATCAAATAATGATGCCTTTTCTGATAAGATCTGAATGCCAAACATAAAATTAGAAGAAGAGCATTTGCCAAAAGGAGTTTATAGTTATCAAGAAAAAAGGCAACAGTTGTGGTACTTTGTCTAGTAAAGGCATGTTTTCCTTTTGCGCTTTGTGAGTGTGGGAGAAGAAGGCATAAGCTCTATCAGGAAGAATCATCTCCACCTGCAAAAACCTGAATTAATTATCTGTTTTTCGCAATAAACAAAATGGGCCAAGGTAAATAAAAAAAAACTTGTCTCACCTTAGGTTGTTTGACACCCAGAATTAGACCGCATTCTGACAGATCTTCAGAAATTTCACAGCCGACGTCCTCGTACTGTGCATCATGATAAATGCGTTTGGTAGATGGCTGAATAATTATACGAGATATTCCAGTTTCATTCCGTCCTCCGTGCAGAAGTCGAGCACAGTGTGCTGGGCATAGAGGCACCCTTCTTTCCCACTTGCTACAAGACTCCGAAAAAATCCCAACGATTCCATTCCCGAGCATGGTGTCAACTGCAGTTTTCAAAATCGAACAACGAACATCGCTTTTGTATACATGCAACCGATACTAACAGACAGCTAAACCTACAGTCCTGCTCTTATTTTTTTTACCGAATAATGGAGAAACAACCACTAAACCACTGAATTACTAAATAAAATTCTACACCTGAAATCTATAAATAGCAGTTCATCATAAACCTCGTAAATTCCTTGTCCTCTTCTTTATCGAGATTCTCTTCGATTTGATGCTATTGCACGTTTTAATTTACTTGCCAATAATGCAGAATTCGCTAAAAGAAAATTTCGTTCAGATTCAAATGTACACAACATTCAGCAAGCTATCTTCCTCATGTATTACGTCCTTCAAACTCATACACATGCATAGCATCGGACCAAGTTTCGCCACAATTAAACACAAATCAAATGCACGTAAAAATCAATACAAACACACACATACGCAATGCACATTACCAAATAAGTAAAATCAAACGTATCCTCAGACTCAAAGTCGAAGCAACGCAGAGGTGTCCACCGAAATCCACAAAGCCGGACCGAAAGGTTCGCGTTCGAATGTCTATGCAGGACAATATCAGAGACGCAGAGAGAGATCACGAGATGAATGCGCTTGTGTGAAGATGACTTGTAGTGCACGGATGTTTCATCGCTTGAAAATGGTAGCGTCGGCCATGGAAGGAAGAGCTGAGCTGACGGACTTTTTTGCCCAAACGGAGAGAGTATTAATACTACGTCCAAAATTTGGATGAGGACAACGTGTTCGCAGAATCAGCAGTTTGGACACGTGGACATGGTGAGTGGACCCGCTAGTTAATAACTTATTATTAAATTTTAATATTTATAGTTAAATAACGAAATTAGTTACAATTTAATTTTTATAAATATTGTTTTAATAACTTGATAGCACATGCAACCGTAACTACCAAATCGATATTGTACTCTTTGGTCTTTCCCTCAAAGCTTTGATAGGGGAAGGTTTCCACACCATTATCCAACGTGGGACATCACAGTCCACCCCCTTTCGGGGCCAGTGTAGGGGACACCATTCCTTCGAGGCCAGCGTCCTCGCTGGTACTCTTTTCTTCCTCCAATCAATGTGGGCCCGCCCCTAAAATCCACCCCCGTTTGGGGCCAGCGTCCTTACTGGCACACTGCCTCGTGTCTACCCCCTTCGGGGAAGAGCGAGAAGGCTGGCACATCGTCAGGTGTCTGGCTCTGATACCATTTGTAACGACCCAAATCCATCGCTAGCAGATATTGTCTTCTTTGAGCTTTTCCTTTCACGCTTCCCCTCAAAGCTTTAAAACGCGTCCGATAGGGGAAGGGTTCCACACCCTTATAAAAGAAAGGTGGTTTGTTCTCCTCCGCAACCAATGTGAGACATCGCAGCAACATAATTTGAGTTACATAATTTCAGTTAAATTATATTCGTAGAGATATTTATTTAATTTGTCAAAGGTATAAAATTTCTACTTCAATAAAGGAGAAAATATAAAAAAAGATTATTCCTCGTCCTACTTCGACCATGTGTCGCTCTACTTTTATAATATAAATATATCTATATCAATATTTATATAAATGTTCAATGTTATTTTTTAAAATATATATATATGGATTAATTAGGGTATTTTTTATTTTTTAATAAAAATTATTTTAGAAAATGAAAATTATTAATTAAAAATTTCTAGCCATAATTTCCATCCCTAATTTTCAAAAATTAAATAGATTTCTCTAAAATATTTTAATTATGAAGATAAAATGATAGAGAATAAATTCGAATTTTGGCACTGGTCTACTTCATATCCCACTTTTTTTCTACTTTTAATAATTCAACGGCATTTTAATTAAATATTCTTTAACGATTTTTAACTAAAGATTTTTAAACTTTAATATATATTTATGTTCTATAACTTATGATTGGAAATTAAATAATTAAAACAAAACAAGGAAATCTCATCCAACAAAATACCTCTTCATTCACATTTTTATTCTTTTATTTGTTTGCGTTACACTTTTCATTATTTTATATCCCTTCCCCGTTATACTTTTTATTATTTTATATCTCTTACACTTCCTTTCTTATATCTGTGGTGCATTAGAACATGTGGTTAAAAATAAATGGGGAGTTCGGCTAAAACTGTTTAGAGATCTTTTACGGGTTACATAAACATCTCTAAACAAACATTAAGCTTATTTATTGGACACAAGATCACATATCAAACTCAATATATAACCTAGATGATTCCCGTTGATGTCGACAAGAGAAGGGTCAAACTGGTATCAAGCGATGAATGAATCTACCTCCATCTAAGGACAGTTTTAAGAGACCCATATACCCACAAAAGAATCCGCATTAGAGGTAATTAGAAAGGCAATCCCATCTACAGAAGAGTGGAGAAGATAGTTTTGAAAAGGAGAAACGATATCAGTGGAGTTCGCCTCTAAATCAAGAAACCAAATAAGGTAGACATAAAAAAGCTATGCCCACGCTTAAAGCAAAGGAAGAAGAAGAGGAGGAGAGGGACTAATTGAGTGCGACCAACGACTTGACTTTCTTTCTGAAGTAAGCATCACAAAAGAGGGCGACATTCTTAGCAGCCAAGAAAGATATAAGAAAATACTAGGAGATAGGAGAATGCATTGTAGAGTAACAGGAGAATGCATATAGAGTCAAATAGGAAAGATCATTAGGTAAAGAGAAAAGAAAAGAATTATATGTTCTTCTATATATGTGGATGTATGGTAATTTACAGTTAAGTTGTGAACTTACAGGCATAAACATCGTAGTAACTAGGAAGTATGAACTTTAGATCAGAGCTTCCACAGTTCATAGCCATGGAGACATCTGCTGTACAGTGAGGGAGTTGGGTCATTGTAGAATGGAATAGAAGTCGTGAAGAGCAGAGTACAAAGGCTCTGCAGCCCTGGGTCTGTCCACCGTCCCCAGCAGAATGTCGGAGGTGGTTAGATAAGGATCACCATAGAAGCGTAGATTTGTACTCATCCTTGTTGCAACCACGTTTCCTTCTAATGATACTCCAACAAATGCGCCTGTCAAGAAGTAATAAACTAATGCATCAGTTACAAGTTTTGGAAGCAATTGGACACATTAAAGTTTAGGTACCACTTACTTGGACAAAATTGAAAGGACAATGACCTATTAAGCTACTTTAAAAGTTCAAATAAGAGCTCAAGAACTAAACTTATAATTTATGCTAACTTATTTAACAAAGATATCTCCACTCTTGCGGTTTATGAAAACAAAATAAGAGCTCAAGATCTAGTGAGGTTGATTCCACTACATAAATCAATTTAGTTGCAGCAATCATCATAAAGAAAAACAATTTAGACAACAGAACAAGCAGTTAGGACTAATTCCTGCACGATCCATGAAGACGGTTTGAAAGTAGTAAAAAGCTAAAAGTTCATGGATTACTGATTGATTATTCAATGATCAGATACGCTAGCTTCAGGAAGAAAATGGCATGAAATCCAAGTAATAAAGAAAATGCATAATCTGATCAGGATACCTTTGCTACAACTATATGTATAGCACATGCCAGAACCCCTATCTCCAGCTCGGAGATCTGCTTCCAACACCCTACCGACAGGACCAGCAGCGACACTACACCCAGCACCAAGTGAAAAGTGCATACGGCTACAGAATGTCTTAACAGCTTTTGAATCATGAAGGACGATAATGAAATCCATGAGCTCACCTCCAATCTAAAAGTAACAATGGTACAAGAAATTTAGAACTTAATAAGCATACAAGACTCTTGTTCCACATCCCATTGAAGGGACAAGAAACCAAAATGTATGCTGTCAAATTATCCAATAGCCAAACTTATCCATCTCCTAAGATTTAAAATTCTTCCAGAAATTCTACACATATAAAGAAAATTGAAGTTTTTTTACCTGGGCACCCCATCCTAATCCAACGGATAGTATGGCTGAAGGGGCAGACCACGAACCATCAGACCTTCGGGCAATAACCAACCCAGTGCCAAATTTGTATGCAACCAACACTCCACCTTTAGCGACTGTCAAAATAGCAAGCCCTTTGGCCCCCTTCAGTACAGCCCAGGGTATAGACTTTTCAGGATTTAGTCTTGAGACCTGTACAATTCAACAATCTAAGAATGTCACAAAAGAATAGCCCCACCATAGCTTAATCAATCACAATATACTTAATAAATCTCACTGATTAAAACGACAATTGAATTGCAGTTTAAGTTATCATGACTTCCTTGAACAACTAAGATGCATAGTAAGCACACCTGGAAGTATCCTCTTAGTGTTTTGGATGCTTTGTATATCTCATATTCCATGGACATACCAATAGGGAGATTTAACCACCCTCTACTGCTCGTCCAGTCCATCACATCATGTTTCGCCCTCTGCACAGCATTGCTAGTGCTGTTAATAAGTATACCCTGTAAAGGATCAAGCCTGTCATAGCAGGCATCGCATACCCTCTGTGGATTTCTCTCTCTGAACTTAACGGGCATTAAACACCTTCCCTTTGAACAGGCTCGGCAGAAAATCCCTCCACAAAATCGACAATGATGCCTACCACGAGTGATTGCAGTAAAAGGGGCAGTACACTGCATGCAAATTGAAGAAGAGCTATCTGGAAGCCACTCTGGGGGCTCAGCCTCCAAAACATCTTTATAAGCATTATAATTAATCATATTCGGCTCAAGTAGAGGTGGGGCACTGGGAATGTAGACCGATGAGTGCAAATAGGTATCTCCATTTTTTTCAGACCCAAGGAATGAAACATTTGAACTGGGAACTTGTTTATCGGAGGAGACATCCGAAGATTTATTCGCGCCAGTCAATATAGCAAACATCCCATTCAAAACATTTTTTAAATTAACCTCCGGACGCACACTATTTTGCTCTGGGTTATCAAATTCTTCACTTGAATCATACCCGTCATCAGTAAAGTCTTCAGATTCAACAGGAAATTTCGAGCTTGTATGGAATGGCGCACTACCATTAGGTATGGCCCAGAGAGAATCGCAATCATCTTCGCCATTCGGGACTGCATTACTCTTTGCAACATTAGAAAGGGAAGAATATGTAACTCTCCCGTTTAAGGTAGCCATGAACAACAACAATCGCGTTCAATTACTGAAACAAATAAGACCAACTGTAAGAATACAAATAAATAAACTAAAAATAAAAAAGAAGACCAAATTCTTCTTCAAAATTAGTCGCGTAAGAAATTCGACAAATAATTATTTTCCATCCCAATATGCGAATGTTGGAGGGAAAATCATCAACGACTAACAAGTACACAAAAAACAAAAAAACAAGAAGACGCTGAATAAGAATTTCAAAAACCTTAAACTTCCAAACCCTAAGAAGAATAATTCAAAATCTAGGGTTTTCTTCGATCGACTATGCTAGAACAAGTTATAAAACTAAAAATTTCGAAGGAAATCGAAACGAAAGAAGACCGAATTGCCCTACCTTTCTCCCATGAAGATTTCAGCAGAACTAGGTCTTGAACTGGGGAAACGAACGAGAACGAGAACGACGACGGCGGATCAAACGGGAGAGAATTCGCGAACCTCTTTCAAGGATGCAAGCAATCTTTTCTTTCGAATTTCGCATTTTATATGTATCGTCTACCACAAATACTTCAGGGTGGGGAAATGCCTGTACATATGCCGGGAGAACACGTGTTCTATTTATTTTATTTTTTTAAAAGTTTAAATTACAAAATAGGTTTTTACAAAAAGAAAAATAAATAATAATAAAATTTAGTTTTATAGCTTGAAAAGTTATAATTTTATTTATATGATTGGACAAAATTTTATAAATGGTTGAATAAAACTTCCTAAGTAATAATTTAAATTGTAAATACTAAATTATAATTTTATTGAATTTTTAGAGCCAAATTTGTAACTTAATATACCTCCTAATATTCCATTTTAGTTTTTATATTTAAGAACGAGTAAATTTAGATGAATAAAATCAAATTACAGAAAGAATCAAAGGTCATATAAAAAAAAAAAAATAGACCACGGAGAAGAGAAGAGATGTCCAAATTATAACGATTCTAACATCTTTTGAATCACTGAACTGGAACTAAAATGTACGATGATCGAGGTATTATCGACTCATCTTCTTGTCAATATTGTCAACAATTTTACAATTTTAAATCTTCAAATTGATCCTAACTTGGAGAAAGAATAGAGATTGTTTTTGAACTATGTAAAATCACTTTTTGTGATATTCAAAACCGCTCCGAAACATCCTTTTTAATTACTAAAAGATCGTATTTAAAAGTATAACATTAAATATTAAATTGATTTTGAATGACTAAGGTTAATTTTAAATATGACAAAAGTAATTTAAACTTATTTCAAATTCATTCTCAAATACTCAAAAGGAATTGAAACTAAATTAAATGTGCATTTAAAGAGTTATCGACATCCCTTAAACTTCAAGAAAACACCATCAACTTCCCGAGTAAAAAAAACACTTCTAATCCTCCCCGAGTACTTTACAAAACAAGACATGTCAATCATGCACATATGATATGAACTCACGTCTACAACGCCCAAAAAGATCATAATTATTCTACGCGAAACGCTTCAAAATTAGGCGTGCCACCTTATACGCCACCATATGAGGGCACCTTGCCTTGGCAATTTCTATGATCTTATGACCGTTATGAAATGGCATGATTAAAGTACAAATATAAACATCAAAATCAGACTAACTACCCTAAAGGGTAATCTATTCTTCCTCTGTCATTAGTTGGAAAATTGGACGATAATATAGAAGCAACCTCACAGTAATCCCCAAATGAAACGACAAGACCAAAATAAAATGAACAAAAGTAACGAACTTAGTTACCGGTCCGTGAGTTAATTAGCCGAGAATTGGAAAGATGCGAGTAATGTGTTCCAAGGGAATGCTGTCGGAGGATTTCTTCTTCAGTTCAGGATGGTTGAATTCGTTTGGTGGTATAACAATAAGTTGGCCCTTCCCATGACCTTTCTCAAGAATCCAACCAGAGTTTGCAACTTGGTGCTCAAGAAATTTGTCCAAAGATAAGCCCTCAATATTGATTGCCTGTAACATGCCGACGTAAAATTAAGAATATTAACACGGGATATTGAACATATAGTACTAGAAAGTATCGATTGAAGCAAAATCTCGAAAACGACAAGAATTGGGGTGATGGGTAGGCATCCTCTATAGCATGTCAGACAGGAAATAGACAATGCAAGGTAATTGGAATAGGATTTATGGTATAGTTAACAGCAGAGAACAAAAATTATGACACCGATCACCAACCGAAACATTAGGAGTGCAGCAACGGCAAGCCACAAACAAGTGAACACTACTGAAAATTACAGCAATACTAGTTTTATTTATTTATTCATACCTCAGCAAGCACAGTTCTAGGAACCTTTTGATAAGTTAAGGAAAGAACATGGACTGCATAAGCTTGAATAGCTTGCTCAAAACCTGCATCATATGTTCATATTAGGAACAGCCAAACAGAGGGTGATCTATATATAAAATGGGTCTGCAAATCCAAAATCATTTATTTTTTGTATCAGCTGTGGCCCACTCCAATACTGCAGGGAGACTTTGTGCAGCATAAAGCCAACTACTCTAGGAAACATAATAAGTGAGAAACATATATTCACTTAAGGTTTACCACATGGAGGCTCGAACCAAGGCCTCCCGGGAAACTTCCCTCCAAACTCCTCAACACGTCTTGAGATAAATTTTTTCACTCATGGTTATGAAACTATAAATATATCCTAAAGACTATCAAGATAGTACTGAAGACTGCAAACAAACAAGTTTCTGCTTTGTAGTTCCCAAGTACCTGGCACAGCTTCAACTATGTGGCGGTTCTTCGCAGCTTCATCCCAAAATTGACGGAACTTTCCAGTCTACACATGGATAAGATCGAAGTAGTCATAAATTTCGAACGAGAATGCTCTCAAAAAACTAAAATTTAAGTGCTAATGAAAAACGTAAAAAAAAAAAAAAAAAAAAAAAAAAAAAAATTAAAAAATTAAAAAACTTGCATACCTCCAAATAGTGGGAAAGTATAATCAGAGTCTTGAATTGATCCTCCATTTGCTGTAACAACATATTTAAAAGGGGTCTTGAAGGGGCAAGATGGAAAAGAATAAGAAAAGCATGAGCTAAAGTGTAAACATGCTCGGTGGCAGTGTTTTTGTTCGGAATAAAATCAACTCTAAAAAATTTCCTTAAGATTAATTCTTCTGTTAGTCTCAAGACATTGACCTTGTAATAATAATTAAAAATTGAGGCCATTAAATTTGATGTGGTTTTACCCTTGTATAGGTTTCTAGCTCCTCCTAGGATAACGTTGTTCGGCATGCTTTCATCGATCTTAATGAAAGCTTAATTTTGTCTTAAAAAAACTCATAAAAGAACAACGAAGTGTACACGGCACAATTCAATTTGTTAAGAAAATGAGCAACCTAATCGTTTCTTCTTGCAGATCAATCAAATTGACAAGGACATAGACATCTTGAGATGAAACAACATTAATGAAACTTAAAGGTTGTTGAAGTACAAAACAGTTAACACATACCACTCGTTCTGGAATTAAAAAGAGACACAGGCTGAAATCTGGAGCTGGAATTGCCATCAGAGCCTATCCACACCTCGTACAAAGCCCTCAAAATTAAAATTAATGAACAAGTAGATGAATTACATTCTTCACAATATGCAAAGAAAATTCAAAGAAAAACATACCTTGACCAGGATGCGAGCCACAATTTGTGTACTCATTCTTTCGGGCTCAAACTGTAAATCG
Source organism: Cucurbita pepo subsp. pepo (assembly GCF_057944985.1). Taxonomy (NCBI): domain Eukaryota; kingdom Viridiplantae; phylum Streptophyta; class Magnoliopsida; order Cucurbitales; family Cucurbitaceae; genus Cucurbita; species Cucurbita pepo. The sequence continues at coordinate 10,210,238 of NC_141801.1, forward strand.
AACAATAACGAATTACTAGAAGAATAAACATGTGAATGAAAGAAAAACACAGGTTCAAAAATCAAAAGCTTCAAGGTCCACGTCCAATGCATTATATAAGAAGTATTCGAATATCTATCCAAAGCATAAATAAAAAAGTTTTCTGAAGGCACATTCAAACAGGGCCAAGAATATAAGAAACAACAAAAGTAAACAATTTACATCTAGTAAATAACAAGTACCTGGTAGAGGCGAAGCAGGCATAAATTAGCATCTAAGCTGTATGTTTCTGACGAGACCTGGAACACAAACGTTCAATCCAACAAGAATAAGACAATAGATTTCTCAATCCAAACGTACAATTATAAATTTAAAGACAATCGAGAAGATGATAAAAATTTACAAATCGAACTGAAAACAAAAGACAGAGATAGAAAAAGACCTGCTCATTTACGTAGTTTTCAAGATCAGGAAGGATATCAGGATTGTAAGGATTCACCGCGAGCAACTGCTCCACCGCAGACGCCATCTCTTGCTGTGGCTGCTTCTGCAATTCTCTCCCCATACCACCGGATTCCGACGCCGATTAGGTATCCGGATAAGCTTCTCTTCGTTGCGGTATACACTTCCAACTTGTGCTGAGGTTCCCGCTCGAAACCCTCGATTGGGGACGTTGATGAATCCTCTATTTTAGGGTTTCGTCCAAAATGGTATTTTTATTTATTTGTTTAATTTTGTTATTTCACATTAAATTATACAAAATATCATTCTCACAAAAAAATATATATTAAAAAATATTATTTACTTTTTAACTATTTTAAATATTATTATTATTATTTACAAAATAAAAAAAAATTATAAATTTTTTAAATTTAGCAACCTAAAATCAATTTAAAAATAAATAAATATATAATATATTGGTTCTGACCCAAGAGAAGAAGCCCAATATAGATGATGGCCCAGGCCCATTAAAGATAAAATGACACACGTGCCATTTACACGTGCTAGAAAGGTTGGCAACATGCAATGAAAACGATTTTTTTTAATTTTTTTCGTGCAGCCATACAGAAAAAAAATATTAATAATAACTTTTCAGAGACAAAACGAACCGTTTTGTTGCAGTTGTATATTCTCTGACCCGACCAAACGCACCGTTTTTGGCAATTTCTGCTTTGTTGGAAATGCAAACAAATAATTATAAAAAAAAAAAAAAAAAAGTATATATGGCATGGCCGTGTAAAAGCGACGTCGTTTTATGTTTTGGAGCTAAACAAATTTGGTGTTTATTGATTTTTTTTATTAAATGATTTGGTCTCTTTTGCCCTTACAAAATTGTGGATTCAATAAATTTTAAATAAGTTTATTCTTAATTTCTTTTTAAATTGTATTTATTGATATTGTTTTTATTTTATAATTATAAGCTTGTAAGAGCGTGTTTTATTAAATAAGATACTAATTTATCGTTCTAATCTATAATTATTGAACGGAGTCGCAAAATGACAAAGGGAGAGGGATCAAAATGAAATTATTCCCATCAAGTTATTTAGAACGAGCTTGATTAATTTGATTTCTGTTGTAATACTTGTAATGAATAACTCGATCTTGTTGTCCATATATGCAAGTGGATCCTCCAGCAGATCTTTAACTCTTCTATTGTTCTCGTCCCCGACACATGTCCTACGAGAAGAGAGTATCTCATGACTTTCTTTCGAGTAGACTAAAGGAGCTTCTCTTAGCACGGGATGCTTGATCCCGCTAAAGGAAATAACATTTGCAAGCTTGTCACGCTCCACTATTTTAATTATTTTTCTTACATTTTAATTTAAGATTAATAATCCTAAAATATCAATAAAAATACTTTATAATAAAATAAATAAATAAAAAAAAGATCAAATTGACTAGTTGTATCCAAGCGCCGCCGCCAGGGAAGCGGAAAAATGCAGCCCACAGCATTGAGACGAGGGGCATCCTAGGTAAATTAAACGTATTGCGGAAGAAAACTTTAGAATTAGTTAATATTGTTGATTTTTAATTATTATTTTTTTGAAAAGTGACGTTTAATATTAAATATAACATAAAGTTTTTATAATTATAATTATCATATGTTATTACTTTTAATTAAATATATGCGACATCGACATTTTAAAATAAGGTGCCATCTCCTTTTCATTAAAAAATTAAAAAAGGTATCGATTGAGATCTGCTCCCCTCAAACCGTAGGGCAGCCCGTGGGTTTTGGACCTACCCTCCAGCTAGTAATGCAGCTGAAAATAACTCTTAATAATAAAAATTTAATAAAAATATTTATTAACTTTCTATTTTTGAGCTTTTAAATTTTAATAATAATATTCTTACACTTAACGAAATTAAAATAAAAATATTTAACAACTCTATTGACTTTTTAAGTTTTTAAATATAAAAAAAATGTATATTGTAAATAATGAATAAATAAACTAACAACATTAAAAATTTAATTAAAAAAGTGTTTTTCTTTTGTTTTTAATTATGTTGTTGGATATTTATTTTTAAAGTATATGATTTTTAGCTTTGTGCTAACGTGGTAAATATAATTAAAACTTTGTTATATAATTCTTTAAAAAAATGTGAAATTATTTGTATTTGTATAGTTATTTTCTTTAATTAAAGAAAAAGCACACATATATATATATAGCTTTTAATATATTGACATTCTAATAATAGATTTATTTTTCTCTAGCTCCCTCGACTTTTCAAATTTTCGTCCCATGCCCCATGTCTATTTAAAATTTAAATAAGGATTTTGTAACGGGCGACCCACTAATTAATTACAAAAAAAAAATAAAACTATTTTGTTGAATAAGTCTCATTATCTAATATATATATTGCAATAATTAATTTATATAATGAAATGGGATCTGTTCGATGAAAGTCCCACGTCCGTTAATTTAGAGAATAATAATGTATTTATAATTAAAGAATATTATCACCCTGGAAATAATTTATAAATAAAAAATAATATGTGGATAATTGCAAAATATAATAACAACTCGCCAACGAATATTCAATAATGGCAAGTTTAATTTAAAATCAATATATATATTTTAAGAAAGAAAAAGTTGTAAAAGCTAAAATGACAGTGAAAGGCGGTTTTAGGTAGCCACGTGGCGGGCGGTTACAGGTTTTGAGGTTGACGAAACTCGCGCCAAAAAAAACACACAGTTTGACGAAAACACCCACCGAATATTATACTATTAAATTCCCCAAATCTTAAAATATAATTTAATAAAATTAAAAATAAAAATAAATAAAAAAAAGCAATTTCTGCAAATTCATCATTGCAAATTAAAAAAATTATCTGTAAAATAAAATGACATCATGATAATCCCGACATTTTCCTACAAAACAATAATGTTTTGTGGTAGCCACGAGGGTGCACCTTGTTGGTATACATAGACCGTGATTTTCAATTCTTTTAAGCTTCTCTTCGTTATTCTACGGATTTTCGTTTGAAAGTGGTATCCATTAATTCATATACTTCATTGGGCTTTTCTTTTCGGGCTTCCCCTCAGGACTTAAAAACGGTATGCTTGGCGAAGTTTGTTCTCTTCCCCCAACCAATGTGGGACATCACAATCCACCCCCTTTGAGGCCCACCGTCCTCACTAGCACTCTTTCCTTCCGCCAATCGACATGGGATCGCCCCCAAATCCACCATCTTTGGGGCCAGCGTTCTTACTGGCACACCGCCTCATGTCTACCCCTTGAGGGAACAGAGAAAATGCTGACACATCGTCCGGTGTCTGGCTCTGATACCATTTGTAACAACCTAGATCCACCGCTAGCAGATACTGTCCTCTTTGAGCTTTCCATTTCGGGCTTCTATTCAGAGCTTTAAAACGCGTCTGCGACATGGACATGATGGTTTGTTCTCCTCTCCAACCAATGTGAAACATCACATCTTATTTACGAGTATCACGAAACCGCTTTAATTTAGTATAACTTTGATGATCATACATTGATTGACTGGTAGAATAATTTTAAAAAAAGATTTGAAAAGGGAAAAACGGGGTGAGAGGAAGAAGACGCAATGGGAGTAGAGAAGAACAAAAGCGGTTTTGCGGAAGGTAGAAGAAAACCACAGGAAGCAAAATGGCAGTATTAATGGCATTTTCACGGAAATTCAAGGTCCCATTTCTTTACCCACCGCAAGCAACCATGGCGATCCAAAACCTGCTGGATAAGAACTTCAAATCCTCAAAACCCTTCTTCCATTTCCCGTATAAAACCCCTCTCCTCTTTCTCACCTCTCCACTTTCTCATTCCTCTTTCTTGTTCTAAGGTTCGTTCTTCCCTCTGATGATCTCTGAATGATCTAAATCAGTTTTCATTTCGTTTGATTCTTTTAGAATCTTATGTTTGATTAATTCTGCTGATGGTTTCTGTAATTTTTTGGTGTAAGAAATTAATGTTCTGTAGATTTGAATGAGAATGACAAGTGTCATCTTCGCCCTGATGATCTCTTTAATCTTTGTTTTTTCCTCCATTTTGTGTCTATATATTACCACTTCTCTGTCTGTATGCATATGCTTTTTTCTGCTTGTAAGCTCTGTTTTGTCTTTTTTTTTGTATCTTCTTCATGATTTTTCTGCTGTTCTTTATCTTCTGAACAAAACAATTCTTCCAGCTTCTTCAATGGAGGAGTATTCATACTGGCATTTGTTCTTCTCATCTCTTTGTGCTCCTCCCTGCTGTATCTAAAGAACATGCAACTTTTCAAAACAGTGTCTAAGCTTCTATCGTTTCAGCTGCTTAAGATTGCCAAATTCTCTGTTTTTCATGTTCATGCTTTATAGTTTGATGGAAATCACAGCTGAATCAATCCCCATATTTTAGAATTTTGTCAAAGTGTCTGTAGGGTCCGGATGGGGTGGATTTAGGAATGTTTAATCAACCCAATTTGATTTGCAGGTGAAGTTTGATTTGAAGTAAATGGATTGTTCACATAATTTTATGTTTATTTGCAGCTGAAACAAACTAAAATCTGAGATTTCTGTTAATACTCCAAGAAGGTAGCCATGGCAGAACGACTCCTCAACCGTGTTCATAGCCTCCGTGAACGCTTGGATGAAACTCTCATCACTCAAAGAAATGAAATCCTGGCCCTCCTCTCAAGGTATATCTGATTTAGATCCTCTGTTTTTACATTTTTGCTGGATCATGGTCTGGAAAGTGTTAACATTGGTAGCTAAAACTAGAAAAACAAGGCCATTGACAACCAAATGACTTTGATTTGTGTGTAGGATTGAGGCCAAGGGTAAAGGCATCCTGCAGCATCATCAACTGATTGCTGAATTTGAAACTATTCCTGAAGAGAACCGAAAGAAACTAGCAGATGGGGCGTTTGGCGAAGTCCTGAGATCCACCCAGGTGATAAGAATCATCTCTTTTGGTTATTCATGTCTGCTATCTGCTCAAATTTGAAGTCATTTGTGGTGCAGGAAGCCATAGTTTTGCCCCCATGGGTTGCTCTTGCTGTTCGTCCAAGGCCAGGTGTGTGGGAATACATTAAAGTTAATATCCATGCACTGGTTGTTGAAGAGCTTCAAGTTGCTGAATATTTACATTTCAAAGAAGAACTTGTGAATGGAAGGTAAAAGTCTTTGAAAGTTTATGATCCTTTTAAGTTGCAATAAACATGGTTGGGTTCTGATATCTTGAACACTTTTTGGCCATTGTAATGCTAGTTCGAACGGCAACTTCACTCTCGAGCTTGATTTTGAACCATTTACTGCTTCCTTCCCTCGCCCGACTCTCTCTAAGTCCATTGGCAATGGCGTCGAGTTCCTCAACCGTCACCTCTCTGCAAAGCTCTTCCATGGTAAAGAAAGCATGCAGCCATTGCTGGACTTCCTTAGAGTTCACTGCTACAAGGGAAAGGTACTCACGAACACCCTTTTGATTCAGCCTTAAACTTGTTCTAGTGTTTACTTGGGTGAGTTTTTTGGTTGCAGACAATGATGCTGAATGATAGAATTCAGACTCTGGATGCCTTCCAACATGTGCTGAGGAAGGCAGAGGATTATCTAGTTACGCTTGCACCCGAAACGCCCTACTCTGAGTTTGTACATAAGTTCCAGGAGATTGGTCTTGAGAGAGGGTGGGGCGACACTGCCGAGCGTGTACTCGAAATGATTCAACTTCTCTTGGATCTCCTTGAGGCACCCGATCCTTGCACCCTCGAGAAGTTCCTTGGTAGAATCCCCATGGTCTTTAACGTTGTCATACTTTCGCCCCACGGTTACTTCGCACAAGATAACGTCTTGGGTTATCCCGACACTGGTGGCCAGGTTGGTTTGGATCAAACAAAGGAAAAGAGTTAATGTTCTTTTATTGTTCTAAACTGACATGTTTGTTTGTTTATTTCTTTGATGAAGGTGGTTTACATCTTGGACCAAGTTCGTGCTTTGGAGCATGAAATGCTTCAACGTATTAAGCACCAAGGATTGGACATAACTCCTCGTATTCTCATTGTAAAGTCGAGATCTTTCGGCTTTTTGTTTAAATTTAGACCCGCTTTCGATTTGATGTTTGATGTTCGCCTGCTCTTGTTTTTGTTGATACCAGATCACTCGACTCCTCCCAGATGCAGTAGGAACCACCTGCACCCAACGTCTCGAAAAAGTATTCGGAACCGAGCACACTCACATTCTTCGAGTTCCATTTAGAAATGAGAACGGAATCCTCCGCAAGTGGATCTCAAGATTCGAAGTCTGGCCTTACCTAGAGACTTACACCGAGGTGATCCTACCGCCCTTTATCTGATATCTGTTGTGCCAGCTTCTTTGATCGTATACTAAACTGTAATGTCCTTGTGTCGGTCAGGATGTTGCACAGGAACTTACCAAAGAGTTGCAGGGAAAGCCCGACCTGATCATTGGAAACTACAGCGACGGTAATATCGTCGCGTCGTTACTGGCACATAAACTGGGCGTTACACAGGTTTGTGACATCTCTATAAACTCTTGTTCATGTTTCTTGCTATCATTGGTAAAGGCTCATGGTCTTGTTCATTTGTTTCCTGCTTCTGCAGTGTACTATCGCCCATGCCTTGGAGAAAACCAAATACCCTGATTCAGATATTTACTGGAAGAGATTCGACGACAAGTATCACTTTTCATGCCAATTCACGGCCGACCTTATTGCCATGAACCATACCGATTTCATCATCACGAGTACCTTCCAAGAGATCGCTGGCAGGTAAGACGTTTATTTCATTGTTCATGGTTCGAGTATATGTAGATGGTTTGAGTGTGTTGTCTTATACATGAACTCTTTTGGATCTCAGCAAAGATACGGTTGGACAATACGAGAGTCACACTGCTTTCACTCTTCCAGGGCTCTATCGAGTGGTTCATGGAATCGACGTGTTTGATCCCAAGTTCAACATCGTTTCACCTGGAGCAGACATGAGCGTCTACTTCCCCTACACAGAGACGGAGAAGAGGCTGACTTCCTTCCACCCTGAAATCGAAGAACTTCTTTACAGTGAAGTTGAGAATGAGGAACACTTGTGCGTGTTAAAAGATCGGTCCAAGCCGATCATATTCACAATGGCAAGATTGGATCGTGTGAAGAACATAACCGGACTCGTCGAGTGGTATGGCAAGAACAAGCGCCTTAGGGAGTTGGTTAACCTTGTGGTTGTGGCCGGAGACCGGAGGAAGGAATCAAAGGACAATGAAGAAAAGATTGAAATGAAGAAGATGTATAGCCTAATAGAGACCTATAATCTAAATGGCCAATTTAGGTGGATTTCTTCACAGATGAACCGAGTACGAAACGGCGAACTCTACCGATGCATTGCAGACACGAAGGGAGCTTTCGTGCAGCCTGCCGTGTATGAAGCTTTCGGTTTGACCGTTGTGGAGGCCATGACCTGTGGATTGCCTACCTTTGCCACTTGCAATGGAGGTCCTGCCGAGATCATCGTTGATCGTAAATCTGGCTTCCATATCGATCCATACCACGGCGAGCAGGCTGCTGAAATCCTCGTCGACTTCTTCGAGAAGTGCAAGGAAAACCCAACACATTGGGACAAAATCTCGAAAGCAGGCCTCCAACGCATCCACGAGAAGTAATCACTTTAAACATCAAATGAATCAATCTTTGGTTACATGATCTTATGAAAATCCTCACAATGATCAATGCAGGTACACATGGCAGATCTACTCGGAGAGGCTACTAACACTGACCGGAGTTTACGGGTTCTGGAAGCACGTCTCCAACCTCGACCGCCTCGAGAGCCGCCGTTATCTGGAAATGTTTTACGCTCTCAAGTACCGTAAGCTGGTAAGTAGACACACCAAACACAATCTTTAGCTACAATGGAGGCGTTGCAGCTATATAGACTGATTGAATTTTGAATGTTGCAGGCTGAATCTGTGCCACTGGCTGTGGATGAGTGAGAGATGTTGGAAGAGAAATGAAGGAAGGGAGCATCTGTAAATGTGAATAATGCAAACAACAGTTCATTGTTTTGGATTTTGTTATTGCCTTTACTGTTTTGGGTCTTTGGAAAGGTTTGATTTTTCTGATATTGTTGTAACAATTGGGTCATTTGATGAACCCGTCATCAATTCGAGAATTATTGCCTTTTCGCTTTGTTTTTTGAGATCCCATATCGGTAGGAGATCCCATAACGATGCCTTCTTTATAAGGGTATGGATATTTTTCACTAGCAAACGTGTTTTAAAAACCTCAAGGGAAAGCTAAAAAAAAAGGACAATATCGGCTAGCGGTGGACCTAAAAACCTCGAGGGAAAGCTCGAGAGGGAAAATCCAAAGGTGACAATACGTGCTAGTGGTGAGTCTTGTTATATTCTTTCGTCTACATATGTGGCTACTATAACGCTTCAGGCCCATGATTAAGATTAGAATTTCAAATGACTCCAATATTTTCTTTGGGAATAACGTTCACTTTTAGCAGCTTAAAATAAGTTTGTCGAGGTCATCGAGAGCAGAATTCAAATTTTGAATACTAATTTATAAAATAACATTTAATGATTAGAAAAAAAAACAATCTGCTTTTTGTGTATCTTTATTTATATACTTTTTAATAATAAAAAAAACTTTTTAAAATGTAATTACGTGATTAAAAAATAAATGGAAAATTATGGCCACAAATTATATAATTAAAGCATATTTTTTAAATAAAATCTGGTTAAATTAATTAATAAAAATACTTTTTAAACTTTTTAAGCTTTCAATAATATATATAAACTAAAAGAAATTAAAAAAATATAATATTAATTTTAAAATTACTAAAACATTGAAATGAGATCATGAACCTTTACGGTAGCATCATGGAACCACTCACTTCACATAGTCAAGAAGTAGGTCCGTGTACTGTGTGAAAAGAGAATGCACTATTCCCATAACGAGCCAAACGTCTTCAAGCATGCTAAGAACGGTTCATTGACGTTTTGAATTTTTTTTTTCAAACAAATGCCTAGTAATACAAAAATACAAAACACTTTATCGTCTTTTCACTTCCATCATTTTTTGACAGAAATCCTCCTCTTGAAAACTCTTCCATTTTCGTTCCATGAAAAAGCTCTCTTAGATCCCACAAAAACCCAATACAATCGAGTTTCTGTTTCCCATTTTCGATCAGGGTTTTTCAGTCTAAAAACATGAATCGGTAATTAACCAAATTTCTTACCTCTTGGACCGAAAACGAATGTCTAATCATCAAATTAATTCCTTTTTCTCGACGATTTTAAGCGTCGGAAATACTTAAGCGATGATAATAATAAAAAGTTAAATTAAAAAAAAATAATAATTAAATAATTTAAAAAAAAAAAAAAAAAAAAAAGACAGCATAATAGTCAAAGTTTTCTCCAAAGGGAATGTCTAAATCTATATGCTTAATCTCAATATTAATGCACGTGCTTAAATTGGCCGCCCCAACAGTTTCAATACGATTTTTCTTCTTTATTTTACTTATATTATTATTATTATTTTATTTATTTATTTCTTTTTTAAGAAATTAATAAAAATAGGACAACAATTATTTTTGTTGCCAAAATATTACTAAGTGTGAAACCAAAGAGTTAGTAGTCTTTGAAAATGAGTTGAATTTGAATTTCTTTTATTTTACTTATTTTTAAAATATAATTCATTTCCTATTTATTTTTTTTTTTAAATCTAAAAATTAACGACATATTTCCGTTTTCAAAATCGTTCTTAATTTAACATCATCATCGAACTGTAAAGATTCGAATATCTGATCTCTTATTCGATAATATAACGTTTTACGCTAGTTAAATATGTCGGTGGTATTTTTTTATTTTTAAATTTAATTTTTTTCTTCTTCGACGTTTATTATTCTACTCACTTTTCTATTAAAATTTTTCTTCTTAGACTTTTCTTTCTCTCATTTATTTTCCTCGAAATATATTTCTTTATTTAAAAAAAAAAATTAAGAAGAAGATTCAAATACTTGATCTTCAAGATTGATTGATGTATGAATTCTAATTAGTTGAGCATACTCGAGTTGACTTATGTTCCTAACTTTTATTTTATTTTTTTTCAAACACGTCTCTTGCTAATCTTAAAATTTCACTTCGAGTTCTCTTTTTTGAAAATTTTCTTTTTATTTCTCTCGGTAAATATATTTTGAAAGAACATGGTTCAATGATAGCGGTTATAGGATGAGGATCTAATCGTGTCTCGAGACTGAAACTTGTATGGGGGTAGGAGAGGGTTTAGCCAAGTGGATGAAGGCAGCACGTACAGGTTCACTCTCCGTCGTTTTATATTATTTGAGCATAGCTCTTCCACAAAAGACCTCGTACCAATGGCCAATGGAGAGAGTATTATTTGATTATAAACTCATGATCATTCCCTAAATTAGCTGACTTTCATCCTCCCACACCAACCACAAATATTGGCTCAATTTTTGTTTTATATATTTATTTTAAAATAATTTTCTTTAAATAGTATGCATAAAGAACAAAAGTGTTGGCATCAAACATTCAGACATGTAACACTCATAATGTTTGGTCTGTTGCACATTATTAAGCACATTTAATATTTTCCTATTTATTGGAACTTTTTTGGTAATTTTCCCCTTTTTTTTTTTTTAATTTTTTCTAATATGATATTTGACTAAATTCAAGAAAATTCCAAGTAATTACTAGCCATACTTGTTTTTCTACTAAGTATGAATTGCTTAGAAAAACCCTTATAATTCAAACGAAATCCCCTCTCTCTCTATATATATATACATACATATACGATGTACATATACATATATATACATATATATATATATATATATATATATATATATATTTATATTTATATTTATCCTCGTTTAATTGTTTAACATAATTTCCTTTTAGTGAAACACAACCTTCGATAATTATGTGTGTGTTTGGAATAACTCGTGAAATAATTTTTTTAAACAAAATCGAATTTAGATATGCAATTTATTTTAAAAAAAACAATTTAAAAGTGATAGATAAATAATTAATTGAAAATTTTAAAGATATATAATAAAAAAATTATAATTATTTTTTAATATAGTGCCACCAAACAAATTTATATGTATAAATAACTAAAAATTTGTGGAATAAAAAAAACTAAATTAAGATTTAAACTTCTTATTTATTTATTTATTTGAGTTGAACTTATTTATTATTTATTAGAATTGTATATTTTTTTAATTTCATAATAATGCAAATGTCAAGGGATGGAAAATTCAAATAATTATGATAATAGTCAACGGTGGAAAAGGACAAAACATTTTATGACGCAATAAAATGACGTAATAAAGTTTGTGAAGGTGAACACTTTGTCATATTCTTGTAATTAAATTTTGTTTTAAGGTAATTATTAATTTTGGCCATTTTTAATTAATAATAATAATATGAGAAAAAAAATATTAATAATGATTATTTTTGAAAATTAATTAATTTTATTAAAAGTATATAAATTAAATCGAACAATTGAAGAATAAATTAGAGATGGAGGCATATTATAAGGGTCATGTGTATTTTCTTGGAACTTATGGTGTTGGAAATTATTACATATTATCCTATTATCCTTGATTGTGACTTTTTTATTATTATTATTATTATTATTATTATATATCTTTTTTGCTATCAATAATAGTTGGCTTTTTGTTGAGAGCGTTTGAGGTTATAATTCTATCGAAATTAGACACTGTATCCTACCGAGACAATCGTGTAGTTAAGAGAAACTAGAGATGTACCGTTCAAATCGAGCTAGAAATCTCATATAAATGGGAAATGGGGCGGAAGTGAGAATAGATTTCTCGCTATTAGCTTAACGGGACTTGCTACAAGGATTACATTCCCCACCTATATATATTTAAAATGTGCACGTATATATAATAATAATAATAATTAAGTAATTAATTAGGAATTCTAATTTGAAAATTAAAATAAAATCAATTGACAAAATCCACCACTTATTTGAACTTAGACCGTAATAAAATAACTTTTAACATTTAAATGAACATTCTCTAAATAAAAATTTAATAATAATTTTTTATACTAATTTCAGCGTAGTTTAATTATAAAAAAATTTAGTTTTTTCATATATATATATTTTTAATTTGTTGACTTTTGTTTGTTTGTCAATTCTAACATCAAGTATTAAAATTTTAATTTCATTCATTGGTTGACTTTTAGTGAAACTTGTAATGATTTATTAATTCGTCCTTGATTTTTTTAAATTTTTATCATACCAATTATTCAGCTTTTAAATTTTAATTTAATGAAATTAAAAGTCTAAAATTAAAACTAAGCAACTAAGTCAAGTCTTTACCCGTAAAAAAAAAAAAAAAAAAATCCTTTAATATATATATAAGTTATTATATAACAACTTATAATATATTTATTATTTATAAAATATTACGTTCTTCTACCTCTAAAGCTTTTGCTCGTATTTGCGTATATGTATATGTCTATATATATGTGTGTACGTACGTATTCATATATCTATATATGTATATATATATATATATATATATATATATATATATATATAAATAAATAAATAAATAGAGGAACAAATGTTTTAGTGGAATTTGGTTTAAGTTTCAATTTAAATTCTTAGCTATTTCCTTTAGTTTTCTAGAATGCTTCCTATTTCCACCAATTAGGCCATTTTATTCTAACTTTTATATAATTTTGGTCTTTTTTTTTATTATTATTTTATTTTTGTCATAGGTTCATGCATCTATTTCTTCATTTTTATATATTTCTTTTCTTTTCTCTTAATTTTTTTTAAATATAAATATATATATATATATATATATATATATATATATATATATATATATATATTTCTTTTTTTTGTGTGTTTTTTTCATTTTTAGTAAATAATATATATTTTAATAAGTTGAATTAGGTTTAAATTGATGAAAATGATGATATATAAACTGTAAAATTGAACGTAGTTTAATTAATTACCATAGTAATTTTTTTTTTACTTTTTACCTAAATTATTTTATTTTCCCTTTAATTAAATATAAAGCACGAATATCCAAAGAAATTCAATGGAGACCAACGACTTCAAATATTTTGAAGATTATAATCTTATAATAATCAAACTTCAAGGTTTTTCATAAAAATAATGATTATTTATTTATTATTATTCTAATATTCACGTGCATAACTCCAATGTCACGTGCCACCAACTTCCTATATAAACGACTCTTCATCCTCTTCATTTCCCAACTCACACCGAACTTTCAAATCCTCAATGTCTCCAATTCTCTCCAAAATCGCCATTGTCGGCGCCGGAGTTAGCGGCGTCGCTGCCGCCAAGCAGCTGGCCCACCACCGGCCAGTTGTTTTCGAGTCGTCTGATTGCATCGGCGGCGTTTGGAAGCACTGTTCTTACGCTTCTACTAAGCTTCAATCGCTTCGTTCCGATTACGAATTCGCTGATTTTCCTTGGCCGGATAGGGACAACATCAATTTCCCTACCCATCTCGAGATTCTCGAGTACTTGAATTCTTACGTTCGTCATTTCGATCTCCTCCGTTTCATTCGATTCAATTCCAAAGTCGTCGCTATTCGATTCATCGGCAGCAACACCCTCGATGGAAACCCCGACAAATTTGGACCGATGCTCCCGGGTCATCCCGTATGGGAAATCTCAGTTCTCGATACTCTGTCTAATACAATTCAGGTTAGTTTACTATATAATCTTTTATTATAGACAAATATCTAAATGGGGCGGGGTGCAGTTATACGAGGTGGAGATGGTGGTGATGTGCATGGGGAAGTACGGGGACGTGCCGATGGTGCCGGAGTTTCCGAGCGGGAAGGGGCCGGAGATATTCGGCGGGAAGGTGATGCATTCACTGGATTATTGCAAGCTTGGGGAGGAAGAAGCAAGTGAGGTGGTTAAGGGCAAGAGGGTTGCAGTGATTGGGTACAAGAAGTCAGCCATTGATTTGGCTGTGGAATGTGCGGAGGCTAATGAAGGTGAAGAAGGGAAGGCATGCACAATGGTGGTGAGAGGGTTGCATTGGACGGTGCCCCATTATTGGGTTTGGGGTTTGCCATTCTTCATGTTCTTCTCCACAAGGTCTTCTCAGTTCCTCCATGAAAGACCTAACCAGAGCTTCCTCAAGTCTCTTATGTGCCTCTTCTTGTCTCCCATGGTAAAATTTACTTGTGTCTTTCTTTCTTTCTTTCTGTGTTCGTGGATTGTGTTGGGTCGGGATGAGACGTCTTTTTGACCTAACCCATTTATGTGTTCGTGGGGATTGTGTTGTGTTGGGATGAGACGTTTTTTTGACCTAACCCAGTTATGTTCGAGTCGGGAATTTTACTCTTCTCTTTCTTTATTGTGCTCGTGGGGATTGTGTTGTGTTGGGATGAGACGTCTTTTTGACCTAACCCAGTTATATTTAAGTTACGTGAATGGTGTTGTGTCGGAATGAGACATTTTTCGACCTGACCCAGTTATATTCGAATTGGTAATTTTATTCCTCTCTTTCTTTTTGTGTTTGTGAGGACTGTGTTGGGTCGGGAAAAGACATCTTTTTTACCTAACCTAGTTATATTCGAGTTGAGAATTTTACTTCTCTCTCTTTCTTTGTGTTCATGGATTGTGTTGTGTCGGGATGAGACATTTTTTTTACCTAATCCAATTATATTTGAGTTGGTAATTTGAGTGGATTGAGCTAGTTTGAAATGTTCACGTCATTTATACAAATTTTTGTATTTAATAAAAATAGGACGTTAGTGAAATATTTATTTATTTATTTTTCAAATATATTTTGAAAATTTTTCTTTTAGTTAGAAAATAAATAATAAAAATAATTATGAAATTAAATAATATATACGTTTGTATTGAGACAAAAATGTTTTTTATTTTTACATTTTTTATATATTTTAAATATTTATTTTTTATGGACAGAGGCATACAGTTTCAAAATTCATAGAATCATATCTGACGTGGAAATTCCCACTAAAAAAGTATGGGTTAAAGCCGGATCATCCATTTATTGAGGACTACGCCTCCTGCCAGATGGCTATCATGCCGGAAAACTTTTTCCGGCATGCCGACGACGGCAAAATCATCATAAAACGAGCCTCCAAGTGGTGGTTTTGGAACGGCGGCATTGAGTTCGACGACGGCTCCCGGTCGGAGTTCGACGTCGTCATTATGGCCACCGGCTTCGACGGGAAGAAAAAGCTCACCGATGTTTTTCCTATGCCCTTTCGCACCTTTCTTCAGTATCCTTCCGGCATGATGCCCTTGTACCGGTGAGTCACGGTCAAGTTAACCCAACAAAAAAATATATATATATATATTTCTTAGCGAAAATTTAATTAATTATAATATTTGAATATAGTTAAGTGGATAAAATTAATTATAAATTTATATTTGCATGGGCAGGGGCACGATCAATCCAATGATACCGAACATGGCGTTTGTGGGGTATTTGGAGAGTGTGGCGAACTTGCACACGTCGGAGCTACGGAGCATATGGCTGGCCCGACTGGCGGACGAGAAGTTCAAGCTGCCGGAGACGTGCAAAATGGTGGAGGAAATAAAGAAAGAAATGGAGGTGATGAAGAGGACGACAAGGTTCTATAAAAGGCATTGCATTTCAACTTACAGTATCAATCACAGTGATCAGATCTGTGAGGAGATGGGTTGGAACCCATGGAGGAAGAACACTTGGTTCTCTGAAGCTTTCTCTGCTTATGGCAGTCAAGACTACAACGCCACCAACACCAACACCAACACCAAATGAATCGACCTATCTTTTATATACCCACACATACATATACATACATACGCTATATATATATATATATATATATATATGTTCTAGAGATACCACGTCGGTGGGAGAGGAGAACGAAACATTCTGTCTCTCCCTAATGACATGTTTTACAACCGTGAGCCTAATGACAATATGTACGAGGGGCCTAATCTCAATTTTTTTTTTTTAATAATTTGTAACAATTACAAAATGAATTTTATCAATAATATTAACAAGATAAAATCATGGATGTAATAAGTTTGTAAATACAAATACTAAAATAATTACTAAGTAAAAATATTTATCAAGCTTAAGGATATAAGTCCCAACATTAATATTAAAAAAGAAACGAGCTACTTTTGGATTAAATTTGGAGATGGAAGTCTTGTTTCATTTCGCAAAGGTGAAGTAAGAATAAGCTCATGAGTTTATTATCCTAGGTAGGAATAAGTTGACTCTCCTCGTGTCTCTCTCATGAGGGGGATGAGGTTTCTTGAGAGGGGGATGAGGTTTCTCTCACTTTTACTTCTTGAGAGGGGGATGAGGTTTCTCTCACTTTTACCACGGCGAGAGGTCTACACATCAGGCTATTAATTAGCTCAATGGTAAAGTACATTCTTGATACTTGCATTGTTGTGCCTAGGTAGCTATGTGGATAGCTATGCTTGTTAGAACCTGACCTTGAAGCGTGCACCATTCAAGGCACATTATTGAACCATGGCTTGAAATCAAACTTCTCTTTGAAAGAATAGGTCAGTCGATTCAAGTGAGATCCGATGTAGATCCAACTTTCTATTTACTAGTGAGATCAAAGTCACACATCCCTTATCAGTATATAGGCAACTATCTCTCGAACACGACCTTGCCCAAGCCACCATCTCCGTCAGCCTCAATGCGACAACACACGGTGGTGGACGACTGTGTGGAGCAGATTGGGGACTCCTTAGAGGAGCTCAGCAACACTCTAAGCATCCTCCGACACCTCTCCGGCAGCAACCGACGATGGTTATGGCTGCAGATGGGCAATGCCCAATGTGGGTCAGCGCCGCCTTGACCAACGAAGACACATGTCTCGATGGGTTTAAGGAAGTCGACGGGGGCGTGCAATTGGACGCTAAGGTTACTAGTAATCGAAATTCCGGCAGGAGGAAGATGTTGGGCGCTCCTTCAGCTTGGTGACGGCGGTGATAGGGGACAGGTTTAGAATAAATACTTTTCACTAAATTGAACATCCGTTCGGTCTAATTTAAAAAGAACCGAATGGCTCGGTTCTTGGTTGGACTGAAACCCGGCTTTTGCAAAACCATCGGCACGGCACGGCTCGGCTAAGCTCATCGGCGCCATAGTTCCAATCAGAAGGTCTTCTGATATTTGCGTGATCTTTTTCATAACATTTTAGTTCCAATCAGGAGATTAAGCTCTCCTTCAAAACGGAGGCAAATAAATCAAAATCATTTAGCCTCCAAAATGTTATATAATGCATATGATTAGGACAATTAAAGTGTATCTCCATGGAAAATATAGCAGATCAAAATGGCTTGTTTATCAACGCTGTAGAAGCTACTAAATTCCTCAAAATCAACATAGTACTACACAACTGTTCAGAAAATGTTATAATGTTTACCAGGCGATCTTTGGCCTAAGTTCTGCTCGATCATAAGTGATTGGACGGCCAACCAATTTGTGTTGCTGTATGTCTTGCGGAACAATCATTGGACCACGGTGAATAACCCACAACAGTCAGCAACTGCAAGACATAACAGAGTTTAGACAGTGTACGAACTTCGAGTAAGGCGGGGAAAAAAAAGGAAGAATTTTGACTTGTTTAAGTGTCTACTCGTGTTCGATTTTAATATCCCAATTGAATCTGTCAAGTTTGAACACTATCTATCACGATATTTTCTTCTACATACACGAGTGTCCAGACCAGCTAGCACATACTTTGTCAAGATTTGTCGAGATAACTAGTATGAGAGAAAAAAACTTAAGTACCTTGTAAGCATTAAGCTGAACAACTCCCGTTTCAGTTTTTCATGTTTCATTTGTACGGGGCAAATAGGATGGACGAATTATGGCCGCCAAACCCAAAGGAGTTAGACAGTGCGACCTTGATTTCCAATCTTTCTTTCTTTGGGCCCACGAGTACATTTGTGTCCTGTAGTAATTTGTTGCCATGGAGTATGTTAAGGACCAAAAAGAGTTCGAACATTTTCCATAATCGTGTAATAGATTGATTAGAACAAGCAACATACCACGCCCACATCTGGGTTTTCTAAGTTAATATTTGGATGGATCCATCCTGTTCTTATGGCCTGTACCATGAAGTAATCTCACATCAGCAACGTCACCATGATTGGTGAAGTGAAAAATGTAATTGGAACAACATATTTATTACTCGTGCCGAGGTAAAATCGTATATAAAAATCGGGAATGCATATCATGAATGAAATTTTCAACAGCCTTGTTCATGATATGGATAATCTGGCACATGAAGAAACTAAATTTGAGAAGTTTCCATCATTCAATTTTAATTATCACGTTTGATAAATCTCACCTGTATGGTGGCAACAGCCTCAACAGCACCTGCCGCCCCTAGTAGGTGACCAACCATAGACTTTGTGGAGTTCACTCTTAACTGCAAAATCATTGATATGTCGAGCATGCGGTCACCTTTATGTTAGACAGAAGTAAAAACTGTAATTGCATGGTTAATTACCTCACGGTTCTTGTCAAAACAATGTACGAGAGCTTGATATTCCTTAATGTCTTCACCTGGTGAAGATGCTGCATGTGCATTTACGTAATTCACATCTTCCTTGGATACTCCAGACTGAGCTAATGCCTTCTCAATGCAGAGAAAAATACCCGCCCCTGTTTAAGATGACATATTGAGCATAATACAAGCTTTAGCCAGTGAATCTGTGATATAGCCTTTAGTTGAAAAAATTATGGCGATATACCCATGGCATTGATTCCGAACTCTGTAAAGATGTTACATCACACAGAAATTGATACATATTCAAGAAGACATTATTCAAATCATGGTTTTGTAAGACGGTAGTTGGTTTTCTCCAAAGAAAATATTTGAGATTGCAGCAACAGTATAAATGCAGTGTGTTAAAATGGAGTTCTAGTTCCACAAGCAAAGGAAACCTAACATTAAGAGAAGTGAAGACTCGATTAACTCCACCCACGTCTAGATAAGAAACATCTAAGAATGATCTGAAGTTGAGATCATTAGGAAAGAATGAAACCTGTTTTTTATGCCAAACAAAATTACATCAGAACAAGTAAAGACGTCAGTAAGATGATACTACAATTGAAGAGTACAACTCTAGTAAAAATAGTACAAATTTTTGGGGAACATTGGAAGCTGCCTTCACTGTGCCAAGGATAAGAATGGGAGGAAGTACAGGAGAGGAATGGAAGGGGCTGAATGATCTCCAATGGTCCGATACCTTAGAAAATTCAAACGGCTTCATTGAGGAGATGAGAAATCAGAGGGACAAAATAAGGTGTGAAATTCTAGAAGTGATTCACAAGGAATGCTCGTTACGAGGTCAAAATCCAGGCACTAACGGTAATTGGAAAGTGAAGAAAATACCTCTCCACTATATGACATCATCTGGATAAAGCACAAAAAAAAAAAAAAAAAAAAAAAAAAAAAAAAAAAAAAAAAAAAAAAGAATCCAATTCTGAACTGCAGGTTTCAAATAGTAATTCCCTTGGCAAACAGGTATACACTTTGAAAATTTGAAATATTTCGGTGAATGATTACGCCCGACACGGCTCACAGAAAAATCACACGTTCTTCCTTTTCTCTAGCATTCCTGAAGTTAAAATTCCAACAAACTCTATCATTAGACGTGAGCTGATCAGAGTCTTAGGAATTGACCAGCAAAGATGCCTTCCAAAAGCCTTAACTTCCGTTCACCACATGAGTTGAATTACTAAAGACGAAATCCTTCAGGTTGGCTATATAAGATCACGGGCTTTTAATACTAGCGTTAAGCGCGAACACCAATGGACCAACCTACTCATCCTTCCATACCACTAATGCTTTCCCTCTCTGTCAACTTGCTAATGGTGATTTATTTTTCTACCCTGAACAACCACCTGTCTGGATTTTCCCCACTGAAGATGGACATTTCCAAACATTGCACAAAGTGGTTCTCTATCGAACCTTTTAGTTCCTTCTATTTCTTTCTTCCCTCCTAAAGAATCAATGATGTAGCTTCGATCACACTCTTTTTCCTCCACTTCTATACAATGTTACTTATCAACTATGATGCCCTCCTAATCCCTCCCTCCATCACTCTCCCTGAGTTCGTCTCCATGAATTGTTGGATCTCCTCCCTCGTTTGACTCAACCCTGCCTATAACACATTTTATACACCTATAATCTTCTCCATAATGACAGAGCCTCAAATAGACTTCCCAATTTCTTATTAGCTACCGTTCTCTAGTGATCCAGCTCCAACACCACTTTGATATCATAGTGGAATTATCATTAAGAAGAAAACAAATAACCAGAAAAGGACGCATAGAAATGTACTAGACAGCTCCTCTATCTCTTCACCTTCCTGCTCAACTTTGGAAGTTTCCCTAACTTAGACCCTCCCCCCTTCTCCCATCCAAATCCAGCATTGTATACAAATTCTGGTTTCAAAAATTAAGAGACAGCGAGTCAAGGAGGGTTTAATAATCTCTTTATAAGGATTCCTGATAAAAATATCACTTTCAAACATTTATGCCCAAAGCAAGGAAGAGAAAATACAGAGATATCCATAGAGGAAGCCAACCAATCCTATTAAAGATCATCTTACAGACCCAGTAGATCAAAACTGAGACCAGGAGAGACAGAAACTGATGAAGACACCCCAAGAAGCAAAAAAAAAAAAAAAGAAAAAAAAATGCTAGTCACTAATTTGCAAGATAAACAGCTAATCTTTAGAGCCTCAAGCTTAGTGTCCACACTACTGCAACTGTAGCAATTTCCACCATCGCAAGCATACCTATCTGCACCATCTTGCAGGTAGCTATCCTTGGCTATATGCCCTGTTCTCCCTGCACTTAAAGCAAGCACCACCACTGCCAACACCATGTAACTCCCGTGCTCACCTCTGGGTAACTACCTCGGTCAATGCCACCACCATTAAACCTATATCCTCCACCTCCACCACATCTTTCTCTTCCACCACCTCCTCCTCTTGTTACTTCCACCTTCATACCTACCTCTCTTCTACTGCCTTGACCCTTGTCTCCTTGGCTGCCTTGCACAGATCACTTGCCCAGACCAATGACATCAACAGCCTTAGAACAACCATCACATTTTGCCTCAATCACAAGTTCCACATCTTGTTGAACCCCAGGATTGCACAATGCTTCTACTCTGATGGAAGATTGGTGGGCAAAAAGATCCACGACTCTTGGCTCAAATAAGGCAGTAGAATAGTCATATTCCCTATTGCTCACTGGACCACCTTGCATTCTCACTCACCCTCAATTCCCGATCTCTAACCACTTAACAATGACAAGACCCTAAGACTTCTCTCTTTACTCAGTCTCAATAGCTCGAGAAAGGCTTATGCCTTTCAAAATTATCTCAATATTTGATCTCAGGAAATTAGCAAGTGAGCTTAAAAGAACAATTTAGTGACTTCCAAACTCTATGGAACCATAACTAGTTCCACTAGAAGTAGTTTGTTACAATTCTGCACATTTCTAAACTCAGTAGTTCCGTCGGGAAGAACACATTCACCATAACAATCACAACTATGAAATATAGAGAAGATTGTATTATCCATCAGTTGGGAAACGGTGTTGGAAAGATCTATATCATTCCTATTTCATGTAAAACCTTATATTACAAAATACAGGACGCATGCATAACAAAACCTTTATGACCTTCGACCAGTACATATTTCTGATTTTTAAATGTAAAATCTGAGGGACCTATGGGAGAGGAGAAAAGGAATCGGCGACTTGATTAAAAACTAAACAGTTGAAAGATTAAACAATGAAGAGTAACATCAGTATTGACATTAAGTTGTATAATGTCTTATATTGAAAAATACTTGGATCATTCCAGTAATATTTTCGACAATATTTATGACATGTAGGAGTGGGGATTTAACCTATGCTAATGTTGGCATAGCATTCTCATGATATCATTTTTGTAGAAGAATAGAATTTGAAAAACTAATCATGAAATTACAATTTAAAACATTTATTAATTTATTTATCCAAAACTCATGATTTTAAGAGGAAAGAGATACCAGAGAATCAAGGATGCTTAAGCATCCTTTGAAATCCGTTCTTGAACTTTTCAAATAGGTCACTGAACTTTTAATTTTGAATCCAATAGGTACCCAACATATTTAACACTTATTAACATTAAGGAATCTACAAGACATAAAATTGTTTGATAGGACATTGTACTTTTGATTTTGTGTCCAATACATTTGTGAATTTTAAAAAGTATTTAATAGGTCAAAGGAACTATTAGATACAAAACTGAAAATCTCACGACTTATCAGATAAAATCAAAAGTTCATGAACTTACTAGGCATTTTAAGAGATCTATTAGACACAAAATTGAAAATTCATGAACCAAACATTTTTTTTAAGTTTACAGTGAAACATGGAAGTTCAGGACTGAACTTTAAATTCAATCAATTTGATACAAACCTAATGAAAATAAATTAAAAATAAATAAATAAAAGAATAAAAACTTTCAAAGACCAGTGAGCAGTCTCTGCAACTATTTTATATATACCCTCCCAAACACAGGTTCAGCTTCGAGTTCAAGAGGAATAACAGAAAATCCTTTAAGAAAAGTAAAAATGACACAATTACTCTAAAGTAACTCTAGTCCAATAATAAAATAAATATTCTGATAACTCCGAGGAAATGTGGTACAGGAGTTTCTCGCAGGAATTTCTTACAAAACCAAAATTTAGTTTAAATAGAAGATATATCTTTTAAACATATTTTTGTTTCTCTTTGCTACTGAAGTAAAGATTTAAATATTCTAGTAGAAAAATGCTTATTCTTCTCTGATAAATATGTATATATATATCCCCATGCTTATAATATTTTAATAGTGTAAATATTTATGATTCTGAAATCATATTGATTTTAATCAATAATGGAGAAAAGTAATCTACTTTAAAATTAAAGCCATGAAATAATTGATTTAAACATTAGCTAATTATTAAAGAATACCTCGCATCTCCTGCCATATCATAGAAAAGTGTACCAATCAGGAAAAATAATCAAGATCCTTTAACATGGTGCTATTCTATAATTTAAAATTGTAATAATAGTCAATTAGTTTCACGGTTAATGATAGAGGATTACCATCAGGGTGTGGTTCGATCACGTGATAAGCATCACACGTGAAACTTCCACCAAGAAATTCTGCATAGATTTGGGCACCTCGTTGCTGCCATTGTGAAATCAGGAAATAGCAAATTATCTAAGATATTTTACAACAAATAGATGCATACTGTTCAGCAAGATTATGAAACATTATGAAAAAGATAACGTTGGAAAATATAATATGGGGCAAAGATGAGAAATGCGGCAAAGCCTTGGGCAAAAGGATGATCCACCGTAACAGGTGATGTTGCTCTTTATAGGACTAGTGGCTAAGGAGAAAAAAAAACACTTGAAATGGTAGTTAAAAATAAATACACTAACCATACCTTAGCGTGTTCTAATTCTTCTAGAAGCAAAACTCCAGCTCCCTCCCCCATAACAAATCCGTCACGATTCTATATAAAAAAAAATGTTAAGCATCAAAATCGGAATAGCAAGGTACACCACAACAACAAACAGAAGTTATTATATTTTCCTACCAAGAAAAATTGAATCCAGAAATTATTGTTATTGTTATTATTATTATTATTTATTTATTTTGTAAAAGAATCCTGTAATGATTTATCCACCGCTTTGCAAGATTTAAGTTTTTTAGATAAGAACACCCAGGTTTAAGACATTCCGTCTTCAAGGTCGATGCTTTTATTTATTCATGACCACAGTTTTTGTGTACTGAAAAACTAAAATTTGCACAATCAGTAAAGTAAACAAAAAATGAAGCTGACGTTACAATATCCCAAGGCCGTGAAGCTTTGGTGGGATCACTGTTCCTTTGTGAAAGCGTATTGCAAGCAACAAAACCTCCCAAACCTAGAAACAGTAAAAGAAAACAGATTCACTCCAAATATTTCAAGCAGAAAGAACTAAACTTTTATTAACATAATAAATAGAAGAAATACCAATGGGTATGATTGCTGAATCTGAACCTCCGCAGAGCATTACATCCTGCACATAAAAATCAGAAACTATGTAGTAACAATTTTAACATTTAAATTGCTACTTTTCTAAATTACTTTTTTAAAAAATAAACTAAGCTGGTGCCACCAATTAAACTCCATAAAAAAGTATATTTATCCGAATATTATTCTTACATGAAACAAGAACAAGGTAAAGCACATGGAATACTTCAGTTGATTTGAGAATTGATGTCAAAAAAACATAGGACTCGTTTAGTACTAATATGAAACACTTTTCTCTAGCACTTCTGGGAGAAGAAAACACTGAAGTACTCGTTTGCTTATAGATGTTAAACCACTTATTTGCTTTACTTATGTAGGAGGAGAGTGAATAGCAGCAATGAAGGAGAGCACATATTGTGCTGACTAAGGGCTAAAAGTCTATACGTAGAGACAGTTAGGGAAAAACAAACAAGAGGTTTTTAGTGTGTAGCTAGAGAAAGGGAGGGAAGACAGGAAAAGGATATGCGGTGAATTTGTGGGACTAGAGTGTCTACTTTAGAATCTAGTAAAGTTTCGAAGCCTCTTGAGTGCCCAGTACTTTGTAATCCCCATATTTTCCAAAATATTCTGTAGAAGTTTCTCTTCGGAGCCTATCAACCTGCTTCCTCCGAGGCACTTTCAAATGTTTTTGAAATGTTCAAACATACTAGTCAAACTTCACAAAAAAAAAAAAGAAAAAAAAAAAAAAAGATGCACAATGAAAAGTAATTTTACTTGCCTTAGTAGGATATTGGAACTATGGCAACACACTAGTAGTCAAGTACGTTGTACCCAGAGAAAGAGAAAAGGAGGAAACTACATCAATACACTCTTTAGTTTCTGAGCAAGAAATGACTTACAGCTTCGCCTCTAATTATGTGATTAGCTGCATTTAGTATACAAAAGTTGCTCGTAGCACAAGCAGTAGAAATTGAATAGTTTGGGCCCATCCATCCCTACATTTTCAGAATAATTATTTCACAACAATGTCAAAGAAATCAATAGCTCCAATACATTAATAGTTCTTTTTTTTTTTTTTTTTTGGTACTGTGTCCATAAAAAGGATCAACTGACCAGATCCATAGCTAGCATGGCAGAACCCATATTTGTCGTAGCAAATGGAACACAGAAAGGATTCATCTTCTTGTATGAAATTCGCAGTGCTTCAATTGCATCATTAAAGACCTATTCAATATGTGTTAATTGGAAGAAGTTCTGATAACAACAATAATAACGATGAAGTAAATTAACACCAAAAAAAGTGAAGCTGTTTTTTTTTTTTCTGTCCCATATGAGTAAAGTCCTTAGCTATCCTGTAGGATATTTCAATAAAAATCTATAGAAGGATTAAGATACCAAAACTTACAGGTCACAGTTTTATGACAAGTAATATTTTTCCAACATAAAGAACATAGGTAAAATTACAGCTTGGTTAAATATTTCCCTCCAAATCACTCCCCTGGCTTCAAGCAAAGAATTAGGGATTACCTTCATGCCTCCCATTGCTGAACCAATCAGTACTCCACATTTAGTTTTATCCAACTCTTC
Organism: Cucurbita pepo subsp. pepo; assembly: GCF_057944985.1. Lineage (NCBI taxonomy): Eukaryota > Viridiplantae > Streptophyta > Magnoliopsida > Cucurbitales > Cucurbitaceae > Cucurbita > Cucurbita pepo. Next base: position 10,236,386 of record NC_141801.1, read on the forward strand.
CATAAGCTCTTTTGTAATTCCACCATCCTCCAGGGCTTTTTTGCCAGCAGTAAGCGCGTAAAGCATAAATTTATCCATTCTCCTAGAGAACTTTGGTGCGACCCATCCATCAGTGGAGAAAGTCTTAATCTCGCCAGCAATTCTCTGAAAAAGAGAAGAATCAGAATTCAGACCAACAAACGAACAACAATGGTTTCAGAATTTTTTCGAGGAATGTATATTTACCGTGGGGAATTGGGAACAATCAAATGCCTCTATCTCACTAATTCCACTGACACCCTCAAGCAAATTGTTGTAGAAGACGTCAAGATCATGCCCCAAAGGCGTCACCACACCCATTCCAGTGACAACTACTCTTCTTTGTTTTGTATGGTGTTTCTTTTTGGTTCTCACATCTTCAGCTGGATGAACAGCTATGGCGACAGTCTCACCTGGGATTTAAATAAAATGACAATACAATATTGAGGTTCAGTGTTCATTTCATTTTTTTCACAGAATATTCCACACGTCCCTGTTTCTACTAAATAAAGTTTTTCAGGTCCAATGAAGTCAGAATCCTACAGGAAAAACAAATTCAAATTATAAACAGAACTTGTACCAACTTTTTAGGACCATTGAAACCTCATACTTGCAGGACCAAGAAACAACAAGCTTCAGAACATTGATGATAGATATACAAACTCCAGAATGAGGTAATGGCCAAGCTGAGCTTGACAAAACTATTTATGTTGAGGACAGAGAATATGTATACTGGTCACACAACCCAAGAGAATATAGGTTTTGGATTTGAGACATGATTGAGGCAACTTAATTATATCGAAGTCAGGTTTGGGAGTGCAAACCAGAATGCTGTAAGCCAATTAAAGATAAATGAGATTTGACAGAAACAAGGATCGTAATGGTAGGGAGAAAGATGGCATTGCATGACAGTGAGGAAAATGAAACGCTGCAAAAGACAACACTTCGTGTGACTCAAAAAAAAAAAAAAAAAAAAAAAAAAAAAGAATTGATGTGAGAATGATGAGTTGGGTCAGAGACAAATAACAAAGGCTACAACCTTGCAACGTAATAAATGGATTCAGCAGCGGTGGAAACACTTAAATGCAACTTAATTCGATAAAACCCGTTCTACAGATGAGGTTGAAAGGCAGAAAATAGAGATGAATCTGAATCGAGAGCCAAACATATATAAAGAACTCGAGGAACACCAGATTCTTCCCAAGAAATTCCTAAATTAATCTTATTATCCCCTCCTTTAACAGTTCTTTTGAGAAATCGGCAGTAAAATTATGAAAACAAAAACTAAAGGTTCCAGTCAAGTATAGCGAAAAGCCGGAAGCAGCAAGCCAAACAAGCAGATTCGAATCAGTAGACAAAGAAGATACAAATTCCATAAACCATCAATGAAACGCCACAGAACAGGTAAAAAAAAAAGATCGAAACAAAAAACCGCGAATGATAATAGAAAAACTCAATCACCTGAACGCAAAGCCCGATTCGCACGCCTATGCCGGCGGTTGGCGGGGAGAGTCTTAGGTCCAAAAAGTGAGGAGAAGCCATTGTTACCTAAGGAGGAGAAAGAAGAAAGAGAAAAGCCACTGTTACAGTAGTCATCGCAAGGCTCGAACGCGAGGCAGGAGTTCATAAGGTCATGAATATTGAATCCACGGAAGGAAGAAATCAATCCAGCATTGAATTGAGAGCTAAAACTGCAACATTTGGACAACGCCTTCCTCTTAGAGGTGGATGTCGATCTCTTGGAAGAATGACGGATGGGGGCATTGAAGGAATGGTCCTTGAAGCAACTAGCGGACATGCAAGCGGCTACAAGCCAAGTACAAAGAGGAGATGCAACAGCAAAAGCAGCCATGGAAGGATTGAAGAAGAAGCAGCAGCAGAAGAAGAAGAAGAAGAAGAAGAGATAATTACAGAAGTGGTGGCGCAGTGAGTAAGAGATTGATTGAAGGTTGCATTTGATTTCTTCGTGGTTGCCTCAGATAGCGTTGAAAGTGATGAGAAGAAGACGCCAAGTATCGGCCTCCAGCAATCTGAGTCGTCTGAGGAAGAGAACGACAGGTGCTCTTCTCTGCAATCTCTCTCCCCTTCTCTCTCTTCCGCTTCGCTCTTTCTCTCTCTAAACAAATGAAATCAACAGGAAGAAGATGCGCTACACAAAATTATGAAGATCTGTGACCAGAAATATTTTTCATTTCTTTTCCTTTTTTAATTAAATTATTTTTATTTATTTATTATTATTATTATTTAGAAATAAATTAAAAATAAAAAAAAAACAGAGATAATCCAATGAAATTAAAATGCTGGCCACGTGGTGGAGCGGAGCTTTTTTCAAGTTTTGTCACATTTCAGCGTTTTTAGATATATATATATATATAATAATAATAATTTTTGAAGTAGTATTAAAAATATAAAAAACATGAGACCAACGTACGTTAATATGGGTGTCGTTGTGTTGTGTGATGTCCCACATTGGTTAGGGAGGAGAATAAACTATCATTTATAAGGGTGTGAAACCCCTCCCCCTAGCGGACGCGTTTTAGTTGGGAGGAAAATAAATCATATAAGGGTGTGGAAACCTTCCCCTAGCATACCCATTTTGGTTGGTTGAGAGGAGAACAAACCACCATTTATAAGGGTGTGGAAACCTTCCCCTAACAGACCCGACCCGTTGGAATGAGAGAACAAACCATCATTTATAAGCGTGTGGAAACCTTCTCCTAGCAAACCCGTTTTGGTTAAAACCTTCTCCTAGCAGACCCGTTTTGGTTGAAACCTTCTCCTAGCAGACCCGTTTTGGTTGAGAGGAGAACAAACCACCATTTTGGAAGGAGAACAAACCACCATGTGCGTGGAAACTTTAGAGCAAACCACCATTTACAAGGGTGTGGAAACCTTCCCCTAACAGACGCGTTTTAAAGCCTCGAGGGAAAGCCCAAAGAGGACAATATCTGCTGGCGGTGGATATGGGCCGTTACACGTTGTCTTAATAGGGAAAGCCCAAAGAGGATCTCCCACCATTTATAAGGGCGTGAAAACCTTCTCCTAGCAGACGCGTTTTAAAGCCTTAAGGGAAAGCCCAAAACAATATCTGCTGGCGGTGGATAAGGGCCCAAATAGGATAATATCTGCTCGCGGTGGATATGGGCCGTTACACGTTGTCTTAGTTATTTATTTATTTATTTATTAATATCTTTACATAGCAATGTGAACAAAAATAGAAGGTTATTTGTTATAAATTAAATGAATTTGGAAGAAAAATTCTAAAATACTTCTTTTATATTTCTAATTAATTAAAATATATTGACTATATGGTAATGTAATTTTTAATTAAAATAACCCTAATTTTTAAAATTATCGGAAGGTTAATTATCGATACAAACTATGAGAATTATTAAAATCAAATTGTATCAATAATATAGTTTTTATTACCAGGACCATTATTAATGTAAAACATTATCAAAATTTATTATAAATGGTGCTGATTAATAATTAAGCAAAATTTAATAGTACTTAGGTCATATTAATAATTGATTAATTAATTGAATTTGGTATTGTTTTGTTATAAAATCACATCAGTTCTCATATATTGAGTTCATTTAATTAATAAAAAAACATTTAATAATATTTTTAATAAATGTCGTTGAATTAATTTAGGTAATTAAACAACATGACATGTTAATAATGAAAGTGAAGAAATAATATTTCAAAAATATTTTATAATTATGATAGTTAATAATGAATTAAATGATCCAAATTACAAGTATAATTACTTAATTATAGTTATTGGAAAAATAAGTTTTATATCGGGTCAAAAGTTATTTAGGTCATTACGAACATTAACTTTTAATCCAACACAGACGAATTTTTACTGTAAGTCCTTAGGTTTCTCGTTTTTAATTAACGTTATTTGTGGTGAAAAATTCGGATATCATACTCGTTCTATTGTGTTCATATAGGTAAAAGTCCCTTATTTTTCGTGTGTTTAGTTAATATTATTTGTGGTAACAAATTCAAACATCAGACTTCCCGATTGTTGGTATATATTTTTGTTGAGATATGTTCGTGTTAGACAAAACACTTTTATCTCGATTATTTTTAAAAAAATTTAATTTTTTTAAAATAATAATTTTATAGTATTATATTGCCCAAGCATTTCCTATCCAATTGGGTGGGCCCGTCGGTCCACCAACTCCAACCGGCAGTGGCTTTCGCTCGCCTATTTACCTAAATCATTGCTATCATTTTACATGGTTGTGGTTACTTTTTTATGACCTAATTCTATGTTCATAAATGTCTCGAATAAAGTTCGGGCTCGAGTATTTTGGATGGACGGTGGAGATATATTTTACGTAATCTGTTAGCGTATAGAAATTTGATTCATTAAGTTGTATGGTGTATTTTTCAGTTCTATCGAATCTTTAGATGCGATTAATCATATGATTTGAATCAGGTCAAGTTATTTAAAACACAGTATATAACCATTTCTCCCGTATCGTTGATGATTGTCTCATTGAAATAGACCAATCAATCTTGAGTTTTGACATTAATAAATAAGAATGAAGCGTTTATAAAATCAAACATTAAAATTTAGGATTTGTATTTAATAAAATTTTTAATAAGTTTAGAAGTTCATAGAGTCAGAGTCGAACTCGTGAGCCCACGGTGGAGCGTTTAGAACAAATCTTCAGCTTAGTGGGCTTTTTTATTTAAAGAAAAGCCCATTTATCAATGATCAAAGGGTTCCTAGCCATTTCTAGGAGGTGTGGTCCATATTCTTGGGGGCATTCTTGAGCACACTAGAACCAAACCAAACACTAGAACCAAACCAAACCAAACCAGACGAACGACTGTACAGCTCAATGTGAGAGCTGTACAGTCACATTGAGCTGTACAGTCGTTCGTCGTTAATTTTAGGTTTATTATTAATGAGTTTGTGAATGTCTCACAAACTCATTTCCGATTTATAATAACTTTAAACAAAATCGGTTTGTAATTATATCTTTTATGAACTAACCATGACTCTTAATTTAAATCGTCAAATCGACCTCATCTTAAATAATATGAACTGGACCAAGCCATATATAGAACAACTACGGAGCTTTGGTCGAGACCCACTTGGGTTAGCCAAACATTGTCATTAATTCTTGGTTGAAATTTAATTATGACCAATTTGCCCATACCAACTTTTATTTAAAGCACGTGCCTTTTATTATTTTATGTCCACTGAACATTCTTTTCTTTTTCTTTTCTTTTTAAATTCATTTTAAATCCAACACGTGCGCTGATATACACTTGGCCTCTACATGTTAATAAAAAAAAGTTTCAATTATATAATATGATTCTAATATACACAATATATTTAATTTTTTATTATTAAACTTTCAAAAATATTTATATATTTATTTTTATTTAAAACTCGATTTTAATTATTGACCTACTCGAAGCGAGCGTTCAAACCGTTGCCCAAGCTTCCCAAACTAAGACATTGGATGATGAAAGTCCCACATTGGCTAATTTAGAGAATGATAATGAGTTTATAATCAACGAATATACTCTCCATTTGTGTGAGGCCAAAAGCAAAGCCATAACAGCTTATGCTCAAAGTGGACAATATCATAACATTTGCGAAGAGTCGTGTTCGTTTAACAGACGATATTTTTTTAAAATAGAGATGTCTACAGGACAAGGTGAGGACCGTGAAATTCTCCATTTATTTTCGTTCTTATTCCATTCCCATCTTTACACACTTTTTTCAAATTTTCATTTAAACGAGAATTTTTCACTCCAATCCCAGTCAGTCAAGGATCCCGACCCTATAAATTAAAACTCGATTGGCACGATACGGGAGAGATGATTTAAAGCACGTGTAAAATCAGAATCACGAACGGCCAAACCCCAAAGCTGATCCGCTGAACCCGCGTCATCCGTCTTGAAAGTGTCCCCACGCCCACGCGGTCTGCTGGTTTCCCTTCAACGCGCCTCCGCCTTCAGTCCAAGTCCACACATTTCCTCCCTCTTTCTTCCCCATATTTATACCACTCCATTCAGCCGCAATATCCTCACTCATACCTCACACAATTCCGCCACCATTCCCCACCGCCGCCGCCGCCGCCGCCACACACGCACACACCCACCACCTTCTTATATGGCCAAACCCTCCTCCCCTCACAAATCCGCCGCCCACAACACAGATTCCCGCTACAAAGGCGTCCGCCGCCGGAAATGGGGCAAATTCGTCTCTGAAATTCGTCTCCCCAATAGCCGCGAACGGATCTGGTTAGGCTCCTATGATTCCGCCGAAAAGGCGGCGCGTGCTTTCGATGCCGCCCTTTTTTGTCTACGTGGCAGCTCCGCTCGCTTCAATTTCCCTAATAACCCACCGGATATTCCCGGTGCTACTCTGCTTTCCCGAGCAGAGATTCAAACCGTGGCCGCCCAATTCGCCAACTCCGACCCATCTCCCTCGACGGAATATTCCCAACCCATCGTCGATTCGCCGTCGCCGTCGCCGTCGATAGCTTCGGAATTAACAACCGCCGTAACAGAGTGTGATGAAATATCGTCGTTTTTGGATTTTCACACCAACATGGGATTGGGACCGGATAATTACGGGTCGGAATTCGGGTCTTTTCTGCCCGAGTACAACCCGTTTTTTGATGAAATATTCAATTCTTCTACAGCTCCTTGTTTTGATTATGGAGATGAGAATTTTGACGCCATGACCACTCATCAGGATTCGTTTCTGTGGAATTTCTGAAGAACAAAACAGAGTTCTGAGGGTTTTTAGTTTCAGAGCTTTGGGTTTTTTGGCGGCTCCGACCTCTTAAAACTTAGTAGCTTTCCAGATGTTTCTTGTCGGAAGATTGATGGACCCAACATTTTTTAGCTCGGCCATTGATTCTTCTATCCACATTGTTCCAAATGTGTAAACAATTGTAGTGGTAAATGGTAATTATTGTCTGTAAAAAAAAAAAAATTATGTTCTTTTTAGTAAAAAGGATTTGAATTATTGGTAAAAAAATATGATTTGTACGTAAAATTAAAAGTTTAAGAACCGTTCATTGACACTTTCTATTGCCATCGTAGTGAATGGTGCATATCCAAAGATGCCACCTGGGAAAGGTGTGAGGTTCTATACCAATTTAAGGGTCTTACGTTTTGTCCCTTTTGTATGTTACTTTAACAAAAGAGGGTCGTTGGAAATGAAGTTGACAGTTGAAATTGAATGACCCATAAAACAAAGTTCTAATTGTTGCTATAACCCCTATGTACAGAGATTGTTTGGAAATGAACGAACGCCCGATGGGTTTCCTTTAAATTCTTTGGACATAATAAAAATACGATGTCGTCGTGTTGATCTATTAAGGTCCTGTAAATCCAAGGGGATAGTGTCGTTTCATAGTGGAGATTTTAAAGACGATCTTGTACCATGTCATCTTTCTGTTCGTAAAACTTCGATCATTAGGATTTCTCGTCTAAAGACTGGGCGAGTTTTTTCATTATATAATGACTAAAATGAAGAACCAACGACGATGGAGTAGTAGGAGTGTGAGCTAGTCTTTTTTTTTATAAGAGTAGAGACGGATGTAAACTAAAAATATTATTTGTTATCCTAGGCCTTAAAAGTGATTCAAATAAAGTGACTTTATACAGATTCTTTAAAATCACTTTTCAAATAATAATAATAATAATAATAATTTTTTAAAAACTAATTGACCCAATTAAAGGATGTTGGGCCGAGGGCTTAATGGGCCGGTCCAAAACTCAATTGGTCGGTGCTACAGGCCCAAGTTTTATGGGATTTTTTCTTTTCGACTAAATTAATAAAAATATCCTTAAATTTAATATTTTATTAAAAAATGTCATTAAACTTTCAAAAAAAAGAATTTAGCTGGCAATGAACTAGTGATGGTTATGGTCGGGGACTCTACAAATGTTGGTTGATTCGAATGATAAATATGGATCGGTGGTGGTCATGGCCAACAACACAATAAAACGTGATGTTGTTGAGGTGAGTACGGACCAACGATACTATTGGTTTGCATCGTGATGGATGACGCTTTCTACGGCTCCACCATCAACAATTTTCAATGCTCAACACATTTAGGCGTTCGAGTGCAAGTTTGTTTGGTGGAAAGAGATCATTTTAAAGAAGAAGGTTTAGATTGAAGAGAGAGACTAGCGACCGAGCTACCGATTAAACAAGTTTATAAGCCTACGAATAATCGACCAATTTACCTAATCCAACTCAACCATTGTGTAACGAATTTGAAAGTCCAAGGGTATATTTGTAATTTGCATAATTTATTGTGATTTTTTAAATTAAGAGAATAATATTATATAAAAAATGAATAAAAAGGTTTGACTAATTGTGCATACATCAATGAGATCTTTTTCTCTCCCAAGATATTGGTAAAGTTTATTTATTTATTTATTTATTTTAATTTCCTTATATTTAATTTTAATTTCCTTCAATTATTTTTAATGGGTATAAAGCTATTTATATATCTCTTTCACCCAATTTTATTAATTAAATTAATTTCTTCATGATTAAGACACCTCACTAATTCTTAATTTATGATAAAAATTTGGAGGAATTAATTGATTTGTTTAATAAATAAATATTATTTTTTTTATTGAGTACATGAATGAACCAAGACCACATTCAATCTCACATTCAAGTAGGGTCAAAATCGTCTATCAAGATTAAAGTAGAGAAAACGAAAGTAGCGAGCTGTCACGCGGGGGTTGGATAATGGAATTTTGGAAATTAGTAAGGGTAGAAGCGTAATTTCAATTGAATAAGGACACAACGGTAATTAGGAACCAGAGGGCTCCAGTTCCGACCTGTCGTTTTCGATGCCGAAGAATATGGGGCCTCCCTTTTAATAGCAGTGGGCTCTGGACGATGTGTCGCTTAGCCCATTCACAGTGGTCTGAGTAATCGCCTTCTATTATTGTCGTCGGGTTTGACGATGTGAGACGGTTCCACTACAGACGCTCCATTGAACAACACCTGTACTCACATCTCCGATTCGCGACACGTGTCGCACATCCTGTTAAAACAAACCGAATCTCATTGTGGGGTCCACCCTTTAAAAAATAAAAGGAAGTCATAATCATTGGACAATGACATCATGAAAATAATTGCCACCTTGAAAACTACTTTTTATTATTTTATTATTTATTATTTATTATTAATTCGATTTTTCCATTTTTTATTCTTCAAAATTTAAGTAATTTTTATTTACTTCTAATTATTTTAATTTTAAAATATTAATTATTATTTTATTATGAAATGCACATGTAATTTCAAGACCATAATATTCTATAAAATATTCCCAAATCAAATATGCTCTTAAAATAAAATAAAAATCACAACAAACCCAAAGTGCCCAATCTTCCAATACAATATTTGGATTTGGGACTATTATTTCCAATAAAATAAACAAACAAAACTTTATTTATCTTTATCTTCTTCTGATTGGACGTGGTTAAATAAACCATTTTAAAGAAGAAACAGTTTGTAGTCGGTCTACACTGATACAGAGGCACAAAATTGTAAGTTGTGCATATCCCGAGTAAATGAAGAATACGTGAATGAACTGAAATCACATCTAAATGAGAGTGATCTTAAGGATATGATGATTAATAAAATATTAAAAGAATTGAAAGTTACTGCCCATACCAACAAGATGCACTTTGTTTTTTTGGTAGGAAATCCACCCTTTATTCTTATGGATAATTTTATGTTGGGTGACCTGTAAATTTTTTGAGCGAGAGTGAGACAAAATATGTTGGAAAGATTCAATAGTCTTCGCTCTTAAAAGCTGGAGTAACACGATCATGTTGTAGGGAATTTTTTATGGAATGTATGTGAGTGAGACAAAACATATTTTTTATGGAATGTCCGTGGAAATAGTCTTTACTCTTAAAAATGAAGAGTAATGTGACCACAGGAGACCCAAGATATGTGTAATGCGCCAAATCCATTGCTAGCGCATATTGTTCTTTTTGGGCTTTCCTTTTCGGGCTTTCCCTCAAGGCTTTAAAACGCGTCTATAGGGGAAGGTTGTGGAAGGTTTCCACACCCTTATAAATGGTGGTTTGTTTTCCTCCCCAACCAATGTGGGACATCACACCAAGGGTGTGAACAACCGAGGGGGGTGGATTGTGATGTCCCACATTAGTAGACGCGTTTTAAGGAAGCCCGTAAGGGAAAGTCCAAAGAGGACAATATCTGCTAGCAGTGGATCTGGGTCGTTACACTATGTGGTTGGCCCGTAAGTGAGGTGGATCTTGGTCGGAGAGTAGAACAAAACACGGGAAACTAATGATTAAAAAAAAAAAAAAAGGCAAATAATTGTAAAACCAAAACCAGGGGCAGCTCACCCACTCCCTTATTTTATGTCAAAAAAGCAACCTTTGATGCAATTATTAATTTCCTTTTTATTATAATTTTTATTTTTAATTTTTTTCCATTTTAACTTTATTTGATGTCTTCCAGTTTTATAAGTACAATCCCCACTTCCCCTTCATCTCTCCACTCTCTGCTTCCGCTTTCCATTTCTCTCTCTCAATCATGTTGGCCAAAGGGCAACGTCCGGTCATCGGAAGGCTATCGGAGCTCCTAGTCTCCCGCTGCCGACCCTCCTTCCTCGACGCCGGCGCTCCCAGCAGCCCCACTTCCCCTTTCGACCTCTCCCCTTCTCCCAGACCCAATCTCAAAAATTACACTGCCGGCGTCGGACTCGGCATCGTCGCCGCCCTCGACACTTCCACATCCGCCGTCCGTGGATCTGAAATTTTAGTCAAACACGCCGTCTGCAGCCCTAAATTGACCTCCCCTCGCCGCCCTGTTCCGATCCCAATCGGATTAGTCGGTGGGTCGTTCTCACCGGAGGAAGACGACGAACTCGACAACGTGGAAGACGAGAATTTCACTTACGTCACAACTCGTGGACCTCTTGAATCATCCACACGCGTCTACTACAACGGCGGTCTCGTCGCTGGTGGGTGTTGCCGGAAACCCCCTCCGTCGTTGAAACCCGCCGATCAACCTCCGCCGCGTCGGACCCCCGATTTCCTCCGATCTTGTCACTCGTGTGGGAAAAATCTAGAGGGGAAAGACATATACATGTACAGGTAATTACAAAAAACACCCAAAACCCATTTTTCTAAACTTGATTGATTGTTGAATCAAAATTCTGATGGGTTGTGACGAATTTTGCAGAGGGGAATCGGCGTTCTGTAGCCCGGAGTGCCGGTCGAGTCAAATAATGAAGGATGAGATCAAGGAACGGTGTCGGTCGGAAGCGAGATCACCGGCGGAGTCTCTGCCAAATTCGCCGTATAACAGAGGAATTTTCTCGACTGGGATTCTTGCGATTTAGGTAAATGAAGCAGAGGAAGAAGAAGGCGGAAACCGCCATGGCAGAGTAGATAGAAAACTTAGAACACGGCTACTAGTTTGGCTGATTCTTGTATAATAATTAAACAGAGAAACAGAGAAACAGAGAATTTTGTTCGTAATATCAAATCTGAGAAGCTGATTTTATTAAAAGATCAAAGATTCTGTACGATAAAAAAACAAGAACATAGAACCAAACTAAATCTCCCTAACAAATCCTATCAAAAAAAGAAAAAAAGAAAAAAACTAAGCTCCTAACAGAGCGCTTCGACTGCGAGTCGTTTGACAAGATCAGCGGCGCAGTCGGTAGCTCCAAAGGTAGCTTCAGAGACATCGATAGCGCAAGATTCTTTCCCAACGCACAAATTCTCAACAATCTTCAATGCATCGTTCTGGCTCTTGCACTCTCCCGTCGTGAAAGACCCACAACTCCCCAATGGATTGCCGTAGCTCGCGAAGGCAATCCCTGAAATCTGTCGGCCTTGACACGACAGCTCCAAACGGTGGTTGTCGTAAGCATGAGCACAAGCTTTCTCCATGCTGATTGTTTTGAAGTTCACCAATGATGGGTTTCCTCCAAATTCCTCGAACAGAACCAGAGTGTTGTCGCCGTCGTTGATGAAGGATCTTGGGACATGGTACCACCGCTGTGTTGGGTGGCCACAGTTGCTGACGCATTTTTTGTTGTCATATGCGCCACGGTAGTCACATGGGTCCAAGCTGCAACCTTCTTCGGCTATGAAGCTCGGCCAGTAGCGGCCGAGGTTGTGGCCGTTGACCCAAGCAACCCCCTTGCCGAGGCCTTGTAGGTCTAGAGCCACTGGGTCGGTTCCTAATGGAGCTTTGAAGGTTGTTTTGTACCATGTCATCATTTTGTTTACTGGGAGATTCTCCGATTGCCATTTGGCGGCGAACCGGGAATCTGAACTGAAGAGACGATTTTCGAAGCCGTGTAATCCGATTTCGTATGACCATTTGTGAGATGAGAGATCTTTTATGAGTGTTTCATCGCCGTTGCGGCCGATTAATTCAACTGGGCCGGGGATTCCTGATTGAATCATGTCGAAGAAGGGCCCGTAGTTCTGAAAAACAGAGCAAAATTTGTGAGATTTGTTGATGAGAAAAATCAGAAACAGAGCTCGGAGTTACGAACCTGGTAGCCGACGGTGGCGCTGAGAAGAGAGATTATGTTCTTTCCTGGCTTTAATTTCACTTGTCTCTCCATAAAGTAGTTGAAAATTCCATATGAAGCCCATTGGGTACCGATATGTTCCCCGTTGACGAAAGCGTGGAGAACATGACCGCTGCCGTTGATTCGCAGAGTCATGTCGTTGCTCCAAATCCGGTCGGTCTTCTTCAAGTGAACGCTGTAATTTGGGGAAGAACATCAAAATGGCGACATGGGTAAACCTTAAATCGGTGAAATTCGTGTTCGATTTCGAGGATTTTACCTTGTCATGTACCAGAGATAATCACTGGCGTCGTTAGCGGCAGCTTTCTGATCAAGAAGCATATTAGCACTGACTTGTCCTTTGCCTAATCTCGCGGTGGCGTCGAGATTCTCTGGCCGCCACAACCATTTCAACGCCGCCGGTTCTTCCTCCGCCTTGTTTTCCTTCTTCACCATCACGGATGTTTGTGTGTTCACTTTTGCTGTGTTGTAAACCTCTGTTTGACAGTCGGGAAGAATGCTGACGGACCACGCCGGAACTTTGAAGTCCTTTCCGTTGTAGCTCACCGTCGCGTCGTTTGTTACGTTCGCGTTGCTGAAGAAACAAGCCGACCCTTCTTTTGTAGTGTATTTGGTGATCTAAATCGAGAAAAATAACAATGTTTAATCATTTGGCTCAAGAAACAGAGCGAAAACAGATGAGATCAGTTTTTGGGTTCTTACAGAAACAGAGTTGCCCAAATCGGTGGTGTTCACGTCGCCGGAAACCAGAGGCTTCTCAATGGACATCAAAGCATCGTGAAGCTGCTTCAAATGGCCGTATTTGGGTTGATTCAGATTACCATACTCATCCAACGGTGCATCGTAATCGTAAGAGGTGGTGATGTACGGACCGCCGGCCATCCGGTCGAAGTTCGTTCCGCCGTGGTACTGAAAAAAACCGGTCACCGGAGCTATAAAAACCCAAACCCAGATGCAAAAACCGATGGAATTAAGGAATTGAGCACAAACCATGTAGTAGTTTTGGAAAGTGCCGCCGAGTTGGTAGAATCTAGCGACGGAGAAGGCCAAATCTTCGGAGGTTCTATGTGGGTCTTTTCCGCCCCAGCTCTTGAACCAACCAGTCCAATTTTCAGTCCACATTTTGGGGCTGTTTGGATTGTTGGGAGTGAACTGATCACAGTACCAGCCATTGCAGGTGTTGATCATTGGCTCGGGTGCGTCGGCTTGTTGACACATGATCCATGGAACTCCAACTTTCAACGAGTCCGCCATGGATGCACACCAGTTCACATAAGCTTTTCCAGCTTCGCCGTAAGGGGTCATTACGTTACCGTATTCATTTTCAATCTGAGCTAGAATCACTGGACCTCCTTGTGAGGCGAAAAGATTCTCCTTCTTCAGCATGTCCACAATCAACGTCGTGAAGTTTTGCATCTCATTCTGCTCATAAACAAAAACTTCAAAAACAGAGTATTAAAAGTTTAAAAAACAGAGGAAAATGACGATGAAAATTTTACCATGAATACTGAATTTAACGTCCTGAGTTCAATTCCAGGAAGGTTATGCAGCCAAACCGGAAAACCTCTGTAAATTCCAAAGATTAGAATTCAGTGTACAAAAAACAGAGCAAGTTACAGAAGAACAGAAAAACAGAGCAATATACCCATAATTCCACTCGGCGCAGACATATGGGCCAATGCGAAGAACAGCGTAAAGGCCTTGATCTTGAATGGTTTTAAGGAACCTTATGAGATCAAGATTGGCAGTGAAATCATATTGACGACGAATCGGCTCATGGGCATTCCAGAAAACATAAGTTTCAATGGCGTTCAATCCACCCTCTTTTGATTTTCTGATCAAATCAGGCCACATCTGCAATAAACAGAGCATCCAAACCCAACCCATTTCAATTTGATATCAAATGATCAAAAAAACCCATTTGAATTTGATATCAACCGTACCTGAGGAGTGCTTCGTGGGTAGTGGATAGAACCAGAGAGTAAGATCCTGGGTTGGCCATCAATGGTGATGGCTCTGTTCGTGTGGGAAACTTGAATGGCAGAGGTGAAGAGAACGACATTCAAGACAAGAACGAAGCAGAAGAAAGCTGATGAAGGATCCATAGTGTTTTGAAATTGCTATCTGAAATGGTTATGAGAAATGAATTGTTGTATGGATGTATTTATAGTAAAGAGGAGGGAATGAAACAGTGTTTCTGTTTAAAAAAAATTTTTAAAATCTTAACAGAGTCGAGTTTATCTCGTTTTTAAATCTTAATTCTTTCTAATAATAAGAATTAATTTATATAAAAAAAATCAGCATGTCCATTTCTTTTTATAAACAATATTCAAATTTAGAATTTTTAATAATTTGTTTTTTTTAAGGATAATATATTAGGTAGTGTATTTAATTTTTTCCTTTTAATTGGATAGAAATATAGATTTGAGTTGTATTATAATTTAACCATTTTAAATTTAATAAAATTAAAATTTTATAACATATCTCTTACCATTTATTAAAATAAGAAATATGAT
Source organism: Cucurbita pepo subsp. pepo (assembly GCF_057944985.1). Lineage (NCBI taxonomy): Eukaryota > Viridiplantae > Streptophyta > Magnoliopsida > Cucurbitales > Cucurbitaceae > Cucurbita > Cucurbita pepo. The sequence continues at coordinate 10,251,522 of NC_141801.1, forward strand.
AAAATTATGCATTTAATTGTTTTCAGAAAAAATGGAATGAAAAATAATATAGTAATTTGTATAAATAAAAATGATTTAGTAATTTATATGGATAATGTTTAAATATTCTAAAATATAATTTATTGTTTTCTTATTTTTTATAGAAATAATGGTGGTTAATGATTATCTATTAAGTATTTATTAATATGTATAATATATAAAATATAGCTAAACCAAAAAACTAATATATATAGACCAATATTTAAATTCAAAATAAATATTAAAAAAATTAAAAACTAAAATTATTCTAATTTTTTATATATTTTTTTATTAAAAAAAATATTTATAAAATATAAAAATTGAGAATGTATTCCTCATCTATAATTAATAGACTTGTATCACAAAAATTAAATTAGTAAAAAAAAAAAAAATTTAATTTAGGATAAGTTTGTCCATACCAATTTTATAGAATTTAAAATAGCATTCTATTATTTTATTTCCATAGACTATACATTCTAAATTTATAATATGATTATAATATACACCATTTATTTATTTAAAAAATAATAATCTCATTTTTTATTTCAACTCTTAAAATATTTATATATTTTTGAAGGGCCCGGACGGGAGGGGACACCAGAGGCCTCTGCCCTCTCTTTTTTGTTTTTTATGTTGTTAACGAGTTGAAAAATGAAAATAGATGGCGAGTGACTAATCGAATTGATGGATCATGTAGGAACGAGGTTAAAGTCTACCGGTGATGCTGCATACATCACTACACTTCCACTTGACACCTATTGTGATATAAACGACTCATCTTGCCGTGACCTTCTCTTAAATTCTCAAAACTTCTGTCGCTCCATCCCACAGGGGTAGAGAACCCATCGCTGTCTCGGCTATGCTACCGAAGCCTCTGAGGAAGTCGGAATAGGAGAGCTAAATTAAGCTAAATTAGGACTTTTAAATAGAGACGTCTACGTACCGTAAAATTCTCCATTTATTCTCAGTATATGTCTTAGTTCGAAACACCCTAATAAATTAAATATTTTCAAAACAAAAATATGATATAATTTGAAAGCTATATTTCGCCGAACGTTTTCAATATTATTGCATACTCTAGCCGGAAAGGAAGCGAGACACTGAAAAACTTCTATTTGTCCTTGACATTATATGTGTCTCTACCATGTCACCCTCACTCTCTTTCACAACCTCCACCAATTCGAAACTTAATTTGAAAGCTATATTTCGATCCGAACGTTTTCGGAATGTCTCTAATAACCAACGAACGACAAGTGCTGTGGATCCTATTTTAATGGGAACTTGATAAGTTGGTCTGCTTACACGTCTTGCCTTTACTGCTATATCGAGTGTTACATCGAGAGTTACTAGTATTGCTTCTGAATCTTTTTCTCCACCTATTGCTTTCTAAAGGAGGTGAAAAACCTCTATTTGCCTCTAGCATTATATGATATGGGTTTCTCTCGTATGCATTGACACCGACCATCCACTGATTCGAAACTTAATTTGAAAGCCATATTTAGACCGAGGGTTTTCGGGATGTCCTAATTCCTATTTCAATGGAAACTGGATGACTTGATCGCTTACACATCTTGCTTTTACTTCTCTTGTATATGGTTGGTGTTAACTAATCGATTACAATAAATTTGATCGAATTGTGCAATTTTTTTCTTCTAGTAGCTCGTGACATGAGGTGAAAGGGGGTTCGAGAATCAGTTTTTTTTTATAAGTGCTAAAATCATTCAGTTTTTTTATAAGGGCTAAAATCATTTATTTTGATTTTTTAATCCGGTAGAGCAGATCTTAAAAAATATGAAAGATCTCCCTCAGTTACATTTGACTTTTATCGAAAGAATGAGGCATTTCGGTGTTTGTTGACACGGTCAAAGAAAACCTCTGAAATGTTGGTGTTAATATAACACATGCGGAAGCATTTTGGATCTTAGGCACTTTTAGAACATCAATTATTGTAAATAACTAGCATGTTCATAAGTATTAAAACTTAATGGGTTTAAATACTAACCTTTTGTAGTTCAAACTCCTTTTGCCTCACGAACCGGTTTCGAACCACCACTAGTGTCTTCTCCACTATCCTCCGGCCTTAGAACGGGATTGTGGAATCCGGTGAGTGACTAAACTTGGGAGGGATTTTGTATATGTGAAAGAGAGTGTTTGTTTCAAGGTTTTTTCATCAAGATGAAGAATCCCTTCCAAGAATCATGATCACTCTATTTAAAGAGTCAAGTTTGCATGTTCATGCAAACTTGAGATCACCAAATTTTGACACTTAAAATTCCACTCAAATGTTTGGGATTATGTGGCAAGCATGCATGTTTGAGTTAACCAAATTTTGACACTCAAAATTCCACTCAAACTTGTGGGGTTTATTTGGGAAACATGCAAGTTTGGTTAAACCAAATTTTGACACCTCAAAATTCCACTAACATGGATTTTTCCATTTGATGAAAGTCAACATTTTGACTTTCTTCATTTTAATTCAACAATTAATTTGAATAATGAATTTCAAATTAAAGTAACATTAAATGATTAATTAAACTATTTAATTAATATTTAACATTAATTGAAATGCCAATCCCAATCAATTCCGACACATAATTGATTAAGATATTTAAATCTTATTTAAATATCTCAGATTCTCTCTTTTCGTTTAATTCGTAAATAAAACAAAATTGCGGTTAAATATATCGTATATATGTAACGCATATTCCCTAATTTGAATTCGAACACTTCGAACTCACTCGTCACACTGTTCTATGGTTTAGTCCGATATGAGCTAGCAGAGGGACCTAATGGACCTATAGATCATGGGCTCCAACGATCCAAGATTAACCGATTAAACTCATTAACCTGGTTAACCAACATTCGTTAACTACTAGGACACTCCACTATAGCCTAGTAGTTGCACTCCCCTCACTATAGATATATTTCTGTCCATCTGATATAACCATGATTAGTAAGTCGATCCTTCACAGGTTGTTCGTAACTAGAGCTGGGTCAATTTACCGTTTTACCCCTGAAGTTATTTCTTGTTCCTTATGTCTCACTGATCCTCTAATGAACAATTGGTTTGTGGTCCAACCAGTAAACCGAATCCCTCTCAGGCCAATGAGAGGGTGGGGCCCCTTGTTCAAGACATGGAGTCAGTGCTTAAGGGAACTACCTTTCTTCTATCCCTAAAAGTGGGTAGGAGTGAATTCCGTCTTGCACCCCATGTCCCCAGCCATTCACCCAGTCTTACCCCTGAAATGGGAGGCCTGTTGAGTCGGCGAACTAGAGCCACTCTCACCCATGCAAATCTAAGGATAATTCCGAATAAACAGGAGTTCATGGTTAGCTCAGGATTAAAACCGAGTTACCTAGGTTATCGAATGAAAAGAAAATCAGTCTCAACAGTAAACGACTTTATAAAGTGAGAGTGGTTTTCTTCATGGTCCGATCTTATGCAATACTCATTGCATAGGACGCCCCCACTCACATGTCTCCACATGCACAATTTAGTGATCACATTGTTTATATCATATACAAAAGTGGGCCGCATCCATAGTGTCCCCAGAATAAGGTACTCAGCCTTATCCTTATACTATAGATCATTTTGACTATATACTTGAACTTGATCCACTCTTATGTCTCTACATATAGTTCAAGTAATCATACTATAGCCAGAGTGTTCTTAGTTTATTGGATTTAGATTAATGATCGTAAAGTTCACTTTATTCAATAACAATTTATTACTGAATAAACATCAATAATAACTTTATTGAAAATAGAATATATCTTTGTTTACAAACTATGAGTTTTAGGACATAAAACCCAACATGAAATTATTTCAATATGGACCTCCCCTTACAAACGATTCACATGGTCTAGTTCCTTTACAAAACGATATTTATGAGTCTACTCTAAGTTCTCTTACAAACGATTTAGTTCCCTTACAAAACTTTCATTATTGGGTTAGCCATACATTTCACGTTCATAGTCATTCACATGACATCATTAAATGAATATCTAGTGATTCACACCTTATAAAACTTTCGTTATTAGGTTAGCCTCATCACATGACAGCATCAAATGAATCTACAATCCACTGGAACGATCTACAATCCACCAGAATGCCTTTGTTCACGATCCTTTACTCCGACAGCATTTAGGGTTCCTTGAACGCCCTTGTTGACGATTACTCCGACAGCATGTAGGGTTCCTCGAACAATCCACTAGAACGCCCTTGTTGACAATCCTTTACTCCGAAGGGCTAACCCAATAACGAAAGTTATAACCCAATAACGAAAGCAGGGCTAACCCAATAACGAAAGTTCTAACCCAATAACGAAAGCAAGGGCTAACCCAATGCCAACCCAATAATGAAAGTTAATAACCCAATAACGAAAGTTCTAACCCAATAACTACGGGAGCAATTTCAGGGCTAACCGGCTAACCCAATAACTACTTGAGCAATTTCAGGACTAACCCAATAACAAAAGTTTAGTAAGTACCTAGACCACTTTCAACCAAAGTTAACGGGCTAGGGAACTATTATATATCCCAAATAATTTCAAAGGGTTTCTTTGACTTTATTAGTGTCAATAAACCATTCTTTCAACCAAAGTTAACGGGCTAGGGAACTATTATATATCCCAAATAATTTCAAAGGGTTTCTTTGACTTTATTAGTGTCAATAAACCATTCGAAATGCCTTACTTTTTTTCAAATAGTAATGATTCAAAGCACCTATTTCTTAAACCCTTCCCTACTTTGATCTCATAGATACATAGAATTTTGTGGGGGTATTCGATGAAAGTCGTTGTGGATTGTTCGAGGAACCCTACATGTCGTCAGAGTAATCCTCAACGAGGGCATTAGTAATCGTAAACAAGGGCATTCGAGGAACCCTAAATGTTGTTAGAGTAAAGGATCGTCAATGTAATCCAACAAGGGCATTCTAGTGGTTTCGTTATTGGGTTAGCCCTTACTTTCGTTATTGGGTTAGAACTTTCATTATTGGGTTGGGTTAGCCCTGATTCAAAATGAAATTCGACTAACTCAATGAAATTCATTCGATTCCATAATTTAAGAGTCCATAACTCAATGAAATTCATTCGATTCCCTAATTTAAGAGTCCAAGGGTTATCATATCAAGATTTAACGATTATTTTTCATTAACTAAATTCTTGATAGTGGTAAACGTGATTTCATCAATACCAAGTATATAAACAGTGATTTCAAATCCCGAGGTTAAACGTCAACTCTACGTAAGGCAGAGTTTGGTTTTTTGGGTGATAGTGGTGGAAAAAACCCTACATGAGATTTTCGAAGTCATCCGATCCTTTTCCTTGTTCAAGAATCTCCTCCCCTCTTCCATTTTGTCCCAAAGAGTGACGAGACCAATTCAGTCACGTTTTCATTTATTTGGAATCTGGGCTCTCCTCTCCATATTCCGTTCGAAGATTCAATTTTTTTTATTTTTTTATTTGCATAGGCATAGGTTTAATGGTATAGAATCTCTCATTTTTTTCATTTTTTCAATCATATTGATTTTTGGATCAAAGCAAGACTTTGGCATTAGCAAGGTTGAAGGAGCAGTAGTTCCCATCTGGATGATGGAAAAAAGTCTCTTACTACATTTTTTTTCTCAATCTCCCTAACAAAATCCTAAACTAAGCTCCTAACAGAGAGCTTCGACGGCGAGCCTCTTGACAAGATCAGCGTTGCAGTCGGTAGCTCCAAAGCTAGCTTCAGAGACATCAATAGCGCAAGATTCTTTCCCAACGCACAAATTCTCAACAATCTTCAATGCATCGTTTTGGCTCTTGCACTCTCCCGTCGTGAAAGACCCACAACTCCCCAATGGATTGCCGTAGCTCGCGAAGGCAATCCCTGAAATCTGTCGCCCCTGACACGACAGCTCCAAACGGTGGTTGTCGTAAGCATGAGCGCAAGCTTTCTCCATGCTGATTGTTTTGAAGTTCACCAATGATGGGTTCCCTCCAAATTCCTCGAACAGAACCAGAGTGTTGTCGCCGTCGTTGATGAAGGATCTCGGCACGTGGTACCACCGCTGTGTTGGGTGGCCACAGTTGCTGACGCATTTTTTGTTGTCGTATGCGCCACGGTAGTCACATGGGTCCAAGCTGCAACCTTCTTCGGCTATGAAGCTCGGCCAGTAACGGCCAAGGCTGTGGCCGTTGACCCAAGCAACCCCCTTGCCGAGGCCTTGTAGGTCTAGAGCCACTGGGTCGGTTCCTAATGGAGCTTTGAAGGTTGTTTTGTACCATGTCATCATTTTGTTTACTGGGAGATTCTCCGATTGCCATTTGGCGGCGAATCGGGAATCTGAACTGAAGAGACGATTTTCGAAGCCGTGTAATCCGATTTCGTATGACCATTTGTGAGATGAGAGATCTTTTATGAGTGTTTCATCGCCGTTGCGGCCGATTAATTCAACTGGGCCGGGGATTCCTGATTGAATCATGTCGAAGAAGGGCCCGTAGTTCTGAAAAACAGAGCAAATTTTGTGAGATTTGTTGATGAGAAAAATCAGAAACAGAGCTCGGAGTTACGAACCTGGTAGCCGACGGTGGCACTGAGAAGAGAGATTACGTTCTTTCCTGGCTTTAATTTCACTTGTCTCTCCATAAAGTAAGTGAAAATTCCATATGAAGCCCATTGGGAGCCGATATGTTGGCCGTTGACGAAGGCGTGGAGGACATGGCCGCTGCCGTTGATTCGCAGAGTCATGTCGTTGCTCCAAATCCGGTCGGTTTTCTTCAAGTGAACGCTGTAATTTGGGGAAGAACATCAAATTAGGGAAATGGGTAAGGCTTAAATCGATGAAATTCGTGCTCCATTTCGAGGATTTTACCTTGTCATGTACCATAGATAATCACTGGCGTCGTTAGCAGCAGCTTTCTGATCAAGAAGCATATTAGCACTGACTTGTCCTTTGCCTAATCTCGCGGTGGCGTCGAGATTCTCCGGCCGCCACACCCATTGCAACGCCGCCGGGTCTTCCTCCGCCTTGTTTTCCTTCTTCACCATCACGGAAGTTTGTGTGTTCACTTTTGCTGTGTTGTAAACCTCTGTTTGACAGTCGGGAAGAATGCTGACGGACCACGCCGGTATTTTGAAGTCTTTTCCGTTGTAGCTCACCGTCGTGTCGGTTGTTACGTTTGCGTTGCTGAAGAAACAAGCCGACCCTTCTTTTGTAGTATATTTGGTGATCTAAATTGAGAAAAATAACAATGTTTAATCATTGAAACAGAGCAAAAACAGATGAGATCCGTTTTTTGGTTCTTACAGAAACAGAGTTGCCCAAATCGGTGGTGTTCACGTCGCCGGAAACCAGAGGCTTCTCAATGGACATCAAAGCATCGTGAAGCTGCTTCAAATGGCCGTATTTGGGTTGATTCAGATTACCATACTCATCCAACGGTGCATCGTAATCATAAGAGGTGGTGATGTACGGACCGCCGGCCATCCGGTCGAAGTTCGTCCCGCCGTGGTACTGAAAAAAACCGGTTACCGGAGCTATAAAAACCCAAACCCAGATGCAAAAACCGATGAATTAAGGACCTGAGCACAAACCATGTAGTAGTTTTGGAAAGTGCCGCCGAGTTGGTAGAATCTAGCGACGGAGAAGGCCAAATCTTCGGAAGTTCTATGTGGGTCTTTTCCGCCCCAGCTCTTGAACCAACCAGTCCAATTTTCAGTCCACATTTTGGGGCTGTTTGGATTGTTGGGAGTGAACTGATCACAGTACCAGCCATTGCAGGTGTTGATCATTGGCTCGGGTGCGTCGGCTTGCTGACACATGATCCATGGAACTCCAACTTTCAACGAGTCCGCCATGGATGCACACCAGTTCACATAAGCTTTTCCAGCTTCGCCGTAAGGGGTCATTACGTTACCGTATTCATTTTCAATCTGAGCTAGAATCACTGGACCTCCTTGTGAGGCGAAAAGATTCTCCTTCTTCACCATGTCCACAATCAACGTCGTGAAGTTTTGCATCTCATTCTGTTCATAAAAAAAACTGTAAAAAACAGAGTACAAAAAGTTTGAAAAAACAGAGGAAACTGACAATGAAAATGTTACCATGAACACCGAATTTAACGTTCTGAGTTCAATTCCAGGAAGGTTATGCAGCCAAACCGGAAAACCTCTGTAAATTCCAAAGATTAGAATTCAGTGTACAAAAAACAGAGCAAGTTACAGAAGAACAGAAAAACAGAGCAATATACCCATAATTCCACTCGGCGCAGACATATGGGCCAATGCGAAGAACAGCGTAAAGGCCTTGATCTTGAATGGTTTTAAGGAACCTTATGAGATCAAGATTGGCAGTGAAATCATATTGACGACGAATCGGCTCATGGGCATTCCAGAAAACATAAGTTTCAATGGCGTTCAATCCACCTTCTTTCGATTTTCTGATCAAATCAGGCCACATCTGCAATAAACAGAGCATCCAAACCAAACCCATTTGAATTTGATATCAACTGATCAACAAACCCATTTGAATTTGATATCAACTGTACCTGAGGAGTGCTTCGTGGGTAGTGGATAGAACCAGAGAGTAAGATCCTGGGTTGGCCATCAATGGTGATAGCTCTGTTCGTGTGAGAAACTTGGATCGCAGAGGCGAAGAGGACGACATTCAAGAGAAGAACGAAGCAGAAGAAAGCTGATGAACGATCCATGGTGTTCTCCAATTGTGATCTGAATTTTGTTATGAGAAATGAATTGGTGTGTGAATGTATTTATAGCGTAGAGGAGTGAATAAAACAGTGTTTCTGTTGAGAATTTTAAAATCGTAACAGAGTTGAGTTTATCTCGTTTTTAACTCTTTCTAATAATAAGAATTAATTTTTTAAAAAAAGAAAATAAGTATATCCAAATTTATAATTATTTTTGTAATAATGTGTTTTTTAATGGATAATATATTAGGTAGCTATTTTATTCTTTTTCTTTCATTGGGTAGAAATATGGAATTGATTTGGTTGTTAGAACATATCTGAATTATTAAAATGAATAAAAATAATATAATGTAAAGATAATTTAGTAATTTGTATACATAACATATTAAAAATTTAAAAAGATAATTTATTAATTTCTATGAAATTTTAGTTATTAAGCACATGTATAGATAAATAAAATTTTTTAAAGATTTTTTTAAATAATAAAAAAAGTTCTGACAACCCAACTCAACCGTTGGGATCTAAGGCCACCAACCCAACCAACTTAAAATTTCAAGCTGGTCTAAAAGATTTATATTCAATTATATGGTTAAGAGGATGATCAGCCACATTGGAATTGAGACTCGAACTCTTACATAAGGCAGCGATGGAGAATTTTCTAAGCAAAAGTGTGACGGTCTGCAATGCCACATGGAGGTCTACCTACGTACCGTGAACTTCTTTTCTTGAAGAAGAAACAATGACTATATTCGAATAATAAGCATCGGCTAATTCTTTCTTTTCAATGGCGTTCATGCCTCTCATTTTATTTGTTCCTACAAAAATTTCTTATTTAATTTATGGAATTCTCGAGACTAGGTTTCTTCTTTTATAGATTTATGATCATCTTATAGGTTGGTAGTGAGCTTTAATTCAGAGTTTGAATATCTCGAAATCCTGAACCAAATGATAAACACATTTGAAACGATAATTGGTGGGAAGTCAATAAACTTCTAAAATCGGACACTAATTTTGAGAAAATGATCTAAAAATAAAAGATGAAATTTTGTTGAGAGATATAAGGGGATGAACGAAACCAAAAATTCCTCGGCCTCCCAAAAATAACAATCAAACCAAAAATGGAGGCTATAAAATCAGCTCCCCATTCTTCATCATCTCCTCAGCTCTGCACAAAAAGCACAAATAACAAAGAGCCTGCGGCAGAAGAATAAGAATAAGAACAAGAACAATGGCGAAATCTGCAGTAATGCTTGTTTCAGCCCTCTGCCTCATGTCGCTCATCAACATCGCAACCTGCGAGAAGGAACGCTTCTTCGTGGAAGGCAAAGTGTATTGCGACACATGCCGGATCCAATTCTTCACAAAAGTCAGCAAATTCCTCGAAGGTAACAAAAAAAAAAAAAAGAAGCCCTAACCCTAAGGATTTGGGGATTCTGAAATAGAAATAGAAATTGAAATTGCAGGAAACTAATTTTTCAAATTAAAAACAAAAAACTAACCCTAAGGATTTAGGGATTCTGAAATTGAAATTGCAGGCAACTAATTTTTCAAATGAAAAACAAAAAAAAAAAAAAAAAAGAAAAAAGCCCTAACCCTAAGGATTTGGGGATTCTGAAACTGAAAATGAAATTGCAGGCGCGACTGTGAAATTGGAATGCAGAGACATCGAAGGAGGAAATGTGACGTTCAGCAAAGAGACGGAGACGGATAAATCGGGGAGTTACAAGATCGAGACGGACAAAGATCACGAGGAAGAGGTGTGCGAGGTGTCGCTGGTGAAGAGCAAGGATCCGGATTGTGATGAGATCACGAAGGAAGGGTACGCACACAAATCCAGAGTGAGTATCACCAGCAACAGTGGAATCACCAGCCCCGAACGCCTTGCCAATCCGTTGTCGTTCATGAAGAAGGAGAAGTTGCCTGAGTGCAAGGAGGTTCTCAGAGAGCTCGGCTTCGACGAATATGGCAACATCGTCTAAACTAAACCACCGCCGCCAATGTTCTTTATAATAGTGGACAAACAAACACCACGCATTTCTTACCAAACTTCTCTATTATTTCTTTATATTAATAAAATGATTTACTAATTTTCTTTTATTTAAAAAAAAAAAAATGTTGCCATTATATAATTTAATTTCAGCATTTTGTTTCACCTTACGGAAACTACTAGAAACCTCTAGAAACACGTCACCCTGAACTAGAAACCTCTAGAAACACGTCACCCTGAACACGAAACCTCTAGAAACACGTCACCCTGAACACGAAACCTCTAGAAACACGTCACCCTGAACACGAAACCTCTAGAAACACGTCACCCTGAACACGAAACCTCTAGAAATACACCCTGAACACGAATTCTCTAAAAACCCACACGATGTAAAATATAGTGTGAGACAAATGTATGCCTTTACCACAACGATGCTGTCCATAGATCAAATTATTTCGTGGATTGGATTTTACTTGACTGTCTACGGCTCTATTGCGTGTGCTCGAGATAGAAGTTTTGTATAAATGTATCGCCTCTAAGAAAACATCACCGTGAACACAAAAATGTATCGAACTCCCTCCCTTATACCTCTCTCTCCCTCCTCGAATGGCATGGCTGAGCCTAATTGAAACTTAGGGCCCAACAAATGATCCTTAGATGTGGGCCGAGAATTAGAAAGGTTTGAGTCTCTTGGGCTGCCACGTAGGACTTATATATTTTTTTTTCTTTTTTCTTTTTTAAGTTTTTCCCCAAAATATAGACAATATTATAAATAAATAAAAAATACAGTACATTAGAGTTAAAAGAGGTCATCACAAAATCAAATATATATTATAAACTTAATTTTTATAATTAAATTAAAATTCAAAACCATACTAATTCTAACTTATATATTTTATTTGGAATTCAAATACAACAAAATAATCAAAATTGAAATAATGATGCTTGGAAAAAATTGCACATGAAAATAGCATTTTTTTAAGTCAACAAAAAATGTGACATTTTAAGCTCAAATCACCTTAAAAAAAAGTCAAAAGCTATCTCAATTATTTTCAATGCCAAATAAATTTTTAGGCTATAATTGATGTTCATGTAGCCTTAAAAGTGAAGCTTCGAGTACCACATCCATCAAATAGAATAAATGACATATCACGAGATTACCCTTATGTCCCTACTCGGCAAGTCTAGATCAACACTGTTAGTCTAGCAAGAAATTCGACGAATAGAGTCTGCCCAAGACAACACAGTACTCTTCCCTGCTCGATTAAACGAGCACTCAAAGAATAAATGATACCAAGATTCTCCCAAAGACGATCAACTAGAAACATTTCATCCATAAAAATAACACTATGAGATCCCATTAGAGAGAGGAACAGATGTCAGCGAGGACATTGACCCCCAAAGAGGTAGATTGTGAGATTCCACGTCGATCAGAGAGGAGAACGAGTGCTAATGAGAGCGCTAGGCCCCAAAAAAGGTAGATTGTGAGATCCCACGTCGATCAAAGAGGAGAACGAGTGCTAACGAGAGCGCTAGGCCCCAAAACATTATGTGTGAAAAGCTAGAAGACACGTTTTAAAAGCCCAAACAACGCACTATAAAAACCAACGGAATCAAACCAAGCTAATCAAAATAGAAACTAGAAAAAGAACAAAAAAAAAGTTACAAAATGGGAAATATTAATAATAGTTTTAAAAGCTATGAACCAAGGAGTTGTCATGGTTAAGAGAGAAGCAGCCATGGCCTCTGCAAGCTTCTTCACCAGAAGAACAGAGCACAAAACAGAGGTCTACGCAAAAATGGCGAGTCTTTCTGTAACCCAAAACAAGAACCCTAATACAAAACAGCTCAACTAGATTTCAGAATACTTGATAATATATAAAGAAGCACCATTAAAGTTATGGCTGCACAGCCAAACCCAGCCACGAGTTGTCGCCGGCGTTCTTGCTTGCCGTCGGGATGCCCTGGTACGGCGCTCTGGCAGTCAGCCTGTTGAAAACAGAGCAAATTAAACCCATTTCCATGGAGGTGAGCTGAGGGAATTGAATTAAAACCCACCTGTCTTTTCTCTTCTCCAAGAAACGCTGAATCGAAGCTTTACGAGCCATCGGAAGAGCTGCGGAAATGGAAGAGAAATAATCAGCCGGCGACGAGAAGTTGAGGAAATCTAGAAAAGGGGTTTGTTGGTTATGAGTTAATTACCACCAGTAACGGGCTGCGGCTGTGGCGGCGGCGGCGGCGGAGTTTGGTTACGAGAGGAAGCAGGGGAAGTGGAGCTCAATGAATCAGCCGGAGTTTCGATCAATACCCGCTGGCCAGCGGCGTTCTTGGAGCTCTCTCTGCCGGCCAGAAACATAACTTCACCGACTCTGTCCACCGGAACATTGTTGAACACAAAAACTCGGCCGGCGTAAAAAATCGTCATTTGGGACGTTTGAGGCATCGCCATGGCCGATTTACAGACACTAAAACAAAATTTTCACTCAATCAAACAAGAAATTTCTCAAAAAAAAAAACAAGACGGTCGAGAACTCAGTTCATTACACACCTCGAATCGATGTCGTTTGAGACACCAAATCCAGCTTGCTGAGGGAACAACTCCAAAGACTTCCGATTCACCATTTTTTCCGGCTGATAGAAGAATTCCGGCGCCGACCCTACAAATTTCAGTTTCTCCCAAATCAAAACAAACCCCTTAAAATAAATTCCAATCCCAACCCACAAAACCCACACAAATCCTCACCGTTTTTCCGCCGCCGACAAGCTGAGAAACCCGTGTTCAGATCCCCGCCGGAAACCAACATACCACCGACGGGAACAAAACCTCGCTTCTCCGGCGAGTTCGATGCCGATCTCTGAGAAGAAACCCGAGAGAATCCGGAAGAACTCGACATGGGTTTGCAGAAAGAAACCAGAGAATGGAAAAAGTTTTGATCTTAAAGAAGAAGCTGAGAGTTTTTATAAAATAGCTGCCGGAGGTGGGATTCATTAATGGTCGGACTCGGACATAAAATAAAAACTTAAATGAAATTAATTTTTCAATAATTTAATTCCAAAAAAAAAAATAATAAAACCACGAGGAATATGTGGAGTTTTTACTTGGCGGTTTCCAGCAAATGAAAAGAACCAAAAAAAAAAAAAAAAAAAAGGAATAAAGCGTTTGATGCAGCATTTCCAACACGTGTTCTTTGTGTTCGATTTGAACTAGTTTGACCTTCAAAGAATATTTATTTACGAGTTTGCCATTCCTTGGTGGGCCCGGTGGAAGGTTAAATTGGTCATTTCAGTTTGATGAAGATGCTTCTGGATTGAAATTCCCCGTGGTTTAAATTTAAATTTAAAATTCATTTCCATCCTTTTTATTTTATTTTTGTCTTATTTTAAGCTTTTAAAAATATATTTATTATCATTATTATTTGACCATTATCCATTAGGAATAGTATAAAACACAGTAATAAATAATAATAATAAATAAAAGTATGCTTTATTAATAGACTAAGATTTTATGGCCATTATTAACTCAATAGTTTGCACACTCGTCCCTACAAATTAATGGTGAGGACTAAAGTTTGATATTTTTAAATAATTGAAGGACTAAATAGAAATATTGAAAACTATTTAGGATATTTAAGTAAATAACTTTTTTATTCAAATCCTTCCGACTATATCGAGCTTAACGGTACATCTATTGGGTTAATGAAAGCAATAATAACTTCTCTATAGAAAAATCATCAGGATTTAAAGCAACTACATTTAATGTTTATCTAATAAGTCGTATGTGGTCTCTTTTTCAAACAGGTGTAGAGGTCATGTTCGAGTGTTCAAAGAACCGATTAAGTCTTTTGGAATAATTGGATGATAAAAAGTCCGAGTTATTCCACTTTTCCTTCCTTGTTTGCCTAAAAATATTCGTTTATGGTTGAATTGGTACTCATCTTTGATGATGCGCATAGAAATAACTTTTAACGTATAAAATGCAACATTAATAAAAGAATGCTTTATTATGTTGGAGAAGAGAATAGAGTGATCCCACAACTGTTGGAGAGAGTAACAAAGCATTTTTTATAAGGGTGTGGTAATTTCTCTCTAACAAAAGCATTTTAAGAACTCAAGGGAAGCTGACAAAGAAAAATCCAAAGAGGACAATATTTACTGGCGGTGGACTTGGACTGGTTTTAGAGCCAAACACGGGACAATGTGCTAGTAAGGGCGTTAGACCTTTAAGGGGTGTGGATTGTGAGATCTCACGTCGGCTGTTGAAGGGAACAAAGCATTTCTTGTAAGAGTGTGAAAATCTCTCCCTGAACTTTGAGGGGAAGTTAAGAATGGAAAGCCCAAAAGGACAATACTTACTTTAGAAGGGTGTGGAAACCTCTCCCTACTAGACGCGTAACATAAGAATGGAAAGCCCAAAAGGACAATACTTACTTTAGAAGGGTGTGGAAACCTCTCCCTACTAGACGCGTAACATTTCTTATAAGAGTGTGAAAACCTCTCCGTGAACCTCCAAGGGGATGGATGGTGAGATCCCACAGCGGTTGAAGAGGGGAATGAAGCATTTCTTATAAGCATATGGAAACCTCCCCATCGTGGATGCGTTTTAACTTTAAGGGGAAAGCTAAGGAAAAGTCCAAAAAAGACAATATTTGCAAGCGAGGGGCTCAAGCTCTTACCGTTATAATCTCAAAATATTTAAACAGGCACATCCATTTACTCAATTTCCACGTGTTCCATATGGCACTTGGTATTATCATCAATATTTTTACTTATACAAGTAATGATCTGAATCAAGAAAGCCTATGATTTGAGCTCACTTTCAGTACAAATTGCCAATCAATCCATCCCACTTTGCCAACATCCATCTTTTTCACAGCCCCACCACCACCAAACTCTGCTACCTGCAAGTTGAATGAAGAACAGCCATGGCCATTCAAATGAACTGGAACCTACACATTAGAGAAATAACTCAGAAATCAAAGCTATCTATTCTAATAAAAAAAAAGGGTTCCTCTGTACATCTCTACCAGACAAAAAAAATTGCAAATTTCAGACATAAAATAGACATGAGAGTCTTTAACTAATGTTAAAAGAAGAGCAAGAAGAAGAAAAAAAACAGTTTTTAGTGGTTTGATCAAATCAGCTAGCTGCTACTCAAAACTCGTAGTCGATATCTGTTGCATTTTGAGAAGCCGAGCGTTTAATTAGTCGTTCATGCTCGTCGTAACGGTCGAGGTTGACACAAGGAGCAGGGAAGATGGTTCCTATAACTTGTCCTTGAACAAATGCACATTGGAATATTTGTTTCTTTTTGTATGTTATTCCCACTGACATATCCCTGAATGTCACATTTCTTACTGGAATGTCTTCGCTACCGTGCATTCGAACGGGCACTCGAACTCCCTGCCCATGGATGCTCGTGAAGCTTATGTCCTTCAGCACTGGAACTGCCTTTGGGTCATGTCCTTCGTCAGGGTGTTCGTTGTAGTCTGTCTTTACGACAATCCCAATACGTACAACGTTGAGGGTCAGATTTCGATAAGTAATGTCTTTCACATATCCTCCTCTCCCTGGAGCAGTCTTGATCCGAACACCTCGCCTGGAGTTCCACACCACGACATTCTCTATGGTGATGCCTGATACGCCACCTGACATCTCGCTACCGATCGATATCCCAGCACTGAAGAATTTCAACCAAAATGATGAGTTAGCTATCTTTTCATATGACGTGAATCTAGTTGATATGTATTTTGATCACAAATGGATGCGAGATATTTACCTAACCATAGATTGAACAACGACGTTTCGGATTCGTATATTTCTCGAGGGTTGCCCATAAGCAATGCCATACTGATCCCAACCACTCTTGATTGCAATGCCATCGTCTCCCACACTTATGTAACAATCCTCAATCAACATATCTTCACATGAATCTGTTCGGGAAATATACAAAACGGAGCAAACCGTTATCAAATGACCGTTTATAAAGTTCACACACGTAAAAATTTGATGACCAATTTAGAATGACTTTCTAAGTGCTTAAAAAAGTGTTTTTAAACGCTTCAAAAGTCATTCCAAACCCGTTCGTAGTTTAACAAGGACAGAGAACGATTTTCCTATGCTTCCAACTAACTTGGGTTAAGCTCCAAATCAAATCGAATTAAACTTGACCCGAACGCATCAATATCCTACCCCTTAAACTCAATCATAATGCATGTCATTAGGCCGGTGCCACCTAGTCTAGAAAACTGAGTTACAGGCCCATCTTCGGTTAAGCTCCAAATCAAATCGAATTAAACTTGACCCGAACGCATCAATATCCTACCCCTTAAACTCAATCATAATGCATGTCATTAGGCCGGTGCCACCTAGTCTAGAAAACTGAGTTACAGGCCCATCTTCTGCATACAAGAGTTACAGGCCCATCTTCTGCATACAAAGTTACACTGTAACAGCCCAAGCCTACGGCTAGCAGATATTGTCTGTTAGGAATCACGACTCTCCACAATGGTATGATATTGTCCACTTTGAGCATAAGCTCTCATGGCTTTGCTTTGGGCTTCCCCAAAAGGCCTCATACCAATGGAGATAGTATTCCTCACTTATAAACCCATGATCTTCCACTAAATTAACCAATGTGGGACACTCCCAATCCCAATAATCCTCAACAATCCTCCCCTCGAACAAAGCACACTATAAGCCTCCCCTGAGGCTTATGGAGCTCTCGAATAGCCTCCCCTTAATTGAGGCTCGACTCCTTTCTCTGGAGCCCTCGAACAAAGTACACCATTTGTTCGACACTTTAGTCACTTTTGACTACACCTTCGAGGCTCGCCATTCTTTGTTCGATATTTGAGGATTTTATTGGCATGGTTAAGTTTAGGGCATGGCTCTGATACCATGTTAGGAATCACGACTCTCCACAATGGTATGATATTGTCCACTTTGAGCATAAGCTCTCATGGCTTTGCTTTGGGCTTCCCCAAAAGGCCTCATACCAATGGAGATAGTATTCCTCACTTATAAACCCATGATCTTCCACTAAATTAACCAATGTGGGACACTCCCAATCCCAATAATCCTCAACATTGTCCGTTTTGGCCCATTGCATATCATTGTCAGTCTCACCCTTATAAAAAATGTTTCGTTTTCCTCTCTAACTGATGTGGGATCTCACAATCCACCCCCCTTTGATGCCCAACGTCATCACTAGCACTCGTTCCCCTCTCCAATCGACGTGAGATCTCACATACACTATGGGAAAAACTAAAATGGTCTTTGCTTCCTTAGTTCGATGTATCCAACATTCATCTAATACACAAGCTAATGCAATTTATCAACATCAGCACAAGGAACGACTTAACCTACTCTACGTTTACTATACAGCAGTCGCATCATTACATTAAACCAACCATCCGATTGGGAAACAATATAAACAAAGCACTAAAGCTTACCAGGATCTATTCCATCTGTATTTGGTGCATCATGTATCGGAGCCAAGATCGTAACATTCTGGATAGTAACGTTCTTACAGTCGTATGGATGAAGAGTCCAAAATGGAGAGTCGCGCAAAGTTATATTGCTGATCAAAATATCCCTTGACCACATGATCTGAACAAGGGGACCCCTTGTGTGGTTCAGAAGCTTTTGGCGAAATTTCTTCCACCATGTTTGACCCTGTCCATTTATGGTACCATTATTCCCTGTAAGTCGTGACATATACACAATCAGAAGTCACAAATGGTTGAAGCTTCAACAAGTTTATGCTGAGATTCCCAAGCAAGGATTAACAAAAAAGTAACTAAACAAAGAAATCTCGACGAACCTGACCTGTTATCACGACATCTATGAGATTTTGACCATGGATCAAACTCCCGTAACGAGGTCCAGCGTGCTCCCTTCCGTACCCATAGGAAGGCAAAGGAGGCATCAGTGGCCAATATTTTTCATCCTGTGACATGAATAAGATTAGCCAACATTCATCCCGTTTCTAGAAGCTCGTTGTAGAAACTAACGAAGAAATAATAAATGCTACAATGGTTAAACGAGATGACCGAAACAATCCATTAGTTTAACGAGAAACTACTGAATGATGGGTACTATGAGATCCCACATCAGTTGGAAATGGGAACAAAACATTCCTTATAAGGGTATGGAAACCTCTCCCTAGTAGACCAATTTTAAAACCATGAGGCTGACAACGATACACAACAGGTCAAAGCAGACAATATCTACTAGCGGTGGGCTTGGAATATTACAGATAGCATACTAGACAAAATGTTGAAATACAAACACGACCATATAAGATTTCATATTCAAAACGACATGCGAAAACCTTTACGGTACTCGAGCAGGGCAGTCTTGTTGAAGAACAATTTAACGTTACTACAACCATCTTTCCATGGATAAATAGGTGAAGATGGGGATGGAAGTGCACAAGTAGTTACGTTCTCGTGGGCAGCAGATAATCGAACAAGTAACTACACAAATAATCGAACAATCGCCTATAGCTCTCGTAACATGATAAACTTTCATCATTCATAATTGTGGAAGGTCTAAAGGTCTAGCTCTTGATAGCTGCTTCTAGGTTCTTGATTTTAAGAACACTCAAGATCTTACAACCAATCTAGTACGAATTCATAGCCTAAACTATACATATCTACTGATAATTTTCACTACTCAGCTTCATTCAAAATGAGTATCAATAACAACAGTAATTGCTAATACATTATGGCGATCCTAACAAGTTTAAACAGAAGAAGCCAACAATTCCATCAAGTTATTCCCAGCAGCACAGTTCTAACCAAATTCAAACAAAAAATTTAACGAAATTCAAGTTGAAACAGACCTGAATCCCCAATATAACAGCATCTTGATCAAGAAACAAAGTCATATGACTAGTGAGATTAAAGGGAGCCGTAAGCCAACGGCCAGGAGGAACATTAAGCTGTCCGCCGCCTCTGGCCCGCCACTTCGAAATGGCATAAATGGCGTTCGCGAAGGCCACGGTATTCAAAGTGACGCCATCGCCCACTCCTCCAAAATCCGTCAAATTAAACACAACAGGCCGCGTCCTCGGCAACGGCCTGAACGGGACACTCCGGTGGAAAAGGAACTCATCATCAATAGTGCACTGCCAGAGCAACATCGAAGCCACCGCCATGATCCAGAACACTGTAAACATCGTCCAGTACGTGGAGATGAAGCCCGGATTGCATCGCTTGAACTCGATCCTCTTGTTGTTGAACCGACCACCGTGAATTGAGGTCTCAAACCTCATCAACACGATGCCGAATTGATTATGCACCGAAATTAGTGACTAATGAGGATAATCAATAAACTGGGTCGGTTTGAGTTGCAGAATCACGAACACGAGTGATCTTGCAACGGAATTTGGAATTCAGAAGCTGAAAACAGTAATTAAAGAACAAGAGAAGTTGTTAGTGATCAAAATATGTGAAATATTTTGAAGATCAGTAAAGCTCAACTGCAAGATTGAGTGTAGTTGAAGATTTTCGAGTTTAATCCAGAAGTTGGGATTTCCTATAAATTCTAATCTTCAAATTTAAAAAATAAGATTTCAAAAAAATACAATATATTATTTATTGAAATTAAATTTTTATAGATTTTATGGTTTGTTTTTTTAAAATTAAATTGTTATTAAAAAACAATATATTTATTGACAAAATCAGATTTCCAAAATTAATTTAAAATTAAAATCTAATTTTATTCTCTTTTGAATTTATTTAAATCAAATGTTTTTGAGTTTTATAAAAAAAAAAAATGTTAAAGATATATTTTCAGTATTGAAAAAATTAATAGAACATAATATATTTTTAAAATAACATAAATATGCTAATATTTAATTATTTAATATTGATATATTATATAATATTAATTATTATATTAATTGACGCGCTTATGAGTCTGAGTCTAAATAACTTTGTTATTATTTGACCGAAAATAATTATTGAAAATTTGTATATACTCCTACAGAAAGATTTCCAAAGGTACAGACTGTTAGACGAACACGACTCTCCACAATGGAGAGATATTGTTTGTTTAACGGTTACAATGTTTTTCACACCCTGTTTCGTTTCTCTTTTCAATAGGATCTCACAATCAACTTCTTGAGTCGACTTCCTCGTTCTCCTCTAAATGAATGTGAGATCTCACAATTTACTCCCTTATGGCTAGCGTCATAGTTGTCACTACACTTTGTGTCTCCTATACCATGTAACAGCCTAACTGTCACGAGTGTCTGGTTTCGATATCATTTGTAACAACCTAATCATCTATGTGGTTGGAGTTAATGGCTCAATTAATGAAATTAGGACGACTAAAATATTATTTTAATAAAATTAGATGTCTGGTTAAATTTCTTAACTAAAAATAATTTTATTTTAAGGTAAATTCGAAGGGAAATTATGTAATTTTCTTTTTATTTATATATATATATTATCCTAAAATTGGATATCCATACAGACCTCAATGGCCATTCATCATATACATATCAAAGCTGTTCACCAATCTGGTTTTATATCACTGAAGCTCTCCGGCCATGGCCCTCTCCATTTCTTCCACTGCGCTCTCAACACTCCCAATCAGGTAGACCCAAAATCCCATTTCTTTCATTAATTTCTCCAAATTTTCGGTCTCAAATTTCTGTTTCTCAGCAGAGAATCATCCGACACCCACCACAGAGCACTTAATTTCCCCGGAAAATTCCCAAAATACAATCTCCGGCGAGGTTCTACTCATCTGAAAGCTGCAAAATCCGGCGTATCTAGCGTCTGTGAACCGCTCCCTCCAGATCGACCCCTCTGGTTCCCCGGCAGCACCCCCCCTGAGTGGCTCGACGGCAGGTTAATCCCAACTTCCTCACCCCTAATTCGTTCTATCTTGATGAATGTTTAAGCTCTTTCTCGCTTTGCAGTCTTCCCGGCGATTTCGGCTTCGACCCACTTGGATTGGGTACGCCCTTCTCTCGTTCTTTGATTCATTTTAAATTTCTTTGTTGCTGTTCGAAAATTTCATACTCTGTGATGGTCAGGATCCGACCCAGAGCTCCTAAAATGGTTCGCACAAGCGGAGCTAATGCACGCGAGATGGGCAATGCTCGCAGTGGCCGGAATCCTCCTCCCCGAATGGTTCGAAAGTTTAGGACTGATTCAAAATTTCTCCTGGTACGACGCCGGAACGCGAGAATACTTTGCAGACCCGACGACATTGCTGGTGGCTCAATTGGGTCTAATGGGGTGGGTAGAGGGGCGGCGGTGGGCGGACATGGTTAACCCAGGAAGCGTCGACGTGGACCTCAAACTACCTCACAAGAAAAAGCCAACACCGGACGTGGGCTACCCCGGCGGGTTCTGGTTCGACCCGATGATGTGGGGCAGGGGATCGCCGGAGCCGGTCATGGTGCTGCGGACTAAGGAGATCAAGAACGGGCGGCTGGCGATGCTGGCGTTTGTTGGACTGTGGTTTCAGGCTATTTATACAGGGCAAGGTCCGCTGGAGAATCTCGCCGCCCACGTTGCCGATCCCGGCCACTGCAACATCTTCTCGGTAACGACCGTACTTGTCATGAACCTTGGGTTTTAGCTATGGCTAACGGTAATTGTTGTTCTTACAGGCATTCAGCTCCGGTGGAATTTGAGCTCAGATTCAGACATTGGTTACATCCAACATCCGACACAAGTTTGTAATTGTCACTATTTCAAAATATTTGGATATCTATAAAGTCTTCATTGATTATGTTACATATATTTACGGATTTAATTTATGTCATTTCGATTATGTTATACTAACATGATTATGGAACGTGTTAACGAGTAGAAGACGTCATGGTATACATTTAATTGTTGTTATTACTGACCATTTGTGGGAGAAGACTAGAGCTACTGGTTCAAAAGTTGTCGTTCGAGAAGGGAGATGAAGAATGTAACGACCCATATACACTGCTATAGCAGATATTGTCCTTTTTGTGCTCTCCCTTTTGAGCTTTCTTCAAAGCTTTAAAATGCGTCTGCTAGGGGAAGGTTTCCACGTCTTCCTAAATGATGGTTTGTTCTCCTCCCCAACCAATGTGGGACATCATAAAGAAGGTGAGAAAGCTCGAGTAAGGAAACGACAAAGAAAACTGCACAATGATTGTAACAGTCGAAGCCTATCGTGAGCAGATATTGTCCGCTTTGATCTATTACGTTTAAAACGCGTCTACTAGAGAGAGGTTTCCACACTCTTATAAGAAATGCTTATTTCTCCTCCACACCGTTCGGTGTCTGGTTCTAATACCATTTGTAATAGCTCAGACTCATTGCTAGCCAGACGCATTATAAAATTGTGAGGCTGACGACGATACGTAACGAGTCAAAGCGGAGAATTTCTGCTAGCGATGGACGTGGACTGTTACAATGATTCTCTACATTCACCACATGAAATCATTCTGCACCTCTCTTAATCAATCCATCATCATTTTCTCGTTCAAGCCGTCGATCGTTCTTCAGCTTTAACTGTCAAAAGAATTCTTCAACAAAAGAAACTTCCTTCGAGATTGTGTGAAGGAGACAATCGCTAGTGTCACATGTTAGTGATTATCTTTATGTAATGATTAGTTGAACTATGTTTAAATTGATATGGATGTATATTATAATATAATTATTATTTTAAATTTTCTTTAGTTGAATAAAGGAGTGCTCAGCCTCGTAATGTTGAATAAAAAACGAGGTTTCGTTTGTATAGAAAAATCGAACAAGAATCAGAGCATATAATAGTAATATATTTGATGAAATATAGGCTGTGAATCTTGTGATCTTGTGTGTTGTAATCTTCAGCTGTATTGCTTTTGGTTGAAAGAGTTGAGAGAAGAATCAAAATGGGTACTGCATCAGAAATTGTGGCGAAATTGAATTTGAAACCTCATCCAGAAGGCGGTTTTTACTCTGAAACTTTCAGAGACAAGTCCGTTCATCTCTCCAAATCTCATCTCCCACCGGAGTGTAAGTTGTATTTCTCGATCATGCCTCCATTGATTTCTCTGTTGTATCTTCGTTTTGATTCGTTTCATTGCACGGAATCGAAGACCGAGTCCTGATTTCACAGTCTTCACTCCATTTCCCTGGAATTTTATGAATCTAGAACAGGATCGCTCGTCTTGTTTTCCTGAAATCGGATTCTGAGAATCCAGCATGATCTTGTATACTTATCACTGTTCTTCGCTGGCCAAGTTTTCGTCTATTGGATTTTCCTTTTTAGTCGATTTTGACTTTATTCTGATGCAGACAAGGTTGATCGAGAGGTCAGCACGTGCATATACTTTTTGGTGCCGTCTGGATGCATTTCTGCTCTTCATCGGATTCCATGTGCAGAAACTTGGCATTTTTACTCAGGAGAACCTCTTACGGTAGGTTTATAATTATTGCATATCATGAAGTACTGTTTTCTCTATGTTTCTGATTGAATATTTCGCTGTTCTACCAATATTATTCGCTTTTCCGTTTACATAAACAGAAGATTCTATGGTTCAGACAGGTTTTTGTTTGATATGACTTTCTTTCTTCCTCTCCGCACTTCGATACTCGACTGCGATGAATTTGACATGCTTTCTTGTGTGTTCGATCACATTTTAGAAGTATATTTAGGGTTTGTGAAGCTCTGTAATGGCAAATTATATAAGTGATTCGAAAATGATTTCGGTCAAGCATTATATTGAGAATCAACGTCAATGTGAGTCTTCAAAATTGATTTTCAATCAATATAGTTTTCTCAATAGTGATTTGTTTTTGTTGCCAAACACTCAAGCAAGTGATGCTGCATATATAAACATAACTTGCTTCTTCCTCTACATCCATGATAATTAAGAGACGGTCATGGTTCTAGGACAGTTGCTCTAATTAGTATGCTTAATGGAAAGCGAATTGTGGTTGGAATGCTGATTTTCTGCTATCCATCTCATTTATTGTTCTACTCATTCAATGCTATCAAGCTTTGCTTTATCCCCGTATAGGTAGCCTTCTCTGTTCTTATCTCACCTCTATGATGATACTGTCCTTATTATTGTAATTATTACGTTGAATTCAGATTCTGGAGTTGAATGAAGAGGACGGTCGAGTCAAATTGACTTGTCTTGGGTCTGATTTCATTGGAAGCAATCATTTACTTCAGTATACAGTGCCTCCTAATGTCTGGTTTGGTTCTTTTCCAACCAAGGATTTCAATATTTCTGCAGATGGGACTGTGACTAAAGCTGCTCCAAGGGACTCTGAGAATCACTACTCACTTGTGGGCTGCAGCTGTGCACCTGCTTTCCAGTTTGAGGACTTCGAATTGGCTAAACGTTCTGACCTTGTTTCTCGTTTTCCCGATAGTGCGCCTTTCGTCTCTTTGCTCACGCTAGATGCCTGATTCGACTGAGGAATATAGTGCCTTTTTCTGGAAACTATTGCTTAGATTCTAATGATGAGGATATCTGGATTGTATGCTGTGATTTTGAACTTTTTCTATTTTTAATATTGTGCTGTAGTTTGAGGATTTAATGCAGTAGATTGTGTTCTAGTGGAACTCTTTTTTGGCTAACTTAAGCTAATGAAAACAAAAAAAGGCTCTCTTTTGGGACGAATCTTGTCATCCCAATGTATTCAGGTTCTGTAGATGGTCCCCGCTGTACAGAAACAGAAACGAACCCATTGCAAAAGGAAAAACTTAGAAAAAGACCTGACCTTTCTCTTTTTGTGGGTTCAAGAGTAAAGAGTATTGGTAAGTGCAAAAACATAGAGAGAGAGATCTTACCTCTCTTTTTGTGGGTTCAGGTGTAAAGAATGTTGGCCATTGCAAAAAGATAAAGAGAGAGAGGGAGAGACCTTACCTCTCTTTTTTGTGAGTTAAAATGTAAAGAATATTAGTCATTTCTTAAGTTCTTGCAGGCTTCTCTTGTCACGATTCGATGTTTCAACTTAGACATGCCCCTAATTTAGTTTCTGCCATTTAGAATATTCTCGAATGACAGTTCCAAGATGCGAGATCCCACATCGTTTGGAGAGAGGAACGAAACATTGTTTATAAGAGTGTTAAAAACCTCGAGTGGAAGCTCGGAAGGGAAAGTCCAAAGAGGAGCATATCTGCTGGTGGTGGCTTGGGTTTGTTACAAATGGTATCAGAACCAAGACCGGACAGTGTGCCCGTGAGGACGCTAAGTCCCCCAAGGGGGGTGGATTTTGAGATCCCACATTGGTTGGAGAGGGAAACGATACATTCCTTATGAGGGTGTGGAAACCTCTTCCTAGTAGATGCGTTTTAAAACCGTGAGGTTGACAGCGATATGTAACGGGCCAAAGCGGATAATATCTGCTAGTGGTAGGCTTGGGCTGTTACACAACATCTATTCCTTATGACTAAGTTTAGTAGTAAGAAAATTGGGATTTCAACATCTTTTACTTTTAGGAACAAATTCTGATCCTTTTCGAAAGGAAGGTTAGAAAAGAATAATTCATTTGGGTGGAGTCCTTTTGGTTTACTGTGTGATTTTATACAACAGACACTGCAACTGTCATGAACATCTTCAGGTATTCAATTGCATTTCCAAAGGATATTACTGTAGTAGTTTCCAAAAAGATAAATTCAAGCTCAGTTTCAATTCTTCCAAACTGTTAGGTAAATACAACAGGTAAATGTTCAAACAAGCAATCAAGCAAGCAAGAAAATGAGGTCTTCTGATCTTTTCTTCACATGGCAGGTAGCTTCTCAGATTTCTAAAACGATATCTGCACGCGAAAATGGAAACACACAATCAGGTTAGCCTCTAAAATACAGTTATAGAATTCTGTGTGTATTAGTATTATGGCAAAAGCATATTAGCATATTGTGTTTGGGATGGAAAAAGCATGCATGGTAGATGGAACTAGAAAGTTGATCCATAGGATACTGATTATACTGTTAATACCGACATTCGGAATCAGTCTGGACCCATTTAATTCCATCGCCAGTCTTGTCATCTTTTTCGTCTTCACTTTTATCTTTTTGCTTGTTTTTCTTCCTCAGGTACTTCTTCATGGATGATGTTTGGACATTGGAGCTTTGAGGGTATATCTTCTTATGGAGTATTGTCCTCAACATCTGTTACTTGCAGAAACAGTTATCAATATTCAAATACAAAAAGTTATCAATGCTGATCCCACCAGAACAGATACCAGAGAATTTGAGCATTGATTGATCTATGTTCTTGATGTACCTTCTCTATTTTCAACTCCAAAGTTCGGGTTCTCAGAGGAGGAGCAACTGCAGCTGGTGCGATACCGCCTCCACAGACGAAAATTTTCTTGAGAAGGAGAGATAAAGTTCTTTTGCCAATAAGTGTAGTGTCATTAGCTTCCATACCCATATCCTTGCCTTTACTGAGTATGACATGCTTGAAACTCTCGCTTTCGTCAATTAACTCGTCCGAATATGGTTCATTTTTTGTTATGTCTGATTCGAAGCTTAATTGTCTGGTAGGCAATATGTTTGATGAACAATGCTTGCTGACTTCAAATGCCAAGGATGGGTCCATTTGCTTAAGGTGTTCATCCAATAACAGATTGAACTCTTTGTGAAGTTTTCTTAATTCTTCTGGTGTAAGATCTTGAAGATGTTGTTGCAGGGGAGATGATGGATTCTCTTGAAACCTTTTTGTGTGTGCTTGGTTCAGATTATCATCTCCAAAGGTTCCGATCGCCAGCAACACACGAGGCCAGCTGGTGAATTCTTCTGAGTGAGTTTTATGAACTGTTTCATCTGTTTGAGATAGAATTTTAAGTTCACCAGTTTCAAAACGAGTTCATGCTGCAGATTGAAAGGAAAACTAAAGGAGAATATGACAGTTCTTACTCACCCTTGATTGAATTTGAAGTTGTTATTTTGCCCTTTTTGCCATTAGGCTTCTTCCCTTTCATCCAATTCAATATCTGTGCAAAAACAAGTCATAGTTAATCAGGAAGAGTAGACACCAGGCTTGTAGGACAAAATCTAGACAATACTTTCTTGCATTAACTTACCCCCATCTGTCGAAACTCAAGTTCGCTACCCGATGCACCCTCTTCTTCTTCCTCTTTGTGAGCTCTAGTTCAAGTTCGAGTTCAAATTCTTGTTGATAAGGCTACATAGAGCCAAGTCGATGGAGATATACACACGAGAGAAAACAATCCCTTTAAGTTTGGGCTATGGATCCCACAACAGGCACAAGGATTGCATACACCAAGGCAAGATGAGTGCAAAACACTTTATATAGTGAAGAGAAATGTGAGAAATTCCGCAACCAAACTACTAGCTGCCACTGTTTCAAGTTCCAAAACGCTGACTCTCTTTCTCTCTCTCTTGGGTTTGTCACATATTTGCCTCCTTATTACAATGTCTTTTCCCTCGTATAAGTATTCAATCTCTCGTCTTTTCCATCAAATTTGTATCCATTATTACTCGATGTGTATCTTATGATTATCAAATTGATGCAGAAAATCCGGGAGGCTGCTGCTGATGCGAGTGCATGAGGAAGATGGACAATGAAGAAAAGGACATGAGAGACTGAGCTATCATGCACGAGGAAGATATGAGGAAAGAACATCTCTTCTACCGAAAATATAAAATAACATATCCAGTGGCCAATGGAAAGAGGTAGCTTTGAGGGCATTTCATTTACGTTATATATATTATACTATATAGCCCACATTCTCGTGGGAATGTCTCTTACTCACCCAACCAATAGTGGCGCCTTCTAAATCTCACTAACATCGAATCTAACACCAAATATATTCTTTTTTAAGACACTCCAACTTGAACCATCCCCTTCTATTTCCTTCCCTGTTAGCGCAATTTTATCAGAATCTTCCAAAATCAGCAGCCTTTTTTTCTTTTTATCTCTCTAATAAATTGTTTCTCTCCATTTCTCTGATATATTGATTAGTCACCATGCAAAGAAGTGTGCAGGACACCATTTGGGCACGTGAAGCTGTCCATGGCATGCATCATATGGACGGTGGACCTTTAAGCAAGCTCATATGGGACCATCGAATAAGGCTTTACAGAAGGAGCAGGTGAGAGTTGTACAAAAATAATGCTTGTTGAATGAGGACCCTACACTTTGATGTTACTCCTCCTTTCAAATAGTAACTGAGGAATGTTTTTAAAAGAGATTTCAACACTATTCATGTCCATTTACGATTACATTTCGTTTGGTTTTTTATTATATTAAAATCTTGAAGAAGTATTGTGAAATCCCATGTCGGTTGGGAAAGAGAATGAAACATTTTTTATAAGAGTATGGAAACCTCTTCATGGCTGACGTGAAGGGAAGCCCGAAAGAGAAAGCCCAGAGAGGATAATATCTGCTAGCGGTGAATTTGAGCTGTTACAAATGGTACCAGACACCGCCCAAAGGGGGGTCGACACGAGGCAGTATGTCAGCAAGGACGCTGGACCTCGAAGGGGTGGATTGGGGGGTCCTAAAGGGGTAGATTATGAGACCCCACATCGGTTAGAAAGGGGAACGAAGCATTCTTTATAAGGGTGTAAAAGTGGTGTGGAAGTCTCTTCCAGATGCATTTTAAAAATATTGACGATGACAATATCGGCTAGCAGTGGGCTTGAGCCGTTACAAATATATATGACGCATAAACTATAACATATTTGAATGTCTCGTTCTTTTGGCTATTTATAAATAATTTGGCAATATCATCATAGATACGAAACTATAAACGGATACTTGTTAAATCAAAAACCGACTCTTGTATGTATAGAATTCTAGAATGCTTGTGTACCTTACTCAGCTTGTGCCATTTGCAGGCGGCAATAACTTCAACATGAGGCCATAACGTCGTCACGGGCATTATTAGCTAATCAGAAATGAAAAGAGTTTAAACCTCAGAAGCGACAATATAACACAATTATGAGTACTTCTGATCAGGTTGTATAATGACTGTTCTAATCCTATTCTTGAACTTTGGGTTCTTAATACACAATACACAATACACAACACACAACACATAATTAGTTGAAACGAACTGTGTAAAAGAGACACCGTTTATGCAGCTATACTTTGTATAAATTTTGTATCAGGTGTACCTATGAGACACTCCGATTGTCACAGCACATCTCTAAACAACAGTCGAAACATCCGAAGCAGGCGATAGCAGTGCAGAGTTGTGTCAACACGATCGCGCATTGATTGTTAATTTTGAGGCAGACTTGGATGCAGCAGGGGCAACAGCAGTAACTACACAAATTGCCACAACAATTAGAAGCTGCTTTGACAATTATTTCCGCAGCCTCAGGCTTTCGTTCTCCAGCTCCATGAGGAGTGTTTTCAGAAGTTGCTTCCAAGTTTCCAAAGCCAACCCCACCAAATGGTAACAGCATCATTTTGTCACTTCTGGGTGCTTCCATTTTCTCATAAGCATTCTTCTTCATCTGTGCAAATAAGTTATTATAATAGGTAACTGAGTAACTAACAACCAAGTACCTGCAGCCAGCTTAAATTTGAGGTCATGGAGGTGGAAAGCTACACTCACCTGTTGCACTTTGATTGTTTCACCGACTTTGTTTGTACTCTGAAATATGAACATTTGAGTATATTCGCTCATTACACCCGATTTTGTGCTTATCTTTTTGACCTATAGAAGGTACGAATGAAGGAACGGATATCATCATTTCTATCATTGCGAATTTCTAACTCAAAATAACTTGCAGGGCTACGAAAATGGAAACAAACAGAAGTCGGTCGATACAGGAACAAGGTAAAAATCACAAACCATTTCCACCAGTTGTTTATTTTCTGAAAACCAGGCTTCAGCTGTGAGTAGTTCAATCTGATCCTTGATAAATAGCTGAAAAAGAAGAAATTGTAAGAATGAGTTACTTAGTTTTTAAAAGTTAATACAAGTTTTTCTGTTACATTTAGTATCCAAATCTTACGTTTCTAGAAATACGAACATCAAGAATGTAACATAACGACCCGACAATTTCTACGACCCAAGATAATGAGAAATTCAGATAGGTTTGACCATATATGAAGATCACTACCTTGTCAAGAGGTATATCCTTTGCCTGATGTACCTTCAAGTCTAAGACAATATTATCCAAATTGGCTAATAGGCCTTTTGCCTTAACAGTCTCAGGAAAATTTCCACAGTATCTGCCAGATACCGTCAGTAGACTTTCAGAAGAAAGGTCTGGAATAAAGGAAGGATAAACCTAAAACAAAAGCTTCGAATTAGAAAACGAACAAGTGTTGACTTCCTGCTGCAGGAAAATTCATGGCCTAAATATGAGACGATGAACGTGAATACCTTGACTTCGTCTAGATCATCGAATGCGTCGGTAGCTATATTTACAAAAATGGTAGATATAGCTCTTTTGTACAACCTGCGCATTCGGGGTTCAACCGAATCTGAAAAACAAAATAGTTATAGAAGTATCGAGTCTGAGTTGAACAAAGTGGGAAAGCAAACTGAGATTAGAGGTCGGAACAATGTGAGCAACGACTCTACACGGTCAATATAAGAGATAATTCAAAACCGTGTTTTGAATTTGTATCAAAGCATATAGATTTCGAACATAGATCGAACATTTATTAGAAGGTACCCACATAAAGGAAAGAAGAGATACATTGAAGCATAGAACTCACCTAAATCATAGGCAGCATCACAATGTCCCCTACCAATCATTGCAAGCATCCTTAGAAAATAGTAGTTGCAGAATATACCTGGTAGATACACAAACATGTTTGAAATATTCGGAAAAAACGTAGATACCCACGAGTTATAGAACGGTCAAAGCTCGAAGAAATTTTCGGGCACCTAGCCAATCCTTCCAGTTCTAGAAACATACCTATACCGAAAGTATATATACGTGGATGAACGGATTGCTTTCCAGTTAGATTTTTTCTCATCACATCACAAATATGTCTCTCATTTTCAACAGCCCCATCAGTAACAAGAAAGATGATAGGAACTGAACCATCACTACCCCCATCATTAAGCATCTCGGTGGCCTGGATCATAAGCAAACGAGCGTCTTATGTTAATTAAGAAGAATATTGAGATGAAAAAGAAGTAAGATTGGAGACCATTGTTAATGGAAGTAGGATATCAGTGCCGCCCCCTGCTATAAAGTTCATATTTATCCACTGAGACGCCCTTTCCACAGCATCCTCGGTGGCCATCTCCATCGACGCTGAGTATCGACGAACTTCGTCGTTGAAAGCAATAATGTTAAACATATCTTCTGGATGAAGCTTACTTAAGGCTGTGGATAGCACATTTTTCACATCATCAAGTGCCTTGCCTTGCATACTCCCACTTATATCAACAACAAATACTATCTTCTTCTTGAACACCTGTTGAACTCGTTAAGATGAGAAGCTATTCGATACGTTCTCGGGAATGATAATAGACTAAGAAGAAACCCATTGTACCTTCCCATGTTCCTTTCCTGGATATAAGTACATACAGAACATATCTCTTTGATCAACATCATCCATAGGAGGAGATTGTAGGAGAATCCCACCAGATATGTGACTCGAACAAACCTAAAACACGAAAGACGAACAAGTTTCAAAACATTTGAAAGCAGATTCTTCTCAAGTATGATCAAATCGCTCTGAAACATACACTATACATGAAGCTAAAATCTTCTTTGGACCATGCAAGAACCTCCGATTCGTATATAAAGCTCAGTTTCCCGGGTTTTCTCATCGATTCCTGATTCCACCCATTATCAAAACAACATCACAAACTAGAACAACAACCAAAAACATCAAATACTCAACAAGAAAACACAGACCTTTAAAGGATGACTCGTCGTCCTACACAAAACCTCAGCTGCCGAACCGACATTCACATTTAACGCTATCTTCTCCTTCTTTGACATCTTCTTCCCCGCAGGGATGACATACTCAGGAAAAGTAAATGGAACATCCAATGTGAGATTACCTTCTCTGTATGATAGTTTCTGAGACCACCTCATGGTAATAGACAGAGTGGTGCCCCCATCAATCTTGAAAAGGAACAAGAAAACAGAGCTCCATGAGTTCAAACAATAAGAATCAGAAGAACTTACAGGCAAGATGAGTACTCAGAGGCTCCATTAATCACCTGTGGTATTGTAAGGGTATAGATATTATTAGTCAAGATACCCCCCTCTACTCGTTCTGGCTTTTCTGCGACATTTTTAGGTATGTCTTCAAGTGTAATAAGTGAAGTGCGATATGATTTTCTAGGAGCATCCACCTCACAACCTAGAACTGAACCCTGTTAGCCAAATGATATAATTCCCTGAGAATTCAGTACCAGACAAGCTATGAAACAACCTTATCTTCTACGAAAAAACAAGAACAATCGAACCAATCGAACAAATTATATTCTAATCGAGCAAGCCCCTCTTAGGAATCACAACTCTCTACAATGGTATGATATTGTCCACTTTGAGCATAAGCTCTCATGGCTTTACTTTGGGCTTCCTCCTCAACAATCCTCCTGTCGAACAAAGTACAACATAGAGCCTCCCCTGAGGTCAATGTAGCCCTCAAACAACCTCTCCTTAATCGAGGCTCGACTCTTTCTCTAGAGCCCTCGAACAAAGTACACAATTTGTTCAACACTTTAGTCACTTTTATGGCATGGCTCTAATACCATGTTAGGAATCAAAACTCTCCAAAATGGTATGATATTGTCCACTTTGAGCATAAGCTCTCACGGCTTTGCTATGGGTTTCCCCAAAAGGCTTCATACCAACATAGATGTATTCCTTGTATATAAGCCCATGATCTCATTCCCTAAATTAGTCAACGTGAGACTCCCTCCCAACCATCCTCGACAAATTCTACAGAGACCCAGTTCAGTTTTCGAGTTCATAATCATTTCCAGAGACAAAAACCCAGAGAAATACCTGTTCCCCCATCGGAATCGCAATCCGGCAATCACAGCTCCGACTACCCATAACGCAGTGAACCCTCCAAGATCCAGTGATCCGAATAATCGCTGTATCCAAATAGCAATCAACCTCGAGCTCAATCCCGTTCATCTGAAGCGGAATCAGTGCCGGTGGGTCGCAGCGGCCATGGACGTGGGGCTGATAGCTCGGAACATCGGGATTATCGACGATGGCAGGATTATCAATTACAGCATAAACCATGGGAGCCGTAGGAAGCAATGAACGGCCCATCCTATCCATCGTGGGGAGCGACCGCGGAGGCGCAACGGCGCGGTCTCTACCGAAGTACAGTCTTTTGGATAGCCGGAGGCCATCGTCGACGGCTTTGGCGAAATCTTCCGCCATACAAGACAGAAACAAGAAGGAATTGAAAAAGGGAATCGATTCGACTCGTTTTCCTCTGTGGTTAATTGAAATCTCTAGCTCTGTGAATTGGGATTAAAGGTGAAGGAATCGAGTTTTTTCCATCGCACGGAGATTTCATGACAGTAATACAAAATTGTATCACTGTCATGAGATCGAGACAAAGCTGGAAAGTTCTCTCTTTCTTTATCAAAGTTGTATTTATACTCGACGATTGACTCAATGTGGCCTTTAATTCTGCCTTCATAAAAAATATTAAAGATAAGCCTATCATATTAATTTATATCATCTCTTAGATTCTATTAAAAATAAATTATTTTAAGCGTATTCAAATTTATAATTATACTAATCGAAGTTGTGAACTTTCGTACGTTCATCTATTTATACCAGTTACAATTCTTCAACTCAGTTATAGACACAGACCACCTAATGTCGAGCCTTAGCCAAGCACATCTACGGGCGGTCCAAACATCAATGCTCTAACCTCACATGTTATTAGTCCATCCAAGCAAATGACCCAACGCCCCACTCGCCCATAAACTCTATGCTTATTCAACCCTTTAACACAGTAACTCATGCTCAACATCGAGCCTACCAGCCATGTGGCTCGACCTAGTGCCAATCCAAGTCTCTCCTAGCATAAGCTCATGATTTAGCTCACCCCATATCAGCGCGTGTGAAGCTTGCTTCTAAAAAAGTCAACTAACCTTGGCTTGTTGACTTTCAACTACTGATGGTTTAAAGTGCTCGAATTGGATAAAATATTCTTTCAACTTTAATGTTTAAATTCCTACCGACTGTAATATGGATTTTAAGAGAATAATTGGTTTTTATCTTGAAAAGAAAAAAGAGAATAATTATTTATTGCCGTTTTTGGGACACAATAAATAAATATATATATATATATATATATATATATATATATATATATTATCCTTAAATTATTCAAAGACATGTTGTAATAAAATTTTTAAAAAATTAAAAATTAAATTGATATGTATTTAAAAATTAATGATTAAACTATTTTTTTTAAATATAAATAGGCAGGAGTGTCAAAAATGTTTTTTTATTTTCTGTGAAACTTATGGTTTATTTATTTATTTTTTAAATACATATTGTTAGGCCTGTGCAGCAGTGCATGAATATTGCCGCTTAATTAACAACGCAACATTTAATAACCCACCGAAGATATTATCCTTTTTGGATTGTTTCTTACGAACTTCCTCTCGAGGTTTTAAAACACATTGAGTGGAGAGAGATTTCAACACTTTTATAAAGAATGTTTCGTTTTCCTCTCCAATCGATATGAAATCTCTCCTTAGTAGACGTATTTAAGTCGTGAGACTGACGTTGATACGTAACGATCTAAAGCGGACAATATCTGATGACAGTGTACTTGAGCTGTTACATGTTATAACAACTCAGCTCAATATTCAATATTGTGGTCGTGTTGCGAAAATATTGTACAAAGAAAGAACAAATAAAACCCTATATATTCATTATTTTGTAACATATACATAGACTGCCCAAAATTCCAATGATCAAAGATTTAATCCAATTTTGCCTTTTCTTGTTCAAAGGGTCAGCCATTCAACTCGATTACAGTCATATTTTCAATTCATCCCTTCTAGACAAATTCGACCCCGTGATTCTTTCCCAATCCTTTCCCTAATCCAATAAGAAAATGGGTCTCCACTTTTCCTTGAAAGTATTGAAACCATTCATTCGCCGCCTCTTTTCTGTCGTATCATATTCGGGTCGGTTCCTTCCCCTTCATTTTCCATGCCTTCTCAATTCTGAAGCAGCCCATTAAACGAAACATTGAATTCCCCTTTTGAATCGTTTTGTTATTTGGGTTTTTCTTCTTCGATTTTGCAGATTTCACCGGTAACCATAATGGCTTGCGATCCGAACAATGGCGGTGAAATCGGAGCGGAAAATTCTCTCCAATCCATCTGTTACAAACGTGGATCCTTGCGGCTGCTCGATCAGGTAGTGTTCATTGGCTTTTTGTTCAGCACTTTCCTTCAAGCATGGAATTAGGACTCTTTAATTAACAGTGGTTGGTTTTGAACAGAGGAAGCTTCCTTTAGAAACTCGTTACCTGGACATCAAGGATTCAAAAGATGGATGGTAATTTCTTGCAATCTTTGTCCAATCTGTTCTTGTTCATAGTGTTTCTTCCTATCCCTTATGCTCTTTTGAACCGTTTTTGTTTTAAGATCATGTTCTTTTTGAACTTTGAAGATTTGTTCAATGCCATGAATATGAACTGCTAAACCTGAACTTTCATTAGCTGTGTGTTTTTGGGTTCATGGGTTGAACTCCTAGTATATGGATTTATAAGAACTATATAACTGTAGGATCGAATGATGGTCTTGTAGATTCCTACAAGCCGATGCGCACGTAAGCTCGTTTGAGCGCGCTCTATTGTTAAGAAAAGGTTGAACTCGTGGTTTGTTTCCATGATGTGAGACATCTGGTTGTTGAAACAAGTGTATCTAGTAAATTTTGTTGTACATTTCACCCTATGATGGCTTTAGTTGTGAGATGGGTGGATTGTGAGATCCCACATCGATTGGAGAGGGAAATGAGTGCTAGCGCGGACGCTGAGCCCTGAAGGGAGGTGGATTGTGAGATTCCACATCGGTTGGAGAGGGGAACGAAGCATTCTTTATAAGGGTGTGGAAACCTCTCCCTAATAGATGCGTTTTAAAAACCTTGAGGGGAAGTCCGAAAGGAAAAGTCAAAAGGACAATATCTGCTAGTGGTGGGCTTGGGCTGTTACAAATGGTATTAGAGCTTGGCACTGGGCGGTATGCCAGTGAAGATGCTGGGCCCTGAAGGAGGGTGGATTGTGAGATCCCACATCGATTGGAGAGAGGAACGAAGCCAACAAGGACGTTGGGTGCTGAAGGGGGTGGATCATGAGATGAGTAGATTGTGAGATCTCACATCGATTGGAGAGGGAATCGAGTGCGAGCAAGGACGCTGGGCCTCAAATGGGGATGGATTGTGAGATCCCACGTCGTTTAACGAAGCATTCTTTATAAGGGTGTGGAAAGAAAACATCTCCCTAGCAGACGCGTTTTAAAAACCTCGAGAGGAAACCAGCCTGCTGGTGGGGTTGGGCAGTTACATTAATAAAGGATTCATTATAATTCCTCAATACTCTTCCAGAAATTACATCCTTTCTGTCGAGAAAACCAATGTCTTCAACGTCTATCATGATATTACCTGTCACAGCCTAAAAATATAACTTGCTGAATTCCAAGCATTTTTCAGCTTTGGTTGTTATCAGCATATTTGGTGATATTCTAAAAAATTTGTATGTCAGGCATGCCATAAGGGATATGGTAGTACGCGGGGCGCCTGCCATAGCTATTGCAGCAGCCCTTGCTTTAGCAGCAGAAGTGTACAACTTGGACGCTTTTAATGGGAGTCCCAACGACGCAGCTTCGTTCATTGCGGAGAAATTGGACTACTTAGTCTCCAGGTTTTCTCGATTCATTATCAGTATTTTTTGCACAGATTTTTCTATATGAAAGGCAATTTCAAACTGTTTTTGGCCATTCCTATTGGCTTTTGAACAGTAGCTTACGTGTTTTTTCCGAATTTGTAGTCGGCCAACTGCGGTTAATCTTGGGGACGCTGCTATAAAACTTAAAGAAATTGTATCTCGGGCCGTTGCTATTTCTCCCGATGCCAAGAGTGTCTTTCAAGTATGAATTTGGGGATTCATTTGGCTGTTCAGTTTGAGTTGTTAATTGTTAGTTCTATGCTTGGTTATGCTGAAACTTGAAGGATGTCTTATTTGTAAGCTCTTTTGAATATATTGAAAACTGGTTGAATAGGCATATATTGAGGCTGCTGAAGCGATGCTGGAGGACGACGTTGCTTCAAATAAAGCCATTGGGTCGTATGGAGCAACGTATATCCGTGATCAACAAAAATCATTGGCAAAACTTTCCGTTCTAACGCATTGCAACACGGGCAGGCATAAATTCTAGCTCCTTCACACTCTTTTTATCGTTCTCCTTTTAACGCTTAATGCACCCTTGCTATGAAATTCCTCCGGACTAGCTATTGCTGATAGTTTTCACGTTTCAGTCTAGCAACGGCTGGATATGGTACTGCCCTGGGTGTAATCCGTGCTCTTCACTCCGCTGATGTGTTAGAAAGGGCGTACTGTACCGAAACACGACCCTTCAATCAAGTGAGTGTCTAGTTTGGTGGTATTTGTATTAACTAGATGTTTTCTTTTCAAACTTATTATGGTAATTTTCTTGATTTGGGTAACTTCGACCGTCTCTCGATGTGAGATCTCACATCGGTTGGAGAGGGGATCGAAACATTCCTTATAAGGGTGTGGAAACCTCTCCCTAGCAGATGCGTTTTAAAACCGTCAGGCTGACGGCGATACGTATCGGGCCAAAGCGAAAAATATTAGCTAGGTGGGCTTGGACTGTTACAAATGGTATCAGAACTAGACATCGGGTGGTGTGTCAGTGAGAACGTTGGGCCTCCAAGGGGGGTGGATTGTGAGATCCCACATTGGTTGGAGAGGGGAATGAAGCATTCCTTAAAAGGTTGTGGAAACCTCTTCTTAGCAGACACGTTTTAAAACTGTGAGGTTGATGGTGATACGTAACGAGCCAAAGCGGACAGCTAGCGGTGGACTTGGACTGTTATACTTAGACCATCTCTATTTGGATTTGTGGACTATTGTGGATATGCCTCTCTAAGCATACTATTTATGCCTTAACTTTTGCCTATTATTGTAGGGATCTCGACTCACGGCCTACGAGTTGGTCCATGAAAAGATACCTTCTACCCTGATAGCAGATTCGGCTGCAGCCGCCTTGATGAAATCTGGAAGGGTGAATGCTGTTGTAGTTGGGGCCGATCGCGTAGCTGCGAACGGTATTTAGTCGTTCCTTCAATTATGTACGTGTCACAGCATCTGTTTGTCGAGGAAGAGTGTCTGAAAGTTCTATTCAATGAATTGCAGGTGACACTGCTAATAAGATTGGAACCTATAGCCTTGCATTGTGTGCAATGCACCACAACATTCCATTCTTTGTGGCTGCACCATTGACTTCCATAGACTTATCCCTTTCATCTGGCGAAGAAATCGTTATCGAGGAAAGGTCCCCCAAAGAGTTGTTGAATGCCCGTGGAGGGCTCGGCGAGCAAGTTGCTGCTTCTGGCATCGATGTCTGGAACCCCGCTTTTGATGTTACTCCTGCTCGTCTGATCTCGGGAATCATTACAGAGAAGGTCATCTTTTCAACCACTTTCCTGTTTAGAAAACTTGAAATCATCCAACTTTGGTTGACATGTTTTATTGTTGCAGGGAGTCATCACGAAGGTGGGTTCTGAAGATTTCAACATAATGGAGTTTGTTCAAAAGATTGCAGCAGGCACTCTTGCGCAGGTACACTAGAATGTTCTTGATGAAATAAATGTTCTTGTTCATCAGAATCAATAGATACAAGAACGCCATAGATCAAATGTCTGGCTATTAATGGCTCTGTTTCTGAAGTTCTAATAACAGAGCATATATACATATATCACTTGCTTGATACTCTGGCTTGGTTTCTAGTTTTCTTGTTTTTTTTTTTTACATAATTGAAGAGAACTTTTGGAGTCAATATGCCAACTGCAATTCTCACTCGAGTTCTACTTCTTCTTTGTTCATTGTATGTGCGTTTTAGAACTGGGAAACTGACGAATCATGTTCTAATTGGTAAAATCTATTTTCTATAGTGATGAATCCATCAACAAAATTGTATAGCTTTGCTAATTTTGGTGTAAGATCCCATGACCATTGTTAGAAGATATTGTCCGCTTTGACCCGTTACGTATCGTCGTCAGCCTCAGTTTTAAAACGCGTCTATTAGGGAGAGGTTTCCACACCCTTATAAGAAATGTTTTGTTCCCCTCTCCAACTGAAGTGGGATCTAACAATTCATCAACCTTGGAGGCTCAGCGTTCTCGTTGGCACATCTCTCAGTGTCTAGCTTTGATACCATTTGTAACTACTCAAGCCCACCCTAGTAGATATTGTCCGCTTTGGCTCATTACGTATCGTCGTCAGTTTCACGGTTTTAAAACTTGTCTACTAGGGAGAGGTTTCCACACCCTTATGAGGAATGCTTCTCTTCTCCAATCATTGTGGGATCCCACAATAGACGTGGTTTAAAACCTTGAGGGGAACTCCGGAAGGGAAAGCCCAATGAGGATAGTATCTGCTAGCGGTAGGCTTTGGGTCTCTCAGAAACTAGCAATCAACGTTGTAGAAGAATGATAACTCGTTTAGCAAATTAGGATCAATGGTCGACTTGAACTATACTTGTCAGTCAAATTAGCTCTGCGATCATATTCATTTGGTCTTGATTGATATTGTCAGTTTCATTCCGATGATCAGTTTCGAAACATGTAAGAACTCATCCAAAACAACCCGATTACACTCTGACCATCTACCGAGGTACAAGAGAATCATCACCCGACCATAGTTCCTCTTCCAATATCTCAGGTCATTCAACACTTTCCATGTTTTTCTTTCCTCTTCCTTTTCCTTTTCTTTTGCTGTGTAATTTTCAACGAAGGGACAGGAGAAGAAAGATCAGTTATGCTTAGCCTACAATGAAAAAGTGAAAATATCTTTAGTCTTAATCATAAAAACCAAACAAAGGGCCAAAACAGAACAAAACTGTTTGTGGTGCAGAGCAGGAAGCTTTTAGAGATGTATATGGCTGTCTGTCTCAAAGACTTGAAAAGAAAAAACCAGACCGCCATGCACATCCATTTTGTAACCTTCCATCGATTCCAACACCAAAGAAGATTCCCTTTTTAAAAAAACATGGGAAGATACGACATGTGGCCCCCGACCATCGAGGAAGTCGACAGACACAGACGACAGCAGCTCCCAATCGGACGCTATGGCTCTGTTTTTGTTGCGTGTCGCATCACAAGATGATAGCATGGCTTTGCACATGGCAATATGGCTCTCTGTTTCTTTGAAATCCCATGTCGTTTTCTAATACCCAAATGAAAAAAAACTTCAGCCCACCCCGTAATCGGGTTTGAAAGACAGAACCAAACAGTTTTTTATGATAATAATGTAACAATCTTGTATCTAAAAACGTTCCGGAATCCAAACGTTGTTGGGACTCACGAGCTTAGAAACAGAGTCTTATCTGATCTGAATCAGTTCAGAAGAAGAACAAGAGGAAAACCCCTGTTTTTACAGATGGGGTTTCTTTGTTTTATGTTGTTTTTTCAAATACCTTAAAATCTCCGAGTTTTTTAGTCTCGAAAATTATAATTACCCATTATTTTGACTGCTTATTATAGCAATGCATTTACTACAAATGGGAAAGCGGCAACGCTTCAATTGTCAATAAATGATAAATCTTTATTTTGGTTGTCCTCTGGTTTTCTCTTCCTTTTCCAAAACAGAACACAGGAATCAGATAAGACTTCGTTGTCATGTTACTGGCGATGGCGTTACCAAACTCCAACTCTCAGGCGGCGGCGGCGGTGGTGACGGCGGAGGTCGAATGTGTGAAATGCTATTCCTGTGGATTTACAGAGGATTGCACCCCTGCTTACATCTCGCGAGTTCGCGACCGCTTCCATGGCCGGTGGATCTGTGGGCTCTGCATCGAGGCGGTGAAAGATGAAGTTGTGAGATCGAGAACGCTTATTTCCACCGAAGAAGCGTTAGCCCAACACGCGAGTTTCTGTCGGGAGTTCAGATCGACCAACCCTCTGGATGAAACAGAGCACCCCATCTCCGCCATGGGGCGGGTACTACGACGGAGCTTGGATTCTCCGAGAGTTCTCCGGTCAAATTCCAGTGGCGTAATCAAACTAGAACCGATCGTCGTCATCGGCGATTCAGCTAGACTCCAACGATCCGGTAGTTGCTTCCCTTCCTTGTCTAGCTAAATCAAAAAACAGAGTAGTATTTTCAAGCGACTAACTTGCTTTAGTGGGTGGGTTCAGTTAGAGTTCTCCGACGATTTTCAAGCCATTTAACGAAATGGGTTTGAAAATTAGAGGGAAAACTGACCATTTTCTAGCGTTCTTGTTCGTCAAGTTCGTCATTAATGTAATGTAAATGGGAAATTGTGATAGAACAGAGCATTTGTGTTTGCTTGAAAGTTGGAAGTGAAATAAATCGAAGTGTAGATTGAAAATTTAATGGAAATATTGGGAAGATTTGAAGAATATTTGCAATGGCGGTCGTCTGAGCTCTGTGCTGTTACCATTGTCTGAGCGACAAAGTTCTGTTACCATAGTCTCTACGAACTTTCTGTTCTATGTTTTGTCTCAATTTTATTCATATCTTTGTAACTTTATCTTCCTTATAGTAGTCTCGATAACAAAGCTGCCTTCGACCTTCGATTAGTAAGCCTATTTCATCGAGAGCTTACCCCTCCACCCTTCATAGTAATGACGGTCTCGTGAAAAAAAAAAAAAAAATTATGAAGACAAAGGCTATAACACTATTTTTGTTTGAACATATTGAGTAATCTTATTTAGATCCCAAATTATGACCGGTTCAATTTGTCGATTTTATTCGTATCATATAAAAATGGTAACTTATTAGATAACACAAAAGGTTTATTCCTTTTATAGATGCTCGATCCATCTAGATTTTATTAGACATAAAATTTAATTTAATTTTTAATAGAATAATTAATTAAAAAATTCAAAATTGATGACCTAAATTGCTAATTCAAAAAGAAAAAAAAAAAAAACAT
Source organism: Cucurbita pepo subsp. pepo (assembly GCF_057944985.1). NCBI lineage: Eukaryota > Viridiplantae > Streptophyta > Magnoliopsida > Cucurbitales > Cucurbitaceae > Cucurbita > Cucurbita pepo. The sequence goes on from NC_141801.1 coordinate 10,294,307, forward strand.
GCAAAATGATATTATATTAACTAATCTCTCAAATTGTAATTTTTTATATTAAAAAAATTGAAATTATATTTAAGAAAAGAAAAAAAGAAAAAAAGAAAAAAAAGAAAAAAAATGAAGCACCTTGGAATGATAAGCGAAGGGTATAAGTAATTTTCGTATGAAGCATCGTTTCATCGGGTCGGACAAGTTCAGGTTGGGGCGTCGTCCTCCGCCGTGTGTGTCGTCTCCGCCTTCCCGCCAATCTTCTGCTCCAGCGTCGTCCTCGAACTGAATCACTGGTAACTTCCTCCACTTTGTCAATTTCTCTCCATTCGTATCCAACAATTTTCTGGTCATTCACGAGGTTTTCTCCTCTTTTTCCTTTTGCCCCTTTCTCATTTACTCTGCTAGCTCGAACTTCATCCCTGTGTGTCCTTATGCTTGGATTCCATCTTGTTTTCCGATTGCTTTGCTGAAAGTATCGTTTGGATTTCGTCATCATCCAGTCGTCACTAGGGTTTTGAATCTTTTGAAGTTTTGATGCCCATTTCTGTTTCCCTGTGTTTATTGTTATTTTTTGTTACAGTTTTCTGTTATTGACGACCAATCGGAAGCAAGTACTGGCTTTGTTGATTAATTGATCACGAGCGGAGGATTATGACTAGACCGCATGCGATTTCTAGAGCAAGAAGCTTTCGATCTCGAGGAATTTTCAATGGAATTTGCTCCATTGTGTTGCTTTGTTTGTTCCTTGGTCAGGGGAAGTTCTTGAGAAATTCGCGTTCAATTCTTCAACCTAAATGGAGCTTAGGTGATATGCAGGTTGGGGTGATTCATAGGAGAATCGCTGAAGTCTCTGGTTCGAACAATACCATTGATTTTGATGGATCTCCTAATAATAATAATAAGTCTGCAAGTCTCCCCCTATCATGTCTTGGATTAACCGAACATAGAGATTACCCGAGCCGATGTGAGTACCTGATTGCCCATCCTGATTGCAATTCAGGTGGATTTTTCAATTACATCACGTTCTTCTACTGTGACTGTGAAGGTTTTAGTCTTCTGGGTTATGTGGCTTTGATATTTTGGCTTGCTGCGTTGTTCTATCTATTGGGTAATACTGCTGCTGATTATTTTTGTTGTTCCTTGGAGAACCTCTCAAATCTCTTGAATTTGCCAGCGACCGTGGCTGGAGTTTCGCTGCTTCCTCTTGGTAATGGTGCTCCTGATGTCTTTGCCAGCATTGCTGCTTTTATGGGAAAGGATGCTGGTGAAGTTGGTCTTAACAGTGTCTTGGGTGGAGCTATCTTCGTAACATGTATTGTTGTTGGTGCTGTTTCTCTTTGTGTTGCTGAGAGGGATGTCAGGATCGATAGGAAATGTTTTATCAGAGACATTTGTTTCTTCATGTTTGTCATTGCCTCACTTGCTACAATTTTGGCGTTCGGTAGGGTCAATGTCATCAGTGCAATTGCGTTTGTTTTAATTTATTTGGTCTATGCATCTGTAGTTGCCGCACATGAGATTTTGGAAAAGGACTCGGTAAAAGTGTCCCTGAACTCTGTAACACCTTTACTTCCTGTAACTGGAAGCATTTTCTCTGTTGGAAGTGAAGAAGATGAATCAGTCTATACGACTCTTCTTGAGTTCGATTCTGATGGTGATGTACCACATCTCCAAAATAAACTGCCACAATGGATGTGGTCTTCAAATGTTGCAATCTATTCAAATCAGACAATGAAGGGCAGTGTAGATAGTCCAAAAGCTTTGTGGGGTTGGAATGATGAAGATACAGCGAATGACTCCTCGTTTTTCTCTTTCTCCATATTGTTTTCACTTCTTGAACTTCCATTGACACTTCCAAGACGTTTGACCATTCCCATTGTGGAGGAGGAACGATGGTCAAAAGTTTATGCTGTTACCAGTGCTACGCTAGCACCCGTTCTTCTGGCATGTTTATGGAACACCCAAGATGATCTTGGACCTCTGAGTGGAAAATTTGCGTACTTTTTGGGGGTTTCCCTTGGTAGTGTGCTTGGCGTCCTTGCATATTTGTATACAAGCCCTGATCAGCCACCTCACCAGGCTTTGTTTCCATGGGTCTTTGGGGGATTTTTTATGAGCATTGTCTGGTTTTACATTGTTGCAAATGAGCTAGTAGCTTTGTTGATGACATTAGGTTTAATTTTTGGAGTCAACCCATCAATTCTTGGATTGACAGTGTTGGCCTGGGGGAACTCAACGGGTGATTTGATGTCTAATGTAGCACTGGCAATGAATGGTGGAGATAGTGTACAGATTGCTATGTCTGGGTGCTATGCTGGTCCTATGTTCAATACTCTTGCGGGGCTGGGTATCTCCATGCTTCTTGGAGCCATGTCCCATCGACCTGCACCTTACATGCTTCCTAGAGATAGTAGCTTGTTTTATACATTGAGTTTTTTAATGTCAGGACTTATTTGGTCACTTGTTGTGTTACCTAGGAATGGTATGCGCCCAAACAAAAATCTAGGAGTTGGCTTGTTTGTTATCTATTTCTCGTTTCTCATCCTCAGGGTGAGCACATCTATGGTGGAGCACTAATGCTGGAAATAAATGTTCGTTTGAGCTAATCATAGGTGTCTCAACTATAAGCAGGCCAGTGTAACATACATTTTGATTGAACGGTACCAAAGGTCATGATCGTTCTCGGGACTCGAAATAGTTATTATAGATGATGTTGTAGGAGATTATGATGCCTTGACATTTTATTGCATCATCTGCCTGTTAATATCATGATTTGTATATCATAGCATTGTTTAGTGAAATGAAACTAAAAGATTATTATCCCATGTATCTGTTATTCATTTTAAACTCTCTTTTCTTTTCTGAGGGTTGTATTGAATATGATTTTTGAGCTAGGAGATTATGGTAGGACACTCTCATTTAGGATCAAAAGTGCTGCTCAATCAAACCATTTTTAGTTTTTAGCTCGTAAAATCTGTTTGGATTCAGTTTATGAAGGGCTCATATTCTCTTCAAATACTTTCCAGAATTTTATTTGAGATGTTCCCCCTGCGAATGCATTCATGATCGGACAGATGGGAACGTCGAAGAAATTAATCGGGTACTTATTTATATTTTTATTTACAAGTATCAACCTTACGGGCTCATTTTGCTTTATATTCCATGTACATCCAAGTAATCTACAGTTTGTTTACATATTGAATGGAAAAGCTTGTTTCTACGTTTTCTTCCCTCAATCCTTGTAGTTGTTGTGATTTGAAGATAAAGTGTTCTTGATACGTATAGAAGGAAGCACTCAGAAACTTATCTGTAGAGGGAACACTGAAGTGCGAATCTGCAATTTGTTCTCTGATTTTCATCTGCTCGTTACATGTAACGTAGACCGTATGTGTTTTCCCTTTGATGGACAACAATGCTAAAATGCCGATATGCAAGCGCCTGATTCTTTAATTCTATTGTTTCTGTTCTTGAATATTCTGCTACAGTTGCCTTCATCTTTTCCCACAGTTATAATGACTTCCAGGAGAAGGGCCTGCTTGATCTACTCTTATATGGTAGCAAGCATCCTAATGCAAGGCATATGGAAGATTAAAGGCACTAGAGAAGCTAAAAGTTTAATTACATTTACACGGACATCTACAAAAGTTAGAAGAATAGATTGCAGTTAACAAAAAATGCAGACCCAGTTCATGGAGACTATCGTGAAATGGAGTGCTGCCACAAATCTCCAATTTAATCACAACTGAAACTTTGAGCTGCATTCTTTAAATGGAAGAGGACGAGCAATTACCATCCTCCCCTCTTGATTGTCGTCCCTTTTATGAATTCAGCAGCTGGTTGATTCGCCATAGATGTTGTCGAGAATGGCAATGACTCCAACAACAAAAGCCTGATCAATTCCAGGTTTTATTGACACATAGTAGAGATCCTTGCTCAACAGGACTCCAGCCTTTTTATTCTTTCCAATCTGCAGTTATTTAAAACAAGTAAGAATATACCGCTTCGTGAAAGGAATAGAGCCAAGATCAAGTATAACTACTCTCTTCGATTATATCCAGATGGTGTTGCTAGCTCGTTTTGTAATTATGATCTTGGATTGATTTTGCTGGATTAGAGCCTATTTCTGTAGTTAGTTATTAGATTCCCTTCTGCTGTTGGGCTTGTTATTTGTTTGCCTTTGTTTTTTATGTTTTTCACAATAAAAGCTCGGTTTCTTTCGAAATCTATATCTATATATAGTCGGTATTAGACAGTATCAAGCCAGGTGAGGTGCGGGCAGGGAAGACTCGTTCGGTAGATAGCAAGTAGGTAATCCTAAGAGAGGTTCAATCGCACCTGAGCTACTAAATTGCCTTGAGAATCAATGATGCTGCATTCTTTACCAGGGAAGTATCCACTGATCTCAAAGTCCCAATCTTTCTTGCCGAGGTTTGGTTTTGTTGTGATTCTAATTCCAGTATCTTTGTCCACAGGAAGACATGACTTGGGCTTTCTCAAGCTGAAAACCAGCTTTTTGGATCCTTGAAAGTCGTATCGGTAAGCATTCCATATCTTATTAAAGCTTAGAGCCTCAAAAATCCCTCCCTGAAACATAAAACTGTGCTGAATAATCCCAAATCGACCATTTTTATGCAGGAAAAGTAGAAAAGACTTGTTTAGGAAACATGTAGAACACTTAGATATTACCTTCCCACGGATCAAAAGCAAAGCATCCCTCCTCTCATCTCTTAGAATCAGCTCCTCTGCTTTTCCCAGAATCCCACACCCATCAACACTGAAAACAACTTTCTGATCACAATTTGTCACCACGAAACCTCCTCCGTTAATGACATGTGGTCTCTTCCTAACAACGTACACAACCTCAGTAGATGAACAATATAGTTTGCTAACCAATGGAACCATCTTTCCAATTGTAGTTAAGCTATGTTTCTTTGTTGGTATTTCTGCACTCTTTTATGAAGTTCTAAACAGATTCGAAGGTAAATGATTGATTATTGCTAGGAAGGTTTGAAGAAGGTGAGTATCAATGGCTTGAAGTCAAGGTTGCTTGTTATAGAACACAACGAATGGTTCACGCACTGAGCACTGATAGTTTTAGCCAATAGAAACAGAGAGGGCTCTGGGAATTATTCTATATGCACTTTGGCTAGATGCTTTAGTGCTTGTTGCCCAAGAAAAGCCATAAAGAAAGATTCTTTGTAGTACATATCTTGTGGAAACAAGCAATAGTTTTTCAGAAGTTTGTGTTTAGAATCCTCAAAAAGCCATCAATTTTGACAATCTGTGAGTTTAAGTTCAAAATCAGCTTTAGCGAGGAGCTTTATTGGAGAAAGAATATCCCTTTTGATGTAATTTTAGAACGGTCAAAACATGTTCGTTGTGATCAAAATAACTAAAAACGGCCAAACAAAGGTGATTTTGGTCATTCTAAAATCACTCTCGAAGATGGTTGGAATAAAGTAATCTAACGAAAGTACTTCTAACGCATCTTCCTAACTTGAGAAAACTTCCTTGTTTGTAAAGAGAGTTCAATTTCTAACAACCTTGTCCTAATTGAAAACTATCTCGAATGCATATGGAATATGATGACTTCTTTCAATTTTCTCTTCGATTTTGTGTTAAGAGGAACCTTTTGAACATTGACATATGCTATCTCTTGAGGTCGGTTTCCACATTTGTTTTATTTAGATAATGTCGAGATATTTGTAAGGTTAAAATATTATTTTGATCTATTTTAGCCATTTTACTTTGAAATCTTCAATGTTTTTAACAAATTTTAAAATTAGTCTTTATTATAAATTTATGACCATTCTAAAAACTAATTAGTCTTATATACCATTGGTAAAAATCTAAGCACATTGTTGGCAGAGTTGTCATTTTTGTACATTATGGATCGCCGTTAGTCTTGCGATTTTAAAATGCATATGTTAAAGAGTGATTTTCATGCACTATAAAGAATATTTGGTGTTAAAGAGTGATTTTCATGCACTATAAAGAATATTTGGTTCTCGTTATTACCCTCTGTAACCGATATACGATCTCACAAAAGTGTCAAAATTCCTTCTGGAATTATTGTTTTCAAGAACCAGAAATCAATCGGTACTTCCATGGGAAAATCAAGTTCATATGCCGGAGTAACAATAGATTTTGATCTTCATCCCGAAACCGCCATTTTCGAATTTCAAACCCATAAGCCCCTTGGCAGAGAATGTAGAAGTTCGATAAGAATCACGAGTACCCATAATGGGTCCTACTCTGCTCCTCCAGGCTCCGCCGAGCTGCTGCAGTGTCGATTGTTCTCGAAACTGGTGGCTGTGGCCGAACATTGGCAGAAATCACCGGCGAGCTACAGAGTCCATCAGAAATTCAGAATTCGGAGCTTCAGCGATAGCGTAAAGGGAATTGAATTTGACCTCGAGCTTCGAATCTGGCACTGTTTCTTCAATCGGATACGTCACTGCCCCACTTCCTTTTTGTCTTCTTCATCTGTTTCCAATCCGTTCGACGATCCAAATTTAAGAGTAGACTAGACCCCCCTCCGTCGCCTTCAGTTCCCAGATTTCCAGAGGCCCATATTGCTCTCTTCTGTTCTGTTCATGTGATTGTCCAAGACCTAATAATGGGCCAGATATTGGCTGCTTTTCATCACTATTTGATTTGATATGAGGCCCGGGTACCCCCCTCAGTCTTAAACCCGTGGTCACGCTCACACGCACACCAACTGTTTGATGAAATGTCAGGTAGTTTTCTTTTCCCCATTTGTTCAACTGGCTTGCTTGGAGCTTTTATTTTTCAATGTATATGATTCAGTGTTTACATTACATTAATCTGTAGTTTCCTCTTTGTCTAGCTCGAGATGCTGATTCGTCATATGATCTATGGCACCCTTTCCTAGGCATCTCTCCTCCACGTGCGTTCTGAGCTCTCTACCTACTTCCCATTTTTCTTCTTTGCTTTGAACACCCAAAACAGCTTAAACAGAGACAGAAACTTACTTAATTATGCTCATTTCTTCATACTCCATTAAGGCTAAAGAATGAATTAACTCCAAAATCTTACTTGAAGGAAACCCAGATGCCTCAACTTTGATAACCAGTCTTATACAGACTTAGGGACGCTAGGCACAGGCTTTTCTCACAGCCGTCTTTACATTATTAATGGAAAGCTGAGTTCTTGAAAAGAAATATTTTAACTCCTTCTCTCAGTCTCTCTCATAAAAGAATGGTATTGCCTCGAGTCGAGAAAAGGCTCGTTTTTTCACTCAAAGCCTGTGACATGACAATAATGACTCTCTTTCTGGCCTCATTATCACTTGCATCATTAAAAACCCTGCAACCCACAACTTGATTCATACATTTATGTGCTGCAGTTTACTTGCAGAGCGGCTTTCTTTTGTGGGCTGTAATTATCTTTGTCAGCCTTTCGTATTACTGTTCTGTCACTACCCATGTAAGACCATTCATACCCAACATTAACTGTTGCTTTAGTTCGTCATTTGCTTTTGCAGTTACTCTTTTCTTCACTCTCTGCTTCTTCCCTGCATACTTATATTTCTGCTGTTATAGACATTCTGTGTTGTTTTCTTTCTCATCTGTGCTCTGACCTTTGGTGATTCACGACTGGGTTTCTATCAGTGTCGGGTGCCCTGAGAAGTAACTCGAGCAATGGCTGCTCGGTCTGTTTACTCTTCATCAGTGCCTTCGCTGCCACCACCTTGTCCAAAGTCTCCACCTGAGTACCCGGATTTGTATGGGAGGCGTCGGGAAATAGCCAAGATTCATATGCTTGAAAGAGAAATTGGTATTCTTGAGGTTTGTTCGAATTTGAATTGATTGTTACTATTATCATATTCTGAAACTTATAGTTCAATTGCAAGCATTTCTCTTTTTTGTCATTAGCTTTGCTAAGTAGGCACGGAATTTTTCAGTTCAACATGCAGATCTGTTTGCTTGATTTTAGGAGCTAGTTTCTCATTGCAGTTCTAAAACAGATTCGATAAGCTTAGAACTTCCATTTCGTGGCATGAAATTTCTCCCAGACCTTCATGGAAAAGCACCACCTGGGAAGTCTCTGGGATACGAAAATCCAAGAAAAAATTTTGGCTTCTAAATTTCTTGGGCTGCCTTTTCCCCAAAGCCAGGGGAATGAAAAACACAAGAATTCAATCTCTATCCCACTAAAATCCATGGAATTTGAAAATTAATGGACTCGTTGTCTTCTCTTTTCTGTTTACCAGATAAAAGCATATTTCTTCCGCACTAATTATCTCCTCCTGTTATGGGATCGTTTAGCTGGACAAATGCCACATGTTACACGAAAAATTGAAATTAAATACAATGTTCACACATGTCATGAGGCACAATTCCCGGTTTCAAAGTAGCCATGATTGCTTTATGATTAGCTCAATGCGTCGTTACATTTTTCTAGTTTTCTTGAAACAGGACGAACTAAAATCTGTTGAAAGTCTTCAACCCGTCTCTATATGCTGCAAAGAGTATGTATCTTCTTAATAAATTTCATCATCTTGTAATTTATTGAAGTTCTGATGTCTTTCCTCCGTTAATTGAACCCATCCAATCGGGAGATTGATCCATCCAGTCTTTTGCAGGATTAGCGACTTTGTTACGGTCAACTCAGATCCATTGACGCCTACGTAAGACTTCCTTTTTAATTAAACTAATCTGCATAATTTTAAGGTTGCATTAGTTATGAACAATGCCCTTTTTTTTTTCAAGCAGATGTAGGACAAAACATAAGCGATGCCGCTTCTGGAAGTGGTTATGGTTAGAACTTTCAACATACGAAATCTGATTTTAGCTCATCACTGATTACGTTTTTTTGTATAACATTTGTTACGATTGTATGCAGCGGATTTCCTTGCTTTAATTTGTCATGGCTGTGCTGCTGCTCTTGCACTGGATGCTCTGTCTCCCTTGAGGTGCCTCGCTGCTGTGTTTGCAAACCATGCAACTTCCCATCATGTTCAAACTGCTGTAATAAGCCGAAGTGTAGTTTCTTCTCCTGTCCCTCTTCATTTTGCTGTAGAAACATCTCGTGCCGTAGACGGTGTTGCATTTTGTCATTACCTTCGATCTCATGCTCCGATGGCTGCCGCTGCTGCGAATGCAAATGCAGCTGTAAGTGCTCTTTTCCAAAATGTTCACAGGTACCTTCTTGTCGCTTCTGTACAAAATCCTGTTGTGACCCCTGCTCTTTATGTTGTTGGTTTTGACCCTGCTCGCTTCTGATATAATCAATGTACATTATTATGAATATATTCTACTTTTTATTGATTTTGTCCATATTTATTAGTGGGAATACGATTGGTATGCCTTTTAAATTATTTAAGACAATATTTTGAGTTGTTTAATCAGGGTCCTACTGCTGGATTATTGATGGGTATCATTAGAACTGATTGGCCACAATTTGTCTATATGGTTATAGAGTTGTCTTATCACTTGTTACTCTTTTGTGAAAACATCCTCCTGTTTGTTAAGTCCCTGAACTAATCGTACTACTGGAGGCTTTTGTATAATCTGAATCGATTAGCCTGGTCCCATATGCTTCTTGCATCAACGGTTGAGATACCATGCTCATGATCTTTATCTAATATTTAGTACTCCCCCACTGATCGGTACATGATTGTTCTTATGCTACTTTGCTTGTGAGTTGAATATGGATAGGCTGCATTGGACTGTTTTTTAATTTGACATATGAATTGGGCAAGGTCTCTGTTGGTTACTGCTGCTTTGTCTACTTTTACAGTTTCGCTGGTAAATATTATTCGCTTTAGCCCGTTACATATCGCTAGGAGATAGAATATCTGTTAGCAGTGAGCTTAGACTGTTATAAGCTATTACAAATGGTATCAAAGCCAAACATTCTGGTGGTGTGCCAACGAAGACGCTGGCTCTCAAGGGGCTGGATTGTTAGATCTCACATCAGTTGGAGAGGGGAATGAAGCATTCTTTATAAGGATGTAGAAACCTCTCCCTAATAGACGCGATACGTAATGAGCTAAAGCAGATAATATATGCCAGTGATAGCCTTAGTTTGTTATACAAAAATAGAAATAACTAGGAAATAGTAAAGTGAAAGCAAACGAAGTATGGCAAACGAAGTATGTGTTATGGATTTACATTAGGTTCAACTCTCTCCCCGGGACTCTTCCCAACTTCGTAAACTGACCCAACGTTTCAGACTCTTCTACTGCCTATGCTTTTCATTGGCAAATCGGACACTGAATTTTCCTATGCTTGATGATGATGATCGTTCTCTTGTTGATCATCAACTTCTTGCTATTTTTCTTGTTGATCATCAACTTCTTGCTGGCGGATTGGAAAAACCAGTATCAAATGGAAAACGCCCTATACAAAAACAACAATCACAACTTTGTCCAGGTGAATGCCACTGGGCTTCTAACTTCGTGTAGATCATTGCTCCACACAATCGATCCAAACCCATATCTTGCGGTTTGAGCAGCATCCCCGCTCGTCACAAATGTGACAGTGTACATTTTCTTCTCCCCAACTTTAGTGAAAACAAGCCTTGACGGTTTCACCATCACATTCACAGCCAACGGTGCAGTAGTAGCCACTTCATAAACCGACCCTGCAGCCCCAACATTCGTGACTTCACGAGTGTATTGAACCACCCTCTTTCCCCCAAACACAACTGAAAAGGTAGGGTAGTTAAGTTGTCCTGGGTCTGCAAACTTTCGGGAGCACGATACATTCGATTGCTTCACAATTGCCCGAACATGATCCATCCCATAGTCCAAGGAGCACAGGAAGGCAATGTAGTCATCGATCGAGATATCGTATATAAGACCTGGGGAGAGGGCTTTGTGTGGATCAACATGGCCAGCTCCATGACCCCATGGATTGGAAAACGCCCCTCCGGCAGCATCCCGGAGAGATGAGTTGGTGTTGTCCTGCGTGTATGCAGTGGTCATCAACGCAGATTTGATAGCACTTGGACTCCATTCCGGATGAGCTGCCTTCATCAATGCCGCCAGCCCGCTTATATGTGGGCAAGACATGGATGTTCCTAAATAGCAGAAGATTTATCAGCTAAAGAGCGAAAGGGTAAGCCTAAGCAAGAGCCATTTAGGACATACCTGACATAATATTGAACTGTGTTTTTCTCTTGTCGCTGTCCAATCCAGTAGGTCCAATGGACTCAGACCAGGCAGCCAAGATGTTAACGCCAGGCCCAATGACGTCCGGCTTTAGGATTTGGGGCGTTACCAAGTTGGGTCCTCGGGAACTGAAGGCGGCCACCACTGGAGATGGGCGCACGTTCATAACTGTCCCACCAAAGCTTAGAACCGCCGTCGGCTTCGAAACTGACCGCACATAATGCCGGATCATGTCGCCGGTTATTCTCCCCACCGCCACGGCCGGCAGCAAGTGGCTGTCAGCCACCAATTTCTCTCCATTAGCCGCTGTGTTAGCCAGAATCATCCCAAATCCGCCAGCATCTCGCACCACTCCTCCCTTCTCTGCTCTGGCGTTGATTCCCCTGTCGCAGACCACGACTTTCCCTCTGATCAATTCCGGGTCAAGAGAACCGGGCAAACACATGTTGCTGGAGGTGTTGCTTCCTTCGTTGTACACCAAACCCACCGGCTTGTTCATTCCTTGGCCACTGTAGAGCGACACTCCAGTGAACCGCTTGCCATTTCCGAGTTGGACATAAGCTGGGAAATCCCGGTCTAGAGTTCCAGCTCCGACTGTCATGATCCAAGGTGCCACATTAGCCAGAGAAGCCAAGTTTGGCCCACTGTTCCCAGCTGAGCACGAAACAAAAACCCCGTTCTCCATGGCTGCAAATGCTCCTATTGCAATTGTATCCTGGTAATAAGGTGCAGAGCCACCGCCCAAAGAGAGTGAGAGTACATCGACACCGTCGGATATTGCCCGATCCATACCTGCAAGAATGTCAGATCCAAAGCAACCAGTGGACCAACAGGTTTTGTAAGCTGCAACTCTCGCTTGAGGAGCCATCCCCCTGGCAATGCCTCTGGCATACCCAAGTAAGCTCGCGTTAGCCACATGTGACCCAGCAGCCGTGCTTGCTGTGTGCGTGCCGTGTCCATCCTGGTCTCTAGGCGACTGGTTTTCTCTTGGATTTCCAAAGTACCCATCATTAGAAGCCATTTGATAACCCTTCGAGAAGCTGCGAGCTCCGATTAGTTTCTTGTTGCAGAGTGAAGGGTGGAAATCGAGCCCTGATTCGCATTCTCCACGCCACCGTGATGGAATCTCCGGCATTCCAGTGTCATCAAAGCTCATAGACTCCGGCCAAATCCCGGTGTCGATAACCCCAATAATAACATCATGAGAAGCCTGGTGGAGATCCTGAGTGTTGTGACCTTCCCAGAAGCCGAAATCGGAGTTGAGGCCGAGGAATCCCGGAGTTCGAGTGGTGTGAAGGTTATAAACAGAGTCTTCATAGACACCCAGAATGGAATCCGATTGGCGAAGCAATTGGGCTTCCTCTGGATTCAGAGAAGCAGCGAAGCCATTGTAGGCGGAAGTGTAGGCGTAGAGAATGGAATCAGAGGTGGCGGAGGAGGATAGGGATTGGAGATGGGCAGAGTACCAATGATGATGGGTGGGATACTCAGAAGGCAGAGCATGATGTTTCATGCGAACAATGTAGGTTGTCTTGGCATCGACGAAGACACAAGGATGAAGAACAACAAGAACAACAAGAACAAGAACAACAATTGCCATTGAGCCCATGGGAAGAAAGGAAGAGTGGAGCAAATATCTTACTCATAGCAAAGCATATAAGTAGAGCTATGAATGAGGCTAATGGCTTAACACAGCCCAAAACTAAGCTGACTTTCAAAACAAAAAAAAAAAAAGAGCGGTTAGAGAATGACAATCCAGGAACCAGTATCTGGTTTAATTTTCGGTTCGCCCCAAGATTTTGATAAAATATCATCACTATCTGGCATCAAAACGAGTTCTCCCTATTACGTTAGTAAGAAAGTCCCGAAGAAGAAATCGAGATGCAGCAGATCAAGACAGAAGATCAAGTGTCGGACTTGTTTACGAAAGAGCTAAAACATGAGAGCTTTTAGTGTCAGCTCAACATGGTGCAACGAATGAAAGACTAGTGCTAAGGGCAGTAGCCTACTAGGGATTTACGTACTTCCATCCACATAGATTTTCATCCCAAGAAATCTCTACTAGTCTCAACACCTCTTCACCCTACTTAGGTTTTCATCTCAAGTAGTCTCAAAATGTCTTATAATCTCTTCTCGATTAGTGTTAATAAAAAATGTAAGTGTTTTCCACGTAGAGTTCTGTTCAACTGATTTCTTAGAACATCTCCACCTCCAAAATGTATACTTTTTTTGGCTTAGTTGCAGTGGTGAACTTGTCACGAGCGAAAGGAAGACCATGCCTAGACCATAATGAACGTTATTGAATGAATTTTGTTGTTTCTATATTGAAAATAGAGATTAGGGGGAGTGCATGGAAATTGAGTAGAGATGGAAAAAGGAAGGGTACAAAATTTGTTGTTCCTCTCACGGGTTTAGCTTGTTTTGAAGTAGTAACCCGTGAGTAGGGATTTTGTATCTATAATTTTGTCTTTCCTTGCAATATGAATGAATGGCTACAAACACAAACCCACTCAGAAAACAACCAAATTCTGCATCAACTTATAGTACAATCAATACTCTCTCAAAAACTATATGCCAACGTGAATGCCTGTGAGACTTAGAAGATGTTGTAACGGAAGCGGAAGCAAGTTCGATCGTACTTATGCACTCACAAACAGAAATTAAATAAAGAGACACAAAGTTTACGTGGTTTGGAAAGAAGAAATCCTCTCACGTCCACGGGTAACAACAAATCTCAATAATCAAAGTGTTTCTAGAGTGTATATTTTACACTACAAAGTCTCTCAACAAAGTTTCTCCTAAATGACACTCAAACTTAATGTATCTTAACCATTTTAGACAACGTTTTACATAGACATAGAAGCATTAATGTTATACATGAATCAACAAAATGGAAGATGAACTAAAAGGACTATGTGATATCCCACCTTGGTTGGAGAGGAGAACAAACCACTGTTTATAAGGGTGTGGAAACCTTCTCCTAGGACACGCGTTTTAAAGCTTTGAGGGGAAGCCCGAAAGGGAAAGTCCAAAGAGGATAATATCTGCTAGCGGTGGATCTGGGTCGTTACAAATGGTATCAGAGCCAGACACCGGACTATGTGCCAACCTTCTCGCTGTTCCCCAAAGAGGGGTAGACATGAGACGGTGTGCCAGTAAGGACGTTGGGCCCCAAAGGGGGTGGATTTGGGGGTAGTCCCACATCGATTGGAGGAAGGAAAAAATGCCAGCGAGGACGTTGGGCCTCGAAAGGGTGGATTGTAATATCCCATATTGGTTGGGGAGGAGAACAAACCACTATTTATAAGGGTGTGGAAACCTTCCCCTAGCGGCTTTTAAAGCCTTGAGGGGAAGCCCAAAAAGGACAGTATCTACTAGCGGTGGATCTGAGTCGTTACAGACTATGAACCAAATAAATATTAATATACGCATAAAAATGCATAAACTTATTCTTCATGACAACTTAGGACGGAAGAAAGGGGATAAGGTAGTGGAATTTTGGAGGAGTGAAAACAAAGGACCGTTGAATGAGGAAAAGGGCAAGAGATGCATGGGAGAAAGAGACAAAAGGGTCTCTTTCTTACACTTTTTTGTTTAAAAGGAAAGGGGTGATAAAATAAGGTAACGGCTACATATCTTGCCTTTTTTTTCTAATGCAAACTTAGTACCGGGCGTTGTGCTAATGAGATGATTAGATACTGACGGGCATCGTCGAGTTATGAAATCTTTGGTTAATAAGTCGGTGTATTTGGATTGTTAAGTTGGTTTAGTGTTTTTGGAGTGCTACACGTTGTCTATAAGTTCGAGTTGCTAAATTCTTTAGTCTTTATTGCTACATTGGCTCGAGTTATGAAGGAGTGTTGAATGTTTTAACATAAAGTTTTGAACTAGTAATGTAACAGCCTAAGTACACCGCTTATAGATATTGTTCGCTTTAGTTCGTTATGTATCACTGTCAACTTCACAATTTAAAAACGTGGCTAAGGTTTCCACACTCTTATAAGCAATGTTTCGTTCTCATCTCCAACCAATGTGGGATTTCACAATCCACCCCACTTGAGACCCAACGTCCTCGTTGGCACACCGCTCAATGTCGGGCTCTGATACATTTAATTCATGTGCTATAATACATTTAGCAGTGACTACATGGTAAAATTCATGAAAAAACAAAAAGCCAACGTCTTGAAAGTTCGTAGTAAGAAATGATTGGAATTGAGTTTTTAAACCCTTAGTTCAAACGGGAATTCCAACTCAATCTAGCTCAACCGTCCTAAATAGACCCCTCTCCAATCGACGTGGAATCTCACAATCCACCCCTTCGAGAGATCATCTTAAAATTGTTGAGAATTGTCGGGAAAATTTTATTCATGGATATTAGTATTTATAAATACTTTTGGTACATTAATCACTTAGATTCATGTAGTTAGGAACTACGTACCTCTACAATAGTATGATATTATAAATTAAAAAAAAATCAATAAAATAAAATAAAGGTATTTAAGGAAAGAAAATATAAAATAAAAGAGTATATGTTTGAAAATATTTAATTATAAATATTTGTATATTTTCGACAATTACCATTTTTATGGACCGATCTAAATGGGCCGAATAAAGAGAAGGCCCAAACAAATAAGAGACTTTTGGAAATTGTCTAATCTAGATTCTTGACCTCTTTCGCAACACGAAGCTACGATATTCTTCTTTCACTTCCCGGGTTTTTGCTCCGCCGCTGACCGGAGAACTGACGCTCTGCGGTCGAGGTTTCAGCCATGGCTACGCTGGATTCGGATGTGCCTATGGTTCCTGCTGGTGAGGCTTCGAGTAGTGCTGGTCCTTCATCCTCCAAGAAACCTAAGCGATTTGAGATCAAGAAGTGGAATGCTGTCGCTCTTTGGGCTTGGGGTATTTTCAAACCTTAATTTCGACTTTTACGGTTTCTTTTAGAGATGTGTTGCAGTAGTTTGGATGTTTCTTAATGATTATTGTAACGTAATTTGTAATTTACTTGTGCAGATATTGTTGTTGATAATTGTGCTATTTGTAGGAATCACATAATGGATCTCTGTAAGTTGAAAGAGTTTCTGGAGTTCTAAGTGTTCTTTAATTCTAGATGTGGTTTTGGATGTTGATTTGATGTTTCTTACTGTTGTGTGTCCCGATTGGTTTGGTGTTTAGGCATTGAATGTCAGGCGAATCAGGCGAGTGCCACTAGTGAGGAATGTACTGTCGCTTGGGGTATGCTATTACGCCTCTTTTCTGAAACCCTAGCTTTTGTTCTTGTTTCCTTGTCTTACCATTCTTATGCTGGTAAATTTGATCACTTTGTCTTCTGGTGGTTGTGCAAAGCAGCCTTGAGATATCTCAATGACTGAAAAATCATCTTAAGCTACTTATTTTTCTTGATCATACTGCCAAACAATAACAATTCTCTTGTTGAATGGACCTTGCTTTTCTTTGTTTTATGTTGTTCATGTAAGCTATTTTAAACTCAAAGTTTCAGATCCATCGGGGATTTTCATGGTGGTTCGTCATTTGATCTCTTGTGTCCGCAGTCCTTTGGATGCATGGTTAAACCATAAATTTGTTTGAGTCCCTTTTGATAATCTCTCTTTCCTTTAAGGATTAACTCTTTTCTCTATCTCAGTGCTTTGGCCTTGCACTTAATTAAGAATATTATTTGCAGGGGTATGCAACCATGCTTTTCACTTCCACTGCATTAGTCGTTGGTTGAAGACTCGCCAAGTTTGTCCATTGGGTATACTTTCTAGTATCCTTTAATGTTTTTAAATTCATAGAACTGTATGAAAACTCTGCTCATTCTTGATTGAACTTTTGTTATGCTTTTCAGATAACAGCGAATGGGAGTTCCAGAAGTATGGACATTAGGACCTTTGTACGGTTGCAACGTCGGAGGTCAGACAAATTCTACTTGAAATGTTTGTTGGTTGAATATTTGAACCTCTAATGTCCATTCCCAATATCCTGTTATGATTTGCTATATGTATCTTTGTACCTTTTTAAATTTGGAAGTAGTTTAACATAATCTTAGTTGCTTCACTCCAAGTATTGAGCTAAACGCTTACTTTCCTTCTGTGAACTTCCCTGCTGTTCCCTTTGTGCATGTTTTGGGTTGAATCAGAGTGCCAAATCTCTTTGTTATTTTCACAGAGATGTTGCTAAATATCTCGGTGAAAGTTCTTTCTTCCTTTGATTTTATACTATGGTTATATTGAAAACGTTATTTGAGATGAGAATGTTGATGTTTTTCCCAATTCATAAAGTTATTCAATGGTATATTATTAAGGGTCAGGCGATACGTGACAATTTTACAGTACAAAATATCATAAGTTGAAGGCTGAATATATGTTTGTGTGCAATATTTGGGCATCTTTTCAAGTTAGCCTTCAGTTCTGGTTCGTTATTCTTTCACTCACTGTAAACCCTCAAGATTCATTCGACTCAACTTTAACCTTAAACCTTTTCTTTCCTTCACCTCTTCTTCTTTCTTCTGCTTTCAAGACTCAACCGAAACAAACCCTTTTCCTTCTTTCAGGTAAGTAAACCGGACGGACGATTCTTCCTTCTTTCATTAACATTTTCAATTATATCCTTCACGTCAATGAATGTTAAAGATTGAGTTGACATAAAGCTGGCCTACCATAATACTTGCGAGGTGGAAAAGCTTAGAACAGGAATTAGGCCACCTTAAGGAGGAATGATATAATTCCTCCAAATTTTGAAGGAATTGGCTGACACTTCTCTTGTCTTTAGTTAACCCATTTTCTCATCTAAATTTACTTTGCATTTTCTAAGCTATTATGTCATGTAAGCTTATAAATTAGTCAATTTTAGTAATAGTAGAATGTGGGAAGGGTATGTCTAAAGCGTATATTTAAGTCAAGTCCTTTTGCACACTTGATAAATGGCTAGAACAATGCAAAGATTGGGCTGTTAGCTCCCATTCTACATATTTAGCCCATATGGTCTCTCATGGGCCAACCCAGCAGGTACCAGAAATTATCATATTTAGCTAATTTCTAAATTTTGATAATTAGGAAAATTACCTTCTTGATCTTGCAGTTTGGTTTAGGTTACCTTTGGTTTATTGAGTTTTTAAGTGTAACAATTTTACTCCTTTTAAGTTTGCATTTGATAGAATTTTTGGTCCATTCATGACCAAACATGTTCCAAATTACATCATGACCAAACAAACGTCTTCTCAAATGATCGCTACATATGACCAAACAAACAAGCTATTATCAACCGTAGTACATAGATTGTGATGTGACGTTGTGCTATTTGTCCATTCATTATTGTATATTTTTATTAATCTCCAAATAACAATCATGATGAATCAATATCGACATCACTGTCATTATGAAAAAAATTTAATGAGATAGGTACATGAATTGATGTTTTCTTTTCTTCTTTTTTCAAACGACTCAATTGATCAAACTTGGTAAAGGCATTCTTGGTATAAAACAAGAAAACGTTCACACTAATTTGTCATCAAAACGACAAATGTTGACTTTGACAAAAAAATTGAGTAAAAGAATTTAACTTATTTGGTATTACTTCCAAAGTTGAAACCATATTTGTTATGAATCAAAGATGGAATCTTCACGGGAGAAACACCAAAGTCAAATGGACTAAGAGATTGTTCATATTATTTTATAACTTTATTTAAGAGATCATTGTAAGGTCACCATTGATTGAGACCCATCACCAAAAAATCCCAAATTCATCACATAAACCCTAATTCATGGAATATTATCTCTTTTTATTATTATTATTATTATTGATAATTTTTCAATTCTTTGAATGGGTCACACATTTTTTAGTCATGAATTTTTTTTTCCCACAAGCAAACAAATTTGAAAACCTCACAAATTACCTTTGTCAATAATTTTCTACCAAGCTTTCTCTGAGTAAATATTTCAAAAACAAAGGGCTAAATTTTGGATCACTTTGTCTCTCTCTTACTACAAAATTCCTAATATTTAAATGGAAAAAGTTACGAAGAAAAAATAGGTATATCGTGTGGAGTTGTTCCCGTTCCTAATATTTTAATGTCTATATGAAAATTTGGAACACCATATTGAAACAACTTGGTCAATTTGATCAGGATTATCAATATCTGTGATATTAGTATGAATATCGATAGTTTTTAGATTTTTAGTAAAAATTACGATATATTTTGCATCTTTTGAACGAGTCTCATCAACGTTTACCCTACTTTCTTTGTTTCTTTCTTTCTTTCTTTCTGTTGTTTTAAATTGTCAGGTAAATTTGTACGGTCAGCAAGAAATTGTTTTTACTAATTTCTTTTATTCCAACCGAGTTTTTATGACTTGCACGTTTCATTTTTCACCTCTGCAATTGTTCAACTAAAAAAGAGTAAGGTAGGGTAGGGCGGGTGAAATAAAAAAGTTTTATAAAAAAAAGCTTAATTATTGCAAGGGACATGAGTTGAATTGTTCTTCTAGATGGAACGTGTGCATAACCGCACGTGTATAGTAGGTGAGGTATATTTGAATATTGCATAGTTTATTTGTTGGGATTGCAAAATATATATATATGTATATGTGTGAAATTTTTTATCAAATTATAAATACTAAATATAACACGACTAAATTCTAACCTTTTTTTCCCACTAAATTTGTAATTATTCAAAAAATATTATTTTACTCTCAACTCTTAATATCTTATAAGTCTATACAATCAATTTATATAATATTTTATTTTATCGACTCTACGCCATTTTTAAATTTTAAATATTTTTAAATATTGTTGGGTCGAAAGATGGGCTAACTCAATTACTTCTGAAACTTTGAACTATATATAGTCATAACAACGTTATCGTACCATTAAATGTTACTTTATTTCTCTGTGCCTGTTTAACTATTAATGAAAAAACTTTTTACACCCTGAGATTTTCCATCTTGTTCGAGACGAGTTCCTCCCGGACCACACCTCTTCAAAAGGCCAAAATTGAGGCGTAATCGTCCTACTTGGACCAAACAGCCCACTTTCCCTTTTCTAAAATAGTTGACTGGATGAGGCTGAAACCGTCATTTCACAAAATTCAAAAACGTGTTTTAATTAAATTTGTTTACTTATTCGTAATTCTAAGGTGGTGGATGAATAATAATAATAATAATAATAACAAATAATAATAATAATAATAATAATAATAATAATAATAATAATAATAATAATAATAATAATAATGTTGAAATTACAGTTAGAGTTGGTGAGTTGTCCCATTTGAATGGGTCATTTCTCTATCAACTTTCACTTTTAATATTTTAATTTTTTTTCCATTTAATTATTCAACAAGAAAATATCAAATATTTCCGAGTCAAAAATTAAAATAATAATAATAATTACCCACAATTTTTGTTTGCAACTTGCAAGTAAGATATTCCCAATGAATCTCTATCTACATCTTTGATTTACAAAGTCCCCAATCCAACGGCCTACTCTCTCCGGCCGCCGCTTTCCGACACCGGCGATCTCGGGTAACGGCGGTGATCTCGTCTACGATGACCGTTATGTTTTCCTCCTCCGTTCTCTTCTTTTGGAGTCTCACTTCCCTTGGTCGTGGGTGCTGTTTCCGGCACTACAAAAACAAAGGTTCCAATTGGCATGTCTTGGTAGTCCTTTAATGGCTCTAGAATTTTCACCACTTCGCTCATCGTTGGCCGCTGCTTCGGGCGGTAACTTAGGCATTGGTACGCCAATGCCGCTGCCTTTCTAGCTCCAATCTCCGAATATTGTCCTTCGAGTCTACTGTCTATTATTCGACTCAGCCTTCGATTGTCGTTCAACATTGGTCTCGCGAATTCCACTAAGTTCTGCTCTCGGTTCGGCCTGTTTCTCTCTAACGACCGTCGTCCCGTTAACATCTCTAAAAGAACCACTCCAAAACTATACACGTCGCTCATTGCCGTCAAGTGACCTATAAGAAAAAATTTATCAATCTCGTGTTCAAGTTATAAAGTTTTTCAATCCAAACAACTCTTATTAAATAACAAACACAACCAGACCCAACTCGGATTATTTCTTTAAATTCTTGTTTTTACCTAATTCTATAAAAATCCATGAACGGCTCAATCCATAAAACTTTCATTTACTTGAACTCATTCCCGACACAAGCCTACGAATTGAGTTTAGTTGATCAAGTTTTTCGGATCCTCGAGATTTTAAACACAGAGCTAAATTAAGTTTTAAGTTGATAAATTACAATAAAAAAACTCAACCGAGCTTACCAGTCATGACATATTCAGGAGCAGCATAGCCTTCAGTACCCATGACTCGAGTGGAGACATGGGTATCGTCTCCATCAGGGCCATCTTTAGCCAACCCAAAATCCGAGAGCTTTGCATTGTAATCCGAATCCAACAAGATGTTCGAAGCTTTGAAATCTCGATAAATGACGGGTTTTTCAGCTTCATGAAGAAACGCTAATCCCTTTGCAGCTCCTAAAGCTATTTTCATTCTTGTCGACCATGGCAACGACACCGAAAATCCTACCAAACAAATCATAACAACAATAATCAATCAATTCAGCTAAGAAAAAAACCAAAATTTCAAAAAATCTCAACAATTTCTTACTTCTAAACAGCTGATTCTCCAAGCTCCCTCTTGGCATATACTCATAAACCAACACTCTATGTTCATCTTCACAGCAATATCCAATCAATTTCACCAAATGGGGATGCCGTAATTGTCCCAAAAAAATCACCTCCGTCTAAAACATTCAACGTTCACGTTAATCACCGACCCATAAATTAAATTTACCATAACCCATCAACTTAAAAACAACGACGTACCAGCCACTCGCGATGTCCTTGAGTGCCATCCAAGTCCAAAAGCTTGACGGCGACCGGCTGAGCCTTGAGGCCAAGGCGAAGCTTGTCGTCGATGAACCCTTTATAAACCGGACCGAACCCGCCTTCTCCGATGAAATTTCCGGTGGAGAAGCTTTGAGTCATGACCTTAATTTCTCCCAAAGTGAACATGTGGATGTTAGAGCCGGCGAGGGACATGGAAAGGTCTTCGGAAAGGACAGAATTGGGATTGCTTAAATCCAGCTGGGAAATTCTCTTGTTGAAAGAGGTTTGCTTTGCCGCCACCTTCTTTGTCGCCTGCGCCGGTAAGTCGCCGCCGCACATCGGCGGCAACAACCACCGCCATGAAGCTTTTTTCTTCATCGTCATTCGATGAGATTTGATGAGAGAATTTGAGGAATTTTGGTATTTAAACAGAAAAATAAAGTGAAAACGGCGAGCAATTTCTTGGATGCCAACGAAATTAAAAAATTATTTATTTAAATAAAAAAAATTAGAATAATTTATTTTTAAATTTTTTTTAAAAAGAAAATAATACGGCTTGGTGTTTCAAGCCGAATTGACGTCGCTACCCCTTTGACTTTTTTTGCATTTTCACCTATTAAATATAATATTTCTATTTTTTATTATTATTTAAAATGCTATTTAATAAACACGACTCTCCACGATGGTATGATATTGTCCACTTTGAGCATAAGCTCTCATGACTTTGCTTTGTGATTCTCAAAAGACCTCGCACCAATGAAAATAGTATTCCTTGATTATAAACCCATGATCATTTCTTAAATTAGCCGATGTGAGACTTTCATCCAACCCCTCCCCTTAATCGAGGCTCGACTTCTTTTCTTTTGAAGTCTTAGTCATTTCCTTTTCTTTTGGAGTCTTAGTCATTTTTTTACTATGCCTTCAAGGAGCCTCGACTCCTTTTTCTTTTGGAATTCTTTGTTCGAAATTTGAGGATTCTATTGACGTAGCTATGTATACCATGTAAACCTATGATCATTCCCTAAATTAGCCGATGTGGGACTTTCATCAAACACTCGATCATTGTTAATTTTTTTTTTACTACTAGAGATGGGCTAGCTATGTAACACTCGAGTAAATGAGTGATACATAAATGAACCGAGACCATATTCGAGTGAGAGCAATTTTGTTAATAAGATGACTAAGGAAAGTCACTACTTATACGAACAAGGTGCACGTAAGAATATTTCACTAGATATTAAAAAAAAGGGTAATTCCCCGTGTTTTTTTATATCGAATGCGATAATTTTTTAATGAGAAAATTAGGTTAAACCCCGATATGAGAAACCAAATGCAGCCATTTTTCCTTGGCGATTTGGTCAGAAATAACTCCGTCAACAAAATGAACCAAAAGTTGGTGAGATTGCAATATTTTTGCCTTCGCTTCTAGAAACTCTTCCCTCCAACCCCCCCTAAAAAAAATATTATATCATCAACTCGATTCTATTATTTTGGATAAATGTAACCGCCATCACGACCGTCCATCATGCATACTTTATTGAAGGCGGATTTTTAGGAAGATCAGGAGCCTTGCTTCCATCTAAAGTTGACCTCTTGGATCTGAAGTGGGTCCCACGTTTCCAGTTGTTGAGAATCATTCGAAAACATCCGGCTATTGGTCGTGTTTACGGTTTTTTCGTGTCTTCAATTACACACAATAATTTATTATTATTATATTTTATTGAACTCATAAAATTAAATTAAATTAAATGAAAAACATTATTTAATGAATTATTTCTCTACTAATAAGTTGGGATTATTCGAAATATTAATTTAATTTGAATATATGTCACTCTTTACATCACTCTTATATTATATAATTTAAATAATATAGATATGGCTAACCTTATCTTAATCAAAACTTGCCAAATAAGTATTGAAAAAATCAACCATTACCAAATCTAAATATTAAAATATATAAAATTAATTAAAATATTTATATCCTTCAGCATTCACAAAATTTATTAATATCTTTAAAATTTTAAAAATATATATTTTTTTGTTAATATATAGACAAAATTAGTAAAATGTTTTCTTTTCGGTCCCTTGTTTTTTTTACTTTGTTGTTTTTGGCCCAACTTGACGAGGAAGTTTCGAATGAGCCCCAACGCCCGTGAAATAAAAATAATAATAAAGTTACGAAAAAAAAATCATCCCCGTCGCCTTGTGGCTGATTACTATTCACATGTAACAAAAGTCCAATTTGAGGGTAATTTTGTCATTTCAAGAAAAGGTAGTAGGTGCGTGGGGGCCACGCATCGTACCATTGCCCAACTATAAATAAAGTCAATGGGTATAAACATCGCCACCTTCTCAATCAACCCCAATTCTCATATCTACTAATCCTACTCAATAGAGTTTCCATTATTCATAATTAACATTCGACGATAATTACCGCCACCTTCTCAATCAACCCCAATTCTCATATCTACTAATCCTACTCAATAGAGTTTCCATTATTCATAATTAACATTCGACGATAATTAAAAATATATATCGTAATTTTTTTTTTAAATTTCGATGAACAATTTAAATCAGTTCGATTTTGTTGCCTGTTTGAGTCATTATTAACTAAAAATTAAGAATTTGGATAAATTCATTTAAATCAGCTCGAGATTATTGCATTGTTCGAGCCATTATTAACCCGATCGAGATAATTTTTTTAGATAAGCTTAAAATAATCGGGTTTAGGTCAAGTTAGTTGGTAATGATTGAAAATAGTTGTATTATTCTTTATTGATGGGTGGAGGGAAACTAAGATTAAATTAGGATTTGAAAATAAATCGAAAATTCTAAAATTAAATTACTTTTTAAATTAATTCTTCTAAGATTAACTAAATTTAAAATGAAATAAATATTAATAATTAATAGAAAATAAATATAGAAATTTGATTAATGTGGAAGAAAATGTAAGAAAAATATCGCAACCACTTCACCGTCTAATTTGGATTTTCACCAAACGAACCAAGAGTTTCAAATATTTGAAAATTAAACACGTTAGTTTTGACCCATAATTAAATAATATATATTTAAATATTCTAGAATTTGAATAATGTGTACGATATTTATGACATCATCATGTTTTCATCATAATTACCTAATTCATTTTTATTAATTTACTTGGGAAGCAAGCTTATCCAAAATAATTGGTAAATTTCCAACTATTTCCAACCTCATCTAGAATGTTCCATGCTATTATTAATGTTTTTATATTCTTAATTTTATGGATTAAACTAATTAAAATGTCCCATATTTAAATTATTTCTTAAATTATAAAAATTATGTTCTTTTCTGTAATTTTTAAAAATTACTTCGATTTTTAAAATACCGTGGGTAAAAGTAAAAGTCATGGTCTTTCCATTTAATTATTGTAATGAGAATTATTTACTTTAAGGATCACGGTAAATTGAACTTGAGGTAACTTTTGTTAATTTTAATGGAATTGTCACGTGTGCATGTATGCCCGCCCATGTGAAAAATTAACAAAGGTTTGGTAAATGTCACCCACTACATTGTGGTGGATTTTTTTTTACTGTAAAAGAGAAAAATAGTAAAAATATTTTATATAGTTTATAGATATAGCAAAAATCAATTAAATTTTAAAATAAATGTGAATTATGTGCAAATAATCATTTCTATTTGAACTTTTATGTTCTACGACTTATTCTAAAAGTGTATATCATTCCCTGTTTAACCATATATATCTCATCAAATTTATTTTGATTTTCGAGATTAGAAAAAATAAAATAAAATATTCAAAATTACACGTTTAAATAAACATAGTTAATTTATAGCATCTTCTTATCTTGTTTAGGTTAGGGGTATATATGCATTGAGTTAGAGAAATCTTTTGGAATAACTTAAAATTTCGAGTTGGTTAAGTTGGTAACCTGAGCAACCGGAACAGCGTTCACAACCATACCCGACCCAACTCTCTATTTTCAGATTGGATTAAGTTGAGTTGTCTGTTCTTTTTTTTTTTATAATTATTTAAAAAAAAAACCATACTTGCCTGTAATATATGTTACATTAATATTAAAATTTCATAAAACTCAAATATCAAGCATAATCTTAAACATATGGTAGGTTATGGTTGGGTTGTAACTCTATTTTGCAATTGGTCGAGTTAACCTAATTAAAGAAATGTTAACACGCGAACCGACCCAAACTTTTGGTTTTCAAAAAATTCAACCTAACCCAAATCGAAAAAAGCTAACCTGGTTAAGTAGTCTAGGTTGGTCGAGTTATCGAGTCATAAGAATACCCCTAATTAAGGTTTATCCATTGAAAATAATTGGGTTGTTGACAAGTGGTTAGTGGATAAAGCAATATTGAATGCGATGATTAGGCCTTGGCCCATAGGCAACAAATAGCCTAAATTTCAAATCTTTAGATTTTATTTTTCTATTTTTTAATTCCATTTATTATGTTTTATAAATTTTGAAATCAAATATCTACTCAATACATGTTGAAATTGTTTACATGTCTAGGGTTAGTTTTAAAATAGCTTATTATTTTAAACCCATTTTAAATGATAAATACATCATATAGTCTATAGTTTTTAAATTATTTTTAATTTGGTCCTTTCACTTTCTAAAATTACCAATTCTACCCTTGGTGTTAAAAAATATTTCAATTAAATTCTAACATAAAAGAATGTTAAATTTTGCTAATATAAGGTTTGTGTGTATTTAAACATGTTCGAAAGAAATAAAATTTTCAAGAGGTCGCTAAATATAGAATTGTTTAAAATAAGTTATATTTTAACTGAGCGACCACGGAAATACCTTGTTGGTATATGCAGTAATCGATCCCACAATTTGACCTTACGAGATTATAATATAAGTAATATCTTGTCGTAAAGTTTTAGGGTTTAGGGTAAAATCGTTGATTAATGGTAAAATCTATTTTTTTTAACCCTTATGTACTTTGACCTACTAACAATTTTATTTTGAAATATTATTTACTTTAAAAATAATTATTGGGAGATTTGTTTGAATTAAATAAGGAGAACCCAATTATATAGCTACACGTCATGGCCATGTCACCGACCCCACAGCCCACACCGCACTTTTGAATTAATGTAGTCCATGATTTTTTTTTACGTGGGCCCCATTGTTCCCATGTCCCCTGTTCTGTCGCGCCAACTGTACATTTGTTTTTTTTTCGGGGAGTTAAAAACTTTTTTCAATTTATTTATTCTTT
The DNA here is from genome assembly GCF_057944985.1 of Cucurbita pepo subsp. pepo. Lineage (NCBI taxonomy): Eukaryota > Viridiplantae > Streptophyta > Magnoliopsida > Cucurbitales > Cucurbitaceae > Cucurbita > Cucurbita pepo. The sequence goes on from NC_141801.1 coordinate 10,321,514, forward strand.
AAACTTTAAAATTTTGAAAAATTATTTAATAAATATTTTGATCTATTATTTGATCCATTTGTTTTTTTCGAGTATTATAGATGTGACAATATTGCACCTTGTCCCTTGAATTTAAGGTTAATATATCATAACGTTATCCAGCACACTAAGTAGAAATGAGTCGGCACGAACATAGGATAGTTCATGCCTTCACAGTACTTGGATGGATGGATTGATGAATTTATAATACGACTCATGGGTTAGCTCTCGATAAGTATGTTTGTATGAGTAGTGAAAGCTAATAAAATCTCGAGACTTGAAATGACATCATGAAGTATTGGTTGGACTCAACAGTTATTGATTATCATTGTATTTGTCGTGAAAAATTCCTAGATAAGCTTTAATTTGCATCATAGTTATTGGTATGCGTTAAGGCTGTTTTGGGCCAACGAATGATCCAAACACGATCGAGTGAAGTTTCAAAATCGACATAGAAGTGTGCCAGTCGGCTGAGAACCAAGATTACGAGATGGAGGAGTGCGTCGAATTGTTTTGAAAACTCCCAAAAAGCGATAACTCATATGATTTCAAACCCGTCTAAAGATGTAGTAAGACCAAAGTGACAGATTTAACCGGTAGAGAACCAAACACCAATACAATTTAATAAGATCGAAGGCTATGTCAAGCGGTTTTTGTGTTGACGTTAGTGGGGTTGAAGGCTTGAATACAGATCGTTACGTATAGGTAGTTTATGTCAACGACGACCCAAATTTTAATTGGTTGCGTACCAAATCTGAATTATTATAAAGATTTAATAATTGATCTAATTTATTTTTTATCTCATTCCCCACATGCAATCAAGATATTTTGACAAAAAAAAAAATATATATATATATATATATAGAGAAGAATACACGAATATCTTTAAAATATCTTCGTAGTAAACTTAAAGATAATTCGTCCACGTCATCATGTACGCCAGCTTGAAAAAGACCGCTGCCACGCAACCAACGTTCCAACACGTGGCTGGATATCATTGGGCCTTATTTACCAATTTGATTATTTGCCCATTCTTAATTATTGGTGTTTTTTAATTTATTATTCGCTAAAATACGCATGTCTTTTATTAGTATTATTTAATTTTAAGAATAGTAATTAAGATTTTTTTCATCAAATTTAAAAAAATAGTAATAATAATTTTATTTAAAAATACACATAATAATGAGAATATACTTTTAGATTAAAAAAAAAAAAGTTTAAATATTTAAAGTATAATGAAAAATTATGCTTATTTTCTTAATTTCTCCGGATTTAATTTATGTCGAAAAAATAGAAAAATAATTGTTTATTTATTTATGGAAGGGTATTTTAATAAGGGAAGCCTGAAAATTGCTCTCATCAGATTCCCCATTTTCCACTGCTAAATAGCGCATTGGGTTTCGTCTTCTTTCCTAACTCTGTGGAGGGAAGAAGACTGAGAGTGAGAAGCTGCCCGTGGAAATGGCTCCCCGTTTGCTCTTCGTCTCCTCTGTTCTTCTGGTTCTTTCCTGCGCTGTTGCCGGATCCGTCTTCGATGATTCCAATCCCATACGAATGGTCTCTGACCGTCTCCGGGAGTTGGAGTCGGAGGTCGTTCGAGTCGTTGGTCACACTCGTCACGCTCTCCGATTCGCTCGATTCGCTCACAGGTTCATTCGATCGTGTCTCTATGATCCATTCCTTGTAGTTTGGCTTGTTTTTGTACTCAGGTGAGATTGTTGTGGATTGTTTCAGGTATGGGAAGAGGTATGAGACGGCGGAGGAGTTGAAGCTTCGTTTCGGAATTTTCTTGGAGAGTTTGGAACTGATCAAATCGACTAATAGACAAGGCCTTTCTTACAAACTTGGTCTCAATCGTAAGTCGTAGGATTGATGTCTGATTTTGAATAGTTCGCTTGAAATGTAGGTTTATGAGAATTTATCGATTTGTTCGTTGTGGAAATAAGATAATTATTTTGACTTGTGATTCGGATGGCTATCTGTTCGAGGGATTCTACTGATAATTATCTCGCTTAACGTATTTTTTATTGCTGCAGACTTTGCGGATTGGACGTGGGAAGAGTTCAAGAAACACAGGCTAGGAGCTGCTCAAAACTGCTCTGCTACCGCGAAAGGCAACCACAAACTGACTAATGTCGTTCTTCCTGAATCGGTATATCCTTACCTCCACTGTCGACAACTTGAATCCTGAATTACTGATATTTTGTTTGAACAAGCTGGAGAGTGAACATTACAAGAATTCTGACCCAAATGATTTTGGTTTAGTCTGACTGACTTCTATAGTTCTGTTTTATCTCGTCATAACTGACCTATGTTTTCTGCAAAAGTTTACGTTCCAGTTTATTATACAAACATTTTTCCCATTCTTTGCAGTGGAAGCAAAATTTGAATTTTGAATTTTTTGTATTTATTTCTCTTTGAATCCAAGACAAACTTTATCGGCAATTTGGGATGAACAGCCAATCTTTTTGTCCAAGCATGAGCTACTATGGAACACTCTAATTTCACTGCATACAAGTGATCAAATGAAACTATGATATTCATTTAAGAAAGTTACGGTTTGCCACCAACCGAATTTTGAGAATCGGGTCTATCTTAGTTTAGAAGTACACGCATTCAAACAATTTTTTTACGCTGAGTCTTTGTTTACATCCTGTCTACGTCCGCTATGCAGAAAGATTGGAGAGATGATGGCATTGTCAGCCCTGTTAAAGATCAAGGCCACTGTGGTTCTTGCTGGACATTCAGGTTAGCTCTATCTTTTCCACTTGGTCGAGGATAGAAATATAGGGATAAGGTGCTCAGGGCCACCCAATATTTATTCATAAAGTTTCTTTTGTTTTGCCGTTGCAGTACAACTGGAGCTCTTGAAGCGGCCTATAGACAAGCACATGGAGAGGGAATCTCCCTGTCCGAGCAGCAGCTGGTGGACTGTGCAGGAGCTTTTAACAACTTTGGCTGTAATGGTGGACTGCCTTCCCAAGCTTTTGAATACATCAAGTACAATGGTGGCCTTGCCACTGAAGCAGCATATCCTTACACTGCAAAGAACGGCGAATGCAAATACATGTCTGAGAATGTTGGAGTCAAAGTCGTCGATTCTGTGAACATCACTCTTGTAAGTGCAAGGACCAATTTCCATTATGGGAGATCTCGTACTGGTTTAGTTGGTTCAGTTGGAGAGGAGAATGAAGCACTCCTTATAAAGGTGTGGAAACCTAGGGGAAACTCAAGGGAAAACCCAAAAAAGACAATATTTGCTAGCGATAGGCTTGGACTATTACAGATGGTATCAGAGTTAGACATCGTGCGATGTGCCCAAAGAGGGGTGGACACAAGGCGGTGTGCCAGCAAGAACCCTAGACCCCAAAGGGGTAGATTGGGGGGTCCCACATCAATTGGAGAAGGGAACGAGTGCCAGCGAGGACGCTGGGCCCTATAGGGGGTGGATTGTGAGATCCCATATCGGTTGGGGAGGAGAACGAAACACCATTTGGTGTGTAAACCTCTCCCTAACAGACGTGTTTTCAAAACCTTAAGGAAAAATCCAAGAGTTCAAAATTTGCTAGCAGTAGGGTTGAACGGTTAACAGGGTTGGCACAAGCTTAGTTAACTTCTCACTCTAATAAAGTATTCAAAAAAACCGTGTTACGATCTTTTCTAATTGTTAGTGGCTATATATGCAGGGCGCTGAAGATGAATTGAAGCATGCCGTTGCTTTTGTTCGACCAGTAAGCGTAGCATTTCAAGTGGTGAAAGGTTTTCGCTTATATTCAAAAGGAGTTTACACCAGTAACTCATGCGGCAGTTCTCCTCAGGTTAGCATTAACTATTTTGTTCGCTCTGTAAAAAGTTTGACATGAATGTCATCATCATCAGTCAGCCAGCAGTGGCATGGTAACGTGATAAGATCACGTCTGACAGTTTCTGGTTTCAACTGGCAGGATGTAAACCACGCCGTGCTAGCAGTTGGTTATGGGGTTGAAGATGGTGTCCCATACTGGCTTATAAAGAACTCATGGGGATCAAAGTGGGGTGACAATGGCTACTTCAAGATGGAGATGGGCAAGAACATGTGTGGTAAGTTTTCTTTAGTTCAAAATTTGTTTTCCTGCTTATTTGCTCTCTAATATATCTGTTGAATTTAAACTCAAATAATAACCATTGAATATAAATTTATGGTACATTTGACAATCTCTATTAATTCAACGACGGTAATCTTATCGACTTCATTGCGATAGATCTTTTTCGTTATCTAAACACAATCACATTGTACCAATATTATGTTAAATAATTTCTGGTTATTGTAACAATGAGATGGTAACAGGAAACCAAACAAATAGTGGCCAAGTGTTCTTCATGGGTTCCTATATTGATAAAAATATTTGGGCTGTTTCAGGTGTTGCAACTTGTGCTTCATACCCCATTGTCGCTTAGAGTTGGAGAACGGCAAAGCTTCTTACCGCGATATTAAGGTATGGGTATGGTGGATCAGTCTGCAAATTAAAGTTCCCAAGTCATGGAGTTATTATTTAATACAGACTGTGATATTATAATGTATTGGTTATAAGATTAAGAAGCTCTTGTAAATTTGCATATTCAGTGGTTCTTGGATTTGTTGTCTTCATAAGGTACTGGCAGTGGTAGCTCTCTTCAGGGTATTAATTTCTGTACTATGTGGCACTGTCTAGAACTCAGAACCTTTCATTACAAATAAACTTATTTTCTTTCAATTCCTTTTTTTTAGATTTAATTTTAGTTTTAATGTTTATTGGGAATGAAAAGAATATTATATTTGAGATTTTAGAAGGCGTTAGATAAAAGTTATACCGAGAGAACTAATGATAAAAATTTTAGAGAGAAACATTAATTTATTAACGATGGATAAGTATTATATAGATATTCAAATTGTCACTGTAATTGGCTTTCGAGAATTGTCAGTTTCTTTTATTGTACAATTATTTATATATCTCGAATTCTGAATTTTTGTGGTTGACACAATTTGTTAAGAATGATAAATATAAAAAACGAAGAAAGTAAAACACTAAGCAACTAAAGTGTCACGTTGATTGTAGGACGGTTTCAATATTTCCCATACGTAATTCTATTTCCCATACGTAATTCTTTGTATAGACGTTGAGGCAGACACTAATATGCCCAATGCACCTGCTGCAATATGATGAGAGACTATTCCGTCCGGAACAAAAGGATGAAACCCTTCGACACCCCACGCAGGATTTACAGCTTGTACCCTTCCGATTAATCCATAAGGATCAGATACCCATATTCCCGAACCATACAATCCGGTTACATGAAAACCCAAGAGAAATAAATGAATTCCAAAATTTTTAGCAAATTCAAAGAGGTTTTTTTACGTTCATCACAAAATATTTCTAGATCCCAATACATCCCATGTCAGATAGCTGCCAAGAGAGTTTAAAGGTTGAAAATCTTTTCTGAATTCGTTCTTCTTTTGTTAGAATATATTTTGTAAAAAAAAAAAAAAAAAAAAAAAAAAAAAACTTTTATGAACACAAATATTAATTATAAAATTAAAAAAAAAAAAAAGTTCAACAAATATATTTGAGATTGAGGATAAATGCTTTTAGAAGGTAAGTAATTTTGATTTAAAATTTATTAATAATGTTGTGAAGAATATTAAGTGATCTTGACATTTCAACCCGTGAGTTGGCGGTAAGAATATTAACTCGTCAGTCATCTCGTACTCATTCCGTTACGACCAAAAGATACCTATGCTGAAATTTGTTGCAGAAGAATCAGTCTCTCTCTCTCTCTCTCTGGAAAAATCACCGATCATCGAAATCGGAGAAGCAAAATTGGCGGTAACGAACAGCTTCCACTGCGCAATTCCGTGTCCAATTCTTCTTCCATCTCCGTTTAAGCATCTACATTCCAAACATGGCAGCGGAGAGGCACGCCTCTTCGCGCGCAACATCATCTCAAGACAACGCGATGTAAAATTTTCCATAAATTTCAAGCGTTTGATTGCATTTATTCTGTTTATTTCAAGCGTCCGATTGTTTGAATTCAAACTCCGCTATTTCTATGTTTTTGGAAATTTCAATTTTAGTTATTCCTCTGTAGTATTCTTCGTGATTTCAGTACGAATCCGACTGTCGGACGTTGAATCGACTTGCCTGAATGTTTTTGGATGATGAAAGTCACACATCGGCTAATTTAGGGAATGATCATAGGTTTATAATCAAGGAATACTATCTCCATTGGAATGAGGCCTTTTGGGGAAGCCCAAAGGAAAGCCACGAGAGCTTATGCTTAAAGTGGACAATATCATACCATTGTGGAGAGTCGTGTTCGTTTAACACTCTGTAGTATTCTTCGTGATTTCAGTACGAATCCGACTGTCGAATGTTGAATCGACTCGCCTGAATGTTTTTTACTGTCTATCTTCCTTCGGTATTGATAGTTCCTTCATTGGACTGGTACAGGTTTCTTGATATACTGCATGAGGCGCCATTATTTGGTCATCGGAAGCCTGCAAGAACAATTGGGAGCATAATTTATTGTCTTGTTTTGGCAAGTATAATCTCCATCTAAATGAACCAAAATTCATTTGTAATTCTAGTTAGGAAAAGTTTGATAGTTCTTGAATTGGCTGGCTTACTGTATTACTTTGTTTGAAAAGGCTGAAATGATCGCGTTTCTCCCCGATTTAGGTTGGCTATGCTGCTCTGGCTATTGGAGCACCATGGATTTTTCATCCTATAAAGCACTTGGTTGAACCGTTGCTCTGCAGTTGTGATGTTGTTCTGTTGATGCTCACAGGTGTTCTAATAAAGTCCAGAGCTATACTTACTCAGATAAACTAAAACTAACTATTTTCTGACGAAGTGACAATTTTATTTTCTGTTATTTATGTAGCCAGTTTACTTTTCGTCATTGCAAGGCTAAAAGTTTCTATTTAGTTCATTCTTAGGAATTCGAGCTGTTGAACTCTACCATTTTAACACAACATCTTGACATATAATTTCTTTGCTCAATAATTCAATGAAACTTTATACTTGTTTAGAAATTAAACCGCGGTTTACTATTTCAGGTATCTTTCAGCAGTATCTAGTATACCAAGTTCATAAAATTCGTTTGCAGGTACTTACATTTATCAATGAAGAATTTTTTTTTGTTTCCTCTTTCCTTTGCAAATTTGAAGAGGTTGAAGGTTTTAAAGATTGAAGTTGCGATATGAACTAAAAGTACTATTGATTGATATTGGTGATGAAGTGAAAATGTTTTCCTTAGTGATGACTTCGTTTTCTGTTGGTTGAACGTTTGCGATCTGGTAGATTAGTTATTTCTGTTGTAATATGTTTTCTTGAAGGAAGCCTGTCTTTTGGTCAATCTGGTGTTTCATTTCATGTTCTGTGGTTTACAATGCATTTGAATGGATTTTTTTTTTCTTTCTCATTTGCAGGGTTATTATAGCTTTAGCCAGAAGTTAAAGCATATTGTTCGTCTACCTTTCGCAGTTACTGCATATGGTATGTTAGATAGCTGTGCTGACTCGGTCTTTAAAAATCTTCACATTTTTGTGGTGTTGCTAAATGCCACATGGCAATGAAGCGTTTTTACGTGTTTTACATTTTTCGACGATGGTGGATCCCGATTTTAAATAATTGTTCAATATCAGGAACTGCTGCCCTTTTACTCGTCATGGTATGGGAACCTCAAATCAGTGCACTTTCGATTCCCCTAATTCTGAGGTAGTGAGGTTATACATGTGAATGTTGTCTAGTAGTTTTTCCAGTTAACTGTTTTTTACTTTCATTCCCTTCATCTTCACCTTCCCATGGCGATATCTTTTATTAAGACCATGTATCTGATCACCCAAAGATGTTCTATTTATATTTTCTGGATTTTATTACAACCATGGATGTTCCATTATTATCATATTCTGACTGTATGCAAATGTCCTACCTTAATTTTCCATTTTTTGTCATTTTGTTGCTTATTGATCGTATCATTAGAAGCTTCTCCTTTCAAAGCTTACTCCTTAGTTTACATACTTAATCCATGTCCCCATCTTTAGCTAGCTGTACACTACTGACAAAATGTTGTGCTGGATGCCCCTTTTACATCTGCAGGATGATTATGTTAATTGAAGCAGTATGTGCTGGATCGTTTATGATTATATATATCAGTAAGTTTTATGCATTCATGGGATCTCTTCAGGAGTTGATTGGTACCAATAGTGTTTTCGTTTATTGACTGGAATTGATTTGTCAATAGTCAATTTTCCAAACACTGAAAATAGTTAAAGTTCTCCTCATAATCACTTTAAAGGCCTTTTGAAGCCTGCAAAATCAATTCCAAATGGAGCCATAGATGGCTGCACAGTGTACGGTAGTGTTTTGCTTCCAAGGTTCTTCCAGTAGAATGTGGTTGTGTTTGGGATGATTTTGCATGCCTCAATAGTGATTATGAGGAAATTTCAATTGTTTTTAGTGCTTGGCAATGCTGGCTATTAATTAGTTTAGAGAAAATCACTCATTCAGTATGTTGTTTTGTAAAATCTAGTTATCAGTAACTTTTTTGATTGATTTCCCAAAGAATTTTATGGCTCTTCTAATCAACTCTTAAAGGAATTTTTTATCCTTACTTTATCCGACTTTGCCACGTTTATGTTTGAAACATAGCTGATTCTTAAAGCATTTCTGAATCAGATATTGCCAGCCTTTAAATCATATTTCATTGGACTTATTCATCTTTTTATTTAATGTGATTAATGCAGGTTATGTACAAAAGTACAATTCATTAAATTCTCAGCCTGATGTTTTGAAGTCATTGTATTCCCCACTTCAGCAATCAACTTCTTTGGAAGATCTAAGGTTATATTAAACTGATCACTATAAGCTGCTCTTTAGTCTGTATTAGAGTCTAGATAGTCACTGTGTCTTAGAAAATAATTGTTCAAATACATTTTCGCTATACTTATTTGATTCTAATTGATTATGAGTTTTTTGGGAAGTTACATTTTTCTCCTATGAAAATAGTGGTAATTTCAGATGACTCGTTGTTTTCTTCACATGAATAAAGATTAAGAATTCTTTGGTGGAACAGGTATCATGATGTCGGACGACTTTCTGATCAGCAAATGGCTCTGTTGCAATATCAGCGAGAGAATCTTCATTTTCTAAATGAGGAGGTATATAGTAACCTTATATACATACTTACCTCAAAATGGTTTGGCACACAGCCGCTTCTCCCTGTTCCTATTGGAAGGAGCTCATTCAATTGGTAAAGTAGATATTTAGTACCCATTAGATGTGTAGCCTGTAACCTTTGTTCCTGAACCTCTCAGATTCTTCGGTTGCAAGAGTGCTTAAGTAAATATGAACGGTCTAGCGATGGAAGCACCCCTCAGGTGATCATTGTTAATCTGATATTTGATGTTTTTTTTAGATTTTATCTGTATAATACTTGTCTAACTAAAGTTTGTACCGGTTTGTAAGATATCATTCATGTGTCTGAGCCTAAGAAGCACAAACACAAGCATGACGACACGACAATTTCTTAAATGAAGTAGGACACAAACATGTTGGAGAAATGTTTCTTTTTAGCATATATTGATATATTTAATATTTCATAATAAATACAAAGAAAGTAAATTCAACATAAATATCGTTTGATCTTGAAGTGTTTGTTGGATGTGTTTTTAGATAATATTGTCGTTTGATCTTGAAGTCTCCTGGTTTTGTTATCTACTTCATTAGAGTATATGAAAATGAAAATTTTCTCACATGATAGTCAAGGATGAAGGAATATGTGAAGGAATGTAATATGAATGAAAATGGCTGTAGTTACCGGTGGCTCCTTTTTCAGGTTGACCTTGCCCATATGCTAGCTGCTCGTGACCAGGAATTGAGGACCCTTTCAGCTGAGGTATGCCTTGCATACAGTACTATGGTTATGCTTTTATTTCATTTTTAATAACATCCAACTTATGTGCATTCAACTAATTTCTTGGGATGTCAGATCCTACTTGTATTATTTAAAGATATTCGATTTTGCTGTCCTGTTTTTTATCACTCGGCCAACTTATGCTGGTTTGCTGTGAGTGTGCTTCCATGACCTTGAAGTATATTGTCAGCTTAAATGGTTGTTTAACAACTCAAATTCACCACGAGCAGATATTGTCCTTTTTAGGCTTTCCCTTTCGAGCTTCCCCTCAAGGTTTTTAAAATACGTCTACTAGGAAGAGGTTTCTACACCCTTATAAAGAATGTTTCGTTTCCCTCTCCAATCGATGTGGGATCTCACAATCTACCCCCTTCGAGATCCAATATCCTCGCTGACACGTCGCCTGGTATCCACCCCCCTTTGGGACTCAGCGTCCTTGCTGACTCATGGCCTAGTGTCTGGCTCTAATACCATTTGTAAATGCCTAAACCTACCACTAGTAGATATTGTCCTCTTTGGGTTAGAGAGAAGTTTCTACATCCTTGTAAAGAATGTTTCCTTCCGCTCTCCAACTGATGTGGGATCTCATAGAAATTACTTTGACCACACGAGCAAACATAATTTTCCGTAACAATATGAATTATATGTTGCAGATGAATCAGGTAACATCAGAACTTAGGCTTGCTCGATCTGTGATAGCTGAGAGGGATACCGAGATTCAGAAATTACTCATCACCAACAAGCAGGTACTAATTTGAACATCATCCAACCCGACGTCCTCTCACACATTGCATATGGGCAAAACCTTCTATCTGTGAATTTAACATCTTGCCATCCATGAATAGTATGTAGAAGAAAATGAAAGACTGAGAGCTATTCTAGGAGAATGGAGTACACGAGCTGCTAAGGTACATCACTGCTTATTCTACTACCTTCATTTGATGGAACAAATAACATCTTCAATTCGCTAAAGCAATGACCTTTTATCGTTGCGCCAAAGCTCGAGAGAGCGCTTGAAGGCGAGCGTTTATCAAATAATGAATTGCAAAGGAGGATTTCAACACTAAAAAAGCATCAGAGCAGCAGGGGAGTTGATGCCTAACCGCCTTCCATACGGTAAATTTATTCTCTATTGAATATTTGATTGAGCAGCAGACAGATTAGACCGAGTTTTCTCCTGCATTATGGTCTCCAACATTTGACCAAATGCAGGCAGCAGCTGTAAAGGAACGAAGGTTCGTTTTTTCTTTATTTCAATCTTTCAAGATCCTCTAGATTTATTTTATTTTATCTTAAAATTTATTGTAAAACTAGATAAATCAGGAATGAACTATTACAATGTTATTGGATAATCGTGTTGCTTTTTCATAAGTGAGGTGATGAAATAGAATATGTGCTGATTTTATAAGTGAGGTGATGTAATATTTGCGTCCTTATTCTATAGTCATACAAGCAATCAATCAATTGGGGCATTATATGATATAAGAAAACACTCATTTTGAAACATGATGGAAGCTATCTGGAATACCAATTTCAACACAAAACATGACATCAAATTAATAATACAAACCTCAACAAAAAAAAAAGGAAAAGGAGAAAATCCTCCGGTATTTACTGTTTACAAAATTGAGCTGTGGTTCAGTTACAATGGAGTGGCATGCGTAGTTTCGTTTAAGAAGAGGCAACCAAATACGTCATTGTAAAATTCTCGACCTTTTATAATTCCATCTCCAAAAACATTTTCGACGTCGTACTTGCAAGCTCTGGTGCAATCAGGGCAGTAAGTCACCTAAACAAATGGGATGATGAACATTGCACGATTGGTAAAAACAGCATAGACATTTGACTCGAAAGCACGAAAAGCCATAAATGGTCATTTGAAAGATGATGAAAAGCATCTCAAATAATGAAAGCAGAAAGCAGATGGTGTTAGTTCAAACCTCCAATAGCTTTGGTTGAAAAGAGGAATCAAGCATCACATCCAGACCATACATGGCTCTAGAGAATGGACTATGCATCTCAGGGTGAACCACTGCAGCTGACTCGAAAACCGACCGGATCATGCTTCTCACTCTTGAATGGATATCCAACCACTTGACTGTAATATTCCCATCAGGACAAAAATTTTAGCTTAGTTGAAAGAGAACAATTAATAGAACGTCGAAGGATAGAATGTCGATGTCGATAAATTCAAAGCTTGCTTACCATTGTGCTCTTGCTCAAATTCCTTGACAAAGTCTGCTATGTTTTTATGATTTAATTTTCCACGGTAGTTCTGCAAGTAAAGCATTTGAGTCTATAAAAATGATCTAAAAATAAAATAGCATAATTGATTTCTCTGGGGCACCCAAAACTATAGTAAGCTAGACCGACTGCTCGATAAAGCTACATTTTAATCACAACTGATGGAGATTAGAACATACCATAACCGTAAAGTGAGTCTCGTACTCGAAAAGACTCTGCTTCTCTAAAGAATATGGATTATTTGCCAATCGAACCTGGAAAAAGGAAGGAATTGAGTAAGGATTTCAACATGGTTATGCAAGAAAGATGAACAGAGGCATTATTCAAGAAATTTACAACCACAAGAATTCACATTACCCAAAAAGAATCTGCGAGGAAGATTTCCAAAGGCTTCATACTGCGTACAAGTACAATATAACGCAGATCAAACTTCTTCCCATTAAACAGAGCAGGATGCTCAATATACTTTTGACATATCTTAGGACCAGTTTCCATGAGACGGATAATAGCGGATAGGTTGTCGGTGACTGTAGTATCTATCGTCCGTGCCATATTCCAAGGTTTCAGTATCCATAAATTATTTAAACCATCTCTTTTACGCACAAGATAATCACCAATAAGTTGGGATAAATGTGTCTCGAGATTGTATGTAGGCTGCAACCACTCGGGACATCCATGTGCCTGTAAGAAAAGTGAGATTTCTTTGATTTAGCATCATTTGGGCCGAAAGAAATAAGAATTATTGCCCACACTAGAGAAGGAAGAAATAAGTGACCTTTTAAAACCAAGTATATATATATATATATATGAGTTAGTTTCCATAGTTTACCTTCTCCACAGTCTCTGCCAAATGATGTTTCATGACAAGACAAGCTTCAAAGGGAAATTGGTTTACATATTGCTGATCTGTTATCCCAGTAGCCTTCTTCGTTTCCTCATCAATCTGCATACTTGTCCATATAATATCTGCCTCTTTCGGATCGCTAGCTGGAATGAAATAAATTGCACAAATTTTTTTAAAACTATCTAAGAGAAAGATCAACATAAGATCAAAGTATTAAATGAAGTACAATTCTTGGAACAAAACTGAATTTAATTTCTGACCTAGGAAAGGGAAAAAAAAAATCAAGATAACCACATATGCCTGATGTGATTGATTTTTTGGAAGTACTTTGGCTCAATCTACATTAGAGCAAAATACTAACGTGAGTATCCCATATTGGTTGGGGAGGAGAACAAGGGTGTAGAAACCTCCCCTAGCAGACGTGTTCTAAAAACCTTGAGGGGAAGCCTAAAGCCCAAAGAGGACAATATCTACTAATAGTGGACTTGAGTTGTAACAACTAATGTATTCTGACATAATAAAAATAGTTCTAGTACGTACTAATTATAAATTCAGGGCGGTTTAAATATTCTTCAACTTGAGGATTGTCAGTGTAAACACGTAAAGTGCTTCCTTTGATCTGATGTCGTCCTTCAGTGTTTGATGTGGTTTGAGGTATGGGCGAAGCCAACGCTTTTGACTGCAGATTCCTGATGTATTTCTCATACTCCTGAAATAATTTCTCTACATTAGATTCGAACTTAGCAATGTGCAGCTATGGAAATGAACAAGATAAGGGATTTATCAGTAGGGAAGTACATGAACAAAATAGTTTTGTGGAGTATGAAACCAAGCTGTAAGTCTAGCAGACCGTTGTTTGTCCTCCCCAATGCCAAAGAGATAATCACGAGTGCATTCGTCACCTTTCTGAACATCGAGGATAGGCCATAATATGGTGAAGCTGTAAACAAAAATTAAATGATCATTTTTTCATAAAGGCGCAATAATACATAGAGCATGCTTAGAAAGTGAAGGGAAAGAATAGGGTGTAAAGTAACCTTATGGCTGACGCTAGCTTTCCATCTGGCATGAAGAGGAAAGGAGCCACTCTGAAATTTGGCTCATCACTATGCCGCAAAGCTGAACCTAGCTCATCCATCACGTACCTGCAAAGAGCTCCAGATAAAAAGATTAAAAATGTGCACTTGCTGGAAAAGGTGGAAAAGTAACTTGAATTCAGTTGATAAACAACATACCAAACAGAGGTTTCATCAATCTTTTCCTCATCTGCTAGTCTGTATGTCATCAAATATTGCCACATTGCATTTATAACTCGATCAGGGAGAGGCTCTTCAGGAGTCCACTCAGGGAGGCGCGGCAGAAGCATTGAATCAATGACATGCTTTCCAGAATTCAATATTTTTTTTACGTCAATGCTATTCAGAGTATGCAGGTTAGGGAGAGATTCAATAATGTCTACAGCCTTCTCTCCAAGAGGACCAGGAATATCCACCTGCAGAACCAAATATGAAGGGTACAGATACTAACAGCTATTTACAAACAAACTCTTAGAGCAGGATACCATAGAAGATAGACTAATTTTGACAAATACCTCCAGAGAACTTAAGCAAGGAAATCCCTTCAGGATTTCCAACAAGTCACCAACTGAATTCTGTTCCAAGGGATTTCCCCGAAGATTCAAGTACGTGAGAGATGGCAACTCAACAGGAGAAAAGGCCTGAGAAGGATAACTAAGAGGATCATCAAACCATGTGAAACTAACTAGTAGTCATAACTGGTACATTCAAATGCCATAACCATCAGTCCAACTTTCAAGATAAATAGCACACATTCAAATGCCATAACCATCAGTCCAACTTTCAAGATAAATAGCACACATTCAAATGCCAAACCAGTGCTTAAGAGTTTACATTTCCTTCGAGATAATAACACACTAACCAATATAGCTGCAGAATTCTCACCTTGTTGTTTAAATTGTGAATACATCTATGTGAAAGGTCTAGACTAGTAACGTCCTGCAATGAGTGATCAGCTGGGTAGATGCTTCCAGGATTATCCTTTTCATATATATCTCCACAAAAGCCCAATGCCCACTCAGAAAAGTTACGAGTAAATCGTGAGTTGTAGATTTCCAAATTTGGAGATCCATCAAGAACATTCTGCTGCAGGTTCTCATCACTGTAAAGGAAGCTTTCAGAACACTTCTGAAATGCACGCATTAATTTAAGCATGAAGACACAAGAATATTTTGCACCACTGGACTATCATACATACCAGTTTTCTACAGCAGGATTATTGTTCAACCAAAGTGCTCTAAGATGTTTAAATTTAGCAACTTCCTGAGCGACCACATCTACATTACTAAGCTTGTTTCCAGTCAAGCTAAGTGCCAGTAAATCCTAAATCAGAAGAAACAAAATGCACTTTTAAGACTAGTATATGAAAATATCCATAGCTACGAAATCAGAAAGTAGAAAGTTATATTAAGAGAGATTTCTATTTCCAATATTACTGAAAATTTGTTGAAATATTCAGTATGCTATATCAAAATACATTCTCCTGAAAAGTGATATCATCAAAATTTTGATTACAAATTCTACTTTTTCTATAATATTCACAGGAAAACTATAAGCATTGTAATTATAATCATCGCAATGCAACCAGTTCAACATTGAGTTTATATCAGTTTTCGATTATAACATTTTACGTCAAATTTTTTTCTCAACTGACAGAAATACCGGAAACTTAGTTGGCAAATCGAGGGACAAGAGTGTATCATCATCAATTTGAAGATCCTCAAGCTCCAACCATCTCACAGAGTCATTTCCTTTTTCTTTCGCGCCATGTATTTCACTCTCCAATAGTTCCCAAACACTCTGTTGATCTACTTCTTCCTCTTTCGCGTCCTCATCCAAATTCATATCAACATCTACACACATCAAGGACGCCATTCTCTCGGCCAATCCCGGCACTTCCAGCAACTGTCCGCACGCAACCATTCCCAAGTTAACAAGAGTAACTCACTTCAGTAACCTTAGAAATGAAGTAACAAATTCAGTATAAGAATATAACCTGATTGTAAGCGTCGGAGAGACGGAAAGTCCAGGCATGGTCGACGAGGAACACGTGCGATTCCTTGGCCATGAAGTCCGAGGAGAGGACGAGCCGTCTACAGCGTCCATCCTCGAACGGTTCGACTTGAAAGTGAGCGCCACCGTCAAAGGTCTCCGAAGTCAGTTTCTGAAACAGTTGACGGTGTAAAGATTGAGGAAGTCCGGAGGCGGCGAGGAGCAAACCATGGACTTCAACGAAATCCTCATAAGCTTCGATTCTATTTCCGGCGGCCATTTCTGGACGTGATATTCGCTGTCCTTCGCCGTTCAGTGGCGGCTTTGTGCAACTCAAAAGCGCCGAACTGAGCTCGGGCAACACACCCGAGGAAGACAGTCAATCGCTGTGGGCTTTAAGAATCCAGTAGTATGATGTGAGCCCAAGCCCATAGTTTTCGGCCTTTACGGCCCATTATATAGAGCCCAAGCCCATAGTTTTCGGCCTTTACGGCCCATTATATAGAGCCCAAGCCCATAGTTTTCGGCTTTTACGGCCCATTATATCCTAGCCATACCCTCATTTGCGAACTGCTGTAAAATGTAATTTACCGCGGTTAAAAAACACTTCCTCCCCTAATATCTCTCCATTTTTAAAATTATAAATTTAATTATTAAACCTTCGAAAAAAAATTAATTAAATTAAATTGAGAGTTTTATTTAACCCCTACAATTAAAATTTAGATTTTAATCTTGACTTTGACTGATACAAATGGTATTAGAGCTTTATACCGAGAGGTGTGTCAGTTGTCACAATCGCACTCTTGATGGCAGCAGACTTGCGATTGTGCGGCACTCACTTTTTCAACGACAAGTGAGCTAAATCAATTCGTTCTTACGCGCCTACGGCCAAGCGACATATGCTCGAGCCTCTAGCTTCGGTTAAAGAAGAAGATTTAGGAAAACGAGGGAAGAGAGAGATTTTGAAAGAGACGTTATATAAGCAAGCAAGAGAGTAACAACAACGGCTCACATTATATAACCTTGGGTAGGGAGAAGTTGACAATTAGTCATATCCCCTATACATTCTAACACATTTATGTTTGGCAGGCCTAGACATGATTTTTCCGAAACATAGTACTTCTTAAAAATACAAAACTAAAACACGATAACATGGAAAGACATAAAGGATTTGACTTGTCATGGGCAACACGCTTTGGACGAGCATGACCTCACCCAGATTGTGAAATAACCGTTTCTAAAACCTCAAGGAAGCCCAAACAGACCTCTTATTGTGAGATAACCATTCTTAAAACCTTTCTAGCATAATCATTTTAAAAACGGGTTAGCGCTCTTAGTATAGCATTCAACTTATTATGACATTTTATAGTAATGTTTATATTTTATTTGGGTAACTTTGAGAAACCCAAAAACCCTTCGATTATACTCTAATTCCATATCGTTGTACTTTCAAAATATACGAGAAAAAGTTACACTGAAATAGGGTTTTCATTACTCGTGTTACGGGTTAGTATTCTTGACTTTCAAGAAGAACAAAAAGCTGGTTCGAAATTAGTTTCCGTGTTACAGGTCAGTATTCTTGACTCTAGCCATAAGCTATTACTAGTTCCAGCTTGCAACAACTACAAGCTGCCTTGACGACTGACACTCTATCTCGAGACGTACTCCTTAAAAAGAACTGGGTTACCAAAAGTCCCGATATGTATAAGGGAAGTTTCTTGGGTCATCCTTTAAGTTCCAAAAGGGCATGCTCGATTCGATTCCTACTCATGTCGTGCAGTTTATTGGGTCATCTTTTAGATTCGTGCTCGTTATTTTCAATGAATTCATGACGCCCAGATTTAGATAACATAAATGTAATCTTCGATATTTAAATTTGAATTTGAATTTTATTTGTTTATGTTTCTATAAATTAAAACGTGAAGTTGAAATTGGAATAGAAGCAAATGGCTTATCCTTTACCCTCAACTCCAATTTTTTCAGCTTCTTCTTCCACGTTCATCTCTCAAGAGGAATTCAATTTATTCCACAAAATCGACAGACAACTCTACACCATACTCACCATCAACATTGGCAGAGACCCCATTGAAGCTCTGCAAATAATGGCGTTTTGGCTATGGCTCGAACGAGCCGGTTTTCGCAACACCGTTTACCGAATGCTCCAATTGCCACTCAATTTTATCAACGACCTCGCCAATGAAGCCGTCACCGCTCTCGCCTGCATTGCCTCCGACCACACACCGCCGTCCTCCGATGACCGCAGCAATAATATTCCTCTCACACAAATTTTCATGACCAAGGAAATTTCTCTTCGGATTCTCTATGCCAACCGGACGGCGGCCGTTGAAGGGGTGGCTAGAATTCAGAACGAGGTCTGTTTTAGAGCTATGACAGATATTATGATCACAGCCATAAATCAACGACAACTCACGGCGGCGGCGGCGGCCGCCGCCACCGCCGGTACCCCATTACCGTCTCAGCCGCCTTCTTTTCATATAGCCGTTGATAGTAGAGATTGGGTGTGTTTTATTTATATTTTTATGAATAAAAAAAGTTTAGAAATATTTTTATTAATTTAACGTTTTCTTATTTATTAAGGTACCGCCGGATGAAAGATCAATTTTTGTAACGTTTTCCAAGGGCTATCCAGTGAATGAGAGGGAGGTCCAAGAATTTTTCACCGTGAACTATGGCGATTGCATAGAAATGTTTCAAATGCAAGAAGTACCGCCGAATGAACAAGCATTGTTTGCTCGTATAGTGTTTTGGTCAGCCGCTACTATAAACGACGTTCTTCAAGGACAGCCAAAAATGAAGTATACTATCAATGGAAAACATATATGGGCTCGGAAGTTTATTCCAAAACCGCCCCTAGCCCCGTCTTTTCCTCGACTTCGACATAGGTCAGTTTGAGTTGTATTTTCGAAGATGGAAGTGATAGAGCATAACCATAAAATTAAAAAATTAAAAATAAAAAACTAAAACTTAATATACTTGGAATTATATTACTAAAGAAAATATTAGAAAATGTTATTTGATTTTATTTTGTTTTTTTTTTCTTCTGTTTTTTTTTTATATATTATTTGATTTAATATACTTGGAATTATATTCATATAAATAAAATTTGAATAAAAAATTAAGAGTATTTAATTAAATAAATTTAGTTGGTCGAATAATGGAGGCAGAATCTGTGAAAAAATAAAATATTTTATTTTTATTTCATTAAAAATATATTTTGAATGATATTTTATCTTAAATTTTGAAAACAAAATATATGATTTTAGATTTTTTTTTAATTATTAAAGATATATAAAAATAATAATAGAATTTATAATTATTTGAATTAACAAAATAATATTATGAAATTTATTTTAAGATATATTCTTTTAACAAATCAAACAATTTTTTATTTAAAAAAAAAAAACTAAGTATGACTGTCTTATTTGTAAATATATATAAAAATAACTAAAATAAAATAAAAATAGATACGATCGGTCAATCTCATCTCAATATTATAAAACCAATAAAAAATATATGTTTTAAAATAAAATATTAACTCTTTATATACGACGGATATCTAATTCAACTCGTTATTCGTCTCGCAAATGAAATAAGTTATTTCGAATAGATTTATTGTTCCAGAATACAATTAATCCAACATGGGCTACATGAGCCCCCAATAATTTATCGGATAAATTGATAAGTCGGGTATTCTCGGTCCACCAAGCGAAACTGATAGTTTCCTGGTCACGATAAACTAACTAAAGTTCTATTAAAGAGCGTTTACACGGGAAGAACCTCCTAAAAAAATACCTTTATTTAAGTGTTATCAAATTTATGAAAAATGTCATAATTAATATAAAATATAAATAAACTCGTGAAACTACACATTTGAGGTTTGCATAGATTTTACTAAAAATTAAAATAATTATAAGTTTATCCTTAAATTTTAAATTTTGTAATTTATAATTTTGAGTTTTTTTTAATTGGTCACTAACAACTTAAATTTTTTAAAATTAATTAATTAATTTAATAAATATTGTTAAGAATGAGAAATACAATTAGAACAGGTGTATTCTCATGGATATTCCTAAATTTTAAATGGGATACAAGGTAGCAACTAATACCTATCACCAAATATAAACTAATTAAATATCGAGAATAAAATAAAATATACTATAAATAATAAGAATATTAATATATAATATTTAAGATATATTTTATAAATAATATATTTTTTAAATATTATATTTGAATATAAGGTTTAAATTTCAATTTTGTGTTCATAATTCTTAAATTAAAGTCTTGAGAATTTGTCTTATAAATCTAAATTTCAAACAAATGCACCAAATTCGCGCGTCATTTTGGTCGAGCTTTTGCGCCTCTCACTTCATCTATGCCTACGACCTTAATTTCTCTGGATTTGAAGGGGTTTTGGAGGCCGGATTTTGCTAAAATTTAGATGTGGAGAGAGCTGGAGAGTTTCAGGTTTCGTTGATTTACGTTTAATTTGCAGTGCCAATTGATTCGCTATGGATTCCGTATCAAGTCGCGATGATTCTTGGGAAGATCTTTGCAGTCTCGGCATTGTAAGTCGCCTTCAAATTATGATCTATGTTTCACAGTTCAGATGATTTCAAGATATGCATTATCTGCTATTTATAACTTTGGTGGATATAAATGTTGCCAAGTTTTTCTTAGATATTTCTTGCTTCTGTCGGCTGCATGTTTAGGGCTTTGCTGTGATTTATTTGATGACATTGTAGCTTTATACGGTCTATAGAATATGTCAATTATCCATATCAGTTATATCAATCTGTGGTTTGAATAGATTTTTGCTGAACATTGGTGATGCTTAGACACCTAGAATGAACTAAGGAAGTTGATATTTCCTTTGTAACTGTGAAGCTAAAGAAAAATGA
Organism: Cucurbita pepo subsp. pepo; assembly: GCF_057944985.1. Lineage (NCBI taxonomy): Eukaryota > Viridiplantae > Streptophyta > Magnoliopsida > Cucurbitales > Cucurbitaceae > Cucurbita > Cucurbita pepo. The sequence continues at coordinate 10,342,543 of NC_141801.1, forward strand.
AAAGTTCTCTGGCTCTGGCTGATACTAAGTTAAATTTGTAGGGCTTCAATTATTCCTTGCGTGCCTGCAGATTTTGTAGTTTTTTTAGCATCTGGTGTGAGTGTAACATCTTGGTTGGTTGTACATGTTTGAAAGTGATGTTGTTGCTGACTAGTAAAGGTACACCGTGCACGACTTTCAACTATTGGTTTGTTTAGGAGTCGAGTGAGGATTTTGAGCGTTAGAATATAGAGTTTATGTGAGATATCAAATCGGTTGAGGAGGAGAACGAAACATTCTTTATAAGGGTGTGGAAACCTCTCCTTAGTAGATGTGATTTAAGAACTTTGAGGGGAAGCATGCAAAGAAAAACCCAAAAAGGATAATATCTACTAGTGATGTGCTTGGGCTCTTGTAAATGGTATCAGAGCCAGATATCGGGCAATGTGCCAGCGTGAATTGGAGGTCCCACATCGATTGGAGAAGAGAACAATAGTGACGCTAGGTCTAGAAAGGGGGTGGATTGTGAGATCCCACCTCGGTTGAGGAGGAGAACGAAACATTCTTTATAAGAGTGTGGAAACCTCTCCCTAATAGATGCGATTTAAGAACTTTGAGGGGAAGCATGAAAAGGAAAACCCAAAAAAGGACAATATCTACTAGTGATGTGCTTGGGCTCTTGTAAATGGTATCAGAGTCAAATACAGAGTGATGTACCAACGTGGATTGGGAGTCCCACATCGATTGGAGAAGAGAACAACGGGGATGCTAGGTCCAGAAGGGGGGTGGATTGTGAGATCCCAGCCACAGGAGGAGTCAAAGCATTCTTTATAAGAGTGTGGAAACCTCTCCCTAGCATATGCGTTTCAAAAATCTCAAGGGAAAGTTCGAAAGAGAAAACTCAAAAAGGACAATATGTACTAGCGGTGGTCTTGGATTGTTACAGTTGAGCTATTGTATCTCTCGAAGGTTGTATTAGTATTTATCTGTGGTTAAGTTTCCTCGATGTTATTGCAAGCATTTGTGGTTCATGTTCCATTCTTGAAAGAATAGATTGTAGTCCATGAAACAGGGTAATACATTCCTGATTTTCACTAGCTCAGTTTGTGTCAATTTATATACTCTTTAGATTGAATGGATATGCATTTAATATTTGGTTCAGTTCTATAATGCTCCATGTAATGAACACAAAGCCAAGCTTATGCTGAAGCCATTACATCCGAACGAGCATTGGAAATTATCTTCGAGCCAATTCGTCAAGACACACATCTTCAGGTACAAAGCTTCTAACTCAGCCAACCAAAACAATGTCTTTTAGCAACAAAGTGCTGGCAACCTTAGCTAAAGTCACTGTATGTAACGTTGGGATCTCCATGAGTTCACTTTTGCATATAAGGTTTATAAAGGCATTTCACAAATCCTTCTTGCATGAAGTATGCATCAATTCTTTCATTCCATACTCTCGGGGCTTGCTTCAGTATGTAAAGAGCCTTTTTCAGTTTGTAGGTGATTCGGGAGCAGATGTATCTCTATCTTTGATTTTTGAATCGAATAGTGACTGGTAAATCACTGATCAAAAAGCCAATTTTGGAGAGATCCTTCATCTTGATTTTAAACCTGTACCGTAGATGATATCAACTTTTGTCGTCTGTTTCTCAAAATACAAGTACATGTCTGTATTTGACGTAATTTTCAGATGTACGCCACTAGTTGGAAATGGAGGCTAGCTAACATGTTCAGTTGAATTCGACAGGGCTGTAGGCACCGGTGAATTGTTGTTTAACTCGAACTCATGAAGGCTGGAAGGACACACAGTGATGAATCGACCCACCGCTATTAGGTATTGTATGCTTTGGCCTGTTTTGTATCGTCGTTAGTTTCACGGTTTCAAAACGAGTCTGTTAGGGAGCAAGTTCCACACTCTTATAAAGAATGTTTCATTTCCTTCTTCAACCGATGTGAGATCTATGTGAGATGATTAACTCTCCGATCACCTCTTTTTAAACTTGAGAAGTGAAAAGCTTAGCAGCTGTATAACTCAAAGCTTCTAAACGATGAAAATGGCAGAACAATTTTTTAATCCAAAATTGCTTTAGATTTTGGAGGAAATAGAAGCCTGCAAATACTCATGTTTATAGTTTATTTGAAAATGCAACTTAAATAATTGTTCATGTAAATCACATTTATTTAGGTTAAGTAATTCATAATAAAATAAAATAAAACAATACTGTAAAAATTAATATAATTTTTTTGGTCCTTCCTGAGATCTATATGATATTTTAAATTTCTTGAACTAAATACAAAAAAAAAAAAAAAAAAAAAAAATTAATTTTATAATTTAATTAAAAAAAATCAATAAAAAGTAATAGGAAAGTTGTGGATTAGACTTGCACATTATAATTTAATTTAATTATTATTATAATTATTATTATTATGGGCTGCTATCTAAAACTGCCATAATCGCTGCTGGTATTATCCACAAAACAAATGGATTCATTGTACTTCTATATTCGATCTTACAATAATTGAACCTTTTGCTTCTTCTTTTTTTCTCTTTAAATAAAGGGTATTTTCGTCAATTCATGTTTGATTATCGTTCTAATTTCTAATTTATGCTTAATTTTAATTTAGTACTCATAATTTTATATCCATTTAGTCTATAAATCATTTAAAATATGTATATGACTACTTATCATTCCCCGTCATCATACATTTTTAGGGAGGAAATTGACTTTTACCTCAATTTTCTATTCAAAATTTTGACATTTTTAGGGAGGAAATTGACTTTTACCTCAATTTTCTATTCAAAATTTTGAAATTAGAGCGTAAAAAATTTGTGGTTATGTTTTTTTTTTTTTTTTTTTTTTGTTATTATTTATAGCCTTTACAACCCTATTCTCTGGGCTGTAAAATAAGACGAAGGGACGATGATTTGGTGGAAGTCGTTTCGGTACTTGACCATCGAGAAATGAAAGAAAACCTCTATTTCCAAATTTGTAGCTCGGTTCTTCAAACCGAAATACCCAACAAAAGTTAGCTTTTGTATGAATTACATGAAATTAGAATTGAATTAGAAAAATAAGTAAAACATATTTAAATGTAAAGACCAAATAAAGAAAAATAGGAAGGGTAAAGTTGGCATTAAAGTATCATATATTTGTCGGAAGATTTTTAGACTTATCCGAAGACAAAATTTGACCTCTAATTATAATTTATTTGCAGTAAGGTTTTTAGGGCGGTGGCTGGAGCTCCAACTGTTAAGGCAGTTTTTTTTTTTTTTTTTTTTTTTTTTTTTATATTATTTTTATTATTTTTAAATTATTATTATTACAATTAAAGACAGAAAACTGGGGTCCACTAAATTATTTAGATTTTTTGATAAAATACGTAGAAAACGCCGCGGATTATCCGATCAAATGCCGTCAAAATACTGCCACGTGGCGTCCTTGTTAAGACGTGGCGAGATCTGAGTGGAGCAACCTAAGTTACAAGTACAAGGGAAAGCGTAGAGAAAAAAATTAAATTAGAAACAAACATCGGTGAAATAAAAAAACAGAAAAAGAGGAGAAGACCGATTCTTCTGCTGCAAACGCCAAGTTCCGGCGCGGCGTTAGGGCGACACGGGAATCTTCTTCGTGTATTCTTTCTGGTTTTCTCTTCTCTGTAAATCGATGTTTTAGGATTCTCTGTATCTTTAATTTGTTGTTCGGACGGCATTTTTGGCTGAAGAACAAGGGGGATTGTTATTATTGTCCGTTCCGGTTCCGGCTCCGTCTTTTGTTTGTCCTGTTTGGAGGTTGAACTTGTGAGCTGAAAGCTCCTGTTTCAATGTCGGCAATCTCGATTTACAGGCCGGAGTTTTTGGGATCCGTCCGATATGGATACCGGAACGACCTCAAATTTCATAGAAATGTCGCCTCGTGGTCTATGTAAGTTCGATTCTATTCTTCTTCTTCCGTTCGATTCTGGTACCAATTTTTTCAACTTTATGATTTGGTTTTCATCGCTGCCGTTCATTTGATTGGATAAGGTTCCTATTTAGATTATTACAAAATCGTGTGAGTTGATTTCCGGCGGGAACGGGCCGGTGATGAGTTGGTATGTTGTTTTGATTGGAGATTTCAATTTTTTTGAATTTGAATTTGAATCAGGAAGATGGATTCTAAATCGCCTCAAACGATGAAGGAAGAGATTTCTATTCAGATTTCAACGCCTCTATTGCTACCGAAGTCGAAACCATCGACGCCAAACGAATTACGGTTCAATCGGCCGCCGCCAAGTGATCAAGATTTAGTTCACAAAAAAAGATTGGAATTCGGTCAATTCGTAGCCAGGGAGGCCGTGCTTGATGAAGAATTGTGGGTAAGTGATTTGAATCATTTGATTTTGTGCTTGATGAAGAAATCATTTGATTTTGATTTGAATTTTGGACCATAAATAAGTTGTGGCGTCTGTGTGCTTGATTTTGTGGTAGACAGCGGCATGGCTTCGGGCTGAAAGTCATTGGGAGAATCGAAAAAATGAACGGTAAATGAACTTTGTTTTATTTTATTGAAAGAAACTTTGTCGCTTGTGCACACCTTATCTTCTTCTAAAACACAAGAACAAACCAAAATCTGAAAAGGATAGTTTAAATATTCAATGATATCCTGTTAAGCATCTGAGAATTTATACAGAAATTGGACTTGATATCAAAAGGGGTAGCAAAAAGAAAACCAAGCTGCTATTGATAATACCAAAAATGTTCAGATTTCATTGCTCATAAGTTGTCAATAGTACAACGGAAATTGTAGATATGGTTTATTCAAGAAAGTGAAAAGAGTTGGATGCAACTGATTTGTAGTTCTGCTTTAAACACAGATATGTTGATAGCTTCAAAAGGAAATTTGCAGAACAGGTAGGATTGGTTAGATTTGTTTGATCTTCTTGAGTGATTGTAGATGAATTGGTTCATACCCTTAATTTCTATATATATCCAATGAATGTTGCAGGAGTTCAATGCCATTAAAAGAAGATGTAGTGGGCTTGGACAGTCATGCACATGCATTGTCACGGTGAGAAACTTTTGGCTATAAAAAGTTGTAGCCGTGAAATTTTACCATGGCAACCATTCATTAAGCTGGTGGAATTGGCTTTGTTTTCTAATATGGACTTTCTCAGGTAAGCAAGGAACAGAAGCATATAAAACGCACGGTGATTAAAAGCGTCGTAGCCACTCTTGATATGAGCTTGCGGCATTTGATGCACGGCGAGACTTTTCCAGGGGTTGAACTCGTATTTATGTTGTTATTATTATCTACTTGCTCTTATCTCCCTTTCTTCCCTTTGGCTAACCATGGGAAGGAATTATCCTTGTATACAGGAAAGAGAGAAGAGCCATGTATGCAGCATCAACAAAGAGATACCAAATAAATATGCATATGTTTCGAACTTATGTGTATCGAAAGCAGCACGTCGTCAGGGTGTTGCTAGCAATATGTTGAAGTTTGCAGTTGAAACAGCCAGATCCAGTGGTATAATCCAAAGAGAGATGAAAATTCAATCAAACTATATGAAAATGCAATGCTTGCTAATATGGTTTCTGATAATATTTTTGGTGACAGGTATCGAACAGGTATACGTGCATGTACATAGAAACAACACACCTGCCCGAGTATTGTACGAAAAGATAGGCTTTGAGGTAATCATCTACTCACACATATAAAGCTCCTTCATCTTTGTTGCGTTACGCTTCACTTCGTGGAGTTTATACACACGTTCCAATTTTCAGGTGGTCGAAATAGCAAGCTCCCAATTGTTGGAAGAACAAACTTACCTACTATGTATTAACACACGGAAGCTTAACAATGCATATTGGTGTTGATATTCATTCATAAGGTACTTGTACTGACATTGGAACTCACAAAAAGTGGTGAGTGCAATGAAATTTGGGGTGTAAAAGTAATATTCTACCATTCTTGTAGAGTACATATTCTTTACAATGTTTCTGCCAAAAAAAGCCCCCCTTGCACTCATTGTTCAGTTCATACACGAGTACAAAAAGGGGACAAAAGCAACCAATCAATTTTTTCTTAATTTTTTCAAAATTTGCACAAGTGAAAGGTTGGAGACTGACAAACACACCTGAAAACATCCAAAGAGTTACAGCCTCAATAGTCAGTTTTCGACCCCAAGATAGGTCGAGACTAAGCAAATTCTTAGAACTGGCAAGCAAAATTGCTGTGGAGTGGTTAACCTCCACAAACCCTCCACAAACCCATATGTAACAACCCAAGCTCACCGTAGCATATATTGTCCTTTTTGGACTTTTGTTATAGCCTAAGCCCACTGCTAGTAGATATTGTCCTCTTTGAGTTTTTCCTTTCGGGCTTTTCCTCAAGGTTTTTAAAAACGCCTTTGCGTGCGAGAGATTTCCACACCCTTATAAAGAATGCTTTGTTCCTCTCCAACCAACGTGGGATCTCAATTTAAAATCATTAATTACTAGTCTAACTTGGTAAAGAATGGCCAGAAAAGGGAAGACAACAATGATGTAATTATGGACTTCCCATTTCCAAATTCATTCATGTTGCACATGGAAGAAAATATATAGCTATATCCCATGAACTTTTCTAGGCTCCTGTTCTATAATAGTCTTCATATCTATTGGTTCAAGGAAAAAGAGAGATGGGAAATGGGGAAAGGGAGTTAACTACATACCTTCTTGACATTGTTCATAGAAAGCCCAATTTCTCTCTAGAAATCCCCACAAATTCAGCAACAAACAGCTTCATCACTTACAAGAACAAACGATATTGAATCAATCAGCAACAATGCCCATGTTAAATACCTCTGATCTGCCAAGTGTGAATGCGTAGTGAAAAAGTTCTGAACAAATGATTATGAACTGCTAGAATATCTAAAGCTCGTTTCTGATTTGGCTTGTATGGATTTATTGGTCAATTTCCTGCATCCAAAACAAAAAAGAATCATACACATTGGTTAAAATGAGTGCCTTCAAACTTTGTTCCCGGGTGGTCGATGTTCTTGGATGAACTCGTCACGAACATCTCCAGTTCCAGTTACTAACACCACTTCCAAACTTTAAAGCTTCTTCCTTGCAGAAATCATTAGAATTGGATGAATCTGTAGGTAATCGTAAAGATACAATTCCCTTCTGAGAAGGGAGCACTGGTTGATATTAAAGATTGCAATGCAGGAGCAGAAGACACAAGTGCAGCGATACCGTCAGAAAGACGATAAGCACGGGACAACGAGATGGCCGAGAAGTTGAGCATTTTCGGAGAATCATAGCCGACTAAGCTTTTCGGCCTGCAAGCATCTGGGACAAGTTCCAGTGAAGAAATTGCCCTCAGCAGACCCATATGCACAAATCTCTCAACGAGGGAGGCAAAGGCTATGCCAGTTAGGGAGCCATTCAAACTGGTGCAGACCATTCGCTCAATGACTAGCGATCTTCATTGCAGTAGAGAAGGGCCCAGGCCAGTCTTTAGCTCTCAGCGGCAGTTCTTAGGACACCATCATCGACCAGATGTGCAGTGCCTGAAGCCTCGGCTTCTATGGAGCAATAGAACTTCTGTAATCAATGTGTCCTTTCACCATTTTGTTCAACAGCATCTCCTTTGCAATGTAGCCATTAGCGTCCATATCCCCTCCATCTTTGTAACTTTGGTTTACCTTCTTCAATAACTATTCCCTTCGGTCTTTCACGAACAAACCGATAATTTAAATGACCAAAGTTCGGCTAAGGACAACTTCAAAATCGCTAATGTGGGTACTGAGGATTATAGAGTTTGAAAGTACGACGGATTCCTTTTAAGATAACGACGACGACAATTGAGATGTTTTGGATGAGGTCTCAGTGAAAAGGACCACAAATTCAAGTGATGGACCTGAATTTCGATTCGGATTCGGATTCGAAGTTTTATCGAATAATTAAGTATTCGTGTAAGCCCGAAGGGATGGATTGAAGGGTGTGAAACGTAGTCCCAAACAGGGCCGAGACAAACATGAAAGTTGAACCATAAAGTTCTTGTTTTTCTTTATTCTAAATTAGGATTAATAAAAAAAAACATCAATGGATGATTATTACAACCTTAAAGCTACCAAACACATGATACAGACACCATACAGGATACGACGATTAAGTGGACGACAAGGAAAAAACTACAAGACACAGCCAAAGACACACCAACAACTAACAATAACAACTCTCTAATAAAAATCAATCTCTTTAGGAGACTTTTCTCTATCGAGTTCATCTAACCACTTCCGCCCAGAACGCCCTTAAGCTTTTTGATCGTAGCAGGGTCCAAGAACGTCGTCTTCGCGACGATATCGGTCGGCAATTCGTTACCGAACAAGGCGAAGTCGAGAATTTGCAGCCCTGGGTTGGCACTACTAAAGCTAACAAATCCAAGAGCACCGCCCTTGCCGGAGTTTATTTGGAAATGTAGTAGCCCTTGAGGGAATACCATAATGTCACCTTTGTTCAATGTCTTGAAGTAGACGGTATTCGCCGACGAAACAAACCCGGCGCAGATTGTGCCTTCGACGACGAGCAGAACTTCGGAGGCAGCAGGGTGGGTGTGGAACGGTATCACACCACCAACCGCAAGGTCAAGGCGAGCCAATGAGATTCCGAGGCCATTCACGCCGGGAAATTGAGCAGTGAAGGCTGGAGTCACAGCCGCCTTGATGAGATTTGACGTGTTACCTATGATTACAATAATATATCATAACCCATCAACTTAAATTCAAAGTATGTGATATTAGAGAAAACAATAGTTCGACATTACCAGCAACACCGAGGCTGGAGTAAACAAAGTCTTTTTCAGTAACAAGTGACACCTTCTTGCAAGGGAAGCCAGCGGGCGTGTCGGGGGATTTGAGGTCGGCGACGCAGAAGTCTTGGACGAGAGCGTGGGAAAAGGAGGCGAGGACGGAGAAGGCGAAGAAAAGAGGAAGCACCATCTTGTTAGCCATGGATAAAAAAGTAGGGGAATGAGAGGCCATTTATATAGAAGAAGAGGGAGGGGGAGGTGTGTAAGAGGATAACAAAGGCAATGGGCTAATGAGACATGATCCATTCCCATGCACCATTTTGTGGCATAATTGAAAGGGTGTGGTTTAAGTTTTGGACAAAAATTTGTGAGCTGTGAAGCATGTGATTCGGGTCTGATTTTACATTGAAAAGACAACAAAAAGTTGCTTTTTGTATCGGGAGAAAATAAAATATCTTGAACTAAAAATATCTCTGTTTAACTCAAAAACTTCGTTCAAATTTGAGTGTTTTTATTTGATTCTCGAACTCGGGAGGCACATTTGAGTTCTTCGTAATATTTAAGAAACAAATTTTTTTAACTTAGTTTCTATTTGGTTCCCGAGTTTTTAGAATTAATATTTTGATCCTTGAAATTTAAATTTTATTTTTATTTGGTTCTTGACGTTTGAATTTGATTTCTAAATGGGTTCTAGTAAAGTTGACGTTAATTGACCTAATGAAATGATGATTTGACTGTTAATATATGCTAACTCGACTTTAATTATATGTATTTTTTTATCTAATCAATTATCAAATCCAAACCGTGAAGGGCAAACATGTAATTTTTAAAATTTAAGGACGGAATAGAAACTAAATTCAAACCCGAGAGTCCAAAAGTGTTAGTTAGACTAAATATAAACTAAGTTTATGATAAAATTAGGGTTTATGTTGAAAGGCAAAAACAAATGGCTACTGAATACGAGCTAGATTTTGCTGGGTGTGTGAATTAGTGAAACCCTGCAACTCGTGATAACCTCGTTATAAGCCTGATTTAACCTAAACCCTAAAATCATACGTATATTTAGCTACACGAGCGTTTTCATGATCTCATTCTCGTTTATTTGCTTTGAAGAAAAGAGAGTGTAAATATCTACTCGAAGAACAGCTAACCGAACATAATTTTAAAAAAATAAGGAGCTAAAAAGATATTGAAAAAGAGAGAAAAGGCCAAAGTGGGTCCATTACGTAGTCACATGAGCATGGAAATGAGGTAGAAAATAATGGAAGGGGCAAAAGAAGACATAACATAACAGCTAGCTCTGGATTTGCAAACAGCCAATTACATATCTTCTTGCCTCTTCTTTCAATTTGAAGCCATGCACAGATTTGTGTGGACGACCAAGCTTCCCTATCTTTTGGGTTACTCTCTCTTTTTACCCGCTTCCATTCGATCATCTCAAATTTGGATAATTTGTCGTTACGTTTTTGTTGGGTTTTGTTCGTGAAAAAATGGGTCGGTTTACATTTCAAAATTATTCGAAACATCAAGAGTAGATTCGAGTAGCTTTACTGAAATTACTCATTGTATCACGATGAGAAAGTTATAGCTTGCTTTTAACTCGTGCAAAGCGAATAATTGGCTTTAGGATAGTGTTTTGTAAACGTGTCTCGACTATTAATTGACTTTATCACAAGATCTCGAAGTTATGTTCGTTTTTAGTTATTGCAGTTTTTAACCTTCGTTTTTTCTTTTACTAGGTAGAATGATAACAAGGGCACATTGGTAAATATCCACAAAGTAGTTATAAGAACGGAGAATATATATTTTAAAAGTACTTTATAATTTTTTCGAAAATTCAAAAACTAAAGTACATTTTTCTTATCTAGGGATGACTTTTTAGCGGTGTGGCTAAATGTTGCCGGTAAACACTAATTATTAGCAACACTTTGGGTGAATGTTTGATTAATCCACCGCACCTAAATGGTGTGAAAGTTATCTTATTTATAATCAAATAAATTAGAAGGATATGGAAATAGTAATAAATGGAAAGATACCTATGGTAATAAGGTAAATATTAGATATTTGCCTTATAATAAAATATCAAATATAATATATACGGGAAAGTATAATTTATTACTAAATATCCTTAACACTTTGTAAAGTAAGTTTGCTAAAGCTTTCAACACGTTGTGGTTGGTGTTACAATCATATTTTTTTTAAAGACGTATTGTCCATGGCTGCATGTTCGTTTCAAACTTTTTACCTTGCTTTTACTGTATGTCCTCCATTAGCATACTTTTTTTTTTTTTTTTTTTTTTAACTATGTCGGTGTATGACTCCTTGCCCCTTCTGAAGTCTTATCTGTCAAAAATAATTTAAATTATAATGTACTATGGGAGGACACGACTAATTATCAAATTTTCTTATTCGTATTATATGCTATCAATGTCACTTATTATTATTATTTTTGTTAATGTATAACATTTACTTCTTAAAAATTATTTTCCATTTTCTAAAATCGTTTTCCAAAAATGGGGAAAGAGACTATCAGATAGTTCATTTGTGACCCCGACAAGCCAAATTTGAGTTCGTTGATCTACTCAAGAGTGATAGTAAGTGTCATATAATCGTTTTGTGAGTCTCAAAGACGTGTGATTGTCACAGTTGATATCAGAGCTGAGTTGACTCTCAAGAGTGGAATAAAAAAACATATTGATAATGAATCAACTCAAGGAAAACCCGTGATACCAAATGATAAGAAATCGCTGCAATGAAAGTAAGATTCAGATTACTTTGTTGATCAAATATCTTAAGGAAATAACACTTGTTTCAGATCCAAATCACTCCAGAAGCAATATCAATCATGTCAAGCTTGAATGATTCTAAACTACGTATAATTGCAAACAAACTTGGCTAAAGGAAATCAAAAACTCTTTTTACTGCACCTTACAAAGACAACATACGTGACTTTGTATAGCTACAAAATTAAAACTTTTAACCTTCCCTAAGGCATTCAGTTGTGACTTTTATATTTTATGTATGTAATTAACCCTAGTGTATAATTTACGACCATTATTAACCGTAAATGTTACCTTAAAGTAAATAAGAAGTCTTAAAACACATTAATGAAATACCAAAATTCTAAATTATCATTGTGAGATCTCACATTAGTTGGAGAAGAGAACGAAACATTCCTTATAAAAGTGTGGAAACCTCTCCCTAAGTAACGCATTTTAAAACCTTGAAGGAAGCCTAGAAGAGAAAGTCTAAAGAGAACTATATCTTCTAGCGGTGGGCTTGGGCTGTTACAAATAGTATTAGAGCTAGACATCGAACCGTATGCCAACGAGGACACTGAATCCCCAAAGGGGTGGATCGTGAGATCCCACATTGATTGGAGAACTCTGTGGAAACCTCTATTTAGTGGATGTGTTTCAAAAATGACAATATCTCCTAGATATATCCGAGCATCTCTTCGTAAAACCTATATGTTTTAAAGCCTTGAGAGAATCCCGGGAGGGAAAGCTCCAAAAACGACTTAAAACCATTTTATAACTTAAAAGGCTAAAGTGTTCATAATCATAATAATAATAATAACAGCATTGGTTCTAACTAATAATGGGGATAACTTTCTACATTATCTACTTTGATATGAAATAAGAACTCACGTAACCAAGCTTAGAAAGGACAATATCTCGTAAATATCTTCAAAGACGAGAAAGAGGCCCAAGAAATGGATAGTCTGTGTAGCCAACAACAGGATCTTGTGTATAGAACGTCTTCCTAACGTACTTGTTCAGTGGTGCATTCAGTTTAAATCTCATAGCCAAGTCAGGGTTCGCAATGAACAGCCTACCATACGACACCAAGTCGGCATCTCCGTTCTCGATCGCTTGCATTCCCAATTCACGAGTGAACCCACCGCTGCAAATGAACGTTCCTTCATAAGCTCTTCTCAAACTCCTCATGAACTCAGCCTCCGAGTCTTCACTTCCAGGCCTGCCCGACTCAGTCTGGCCATAGGCCGTGTACCGGGGCTGAGTTACATGGACATAACTCAACTTTCCACTGATTTCCTGTTGGAGTTTGTTAAGTTGATCGACGACATGTAATCCTAACTTGAGAGGATCGGAATCCATAGCGTCGAGGTGATCGATGGCTGGAGAAATTCTAACACCAACTCTATATGCTCCTATAGCAGAAACCACGGCATGAACTACCTTCAACAAGAATCTAGACCTGTTTGAGAGACATCCTCCGTACTGGTCGGTTCTGTCATTTATACCATCCTTCAAGAACTGGTCCAGGAGGTAACCATGAGCTGAATGGATCTCAATCCCATCGAACCCTGTTCAAAATTTATCTCAAAATTTGTTCCTCGTAATGCTCGACAAAAATAAGTTCAAGCTAGTTGTAACGACCCTAAATTTCTACATATTCAGAGTCGTTATTAACGTCTCATAAAAGAGGTGCAACACGAAGACTTTCCAGTCGTCACCAAACTTAGTACAAATCTCGCCCAAACATGGAGTTCTGATGGGATCTAGTTGAGGTGTAGTAACGACTCAGAATATGTAGAAATTTAGGGCCGTTACATTAATAATAACCTGCTCGGATGGCGTTCAAGGCAGCCTGTCGATAATGCTCGACCACGTCCTCGATTTCATGAGTTTGCAGTGCTCGTGGGCTCGGGTAGATGCCATAGGAGCCATCTGGAAGCAAAATTCTCCATCTCTTGGAGATGGGTGTGCTTGTGGATGAAATTGGTGGCATACCATCAGGCTGATAAACTGGTCAAAATTAGAAAAGATCAGGAAGGAGCTTTTCATAAATGATTAGTGTGAGATCCCACGTTGGTTGATGGTTGAAAATCTCTCTCTAGTAGAGACGTTTCAAAATTTTTGAAGAGAAGCTCGAAGGTGAAAGTCTAAGAAGGACAATATCTGCTAGCGTAGGGCTTGGACCGTCACAAATGGTATCAGAGCCAGACACTGGTCAATGTGTTAGTGAGTAGACTGAGTCTCGAAGGAGATGGACATGAGGCGGTGTGCCAGTAACGACGCTGGCCCTAAAGGGGAGTGGTTTGAGAGGTCCCACATTGATGGGAGAAAGTGGATGAGTGCCAGCGACGACGCTGGCTTTAAAGAGGGTGAATCGTGAGATCCCATAACCATACCTTGATGTGAAGCTCGGCCGACGTGCCAGAGCTGACAGAAAATGATGCTGCCTTTGGCATGAACAGCATCCACCACTGCCTTCCATGCTTGCACCTGTTCTTCCGTGTAAATTCCAGGAACATGTGGAAACCTGCCAGGTTCAGTTTCAACTCATTTTAACTTATTTTATAAATAAAATAAAATAAAATAAAAATAAAAAAATAAAAGGTTTTAAGAATAAGATTTAAAAGATACTTAGTGTAACAACCTAAAATAATGATAATATGTATTTATTTGTTGTGTGTTTGATGATGATGATGATAATAATAATAATTATTATTATAAAATAATAATAATAATAATAATAATAATAATTTAAACAAAAGAAAAAAAAAAAAAAAAAAAAAAAAAAAAAATCGAAACGAAGCAGCTGCGTCAAGCAGCTGCTGTAAAGGGGGATGAGGGGCGGCGGACGCGTAGGCTGGAGGCATGGGATGGATGAGTGGATTGTTAGAGGGTATGGAGGCGTATTAGGGCCTTGATTAGGTTTTAAAAAGGAAGAAAAACGAAGAAGAGTGATTAGCGAAAAACCCAGAAAACAGAGGAGGAAATTTTTGAGAATTCGAGTTTTGGTTGCTTAAAATTGGACATCAATCGAGGGTAAAGGAAGAGGGGTTGTTGCTGAGGAATCATTTGAGGAAGGGGGATACGGCCACGAGCTGAATCGGACGGTGATTCGAAGGTAACGAAAAACCCATATCACCGAACCTTTAAATCTCGATATCTTGATTCATATTGCATAATAAGTTATGAAATAAGGCTTGTTAGAACCGTAGTTAGAAGATCTATAATGTTGTAGAAGAAATCAGAACGAAATTCGAGCGGTAGAGATGAAATTTTTGCTTCGGGACACAACGGGTATTAAAGGAAAAGATTGGGAAAAAATGGCAGGGAGGAGAGGTTGAAGACGAGCGCGTGAAGGACACGCGAGGCGCGTGGGAGGCCGCGAGTGGAAGTGCGATTGCGCGCGGATCAGGCGCGTGAGAAACGAACCCCGACCTTGTCTTGGCGCGTGAGGGCGCGTGAGCAGGTATTTTGGCTTCCGGTTTGTCCCGTTCGACTCCTTTTGACCTGTCCTATCAAAATTGGTCTATACTTATGTTGAAATTGATAAAATATAGGTCTGATAGGAAGGAATTGTGTTGAAATACTATTAAACGTACATTCAAGGAGGAAAAGGAGTTCGAAACCAAGTAAGTAGCGTATCGACCTTTGAACTAGTTCTTAACTTGTTTTACAACATGTGAGTATGTTGTTTACCTGATTAAGAACTTAATATGTTATGATGAGCTTTGATGATATTGAGTGTTTATTGTATATTGTGACTGCTTGCCTGTGATGTAAGCATGATATAAATGATTGTCAGAATGTTCTATGTGTTGAACATGATACATGTATGAAAACATGCAGTAACTGTGAGTATGTTATGCATGTTAATAGAAAGGTTATGACTCTAAGATATGCTTATTGGTTGTTGAGCTATGGCTTATTTATATGAGTATGATAGTCTACTAATTCCCGCGGAGTTCCTGGCCAACGCGCTGTGTGCTAAGTCAGGGAGCATGAGTACTCCTGACCGTTGGTATATGAGATAAACAGGCCGCCAGAGCAATTAGTAGACGGGCCGTATTTGACCGAGAGCGAGTCTTACATACGAGTCCGAAAATTCTAGATAAGCATATCGAGAGAGAGTCAGTAACCTAGCTGGAGGTAGCTGAGATACCTCATTAATGAATAGATGACCCTAGTAAGAGAAACTAGGAGTCAATGTCGAATAAAACTTAAAAACATTTGCTATGTTAAGCTGGAGGTAGCTGAGATACCTCATTAATGAACAGATGACCCTAGTAAGAGAAACTAGGAGTCAATGACGAATAAAATTTAAAAACACCTGGAAAGATTAGTTATGAATTCATGAAAGATAAAGTTGGCTACTTACTGGGTAATTTAATTACTCATCAAAATTATTTTTAACTTTTCTTTCCAGATTTAGTTGATGCAGGCCAACCGAGGACGAGGGCGAGACCAGCGGGCTAGGAACTATTTGGGAATCCATGTCTGTGTCTGTTTTGTGTACTTATGCTTTCGCTGTCAAGAATCTACTTCGGTTGTTTTAAGTTTAAATAGCACTGGTTTGAAATGTTTTACTTGATGTTTTTGGAAATATTTTTTTGAAATTTATCATTGGTTGTCGGAGTTTATTATTGAGGCCAGTAGTAACTCCTGTGAATCGCGTTGACGATGAGCGGGGTGTTACAAGTTGGTATCAGAGCCTAGGTTATAGGTTCTGTAGACAGTCTAGAATAGACAGTATGGATTCCTTTAGTCCAGCTCAGCGGTATCTCGCCTCGGTTAGGTAAGTGATGTATGATTAAATTGTATCAAAAGTTTAAAAGAATTGATGATGACCACTTAATTATGTATGTGACAGATATGGTCGTATTTAAGAATTTAGACCCTGGTACGTCCAATGTGGACTTGGGAAATGAGGGGCAGCCTGTAGAGGGAACTGCTCCAGCAGAGGCGATTCCGGAGCCTGCTGCTCAGTCGGCATCTAGAGATCAGCCGACTGTTGTGATTACTTTGGAGGCATTACAATCATTGATTGAGAGTCAAGTAGGTCAGGCGGTGCAGAGCCGGGTGGACCAAGCGGTACAGGCAGCCCTTGCTGGTCTTGGAAGCCAGGCGGCTCCAACAGCTCCTGTATCGGGCCAGACGACATTAGTGTCTGAAGCACCAGGAGTAGGTGTTCAGACAGTAATACCTCCAACACGGTTGACAGAGCTACCTGGTACAGCTGTGGTGACAGAGGCACCATCGCGGGTAGTAACTTATGGCCGACGATGTATGACAGAGGAGAGTGAGTACATACGAGATTTCATGAAACTTGCCCCGCCAACTTTTGGAGGAAAAGGGACTGATCCTGAGGCAGCTGAATGGTGGTTGGAATGTATTGAAACAAAGTTTACATTCTACAACTGCCCAGAGAATCATAAGGTGTTGTGTGCTACATATTTGTTGGAGGGACCAGCCCATTTTTGGTGGAAATCAAAGAAGCCGAAGATGGAGGCTGGTGGGGCCCCAATCACATGGGCGGCCTTCAGACATGAGTTTTGTGAGAAATACTATCCTGCTCTAGCGAGATTGCGAAACCGAAAAGCATTTATGCAATTGGAACAGGGTGATAGGTCAGTAGAGGAGTATGAGGCGGAATTCACACGATTATCCAGATTTGTTCCTCTTATGGTTGCTACTGAGGAAGAGAAGACGGATCTCTTTATTCAGGGTTTGAGACAAGAGATACAGGGATCCGTGTCTGCCCATGCTTCTCAAGATTTTGTTACGGCTTATAATGCTGCAGTGAAATTAGATGCTAGCACCCCGAGGAATAATCAGGGTTCTAGCAGTCAGGTACGACCAAGTGGTAAACGAAAATTTATTCAAATATCCACGGGTTCGCAACAGCAGACGGTACCACAACGAGTTGATCGTCGGCCTTATTCAGGTGAAGGGAGGGCAGGTTGTAGTAAGTGTGGGTTAACTCATGCGGGATCTTGTAATGCTGCAGACAAGATATGTTATAACTGCGGCAAGACTGGTCATCTCGCCAGAGTATGTCGTAGTGCAAAGAACCCTAATATGATGCGCCCCGAGCGATCTGCTCCAGGTGGAGGAGGGGGTCAGTTGAGTGCCGGGGGACATCCTCAGGCTCGAGGTAAAGCCTTTGCCACGACAAGCAAGGCAGCGGGGGATGCCAGCACTGTGGTGACAGGTACTTTACCCATATCTGGCTATTTTGCTTATACTGTATTCGATTCTGGCTCGACGCATTCTTTTATATCATTATCGTTTGTCTGTCAAGCCCGACTTGAAGTAGAGCCTTTAGGTTATGAGATTCTAGTTTCTACACCTTCAGGAGTCATATTGATGACCCGTGAAAAGGTGAAACTGAATAAAGTAGAAGTATCCGGCCAACCATTAGACGTGTTGTTAATGGTGCTAGATATGTATGATTACGATATTATTTTGGGCATGGATTGGTTGTCTGCTCATCATGCCAGTATCGATTGTTATAAGAAGGAGATAGTTTTTCACCCCTCGATGGGAAAGAGCTTCCGGTTTCAGGGTACGAAGCTGGGAAGTGTTCCCAAGACAATTACTGCTTTGAAGGCTAGGAAGTTAATTGGTCACGGTGCTGTGGCATTCCTGGCTAGTGTGGTAGAAGTGGGACGAGTGGATACAGATGTATCAACTGTACCTGTAGTGAATGAATTCCTGGATGTTTTCCCTGATAAATTACCTGGTTTACCACCAGAGCGGGAAGTCAACTTTGGTATTGAACTAGAACCAAGGACAACACCTATCTCTAAAGCTCCTTATAGGATGGCTCCCGCGGAATTGAAAGAGTTGAAGTTGCAATTACAGGAATTGTTGAACCAGGGATTCATACGACCTAGTGTGTCACCATGGGGAGCTCCAGTGTTGTTTGTGAAAAAGAAGGACGGCACACTCCGTCTCTGTATTGACTATAGGGAGCTGAATAAGGTGACCATTAAAAATAAGTATCCTTTGCCGCGAATTGATGACTTGTTTGACCAGCTTCAAGGGGCAGCGGTATTTTCGAAGATTGATCTTCGTTCTGGTTATCACCAGATAAGAGTCAAAGAAGATGACATACCGAAGACAGCTTTTCGTACTCGGTATGGGCATTATGAGTTTGTCGTGATGTCTTTTGGCTTGACTAATGCCCCTGCAGTGTTTATGGAGCTGATGAATCGGGTATTCCAGGATTTTCTGGATTCTTTTGTCATTGTGTTCATTGATGATATCTTGGTTTATTCCAAGACAAACGATGAACATACAGAACATTTGAGGAAAGTTTTGTTGGTTCTGCGTAAACAAAGATTATATGCCAAGTTCTCAAAATGTGAGTTTTGGCTTCAAAAGGTAGTATTCCTTGGTCATGTGGTATCCAAGGATGGTATAACTGTTGATCCAGCAAAGGTGGAGGCAGTTATAGGTTGGGTTCGACCAACTACAGTTACTGAGGTGAGAAGTTTCCTGGGTTTAGCCGGATATTACAGGCGCTTTATTAAAGACTTTGCAAGGATTGCCGCACCACTGACTCAGTTAACCCGAAAAGGGAAGAAATTTGATTGGAGTCGAGCTTGTGAAAGTAGTTTTCAGGAACTCAAGGAAAGATTAGCGTCAGCCCCAGTGCTTATTGTACCTGACGGTACTGGAAACCTAGTAATTTATAGTGATGCCTCTAAGCATGGGTTGGGGTGCGTACTTATGCAAAACGGGAAAGTTATTGCTTATGCCTCTCGGCAATTAAAGGATTATGAACGCAATTACCCAACTCATGATTTAGAATTAGCTGCTGTGGTGTTTGCTCTGAAGATATGGAGACATTATCTGTACGGTGAGAGGATACAAGTATATACGGATCATAAGAGTCTTAAATATCTGTTCACCCAGAAAGAGCTCAACATGAGGCAACGTCGGTGGTTGGAGTTGGTAAAAGATTATGATGTAGAGATCCTACATCATCCTGGTAAAGCTAATGTGGTAGCTGATGCCTTGAGTCGTAAGACAGCTCACTCATCTGCAATGCTAACGAGACAACACAACATTCAGATGGAGTTTGAACGAGCCCAGATAGCTGTCTTGGTCAGGAGAGCGGCAGCTCAGCTAGCTCTTATGACTATTTGTCCGACGTTGCAGGAACAAATTATTCGGGGTCAGCAAAGGGACCCTTATTTTTCCAAAGTTGTGAGGCAACTTGGAAACTGAACAAATCAAGGATTTCTGGATAACGGGTGATGGATGTTTGAAGTGGCAGAACCGAACTTGTGTGCCAAATGATGTAGAGATCAAGAGGAAGATTCTATCTGAGGCGCATGAGTCGCCCTATACGGTGCATCCAGGTGCCACAAAGATGTATCAGGGATTTGAAAACATGCTTTTGGTGGCCTGGGATGAGAAAGATGTTGCTGAATGTGTGAGTAGGTGGTTTAACTTGTCAACAAGTTAAGGCACCTAGACAGAAACCAGCTGGATTATTGCAACCTTTAAATGTGCCTCAGTGGAAGTGGGAAGAAGTGACTATGGATTTCATTACAGGACTACCTAAAACCCAGTTAGGGTTTACAGTGATATGGGTCATTGTGGATAGATTAACTAAGACAGCCCACTTTTATACCGGGTAAGTCTACATATTCGGTTGACAAGTGGGCACAATTGTATTTAAAGGAGATTGTAAGGTTGCATGGTGTACCAGTTTCTGTTGTGTCAGATAGGGATACGCGGTTTACTTCTCGATTCTGGAAGAGTCTTCAGGAAGCCCTTGGTACACAACTGAAGTTTAGTACAGCGTTCCATCCTCAGACAGATGGACAGACAGAGAGATTAAATCAAATTCTCGAGGACATGTTGCGTGCATGTGTACTTGATTTTGCTGGCAATTGGGACACCTACCTATATTTGGTGGAATTTGCCTATAATAATAGTTATCAGTCAACTATCCAGATGGCTCCTTTTGAAGCACTTTATGGACGGAGGTGTCGAACTCCAATATATTGGAGGAGGGTAGGTAGCAAACCGTTATTAGGTCCAGATTTGCTACGAACGACCAATGAGGCGATTCAGAAGATTAAGAAGAGAATTTTGACCGCCCAAAGTCGTCAGAAGAGTTATGCAGATATTAGAAGGAAGGACCTAGAGTTTGAGGTAGGGATCATGTGTTCCTGAAGATTGCACCAGTTCGTGGTGTTTTGCGATTTGGTAGAAAGGGGAAGCTTAGTCCACGTTTTATTGGACCTTTTGAGATTCTCGAAAGAGTTGGCCCAGTAGCCTATAGATTGACATTACCACCAGCGTGGATGCTGTACATAATGTTTTTCATGTTTTCGATGCTGAGGAGGTATGTTGCAGGACCCTATGCATATTCTTCATTATGAAGACTTGGAGTTAAAGGAGGACTTAAGCTACGAAGAACAGCCCATGAAAATTTTAGCACGGAAGTGAGATCTTTGCGTAGCAGAGATATTCCCTTTGTTAAAGTTTTATGGAAGAATCAGCAAGCTAGTGAAGCTACTTGGGAAAGGAAGAGGAGTTTAAACGAGAGTATCCATACTTGTTTAGGGAGTTGGAAACTTTCGAGGACGAAAGTTCTTAAAAGGAGGGTAGAATTGTAACAACCTAAAATAATGATAATATGTATTTATTTGTTGTGTGTTTGATGATGATGATGATAATAATAATAATTAATAATTAATAAAAAAAATAATAATAAAAAATAAAATAATAATTTAAAACAAAATAAAAAAAAAAAAAAAAAAAAAAAAAAAAAAATCGAAACGGAAGCAGCTGCCGTCAAGCAGCTGCTGTAAAGGGGGATGAGGGGCGGCGGACGCGTAGGCTGGAGGCATGGGGATGGATGAGTGGATTGTAGAGGGTATGGAGGCGTATTAGGGCCTTGATTAGGTTTTAAAAAGGAAGAAAAATGAAGAAGAGTGAATTAGCGAAAAACCCAGAAAACAGAGGAGGAAATTTTTGAGAATTCGAGTTTGGTTGCTTAAAATTGGACATCAATCGAGGGTAAAGGAAGAGGGGTTGTTGCTGAGGAATCATTTGAGGAAGGGGGATACGGCCACGAGCTGAATCGGACGGTGATTCGAAGGTAACGAAAACCCATATCACCGAACCTTTAAATCTCGATATCTTGATTCATATTGCATAATAAGTTATGAAATAAGGCTTGTTAGAACCGTAGTTAGAAGATCTATAATGTTGTAGAAGAAATCAGAACGAAATTCGAGCGGTAGAGATGAAATTTTTGCTTCGGGACACAACGGGTATTAAAGGAAAGATTGGGAAAAAATGGCAGGGAGGAGAGGTTGAAGACGAGCGCGTGAAGGACACGCGAGGCGCGTGGGAGGCCGCGAGTGGAAGTGCGATTGCGCGCGGATCAGGCGCGTGAGAAACGAACCCCGACCTTGTCTTGGCGCGTGAGGGCGCGTGAGCAGGTATTTTGGCTTCCGGTTTGTCCGTTCGACTCCTTTTGACCTGTCCTATCAAAATTGGTCTATACTTATGTTGAAATTGATAAAATATAGGTCTGATAGGAAGGAATTGTGTTGAAATACTATTAAACGTACATTCAAGGAGGAAAAGGAGTTCGAAACCAAGTAAGTAGCGTATCGACCTTTGAACTAGTTCTTAACTTGGTTTTACAACATGTGAGTATGTTGTTTACCTGATTAAGAACTTAATATGTTATGATGAGCTTTGATGATATTGAGTGTTTATTGTATATTGTGACTGCTTGCCTGTGATGTAAGCCATGATATAAATGATTGTCAGAATGTTCTATGTGTTGAACATGATACATGTATGAAAACATGCAGTAACTGTGAGTATGTTATGCATTTAATAGAAAGGTTATGACTCTAAGATATGCTTATTGGTTGTTGAGCTATGGCTTATTTATATGAGTATGATAGTCTACTAATTCCCGCGGAGTTCCTGGGCCAACGCGCTGTGTGCTAAGTCAGGGAGCATGAGTACTCCTGACCGTTGGTATATGAGATAAACAGGCCGCCAGAGCAATTAGTAGACGGGGCCGTATTTGACCGAGAGCGAGTCTTACATACGAGTCCGAAAATTCTAGATAAGCATATCGAGAGAGAGTCAGTAACCTAGCTGGAGGTAGCTGAGATACCTCATTAATGAATAGATGACCCTAGTAAGAGAAACTAGGAGTCAATGTCGAATAAAACTTAAAAACATTTGCATGTTAAGCTGGAGGTAGCTGAGATACCTCATTAATGAACAGATGACCCTAGTAAGAGAAACTAGGAGTCAATGACGAATAAAATTTAAAAAACACCCTGGAAAAGATTTAGTTATGAATTCATATATAAAGTTGGCTACTTACTGGGTAATTTAATTACTCATCAAAATTATTTTTAACTTTTCTTTCCAGATTTAGTTGATGCAGGCCAACCGAGGACGAGGGCGAGACCAGCGGGCTAGGAACTATTTGGGAATCCATGTCTGTGTCTGTTTTGTGTACTTATGCTTTCGCTGTCAAGAATCTACTTCGGTTGTTTTAAGTTTAAATAGCACTGGTTTGAAATGTTTTACTTGATGTTTTTGGAAATATTTTTTTGAAATTTATCATTGGTTGTCGGAGTTTATTATTGAGGCCAGTAGTAACTCCTGTGAATCGCGTTGACGATGAGCGGGGTGTTACAAGTTGGTATCAGAGCCTAGGTTATAGGTTCTGTAGACAGTCTAGAATAGACAGTATGGATTCCTTTAGTCCAGCTCAGCGGTATCTCGCCTCGGTTAGGTAAGTGATGTATGATTAAATTGTATCAAAAGTTTAAAAGAATTGATGATGACCACTTAATTATGTATGTGACAGATATGGTCGTATTTAAGAATTTAGACCCTGGTACGTCCAATGTGGACTTGGGAAATGAGGGGCAGCCTGTAGAGGGAACTGCTCCAGCAGAGGCGATTCCGGAGCCTGCTGCTCAGTCGGCATCTAGAGATCAGCCGACTGTTGTGATTACTTTGGAGGCATTACAATCATTGATTGAGAGTCAAGTAGGTCAGGCGGTGCAGAGCCGGGTGGACCAAGCGGTACAGGCAGCCCTTGCTGGTCTTGGAAGCCAGGCGGCTCCAACAGCTCCTGTATCGGGCCAGACGACATTAGTGTCTGAAGCACCAGGAGTAGGTGTTCAGACAGTAATACCTCCAACACGGTTGACAGAGCTACCTGGTACAGCTGTGGTGACAGAGGCACCATCGCGGGTAGTAACTTATGGCCGACGATGTATGACAGAGGAGAGTGAGTACATACGAGATTTCATGAAACTTGCCCCGCCAACTTTTGGAGGAAAAGGGACTGATCCTGAGGCAGCTGAATGGTGGTTGGAATGTATTGAAACAAAGTTTACATTCTACAACTGCCCAGAGAATCATAAGGTGTTGTGTGCTACATATTTGTTGGAGGGACCAGCCCATTTTTGGTGGAAATCAAAGAAGCCGAAGATGGAGGCTGGTGGGGCCCCAATCACATGGGCGGCCTTCAGACATGAGTTTTGTGAGAAATACTATCCTGCTCTAGCGAGATTGCGAAACCGAAAAGCATTTATGCAATTGGAACAGGGTGATAGGTCAGTAGAGGAGTATGAGGCGGAATTCACACGATTATCCAGATTTGTTCCTCTTATGGTTGCTACTGAGGAAGAGAAGACGGATCTCTTTATTCAGGGTTTGAGACAAGAGATACAGGGATCCGTGTCTGCCCATGCTTCTCAAGATTTTGTTACGGCTTATAATGCTGCAGTGAAATTAGATGCTAGCACCCCGAGGAATAATCAGGGTTCTAGCAGTCAGGTACGACCAAGTGGTAAACGAAAATTTATTCAAATATCCACGGGTTCGCAACAGCAGACGGTACCACAACGAGTTGATCGTCGGCCTTATTCAGGTGAAGGGAGGGCAGGTTGTAGTAAGTGTGGGTTAACTCATGCGGGATCTTGTAATGCTGCAGACAAGATATGTTATAACTGCGGCAAGACTGGTCATCTCGCCAGAGTATGTCGTAGTGCAAAGAACCCTAATATGATGCGCCCCGAGCGATCTGCTCCAGGTGGAGGAGGGGGTCAGTTGAGTGCCGGGGGACATCCTCAGGCTCGAGGTAAAGCCTTTGCCACGACAAGCAAGGCAGCGGGGGATGCCAGCACTGTGGTGACAGGTACTTTACCCATATCTGGCTATTTTGCTTATACTGTATTCGATTCTGGCTCGACGCATTCTTTTATATCATTATCGTTTGTCTGTCAAGCCCGACTTGAAGTAGAGCCTTTAGGTTATGAGATTCTAGTTTCTACACCTTCAGGAGTCATATTGATGACCCGTGAAAAGGTGAAACTGAATAAAGTAGAAGTATCCGGCCAACCATTAGACGTGTTGTTAATGGTGCTAGATATGTATGATTACGATATTATTTTGGGCATGGATTGGTTGTCTGCTCATCATGCCAGTATCGATTGTTATAAGAAGGAGATAGTTTTTCACCCCTCGATGGGAAAGAGCTTCCGGTTTCAGGGTACGAAGCTGGGAAGTGTTCCCAAGACAATTACTGCTTTGAAGGCTAGGAAGTTAATTGGTCACGGTGCTGTGGCATTCCTGGCTAGTGTGGTAGAAGTGGGACGAGTGGATACAGATGTATCAACTGTACCTGTAGTGAATGAATTCCTGGATGTTTTCCCTGATAAATTACCTGGTTTACCACCAGAGCGGGAAGTCAACTTTGGTATTGAACTAGAACCAAGGACAACACCTATCTCTAAAGCTCCTTATAGGATGGCTCCCGCGGAATTGAAAGAGTTGAAGTTGCAATTACAGGAATTGTTGAACCAGGGATTCATACGACCTAGTGTGTCACCATGGGGAGCTCCAGTGTTGTTTGTGAAAAAGAAGGACGGCACACTCCGTCTCTGTATTGACTATAGGGAGCTGAATAAGGTGACCATTAAAAATAAGTATCCTTTGCCGCGAATTGATGACTTGTTTGACCAGCTTCAAGGGGCAGCGGTATTTTCGAAGATTGATCTTCGTTCTGGTTATCACCAGATAAGAGTCAAAGAAGATGACATACCGAAGACAGCTTTTCGTACTCGGTATGGGCATTATGAGTTTGTCGTGATGTCTTTTGGCTTGACTAATGCCCCTGCAGTGTTTATGGAGCTGATGAATCGGGTATTCCAGGATTTTCTGGATTCTTTTGTCATTGTGTTCATTGATGATATCTTGGTTTATTCCAAGACAAACGATGAACATACAGAACATTTGAGGAAAGTTTTGTTGGTTCTGCGTAAACAAAGATTATATGCCAAGTTCTCAAAATGTGAGTTTTGGCTTCAAAAGGTAGTATTCCTTGGTCATGTGGTATCCAAGGATGGTATAACTGTTGATCCAGCAAAGGTGGAGGCAGTTATAGGTTGGGTTCGACCAACTACAGTTACTGAGGTGAGAAGTTTCCTGGGTTTAGCCGGATATTACAGGCGCTTTATTAAAGACTTTGCAAGGATTGCCGCACCACTGACTCAGTTAACCCGAAAAGGGAAGAAATTTGATTGGAGTCGAGCTTGTGAAAGTAGTTTTCAGGAACTCAAGGAAAGATTAGCGTCAGCCCCAGTGCTTATTGTACCTGACGGTACTGGAAACCTAGTAATTTATAGTGATGCCTCTAAGCATGGGTTGGGGTGCGTACTTATGCAAAACGGGAAAGTTATTGCTTATGCCTCTCGGCAATTAAAGGATTATGAACGCAATTACCCAACTCATGATTTAGAATTAGCTGCTGTGGTGTTTGCTCTGAAGATATGGAGACATTATCTGTACGGTGAGAGGATACAAGTATATACGGATCATAAGAGTCTTAAATATCTGTTCACCCAGAAAGAGCTCAACATGAGGCAACGTCGGTGGTTGGAGTTGGTAAAAGATTATGATGTAGAGATCCTACATCATCCTGGTAAAGCTAATGTGGTAGCTGATGCCTTGAGTCGTAAGACAGCTCACTCATCTGCAATGCTAACGAGACAACACAACATTCAGATGGAGTTTGAACGAGCCCAGATAGCTGTCTTGGTCAGGAGAGCGGCAGCTCAGCTAGCTCTTATGACTATTTGTCCGACGTTGCAGGAACAAATTATTCGGGGTCAGCAAAGGGACCCTTATTTTTCAAAAGTTGTGAGGCAACTTGAAACTGAACAAATCAAGGATTTCTGGATAACGGGTGATGGATGTTTGAAGTGGCAGAACCGAACTTGTGTGCCAAATGATGTAGAGATCAAGAGGAAGATTCTATCTGAGGCGCATGAGTCGCCCTATACGGTGCATCCAGGTGCCACAAAGATGTATCAGGATTTGAAAACATGCTTTTGGTGGCCTGGGATGAAGAAAGATGTTGCTGAATGTGTGAGTAGGTGTTTAACTTGTCAACAAGTTAAGGCACCTAGACAGAAACCAGCTGGATTATTGCAACCTTTAAATGTGCCTCAGTGGAAGTGGGAAGAAGTGACTATGGATTTCATTACAGGACTACCTAAAACCCAGTTAGGGTTTACAGTGATATGGGTCATTGTGGATAGATTAACTAAGACAGCCCACTTTATACCGGGTAAGTCTACATATTCGGTTGACAAGTGGGCACAATTGTATTTAAAGGAGATTGTAAGGTTGCATGGTGTACCAGTTTCTGTTGTGTCAGATAGGGATACGCGGTTTACTTCTCGATTCTGGAAGAGTCTTCAGGAAGCCCTTGGTACACAACTGAAGTTTAGTACAGCGTTCCATCCTCAGACAGATGGACAGACAGAGAGATTAAATCAAATTCTCGAGGACATGTTGCGTGCATGTGTACTTGATTTTGCTGGCAATTGGGACACCTACCTATATTTGGTGGAATTTGCCTATAATAATAGTTATCAGTCAACTATCCAGATGGCTCCTTTTGAAGCACTTTATGGACGGAGGTGTCGAACTCCAATATATTGGGAGGAGGTAGGTAGCAAACCGTTATTAGGTCCAGATTTGCTACGAACGACCAATGAGGCGATTCAGAAGATTAAGAAGAGAATTTTGACCGCCCAAAGTCGTCAGAAGAGTTATGCAGATATTAGAAGGAAGGACCTAGAGTTTGAGGTAGGGGATCATGTGTTCCTGAAGATTGCACCAGTTCGTGGTGTTTTGCGATTTGGTAGAAAGGGGAAGCTTAGTCCACGTTTTATTGGACCTTTTGAGATTCTCGAAAGAGTTGGCCCAGTAGCCTATAGATTGACATTACCACCAGCGTTGGATGCTGTACATAATGTTTTTCATGTTTCGATGCTGAGGAGGTATGTTGCAGACCCTATGCATATTCTTCATTATGAAGACTTGGAGTTAAAGGAGGACTTAAGCTACGAAGAACAGCCCATGAAAATTTTAGCACGGGAAGTGAGATCTTTGCGTAGCAGAGATATTCCCTTTGTTAAAGTTTTATGGAAGAATCAGCAAGCTAGTGAAGCTACTTGGGAAAGAGAAGAGGAGTTTAAACGAGAGTATCCATACTTGTTTAGGGAGTTGGAAACTTTCGAGGACGAAAGTTCTTAAAAGGAGGGTAGAATTGTAACAACCTAAAATAATGATAATATGTATTTATTTGTTGTGTGTTTGATGATGATGATGATAATAATAATAATTATTATTATAAAAAAATAATAATAATAATAATAATAATAATTTAAACAAAAGAAAAAAAAAAAAAAAAAAAAAAAAAAAAAATCGAAACGAAGCAGCTGCGTCAAGCAGCTGCTGTAAAGGGGGATGAGGGGCGGCGGACGCGTAGGCTGGAGGCATGGGATGGATGAGTGGATTGTTAGAGGGTATGGAGGCGTATTAGGGCCTTGATTAGGTTTTAAAAAGGAAGAAAAATGAAGAAGAGTGATTAGCGAAAAACCCAGAAAACAGAGGAGGAAATTTTTGAGAATTCGAGTTTTGGTTGCTTAAAATTGGACATCAATCGAGGGTAAAGGAAGAGGGGTTGTTGCTGAGGAATCATTTGAGGAAGGGGGATACGGCCACGAGCTGAATCGGACGGTGATTCGAAGGTAACGAAAAACCCATATCACCGAACCTTTAAATCTCGATATCTTGATTCATATTGCATAATAAGTTATGAAATAAGGCTTGTTAGAACCGTAGTTAGAAGATCTATAATGTTGTAGAAGAAATCAGAACGAAATTCGAGCGGTAGAGATGAAATTTTTGCTTCGGGACACAACGGGTATTAAAGGAAAAGATTGGGAAAAAATGGCAGGGAGGAGAGGTTGAAGACGAGCGCGTGAAGGACACGCGAGGCGCGTGGGAGGCCGCGAGTGGAAGTGCGATTGCGCGCGGATCAGGCGCGTGAGAAACGAACCCCGACCTTGTCTTGGCGCGTGAGGGCGCGTGAGCAGGTATTTTGGCTTCCGGTTTGTCCCGTTCGACTCCTTTTGACCTGTCCTATCAAAATTGGTCTATACTTATGTTGAAATTGATAAAATATAGGTCTGATAGGAAGGAATTGTGTTGAAATACTATTAAACGTACATTCAAGGAGGAAAAGGAGTTCGAAACCAAGTAAGTAGCGTATCGACCTTTGAACTAGTTCTTAACTTGTTTTACAACATGTGAGTATGTTGTTTACCTGATTAAGAACTTAATATGTTATGATGAGCTTTGATGATATTGAGTGTTTATTGTATATTGTGACTGCTTGCCTGTGATGTAAGCATGATATAAATGATTGTCAGAATGTTCTATGTGTTGAACATGATACATGTATGAAAACATGCAGTAACTGTGAGTATGTTATGCATGTTAATAGAAAGGTTATGACTCTAAGATATGCTTATTGGTTGTTGAGCTATGGCTTATTTATATGAGTATGATAGTCTACTAATTCCCGCGGAGTTCCTGGCCAACGCGCTGTGTGCTAAGTCAGGGAGCATGAGTACTCCTGACCGTTGGTATATGAGATAAACAGGCCGCCAGAGCAATTAGTAGACGGGCCGTATTTGACCGAGAGCGAGTCTTACATACGAGTCCGAAAATTCTAGATAAGCATATCGAGAGAGAGTCAGTAACCTAGCTGGAGGTAGCTGAGATACCTCATTAATGAATAGATGACCCTAGTAAGAGAAACTAGGAGTCAATGTCGAATAAAACTTAAAAACATTTGCTATGTTAAGCTGGAGGTAGCTGAGATACCTCATTAATGAACAGATGACCCTAGTAAGAGAAACTAGGAGTCAATGACGAATAAAATTTAAAAACACCTGGAAAGATTAGTTATGAATTCATGAAAGATAAAGTTGGCTACTTACTGGGTAATTTAATTACTCATCAAAATTATTTTTAACTTTTCTTTCCAGATTTAGTTGATGCAGGCCAACCGAGGACGAGGGCGAGACCAGCGGGCTAGGAACTATTTGGGAATCCATGTCTGTGTCTGTTTTGTGTACTTATGCTTTCGCTGTCAAGAATCTACTTCGGTTGTTTTAAGTTTAAATAGCACTGGTTTGAAATGTTTTACTTGATGTTTTTGGAAATATTTTTTTGAAATTTATCATTGGTTGTCGGAGTTTATTATTGAGGCCAGTAGTAACTCCTGTGAATCGCGTTGACGATGAGCGGGGTGTTACACTTAGCTAAGTAGGAATGTTCGTCAGTTGGGTCGGGATCCAATTATTATAAACTCAACTATAAAAATATTGGGTTTGATTGGTTCACGTTGTTTTTTATTATTTATTTTAATTATTTCAATTTGAAAAATTATATTTTAAAGTCTTAATATATGCACTCCACAAAATATTCACAACTTTTAAATTCACATTAATTTACGAAAATTATTTTTATTTGCTATCAAATCATACGAGTGACGAAAAATACGACATTATTATGCCATTTTTTTTAGAGAATCTTTTCCGAATCTAAAAAGGAATTAGGGTCATTTTCAAATTTTTTAGTGGAAAATAAAGGATGATAAGATTGTGACATTTAAATTAATTTTGTCTCACTTAATTAAATTAACATGAGAAAAATATTCAAAATTGTTCCCACAACAACATTCGTTTATTGCATGTGACACGTGGCATACATTCTAAACAATAAATATTTTTTAGTCCTTCAATAAAAATACCTTAAATTTCGTAATTGTTGCAAATAATATTTATTATTATCTCTTAAAATTTTAAATTAATATTAAAAAGTACTTTTTTTAAGTTTTCAAAATTTCATTTTTTTTAACACTTTTAAAATCTTCAAAAAAACACTTTTAAATTTTTTTAAAAATTTAAAAACACTTTAAACTTTTTAAAAAATTCAAAAATACCACAAAAAGTTTGGAGATAATCTGCAAAGGGACTGTAATAAATTTTTTGAAATTTCATTGATATTTGTAATTTTTTTTAAATTGGAAGGATATTAATGTAATTTTTTAAATTTTTAGAATATTTTAAAAATATTATTAAAAGTTGAAGGTATAAAAAATAATGATAAAAAGTATTTTTTAAAATTTAATATTTTTATTAATTTATCTTTTATTCAAAATTCAAACTATAACTTTGTTTTTTATAACTATAACTAATGATATAAATATTTTTTTAGAAATATTTATTAAAACTATAGGTTATTCAAACGAAGCATGTTGTTATACCTTCCAAATTTGTTAATAAGGCAATAATTTAAATTTGTAAATAAATTTTATATAATTTTTGTAAAATACCAAAATTAGATTTTTAGAAAATTAAATACCAATAGCCATGAAAACGTGGGACCCACCAATTTGGCCCACCATTGCTCGCCGCGCTCCCATAATAATTACTCCTAAAATTACCAAATAGCCCTCAAACTGATCAAAATTTCACAACTTACCCAGCCGCCGTGGCGGAGATCGAAGTTCCTTCGCTGATTAGAAACCCGCCGTCTGTAGCCCTCTGAGTGTAATATTTGGCCAGCGCCGCTCCCGGAATCCCATTCAAAGCTCTGCATCTCGTCATCGGCGCTAGAACTACTCTGAAAATCGGTCACCAGATCCGCCGCCAAACACAGATAAAAACAACAATCCATCAATCAATCAATCGATTGGTTCCGAATCAAACTCCGGCGAAACCTCTGTCTCCGAAATCGAGGACTGAAAACAGAGGATAGGCGGAAGTAAGAGATGAAAGAGAACGAACCTGTGAGAGAGATCGAACTTCCCCATCCTGAACGGAGAGAAGAGTGTAGCGGTTCCATTTCTCGCCGGAGTTTCAGCCATTTTCAATGAGTTGGGATCAGAATTTGCCGACGGCTACGAGATGTGGGGAGCTTAATATACAAAGGCGTTTCCTCGTTTTAAGTGGGAGTGGAGAATTTGATCAAGGAGTTGCAGTCCAAATATTTTTTACTGGTCGGCGAAGGAGATAGTAATCTGGTGCATCCGAGTCTAGATTTGGACCTGTGTGTACGAGTATTGGCCGTCGGATGAAGCTTGATTGAGTAGGTTGGTGGATCCAAGTCAAAGCTAGGGTCTGAAAATGAATTAAGGTTACAAAAATCAATTTATACTTTTTTTTTTTTTTTCAATTTACATTCTCGATTATTATCTTAAAAAACATGAATTTATGCAAATTTATAATTATATCAAATAAACTTTTAAACTTTCATAAATCATTCAATTTAGACCTTTAATTTTAAAATTACCATTTAAAAAATGATTCATCGTATAAACCGAACAGATCAATTATAAAAAGTTCAGAAATTTAAACCTTTAATTTTAAAATGTTTCTCGTCTTTCAAAAAAATATTGAAGAAATACTCTACTTTTCATGTTAAGTTTTGTATGAAAAACGTCAAAGTTTCCTTTAAATAATATTACTAAACTTTTAAAAGTTTCAAAAATACTCACAATCTATG
Source organism: Cucurbita pepo subsp. pepo (assembly GCF_057944985.1). Lineage (NCBI taxonomy): Eukaryota > Viridiplantae > Streptophyta > Magnoliopsida > Cucurbitales > Cucurbitaceae > Cucurbita > Cucurbita pepo. Next base: position 10,375,010 of record NC_141801.1, read on the forward strand.
AAAAAAAATGTTAAATGTCGTCATTTATACTTTTATGGATCATCAAGGTCCATGTTATTGATAGTTATTAAAAAATTTATTGTCATCCAACGTTATGTTAATTAATATCGTCATCACATCAACGTCTTTTTCTTTAAGCAAATGTCAATGAAACTTTTAAATTAGGCCTACGATACAATTTTGAAAAGGAGTTGATACAAATTTAAAAGCTTAGGTGGTGAAAATTAATTCATACACCTAAACTTCATGTGTTGTATTAAAAAAAAAAAATAACTAATAATTGTATCAATTTAAACCTCGACTCTTATATAAGAGTATTAATTTATACTTTCCATTCACTTCCATTTAAAAAACATTACTTACATAAATAAATTAATCTAGATCATCTATTTCAAATAATTAATGATTATCAAATAGACATTTTTTTACATTTGTTTCTTTCCGAATCAATCATAGTCTTACAAACTTTACCAATAGTATAGAAGAATCCATTAGTTCATAAAAATGGCTGAATACTCTACGATTGAGTTAATATCTCCAAAAACATATATGACAAAAATGTAGACGGAATCAGAATCAAAATAACAAAAAGAAAATAAATTGCACCACGTAATCACAAAAAAAATAAAATAAAATAATAATAATACATTGAGACCATCATGTACGAAATGGAGACTGCAAATAAACATTAGTTCATAAAGAATAAACCGACACGAGATTGAAAAAACTTAGGAATTCAAATACAATCTAAACCAAATTGTAACCACAAAAAAGGTAGTTTTTATAAATTTTTTCAGAGATATAATGCAAGTAATCCAACAAAGAAAGATGAAAAAGTAAAATAGAAAAAGGGAAGTTATTTTTAACAGGAAAAGTAAGCCTGTCAAAGTTTTTCGAGAGGGGTCCCTTTGTTTGTACCTGAAAAGCTATGCATGTGGTTGAATCAGCCATTCATTCAGATTCAAACAACAACTGAGCTGGAGCACCATCTCTCTCAACAAATGCCAAACCTGGAACACAACCATCCGAACACATTTAACTTTCTTCCAAACAAAACCCAAATCTATCCAAATCCACTCCTTGCCTCCCATTTCTCAACCCAACCTTCCACCTCAAATTTATGATTCTAATTCATCCTAATCTAAGAGTATCGAATAAGGTTTCGGGTAATTTAACATGATATTAGACCAAGAAGGTAAGTTCGAGCTCCTACTACTACAATGTTGTTCGACTCACCGCTTAAAAAACTCGCCTCCCCAGCTTCCCCAGCTATGGCATTCACTTCTACAAATCTTCTAAACAGTACCAACCAAAGCACAGGTCACATACATACATGTTTCTACTCTTTTCCTTTAACGATCCAAAACTACTCTTCTAAAGTGTTATAAGAATCAATCCCTAATCAGCTAATAGAAAACTAAAGAGAGATGTATAAAGAACTGAGCAGTAGAGTTAAAGAGATTAGAAGAGCAGCAAGCCAAAAGGTAAAATACTTCTGTAGTAAACTGTAAAGTGGAAGGCACAGAGCACAGCAAAGCAAGCAGTTGGGAAATAAAACAAAGCAATTTCAGTATCAGCCTGAAACTCAGAAGGAAAAGGATAAAAAGAGGGGTGTATTTTCTGTTTTGATCAGAACTTAAAAGACCCCCTTCTTCCTGAGCTGCTGAATCGCTCATTTTTTACAATTTTTGAAATTGCAAAAAGGCCAAATGGGTAAGTGGGGGTTGCCGGGAGGAAGTCTGCAAAATCCTGAGGAAAAGTAAAAGAGTTGGAAGCAGACAGTAAAAGCTCGTACCGTACAAACAAACAAAAAAATTTCTTCTTCTCAGGCATTGGCTTCTGACACCAACTCTTTTGTGTCACATTTTATAATAAATTCTCTTAAATCTGTATTTACACTGCTATTTATTTCCCCTTGCTTTCGTTTGTGGGTTTCTGTAGAGATGTCAGAGACAAGAGCTGCAAAAAAAAGGCCAGTTTCCCTCCTCAACCAGAAGTTACAGAAAGATGCAGTCATAATATGAACACTTGAACAGGCAAGAAGAGAGAGGGAGAGGTGGGCATGCAACACCATAATCAGAACCATTAGTTTATCAATTGCTGAAGACTCTGCAACCCAAATGGTCTCTGAAATAAATATACAGTTCAGGGCATACACGATACTCAGAGGGCTCTAGTAATAATCTAAACAGAGGAGCCTCCCACTCCCTGACCTGGTTTTTTATCATCTCCCTGGAGCTCTGTCTTGCTTGCGATTTGAAGTTCTTTGTTGTTTCTCTCAACTGATAAATAGACTTATTTTTATCTATTTCAAGTATGTGCACCAGAAGTATGTTTCCCTTCACCTCAGCTCAGTGGCAGGAGCTTGAACATCAAGCTCTCATCTTCAAATACATGGTTTCCGGCATTCCTATACCTCCTGATCTCCTCTTCAGTATTAAAAGAAGTACCTTGGACTCTCCTTTCACTTCTAAGCTTTTCCCCCACCATCCTCAACATGGTAAATAAATATCTCTCTATCTCCCTCTCCCATTCTCTCTCTTTGTCTCTCAGAAATGTTTCTGTTTCATGCAGTAGGGTGGAACTATTTGCAAATGAGTTTAGGGAGGAAGATAGACCCAGAACCAGGGAGGTGCAGAAGAACTGATGGGAAAAAGTGGAGATGCTCAAAAGAGGCGTATCCAGATTCGAAGTACTGTGAGAGGCACATGCATAGAGGCAAAAATCGTTCAAGAAAGCCTGTGGATGTTTTGAAAACGACAGCAACAAATGATATTAACCGCCTTTCAAATCCAGCGTTTTCTTCCCTAACCAACAATTCATCCTTACTCTCCTATCGGCCCTTCCCCGCTCATCAAATATCTTCAACTTCTAATGGGAATGGCCTATCACCCCAAGACACTAATACCCTCTTGCTTCTGGAATCTGGTTCTTACTCGGACAGAAACCCAGATTACAGGTTTGTAGATTATTCTACTCTCTTTGGAGTTGAAGATTAATATTTAGTATTGAGATTCTGACTTTTGTCCATCTTCTGTTATTAACAAGAAGAAGTAGGGATACTTATGGGCTAAAAGAGAAAGTAGATGAGTATGCCTTCTTCTCACAAGAACCATCTGAAAGTGCTGCAAGAGCCGATTCTCTGCAACTGACACCACTAACGATGAGTTGTTCTTCTCTATACCCAAAACAGAACAACTGCTCTTCTTTGCAGAATGATCAGTCCTGCTATCAGCTTCACCAGAGCCTCACAGACCCTTTGAAGCAACAAAAGAGAGATGAATCACAGAAGACAGTTCATCGATTCTTCGATGAATGGCCTCCAAAAGAGAGAGGATCACGGCTTGATTTCGAAGATAAATCATCAAATACTGGCTCAGTTTCCACCATTCGGCCCTCAACTTCGATTCCCACCACTTCCAACGACTTCCCCATTTTCGGATTCAACAACCCATAATGAAACCTGGCCCCGAACTCCCTTTTTCTTTTTTTTTTCCTTTTCTCCAAAGTTGGTTTGTTCCTGTGCCTGATCTCCAGGGTGACCCCAGTTGTTCCTTATTGAATTTTATTTGGTTTCCTAGGATGTACTTTCGGCTGAGCTTCATCCCATCTTTTTTCTTATGTAGGGTGGGGTTCAATTGGGCCATGGGTTGTTTATTAAACGAATGTTCCATCGTTTTTTATTCTAGTGTAGACTTTTCTACATCATTTCTTACTTGAAGGGTTTTGATCCCTTGGACACTGCATAGGCATGGAAATCAAATCTACTTCCACTGATTTGGACGGAATGGATCAATATGCACATTTAAAGTACGCTATTTCAACCTTTTGTATACTAAAAAAAATCAGTCTACCTGATTAAATCAATTGAAGGGAAGATGATATCAAGTTCAACTTCCCCCAACTTCTTCCTCAACCTTCAACTTCATTTGTTCCACCTTTTCCAGCAATTACTATTTTCCATATAGAGGGAAAAAAAAAGACAATCTGCTGGTTAGAAAGAGGAAAAATAAAGATGCCAAAATGATAACAGTTGTAACTTTCAACATCAATAGTTTTACTGCCCATCATCAATGGTTGACACACAAATAGGAACGTTTCCATATTTAAACAAAATATATTTTGTAAAGCATTGCAAGAAAAAGTAGACAATGCTCATCAATTCTTCCACTGACCTGTCATCGATATAATGAAAATCCAGAGTTGCAGCAGAATGGGTGTTGTCGGCACATAAAACAACGCGTCCCTGAAGATTCCAACATTAGGGATAAAGATTGGCTTCAGTTGCATTTATTAGCAATAAATAAAGATCAAGTTGGGAGACAACCTTCGAAAATCTTTAATATCCTGTTGCACAAAATGAAAATCCATCTATTCTTCTAATTAATCACCGGTAAATTTTACATGATAAAAGTGAAAATACAGTTTCATTATTCTAATAATGTATTAATCCCTGAAGCAATTTATCAGTCCGACTCTCTAAATTGCAGTTCTAATAGAACCTCTAACCATATGAATACAAAACAAATTTTACTATGTTGAGAGCCTATCAGATGATAAAGAGAAAAACATTCTAAAATTTACTCTTCTTCTGGCCGTAATATCATTAAAAGTTTAGGTAAGACATTGATGCCTCGGGACACTGGGCAACAGAAGCAGCCAATGTAGGTGTGGTAATAATCCGTCAAGCTGCTGCATTTCACCTTAACTTGAGGGAAGTTGGTGGTAGAACCCGATTTGAATATCTTTGCCGAACCAAGTTCGAGAGTTAATAAAGGCACATATTGTTTGGATTACTGCCATCTCATTTGATTTCTCCATCACTACCCTCTAGTCCAGCGGAGTTTTCTCTTTCAAGTCTGGACTTTCCCTGCGTGTGCATAGGCTCATCGTCTTCCGATTCCGACCATGTGGCCCTTCGTCGGCCTGCATTGGATGAAGGTACACCCTGCAACTTCAAAGACCAAAAATTAACTAAATGACCCAAACTAATCCAACAAAATACCCAAAAAGGTGTATAATATACAAAAAGAAAAACCACTTTGGAAGAATAGAGAATGACAGTTACACTGATTAGTAATTCAACCTTAACAATAGCCGACCAATAGATTTAGAAAGGACAGGTGAACGGAGTAAATTGACTCTAAATCATGATCATGAAGAGACTCGTAGAGATTCAAATACTTCATTAAAATGAACACGTCGTAGACTCAAAATTAGATGCAATAATTTATAGCAAGAGGCAGTATCAAGAGAATCTACTTGAGTTCAGACCAGAGATGCCAATCTTGTCTCAAAGATAATATCGAGGTAGTAAAAAGATATTACCGCTTCATCCTCAGCATCAGAATCTTCAAGCCCAGCTTCAGCAAGAGCATCCTGATCATTCCCTTCTACATCATCGTCCTGATCATTCATTTGGCTGTGGGACTCCCTATAACTTATGTTATTATCCTCATTGTCTAGTTCTTGATCATCCATCATATCATTATCAGCCTCCTCTGTCTCATAATGCGATTTCCCCTTCCTGTCTTTCTTTCTCCTCTTTCCACCTTTCCTTCTCCTCTTCTCACTATTACCAGCTTCATCGTCATCAATCTCTGACCTTTCTCTTCGTTTAGCAGGTGTGGTGCTCTTCCATTGCTCCTGGAGGAAAATTAAATGAGCTACTCGAGGTATCAAGTAAAAGATAGTCATCCAAATAGCATGCAACAGACACGACATCAACTTCTATTAACAGAAAGTGTGCATTACTCAGCACCACTAAAGTGCATACGCAAACTCAAGCTTAAAACCCTGCTCTAATGAATAAAGGGGATTTCTCTAAAATATTACACACTAGAAAAGATAAAATGTTTCACCTTCCCCTCTAAATCACTTAACTTTGTATGAAACCATAAATCCTACTCTGACATGATAAGTAAATAAATGACGAGTGTCTGAACAAAATTCCTTCAATACCCTCCATTACCAATAGAATGCAGGTGCTCGAAATGCATGCCTTTTTAATTTCTCTTCACGTGTTCCACAATTCTAAAGTTCTGCGACATTATAATTGAAATACTCACAGAAACAATATAATTCAAAATAATTACCTTCACACGTTTAAAATGCTGCTCCTGTTGCATCATCCGCTTTTCCTCATCTTCCAGTTTTCTCCTCTCCAGCTGTTTTAGCAAATAATATCAGAAAAAAATTCATCACTCACTATAACTAATTCTCTTTTTTGAAAAAAGGTTAAATATAATAATGATAAAAAACAACTCTGTACTTGAAATTTCCTTTGTTCGTCTGCTTTTCGACGGGCATCCTCGGCAAATGCAACTTGTCGTGCTAGTTCTTGTCTTTGACGGATCTGCTGCTCTTCATGTTCTGCTGCTTTGAGGTGAACTCCAGCAGCTTCCAGCAAGTGCTTGCAGTAACACACATGAGTATCAATCTTCTTCTCATCAAACCCATGAAAGTGGAGGTTGGAGGCAGCAGATAACTGACTAAAAACACGAACAGCATTTTCCAGCTCCACTACTGTTGAACGCACCTAATAGATTTCATTGGGGCAAAAAACAATTAATGCAATAGCCATGCAAAAGAGGAGACGTGGGGTAAAAGATTGAAAAAGCATAATGGAGTGATTTAATTTGTGATCTAAAGGTTATTATAGATAAATTCATAATTTCCATGGTTTTACAACTCAATTATACCTGAGACGCTAGGAGCTAAATAAATGATATGCCAACCCAAAAATTGACCAAGGATGATTATGCAGAAAACCAGGGTTAAAATCCTGTTCCCTAACAGGTATCGCCATCTTTACATTGAAGTAAAACAAATCATAATGTTTGGTTGAAGTATAACAAATCCTAATATCTGACTGCTGATAAGACCAGAACGTTTGATCATCTTTCTGAGTGTTGATTCCTTTCTTTTGGATAGCTATGGACGGATTGTTTTCATCATCAAGTTTGAAGAAACTAACAGGTAATAAATTGATTATTCAGATTCACAAAGCTTCAGAGTAAATTCAGATCAAGTCCAGTCTCAGAATATTAAAGCTAGGAATGTCTTATTCCCCGCTCTAGCCCTATAGGCATTGATGAAATATTTTCTCATGTCTTATAAAAGAAAATGTTTCTGGACTGTCCTGTCCACGTCCAAAAAAAAAAATGAAAAATGGAGAAGTACTAACAGTACTAAAAAGAAGAATGAGCCAACTCCATTATGACATCTTGAAACATCTGTTTTTTCATCAAACTGATAGTAATTTAAACTAATATGCCAAAACTTGAGGGAATGATGAGCAATCCAGGGTTGACTTATTAATGACTTCAGACCTTATAGAAATGAAGAAATGTCTCCACAGATATTTAACAGCAATAAATATTTAGGCCAAAAGTATCGAGAAACAACCTCATCTGCTGTCCTTTTTGTCTTTTGTAGTGTTGAAGCTGAAAACTTCTGCATTGCTACACCAGCATCAAATCTTAAAGTATAATTTGAGGGTGCCAAGTGGATAGCTCTCAGTAGGGTCTTTTTGCAGTCTTGCCACTGTTCAGCTTCATAAAATGTACGAGCTAGATAGAGAAGAATTTGATAATCTGTATTGTAATAAAACTTCCGCAAGCAATTTTGATACTGCAAGATAACAATTGGCATTAATTCATGGATGCAATAATGAAAAGAACTTTTTGTTAGTAAGATGAGGACACCTATAATTTTTCAGCGAACAAGATATAAGTATATACCATTTTCACAGCTAGTGAAAAGTTTCCTTGAGCAAAATAGACATGTGCCAAATTGATCCACACATCTGGCATCTGGACAAAAATGTTCCCACTTGCAGCTTCTTGAACCTACAACAACTGAAAGTTAGCAAAAGGTGCAAATAACCATAATTCTACAAGATACAGGTTTTAAAAGAATACAAGTGCTCACTTGTGTAAAAATATCTTTCGAAACATCAAATTGACCTTTTTCAGCCAGGATGACCCCAGCTCCATTAGCGGCATACAAATTAGCAGGATGTTGTACCAGAACCTGCTCAATTAAAAACAAATACCAACCATTAAACTGCAAGATTAAAGACAATTTCCACAATTTACAATGAAGAAAACCCAGAAGATTGAACATAGGCCACTGAATACGAGATGCCTACTGAATAATCAACATTAATTTATGAAGTAGTTTAACTTCTTTATCCATTAAAATTAGGGCATCAAAAAACTCATACAAAAAGAACATTTTTAAGATCTTTTTAATATAATATTGCACACGCTATTTTTAATAGAAAATAATACATTCATCATCATCCATTTAAACAAGTGCATTAAATGAGTCTTTTAATCAAAAACATTGCAGTATATGATAAAAGATACATGAACTTCATTCCATCAACTTTGACAGACCAAAATTACTTGAATTTAATCTGAATGCCAGTAGAAACGTTTGACCATGTGTGGATATTGAAGCAATCAATAGAACCTAATTAACAAAATGAAGAGCGAGATAGGGAGGATAAGAGAAAAGAAAGAAAACTGAAAACATACCCTTGTATATAGTTCTTTAGATTTTTCCAAATGGGTAGCCTCCAACTTGGGATTTCTTTTCTCATTTCGAAGTGCAGCAAAGTAGTTCCAGTTTCCCTGGCCAAGGTTAAAAGAAAAATTAAAGAAAATAAAAACGATGTTTGAATGGTAGATACAGATAATAGTGGAGAAAATTAACAAATAAGAGGTGTTATGCAAATATGATTTACAGAAATATCGCTCATTTGACGTATACAGAAACAATACATTCCTTAGAATAAGGATAGTAATACTTCACAAGAACTAAAATGAATGTGCACAGTGAAAAGTAACCCACCAAAGAAAGAGTCGCATAAGAATCCTTTCCATCAGTGGCTTCACCTGCAGCCCGGAAAGTTTCTTTTGCCCTAACCCAGTCATCATTTTTTAACTCAAGCTCGCCTAGCATAGACAAGGCATTTGAGCACTTCTCGTTCACTTTCAGAGCATCATTAACCTACGAAAGAAAAACATTATTGACAATACAAGATTGATTTCAAGATATAAATAGAAAAATACGGGTGGAAGAGCTAACAAACCAATTCAATGCTTAGTTGAACATAGTTTCTAGCTTTTGCAATGGACGCAAGCCTCAGGTAAGCATCTACATAGTCTGGATACTGTCACAAGGAAAGAGGTGTTAAAAGCAAAGTGCAATAAGGAACTCCAAAGAGCAACTAATAAAGTACAAACACTTACTTTAAACAAAATCAAGCGATAGAGTACACTTGCAACTTCAATGTTATGCAACTGCTCTAACAATCGAGCCAGATTAAATAGAGTTGTGACTTTCTTCCATGGTAGTACGATTGAACGACCTTCCCTCTCCAGTCGATAAAATAATTCCATGTCCTTGTATTGAAGAACGGACGCACTTGCGTCAATAGTAGGGCATCTCTCTTTACCATCAATAAAATCTAGCCAAATCCCATCACCTAAAGCCTCCTTAAAAATTCTTTCAGCAAGCTGACAAAAATAGGAAATGAGAAAATTAAAAGAAAGAGGACAAAATTTGACAACTTGACGCAGAATAAACTTCAATGTAATCAATAAACTCAAACTCTTCTCTTTCAAAGTGAAGAACCCAACTTGCAACATTAGACCATACAAACCTCAAACTCTTCTCTTTCAAAGTGAAGAACCCCAAGATTGTTGAGCACTTCAATATGTACTTCTTGACCTCCCTTTTTTAAGAGATTGCTAGCCTGTTATAACACTCGATGTCAAAACAAATTTTAGACTATGCCAATAAGAAATAACTAGCTAGAAAGTAATTGCCGATCATATAGAGAATCTAATTGCAAAGTAAACAAAAAAAAAAACCCTACAGTCTTAAAGGCATCCAAAGCAGCTCCTTCATCAGTTGAAATCAACAATTCTCCAAGATCTAAAAAGGCCTGCAATGCAATTTAATTCTGCATTACATTACATGTAGTGAAAACTGAACAGAAGCAAGCCCATAATATGGGGAAGGTTGCATATGAATGTCTTAATTGTACTTGCTTCACCAGGAAGCAGAGAAATTGGATGCTTGTCCTAGACCTCCTATAAAAAGTAATGCAAAATGTAAAACGTTCAAGATGGTCATCTTAAAGGAAAATGGAATATTGAGCGTTCGCACAAATGAATGCTTGCTGATATCAAGAATACACAAATCTAATTGAACATGTACCAGGCTTAATGTCAGTTGGAGCCAAATCTTCTATAGACATCATCTTTTGGCTGATAGATTATCATACTTGTTACTTACTAATACTTCAAAGAAGACAAGTACTCCAATGGCCATAAGTCAAATACCATGACTAACCGTGAAAACTCAACACAAGCTTGTGAAAGAAATAATCTGTCAATGCCAAGGCACTAAAAGAAGTGTTGAGGGAACATTTACCGTCTTAAGTTTCACAGCTATGTAAAGTAATATTGATAAAATTAGGCCTTAGTACCAAGGCACAATTAAGGACCGTGAACAAATAAACAAGTCCGACATTAAGAGTTGGAGATGCCAACTTGCAACATAAAGACATTATAAAGTCTCCCAATTCCACCAACTTAAGGTCTACCTGTGCATCACGTGGATCAATTTTTGTAGCTTTCCTTAAAGTCTCCTGGGCCTTGTCAGCCTGTCCAAGCTGAACATAAATATGACCAAGTACCTACATCAAACCAGTTACTCAATTAATAAGACAAAACAATGAAAAATGCTAGAAAAAAAAAAAAGCAAGGACATGCAAGTAATGAAACACGAATCTAATATCTTTTAATTTCAACTCACTCACTTTCAGTGTATCACAATTGTCCGGACATACGTCCAAAACCTTCTCAAAATTTGACAATGCACTTCTAAGATCTCCCATCTTCAGTTGAACTTGACCCAACCCTATACCAATGAGACAAAATACCTGAAATCTAGAATTCAACCTCAAAACGCCATGGTAACAGCATCAAACAAAATAGGAAAAGGCTGTTATCACTTAAATAAATTGCTCTTTTATCAAACAATCGTATGCCATTGAAATGCCTTTGAACTATATTATAAGTATGTATGCAGTAAATACAAGGGAAAAAGAGGAAACACTCCAAGAAAGTAAGAAGTTGGTCATCTAAAGACTACACTTCCTGGTCATTATTACAAAAGTGTAAGCCCTTGGGACTGGGGCACAAAGCACCCAAAATAGAAAAATATAAATAATTTTTTATACATGAAAAACTAAATTGTTATGACTAATAAGATAATTGAAAATTTAAGAATTAGAGCTTTTGAAAGAGAATTTATAGAGAAATAAGGGTTTATGGAACGTATTTTTTATTACTTCAAAGAATAGAGAATTTATTGCCAAAGCACCCTTGTTTAAACATTAGTTAAGATAGCTAATATATTAGAGCTTCAAAAGCAGCAGCATGTTAAAGTACCTAAGAGCTTGCAAGGGAGAGAGGAGAGGGGGGAAAAGTTGGGGGAAAAAATGATTTGTCATTTGCTGAACTAGAACTATCCAAACATACCCAAAAGAAACTGTTGGTAAAGGCAGAAGGAAAAATAGGGAAACAAACTTGCCATAATAAGGAAATACAAACTCGCGAGGTTTATTAGCTTCCTTTGCAGATGCCATGTAGTACAAGCCAGCTTTCTCATAGTCTCCCTACAGACATTCTACCATCAGTATAATAATCTTCTTCTCCATTTCTTAACGTCATGAGATCAAGAAAGCTATCATACCTTGCTATGGTAAGACCGAGCAAGATTGTAGAAGGAATGAGATTTTGTAGGTCCATGGTTGGTAATGGCAAGCGCAGTTTCAGTCAATTGCTCCACCAAAAAGTGTTGACCAGTAAAGAAAAAGTGATTTGCCAAGTAATTCAGAGCCATTGCACAAAAAGGGTATACTTCAAATGCCCTCTGCATCTTTTCCATCCCATTTCTGATTCGACCAGCTGCCATGGTGAACAGACACAACAATTGAATCACTCAAATATAACCTAGCAAAAATAATTTCCATGAGAAGGAAAGAACACCATGATGAAACCTACCGTCATTTGTGTTCAGATCAATGATTGCCAGAGCAACAAGAGCCTCCACGTTTTCTGGATCCAACTGCAAGTGTAGACTTAAGAAATATTAAGCCAACATCAACTTCAAGCAGGTAAGTTTGCATAAATTTAATGGATGATTGGAAACGAATATCACTAGCCTGTAAAACTCTCTCAAATGCTTGCTTAGCCTTTCCATATTGTTTCAATTGATAGCGGCACAGGCCTATGCCAAGTCTCACAGCAGCAGGGCAATCAGGATACACTTGCAAGGCCCTCTGTTTGCAAATTCAAGTTACAAGTGCAAAGACATCACCAAATTGGCTCGAGACATTTATATCTTTTAATGAAATTAAGTAATCAAGGAAGAGAGCAAGTTGGTCCCCACCAAGCATAAATGATAACAAAGCAGATTCAAAGGTCACTTGTTAGACAGGAAAAGGTAACTGACCTTGTATAGCTCTAGTGATTCAGAAAAAAGTCCACGGTTGAATTCAACACATGCCTGCAGATACACCGAAGATGTTAAGGGGAGAAGAATACATCAACCAATACATCCACCCTCAGTCTTGTTTAAATAATTGGTTCAGACCTCAACTAAGTTTCTATACATTGTTAAATATGCTGTAACAATAATAATTCTACATCAGATTGATGAGACCAGGGTGAAGCACATAACCTCATCAGGCACAACAGATAGAATAGACTTATTCAATGTGCACTTTGAAAAGGTGTATAAGATATATTACAGTACAATATTAGGCAATTAACATTCAACCACTTCCAACTATCAGATAAAATAGACATGCAGATGCATTCCATCTGCACGGGACTCTATATAATAGTACCGCTGAAAAAACACTCAAACATCAAGGAGCAGTAAAAGAATTCATTTATAATCAAGGGTCAAAAAGGTTGTCATCTAGACGGCATCTTCTTTCTCATGATCTCAAGTTACCAAAGATCAGTTAATTGATGAGTCAAGTGAAAGATTTTGCTCGTACCTGACCTAGAAGAGCAGGAACATTGTCACGATCTCCATCTAAAACAATTTTGAATGCAGCAAATGCCTGTTCTACTTCCCCTTTGGTCAATAAAAGCTGACCTGTGAAATTTCAGGCATTTGAATTCCAAGCATGCTCAAAGAATAATAAAAAAGACATAAACAAAGGAAGTTCAAAAGCAGTTTAAAACAGATAGCAAAAAACTACCAATTGTGTTTAATTATAAAATTAAACTTAACACAAAATTTGTAGTTTGAAAGTTTACCTTTTCCAACCCAAGTTGAAGGTTCATGCATATCAATTCTTGATGCTTTATTGTAATATTGTGTAGCCAAAATGAAATGTTCTTCTTTTTCTCGTTGTTTTGTCTCAATTTTTCCAAGATGGCTGTAGTAAGCACCCAAGGCATTTAAGATTGCAATTCTTTCATATCTAACGTCAGCATAATACTCATCAATTTCTGCAACAATTACAAATTTACAAAAGTTGAGTTAAGATTGGAAGATTATGTGTGTGTGTGTGTGTGTGGGCGGGGGGGGGGGGGGGGGGGGGGGGGGGGGGGGGGGGTTAATGTGAGCTTATTTATTCTATTCAAGTAGTTCAAGTAGTATCAACTGATTAAGGTATTCAATTTACTCAGAGAGTAAATTAAAAATAATCTAAAAAGTCCAACATTTGAAAAGAAGCTAATAATAATACCTGGACTAGACCCTTCCTCCAGAATTTGGCGGAACTGTTCCAGTTTCCCTTGCTTGAAGTATTCCCTCTGGAATGTGTGAAAGGAATGGTAAATGGAAACTCAGACATGGGTATCATACATGATAAAAGCAAGAAACATATACTCAGAAAATAATATATATTTATAAAGAATAAACTTCTCGGTTTGATAGTCGAGTTATAATTGATCTCAAAGTAACAATTTTCTCATTATAGCCTCATCCTTGAGGCGTAACAAAACAGAGGAGGAGAATGCCATTAGTTTTAAACTAAAACTAAATACATCCTAGGAAATGCAAGATATGCTCAGAAATTCAAATATTCCACAGGAAAAGAGAATCATAAACTTGGGAACTATGGAATTGAAGCCAACACATTGGTAGTTGGTGGAACAAACAAACTGAAAGAGTACAGCGTATAATGTTGCTTAAGCTGCAGATTCAAGAAATCAAAGAAAACCTGGTGAGGTGAAGTTAATAAACCCTCCAATATATTGACCAAGAAGACTATATATGATCGAGAATAACCTTTTGGCAAGTAAAAGCTACATTCGAATAGGCAATGCTCATACATATCTGTACCACCAAGAGCTCATAACACAAAAATATCCGCAAAAATAGAAAGAACACACACACACATAGAAATTTCGGTCGCCGCCGCCTCATCGGTCAGTAATTATTAGAAAGACACGAGCATAATAATGCACCAAATTCATCCACACATACTCCAATTACTCAAAAATTTCGAAATTAGGTATCCTAAAATGAGACCGAGACCAAAACGAATCAATAAGACAGCAATATAAGCGAACGACAGGAACGGAAATCGAGCATAAAGGCGCATAGCATTTTAACATTAGAGAGTAGAACAAACCGCAATGATTAGCCAGAGATCTAACGGAGCTTGCTCGGCCTTGAGTATGTCGAGAATGTCAGAAGCATCCCTGGGGAGTTGATCGAGAGCTACCCTGACCTCCTCCTCCGAGTTCTGCACCGGTATGTACACACAAGCCATGGTTTTCCTTCGAAACGCCAAAGCAGGAGAAGCGGAGGAGTGGGAGAAAACCCCAGAATTGTTCGCCGGAAAACCTCGGAGCCTCTGTTTCTATTTTCCAACTCTGTTCTCTTCTTTCTCCGGGAGTAAAATCTCGCCTGATTCACCAAATTTTGATCATAGGGCACAATTAATACGTTCAATTACAATCTTAACGGCCTCTTTTACCAATTCCCTCTATTGGCCTTCCACACAAAAATAAATAAATAAATATATATATATATTTATCTGTTAACAAATTGTTTATATTGATTTTTATCCCTTCATATATCTATAATAAAAACGTCTAGATTTCAAAATTAAATTTTTTTTATTTTTTTATTTTTTTATTTGAAGATCTCGAAACATCACCCTATTCTTTAAAAGGTTAGACATCCAATTTCGAGATATTAAATTTGTAAAACAAATTTACATTTAAAAAACTTGATTTATTATAAAAGTATTAGTTTCAAATATTATTTTTATTTTTGTAATTTGATTGTTATTATTAATATATAAATATGGAGAAAAATAAACAAAAAAAAAAAATCTATTTTCTCGTCCATGTATTTTTTTTTTTTAATTTGTTTTATATTATAGGAAGATTGGCCACTCACTGACTTTGACACTGGACATTCTAAAAATGGGATATGGGTGAATTCAATAACAGCAGTTGTTGGCATTCCAGTCTTCTTCTCCTTTCATGGTCTACCAGGTGAATTCAATAATAGACGACTATTGACATTCCAGTCTTCCTTCTCCCCCTACCTAAAAGAGAATCCTGTGTTTCTTGGAATATAATTGAGAGGGAATAAAAAATGAGATTTTTTTTTAAGGTATAATAAAAAGTAAATAAAATTTAGGAATATTTAAAAAAATGATAAATAATTTAAAAATAGTTTATATATTTTAGATAATATTTATTATATTATTTATAGGTTTCTTGATAATAAAGTATATAAGTAGTTATTGCCGTGGGCGGCAACCTCCGTCACGTAAAATTGCAGTTGCGAACTTCCGGCGCGTCTCATGCACTCTCAGAACAGGTGAAAGCTTCTGCCGCCATTTTTCTTCTTCTCTCATCCTTCTTTCTTTGACTGTATATCGCCGGCACATCACGCTGTAAATAATTGTTTCTGCCTTTTCTTTTCTACTGGCCGTGCATTTGATCGTCAAAGTTCGATCACTGATCCAATATCTCGCTCGATATTGCTCTGTTTTTCGGTAATGCGTTTGTTCCATTTGTAACGACTGTGTTGCTCAATCCTGTATGCATGTTGAATTTTCCATCAATGTGGCATCTAGTTTGTGATTTGATGATCTCCATATTTACCAATTGGTGTTGCTACATTTGATCCGTCCAAGAGAGTAAGGCTAAAATAACTTGGCAGTTTTCTCTCTAATGGAGTGTGTTCTTTTGTAGTTAGAATGGTACATTGTGTAACTCTTACCGATTTCTTGTTTTTTTATTTTTGGAAATCTTATAACATCCTGGATTATGAGTGTGTTCGTTGTTTGATCCAAATCGATTAATGTGAATGCAATTAGACGACGGTTTTTGGTTTAAACGTCCCGACTTTTAATTCAAGAAAAAAATTTCTCGGATGAAGTATTTAATATTTTTCCGTGATGGAAGCGAATGTTCTATGAAGGTGAATTTCGTCCACTTAAAGGTGCATGGCTGAAGTAGTGAAGTTCATGGATTCAATTTCAAGTGGCATACGGGAAACGAATCAAGAACCTTTATATTTCCTCATGAATGATGCTATCCTAACTGTAGCGTTGTCTTAGTTGCATTCACAGTGCAATTTGAATAGGTTGACTGTGCAATTTTAAGATCAGGACATGGCAAGATGACTTTTGCATTTAACATTTAATAGTGACTGATCGTTATTGTCTTTTCAGAATTGACGAACGTTTGAAAATTAATAGCCATGGAGCAAGATCCGACCAAAAACAACGCAGCTGCTCAAAGGAAGGTATGTTCCGGCTTTCCCATCTATCTATTTGTTTGAGAAGTTATAAAATTTTATTTTGATCTGATGGAATGACCTGCTGCAGATGAAATTTGCTCCAAAAGCACCTCCTCGTCGTATACCAAAGACTGAAGTCAAAGCGTAAGCACGTCACTTTCAAATTTAGTAGCACCTCCAATTATTCCGAATTTCTGCTGCAATCAAAATGTATGTTTGTTCTTTGTAGAGAAGTATCAGAGGCTGCTGATGCTGCTCAAGCCAGGGATCTACTAAAACGCTTCAATGTATGTTTGCTTTCATTTATTTTCTGTTCCTCACATTCTTGAGCATATAGATTATCGAATGTATTACATTCTTGCTCTCCTTTTATCTCTTTAATTTCTCGATGTCTCATTGCAGGAAACTACCCAGAGGGCAAAGCAAAAAGTTGGAAAAAAAGGCCAGTTCCATAAATTAGTCATGTTTATAATTAATTTTTGTTTTGGTTCCGAAGTCAATCTCATAACTGATAATATAGCAATTTGAAAGATATCCTTACGAATTTTGGTTGATAGGGGTGATTTCTTTTACATATTTTTATATCACTATTATATCCAACAATACTTGATTGCTGAAATTTAGGTATTGTATGATATTTTTAATTAAAATTGAGGCTCGTCCCTTGTACCATCTCAAGGTTTTTGCCTCACCTCTTCAAGAGGAAAAACCTCGAGGCGACCTATAGCCTTGTAAAACTTTGTTTATTATAAGAATGAATACATATATGTGTGTGTGTGTTGGCTTATGTGTAACAATGTATACATCTATTTATATATGTGATTAAAATTTTGTCTAAAGATCTAAATATCTTAGGTAATTGTTGTAGGATCCTTTTCTTGAACAGATACCGATAAGAACACATGAATGTTTTAAGAAGACTTTGAGGGCAATTTTCAAATCATGAAAAATTGAGGGAGTATAGAAACATAATATGCTTTACTCAAAGCAGTTCTTCTATCTGGACTAAAGCAGTTCTATTACAGGATTTTCTACCATTCTATTTGGACTAAAGTTTATTGAAGTTGTAGGTTGATCCGTGGAGTCTGATAATACGATTCAACATATTAATTATAGATTATGTGGTTTTTCCCCAACTGTACTACATAGCATATCAGGGGAATGGGGTGAACTTTCTGTGAACCCTACAAACAATTGAAATCTACTTGCACTATGTTTAAGGTTCTTCTAACATGTCTCAATTTCTTGCATGTCTGTTATTTGAATCTGCAGCGGCACCTACACAAGTTGCATTTGGTACTGGAGGCACATCAAGCTCCTTAAGAACATATGGTTTTTCAAAAGCTGGAAATAAACTAAAAAATGAAGGTTCGCTACTAAACTACTAAAATCTACGCTATTCAAGATGTAATTGCTTGATTTGCTACATGTGAGATGTTTTCGATGCACTAAACTGCAAGATGATCTTGCAGATGGAACTCTTCCCTCTAGTACAGGCAAGGAGTATGTAGAACCGTGGGTCAGTAAAACATACAAATCCTCAATCCTTTGCAGTTCCTGTTCTTGCATCGGCCTTCAACATTAGTATGTCGATTTAGTAATTCGATTTCATTTTACTGCAGGATTATTACAGTTATTATCCTGTAACTCTTCCTTTACGGAGACCATATTCAGGAAATCCAGGTATCTTTATAAGTTCTTATTTATAAAAACTAAAATCGTATTAGTCTGAAATGTACTTTTGCATATTTCTTATCACTTATGGACAGTCTTCCTGTTGAATCCATGAAAAGTGTACCTGCATCTTCTGCATCAGTTATCTGCTCTAAGTTTTATGTATTACTTTATAGATTCTCTTAACGAGTATGAATTTGGAGAGGCTTCAGAATCCAGAACATATGATGAAAATACAACAACTCCTGCAATGGATCTTGGTTTACTGGTTAGTCAATGGATTAGATGGATGACAGCATAGCGTAGCCTCTTTTTGTTTCCAATTTTTTGCTTAATGGTTGATTGGCAGGAGGATAATCAAGAAACAAACATCTTTTTTCTACAATTACCACCTATGGTGCCTGTGACAGAGCAATCTTCTACTGCCGAAGGCATGGAAGCAGCCAACAGCTTGGAACAAAATAAAGGTTCACAACCTCCACAGAAAACTTGCACACTGAATGAGTTTCCTTCTGGCTCCATGGGTAAATTGCTTGTGTATAGGAGTGGTGCTGTCAAGTTAAAGCTCGGCAACATCGTATACGATGTGAGTATTGTTCTTCTACTTAATTATCAACTGGATTGGTCTCTTGAGATGAAATATTTTGTATTAAAAGCATGGAATCTCCGCATCAGCTTTCTGGAAGTTCTAAATCTATTGGGTTATGTGTTCCTTCTCACATCAGATTTTAAATCCGGGCAGGTTTCTTCTGGAATGGATTGTGGCTTTGCACAAGAGCTTGCAGCTATCAATGTGGAAGGGAAGCGTTGCTGCATTGTTGGGGAGCTCAGCAAGCGTGCCGTTTTAACACCAGATGTGGACTCCATGTTGAAGAACATCGAGGATTTATGATCGAAATTGACGGGAGTGATTTCTTTATCAAAGATTCGAGAGGGAATAACAACGAAACAAAAGATGGGTTAGTTTTTATTTATCTTTTGAGATGGTTTAGTTTTTCAAAACATCTTGGAATCCGATGCATAAGAGAATTCTATCCTCATGCATTAAGGAAAAAAAATTAATCAATCTGCCAAGGGATATATATATATATATTAAATGTAAATAAATATGCTCTGGGTGATGCAATTAAATTTCTCCTATTAATATTCTGATTCTCATTCTTTTTGTTGATTTTCTTCGGTCGTCCTTTTCCTATTTTAATATTTGTCTTGCATAAAATAAAAAATAAACGATAGTTGATCTTTGAAACGAATAATAATTTTATTTTTATTATTATTCTTAAGACTTTATTCTCTTTGTTATTTATTTTTCCTCTTTATTTAGCAGTTTTATTTTATTTTTCATTGTTCATTTTATTTTTTTATAAAAGAATAATGTTCAAATTTATTTTTGAAACGTTCCGCTTTGTCCTTGTATATTAAAATTTTATTATAAATTCTATACCCAATTAAAATCGTTTTATACAAAATTATGATAACATTTAAGAATCAGAATTCTATTTAGGTGAAGTATTATGCTAAACTTGTGATGGAAGATTTAGATTAAAAAATGTAAAGAAAAAAGAACAAATCATTCACATAATTTTGAATACTCAACACAAATCGAATTTAAAAAATTCAAACTTCAAAAT
Organism: Cucurbita pepo subsp. pepo; assembly: GCF_057944985.1. Classification (NCBI taxonomy): domain Eukaryota; kingdom Viridiplantae; phylum Streptophyta; class Magnoliopsida; order Cucurbitales; family Cucurbitaceae; genus Cucurbita; species Cucurbita pepo. The sequence continues at coordinate 10,395,127 of NC_141801.1, forward strand.
ACTATTTATCAATTGGATTCAACTATATATTTCCTCTTCTTCTATCTTCTTCTATAACGGTAGTAAGTCTCTATTGTTCATCCTTGTCGTGGGTCTATTAGTCGTGGTTTCTCAAGTGCAAGTTGTTCAATGTTCGTTGTGGATGTCATTGGTACTTTATCTAAAGTCATGGGTAGTAAATATGAGGTAGTCGTTTGTGGTAGTAAATCGTTGGTTGTTTGTTCGTTGTTGTGGTAGTTGTTCACGACCAAAGGTATAAGTTATCTAACTCGTTAGTTGTTCGTTCATAGCTGTAAATAGCATATCTTGGATGGTTGTTTGATACACTCGGCATATATATTCTCTGGGCTTTAATGCTTATCTGTTTTCTTTTTAGTTACTTGACTATTATGTTCATTTCATTTTATGAGATATTTTTTGTCACCATGAAAGCTAGGGATTATTAGGCTCATAAATTACTTTTATAAGATTGATTTATTATTTATTTATTTTAGTTAGAGACATTATTATATAATTATGTTGTAATTTTTTAGCACAACATAATTGCGTTTAATTATATGATTAATTTCTTATAATAAGGACTAAATATAACATAATCCAACTAATATTTTATAGTCAATATTAATACTTTTATTAGGAGAAAAATGGCGTTTTCTAGTTGCCGAGGAATCTATAATCGAATCATCAACACCCAATAAATTTGCAGAAAATTACTAATTAGGTAGATGATAAGCATGATTAGTGCCGTTATAATCTAAAGTCTAATCCACATAATTATTTATAATTAAAAAAACATTATTTTATTTTGTAATGGATTTAAACCGGTAGTTGATTATTTGGTCAAATAGATGAATTAATTATTTTTTAATAAAATATTAGACTCTAATCTCCTTGTTCTATTCATTTGATTTTTTTTTTTTTTTTTTAATAAAAAAGTTAATTTAATATATGGTAAATTATAAATTTTATTTTTTTTTAAGTGATTTGAATATCTCCTAGAATAGGTCAAGATTCTATTAAAAATAAATTTGAAATTTCATAAATTAATAATTAATTCATTTTATTTGCCTTTATATTAAATAATTACCTTGCTAAATAATTATTAAAAAAGGTGTTGGGATTAACAATGGTATTAAAAATAAATTATTCACTAGTTACTAATTTATAAGAAAATTATTTTTATATTTTAAATTTATTATTTTACTATAAATTTTATATTATGCAAATTATATAAACCTAAATTTGATAGGTCCATTTTCATTTGTAAAAATGTAAAAACAGATATGTTATCATAGTCAATTAAAGGCATAATATTTGTAAAATTAATTAATTAAATAATCTATTTAATTTAGTTTATCGGAAAGTTAATAGCTTTTAGAATAATATTATCTGAAATTGAACTTTATAACTATTATGTTATATAATTAAATAAATGATTAATAACATTTTCTTTATTGACAATTTTATGTTAGATATATTTACATAAATGAATTTGTTTATATTTATCACGTTTTGACAATAATCCATAAATATTTTCACGAGCAATCAAAGCCTCAAGCCAGAATCTTTCATCAAATGGATTCCTATTCTCAGACCTAACTAAATGATTCGTCTTTCTCTCGCTATCCATTCGAGTTTCATCAAAACAATTATATTTTAAATATAGTAATATATGTCTAAATTACTTTAATTAAAGACTCAATTAATAAAAATATCTTTAAAATTTGTTCTTTTTAAAATGGTGTAAATTTTCAAAAGTTTTAATAACATGACTAAAAAAAAGTGAAAAATACATTTAATACTAATTTTAGAGGTAAATGGGTTAATATTTTATTTAAAAAATACTCTTCAATATTAAAAAAAACGTTAATATATTTTAAAAAAAAAGGTTTAATATTATTTTTTAAATAAATTATTAACGACTTTTGAATTATTTTAAAAAATTTAAAGATATTATTAAAATTTTCAAGACGTGTATCAATTTAGGAAAATATATTACAAATTGGAATAAAATAATTTTGAAGTGCTTTTGAAACTCTTTTTCCAGTGGGCCCCATGATCTGGTCCATCAGAGATTTGAATTTCCACGTGGACAGATCCCGCAACAATCCCCGATCAACCCTAGATTTGCATCTGAGCCAGAACACACCGGATTGTAGCCCCTTCCCCGAATCAAATTGCAAAAATAATTAATTAAAAAAAAATGTAACTAATTGAGATTAGTGACGACAGCTTTAAAAATAATTTTAATAAGAAAAAAATTATCCAACTTAGTCACAACAATATAAATCCCTCCTAATATAAATTAAATGCAAATTTTAAATTTTAAATATATCCTAATAACCACCAAATACATATAAGAAAAAATTGATAATTAATTAAAATTTTTGCTTTTATTCAAAAAATAAAATATTTTATCTTTTCGACAAATAATAAGTAATTTGTTTAATAAAAAAATACATATTAAATTAATTAGTTAGAGTCAAATTGATAAATTGTTATTTTTTAAAATTATATAAAATTGGCATTATGTGGGGAATAATTTCTCTATAAATGGATAGAAATAGAAATAAATTATTATTATTATTATTTATTTATTTATTTATTTATTTTTGACAGAGGGGTTGAAGCGTGACTGTCAAATCCTATATATTCCCTCTTTTTCCATTTCTCTCACTTCCCCTATCTCAGTTTCTCTCTCTAGAAGAACCTCTCTCTCTCTCTCTCTCTCTCTCTCTCTCTCTCTCTCTCTCTCTCTCTCTCTCTCTCCGTTGTAATTCTCAAGGATTCAGAGAGCGGGGGCGGTAGGGGCGGTAGGGGCGGTAGGGGCTTGTTTCGGAGATTCCATTGAAGCCGCGAACCTTTTTTCTTCTGTTTGGATTTCTGTGTTCTTTGTGTGCTTTCCTTTTGCCCTTTTGCTTTTCTCTCTTCCTTTATACTGCGCTCCTCGTCCTTCCGAACCATTTCTTCATTTTTCAATCCGTGTGTATCTTCTTCTCTCCCGATATAATGTTCCAGATTTTCAAGGTACTCACTCTTTACTAATCTTTCTCAATCTCTTTGTACGATTATAAAAGGAATCACTAATCATAATCAATCTCTTCGGAGTTCCTTTTTTTTTTTTTTTTTGTGTTTCTGTTTCTCTGAGACATTGATTTTGATATTCTCTGCCGGTGTTGCTGTTTTTTATTCTCTGATTTTGTGATTCTTTTGGAATTAGTGTTTTAATTTGACGATTCTGGCTTCTGCGTTGTGATTTTTATTATGAATTGAGTTCTGGGTTGTGATTTGAATTTGTGTTTGTTGATGAATTTGCCGTGTTTTGGGAGTTTTGGAGAGTTCGTAATCCTTTCCAATCTCGAGATGTGTTTGAGGAAATTTGGATTTAGTTTCTCTTTGAATGTGTTCATGAGTTCATAGGTTGAGTATTGTTTGAGAGGGTCAATAATGGTGTCTCGCTATTCAGATGCCCTGATGGGCTCATATTTCTGCATCATTGACTGGTTTTTTTGGGTCCTTGGAATACCTGTTTAGAACTCTGAGCCTTAGTGGGTTTTCTCTGAGCACATTAAAAAAGGTTCCCTTTTATAGAAATGTTTTCTGCTTTTTTCTCTATCTCATCATAAATCAATTAAAATATCACATAATTATTATAAACCCTCCATCTTTGTTTATCTGATTCCTCTGTTTCGATTCTGGATTGTGGTGCTCATCATTCCTTTCTACTGTTCTTGTCTCATGTGCTTAAATTTCAAATTAAACAGAAATTCATGAATTACAAACTCATGATCTTCTTGTTGTTCTTCTTCCATGTTCTTATGCTGAGAAGGTTCTGATTTGATAGACTTCTCAGCTGTAAAACTATGGAGGGCGACACATTTTCAGGGATTGGGAGTACTGCACAGATCGATAGCAAGATTTTACAGACATTTCATAAGAACTTTGTTCAAGTTCAAAACATATTGGATCAAAACAAGCTGCTGATTAGCGAGATAAACCAAAACCACGAATCAAAGATCCCTGATAATCTAAACAGAAATGTGGGTCTGATCCGAGAATTAAACAACAATATCAGGAGGGTTGTTGACTTATATGCTGATCTTTCATGTTCCTTCACCAGATCCATGGAAGTTTCTTCAGAAGGTGATTCCAGTGGAGCTTTGAAGTCAGATGGTAAAGCAGGCCAGAAGAGGAACAGGGCTGTCTAGGCCACAAAATTCTTACTTCTCCATTCTTTGGCGTGGTGGGACACAAGGAAAACATTGCTCATCACTGTCAAAAAAAGGCTAGTATTTCAATAGATTCCCTGTAACTTTCTTGTATGGTTTAACTCTCTAGTTTTACTTAGTTCTTAATCATCCTTGCATTGCTTAGAGAAAAATAATCGTCCTAATTCTGTATTTAATTGCTGTTCTCAACTGTGGATCTGCTTGGCGAAATTAGCATAAAGTTCTCATCTGATTTCTTGTTTCGGTTTCAACTTTGATGCCCTGTGTACCTGCTTAGACTTGGTTAGATAGCACTTGTTTCTTGTCTTAGTTTTTTAGAGATTCAAAATTCTAATCTCTTGAGTGATGATATATGTGAAAGATTTAAAATTCTAACCTTTTGATCGATGACATATGTGAATTGACTATCAAATACGACTAGAAATGATTACCATACACAAGAAACAATAAATAAGAACAAATTTCTGCCCCTAATGGGGCAAAAGTTCTTTCATCAATACTTTTTTGGCCAAAATCTCATCTGGGTTCTAGCTTTCTGCCCCTAATTATAGCTTATAGGCTACTGTTTTGGGTCTTATGAACTCAGATCTGTTCTGTTGGTGGTTTCTGCTAAAAGCCCCTGTTTGAGATGGTTAGATTCCACGTTGGTTAGGGGCAGAACGAACCATTCTTTATAAGGGTGTGGAAACCTCTCCCTATAAGATGCGTTTTAAAGACCTTGAGGGGAAGCCTAAAAGAGAAAGCCCAAAGAGGACATTCCTAGAAGATGCCTTTCGAAAAACCGTAAGGGGAAGTCCAAATAGGACAACCTCTCCCTATAAGATGCGTTTTAAAGACCTTGAGGGGAAGCCTAAAAGAGAAAGCCCAAAGAGGACATTCCTAGAAGTTGAGGGGAAGCCTAAAAGAGAAAGCCCAAAGAGGACATTCCTAGAAGATGCCTTTCGAAAAACAGTAAGGGGAAGTCTAAAAGGAAAAATCCAAATAGGACAATATTTGTGTTCGCAGTGGGCTTGAGATATTACACAGCTTGTTCTACAGAAACGGAAGATAACTCTGAACATCAGGATTTAGCTGGTTTCTGTTTTGATCTTCATCAAACACCAACCAAACAGAATCTGAGATAAAGGATGATTAGCTTTTTGACCCTTTTTGTTTGCGTTTTGTTTTGGAATTATAGATATTATGGAAGTCTTGCATTCTATTCCATGTGAACAGTTACCATTTCTTGGTGGGATCTGCTTTGCAAATTATAGTATTCTTTGGATAGTTCAAAATAAAGCACTCAGAGTTCAAACAGCCATTCTGAAGTAGAAGACAAAGGTTCCAAAAACAAGCCTCTGTTCTGTGGATTGGGTAATGACCTCAAAAATTTCCCACCCTTCTTTTTCTTTTACCTTACAAAAAGGTATATTCTTGAACAACAAAAGCTGGAAAAACACTTCAAGTTATGTTCCATAAGTCTTGTTTGATCATGATTTGATTCCTCAACCCCTTCTCCTTTTCCTTCTTATCTTTGTGCTTCAACCTTTTTCTTTCTTTCTTTCTTTCTTTTTCTAGTGGACCCGTTTCCTACAATTCTCATACTCGCAAGATCTAACTATACTTTTTGACTATGATATTCGATGGACTTTAATTTATGCCAAAAGCCAAAGAAGTTGGTTGCTTTTTCGAGCTTTAAACTATAAAATAAGCTCAGATCTATGTTAAAAGGAAACAAGAAGAACTACAACAAAGCTCAAACGAGCAACTCTATTCATATTATCAACTTGAAACAAGTCGTAGTCGATTCAATCCCGTTTCTCGATTTTGGGTCGTAGAGTTTATTGGTATTGATGTTCTTCTTTAAGGGACAAGGGTAAAAGAGGGTGCAAGAAACAGAATTAGAGAGGGAAGTGGTTGGGGAAAAGATTGAAAATTTTGTAGGGTTTGAAGGAAATGATGGAGTGTTGGATGCATAATTATTTGAGTTCTACAATGGTTGTTGGAATATGATAATAATTTCAACAATAATCAACCCACGTGCCCTTTCAAATGGATACACAAAATAATTATAATTATAATTATTATAATAAAGAAAGAAAAAGACTTTGGTTTAATATGATATTAATAATGGTGATAGAGACCATAGATATTGTTGAATTGGGAGTTAGGTCTGGTGTCCTTGTAATTGCACGCCATCCCTCCTCTTCCACACAAACTTTTCCTTTATTTATTTGTTCAAATTTCGAACCGTTCAATATAGTTTGGTTAAACGTACATTAACTAGTTTCACGAGGCAATTATTTGACCTACGGTGTCATTTTTGTTGTACTATGAGTGTACTAAGGTCGGGATTCCATGGAGACTTGCCCCGAACAGGATGGAGAATCCCTATTTAAATGAAAAATATGAGAGAGAGTAAGAAGAGGTTTCTACTGTTACCCAAATCTCTGTCCTATCTCGCTTACTCAATGGAGGAGTTCAAATAATTAAAACATAAGGTTTATGGGTTACATCAATCCTTAAAAGAGCCTATCCGCTCATGATCAGTGCAACTAAAATCTAAATTATTTAACAACGTCATAATGAAAACTAAAAAATAGAAGGGAAGGAGAGAAAAACTTGTGTGGTGTGTCGATCTCAACAAACTCGGGCTTCAAAAACTCTATTGTTTGCTCTCAAAGTCTCCTCTCACTCTCAATTGTACCAAAAATCGATTAGGTTGAAATCTCCTTAGTTGCCTTCGGTCAAACGCTAGGGACAATTTTTCGATGTTTCCCTTTCAAATGTAGGAAATAAAACTTAGGAAGGCGAGCATTGAGACGCTTCAAACAAATATTCATGAGTTGAGGTGCACTCGTATTTTAACCTGATAGAAGAATCAAATTTATAGTGTCTGGATCCGACTATTAAGATTTTAGATTTTTCCATGAATTAGTTGCTCGTTAACATGCTTTGTTTTACCATATGGTATTTACTATTGGTTAAAATTATTTTAGATAAGTAGAAGGTAAAATAACATAATTAATTAATTAATCCATAATTTACTATTTATGAAATTTGAAAATAAAAAGAAAAGGTTAAACTTAAACCCCTCCTTGGCACAATATAATTAATTAATTTAAATAAATAAATTAGTACCTGAATTATTGGAGTTTTTTTAGCCCATTTTTTACCGCCCATTTGTTTAATTATTTATTTTTCTCTTTCTTCCCCTATTTTTCCAACATCCAATAAATAAAAAGCTTCACCATGCATTTAATTATATTAATTTTAAAGCTTCAAAAGTTAGCTATTATTTTCCCATCATTCTTTTTTTTGAATATTTTATATTTCAAAAGAAAAAAACAGTTAAATTATAAATAGTGTATGTATTTAATTTTAATGGCTAAATTAATAATAAAAAAAAGAGTTCAAAAAAAATATAATTGAACTCTTAATTTTTTTTTAATAATATCCTTCTTTTTAAAAAGAAAGTTTAAAAATATCTTTCAAAATTTAAAAAAAAATTCAAAAATACCTTCAACCAGGTGGAAACGGTTAATACTTTATTTCAAAAAATACTCTTGAACTTTTAAAAGTTTCATTTATGTCTTTAACTTTTTTAAAAAAAAAAAATTCAAAAACACGTTTAATTTTTTTATTTTTTTAAAAAATGCGAATATATGTTCCAAATATTTCACAAATATTAAAGTAGGTTTATCTTTGTAAATATTCGATTATTCATTTATTGGGTTTAATATATCATAATCATAAAACATTTTAAGAATTATTATTATTATTATTATTATTATTGATCCTTGTTTTCAATATATCACCATTTCTTTTAATTCAAATATAAATCTTTAGATCTAAAAATACATTTCGAATATATTTCTAAATTTTAAAATGTTACGAGTTCAGTTTCTTTTGGTCCTTACGTTTCATGATTTTACACATTTACAACCATGAATTTTCACTAATTCTAAATTACTATTATTCAATTTAATTTAGTTAATTGATTTCATTACTTCTCATACTCTTAAAATTAATTTTTAAAAAAACCTACATCATAATACTTTAAATTAATTGAAATCCAAATTTATGAATTTAATGGAAATCCAACTCAAAAATAAACATTCAGAATCTATCATTAGTATGGAAACTAAATTTAAAAAAAATGTAAAACTTTAAAATCGAGAATTAGTAGCTAAAATTAATTGATTTTAAATCAAATTTAAATCGATAATTAAATATTCTATTATAGTAAATAAACAATTGTGTTTTATTAAATTAATTCTTATGGATTGAAAATTTATTAGAAACATGAAATAAAATTGTTCTTGGAAAAATTATGATCGAAGCTCCGGAAATGATGAATGAATGGAGAGTAAAGCAGGAGCGAGATCACAGAAATGGAGGAAAATCGGAACTGAAACTCACAGCTAAATTGGATCAATTACTACAGACAGCAGCGTGCAACAAAAAAGCGATACACAAGAAGAAGATTACCACAAGAGGATTTTACTTTCCTCGACGAATCCACTCAGCCACGCTTCACCGGATCGAAGTTCGAGACGCCGATGACAGCTCCAAGTATGGCGATCACCACAACTCCACCAGCGGCAATGCTCAGCAAGAAGTTCTTGAGCGATGGCGACACTCCAGGACCGGCAGCCTCTGCAACCTCAGGAATCACCATCGCTGCAGACAGCGCAGCGGCCGTAAGTCCAGTGACGGCTTTCTCCTTCAAAGACGAGTGGACGACAACGAGCCTTGGAGCAGCGGGGATGGCCTTGCGAGACCTAGAAGGCAATGGATTGAAGAAGGCGTCGTTGGAGAGCCGCTTCTGGCTGGCGTAGGGCAAGGGGAGAGCCATTGAAACGGCGGGAGCGGAAGCCATTGATGAATGGAAAGAAGCTTCTTCTGCTGCGAATTAAGGGAATGCGAATTTGGGGATTTTGGTTTTAGGGAAATAGAAGCGATGGAGATTTTGGGTGGGATTGAAAATCTTCATCTCTGTCCTACGTGGCAACTTCTCTATGCCTTATTGGTGGATAACCTTATCCTATTGGTCCAATCACCATCACCTTTGAAATTTCTGGTAGGGCCTTCTACTTTTTGGGCCTTTATTTGGGCCTCTTGCTTATGGGCTTGCTTTATGCAGGAAGGCCCTTTATCGGCCTTGGCCCAATTCAGAAGCCTCCCATTACACGTATTATTTATTTTTGATATTACTTTGTGTTTCAATTAAATATTTAATACGTCTCTCAAATATATTTTAAAACTTTTAACTATGTTGCTGATAGGTCATTAAACATTTAATTGTGTTTAATGAGATATTAACTCTATGTTTAGAACCTATTTGTGATATCCCACATTGGTTGGGGAGGAGAACAAACCACTATTTACACGGGTATGGAAACCTTTTCTTAACAGACTCGTTTTAAAAGCCTTGAAAGGAAGTCGGAAAGGGAGTCCAAAAAAGAAAATATCTCCTAGCGGTGGATATGGGTCGTTACAAATGGTATTAGAGCCAGACATCGAACGATGTGCCAACCTTCTCGCTGTTCCTCAAAGGGGGTAGACACGAGGCGGTGTGCCAGTAAGGACGTTGGGCCCCAAATGGAGGTGGATTTAGGGGCGGTCCCACATCGATTGGAGGAAGGAAAGAGTGCCAACGAGGACGATGGCCCCAAAAGGGGGTGGATTGTGATGTCCCACATTGATTGGAGAGGAGAACAAACCACCATTGATAAAGGTATGGAAACCAAGCTCGAAAGGAAAAGTCCAAAGACAATGCATATAAGACATATTATATGCGTATTAATAAATCTCTTCATTTCAATTGTCAATTCTCATGATATCATAAACAAAATTTAAAACGTGTTAAGAACAATTTATGAATCTTTTACAATTCCTTGGCTCAAATCACAAACTACATCTTCTTCTAAGGCCTCTTGTTTCCATTGAAGCCAATGAGCAAAGACTTGCTAGAAAATGAGTTAAGTGAAAGAATCACCTTCATCTCTGGGAAGGTGGAACCATAGGAGCTGCTGAACTCACATAGTTGAGCTGAACTTCTTGAGCTAGGAGATGATACTTGATGCCGAGATCCTCGAAAGCTTTCTTCAGCTCCAACACTAGTTCCGACCTGCGACTGCTCTTGTCGCCGTAGTTTTGAAAGTTTATGGTGTGATTAACATGTAATCCCATTTTCATCTTGTTGACATTCTCGATCTCCTTCACGAGGATACTGTGGTTCGGGCGCCAGAACTGAGGTTTGCTTTCTATGTATCTGAGCAATACATAAGTAAAAGATGATAAGGAACTAAATAGATTGCAAACTCAATGGCAGTTGTTTTAGCAGATGGAATAATGAGGCTTAGAACTAGAGAAACTGAATTGAACTTACGATTTTATTCTTGCTTTTAGAGCTCCAATGCTTTCGATTGATGTGGAAAAGTCGACCGAAAATTCGATGGAATCGCCCATTTCCGGGCTTCTGTAGAAGTTACTGATGGGTTTTGTGGCAAGAACAGAGTTCGGATAGAAGATCTTCTCATTGTCACATCTCAAGAAAATTGTGGTTAAAATGTTCATTTCTTCAACGATCAACTGAAAGTTATAAAATCATCAAACCAGGTGAGTGTGTGCTATACAATAGAATCCAAAACATTCTGAGTTTAGAGTTCAGAAAGTTACCTGCACACCATCTACGACGCAACGATCCCCGACATCAAATGGATGCATCACAAATACGAATATGATGCCTTCAAATACCGTTCTGGCAGTGTTACCGAACATGAAGACCACCAGCAGAAGCTGTGATGAAAAGAAGACGAGTACTTGTGTCGTCAACAAACCCATCATAAGTAGCCATTCAACGATAATAACAATCGCTACAGTTGCAGAAGCAAGCTTGTTTAGCTCCTCTATTGCAGTCTTCGTGTCGTTCAACGAGTGGGCTAGCGACTTGCGTTCGACATAAACATTGACCTGCAACATCCAAAATACATTTCTAAGGACCAGGCCTAAGTTATTGTTAAGAAAAAGAAATATGGTAAAGATTTACCAGCCAATTCTTCAGGGTTTTTCGCTTGATCTTCCCAGTCTCAACTGCTCCTTCAAACAATGGCAGCATATTATCAACTTCCTCCTTACTCATAAAACGAAAGAGGTCGTCTTCATCAATGTACCTACCATAGGCGCATATAGAAAGCATTAGATATAACAAAATTCTCTCACTATCATGAAGTTGGAAATACGAGATCTTTCAGACGGTAAAGTTCTCACTTGCTACCGGGTTTTGCGACATTCCTGAAAATTTGGTAAGCTGCAGCTCTTGCTTCCCATTCACTGTGAATCTCCTTATCTTTTTGTTCAAGCTCTTCGTCTCTAAAATTCTCTATTGTATTAGATATGGTGGATAGCCCTGAACTTCTTATAACATGGATTAGCCCTCTCATGGTCCAAGCAGAGATTTTTTCTTGATTCATCTTTTTGAGTTTATCCACATCAATCACCTCTTCCTTCCTTTCCTTCCCACCGTCCCTTACTTTCTTCAAATGCCTGAAACTCAACTGCCCTGTGCCTGCTGTTCTCCCAATTCCCTTAGCCATCTCCATCAGTGGAGGTCCTGATAGGGTGCGCAGTATATACTGATGGAAGATTGATTCTTGAATCCGATCGAAGAATCTAGTGCATTGAAAAGAAGCAGCTAGGATCTTCACCAGCAAAGTTTTCACCAGCCATATTGCTGCTCCAATGAGAGAACCACCAAGAGCTCGAGTAACATAATTCAGAATCGCATGGCCTTTCTTAGATCTCTTGCTGGTTCGATCAAATAATAGACCCCATGCTAGAAGAACCAAAGTCAGCCAAATAAAAACTATAACACTCTTCCTCAGCCCGTAGACAAAATATAGAACCTTTCTTTTAAGTAGAAAGTTTCTTTCAATCAAGAAAACTAGACAATTGATAAACCACCGCGAAAATAATCGACCACTGAAAATAACTAATACCAGAACACACCATTTCCACAACCTTAATTCCCAGATCTCTTTCGTCGCCAATTTGTCTACTGTTAAGGTAGCAATCAAACACCCCGTCAAGCACAAAAATGAAAACCATTCGATTAAAATGGTTTTTGTCAACTTCTTCCCTGATCTTTCTTTCACTTTCAGTTCTGCAGTTCTGTAAACTTCTTCATCATCTTCCTCCTCATTTCCAGTAAATGGTGTTCTAGGAGTTGTTGGGACCGATTTCAAAGCTTCTCTAGGACTAGTCACAGCAGTTATTCTAGCTGGGGAGTCCATCTTCGTAGAGCTACAGAATGGTGAACCAGATATTGATTTTTCTGCAAACGTTTCTTCTGCCAAATTCACACCATGAGGACAAGGTGGCTCAACTAGCCTTGATTTTGGCTTTGAAAACGAAGAACGAGCAAACGATGGTCGCCGAACTGCCGATTCGGCCGGAATTTTGGGAGGTTTATAGGGATTCATTCTAGCAATCTCGTGTGAAGAACAGCTCCCAACCACAGATTTCGGAATTGTGCACCTAAAACTCCGAGTTTCTTTTAGCTCAAAATCAGGAAATTTTGCAACAGAGATTTTACTGAGATCTTTACTCGCACCAACTCCTCCATCTTCACAATCCAAAATCTGTAGAACAACTTGTTTTGCTTCTTCCTTATCCGCCATTTTCTGCTTTCACACCTCTCAATTAATCTTTTACTAACATAACAGTCAATGCCACCACAAAACTCTATTTAAAAAAATTAAAAAAAAAAAAAAAATCAAACGTTAACATTCTAGGTTCAATTTCAGGCCATAACAATTTTCCAACAAAATCAAAACCTCATATGCAACAGAAGCAATACAAAATGCAAACCAAACAGATACAGTTGGCAGAACGCCACGAAGAAATCGAGAAGGAGATCTCAAACCTGGCAACAAGAAGCTCTTTGATTCGAACTTTGCACCGATGGTCAAGCGAGCCTTGAAAATATCAGAAAAACCCCAAAGCAAATCAATAAGAGTGATCATTTTCATTACTTTCAGATCCGAAACTTGATCAAACAAGAAACAAGAACAAAAAAAAACTAAGAAGAAGCGGAAATGCAGTGGAAAACAGATGAGAGAAAAAAAATGGTGAAACAGAGGGCACCGCTACTACTCCACAGAGACGAACATGGAAGATGGAAGACCATTTGGCGGGTTTAATTAAATATTTAAATAATGATAATACGGGCACGTGGGGCAGCCGGGCAGCTGTCCGGTCCAAGAATTATCCAAAAACTAAACCATATAATTAAAAAATCGAAGAGAAATAAAATAATGGAGACAAAAAAGGGAAAAAAGGACAGTAATTTTTTCTTTACCGTGTAAAATTGAGTCGCAGTAACTTTGTGGAGATTTGCGAAGAGAGAATGAATGTGAGATGAGAAGGGGAGGAATTTTGTTTGTAATTTATAAGGAAGAAAAATGGAAGGTAATTGGTTTGGGGAAGTGTTAAATGGTTGAGTAGTTTATTACTTTTGTAAGCAAAATTACTAATATTGTTCACTTATTGTTATCCAATTTCATTTGGTTATTCTTATGGTTCAAACTCTAAATTAATTTATAATTTTCTACCCCTTATTGGTTAGACGAACACGACTTTCCATAGTGGTATGAGTATAAGCTCTCATGATTTTGTTTTGGCCTTCCCCAAAAGGCTTCATACCAATGGAGTCAGTATTCCTCACCCATAAACCCATGATCATTCCCTAAATTAGCCGATGTGGGACTTTCATCATCCAACATCATCGACCATTAAGATGTTTTTTTTATGAAAAGAAAAGTCTCACATCTGCTCATTTAGGGAATGATTTTTATAATCAATAAATATTACCTCAATTGACATAAAGCCTTTTGGGGGGCTCAAAGCAAAGTTATGTATAATAAGACTGTTCACTAAAAAAAAAAAATCTTTAAAATTATTTCCAAAAAGTTCAAAAATTTAATTTTTTAATTCAACTATTTTATTTAAAAAGTTTAAATAAAATTTATATTTTCATAAAATATAGGCTAAATTAATAAAAATAACACATCAATTTCATACTTAATCTTTAAAATTATTTTCAAAAAGTTCAAAAATTTAGATTTTAATTTGTTTAAAAAAGTTAACAATAGTTTAAACACACTCTTTTTAACTTTTTAAATATTTTTTAAAAACTTTTAAAAATACCTTTAAATTTGGTTAAGAAATTCAAAAGTATCATAAACTTTATCATAAACTTTATAGAGTAACATTAAAATTTTTGTAGATAATCTATGAAGTGTTGATAGACAATTTCAGTCTATATATTGTTTATATAATTTTTACTTTTCTTTTTATAAAAATAAATAGTGTTTGTGCTAATTTTATGATGTGTAAATAGATGTTTTCGTCCATATATTAATTATAATATTTTTTAATTTAAAATTTTATGGATATTTTTTTTTTCGAGAAGCGAGGATTAGCCAATTGAACCAAGTAGCCACTTCGTACGCCACAATTTCTTCATAAGTTGTAACTTTCGAACCCTAAGAAATTCCAAATTTCTCATTTCCTCGTGGCCTCTGTTTTACTTTTCCACCATTAAAACGACATCATTCCTCTACATCCCAAGCCTTTCTCAATCTCTACCACTTGTCGTTTTGAGAACAAAAGTTTTGCATTCAGCAATTTAATTTATTAATTTTTTTTTTTAATTATTGGAGAGAAAAAACATGTGTTCTTCCTTATCAACAATTTTGTTTCTTTTTCATCCATCTTTGTTTCTCGCTCCTCTGATTGTACTCTGTTTTGTCTTCATGCTCTGGAGTTTACAGTTTATCTGGTTCCATGAATTAAACCCACCAATATATATACATATATACATATATATACACACACTTATACATATATACACACACACATATATATATATTCTCCTCCTCATGATTACTATTCTCCTCCTCCTTCCCAATAATAACCCCCATAAAATAGATTTCTGTGAAATCCTTTTCTTCTTCTGCTTCCTCGAACTTCAGACCCACTTTTGAATCCATAAATGGGTGATTCGGCTTCAACCTATATTGCTCAGCCAACGTCTCATCCTGCAAAATCCAGCCTACCCATGTTGTATTATGGCCTTGTGGTCATCGGAACGGCGACGATTGTGTTGGTTCTTTACAATCTCATCATTATCAAGTGGTGCTCCGACAACAGCCACGGGCAAGCTTCACCGGCACTGGCTGGAAGTTATGCAGAGATGGTGAATTCAAGCCGTAGCTTCCAGAGTTCTAATAGGAATTTGTTGTCGAGCTTCAAATTCAAGAAGGGGTCGATGGCGACGGCGACGGCGACGGCGACGATCGAGGAAGAAGGGATTGGGAATGAGTGTGCAGTTTGTTTATCGGCGTTTGAGGATGGGGAAGAGGTGAAGAAACTGCCAAGATGCACGCATATGTTTCACGCCCCTTGTATAGATATGTGGCTTTACTCTCACTCCGATTGCCCCCTCTGCCGTGCACCGGTGATGGCACCGGCGCTGTGCCAAAGCCACACGGCGGAGGCTGCGGCGGAGTAACAGGAGAATTCAGGGTATGGCCTGTTGGAATCCGGTAGCTTGGTTTAAGACATTGGTTGTTCAGTTTATAATTTTGAAATGGGTGGTTGGATTTGGAAAATTCTGATTTTCTTGTCTTCGATGATGTTGTGTGGCCCAAAGGATGAGGAGGATAATGAAGAATTATAAAAGTTGTAGGCATTTTAGCTGTGGTGTTTCTTCTATAGCCCTATGATTATTAGAAGGCTATTCTCTCTCTATTATGCATATAATTTATCATCACTTTACAGTTCATTTAGGGCATCAAGATGATCCCAGGCCAACTAAAAACAACCATACCAAACAACACTTTGGTCTCTCTTCTAGTTTCAAATCGATACGGTAACGAAGTGTCAATTTAGTCCTATAACTTGGTTAAACCTGTCTAGAACATCTCTATCGACGTTACTGGCTATGCTAGAGACATTCTAAACGATAGAATCTAAATGAATAGAGATAAATTGAAACCTTTGAAAATGTAGGGACTGAATTAAAATCGGATATGAGAGACTTACGTAAATAAATTAGCCAAGTATTTTCCATGTTGTGAACCTGTAAAAGAAAACCAATGCATGGTAATGGGTCCATGGATGTTAGTAATGAATGCTGATCCATTGTAATTCTCTCATATGGGCAAAACAAGGTTAGGAAATTATGGCATAAATTTAACGAGTATTATATGACAGTGGCATAAATGGTCTCTCCTTGCTGCAGGATGGACGATTTGAATATAACACAAGAAATGAAGGTCTAGAATTTACATTCTCCTTAAGTTGTCTAGTCTGGCTTGAAGATCGCTATCTATCCCACCGTCGTCGTTCCCTGTTGCTTCTGCTTGTGCAATCTTTGTCTTCACTGCCGGGGTAGCGACAGCAGTCGACGGGGCGTTCACGAGCTGAGGAGGGGAAATAGTTCAAACAGGAAAATGGTTAGATTAGTCATTCATTTGGATTGAGGTTGATACATTGCACCAGCAAAAGAAAATGAGGCTTATTGAAGAGAAAACTACCTCTTGATTCATGTTTATTCCTATTTCATCAAGAACTTGGCTGACCAATTCTTCTGTCTCTTCCTCCTCCTCATCCCCTTCCAAAGCGTCATCCATTGCATCTTCCATCACTTCAGTCATCAGTTCCATTTTTTCATTTTGTTTCATAAATTCTTGCATAATCTTCTGCAGGGATGGCAAGTTCATCTGCCTATTCATTTGTCCCATTGCCTTCGTCACGCCTTTCATCGCTTCTCCCATTGCTTGAGTTGATTTTAAAGTCTAAAAAGTTGGTTTAACAAGAATATTAAGATATCATAAAAGTTGCCACTCGTAATATATAAAATGCTGTACAAAATTTAAGATGTTTCTAGTACAGTACGTACGAACATAATGATCTTGCACAAATGGGGAAACAAATTCTACCTGAATCCTAAGAGATACGCCCTGAAGTTGTGATTTAAGCTTGTAGAATTTTTCAATCTGGTGCCTGGTTCTAACAAGATCTTTTGCCATCACTTTTACAGCTCCCTGCAACAGTAACACACCGCATCTAAGTGACATTTTCAATCCTAAAAACAACAATTGTAGAGTATTATAATGGTTTCCCCCCTTTTTTATTTTAATCATGAAACTTCCACATATGATATATGGACCAACTGCCCCAGGTTCTTGAGAATCCCAGTGATTACAGATAAGGAATTTCAATGAGAATGGTGTTTTATAAAAGAAAAGAAGAAAAAAATTAAAGAAAGTGCACCATTTGCCCTTGCTTGGCACTTTTCTTTATCTCTGCAATCAGTTTCTTCTCTTGTGTTTGAAGGCCTTGTCTCTCCCTTTCAATTTCTCTGATCGATTTGTCCAGCATCCTCTTATTTTCCCGGAGGAGTTCTGGATTGACGACAATAATGTACACAATATCAGATGCTATAAGATTGACTGCTACAGCAAACGTATGGTATATCAACCATTCCTTGTGTTAAATTAACACCAAAATGAATTAAACTAGGGTGTACATTTATTGCTAATTCTAAGAGTTCACAAACCGTAAGCTAAAATGGTTGATTAATTTTAATGCCTTGGAATCAATCGAAGCCTGATGGAGTTGAAGACAAAGAAAAATAAACCACACAAAATAAATGATGCAGTTAACTCACTGATCACAAAGAGAAGTCGTAAACACCTTTGAACTTATCGATCCAAATCCCCCCCCCCCCCCCCCCTCCCCAGTATACAGGGAAAATTGAAGCTCAAATCTCGAAATCCAAACATTAACAAAGCATCAAAGCATCTCTTCAAAGACAAACAACAATAATCAAAACTAACCACCTCAACTACTGATTGCAACAAATTCAAACACTTCCGCCAGAAAGAAGTAGAAAGTAAAAAATTGCAAGCAAAGAGAACGGAAAAGTTCATCGGAAGAGAAGAAGAAAATCCTGATCGAAGACCATACCTGCCGGAGTTTTGCGCTTGCCAAGGAAAAAACTCATAGCGAACGATCGGATTGTACGAAGAAACTGTGAATTGAGACGGCGGAAACGAATGTATCAAATTCTCCCTAGATCAGAGCCAAACTGATCGATCGTTCTGGTTCTATGGTGGCTTCAAGAATCCTTCGTCTCTGGTCTCCTCAGAAACTTCCTTTACGCGGTATTGCTAACGCTAACCGGAATATAGAATAGAGAATTCTTCTTCCCATATGAAAATATCTCAAATCCACACGTCAGCAAATGGGAGTAGAAATTGTGGGCCCCACTCCATCTTCAGTTTTTTTTAGTTTTTGGATCCTTTGCGTGGGCCTAAACGGGCCGTGAAACTCTGTGGGCTTCAAAGCTCGTTGAGTTTAGGTCCAATATGGTTAACTAATTTTTTTCTAATATATATATATATATATTTTTTTTAATTTAATGTTTTACAAATTATAGATATGTTTAATATTTTATTAAACATAAAATTCATTTTTACTTAAAAGGTTGATTATTAAAATTATAATTTAAAATTTTGATTAGTAATTCTTTTGATATTTTAATATGATTAGAGATTTTTCGAGGTTTTTTTTGAAGTGATCTATAATTAGGGTTTATGAGCGAATTGCATAAAAAAAAATAAAATAAGATATAAAAATGAAAATATAATGTTCTCCCATGACTAATTTTGTAATTTCTCAACTTGGTCTTTGATATAAAGGTTGTTTAGCAGCATGGTCACCAACTACTTTCATATAAATATATATATTTTTTAATGTTATTTTAAAAAGGTATGAATTTTCATTAATTTATTTAATTTTATTATTCGTTGTCTGAGACAGATCAAAAGGTGAAAATTCTGACCTTGGTGAATCAAAGACAATCAATTATTTGATTTTTATTGGTGACACTTTACTTTATATATCTAGTCTCAATAATAATAATAATAATAATAATAATAATAATAATAATATCTCAAATTTTTTTATTTTATTTGGTCTAAAAAATCAAAAAATTCATTTATAATTATTTATATTTAAAAAAAATGTCTTAAATTTTCATTTAAAAAATATCGTTTGTTAAAAAAATACTCATTAAATTTTTATTCAATTTTTTTTACTTGTGTATTTTTAATTTTAAAATTTTATAATATACTTACGGTAGGATTATTTTCGAAGTAAAAAAAAAAATGTTGAGTGAAATACTTACGAGAGTTAAATGGTATTTTTAAAATTAAAAAGTATTTTAAAAATAAAATATTAATCATTTTATACTATTTTTTTTATACTTTTTGCCATTTTGGTTGGGATAGGAAAAAAAGAAAAAAGAAAAAAGAAAAAAAAAAGTTCAGAAGGAGCGTCGACCACGCAATCAGACTCCATTTTTTTGGTAGAGTGTGGTCCAAAGCTCACGCAGCTAAGCGCCATAGCCATAGCTCTGCCTGCCGATGTCACTGTGCGAGGAACAGGCTCACACTGTGTAACCCCAACGCCAAATCAAGCCACCAACCCGGTTTAATTTAACTCCCAACTTCAAAACCCGAATTCCCTTTTCAGGCCCTACATCTTCTCTTCCCCCTTAAATCTTGTGAATTTCCCCTTCATCAACTGACTCTGAACTTCAATTTTCAAATCCAGGGAAAAACCTGCAAAACCAACGGCCAAGGGGAGATCGAGTTATGGTTTCTTATGTGAGTGCGTTACTCTATGGTGTCGGAGGTTTGATGGTCGCCGGAATGGCGTTACTAGTTGCCTTCCAGGAGAGATTGGTTTATGTGCCGGTTCTTCCCGGACTTACCAAATCTTATGCGATTAACCCGTCTCGGCTTCGCCTTGTTTATGAGGATGTCTGGCTTCGATCTTCCGATGGAGTCCGTCTTCACTCGTGGTTCATCAAGCTCTTCCCCGATTGCCGAGGTTTTGATCCTTCTCTTTTCTTTTCTCTTTCGGTGCGTTGATTTTTGTGATGGGCGACTTTTTTTATTTTCTTTATTTTTATGATTTTTCCAGTAGGGTTTTGGTGATTTTGATGTGTTTGTTTCCCAATTTTTTTGCGACTCTGAGCTGATTTCTGGAACTCGGCGAGGTGGATCTTATTTGCATTTTGTGGTTGAATTATTTCATTAGTGATGGAGATGAATTCATTTTGTGTTCTGAAGTGGAGGGAAGAGCATGGTGCTTAAATTTGTTGGGATGGTGGGTTGATCATTAAGTTTGGATGATTAGTTGCTCAAATACGTGGTAATTAAGTTTAACTCTAAATTATGGCGGATCCATTTTGGGTTGGGGGAATTGAGGATGATTGAGAGGGTGCATGAGAGACTGTTGGATGGCTGGTGCACGATTTGTCTGTGGGAATGTAGAAGTTCTTTCAAATGTTTCAATAATGAAAGCCAGATAACGAACATGGAACTTTCCATTCATGTTTCTGGGTATCACATGCTGGATCTAAATGGGCAGTGGTGAAATTTAATCTGATTGTTGAAGGTTGAAGTGTTTAGGAGTTAGATTGAGCACAACCAAAGTGAAATTTTTCATTAGATCGATACAGGACTACTGTTAACTTGTCGAACTGTTATTTTCAAACTCTACCGAACCTTTGATTCGAAAAACCTGCAACCACTTAGAGCTTAAATATGCATCAGTCCGACACAATGGCAGATGGAAATTTGACAAGAAGTTAGAACCTACAAGGGAAAATCTCCATTTCTTAAGTCACAATAAGCCTCAACCCTCTTAGGGGCCATTTAAAAATGGGGTGGTTCCCAATTCCTCTTTAGAAACATTTCGTTATCGCCTTGCACGCCACAAATGTAACAACAAGAAAGACAAAAGTTAGGAATATGATAAGATGGCTTCAATTTTCCTGATACCCCGCCGCGTCTGGAATCAGTAATTTTTCCTGGTTATTTTTATTAATTGTATATTTGTTTGTTTTTTTCCCCTCCGAGTCTCCGACAGCATAATTTACTGTCCTCTGCTTCTTACTTTTCTTTTCCCTCACTGGGCTTCCGTATGTACCTTAATGTGAGGTAACTTTTCAAGACTTACATTGTGGTGCTACTGTTTTGCAGGTCCTACCATCCTTTTTTTCCAAGAGAATGCTGGAAGTATCCTGATTGTTATGACAATCTCTGTGGACATTAGACATGAGAAAATTCTTTTTAACTAGATTTTCTAGCTCGTTTGAATCTTCATACTTCCTAGATTAGAATTTCGTTCATAATGTTGGCTAAATAAAATAATTGTCTGTGAAAATTATTAATACGTCGATGATTTCTTGGGTTCAATTACTATTGTTTTACCTTGACTTCCTGCTCTAGACATTGCCCATCGTCTTGAAATGGTTCGCATCATGATACAAAGGTTACAGTGCAATGTTTTCATGCTTTCATATAGAGGGTATGTTATTTTACATAAATGTGGCAAGTGTTTCCTTTGTTCTTTTAATACATTTCAGCAGTAATATGTTCATTGATATATACTGCTGCTACTTTAATGAAATGGTCACTGATGCCCTATGACCTCAAGCAGTTATGGAGCAAGTGATGGTTATCCTTCTCAGCACGGAATTACTCGAGATGCTCAGGTGTGCTTCGGTTTTTATTCTTTTTTCTATTCTGTCTTTTCAATAAGAGTACTTAAAAACGTTACGATTTTGCTTTACTTGAGTAGGCTGCATTGGATCATCTTTCTCAAAGGACTGATATTGACACGTCTAGAATAATAGTGTTTGGAAGGTCACTTGGGGGTGCAGTTGGAGCTGTTCTTACCAAAAATAACCCTGACAAGGTACGGTCGGATTTTTACAATCAAAATGTTAAATGTTCAGTGTTTTAAGGGATTTTTTACTGTTATAACCTACATTAGGATATGTTAAATTGATCTTCTTTGACTTTTTTGTGCCTTTTATTCTGCATTTTGTTGTTTGTTTACCAGATTCTGAATTGCAGGTTGCCGCACTGATATTAGAAAATACTTTTACATCAATTTTGGATATGGCTGGAGTTTTGCTACCCTTTCTAAAGTGGTTCATTGGAGGCCCTGGATCAAGAGGTCCCAAGGTTCTCAATTTTCTTGTGCGTTCTCCATGGAGCACGATTGACGTAGTTGGCAAGGTCAGGCTTAAACAACAGTGATCCAAAACTTGTTTTTTTGACAAAAAAAACGTACTTTCTTAATCTTATTGGGGCATTATTTGCTTGCTTTAGTTATAATTAGCTCTCTTTGAAATCATATCATTGCAGATTAAGCAGCCAATTCTTTTCTTATCTGGATTACAAGATGAGATGGTTCCCCCAACCCACATGCAGATGCTGTATGCCAAAGCAGCTGCTCATAACAACCGTTGTCTCTTTGTCGACTTTCCCTCCGGCATGCATATGAACACTTGGTTAGCTGGTGGTGATCATTACTGGAGAACAATCCAGCAGTTCCTTGATAAGAATGTACTGGATAAGAGAGAAAGTGAATCATCAGGAGACGACAAAGGTTCGAAAATTTCTCATTTAAGAAAAAAATAGAGTTTCTTCCACAAGTTTTTCTACATACCTGATGATGAAACTTCTTTCCCTCAACTTCCTAGTAAACAGGCATGATAGATCATTCAAATGGAAGAAATATAAAGAAAAGATTGGTTGAATATCATACTCATGTTCTTTTTAGATTCATCCACATTTCTGAATCTTAGAAACACTTAACACAATTCACCATATTTTGTGGAATGAAGATAACCAGACTCTTGAGTATAAGCATTGAACTGTTCTTTTGCCATTCATCCATATCTCTGAACCTTGGATTACCCATTACATTTCCTTTTTGGTATCGCATCGTTTCGTGTTTCTGGAAGCAGGAACCGACGCAAGCTTTAACCCTCTTGTCTTTGATTGTTTACGGATTGTTATTGCTGGTTTCAGCTTTTGGCAGTAGATGAGTTGCTGGGAAATGGGGTTTAGAATTATATTGATTTGGTGTGTTCTTCTCCAAATTGATTGTGGCATATCCAGGAACTACAAGCTCCCTGTCGTCTCTTCTCTGAGAAGTTGGCTAGTAGAGAAGAATCATCAGAGCTAGTGGAATGTGCTGCTGTAGTAATCAAATATTCACTTGTAGGCCTCTTTTTTTGGGTCTTTTTTTTTTGGTTTTTAGGGTTGTATGGCAGAGTCTGAGAGTGCCCTTTGATATGTTCTATCAAAGACTGCAACTAATTTTAGTTGTATGATAATTTCCAAGGCAAATAGAAAAAAAATGAAGCCAAATTTTTGCTTTTATGTATTATGCATTTGAAATCAAATGCTGTTTGCCTTTGATTCTCAATTTGATGTTTTTGTTGAATTGGGAATTTGATTGAGAAGAAAGGGACAGAAGTTATGATGTGCTTTTACCTTCATAGTCTTTGGAAATTATTATTATTATTTCACAAAATTCAATAGAAGTTAACTTCAACCCGAACTACCCGATCCATAAAAGTTGGGTTTGGGTTATAAGTTTTTCGATTTAGATTAGGTTAAATTTTTCGGAATCGATTAATTCGAGTTGGTTCGTAGGTTGATACTTTTTCGGTCTAGTCAATCCAACCAATTTGAAAAGAGTTATAATACAACTGAACTCCATCATATTTAACGTTTATAAAAATTAGGAATATCTAAAGTTTGTAAATAACGTTAGTGATACGTTGGATCTGACAACTCGTTGAGTTGTGAACTTGATTTGAGTTGCTTAGGTTGCCAACACAACTCAACAAACTTGAAATTTTGGATCTAGTTGAGTTGTGAACTCAATTTGAGTTGTTCAGGTTGCCAACACAACTCAACAAACTCGAAATTTTGGATTCAGTTGGGTTGTGAACTCGATTTGAGTTGTTCAGGTTGCCAACACAACTCAACAAACTCTAATTGGATCTAGTTGGGTTGTGAACTTGATTTAAGTTACTCATGTTGCCAACACAACTCAACAAACCCAAAATTTTGGATCCAATTGGGTTGTGAACTTGATTTAAATTACTCAAATTGCCAACACAACTCAACAAACCCGAAATTTTGGATTGTGAACTTGATTCAAGTTGCTCAGGTTACCGATCCAACCCCATCCAACCTGTATATGCCTTCATCTCACCTTTAACAAATAGTATCCGGTTTTCACATGCTTATAGGCAGATAGTCCTATTTTGACTTTCCCTTTCGGGATTCAGCCCGACATTAAAATGGAAATAAATTTTTATTCGATTAAATACCAAATCATCTCAAGGCTTAAAAAAAAAAAAAAAAAAAAAAAAAAAAAATAGTAATAGATGTGAATAATATGATAATAGTTGCCAGCTTCTTTATTCTTGGTGCCTAAAAGTACTAAATATGAGCAACAAGAACACAAAATACTGTACCAAATACTTAAAAATTTAAAAAAAAATTAAAAATTACATCACACTAAATACAAATTTTGCTTCCATAAGCTAACCCAAAAAAGAGGCCCTCTAAAACTACAAGACCCTTGGAAAAAAAAACCAAATGAATATAAGAAATACCACTGCAAAGGTGATGGTTTTCTGAACCCATGATCACACTTGGTGAACATGGGTTCTAGACAAAGACCCCTCTCTGTGTCGATATGACACGAGAGGCAAAATAAATTCGACCCAGACGACCATCCGAACTTGGTCGCTGGGTCGATGGAATTCGATATGAACTGTACACATGAAATGGTGACAAACAATGAGTATATGCACAGGAACACTTGATGTTGTAAGTTTTTCACCATGATCGTCGTGATCACATAGGCATTACTACTCTGCACGTTGAAGCAAAAACCCGAACCCGGAGTTTTCTCGTATCAGCGGTGGAGGATCGATGTCTGTTACGTCTACTTGTTTCATTGATTTCGAGATGTCATCCACTGAAAATGGGATACTGAATCCAGAAGAAGCAGGATCAAAATAATGGAACTCAAACCATACATAATTCACTGGCAGGCTATAGCAATTTGAATGAAGATTGTACCTAGAGTCATCATCTAACAGGAATGAGCTAATAGCATTGTTGGAGTCTTCGGTCATCAGTTTTCGCATACTCGATATAACCTGTTCTTCGAAAAGTGGTATCAGAATAAAGATAAATGGAGGTACAACGATCCGAGAATCCAGAGAATCAAACGAAACAGTCATTCGAAAGCTAAGAGAGAACGAATTCAACGAAGGTATCCCAAGAATCAAACGAAACAGTAATTCAAAAGCTAAGAGAGAACGAATTCGACCAAGGTATCCCGAGAATCAAACGAAACAGTAATTCAAAAGCTAAGAGAGAACGAATTCGACCAAGGTATCCCGAGAATCAAATGAAACAGTAATTCAAAAGCTAAGAGAGAACCAAGTCGACGAAGGAACCCCGAGAATCAAACGAAACAGTAATTCAAAAGCTAAGAGAGAGCCAGGTCGATGAAGGAATCCCGAGAATCAAACGAAACAGTAATTCAAAAGTTAAGAGAGAACCAATTCGACGAAGTTAACGTACTTCCGAGGATACACTATGCGTGCCGTATTTGTCATCCCAGTACATAGTACTGATCCTATATAACTGTTGTATGCTAAGCACCTGAGAAGCAACATATACAATAATATGGATTAAAGGCTGAAACCATTTGCAAAACAAGAGACAAAGAAGCAAAGCACTAACAGGACATAGGTCTTTTGTTATCTCGTTCAACGTCTTTTTCGGTTTTTGATGTATGACCTGAGAAGGACAAGAGTTCGTATAAATAAGCTACAGAAAGTCGTAGATAATAGAAGAATCGAGGTTATTGACAAATCTTACAAGGAATCCAACAGCCTGCCTAATATGCTTCAATTCGTCCCAAGCCGAGCCTGCATACTGTACAGGACGAGGTCGTTAGGAACAGCAAATAAATGATCTTAAGAGAATAAACTAAACATCACTTTGTGATTACTGACTTCCTCAGTTGCCCCAGAACACCATTGTTCTAATTCAGACAAGCCAGCTTTCACATACTCTCCATTGCTGAACGAACAACACTCGCGCCGCAAAAGAAGGCTGCAGAACGAATTAAATTGACATTTTAAACTTTTGGAAGCGAAAAAAATCGACATTTGGCCTGTAAATACTTGATGCAATTGCAAAATGTCGAGTATGAATACATTACCTGTTGAATAGTTGAACGTTAATAAACGAGAATATCTGAGTGAAGACTTTGCGGACTAAGAATGGAGGAACCTGACAAAATCGGCCATAAGATTGCGGCTATACGAACGATAAAGATGATAGATGTTAAAACTTAGAACTCAAGAACTCACATAGTTTGCTTTCATGATCTTCAAATAATTGTTTAAACTTTTTACAATGCTTTGCCAATGAGCAATTAAGGCCTGCTGAGCAATAGCGTTAGCTTGGGAGCGTCCTTTCACTAAGCTTGCTCGTGACGTCCTAGGAGCCTGCATTGAAACGAATAAATGAAGCTCCGGCTCATCGACATAACGTTCTAACAGCTGTTTCTTTATCGTTCTATCAACAGTAATGTCCATTGTTGGAGGAATGATAAGATTTGATAGCTACCTGAATACATAATCCAAGTAAAGGCGAGATCTCTTTCTTTAGGTTGTCTCTTATCATTCCATATATTTTCTCCAAGAATGCTGTAAGCTGTTGCTTAAACAACAGTGCTGGATACTTGGCCTCGACCTGCCGAAAATCGTCCAACCTACCGAGCCCCCGGCTACTTAGAAATGATAGTCCAGCACTTTGTGGAGAAGCCCTTAATCCCTATAATGTGCAGAGCGGAAACGAGAGGTGATTAAGACGGAATAACAAAAGGTATAAAGGCCTGAAAGAATATAGATAGTTATTGTACTTGAGACATCCTTCCAAAAAGAGAAGAAGAAGCAGTTCTCCTTCTTTGAGGGGTCAAGCTTGCAGCTCCACTTGCTTTGAGAGTGTGTTGAAGAAGCAACAATAACGTCGACGTATTCGATAACCAATAAGTTAATACGTCATTGTTATCCTGGACCTTCAGCAGAGTGAAAACTACACGTGTCAACGATACGTAGATGACTTTCATTTATCTCGATTACCAGACAAGCGTTACAGTGCTAATGCTCACCTCTATGGATGAAGCTATTGTTTGAATGATTCGATCAAATATGCTGGTTCTTTCAACTTCGAACGACCTCCAATGAAGAAGACATTTGTATATAACACAAGCAGCAACTGGTTTGCCTCCAGAAAATCCCAAATCCTGTGTTATGCACTTCACTAGCAGGTCTTGGTTCTCCTGAACACGATAATCCGTCACAAGAAACAAACTAATTAATCTCGAACACCAAGAAGAACACGTTTGCTCTCAGGTTTTTTCTTCTTACCTGCTGCTTTTCATTAAGCGATTTCTGTGGTTTTTCCTCTGATTCAGGTTCACGTATCGTCGATAATGCTAGAGTTGTATCCTGATACACAACGTGTACAATTTAAGATATACGAAATTGTTCTTTTGTTATCATAAAAATTAATTTATCTTACAGATGGTACTTTGGCTTCTCCATGTGGAATGTTTCCATTCTCTGGTGTCCTCTGAAATTTCAACCAAAAATTGGTGGGGTTTCTTAGAATTCATAGTTTATCTGAAAAGACCCAATGTATCATATGAATATCATCACGTTCTACCTGAATGATCACCGACTTCGGTCTCGCAGATAAAGCTTTTCCTGTTGGCGACATGGTCAAGGCTTGCTGACGAAGTACCTGGTTCTCCGATTCTGAATTTGAAAGCTTCTCTTCAAGCCTGATGTAGAGAAGATAGTTTCATGTCATTGACTCTAAAGCATATATAAGAAATTTCGTACAGTCGAGAGAAGGAATCGCGTGACCGGAGTTGACACCACCAGAAAAAGAAATAGGTCGAGCCAGGCATATTAAAGTAGAACAATACCGAGTCGAAACTCAATTGGATATAAATAAAAAATAGAGGCAAAGATTTAATCTCTTACGAACCTCTGCACCGACTCCTGAAGTTGATCGACCTTTTGGTCTGCATCTTGAAGTTTTTTAGCCAGCTCCACATTTTTAGCTTCTGCATCTGTATAAGCTTTTTTAGCCTCTTCGGACGTCTTTTTCTCTGACAGCAGCAAAGCCTGTAAATCTCCGGGTTAGAGTATCCTCGAGATTCGAGAAAAAAAATATAAGAAACTTGACCATTGAAAAAGAATTAATGATCAACCCCAGACCCGATGCCCTCTTATCCCCCATTATATTTCGGATTGTCCAAGATTGCAAGATCGAGCACACTGTGACTAGCTTATTGCTCTTATGGTAGCGCAATAGCAATCAGCCTCACCTCGTCACCATTCATTCGACCGAACTCATGAACCATAACAACACTAGAAATAAAAAAAAGAGCCCATGCCACTCATCGCAAACTTCTTGATCAATTAGGTGCGGCGATTTAGGTTTATCTATGCATATAGTGATGAAATATTCCCTACCAAAAAGTACCAATCGGCTAAATAGTTGTAACCTACCTTCAAACTCTCCACCTCAGCCATTAAGGAATTGATTTTTTCAGTATCCTCAACAAAAACAGGAGTTTCCTTGACGACCGGAGGCGCTTCTTCAATAGCTTTCTTAGCCGCCTCTCGCTCTTTGATAACTTGAGCGTTGGCTTCTTCAACTTGTAATTGCATACCGTGCAAAGCGTCTTGTAATTTGGCGATTTCTTGGGCTTTCTCCTCTTCCAGATCAGTCTAAAATTCAAAGGGGAAAACAAGCATATGAATTGCTACTGAATGAGTACTTCGTTTCACGAACCGAGATCCACGTGTTACAATACACGAGAAAATAATCAAGAAATTACCCTCAGCCGCTTCTCGAGTTGCAAGCGCCATGTAAGTTCTTCTACACGTTTTTCTAATTTGTCTTTTGCTTCTTTGAGTGCACCAGTTTCCCTTGCAGCCTTCACGCATATAAATATATATATGAGCACCTTAATTTATTCCTCGCAGCGTTCTTCATTCAACAGTTATCCTAAATACAATATAAATATTAGACCAAAAAAGTGACAAGTTTGAACCATTTTCAGTTGTCTTAGCTCCTTTCGTGCAACACGTCGCCTCCAACCACATTGTGTGTATAATGCAGCCTTTTGGAGTCTCGTATAGTAAGAATATGCCATGTGACAACGCCAACGTGCCTGCAAGTCACCGAAGAAAAGTTAGAATCCCCAGACCAATTATCTAGGAGCTTCAAATTAACTTAGTGAAACATAAACGTCCTAAACAAACGAGAAACAGCACCTGAATGATAATTGCTGCCTTCGTACGCTTCCTAAATCTGAATTCATCACGAGCCTTCATCGCCCTTAACCCGGTTTGCAATGTGGTTGCAGATGAGAGCAAATCTAAGTACGATTTCCTGGCAACATGTCGCTTGAAACACTTCTGGATTCTTAAAGCTGCTGCTTCTTGTCTCAACTGCTCGAAGAGTTTTCGAGCCAATACACCTGATTATAGTTTGAAACAAACATACATTAGAACTTCGAACTAGATTACCCTACTCTTGAAAGGGTTAAGAGATTTAGACCATCTCTTTCCAGCAAGTCATGACTACCAAAAGGAAAAGATATAAAGCAAGATTATTGCATAAATTCTTATTGTAACATCCCTTCAAGGGGCATCAAATCAACTCCCTCAAACATTTACAACTAACACCCCAAGCTCACCAGTAGCAGATATTGTCCTCTTTAGGCTTTTCCTTCCGGGCTTCCCCTCAAGGTTTTAAAATGCGTCTACTAGGGAGAGGTTTTCACACCCTTATAAAGAATGTTTCGTCCCTCTCTCCAATCGATATGGGATCTCACAATCCACCGCCTTCAGAACCTAGCGTCCTCGTCGGCACTCGTTCCTCTCTCCAATCGATGTGGGATCTCACAATCCACCCCCCTAGCCTTACGGTTTTAAAACGTGTCTGCGGTTTCCACATCTTTATAAAGAATTCTTCGTTCTCCTCTCCAATCGATGTGGTATCTCACAAATTCTGTTTCTGGCCATCCATAATTTCTCAAAAACTGTCCAAATACTTGACCACCAAAGCATAACAGTTCTTCATGGAGAAAGCGAGGTTAATTTGAAGGAACTTGTCGGTCAAGGAAGGCACCATGAACTGAGGTAAAAAATCAGCCAGAGTTTCTCTCAAGAACTTCTCACAGAGGAGCAATTAACTAACAAGTGATTGGGAATCTCATTTTTCACATAAAACCAATTAAATCCACCTACATAAATATCTTCAGCCCCGAATACACATACTTCCAAAGAGATTTGAAGAAAATACCTCGAGTAAATGATTGCACTTGTATAGCAGCTTTACGTAATGCAACGAACTCCTTGCGTGCAATAAATGTTCGAATTTGCATTTGAATAGTTCGGGCAGCGTTGCTAAGCATCTCTGTTCTCTTTGCATCCAGAGAAGCCATCTGGCCAGCCCTCAGGAAGATTTTTGTCTTACCAATCTGACCAACCAAAGAGATAACAGATAAATTAGTCTCTGCCCAAAAAACGGCAGGTTTCAGAAACCTCCTCGGAGATGCCCAAAACCTCCAGATACAAAAAAGTACTCAGAAGCTTTCATATGAGAATCTCGAGTCCCAAACAAGTATTATCGTTCATACTAAAAAAAACGTATTATTATCATTTGTAAGAGAATCAAGTTACTTGGATACCCAACACTATGAAAGCACATAGAACCTTAGATACCAGACTCAGAATTCGAAAGGATATATATTCGAACACAATAGAAGGATGAGGTTTTCCATACTCCACATATATTAAAGGCTTGAAATTAGCAAAGTTGAGTAGATACACAAAAAATCCCTGCTCTAGCAGTCATCCTACAATTTTTTTTCACACAGCTGAAATTATCAGCAAAAGGGATTGGTTAGTGGAGTGATGATTCGACTAAGCAAAAGAAACGAGAATTTCTTAGTTATTGAAATATCTTGGGAGCCAACCTTTTCCATCTACCAACCCCATTGGATTTCAAGACGTTAATTTCATAAACGATATGGGCGTGTTCGAGCCATGTGATTCAAATCCAACCAAAGCAATAGTTAAAAGAAATAATGAAATCACCTGATAACCTTTCAATCCCATTTTATCCAGGATCATCTGGCATGCTACCTTGTCGTCATAGCTGCATAGATGTGCACAAAGAATACAGGAAACTTATTTCCCCTATTTTTCCTTTAATTTTGTTAAGAGAGAACTATATCACATAGAGCAGTAAATTGACTCACTTGCCATCCAGAACTTCAGGTGCAAGAACCCCGAAACGTAGGAGGAACTCATAAAATGTTCTTCTCGTAGGATATCCAGCACAGCTGATCCTTATTGCTTCAAGAACACCCTAAATAGTATAAAAGAACCACATAAGATTAACAAAAAGAGTAGGTTAACCTATAGCTAAATCTTTTAAAAGATAAAACCAGATAAAGTCCAGGCGTACAACAGAGCAAAACGACACCGTATAGTATACTCACACCACAACGTAATTGCTGGATAACATTTGAGTTCTCAAAAATAGCAGGCTTGAGCACATTATTCGGCTTGACACATCTGATATAGTGGGGTTCTGTCGAATTCAAGGTCTCCATTAAAGATTGAAGTTGCAACTGCACAATTAAGAATGTGAAAGCATCACTATTTTGTAAAATTTAGGTTAGATACCAACTTTAAAAAAAGATGAAAGAAGAAACGAAAAAAGCAATCGTACCTTAAAACGTGAACCGATGGAAGAAAATTTTGAGGATTTTGATGATTCCTCTGGTTGAGGAGGAAATAGAGCTCTAGCAAAGGGGCATTTTGAGGCTGTCAATAAGGCCTGATGCTCTGCTACCACATAGTCTTTGTTTTTGTCCAAGAAAAGATCTGCCAAATAAGTCACCTGAAGCATTTTTGGAACTTTTGAGAGGGGATGAATTTAAGCATGGAGCAAAAAAAATAAGAACAAACTTAATATATTGACCTCTCCAGCATAATGAGATATTGTGAAGCTAGTACGAGATAGCTTAGGCTTAATGAAGCGCTTGTTGTTCTTGAACGTCTGGTATAACTTCTGAGCAAACGTTTCGTGTGTAGATTTAGGAAACATGCTGTATGAAGCAAAAACAATGAAACATGAGAATGGAAGGAAGAATCAAGATCATTTGGACATGATATCATAAAATTAGTAAACACCATGGAGTAGATGAAACAGTTAATACTGATTAAAATTAGCTGCCATACCAGGCCTCATCCAGAAGAGCAATAATTCCTCCAGGTTTCTGTGAATGAAGAGCTGTATTTTAATTACTTAACTCTTATAAGATATATAACAGTGTAGATAGAGATGGCAAGAAGAGTTGCACACCTTTTCAATAAGATCCAAGACATCCTGGTTATCAACAAACTCAATATAACTCCAATTGATCTCCTCTTTGGTATATTCCTCCTGCTCCATTTTGAAAACGTGCTGCATATACACAATTAACCAAAAACTTCAATCGAGTACGTAGGTAGTGTCCTATGTTGAATCTTACACATCCAAGTCAACCAACCTGATTGAAATGTTGCTGCAGTTTTTCATTTGTAAAATTGATGCAGAACTGTTCGAAGCTATTAGAAAAAGAATGGATCAATTGCAAGAAAACATAAAAAATCTAACTCGAGAATGCACAAGTGACCATTACCTGTTGAATTTAAAACTCTCAAATCCATATATATCCAGAACTCCAATCAATGATTTGGAATTTGGGTCTTGTCCAATTGAGTTGTTAATCTTCTCCACGAGCCTACAGGAAAGGTTTGAAAAAGAACGGAGAAGAATCAAGAACGATAAATACATTCACATGCTGACTCCTCAAATATCCTTCTAGGTTGATAAATCACTGATAGAGAAGAAGAAAATGAACGAGGAAGGAAGGTCTAGAGGTCTGAACCCAACCTCAGGACTAGAGAGATTAGATTACCAGTCGAAGAGCCGTGAATAGATCGTTTTAGCCAAGGCATCCCTACTACCCAATGCAGCAACAGGATCAAGAGTTCGAGTTATAACTTCTTCTGGCGTTACCATAACACGTTGAATCAGTGCATCTTCCAAACTCTTTGCATCACACCTAAATTAAACATTTAGAAAATGATAGCTTTTGAAGTATTAATAATGACTAAAACATCTTTTGTGGAAATTTTCAGGGAACGAACTTAAGCAATTCGGCAGTGATATTGAGATGGAATCTGGATTTTTCGTCCTTAATGACTGAAGAATCAATCTCTTCTCCCTTTGCAAATTCAACATTTCCAAGATGCAAAATTGCAGCTACAACCCTAAAAATTGCCTCCTGAAATGGATTATTTATTATCAAAATTTGGATGTGATAAGAAGCACGAGTACACCAAAAACTACTGAAAGCTAACCTGCTCCTCCTCGCTGATTCCAACTACATCCATCGCCCTTCTGGTCGCAAGATATTCATGGGCATCGTTGATTCCATCCAACTCAAAGCATTTAGATTGATTTAAGTAGTGGAACGATTTAGGGTCTCCTAATTTATACTTCTCCCTTTCCTGGTTTTTGTTGATGCATAGATTAGAATCAGAGGTATAAGTTACCGTCACGTGCAAATCGTTTATGATTTTAAAGTTGAACATTGTACCTCAGGAGGAGCTGCACATAGAAGGTAAAAGCAATGATAGTTTCTTTCAGGATCTGAGATCTGACATACTCGAGACCTTTCGAGCAAATAAGTTCTGACAGCTGCCCCAGATATTCTCCCACTCTTGTCAAATTGGATCTCAACAAATTTACCAAAGCGACTGCATTTCACACCAAAATTACTAACTATTGCATAAACTTTTTGAATAAGCTTGCAGCATTTAAGAATGTTCTGTCCCTTGCAGAAGAACATTCGGTGATAGTGAATATATATCGAGCATCGAGGCTTGGAAGACCATCAATCATAGACATGATTATAAAGTTGATATTCTCACAGATAAATTACATATTCATAGGCATGTGAGAAGTACATCAATTTCAAATTTCATGGAGCTTGCTACAAACAAATGTGAGAGGAGAAAATTGAATGATTTCTATTCAATATTAAACAATCGAAACATACTCCTCGGCATAGAAAAACTCACCTTGAATTATTGTTCCTAACAGTTTTTGCATTGCCAAATGCTTCAAGAACTGGATTGGACTGGGAGGATATAGAAAGAAATAAACATCACAGGCTTCAATTATGAGAGTGCCAGTAGTTCTCTATTATGCATAGTAAAAAGATCCTTATCTTACTTCCAGGACTTGTTGTTCAACCGTTCGTCCTTCCACTCCAGATCGGCCTCCAAGGTATGCAAGGTACCGCATGAGCATCTTCGTGGTCTCAGTCTTACCAGCACCACTTTCTCCACTAACTAGAATTGAATTGCTTTTTCCTTCATTAATCATTGCCCTACAATGGACAGAAGAAGCTAGTTAAGCCAAAACGTGGAGAAAACACACGGTTAACTACATTTTCCACCTAAATCGAAGTTATATTGCCACCCAAATTCTAATGGAAGAAACGAAATACACGCCTTTGTAAAACCTTGCTAACCCATACCAAGAATTTAGATTCTACGAATATTACAAGTAGCAACGAACAGAAGTTTTTGTCAAACTTCATTCTTTTTTTCTTTTTTTTTTTTTCCATCAAATTAATGACGGTGTGAGAATGCATGCATGGAAGCATTAGTAGATGCCCGACAAATTAATTTAAGATCACAACTAAACCAAGAAATCATAGGCTACACGACAACTAAAGGATAAATTTTTTTTATTGAATTGTTACTTAAGCTACTTAAAAATTTTGAAACTAATGAGTAGTCCCCATCTGTTATCCCACATCCCACATGTAATAGCTCAAGGTCACCTCTACTAGATATTATCATCTTTGGGCTTTCCCTTCTAGGCTTCCTCTCAAGGTTTTAAAACACGTCTGTTAGGGAGAGGTTTCCATACCCTTATAAGGAATACTTCGTTCCCCTCTCCAACTGATGTGGGATCTCACATCCACCCCCTTGGAGGTCCAGCGTCCTCGCTAGCACACCACTCGATGCCTGGCTCTGAAAGACGTGTTTTAAAAACCTTGAGGAAAAGCTCAAAAGGGAAATCCCAAAGAGGATAATATCTGCTAGCGGTGGACTTGGGCCATTATACCGCATCTATCCCTCGTTCCTAAAGAAAATCCAAAAAAAGAAAAGGAAGCTTACCTGTATGCCACTTCAGCAACTGCAAAGACATGAGGACTTAGTTCTCCAAATCCAGCTCCTTTGTATTGTTCCATCATGTGAGTATCATACAGATGGGGTAATCTTTGGAATGGATTTATGGCAATAAGTATATTTCCAGTGTATGTCTGCAAGGATGTTAAAGGTATGATATGCAATTTATACAAATCTCTGTTATCTGGAAATATTCTTACTGTATTCACAAAGAGAGGAGAAATGATTTCCTACATAGATTTCATTGAGTTCATATCTGGTAGCCAAGTTGCTCAGAACTCCAGGTTCATGCAAGTATGACAACTTTGTCATGTCATCGACACCTGCAGCAGGTGCTTCGGTGTCCTTGGGGAATATTTTTGATATATTTGCAACAACCTGCAATTAATAGTCAAGTATCAGTCTAATGGGCCCAGCTTCGATCGTCATTTCAAGAAAAATTATTGAACCAAATCAAATGCACATGCACGAATTGTCATACTATTGACCTAAGAAGCACATATACATATACGAGATATGAATACGACACAACATGGACTTGACAACATGTTCATTTTTAAAAATCTAGGATATGGACATGACCCGACACATTTATTAAAAAGTCAATAAGTTCATGGATTTATATGCTTGAAAAATGAGTTTGATGTATTCCGTTCTCAGGCTATATTATTTTTGTCCTATATCTTTATGTGCCTATTTAGTATACTTTGTGCAGCTAATGTGTATCACACATCTATTGTGCTAACAAGTGTTCGTTATTCCTTAAATTTAGCATTGAAACATGCTGACATGAATATTAATTCATGAGCTGAGTGCATGACTCACCGTCTTCCCATTTGTAGTGCGGACGTGAATTTCCTCTCCATTGATACGAAAAACTTCACCATCAATCCATGCTAGTTTTGGATCTTCAATCCAGACATGAGAACCAACAATGATGTTAACTGGTCCACTCTGCTTACAGAAACGCAGTAAAAGGCATATTAGTGTTCAAAGAGTAGTAACATTCAGTTCAATAAACATATGCAATTGAAAAGACTATAATAAACATAATATTTACTTCATCCTAATATAAATCAACAGAGATATCTAGAGCATGAATTTCACAAAAAAAAAAAAAAAAAAAAAAAAAAAGAAAAAAAGAAGATACTTTATCTTCATAAATTGCACTTGGGTGAAACTCTCTTGATTATTTTCTCCTCTTCTCTACTTTTCACTTTTCAATTCTTGTCATCAATACACACACGAGCACTCGCAATGCATAAGAGATAACAAGTAATACCCAAGTAATCATATAGTTAAAGATGGAACATGTCGTAGAGACGATGATCATAAGAACGAATTTATGGCAACAACACCAGGAAGAACTCTAATAGCAATCATAGCTCGATGACAAATGATAACTATAAAATTTTAGCACATTCCAACTTAACAAAACTATTAGGTTATAAACCATAAAGATTGAGTTCCGTTGAGACCACTAAAAGAGTATTATATCAACATCGCTCAAGAATCCTACCGTTTATATGAATCAACGCTTACCTGAACCTAACTCTAAATCAATCACTTGGTACGTTAGTCGAATATTACACATTTGGATGAAAAGGCTTGAAAAATGGCACAAAGTAAATGATTGTCACAAGTCAACAAAACACCAACAACCATTTGATTTACAAGCCAATTCAAAATACCGATCGAAATAATCACTTTGTTTATTTGCACCGAACCGAAAAATCGGTCGAATTGGCTGTTCTCTTACTTATTATCCGGAGGTATTCCATATTACAATCTAGCCTATTCAATTTACGAATTTAAACTCATAGTTAGAAATGTTCCTGATGTTAATCCATAATCTGGAGGAGTAGAAATGAGACCATCACGGATTAAGAACATAGTTTGAGCTCAAAAAAATGGCGTCAGAACCACATTCCATTGAAAACTCCACCCAATAGTACAAGTTCAAAGTCCAAATTCAACTTTATTCTCAAAAAAAACACGAAAGCAGCATGCTATCCAACCAACATACAAAGAATTCAAGTCAAAATGGTCATAAAGCCGAGTAAATCCAGCAAATTACAATGCAAACAAAACAAATATCAATCATTTCATTGACGTTACCATGGCGATTATGAACGGCGATCTTCCGTGTTAACTCATCCAAGACAGAAAGGAGTCAAAAGGAACCAAATACTCGACGACCCAGATCGGACAAAACGCACAAGTACCCACAAAGCTTAACCAGCTGATATATCCAAAAACAAAGCCACAAGAGCTGGAGTTCGCAAAAGGGTATCAATAAAATCCCCTCAAAAGAAATTCCTCCGCCGCAAACTCATCCGAAACAAACGGAACAAGACACGGAAAGCTAGATCGGATAGAAGCAGCTGAAGGGTAAGAAATGGAAGACCAAATATTGACAAAACAAATACAGAAGGTTGAATTGGGAACTTAAAAGAAGGCGATAAACAGAGAGAAAGGAAGAAAACAAAGCTGCCGCGAAGTTTTTTTTGTTGTTCTTCCTTCTTTTCTATGTGGGTTACCCTTTTTTTTTCCAAAGCTTCTGGTTCTGAGGTGAGATTGTTTTGTTTATAAACCAAGGCGAAAAGGTTGAAGCAATTTCTTTGGGTGTGAAGGGGGTTTCTCTCTCTAGGCTGTGCTGTAAGATTTCTCTCTCTAAAAGTTAAAATTTTTTTGTTCAATTTGATTTTGGGGAGTATCCTGTTTGTTGGGTTTGTGAGATGGTGGCGTTGGTACAGAAGAGAGGGCTGCTGGTTAGTTCAACATTCGTGGCCTCCATATACCGTGTGTCTCAATTACTCATTATTATGCTCTAAACCCGACATTAGAGAGCTAATCAAGGAGGCTATGGTTTTTGCCCCTGTTTTTCCTTTTATTTACGTCAACTGCCATCGCAGCTTCTTGGGTTTTTACCGCCGCCACCATTGGCCGTTTTACCTGACGTTAAAATTCAATTATTTTTGTAATAAATTTGTTTTTTTTTTTAATATTTAACCACTTATTTTGTTAATAATTTCTACTCGTAAGTTATAATAAACTTAATTTAATTTAACTAATATGAACTATCAACCCAACGGTTAGTGGTTTGAATTTGAACTGTCGGTACTCAAATGTCGTTGAACTAACAAAAAAATAAAAAAAAAAAAATCTACTCGTAAAACTGATTTGACTCTTAAATTTTTGTAACGTTCTTGATTTGTCCTTTTCTTGGTCTTCTCTAGTAGAACTCATGTGAGCCATCTAAACTTTGACTTTAAATTTTTGAACACTTAATTCCGATAGCCAGCTTTTCTCTATTTATTTGATTTTTGACGGATGGAGAGACAAAATTTTTGAGAATTCAAGAGAAGGTCACGGCGAGATGAGCCGTTTATTATCACGATAGGGCAGACATGTATATCTCGATAGTAGTCGTGGCAACCTTCCAGATTGAGGGTCCCCCGGTAAACACGATACAGGCAAATACCAGCGGGGGAGGAGGCCCTTTCATGTTGTTGTTCTTACTGAATAAGTGAGAAAGTGTTTCATAGTGAGTTGTATTACGGGTCTCAAAATGAAAAGTTTTCGTTAGGATTGCTATGTTCGCATCCCTTTTAACTCTACATCGAAGTTGCCTCATGCACGACCATCGTATTGATGGATCCGATTGCATGATCTCCCAAGGAAGTCCCCTAAATAAGGTTCTAAAGTCTATAGTGTATTAACCTGTCGTATAGCCCTTTTTATTATTCAGTCTGGCTTCAAAGTTTTGGTGCGCTTCTTTCTCCTGTAATAAAATTTGGGGTCCATTGCCCTTGATTCCAAATCTAGGTAGCAAATGAACGCTGATAACAAGTTGGCAACAGAATAATGTCGCTGATTCATGACTAAAAAGACAAGCAACTTGACATTGAAGTAGAACGAATATTAGTGTGGGCAACAGCTATGGATGAAGCGGTGGCACCGATTGCTTTCTAGAAAACTACTCATTGTCCTTGCCTCCCTGCATCTGTCTGCTTCAAATGTAATCGTACAGGGAGATGCTCTTGTCATCGGATACACTAGCATGTCGCCCAGCCTGCACACCAGCCCCATCATGCGGTCGGAATGCAACAACACCCCAGCAGACCTGATCGCTATGCTTGATCATTGTTTGAACAGCCTGCCCTCGTTTTAAGATCCCAAAGCATAACAGTTCTGTCGCTTGAACCTGTTGCAAGAGCACCATCAGGGCTTGCATCAACACTCAACACCCCACACTTGAATGGCCGGACATGGCGACCTCTCTTCCTAGCTTGTAAATAGACAAGACTACGATGATTCTCAAATATCGCAGAACAAAATTTGATACGATAAGATAGAATGCAATAGAAACAAAGACATAGGGAACGGAATGGGTTACCCCTACTCTTGACGGTCAAAGTGAACCCTTTCAATTCGGAATGAATCAAATCTCCCCAAGTAGGATTCGAACTTACGGCCAATCGGTTAACAGCCGACCTCTCGAGCTACTGAGAAACAACGGTAAATTAGGTTTCAGAGAATTCAATTCCCGTTCTCAGCCCATGACCAATATGAGAAACCTGTTTGCGTTTTAAAAACCTTAAGGGAATGCTTGAAGAAAAGTCCAAAGAAAACAATATCTACTAGCGGTGGGGATCTCACTGGCATGAAGTGGCCTTCCAAGTGGTGTAGAAACTTTGAGCGAGCTACGTCGAAGACTGAAATGGTTCCATCCATTAAACCGCAAGCAAGTCTTCTTCCATCAACGCTCCATGCTACTGAAAGTACAGATTTTTGCAACCAGTTTTATCAGTGGATTTAGGTCCTTCTGGACGAGGAATTGATAGAGTTGCAGCCAGTTTCCATGTGTTTGTATCTGTCTCATGACATGGTACCCTGACGCAGAAGTTACTGCTAAGATTGGACATGACATGAGACAGATTAAATGATTTTTTGTGGGTTTTCTTTACTGGTTAGATTGAATAAAACTGAAACACTGCTCTCATTGATTTAGGTTGTTGAATTAAAGAACAAACAGGACAAAGTAGTTCAGATAAAAGAAACAACAGGTCAGCCATAAAGTTAAAATAGTCTAAACTTCCATAAATGACAACGAACAATATTCAGATCTATATATTGATGGGTTTACAAGAACCACGTTTTTGGGTTGAATATCAGACAATGGTTGACGTTTGTGCAGTGTGAAAAGAACCATCAGAATTACCCAAAGCAACTGCAAACGCTATTGAGCACAACACTATAGGCATTATATTCATTCATGGCTTTAGTCGAATGTCATATACAATAGTAAATATGATAAACTATTTACTAAAAATAGACATCTCGACGAGTAAGTGTTTCTGTCACAAATGACATCTCAATTTCTGTATTTAAAGGGCTAATTTGTATATGAAAAGAATAGAAAATTGCTTCAGCATATGATTCATAACTCAATTCAGTCCATTATTCAGCGTACCAATATGAAATTGAACTCATCGAATTCCATAGACTACGGTCTGAGTAAAAGTGAACC
Source organism: Cucurbita pepo subsp. pepo (assembly GCF_057944985.1). Taxonomy (NCBI): domain Eukaryota; kingdom Viridiplantae; phylum Streptophyta; class Magnoliopsida; order Cucurbitales; family Cucurbitaceae; genus Cucurbita; species Cucurbita pepo. The sequence goes on from NC_141801.1 coordinate 10,436,198, forward strand.
GTTGATCCAAGTGAAATTAACAATAAACAGCCTATACTTGATCAAAACACAGTCATCGACGGATGTTTCCTCCATTCAAGAATCAAGTTAATGAACAAACTGAGATTCAATAATCTACTGAATCAGGCATCTTGTACCAAGAAAGAACCAGAGCAAAAGAAAAGACTACTATGTCGATTAGCCCTTACGTGAAAGGCAAAACAATCTCAAATTCTTAGTTAAATCCTCAAATCAAAGAGCAGCAAAAAATTCCTAAACAGCACAAAAATCAAAACATCAATAAGCCAAAGAAGAATTACCTCGGGATTAAACCGCATTTTCCAGACCTCAAACGGCGGCGCCTCGAGAGTGGCGATAGTGGAATTGGAATCAACCTCAAATACGCGAACAAAGCTATCGAGAGAAGCGGAGGCAGCAACGTAACCGGAAGGACGAGCAACAACAGAGACGACGCCAAGGCAGTGGCCGGCGTTGGTGCGATCCAAGTCAAGCTCGTCAGATTTCCAGAGCTTGACGGTCTCATCGAGGGAGCCGGTGAGGAGGAAGGAGGAAGCGATTATCTGTGGCATTTTCAACAGATACGAAGAAGAGGGAAACGACAGCAAAACAAAACGACGTCGTTGTATGGATTCAATTCCGACAATAAAAAATTATTGATTTTGCTTTTCACATTTTAAAAAAAAAATGTTTTTTTTTTGGTATAATTCTTATAGTCCAACATTTTTAAATAAATAAATACAATTATTTTTTATTTTTTATTTATAAGTTTTCTCCCAATAACATTTATACTCGAGATTCGAGATCAAATTATCGACATTTAAAATTATAATTAACATTTTATGAACGATTTAATTTTAATTTAAATAGAGAATTTAAAAACATAATGATGTAATTTATATTTATAAGAAACATTATATCTTTCACTCTCAATTTGAATCACAAAACAGTAAAAATGAGTGCCCAAAAATGGAGGCTTGGAAAAACATAATTAGAACCTATATGTATATGTATATATATTTTTTTCTTTTTTTTTTCTTTTTTTTTTTTTTTTTTTTTTTGTTAAAAAAATATAAACCCAATTAGTAGTATGAAATTCCCATAGTGCCCTCATAATAGTTTTTAACACAAACACCCACCCAAATATAAATACAGTTTAAAGCAAGCCTGAAATGAAAAATAAAGCCTCTGAGAGATGAACAAAAAAAACCACAATCAGAGCTTTGGATATTCTTCTTTAAGCGACGTCGTTTTCCGATCTCAAACGCTTGGGCCTGGGTCCGCCATTATTTCGTAATTTGGGCCTTGGCCCAATCTTTCTTTCTCCCTCACCGAATTCATCTTCTCCAGTCTCCACTCACCTCTCAGCCTCGCGATGAAATTTGTAGCTTTGATGTTAACGTCCGGGCTGGGACAGAACACTGACCCCACTCCGCCGCCGCCGTTTACTTCGCTGGCTGGCTCCGTTGTCTCCTTAACCGATGACGGTTCGATGTTTTTCGGTTCTGGAGATCCGCAACGAGAGGTTTCGGAGCTCCGTGACCCGGCTGTTTCGCCTCGAAACGTGGATTTTACATCCGTCGTAGTTTTGAACGGCGGCGGAGGTGGTGGTGGCGGTATGGTTACTGAGGGACTCTGGCTACCGCTGTTTATGCCTTCGTTTTCGATGTTGAAATTGTACGTCCTTGCCGGGAGAGGCGGTCGACGGCTGGCGGTGGTATTTCGCTGACGGAATGATGGTGACGGTGGAGGAGGGATCTGAATCTTCTTCTTTGTTGAACGGGAAGACAATGGGACGGGTGGTGGTGGCGGAGGAGGCGGCGGTGCAGATTCGGAGTGAATTCTCTTGTTCTTGTTTGATTTTTTGAATAGGCCGCGGAAGACGGAAGGAGGCGGTGGTGGAGGCGGGGGCGGCGGGGGCGGTCGTTGTTCAGTTGGAGAGCGGCGGTCGCCGTCGTAGATATTTTTAGCTTTCTGCTTCTTCTTTCTCTTTCTATACAGTGAAGCCAACGCCATTGCTATCTCTTTCTTAACATTTGTTTTCTTCCGTTCACTCCTTCCAAATCTCTCCTCCAGTCGAACTCGGACCGGCGACGGAGGGATAACTGTTCGCGGAGGTAGCGGAGGCGGAGACGGCGGCGTATACGACTTCGCGAATTCAGCGTCATTCGTATTGGCCTCTTGAACTTCCTCCTTTCTCTGGATGGTCTGATATGTCCGTCTCGATTTCCTCTGAGTAACCGGCAACGGCGGAGGCGGTGGAGGCGGCGGATTGGAAGACTTCAACCTTTGAGGCGTCGGCGACGAATTAGCCACAAACGAATCAACCGGAATAACCTTAATCTCCGCCGGCGATTCTTCTATTTCACTTCCTCGCGTTCGATACGCGAAGGATCGTGATCGAAACTTGTTAATTTCAAAATCATCATAGAATCGAAACTGATTACCATCGTTACCAGTTTCCCACGGCGATTCCTGCCTCAGATCTGGATAAGAGCTATTCCTCCTCAACCTCATCGCCGTTCCCGGCGTTCTCCCAGACTGATCGGAAAATCTCCTCTCTGCAAATCCAAACCACTGCTGCGGAAACTCCAAGTCCCCGTTCACCTTAACTCCGGCAGCATCAACCGTTCTGCGACCAGAACGACGACGATCGTCGACATCAGCGGCGGTCGGTACGTCGTCGTTTCGTCTAGCAAAAATCCCGCATATAATCGCAATCAAAAGAAGAAAAACATTGAAAGAATCCCAGCTCTTCTTCACCGAATTTGGTCTAAAAAGTTGAGGAGTGAGCGAAAGAAGAGGACGGATTGCAAAGAACATTATAATCAAAGCGAGCGTCGGCAAGAGAATAATCAAAACCGGCAAAGAAATAAACGGCGGAGACGAGGATCTACGGCGGTGCATCGTCGGCGGCGACCAGTACGGTGGTGGGTCGCTGTTTGGCTCCATGAAACAGCGTCGTTGAGCTGTGATTTAGATGAGGAGGGTAAAGCGAAATAGCGAATGATATGTTGACAGAAGAATGGAACTTCCACTCTACTCCCTCTTTTTTTTTTTTTTTTTTTCAATTTGTTTAAAATGAATTTTTTAAATTATTATATAAAAATATTAAATTATTAAATTATTAAATAAATTAAATAATTAAATAATTAAATAATTGATTAGGACAAAACTTCGATTAGGTAGGAGTCTAGAGAAATGCAATGTAATTTGTAAATCCCATTTTTTCGGGCAACAATTCATCTTATGATTTATAAATTAATATATTTATGAAATTAATTAATTTGGGAGTTCACAAGTCGTTTTACGTAGAGATTTTAATTTCATTTTATCCATTAATATCGAATTATTAACGTTACCATAAGGTGGTTATGCATGTGGTTTTGAGTGTGACACAAATTTCTTCAAAAATAACAACAAAAACTAAAAATAAAATTATTTTTTAATATGACCTTCATCGGTCAAATCAAATCGAAATATTTCTTATAAGGACGTGAAAACATCTGTGGATAATATTTGTTAGTAGTAGGCTTGTGTTGTTACGAATAATGTTAGAGTTAGTCACCAAGTAGTGTGGGAACGAAAATGCTAGTCCTCAAATGGAGTGAATTATGAGATCCTGCATGGTTTGTAGAGAGAAACAAAGCATAAGATATTTAATACTAAATTATAATTTACCATATATATCATATTTGATATTTTATTACAAGGCAAATATCTCCGGGTATCTTTCCCTTTATTGTTATTTCCATTTATTACTCTTTCCATATTCTTGTAATCTATTTTATTACAAATAAGATAACTATCACAGGTGGATTATGCAAATATTCTTACTAATACATGCATATGACAATATCTGCTAGTAGGGGTTGGACGGTTCAAAATAGTATCAGAGCAAGACACCATATCCCTTTACGAGATCGATTCTCTATTATCTTAATGACGTCGACAAAAGGGGTGACCTCCACTTTGTCGACGAGTTAATGTCCTCCCCCTAAGCTTTTTCTTATTAGTTTCTAGATATATATATATATATGTATATATTAGGTAAAAGAAATAGGGTTTAGAGATTTGAAAAAGAGTGAGGGGGGAAACGTGGAATTTGGAGATAAAAGGCCACGTGTAAAACAGAGACTAGGAATAAGGATATAGTATACTAGTATCCAAACAAAAGGGAAGAAGGGGGGAGGGAGGAGCGTGGGAGAAATGATTAAGGGGCTTTGAAATGGAATCCCAAATCACCCTCTTTTGCCACGGCACCAAACACCCCCAACCCCACTTTAGGTGTCCAACTGTCCATTTCCTTTTTATCTAATTTTTTTTTTTTTTCCCTTCAAGAAATGAAATGACCCCATCTTTCTCTCTCCCTCTCTAACAAAATTGACCCAATTATTATTATTTTTTCTTAGTTTACATATTTTAAATTATTTTCTTTTAATTAAAAAAAAAAAAAAAAAGAGTGTGTTAAGAGTGATAGTTTGGATGAACTCGTTTTGAGTCGGGAATGATCTCAACATACTTTGAGCCGGGCTTCATGACTATAGGCAGATGTGGCAAGTACTAATTTTAGCCTAAAAAATAATTATAATTTATATTTATGAGTTAACAGAAATTTCACGTGACTTGTATCGGCATGTAGTGAACATCGACAATATCATAATGATAACGATTAGGATGTTTCAATTGCATTTTCAAATTTAAATAATATGATTAGTTTTGTTAAAAATTAAAAAAATTAAGAGGTAATTTTGAAACCTATTTTTTAAAAATATTAACCATTTTTATAAAAAAAAAAAAAAAAAAAAAAAATTAATGAGGTTATATTATTGAAACTTTTAAGATTTAAATAATATTTTGGATAAAAGGGAAAGTATAAAGATGTTTATATTAATTTAACTTAAAAAAACACATGTTTATTATTAATTTTTATTTATTTTAAAGATTTATAAAATTAGTTTCTAAAAGGTGTAAAATTTATATTGAATTTAATTTGAAGTGCAAGGGAAGATGAGTGGAAAAGATGCAAGGAGCATTTCCCTCAATTGCAAACCCAACTTTTGTTAATTAATAAAAGTGTTTTAACATTTAATTTAATGCTTTTCCCTCTCATATTAGTTTTCAACTCAAAAAAAAAAGCACCTTTACATCCCCACAATTTATTTATTTATTTCAACAAAAAAAAAAAAAAAAAAAAAAACCCATTATTATATTTTAAAAAAACTCCATGATTGCCACCCAAAATTAGCTTTCCATACATTGCCCTTTCTTTGTCTAAATAAATAGAGGGGTAACTATGATTTGATGTTGGTATTCCAATAGTTGGAGGGTATAAATGTAATTTTACTATCCATAATACAAACGTAATTCGAGGCTCGAACATATGCTGACGTTATCTGCAAAATTTGGATTTCTCATGACTGACTTGTTCTTTAGGTTAGAACAAATGCAGCCCAATTGTTGTCAAGAATGCAATTGTGACATCCCAGTCTTGCTTGTTCAGGATGTGTTGTCCATGGTTGCATGCCTGTTTCAAACCCCTTTTACATGCTTTCCTCTTAGATAGGTCTTTACCATTCCATATTAGGACAGTATGAGGGTGTATGACCGTTCGCTAAAATCATGTCTACACTTGCCAAGGCTAAAGTGCCCCAAAATGTACTGTAGGGACCATGACTAGTTATCAACTTCTTCCTTCCGGTAGTTATATGTAGTAAGTCGTTTTTGTTGCCTTTTTACTTACATTCTCATATAACACCATTTCCAATTTCTCAAATTTTACTTTCAAAACTCTCTTTCGAAATCTCTCTGTCTCCGTTTTCTAAATTTTTTTTCTTGAACCGAATGCAATTGTGACAAGTGGTATCACGTCAATATAATATTACAAAAAAGCGAAACAATTAATAAAAAAAAATAATATTTAAAAGTAACAAAACTAGTAATTTACAATTGTGTATAAAAGGAAAAAGCCAAAGCAAAATCGTCCAATATTAGTGAAACAAATATGGGGTTTTTGGTATCAGATAATCAAAAACAAAAATAAAGCCAAAACGAACCGTTTTATTGCGCAAAAGATATATTTTGAAGCGTAGCGGCCAACGCAATCCGTATCTTATCAAATATCACCAGCGACTGAACATCACGCTCTATACAGGAAATCTGAACCGTACGTGGTACCACGTGAACGTATGGCGCGTGAGATGGGATTTTTGGTTCCTAAAGAGAGAGGTGACAGCGTGGAAAAAGTTGAACCACTGACAAGAAGAAGAATAGTGTGGGGCCCACCAAGTCTCAATCTAACGAAGGAGTGTCCCACTGGACAGCCTGCCTGTACCCTTTTTCTAATTTCCACATATATTTCTATTTATTTTTCCTTTTTTTAGCCTTTTTTTTATTTACCCCTTTTTTATGTATAAATCATAGTGGTTTTACCTTTTTTTTTTTTTTTTTTTTTACCTATTTTACCCAAGATTAAAGTTACTAGGTGAAATTCTATTCATTGATAGTGATTCAAATCAATTATATAAATAGATGAAAAGGGTAAATTCGTAATTTGACCTATCAACTAATTCAATAATTTTGATAACCAGAAACTCAAATATTACAATTTTTTTTTTAGTTATTTTTCATTTAAACTATTTTTTAAAAATAAGCTGCCTGTCACATTTAAAAAAAAAAAAAAAGTGATATTTGGGCTCGTACATGGGCTGGGCTTGTGGCCCATTAGAACTCAGTCGACCACTGTCGACATTGCCGTCTTCGACACACACTCGGTTTCAATGTCGACTTTTGATATTTCGACGTGCAAAACTACGTCATTTTTATTTATAATTATGACGTCATAATTTTACGAAAAATCAATATTATAACTTTTTATTTATAAATTACAAAGATGGTAATTACATTATCCGCTAAATTATGTCAAGTATTAATAAATTTTTTATTCTAATATTTATCTCTAGATTTTAAATAAATTTGATAATAAAAAAAAAAGGATAAGGCCCTTAAATAAATAATTAATTTCAGTTTTGTAGAGTTTGGTCAAAATTTTGAAAACATTAAAAAAATGACAAAAATAAGTCAAATAGGTTTAGAAATTGGGATAATAATGACATGGAACGTAATTATATTTTTAAAATTTATTAATTATATCCCGATGACCGATCTTATGAGTCTATTTTTATTAACATTGTTAATTTGTTATACTATTTTGTACTTTTCTCGATCAATAATAGAAAGACGTTCAGGAACTAGGAACTAGCAAGAGTGTAAAATGAGAGTTGAGTATGATTACACAATGATTCCCAATTAAATTAAAATAATTTAATATATTTCAAAATTAAATTGAATTAAGTTAAATTAGAAATGTTTCTATATTTTAATTTATGGACTAAAAAAATATTTTTCCCTAATTGTTATTAATGTTGGTATATCTATCACTTTCAATTACAGCTGGACAATTGAGCCGTAAATTCATCATCATATATATATATATATATAAAGATGTGTTTGACGATTCTCTGAATTGAATCTCTCTCCCAGTCATCGAATCATCACAAGAAGCTTTGATTTGAGTATCGATTCTACGGGGGTTGGAGCCTGGAAGTGGAAGATATCCACCATCAATGAGGAAGGGAGGCTTAAGCAACAATCTCGACCTCAAACTCAGTCTCCCTCAAGAAGACCAATCCATAGCCAAGTTCCTGTAATTTCTCTCTCTCTTTCGCTCTCTCTGTTTGTGTGTGTGAGTAATGGAATGTTCTGATGAATCTGGAATTTGGATTTGTTATTCTTGTGTAGAACGCAGAGCGGCACGTTTAAGGATGGTGATCTGCTTGTAAACAGAGATGGAGTTCGGATTGTTTCTCAGAGCGAAGTTGAAGCAGTAAGATATCTCAGTTTTAGAGCGTAGTATAGTATCTTCAGTGGACGATAATGTGCTGTAGTTTTGATATTTTGCTTGCGGGTTTTAGGCTTTTAGCGTTTTAGCTTTTCGATTATGCGATTTCTTGTTACATAGGACGTCTTTGATTCTGTTTCTGTAGCATCAAGGTATTGATTATGGAATTATGAATCCTTATACTCGACCGTATGTGCTGTACTCATTTCAGTAACCAGGGAATGGATATCTAATTTGGCTTAGAGAGTTAGAGTTGTTACTATCTTCTCATCAACTAACGAATGAATGAAGTATATATCTGTAACAACTCAAGTCCATCGCTAGCGGATATTGTCCTCTTTGGCCCCTCAAGGTTTTTAAAACGCTTCTGCTAGGGAGAAGTTATAAAGAATGCCTCGTTCTCCTCCCCGGTCGATGTGGGATCTCACAATATCACACCAGATTCCTTCGTTAAACTAGTTTGTTTTTAGACACGGGGAGAAAATGGAAAAAGTGGTTGATTATGTTGTATTACTAACTATGTTGTGCGTAATGGGATACTAACTTGTTTTTTTTTTTTGTCTGTCTACCTGTGCGTTCAGCCACCTCCGATTAAGCCTACAGATGATCAGTTGAGTTTAGCGGACATAGACACAATTAAAGTCATTGGAAAAGGAAATGGTGGAACTGTGCAATTAGTTCAGCACAAATGGACTGCTCAGTTTTTTGCATTGAAGGTATTGCACTGCACGGCTTAAACATTATCTTCTTCCCAAAATTTATGTGCTTCTGACTTGTGTGCCTCATAGACTATATAGTGTTGGTGCTTCAAAAAATGGCTAGATAGCATGATTTCTGTTTCAGTCTTTGTGATCTTCCAGTATCCTAATGATCATTATATTGGAAGTCTGATTTTTGAAGGACTAACTCCCCTTCATCTGTTTTTGCATTTTTCTGAATCTAACATATTCCTTAGCTACTTCAACATTGCTTTCAAATTATGTTTTTATCTCTGAGTTGTTTTAAGAAAGATCAAGTGCATATACATTTCAACAGAATCTAAGGATTTATTTCATTCCAAGTACTTTGACGCTATTTTTAGCAAGGTCTTATAATTTCATGGCAACTATAGCATTCGGTGATTTCTTTATAGAAGTTTAAGGACTTTAATAGATGGAATTTCTGGACATAACTTCATGTGAGCAAAAAGCTGTTTAATAAAAGAAGATATAATTTTCCTTCACAGTTTGAACCAAAAACCCAGTATCAAATCTACTCTACCATCTCAACATTTATGGAGTTGTTTTGGTGAACTAGTCAGTCAATGAGCGTTAAGACAAGCTGTTTCACATTCCTGTATGTACTCTTCCCATTAGATATTTTAGAATCAAATTTTCAGCATTAATTAGCCCAAAACTAAGAAATCATCAATATGTTTTCATATCATATCAGTTCCTATTCTCTTTCAGGTAATTGAGATGAAAATTGAGGAGTCTTACCGCAGGCAGATTGCTAAAGAACTCAAAATCAATCAATCAGCACAGTGTCCCTATATTGTTGTCTGTTACCAATCTTTCTATGATAATGGGTCAATATATATCATTTTTGAGTACATGGATGGTGGATCTTTAGCTGATTTTCTGAAAAAGGTTAAAAAAATTGAAGAACCATATCTTGCTGCCATTTGTAAGCAGGTAGGTGCAAAAAAGTCCAGCTTGGATATTGGGAATTTGTTCTTTTACTTCATTTACTTTTCCACTAAAGGAGATAATTGTAGACTTCCTTTTAACCCCTTTCCTCTCTTCTTCAGGTGCTGAAGGGGCTGATGTACCTTCACCATGAAAGACACATCATCCATAGGGACTTGAAGCCTTCTAATTTATTAGTAAATCATAGAGGGGAAGTCAAGATTACCGACTTCGGTGTGAGTGCGATTATGGCAAGCACAACTGGAGAGGCTAATACTTTCGTTGGCACATATAACTATATGTCTGTGAGTATCAATTCTCAATATATTCACATAAATACAATGCTTTCGCTGTTTGTCTTCCTTTCATTTTTTCTGGTAAGAGCTGTACATTTTTTCCATCTATATAACCTATGTGTATAATAGCTTACTGGTGTGTCATTGTTATTTATAGCCAGAGAGAATTGTTGGAAATAGATATGGCAAAAAAAGTGACATTTGGAGCTTGGGGCTGATATTACTTGAATGTGCAACCGGCAAATTCCCTTATTCTCCACCCGAGAAAGATGGAGGATGGGGTAACTTTTATGATCTTATGGTAGCCATTGCTGAGGGCGAACCTCCTTCTGCTCCAGCCGACCAGTTTACTCCCAACTTCTGTTCCTTCATTTCTGCATGGTAAGGATCTGATTTTTCCTGGGGTCTTGACAGCCTAACACCAAACAACCCTTTTCTAAAGAATATGCCAGTTATTATATGAAATATGAGTAGGAATTTATATCTCTAAGTAGGCATTTTTTTTTTGTACTCTAGCTTATTTCAATTCCTTTACGTTATGAGATTGCTCTTACCAAAAATAATTATATAAAAAAAAAAACCGTTAGATTGCTAACTCAGACACTGATTATCTTTATGAATATCAGTTTGCAAACGGAGCCGAAGGATAGACTGTCAGCACGTGAACTTTTGGTATATATTTCTTCCTTCTACATGTTGATAAGAAAGATGTCAGCATAATAGAAAAGATAAATCTGAAATATTCTTCTCCTTTTGTGTATTTTCAGGAACACCCTTTCGTCAACATGTATGAAGATACAGATATTGACCTGTCATCTTACTTCAATGATGCAGGGACTCCACTTGCAACGTTCTAAATTTGATCTGGTATGATATGGAACTACATTCCATTTAAGACTTACTCTTGATATCTTTCTGTATCTGGTTGAGTGTTAGGCGATCTTTTCTTTGCGATGGAATCTATCATTTGGTGTAATTAATTCGGAATTTCTCGGATTTCATGTTTGCATGCCAAACATGTATTTAGCTATGTTTTCTCTTTTGGCCCTTCTATGATTTATTTCTGAAAACCAAGTATCTATCCCCCAATGCTAGTGAGAGATTCTTTTGCTGTCAGCTCTGCCAGTTCACAATGTTGGGCATCTTGAATATTCAAATTTGATTCCCCAGCATAACAATGTGTATGATTTGTGTGTATATGCGATATGATTAAATCAAGGACGCCAGCTTTGTCCAGGACAAGTGGCTGAAGTAATATTTGTACAGCAGCATATGAGAAATGTATGAACTCGCTAGACGAGGCTTCAAAACCTGTGCATGAAAGCTGTTTAAAACTTGTATAATAGGTGAAAAGGGTTCAAAATTGATGAAAGTTAGAAACATGATAATGTCCCAAGATGGCCCACATAAGCTTCTCTATCTCTGTTTCTCGCTCTAGCTTAACCATTATCTGTTCATGCTAATGATGCATCATTTTTATTGTTTTCATTCATTCTCTGCCTCGTACACGATAATCTCAATTGTTGGCTGCTTTTAAGGCTTGCAGGGGATAGACAAGGATTACGCCGCCATCTCACATTCTCCTGAATGCTGCTTGTTTTACTTCAGTTTGTCTGATTGAAAGAGGTGTTTCAATCAGAACTGGATGATGGTTGTTCCTTTATTGGTCACATTTTAGATGGGGTTCTGATCCTCCTTGAGGATGATGATTCAGAAGGATACGGAAATGTTATGTTGTGCAAAGAGATTTCACATCGTGGCCTTTTCTTGTAAGATTTTGTAATCCCATTCTACTACTCACCATGTAAAATTTGGAGCATCAATGATATTAAATACATGTTATGACACAGAAGCACTGTGCATAAATTTTAATCCCAACATTTCTGGTTTATATCGTTATCTGAAGTTGAATTTGTGCATGTAGCTTCTAAAGAATATAGGGATGGCGGTAAAAAGGCGTTTGAATAGAATTTTTTTTGCCAGTCTAAATATAACTCAACTGATAGGAGTTCAAATATCCTCCCACGTTCAAATATTCATTTTGGATTGAAGTGAATGTTCAAGGAAAAAATAATGCATTTATGATAAGAAATGTTCAAAGTTCTAGTATGGGGTTCACAACTTCAAACTACTTGTGGGTATCCTTCATGTCCTCGACAAGACTCGAACATAACATGCTCGGACGAGCAGGAATCCTAACAGTTAGTATACAACTGGACATGGTAAAACTGACAAAAGTGAGTAGGGATTCATTGATAGAAAGAAGTACAGAGCCAAGGAAAGCCTAAGAAAGTATACACTTAGGTGACTACATATACGAGGAACTGAGCGTTGCTCATCCGTGGATTTGAACAAGTGTCGTGCAAAATCATACCGACTCGGAACATCCTCCAGGGGTGACTACATATACGAGGAACTGACCGTTGCTCATCCGTGGATTTGAACAAGTGTCGTGTAAAATCATCCCGACTCGGAACATCCTCCAGGATTAGAATTGCCTAACTAGTTTTTTCAGATCTATGTTCCTGCAGGTAGTTGAACTTTCAGTGTTTCTATATTTCCTCCTAAAATAACATTGATCAGCATTGACAATTGAATGAAAATGATAAACCGACATCCTACTTTTGCAGTTTTATTTGCCTCGAGCTATTGTAGCGATCGGGGCAAATGTATTCCGGTTTGGTACTACCTCAGGAAAATTCTAAACTATTTTTCAAGTGCAGCAAGAGAAGTAATTGTATATAAAAAAGGCGATCAGTATACCCTTTTGTAACATTCCAAGCCCACTGCTAGCCGTTACGGTCCTATTTTGGGTTTTTTCTTTCGGACTCCCCCTCAAGGTTTTTAAAACGCGTCTGTTAGGGAGAGGTTTCCACACCCTTATAAAAAATGCTTTGTTCCCCTCTCCAAACGACGTGGGATTTTCCACCCGTACATCCTTTTTTTCCCCCTTCACCTGCCTTTCAATTTTATAAGTAAGACTAAGATGTATCCGATCAGTATTCAAGTTTCCATCTTAAAGGGGCTGGAAAAAAAAATGAGAAACTGGAACTTGTTTACCTCAAGCTTTTTGTAGTGACCGCAAATGCATTACCTTTGGTAACATCAAGGTATGGAAAGTGGAAACCAGTTTCATATGTAAATGGTTTGAAGACCTGCAGCAAAGACAATCAACAGATCAATCAAGAAGGCTATTGAATCAGTAGCCTCTATACGGTTGCAACTAGAACTCGGTTTCTTCTCGGACATCAACAGTTCCCTCAGAAAACACGAAATGTACCTCGAACCAAGTGTCTTCTTCATGGTCCTCTTGGAAGTATATCCTTCAGATGGATAATTTCCAAGCACAAGCAATAATATCAGTAGGGGTATTCAATTTAAAAGTTGCAACTTTAAAACCTTACCTTGCGTTCCCAAGCAGATTTTGATGGCAATTTCCTCTCTGTATAGCAGTATCTATTATAACATCCACTGCAGCAGTTTGACAGATTATCTATGCTAAAAGAATTATGTACCATAAGAAAATAGGAAATAAAATTTACAAACAAATTTCCAGATCCTTGCAGAATAAGATGCAGATTTATTTCAAATATAAAGTTTATGTACAAGAGGTATCATTCTCTGATCAAAAAGCTACATGAAGGATACTGTGTATCCTGCATATCACTATGACTATACTAACTTGTAGGTTGAACAAGACTATCTTTACAGTCGAAGTCACCAACTAAATACAGGATCAAAACTCGAAACATCCGAAAGATTTACTTGAAATATAACTTGAAGAGGAGCCTCAAAAGAATCTAATAACCTAATTTGGATCGGTAGCCAATAACTATGCAACTACCTGTCACCCTTTAGTTTGTAAGGTATTAATAAACAAGATTTGAAGACTATACAAGGAAGGCAACTTCAAACCATCATATTTAATTCTGAGAGGTCATCCATTGGAATCTCAAGGCCCATGAAGTCATCTTGGTCTTGTAAACCATCATCATCAATATTTAACCAGGAACCCAGATCCTGAGCCTGGCCATCATGATCATCAGGAACACCTAATACGTCCATTCCCGGTAATTGAAGATTAGATAAATCTAAGGACTCGGGGTCATCGAGTCCATCAAAGCCAAATTGATCCTTTTCTTTTGAACCACCAGTCAAAGTACTTGATTTTAATACAGGAGACAATGATGGTTTTGGTTGCTCTGACATCTTCCCCAGAAGGCCATTAACAGAAATTGATAATTGGGCAGTTTTCTGCTTCGGCTTTGTCTTAGTTTTCCTTTCCCCTTTAGCATTGGATAGTGCTGGCCTACCAATTTTAGTTCCATTTCTAGATGACACCTCTCTGTTATGCCCTTTACCATCTCTATCCCTTTCACTCCGCTTTCCTTTTGCACTGCTTGAAATAGAACTCCCAATGACTGATGGGGCACCTGCATTACCGACATCATCAAGCAAGAGTTCTCTCTTTTTTACCCTGTTTGACCATATTTCTTCTCTTCCACCAGTTCGCTCAGCTTGGTGATTAGCAGGTGGAAGCACATTGCCAGATGTAATATCGTGGTTTTCTGCATTCTGACTGAAGTGTGAAGGGCTATGCTGTGAACCTGCAAAAGCTACAGAGGGGACAAATTTTATAGGCGACTTTTGCTACACCTATTTCATACACAATATACATGAAAATGACGAGAAAAGAGATTCAAATGAAAAAAATCAGAATGACAGAATTCTGTGTATATGACATTTTTGAGGTTCACGTTGAAGATATCACACGATTATTAACAGAATTTCATAAGTTTCTACAAGGAATCTTAATACACACCTGAGACTCTGCCATCCAGAGATTGAATGGAGGCATACGATTCACCCTCCACAGGATCTGTCTGTCTTTCACCATTGGGATTGACAGACCAGGAAGAATATATCTCTCGAAATGAAGGCTCACTGAAGAAGCTCTTTCCTGTATCCTCAAATTTATGACATCGGTTCAATGTTCTTTTAACAAATGCCAAGGCAGCTTGCTTCGCCATTTTGTTACTGGAACTCTTTCCACTAGAGGCATTAGAAACTTTGCAAGCCTGTTGACCCATAATTTTGTAACTTATGTTTCCATACGAAGAACTTGAAGGAAAACAATGTTTATTATTTTCTTCTACCAGTTAATAGTTCTTATTCTAGGGGGAAAAGGAAACAGAACCACAGTATGAGGAAATAAAATCTTGCTTTATCCATTTTCCCATTACGTCTTCATCAGTTATCTCAAACCACTATTATCCTTTAAAAGGTTCAAGTATATCATTTATCGCTGGCAGCAGTCACTAGAAGTTCATGTGCTAAATTAAGGACAATGGAATAAAAAACTGAAACAAATAGGAAAGACCATAAAGTTGTGGAAGCTTAACATATAAAGCTGAAAGGGAAGATTACCATATACTTCTCGTAAGCCATTGCAACAAGTTTATCCATGGCAAGCCTTTCGAACTCTCTGTAGGGATTAAAAAAAATGCTTTTAACACCTTGAATATGCAAAAGATTTAATGGAAGTTAAAGTGCTGCTATGCATTAAAAAGTCCAAAGAGGAAACTATACTTTTCTTGAAGCTGCTTTGAAGCCAAGACAGACTGGAGCAGTTTGTGAAGCAAAGAGTTCTTTCTTGAAACCTATTTGCATCAATGAATAAAACCAGATTGTACCGGGTGAATTTTTACCACAAATGCACGGTACAATAAAAGCCATGACAAGTATATGGATATAAGCACAGCAAGAATCGATGCAACTTGGTAGTTTTAACTCATTGAATTAAGGAATACCAGCTCATTCTTCTTCTCTTCCAACTGATGGATGTTATTGATGACCTCTTCCTCCTCTATCTGTAACATTTCAGGCTGAAAAAGCACAGACCATTGTTTCAATTTTTTTTTTAATAATTACAAAGGATAAAACAGAAAAAATGAAACTGGGTCGAAGTATGTGCAACTGATCCAAGACTTCTGACGGAATACGTGGAACAGAATAGAAAGAATGAGTTGCTTAGATACTTCTTAAACATTTAGCAGTTCCATAACATTTATTAAATTAGAAAAACATATTTTCGATTTAAGACTTAAAGGAAGTAGTGCAGGGACCTAGGGTCTTTTTATAATGCAAAATATACAAGCTAAAAATGAGAACACAGAGCTGTTTGTACAATGTGACATTAATATTTAAAAAGAGAACTCGCAAGTCCAATCTTAACACCTAGACTTCAAAATTTCAGCAAGCAGTTAAATGTTTATTGTTCATTCATATATAAAACCACTTCAGCTATTCGACAAGATGATGAGAGCCTTAAGAATCTATCGATAGTAAACATACCACTGAATCTGGAAAAATTCCAATACTTTGAATCTCCAACAGAAGTTTCTCATTCAACTGCATGCCATCATACTGAAACTCTGAACAGGCTGTTCCAGGCATAAAAGCTTGATTAGAGATCGAGCCGTTCAGGGAATTAGATAAGTTCAATATCATAACAGAGTTTGGGATGCCCTGTCTATCTGTTTCAGGCATGTATTGATCTGATCCTGGTCCCCTTCTCATGTTATAATCATCATTAGCAGAATGCCCAGAAAACTGAGAACTAGGTGAAATTTGGTGACTCAATTTGTTTGGTTTAAAATCTTCATCTAACTCGGGCATTCCGTAACTATCGAACTTGGTGTCTTCACTTTCGTTGTCAGCAACCTCCTCTGGAATTAATGAGGCTAAGAGTCTCTGGTATAAAGGAATTACAGTATGATCTTTTAACTCGTGAATTATATGTTCTAAAGGAACTTCTCCTCTTGCATCATTGTCAACGTGCTCAAAATTATCACGACTGATATTGTAACTGTCCCTGTCTGAAACAACTTTTGGCCCCGATGCAGTACCTTCGAGATCTCCCTGAAAGAGAAACTAAGCAGCAACTTCAAAAAATTAGGATAAGCTTTGACATAAAACTGCAGCAATTTTAAACCTAACCAATTCAGACGACAATGGTCAAAGAAATGATTTGTCCATAGAAACCAAGGATGAAAAGGCAAGAAAATCATGAAAAGGCAAGAAAATCAATCGGAGCCCAGACTAAATGAAAGTTACTGTGAGATCCCACATACTTTGGAGAGGGGAACGAAAATATTCTTTATAAGGGTTTGGAAATCTCTCTCTAGTAGACGCGTTTTAAAAACCTTGAAGGGAAGCCCGAAAGGGAAAGCCCAAGGAAGACAATATCTACTAGCAGCGGTCTTGAGCTGTTACATATGGTATCAGAGCCAGACACTGGGCGGTGTGCCAGCGAGGACGTTGAGCCCCGAAGGGGGTGAACACTGGGCGGTGTGCTAACGAGGACGTTGGGCCCCGAAGGTGGGTGGATTGTGAGATCCCACATCGATTGGAGAGAGGAACGAGTGCCAGCGAGGACACTGGGCCCCGAAGGGGGGTGAATTGTGAGATCTCACATTGGTTGAAGAGGGGAACGAAACATTTTTTATAAGGGCGTGGAAACATCTCCCTAGCCGATGCGTTTTAAAAACCTTGAGGGGAAGCTCGAAAGAGAAAGCCAAAAGAAGACAATATTTGCTAGTGGTGGGCTTGGGCTGTTATAGTTACCTAATTAGTTTCAGCTTTATCTGAAACAAAACCAAACTGTGTCGTCTTCCTACCTCTATCTTTAAATTACTTAATATAATATATTCATAGCATTTGCAAGAAGGGAAAAAACCATCTTTTTCTACCGGATGGGTTTATTAAAAGGGGCAGAATAAAAGAAGAAAAGTAATTGTAGAATGCAAAAGTAGGCCATACTTGTTTTCTTAGGTGAGTAATATCTGCTTCAGATATAAAACGAAAGAATTGCTCCATCTGTCTCCAAAATGGGTTGAAAAAAGTGCGACCTGTTGTTGCAGTGTGATTAACTTATATAGCATACAAAACAAAATAATATTTGAAATCTGTACAGAAATATGTATACATGAAATATAAGAACAAACCAGGATTTTTTACAGCATTAGCAGCAGCCAATAGCTCTTCATGCCCATAATCTGATCCAGCTAAGAAAATTCAACCAAACATGATTAGAAAAATCTGATACGAGGGAGGAATTCTCACACTCACAAAGAAGTTTCTGTTCAAATCTGAAATTCAATTACCAAGAAAATCTGTCGCCACATTGGGCTTTTGACGTTTATATGCTTTGCGGTCAGTAAATTTCCTAGTAGGTGGACGACCTGCCTTGCTGAGTGGAGT
Organism: Cucurbita pepo subsp. pepo; assembly: GCF_057944985.1. Taxonomy (NCBI): domain Eukaryota; kingdom Viridiplantae; phylum Streptophyta; class Magnoliopsida; order Cucurbitales; family Cucurbitaceae; genus Cucurbita; species Cucurbita pepo. Next base: position 10,454,320 of record NC_141801.1, read on the forward strand.
GTGAAAAATAATGAGACTTTTGAAACCAGATGAAATAACACAATGAAATTTCTTAGATAAGCTAGAAACTTTGTATATGCAAAATAAGTTTAACCTTTCAACTTTATCATATCCGAGTCTGGCACTTCTAAGCTGTTTTGCAGTTCCTACATTATCGATCTTCTCAACTGTCATTGGCACGGGAGACCTAGTGGAAGTAAAAGCACGCCCATTCCTCCCTTGTCTTCGAACCCCATCTCCAACGTCTTCATTAACCAATTTATTCTTCCTGGTTGGCAGAACTAAAGAAGATACCTTTTTACCACCTTGTTCAGATTTATCATCTAAATCATCCGATTTTCGGATCCTCTCTCTCGATTTGATCTCGGCAGCCCCAGATTCCTCACTTTCAGATAAGGCAGCCGAGGATAATGGTTCACCTTTTATTTTCACTTGCTGTGGAGAACTGCCAGACATGCGTCTACCAAATCCCAAGCCATTATCATTACCCCCAACATCAGATGCGTTATCCAAAGGAGGAGTATCATCATTGCTTGAAACAATAGGAACAAGATTGGTCCTTCTTGCAACACGGGAGATCTTCTGCCTCTGGCTTGCCCATTGGGAAACTGGAGGAGATGAGGACCGCATTGATGTCATGCGTTTGCGATTGCTCACACCAACAGCAGCAGTAGGCTTATTTGCGCTATTCGACATATCCCAATCATTAGAAGCAACTGCTCTGTGAACAACCGGGGAAAATTTTGGAGCAATGCCTGAACCAGACCGTGGACCACGAACAGATGGATTCACTTTAGCATTTATTGTAGGACTGGTTGAAATGAAGTCGTCACGGACATTTGACCTAAACAGTTGATGGATAGAAAATTCGTTAGTGCATGATCAAAATAGAAAACCAAGGTAGGTGAAGGACATTCTTAATCTCAAATTTGTAATAATGCCTGGAATAGAATTTAAACCAAGATCCCAGAATTAAAAGGAAGGAAAGTGAATGTGAAAGTGGTAAACTGCAGCAAAAAGATCCAAAGGACCACGCAATAGGTGGCTTTGATCATTTAAAAAAAAGAAAATATTTTATTTGTAGTATGGAAGGGATATACTTATTAACACCCCGGACGTTGACTCTTTCTTTGTCTGAACCAATAGAATTATCTCTTCTGTCATTGACAAGGGAACTGGCATCCAAATCAGTCCTGGACATGGAAGAACGAATACCCAAGCCAATTTGTTGGGCACCACCATCAGATTTTCCAACACCAGAAGCTCCATTAGCAGCCCCTGGCCTATATAAAGCACATATAATCATCACTCTCCAAGGGGCAATTCTCCACTATGCAAGCTTCAAGCATCAAACCAATGTATGAAGAAAAATATAAATGACAAGCATGCATGCATCTACGCATCATCTTTATCAGAAGTATCCGTGACATTTATCTGAGTATATGACTAATTTATTGTAGACTCAACTAATTCATTCATTACCGTAAACAAATTGATGCATAAATATATGTCTTAAGCCACATGGTCAAATAGTGTGGCCATAAGAGGATGTTTACAAGACTCAGAAAGTTATACCTAAACCCAAAGTTATCTTTATTTATTCGCGATCGAGCATCAGAAACAGGTCTTTGCTGCAATTGCTGCTTAACTTCATCATAGCTATCTGCTGGTTTGGTCGATTGACAGCTCGAAGAGACATCTGCCTTTATTCCAGATCGTTTTTTCTTCATTTTTGACTTCTCCCAACCATCAACGCCAATTGATAAACTCCTATCTTCACCTTGAACAGCACCACTATTTGCAAGCCTTAGTGCATCTCTTTCCCTATCTTCAGCTCCAGATTGTCTCACAGGAGCATTACCACGAACATCCATCTGTAGAATTTAAAGTTCATGAAAACTGTCAAGCAACAGAAGAGGAGCTGAACTTCACATAAATCTCAGCACAAATTCAAGGAAACTACAACATCTAAATAACATTGTGAAAAATCTACTAGTAAACAAACGACATTGAAGTATGACATAAGATTTAGACAAGAAATATATGGGTGTCAATGAGATTTGGCAAATGTAAAAAGGCAAGCCAATTTGACAACTATATAATGGGTCAACCATATAAAACGTACATATACAAAATGAAAAGGGGTCAAAACATTGAATCAAAAGCCTTAAAAGAACATAATTATGTAAGAGGAATAAGGTACAAACCCCCCTTGCATCCACCAATGAAGTTCTTGTGCGTTTATTCGGCATAGCATTTTTTGTTCGTTCTTCAGGTTTCTGCATCTCATGTTCAAAAACACCAGTGACTGCATGACTCTGATTTCCAAACCTACCTACTTGCCCCCTAGCTGACCGCTCACCAGATAAAATGAAATTGGATCGGTCATTATTATAAACTTCTAAACGTGACCTCTTCTTTGATGGTACACTTGGGAAAAACTTGTTAAATACAGATAAGGCCTCGTTGAAAATTTTTAACCGTTTCCTGTTCCAAAGGAAAAAAAAAAAAGTCAAAGGATCTGACAAAGAACTTCAACAAATTTTGATTTCAAAATGCAAAGTTTAGGAAGAACTACCTGGCTTTGATAGAGCACTCACGTAGACTACCCTTCATCCGCTTGATTTCTTCTGGCATCACGGATGCTGCCAATTTACTTTTTGAAGAGCTAGATGGAGAATCGTCTGGGGACATACTAAGAGCAAGATGTAACTGCCTGCTGAAATCCCCTGGGCGATTAGACTTTTCATCAGTAGCAACCAACTTTCGACCAAAATGCAAACATTGCAAGAAATTTAGAACATCTCCTTGTGATACAGCAGAAGCACTTCTTGACATATTTGGAAGAGTAGATAAATTTGGATTCTCCCCATTCTCGCGAAAGCTACTTGATCTGTCCAGTGGAACGGCCATGTGGGCTCCACGCTGCCCACTAGAGTGTAATGGTCTATCTGGGCTACCTGAAGTAAATTCAAACTTGCTAGGCATCACCATCCGGTTAGAGTCCATGCATCATCCATACCATAGCCCAAGAAAGCAAAGTAACATACAGCAAGGATCTTTTAACCCATGCTTCGAAACAGAAAGATGGTTTACCTATCCAAAATTGTAAAAAAAAAAAAATTATAAGAATCAAAACTCATTAATGTAAGAAGGCATGAAAAGAACTTCACATCCAGAATATTTAGAGAAAAAAATTACAAGCATTCAAGTAGATAAATACAGGAAAAGAAGCAAAGCTCTGAAATCCTATTGGATTAGTATCCTACTCTAGGGAACACAAACTTTGGGACAGAAACTAAAGACTTTCTCCTCTATTTACTCCGTATCACTCAACTAGTATAAAATAGTAAGATAAAACTATCTCAATAAAATAAAAGACCAATCTTCTAATTAACTGGTATGTAATACTTTTTTTAAAGAGAAATTTTATTGAAAAGATATTTACATACAAAAGGAGATGGGTGAAGATAACGGCTGCATTTATGTAATTAGTCAACTAAATGGATAACTTGTGCCTAGTGTCAGAACTAATTTCCTGGTCCAGACAATCTTGAATTCCCACATTATATGAACCAAGGTACCTGTAGATACCTTCATATCCTCACTTCTACAGGCATAACTTGATAAATTACATTGTCTACTTGCTAAAATTGGTCCTTGACGTGAGGATACTCACATTGAAGTGTGAATCCATTTTTCAAAAGTGAAACTATCTATAAAATAAAATCAACATAAAAAAGATCCGAACCACGATCAAATTGCAAACCATAGAAAACAGAGGACAATTTTATCCACATACTGGCGGTCATTAGAATCAAATCCCATCTATATTTTCTTCATGTTAACATGCTAACAAGTTCCAGCCAGGTATTACATCTACGAGGGTCTTAAATATTTGTAAGATGAAAAAATATGTAAGAAACTCAAATATTTCTAAAGATGAAGTTGGAGAAATTCAATCCGCTCAAGCTAAGGTAACTGACCACGTGCATATACCTCTCCCCTCCACTGAATACAAATAACCTCATATCATGACCCTATTCTTAGAGTTCAACTCCATGACATGGAGTTGGGGTTTCAAACTTCTAACCTCTTTGCCAATGTCAAAATGCTTTAACTAGTTCATCTATACTCAAGTTGACCATAGACACAACACTTTAAGAATCCTAAAAGTGAAAATGCACAATAGACATAGCTGCAGATTCAATACACCAGGATTTATGATTATGGTAGCAATAATGCACAGTAAGGAAAAAGTACAATATTCAAAGCGAACTCGCATTAGATAACGAAACCAGAGAAGATTACTTTTTAAAAAAAATTAAAAGCACGAAGTTGGATCAACTAATGCATTTTGACAATAGCTAGCCTATTCGATCAATACCACCGCAGTATAGTTCATTAGCGTTTTAATCACTTGGAGAGTCCAAGATCTATCAAAATTCACGAACTGTAATAAAAATAGACTAAAATCTAAGTACAACAAAATGAAGTAAAGACAGGATTTTAAGTGTAAAATCCGGAAACAACAAAGTTTCATCATGTAGTATTCCGCTCCATATCTACAACTTTTATGTCTATTCCACGGCATTTCCTTTCATAAACTTGACTCCAATAACCAACTCACCTGCCCATCTAGATGAAGATTCTGCTAGAAAAGTATTTCCAGCTCGAAGCTCCAAAATTAATTAAAGAAGCTTTCCCTTCTACTTCGTTGACCTTATGTTAATTACACCTAATTTAATAACTACCCAACCAAAAATAACGAAGGAACCCTAGAAGCTAAATTCTCGAGATACGGAGAACACCTTCAATCCAACTTCAAACAATCAGACATACTAAGAAATAACAGAAAAAAAAACAAGATAATTGAATTCGATCGAAGTTTTAAATCAAACTGAGAAGCAAAATGAATCTACCTCAACTTCCAATCCGAAACAAATCGTTGATATTCGCGCTCGATTGAAGCTACAACGATCCGGGGCATTCAAGGGTTTGGAAAATTCCTACGAAATGGGACAGTAGTAGAAACAAATAATAATTTCGAAAAAAAAATAAACAAAAATTTTTTTTAATTTTTTATGCACGAGTTGAAGCTCCAGATTGAAGGTTGTTCATGCGAAGCCATGGAGGAGGAAGCTCAATGCTTTGATCGGCAATGAAAATTGTCAGGCCTAAATTACGAATATGCCCATCTTACTATTTGGGTATATAAATTAAAACTGGTGTTGGGAATCGGAGTCTTTTGGGGCGATAGCAGTTGGACCGGGTCGAATCGGGTTTCATGCTTGGTTTGAACCGGACCAAAATTAAGTGGAATTACAACCTTAATTACAATTTTAGAAAAATAATTAATATTAAATAAGTTATTGAATTTTTAATACAATGCCTTTCAAAATTAAAAAAATTAGATATAAAAATGGATTTTTTTTCTTTTTTTTTTTTAATAAATATCATACACGAACCATATATTATACACAAAATTAAAAGCAGAAAATTATTAGACACAAAACTGACTGTTACAATTTGTTACACTTTTTAAAATTTAAAGATTTATTAGACACGAAATTGAAAATTACGATCTATTATATACTTGAATGGGTATTAAAAAGATCTGATCGACCAAGCCCAAATCAAATGGTTTGGTTTGGGTTGAGTTGTAAACTTAACTGGATTAGGTTATGATTGAGTTGAATCCAACCTGATGATGATCAGTCTGATCCCAATATCCTGCCTTCCAAACCGTCAATCAAGGAACACTAGCCACTATTCCATAGATGGCATAGAGCTCTTATACAGCCCCTAATAGGAAGACTGAACTATCAAAGGTTTGGTTTTATGGTACAGTGCTTTCATCTTTCACTCTCATAGAACTTCAATTGAGACTTCTGATTCGTGCTTGATCTTACAATCACCGACTCGAAATGGGCTACCAAAGAGCAAATGTCGGCATATCTTCATCATCCGACTGGGCACTAGGATGTGAAGTTGTAAACAAAGATTTTTCCTTATTAGCTCGAATTTATTATACTTTTTATTATAATTTATCCTCTCACGACTCTTTAAAATAAATTTCGACTATTTGTAAGTTAATTTTCAAAAAGATTATATATTGAAATTAAGTTTTAAATTTAATTAAATGTTTGAAAATAAATTAATACATATTTTACGAATCTTTTACTTTTGTTTAAAACATAAATTTGAATAAATGACTCGAACTACTTAACCTTTAATAAATGACTCGAACTACTTAACCATTTAATTACTGTAGTTTGGGTTAAAAAAATTTACAACCCGAAATAATTGAGTTGAATCTAAAAAATGTCTCAACATGACTCAATCCAACCCACGAACACTCCTAATTTCAAGAATCCAATTGAGGAACCGTTGTTATATTGTCCTCGTTATATTGCCTCCTTTCTGAGATATAGTTCAAACGAGTTTTGGCCTTTTAAACTTTTATCTATTTTACTTCTAGTCCTTCGCTTCTAAAAAAACTTCAATTTAGCCCTTCAACTTCTAAAAAACGTTTCGATTCGGACATTCTCGGACAATAATAAATTGATTGAATAAACTTATAAACATGATAAACTTGAATGGTATACAAATAAAAGGTAAGAAGTGAAGGATTTTGTGAACAGCTTGTGAAGAATACAAAGGAGGAGGCAAAAATGTGGGCAAACTGCCACAAGAGAAGGCTAGTTTTTATCAGCCAACCTGGGCACTCACAAGGCCTCAGAAGCCTCACAATCTCACACACTCCTTCCCCTATGCACGGAGGGAACGAGGGTGGGTGGGGTCTTGAGTTCTTAAACCAAAGCTCACGATCTCACGAGCCCTCTTTGGACATTTTTACTGTGACAATGCATCCTCAGATGATCCCAATATGGCTTCCCTATCACCGCTCGAGTACGTCGTTGAGTAGTTCAATGCCGAGTCACCTGTACAAGATATCCACGATGGTAACAAACTCATCACGAAACGACGTAAAAGCATGTGTTGACATGTGTTGATATCGATAAGTATAGTTCACATGAATCTCTTACTTTGTGTTGAGTCAACTGACGAAGTCCGAATTGGGCTGGTGGTTGAGTTCAAATCTGAAATGCGAGGGATTCGACAAACGAGAACGTTAGATGGATTCTACCACATTTGCTTTAACTCAAACTGTTTTCACTAGAAACAAGAACAAGCATACAGATACAGCCCCAGCCCACCACTAGTAGAGATTGTCTGCTTTGGTCCGTTACGTATCGTCGTTAATATTACGATTTTAAAACGCGTCTACCAGGGAGAGGTTTCCACACCCTTATAAGGAATGCTTCATTCTCCAATCCAACTAATGTGGGATCTCACAATCCACCGGGACCAGCGTCCTCACTAGTACACTGCCCGGTATCAGACTCTGATACCATTTGTAACAGTCCAAGCCCACCACTAGTAGATATTTCCTGCTTTGGCCCGTTACGTATCACCGTCAACCTCACGGTTTTAAAACGCGTCTACTAGGAGAGGTTTCCACACCCTTGTAAGGAATGTTTCGTTCTCCTTTCCAACCGATGTGGGATCTCACAATCCACCCCCTTGGGGGCCAAGTGTCCTTGCTAGCACACCACCCAGTCTCTAGCTCTAATACCATTTGTAACAGCCCAAACCCACCACTAATAGATATTGCTTGCTTTGGCCCGTTACGTATCGTCGTCAGCCTCACGGTTTTAAAACGCGTCTATTAGGGAGAGGTTTCCACACTCTTATAAGAATGTTTCGTTCCCCTCTCTAACCAATGTGGGATCTCACACTTTACACTACAGTAAGCATGCAAGTTCCATTTTTTATGAGCATCAAAACATTTTAAGCTCTAGCCTGTTGAAAGATAAACGATGATGTGCATAATATTCCGAGAGAGATTATGATACAGAAATAGCTAAAAAAGGCAGCAGCATAAGTTCCTTCATCACATAGAACCGTTACACGTCCTATACGAGGGGACGGGGCGGGAACCGAAGAATGAGATAGGGAAAGAAAGAAATCTCTTACCAAATGAATGGCGTAGCCCTTTGACAGCATCAAAATTTTTGTATGTATAACCAACAAAACTGAGATCTTTAGGAGTCAAGAACATCTAACAAAAAGTTGGTGGAAACAATCAGATGTAACATAAAATACAGCAATTGCTCTTCATGTAGAAAGGTATAGTTGGGTAATAGATTGATCACAAACCTTCCTTATTGGTCCGGATCCCGTTCTCGTTGGCGGTGGATCGACCTACGACACAGCAGCACCCTTTTCAGGATCTAGAAAACTAGATGAGCAGAAAAAAAGTTACCAAACATACGTCCATGGTTTCCTAAGTTGTAACCTAGATGTTAGGAACCACGACTCTCTACAATGGTATCATTCTGTCCATTTCGAGCATAAGCTCTCATGGCTTTGCTTAACCCATGATTTTCCTCTTAATTCGCCGATGTGGGACTACTCCTTTCAATAATCCTCAACACTAGCATCACACACAGTTTGAATCAACGACCTCTAGTTGACTCCAACGGTCTTCGTTTAAACACCACACCGAACCGTTGAAGGAATATTCATTGAACTAAAAGTTGGTCATGATTTAAGCAAATACAAAAAGTTATGTAGAAGACCTCACCTCATCAAATTGCATAAAGTTCTGCGTATCAAGTTCCCCATTGACCTCAGGCTTAAATGCTGCATCTATATCATAGAGTTTGTCCCACTCGATATCTTTGAACCAAGGATGAGTCTAGTAGGTTTGCTTGTCAATTTATAAAACATTAAGAACAGAACATGAACGTTTATCTTATTTGTCGGAAAGTACTATGATACTGACCTTTATTTGGTCGGCGTCTCCGGTCCCAAGCCGATGGTCTGCATCACAAAGCAGCCTACTAATCAGGTCCTTTGCTTCAGGTGATAACCTTATCTCATCAGGGAATTTTAAGTGATTTTTCCAATGCACAATCTGATAGTACAAGATAGAAGGGAAAGAACATTTAAGAACTGATCATGTAGCAAAAGGGCTACAAACTAGTACATAAAGTTCCCTTGATAGCGATGAAAGAACTCGAAAGCTTTTATAGGACTCTCGACACAAAAAACTTATTTCGAAACTAGGATGAAAGATTTTGTTCTATATAGTATTTCAAACGTTTGCCTCACTCATGTCTTTTGGTTCCTATTTGAAACTTCTTCATTGGATTTTGGTTGTTCCGCTCTGTCGATTAATAGTAGTATAAGAGATTTGTAACCCCCCGAAATTCATTACATAGTGGTTCCTGCTTTTTACCCATAGTAACGGCCCAAGCCCACCGCTAGCAGATATTGTCCTCTTTGGGCTTTCCCTTTCAGGCTTCCCCTCAAGGCTTTAAAACACATCTACTAGGGGAAGATTTCCACACCCTTATAAAGGGTATTTTTGTTCTCCTCCCCAACCAATGTGGGACGTCACAATTGGCATATATCTCTCCGTTCATACTTGACGTATCACATCTGTCACCCCCTTTGCATTCAAAACGGTGTCAGATGCTTCTGCCCCTTTCTACTTTAGGGATCGTTCTTCGTTGGTTTAGTTAAATGTTGCTCGTTCATTTTTAAAGAGAATAGTCAACAACCAACCTGAGCATCACCAATTGGTTTAGACATATAGTCACATCGTTCGAGGAAGAAAGCAACAAGAAAATCAGATGTCCTATCCATAAACAAGTTCAAGAAGTGTTAACCTTTCGGCATGTCGTTACTGGATCATCGGAATAAAATGGTGGATAACCAACAAGCATTTCATACATTATTGCACCAAGAGACCACCTGCATCCAGGATAGGTACAAGAACTTGTTCTAATGATACTGTTGGGAAATTTCAATGGAAAAGGCTCAAAAAGGATTGAACTTACCAATCACATTCAACACCATATCCTTTTTTAAGCAACACTTCTGGAGCTATATAATCTGGAGTGCCAACCGTGGAGAATGCCTATCATTAACAAACAAGAACATAGAACATGAAGTATAATCCGACACTCCGAGATCTCGAAAGCCAGAAGAACAGAACATGCTGGTGTTTGGTAGTTAAAAATTTAGTTTATGTTAACACTGAGTATGCCTTGAGCTCCACATTACCAGTTTCCTTCTGTTAATCTGCCAATGTTGAAGTTGTTCAAGGGGGCTCTTCCAACGCCTCCCACTTTTCTTCCCTGGAACGCTCGCATCGACATCCACCGTGTCGTGCAAGTTATCGTCGTCAAGGACTTCATTTTCATTTATAGAAGATAGATTTGAACAGTCGAGAGGTTTGCAAAGACCAAAATCAGACAGTTTCATATGACCCCTTTGGTCCAAAAGAAGGTTGTCCGGTTTTATGTCTCTGAAAAGTTAGATGAACAGATGCATGAAGCACATTAGTACAGATGCAATCTAGTTTGTTGGTGAATTTCCACGACATAATCAACTAACCTGTGAATGTAGTTATGTGTATGAATCGACTCGATAGCTAGAACGCTTTGAGCCATGTAAAATCTGGCTACGGTTTCTGTCAAAGTTTCTTCCCTTATCAGTAAAGTCATCATGTCACCTCCAGGAAGATACTCCATGATTAGATACAAGTATTCAGCATCTTGGAAGGAATAATAGAGTTTCACAATGTAATGACTTGCAACTTCAGCAAGCAAATTCCTTTCAGCTCTGACATGTTCAACCTATGTAATAGATAGCTGAAAAGTGTGAGAAGGTAAACTGAACATTCTCATGGCGCAGAAGCTATAATGTTGCATAGTTAAATGGATATGATAACATTACTCTTGATAAAGCATGCAACTAGACATCTTAAAAGATTACAATTCGCGATTAGATGGAAGTTGTTTTGTTAAACTTTCTTCTCATCTGAGAGCACGTAAACTCTAAGCCCACCGCTAGTAGGTATTGTCTTTTTTGGGTTTTCCCTCAAGATTTTTAAAACGCGTTTGCTGGGAAGAGGTTTCCACACTCTTATAAAAATGCTTCGTTCCCCTCTGTAACCGACGTGGGATCTCACAATCCATCCCCCTTTGGGACCCAGCGTCTTCACTGGCACTCGTTCCCCTCTCTAATCGATGTGGGGTCTCACAATCCACCATTTTCTTCTCATCTGAGTATGTAACAGCTCAAGTCCACCCATAGTAGATATTGTCCTCTTTGGACTTTCACTCAAGGTTTCTAAAACGCATCTGCTAGGGAAATGTTTCCACACTCTTATAAAGAATGCTTCATTCCCCTCTCTAATCGATGTGGGATCTCACAATCCACCATTTTCTTCTCATCTGAGCATGTAACAGCTCAAGTCCACCCCTAGCAGATATTGTCCTCTTTGGACTTTCCCTCAAGGTTTTTAAAACGCATATGCTAGGAAAATGTTTCCACACCCTTATAAAAAATGCTTCGTTCCTCTCTCCAATCGATGTGGGATCTCACAATCCACTCCCTTTCGGGACTCAGCGTTCTTGCTGGCACACCGCCCAGTGTCTACCTCTAATACCATTTGTAACAGCCTAAGCCCACCACAAGCAAATATTGTCCTCTTTGGGCTTTCCCTTTCAAACTTTCCCTCAAGGTTTTCAAAACGCGTCTACTAGAAAGAGGTTTCCACACCCTTATAAAGAATGTTTCATTCCCCTCTCCAACCAACGTGGGATCTCACAAAGCATAAGAAGATCATTCATGACAAAAATTTAAAGAAGATATTTCATGGAAGTTAAAACATCTAGAAATAGAAATTATCATATGCACATCAGATCTTGCCTGTCCTCTGCTGAGCATTTCTGATTTCTTCAGCTTCTTCATAGCATATATGTTACCTGTTTTCTTCTCCCGACAAAGTCTAACCTGTAAAACAACACTTAATATACATTAAACAATGTCATCTCCCAGATTGGCTAAAAAGAATTAGACAACTCATTATAGCTTTCAAGAGATATCAATATGAAATGACAAGAACAGAACACTGTTCATCCATCTATGAGATTGTATAAAGAGATCATTTCAAAATCATTTCTATTTCCTACCTCCCCAAAAGCACCTCGCCCAATAATTGTCAAAAGGTCAAAATCCTCAACACAAATCTTATTCCTTTTGAGCCGAATGTATTGAGTCTCCTTGTGCTCCAAATCCTTCAATAGATTAATTTGTTCTTCTTCTGAGACATCTGAAGATGCCAACCTCCTTTCTAGCAAGGAACGCCTACAAATAACAAACAATTTCAGAAAACCAGCTAGGAATTGGGATGGAGTCCCACGTTGGCTAATTTAAAGAATGATCATAGGTTCATAAGTATACGACAAGCAAAGCCAAGAGAGTTTATGCTCAATATCATTGAGATCCGTGATTCCTAACAAACCCATCTCCCAAAATGCATCAAATATGAAGAACATGATCAAAATCATTATCACAACGTGTTGCACAAATGGGTATAAGCTTTCAAAATCATTGCATGTGTTAACAGAACCCATGAAATCAAATCAAATCAGAAAGCGATCAAACCTCTCTTTGCGTTCTTGAATATGTTTCTTTTGAGCCTTGTAATGATTTTCAATATACTGTTTAGCCGCAGCGACCTTCTCCAAAGTCAAGCTCGAACCCACGACTCCAATTTCTTCCTCCTCCTCCTCCTCCTCCGCCACTCCATCTTCTTCCTCGCTTTCAACCTCCTGATGATTCTCCATATAATAACCCTTTTCTTGTTCTTTCTCGATTCCTCTTGATGGGTCTCCAAAACCAGAGGCTTCTGTCTCGGTTTGTGTGAAATTTGGTGAAAATGTTGGGGGTGAGAAGGAAGCAGAGGAGGAGGAGGAGAAGGGGGCCTCACAAAATTAACAAAGCGGACGAGTTTTTTGTTCGTTTGAAACCCCATTTTGTCGACCTGACAAGTGGGAAATGGGGATTCGTTGGTTCCTTCCCAGTTTTTGCAATGGAATGGCTCTAACCATCACAGTCTTGCAGGTGGCATTCCCCCATTTCCGCTCGCGTTCTTCATTCAATGCCGTTCTAGCCAAGAATCGAGACGGACAAGACACAGAGTGGCACCAGAATTTAGGTTGATTCTTTTACTATGTTCTCATTTATTTTTATTTAATAACTTTTTAAATTTTCAATTCAGTTCATTACATTTTAAATACTTATATGGTAATACACACTAATTTCCATGAGTCAAAAACTTATGTCACAATAATTCTTAAAGATTTATTCGGATTGTTATCGGACTATAGGATGGTTAATTAACGTGAATGTTTATCTAATATAGCTCACTTGACATCGTAATCATTTGTAACAAATTATTCACTTTTTGTTTAGTAGTGGACTTTGCGATTATGTGACACTCACTTCTAACATCGATGGGCTAATTTGGATTCGTGACACTTACGGCTGGACAATGTATGCTCAATCTTCCTAAGAATCCCTTTTCTCATGGAGGAGCCCGTCCCACTCACTTTTTTCGCTAGCATGATGGATAAAGAGCTGTGAGAAGACGAGAAGTCAGAGATTTTGCACTCTTTCTTTATGTGTAAGACGAGGGAATGCATCGAAGCGGCAAACAACAAGACTATAACTCAAATTTGGCTTGAGATGAGCCCGGTGCATTGTGTCGATGGATAAGAAAACGGAGTAGGGTTATAAAAAATTAGAAGTATACATTCAAAGTCACTTATTTTAAACATGACTATGCCAATCTATAGCCAAAAAACAATGTAAAAGCTTATAAAAAACAGAGCTTCAGTGTACGAGGATGAACTAGAACTCCCTAAAGAAACCCAGTCCCAGCGAGCCCATGGTGCAGAAGATTATGAGCAATATGATCTCTAGCTTGAATGGCACTCGCAGATCTAACCCCATTGTTCTCCGGCACCATTTCATTATTTTAAACATGACTATGCCAATCTATAGCCAAAAAACAATGTAAAAGCTTATAAAAAACAGAGCTTCAGTGTACGAGGATGAACTAGAACTCCCTAAAGAAACCCAGTCCCAGCGAGCCCATGGTGCAGAAGATTATGAGCAATATGATCTCTAGCTTGAATGGCACTCGCAGATCTAACCCCATTGTTCTCCGGCACCATTTCATTATTTTAAACATGACTATGCCAATCTATAGCCAAAAAACAATGTAAAAGCTTATAAAAAACAGAGCTTCAGTGTACGAGGATGAACTAGAACTCCCTAAAGAAACCCAGTCCCAGCGAGCCCATGGTGCAGAAGATTATGAGCAATATGATCTCTAGCTTGAATGGCACTCGCAGATCTAACCCCATTGTTCTCCGGCACCATTTCATTATTTTAAACATGACTATGCCAATCTATAGCCAAAAAACAATGTAAAAGCTTATAAAAAACAGAGCTTCAGTGTACGAGGATGAACTAGAACTCCCTAAAGAAACCCAGTCCCAGCGAGCCCATGGTGCAGAAGATTATGAGCAATATGATCTCTAGCTTGAATGGCACTCGCAGATCTAACCCCATTGTTCTCCGGCACCATTTCATCATCAAAAAACTCAAATTTCAGCTCTGGATCGAACCTTTCTTTCCTCATCTCACAAATATTATGAAGAACACAGCAAGCTCCGAGCACCACCGGCAGCTCCTGCAGCTTCACCTCTGTCCTCTTCTGCAGGCAAGTCCACCGCCCCTTTAGCCGCCCAAACGCCGCTTTCGCCGCTCCCTGAATCTCCGATACCTTCTCGTTGAATGCGTGTTGCGTCCATGTCAAATTCTGCGCTGTATACGGCACCAAAAGCCAATCCGTTAATGGGTACCCTGAATTTCCGACGATGCTGACATCCTTTAAAAGACCCATGTTTGCCCTTTCGAAAAGGGCGGATTTTTCAAGAACTTGATCGTCCGGCATGGATCCCGGCCACCCAATACATACGTCGGTGAACACGCCGGCGGGATCGACAACGCCTTGCACGGTGATGGAATATGATGTTTTTTGGTTGCGTTCTGTGTGGCGTTTGTTGAAATAAGCGGCGACGTTGTTCTTGGGTGCGATTATTGGGATATGGGTCGTGTAAATTGAGCCACCGACCTTGGGAATTCCTGAAATCGACTCGAATTCTTGCTTGATTTTCGCTAATTTCGAATCCTCCGGCCATTGCAGGAATTTCGGCATTAGAACTTTCCGAATTGCAGAACAAACCTCAAGAACCAATTTATGACAGGTCGAGATTCCAAGCCCAAACCGTTTCGACACTAACCGGAGCGGCTCGCCGGTAGCCAACCGCCATATACATACCGCAACCCGCTGCCGGACAGGAATCGCAACACGAAGCATTGTGTCTTTTTTCATCACCGTCGAGTCCAATTCCTTACAGATCATATCGAATGTCGCTTTACTCATTCTAAAAGCCCGCCGGAATTCCTCATCAGGGAAATCCGGGTGATTGCATTGATCCCACCAATCCTTTGATCTATCCTTGACCCATAGTCGCCGGTGCTGTGTTCCAGCACCACCCTTCGCCGGAGACGAATGGGTATTTTCCGGCGTTGCACGGCGGGGCTTTTTAGGTACGAATTGAGTCAAATTCTCATCGGAAACCTGGAATTCGGGCTTTTGTTCCATAATCCAGTGTTGTTGTTTGTCATCGTCGAACCAGAAGGGGAGCTTTAATAACCCGTCGTCGTCGAAAGAAGTCTTGTTGAATTGAGTCTGGTCGTCGTCGTCGTCGTTGTCTTGTCGGCGCCGCTTCTTGGGGCTGTGATTCACACTGAAATTGTCGTCCATTTCAGAGAAGAGGTTGAAGATGGGCAACAAATCGTCCTGATTAAGAAATGGGAACGAACTAATTTCCATGAAAGATTAAATTTTTTGGAATTGGGTATGAACAGAAGAAAAAGGAAGTGAGTATGAGATTTGGGGGAAATGGATGTTATTTATATGAACGGAGAAGGAAATGAAATTGGGAAACGTGTGGGGGAGTGGGGACGCGTAAAGGATAGTTTGACGGCGACTGGGGAGTGGGACCCATTTCTTTTATTATTTTTATTATTATATATATATATATATTTATTTATTTATTTATTTATTTATTGGGTTAAGGGATTTGGCTGGGTTGTGGAAGATGGAGCCGAAGGTTCCGGTTTTGTTTACTTTTGGTCACACAGGGAACGCGTTCACGCGGACCACCCAGCCGCGTTGGGCTGGAAATGGCTTGGGATCCACGAACCTTCTTCCTTGTTTATGCGTATATTCTATTGTTTTTATATTGTTTCTATGGATTGCTATAAAAACACGTGGAATTTTCATTTATGAAATTATTTTTTTTTTTTTTTCGGTTGAATGTTGTACTCTAGATGGTGAGAGTCTGTTAGCTGAAAGTATCGCTAGCTTAGCTCGGACTTAAGTAGCATGGAGCAGGGGGAATCCTGTCTAGGGTTCTTACTATTTGGGCTTGAGTTGTTACCATCGGCACCAAACAAAGAAGCCTTATTTTATAGGGAGATCGCGAATAGCTCTAGGTGGAATGGACACTCGAGAGCGGGAAACTTTGTGATCACTTTTAGAACTAGTAAGAAAACTAAACAAATTATGGTTTTCTCTTCCCGTATGTTTTGTAACAGCTCGAACCCATGACTAGTAGATACTCTCTTCTTTGAATTTTCTCTTTTGGGTTTCCCATTAAGATTTTAAAACTGGTCTTCTAAGGGGAGCTTTCCATATCTTTATAAATAATGTTTTGTTCCCCTCTCCAACCGATGTAGGATCTCACAATCCACTTTCCTTCGAGCCCAGCGTCCTCGTTGGCACACCAATCTGTGTCTAGAAAACGGTGTAGGACTCCGTTATGCTGAGATGAAGTAGGGGAAAGTGAATTGGTGGGTCCCGAATTAGTCAAAGTTACCAACGAAGCAGCACAAAAGATTCGTGCAAGAATGCGCATTGCTCAGGAAAAGCTCAAATATGATAATATGTGCTAACCGTGGGTTTGACTTATTACAGGTTTCTATCTATCAATTACGAAAGTAGATAAATCTAGTCAAGTAAATCAGACTTGGACAAATACCGCACACCAAAACTGAACAAACAACTGAAAATTCTCATTTGAAAATAACCATCAATCATGCTAAGATAAATTGAGTCGGGAGTTCGTAATTTTTCGTGTAAGCATTCTCTCTTATTTATACGAGTACTAATCACATTGCTACCGTAATAGATTTTAACCTAAGTTAAAAAAAAAGTCAAACATGTCTGAGATAAATTTAATTAAAATATTATATAGTGCGGACAGTTAGTTGACTTGCCAGCCATTTGACCAACCTTCTTGTAAAAACTAATCTAAAAGTAAACTTAAAAAAGTCAAATGGATACAAACAATACTTTATTTTAAAATAATATTACTGTTTTACAGTTAATCATTTATTTTCAGTAATTATAAGTGTCTCCAAAAAATTGAAATATTTATAATCTCGTGTTTGTTTTTTCATCCATTGTTTACAATAAACAAATCAATTATAGGCTTAATTAAAAAAAAAGTAATTATCTAATTAATTTTTCAACTGGATGGTTAATATTTAATGAAGTCTTAATTAAATAATTTGACTGGAATTAATCAAATGGTCGACAGTTGGTAAGACTAATTACTTTATAAATGAATTTTGACTTTCTTTCAATTTGAGTTTAATTAAACGAATTAATTATTTTCCATCTAATATATGGAATTAAAAAAAAACCAAAATTTATAATTTAAATAAGAATAAACGTGAAGGAATCACAGCTGACGCAAGAGGCTGGGGTCATAAAGCAATCATACTTACGTCATAAATACATTTAAATAAAATTTTATATTTTAACATGTAATTTTAAAAAGGCATTTGAAGGGGAATTGACCATTGACAAACAAAATTATTATAAAGCGTCTAAATTATTATAAATATAAGGAATTAAAATTTAAATATTAGAGTGTTAATTTAAAGTTTATATAGTTGATTAGACCATAATTTAGCTTTATAAAACACGTGTTTAATGAATTCAAACTCATAAAAATATAATAAAATACTTAGTGAAAAAAGAAAAAAGGAATTTTGGACCCACATTAATAGCTTAATGATGAAATGTATTTTTTTTCTTTTAATTTTCAAATTAGGGAACGGTTAAAATATGGAAATAAAAGAAGGCAAGCCCCCATTTAAAACGTGATCATAAAATTGAAAAACTGACAAAAAAAAGTTGTCACGTGGAAAATGTTTTTTTTTTTGTCGTTTTATTTATCCTTATCTGTCCACTTGTTTTTTTTTTTTGTCCTCAAATTTCACTATCGTTCGTACTTTTTAAATTAATTAAATAAATAAATTCCTTTGTTTGCTTCCATTTTAATCATTTTTTAAAATTTTATTTTAGTTTATTTTTTGCAGATCAAAGTACGATCTCCATTCATGTTTACTAAGATACAAACTATCAATTTATACCTAAAAATCACGAAAAATATATAATTAATTAAATCTGGTAAGAAAAAATATATAACTAATTAAATTTGGTAAATAAGATAAAATATACTGTTACTCAAATCTAAGATAAAATATTTACTAACTACTCTTAAAATATCTGAGATATACTCTCTAACTAATTATTAAAATATATTTCTAAATATCCTATTTTAATAAGAATTAATTTGAGTAAATTTACTTAAATTTGTGATTTTTTTTTTAATTTATAAAATTTTAAATTTGTGATTTATTTATTTATTTTGGGCCTCTTAGGGCTTTATACATCGAGTAGATACAGCGACGGCCTAATTTCTGCTCTACAATGGCGTCCCTTCTCAGCCCATCAACGCTACCGTCCGCCAGTCTTCTGAAACGGAAGGTTTCCTTTTCTACTCCAGTTTCTCCGGTTGTATTGAAGCCGAAAACTTCAACTAGTGTCTTTTTATCGTTTATCTCTTGTTTTCTAATTGTTTTGATTGTGTTTATGCTACTTACAGCGTGGTAATTGAGTTGTAGATTGTCGAGTGTTTGTAGATTGTAATGAAAATGAGTGCGAATTTAGTAGTGGAAATTTTTGTAGAGCTAGAACGTGCACCAATCGGGAGGAAATTAGTGAAAACAATTACAATCTCTTCATTTTCAGAGTTGGTAGTTCTCTAATTTGGAATGGATTGTAATTTTTTTGGCTAATGTGTTTCATTATTCTTGTTTTTTTTTTTTTCTTCTGAAGAACAGGTGAGTCTTCTCGATTTCAGTTCTGTATCTAGAAACTCATCATTCAAATGTTATGGGAAAATTGGAAGGACTGGTGGTTGTCATGGAATTTGCTTTACAACAAGAGCCAAGGGGGGTATTGAACCAGACGTGTTTGAGAAAGACAAAGAGCCAATTGAAGTTGATGTTCATAATGGTAGCTTTCATACTCTAAAGATTTGCCTATCTATTGTCTACATGATCATGTGTGTCACATATGCTCAAGTACTTAATCACTTTTTCTGGACAAATTCGACTGCTTAATATGTTAGAAATCACACATTTCCACAATAGTATGATATTGTCCTCTTTGAGCATAAGCTCTCGTCGCTTTGCTTTGGGCTTCCCAAAAGGCCTCATACCAATAGAGATGTATTCCTTACTTATAAACTCATCATCATTCCCTAAATGAGCCAGTGTGGGACTCCCTCCCAACTATCCTAACAATTTGTACTCTTTCAAAGCTTACATGTCTAGTTCTGCTCACTTTTGGGTTAACTCTTTCTGGGAACCACAATTCATCCCTGTGGTGATATCTACAACATTCAACAACGCGTTGTTTGGATGGGGAGGAGCTCATGAATTTGAAGGAAAAAGAGTACTATCAATGGTTTTAGATTAAGAATAAGATGATATTTGTGTACCGTTTGACTCTCTTTTAGTGTACATTGTCTCCTCTTTCTTTTGTTTGGAGATATATTTACTGAGTTCTAATGTACTATAGATTATGGAGCTGTTGGGGTTCATCATGTTGGAGTGCTTTGTGAGAATCTTGAGAGGTCACTTCACTTTTATTTAAACATTCTAGGTAAGTCAATTCTCCATGGATCACTATTTGTCATCAGTAATGTTGAATACTCATCGGAAATATACATTTAAATGATGAATTTCAACTGTAGGTCTTAAAATAAACGAAGCGAGGCCACACGCAAGCTTCCTTATAGAGGTGCTTGGTTGTGGGTGGGTGCTGAGATGATCCATTTGTTGGAACTTCCAAATCCTGATCCTTTGTCTGGACGACCTGAACCCGGAGGTCGGGACCATCATGCTTGTATTGGAATTCGGGATGTATCGAAGTTGAAGGTGATCCTTGATAAAGCTGGTAACAATCTTCCCTTAACAAAGCTGAATAGTTTGTTACTTTTCACGTTACAAGACATAAATGGTAATTATTTTGTATGCCATATTAAGAATATGGTTTCATATTTTCCTGCTGGGTCATGTAGGTATTCCCTATACGCTTAGCAAGTCAGGAAGGCCAGCAATCTTTACAAGAGATCCAGATGCAAATGCTTTAGAATTTACTCAAGTGGATGGCTAATTTAGTTCTTATCCAATAAACTCTTATTAACATCTACGAGCTTCAATTGTCTGTGAAGCACCTCAGGATCTTGAGATCACTGAAAAGGTCAGTTGCAATATACTAGGATTTGAGATCAAACATCATGATATCATCTTACTGCACGGAAACAAGAATATGATTGTAAGTATGCATGTCATGTATAAATAAGGCAGTAGTATGCTATGAATGTATAGACCTAGCATCTTCTGTTCTTAAAAGATTTTATGTATTTTTCTCTTCTTTTGTTAAGCCAGAATATTAGTGATGTCTCGGAGTTCTACTGACTGATTTAATCTTTGAGGCTTCCTTTGATGGATACAGAAGAAGCTGTGGGTAATTGTTTTTAACTTTGAAAGGGTAGTTTAGAATCGGAAGAAAGTAACAAAATGTTACTGAAACTATGAGATCCCACAATGGTTGGAGATGAGAACAAAATATTCCTTACAAGGGTGTGGAAACCTCTCCCTAACAGACGTGTTTTAAAACCATGAAGTTGACAGTGATACGTAATGGGTTAAAGCGGACAATATCTGCTAGCGGGCTTGGGCGGTGTCCTTACAGTAATTTTTTTTAATCATTTACAAATACTACTAACGTTTCTATAAGAAAGAATAGGCAATACTCTTTCTAATTCAGGCTTTATACCCTCTACTTATCTCAGAGTATTATTTGGTTTCATAGTATTTATTGTCATAATCCTGTGGGATATTGATATGTTATCTGAACTTTTAGTTTTAAAAATGCTCAAGCTTAGAGGAATTGGATTTCAGAGACCCAATCGTCCGAAGGGAATTGGGAAAGGTATTTCTAGACTATAATGTTATTGATTCGATGTACTGTTGGTCTAATGTTGTAGTAGAGAATTAAACAAAGAATTTGGGTAGTTTTGTATGGTCAATCTATTGATTGTCACATTGAAAGACTATGTAAAAGTAAATTAATAAATAAAGAATAGTGATATAGAAAATTATAGTTTATGTATTATGGAACCAATGCAATGTCGACACATAGCAATCAAGTCACTAGAATTTAGAGAGAATAATTAACTTAGATGTCACATTAAGACAACTTTGACAGAAAGGGGGAGACAGCATTTATGCTTTGGGATATAAAGCAGGTAAATTTGCTAATTACCATTTCCTATTCTTTTAGAAATCATCTTTCTGATTGCCTGCCTTCAAGTTTTTGGATGGAGCATTTGGTACCACATGGAAACTCATTATTGCCCGTTTTATATCAACTGTCTTTGAGGTGATTTGCTTCTTCCTATACAGGCGAGGAACGATAATTAGTTTTTAAAGAGGTCCCTTGTAAGTAGTGACATGTTTTTACCTTTGATTGGTAGAGTTGGATTTTGTGAGATCCCACATCGGTTGGAGAGGGCGAGGAGAACGAAACATTCTTTCTAAGGGTGTAGGAATTTCTCTCAAGCAGATGTGTTTTAAAAACCTTGAGGAGAAGCCTGAAAGGAAAAACCTAAAGAGCACAATATTTGCTGAATCAGATGAGTTCATAAAAGAATCTATTTAACCGCATCAAAGATCGAAGAAAACACCACACCACACCAGTACGAAACTGTCGAGGGAAAGGAGCTGGATTACTCAGTTGAGTTGCTTTTATGAGCTTTCCCTTAGGCTTAGCCAGGTTCCTTCGGTGAGAACTCCCACTCTTTGAAGAGCCTAGAAGTTGCCTGCTCAACAAGTGTTGGTGGATGAGGCCCTCACTGTTTTGCATTTCTCAAAAGAGTGTTGCTTTTAAATAGCATTGGAATGAACTCATTGGTGCGCGAATAAAGCTTGGATGAACTCCTACTCTTTGAAGGGCCTAGAAGCAACCTGCTCAATGAGGTTAGTGGATAAGCTCATCGGATTTCTCAAACGAGTGTTTGCTTTTAAATAGCCTTGACATGAACTCATAGGATTGTTGTGAATGAATCTTGGGCGAACTCTTACACTATGAAGAGCCTAAAAGCTACATGCTTGATGACGCTTGGCAGATGAGCTTGTATACTCTGTCCGATTTCTCAAATAAGTGTTTTCTTTCAAGTAGCGTTGAAATGAACTGTTCAAGTAGTGTTGAAATGAACTAATTGAACTGTTGCAAATAAAGTAAGTGAGACGCTATGGAAGAAGCGACCTAACCTTACCATGTTGGGTTGACATGAGGATGAGCTCACGAGACTGCCTTATGAGTTCATGCCCTCGAAAGAGTGTGGACGCTCATCCATCAGATAAGCTAATTGGCCGAGCTAGTCCACTGGGACAGTTTAGATAACCTCATGTTCTTGAAAGGATGTTAAAGCTCAAGTGTGGCTAGCTAGCCTTGTCACATGCTGTTATTAAATGAACTCAGTTCAAGTGGGATTTTGGTCGATCTTCTTAGTCAAATTTGTAGATTTCCTGAATGACCAATTCAGTTTTGTGCAATTCAAATTTATAATTGGATTTTTACGACTCATAACTTCAATTATGCATCAGTTTACTTATTCCATTCCCCAGTCTTGCAAATCTCAGACAAGGGTTCAAACATTTCTAACCAAATCTTGGACCGAATGCTTACAAAGTTATATTAATTGAGTTCAAACAAAACAAAAACAAAGACATCTTAAAGGATAAAGATTTAGCCAACTACATGAATAAGAAACTTCAAGTTAAATAACAATCTATTCAAACAACTCTTGCTTAGAACAAAATCGTGTTAGTAGAAATGATTCACTTGAACAATCCATTCCCCCACCGAAGCTTAAATGATCTGATCCTCTCTTCTACTCTAAGGGGAAATTTCTTTATTCAATGAAGAACATGGAACGAGTATCTGATTAAGCTTATAAGCACATGCTGGGACTTACAAGTATAGGAAAATGCTGCAATTGTCCATGGTACAAACAGGCTGCATCTGCAAAACCCTGCAAGGATGGGAAAAAAAAAAAAAAAAGAAGGAAATTAAAATTCTACAGACATTGGAAAACCAGCAGAGTGAAAATTCTGCAGAACACTTTACATCATCCGGCAATGTTTTTTTTCTCTAAATTCTCCAGACGTTTAGTGCTTGCTTAGTGCTTTGCTGTTGACACAGAAGAACAAAACAGAGGAAGAATGCATCATCAAACCTAGCCACCATTAAAAAATGACCAATTTTTGTGGTTCACAGTTCAAACCAAAACAGTAATAAATCCAACTATAGCAGTACAAGCCCGAGTTCACTTGGTTTCAATGCGTGGCGAATCCGATAATTATACAGGTAATAGTGAAGTTGCCCATCACCCGGACCGAATTTTAGTTCCTTCAGGAAGGACTCATTCTCCATGACATCCAATGCGTTAAAGACATCAAAATCCTTCTTTTTTGCAACAATAAGAGCATCATTCATCAACTGTAACAATGGAGTTTTGGTGGAGACATTGTAATATGAATAAGCGGCCTTCAAAGTTGAGTATGTTTGGTTTCCAAGAATGGATGAAGGAAGAGTGTAAAAGCTGCAGAAGTCAGTGACTTCACGAGTGTATTGACTCTCGACTAAGAAACTGTCTACTACACTCTCCTTGGGAAGAAGCCAATGCTCAACGTCGGTTTCGTCAAAATCTGGTGCAACAGCAAACTGGCTCATGTAATTTCTAAGCAACCTAGTAACAGCAGGGACATCACGAAGTTCCATCTTTCGAAATCCCGGGGTAACCGGTGAATCAGGTAACTTGTAAAGTTTTATGGTTCGACTCATTGTCATCCTTGCTCCAAGCCTTGAAAACCCAACATCAATGAGCTTCTTTGGGTTTAAAGATCTGTGCCAATATTGGCAAGTTGTTATTGGTGTTGGAAGAACAACTCCAGCTGTATAAGCCGCTTGCCATATATTTTCCAGGTGAACCCTCCTTGTAACCTCTTTGATCATAACTGGTGCAAGTCTCTTTGATCTAAGCTTCTTATGAACACACAAGAAATTGATCTCTGCCATCTTCACAACATCTTCCCGCACCCGGATTCTAGCAGGGACACCACTGATGAAAGCAACCAGCTTCTTGGAAGCCTTAGCACGAACTCCAATATGCCAGCTTGCGAAGTAGCCCGGAGGTCTCAAAGCCCATCCTAGAAACTCCTTGGAATAGTTGAACCTGAACAAGTTTTCATCATCTTCAACATAATTATTCTTCAAGAGATTGTACACCTCGAGACAGGTCTCTTCAGAGTCCATGTCACATGTCGTCCATTCATAGGCACTAGGAAGATTATAAGGCTCTTGTTTGACCTCAGATAATGGGGTTGGTGGCTCAATTGGCCCTTCAGCCAAACTAGAATCCCCAACGTCCTTGAATTGACCAACAGGTTGAGTTTCCCAGAATTTGTGTATCTTTCCAATAGACATAGAATCTTGAAGCCTACGAACCATGTTCCCCAATGAGCTCTCATCCTTGGTAATTTGGCCTGCTTCATTTTCTTGAACTGCGTTTTCCTTGGGATCTCCTGAAGAAGTATTGTTATCGTCCATCTCGACAAAATATTTCAACTGTGACAGTCAATCACAATCGTTTCACTTGATCTGAATTACCTGTCAAACCACAGTCCTTAAAATCCTTCGAAAACACCGATGACATGAACAACACAAATTCCAAAGCCAGAATAGGGGAGGGGGAGTCAAATTAAGAACAGAAAAAACAGCACACTAGATAAAAGGAGATTCAGCAGATCCACAAATGCTATTTTTCCATCTCGTCGTCTCCATGAGTCGCATGGTGGACGAAACGAAATGAAAGTCAAAAACCAAATAAAGGAAAAGAAGAAAGGGACTAAGTAAGACAGATTAGGAAAGAAAACAAGTAATCGGAATGAGAAAAGGAGGAGAAGGAAGAAGAAGAAAAATGAAGCACCTGAGCTGTGCGAGAACCTTGTGGGTAGAGAGCATCAGATCCGGAAGGCAGAGCTGGAATTTGGTCGTGCCCGGAAATGGATATTAGGGTTCTTCCTCGGTTCAAAGTCCAACTCTTTTTTCCCTGCTTTAATACAATGGTTGGCTCCCTCTACCAAATTCGGCATCGGAGATGCCGATGGGCTTTCGTGAACTGCGAGAAAGGCTTTTGTACGTTTCTGGTTTGGGCCTCAATGGAAATAACCATAATTAATAATATTTTTTTTTTCCAGATTCAGTACTAAATTATAAATTATAATATCATATTTGATATTTTATTACAAGCCAAATATCTAATATTTGTCTTTTTATGATAGATATCTTTTGTTCTTTCCATTTATTACTATTTTCATATTTTTGTAATTTATTTGATTATAAATAAAGAATTTTCACGTACCGCATAAATAAGCAAACATTCTTATTGATAATGCATTTTTTAAGCCTTAAAAACAAAACTTGTGATATGTATTGTGATGATGATTTCACTTGTTTTTCCAGTACGAGGTAATTGTGCGGCTCGGATCAACATAACTTAAAACTGTTCGGATCTAATTATTTTTTGAGTATGAGTGTTTATGTAGTTCGGTTTGACTATAAATTTAGATTCGTAGTATAATTGTGTTTGAGTGCGATTGTTTACGAGACTTGGAGTATCTCTATTTTTAAAATTGCTGATTAGTCCCTGTTGCAGTTACCAACAATCTCTACACGATATTAAAACACTGTCTCGGGAAGCCAACGTTTGGGCAAAGAACCTGTATGTTGTTGTAAGTATCGACTATCCAACCTTTCAATTTCAGTAATACTAAAAGGACTACTGGTAGCGGAGCCTTCAAACTAATCCCCGATTTAAAATGGGAAAGAAAAGAAAAGTAGAAATTATTTGTAATTTAGCTTAAATTTGTATTTGAGAAGTAATTTAATACAAATTTAAAAATAACTAAACTAATAATAATAATTATTATTATTATTTTGTAGCCAACTTTCTTATAGACTTGGGTGAAATTAAGGGGGAAAAAATCAGTAAAAACAATTTTCTGCGAACGATATGTCGTTTGTTACTTGCCATCCATCGTTCACCAAAAAACGACACGACAGCTTTCAAGCCAATGCATTCATTGCCTTCACGATCCAGGCAGTCAATTGCTTCACTAAGTTCCTCCGGCGAGCCGTCGAAGGCCGTCTTCTGATTGTCTGACGCTATTTTTAGCTCTAACGCCGCTGCAACAGAGTTCATAGCTTCGCCATTATCGTTTTAAGCTAACATTTGAGAGGCTGGAAAAGGAGCCATAGCAAGCGGTCGTAAAATGTTAGGGGACGCGACGAATTGGGACGAGGATGCCTACAGAGAGAGTCTATACAAAGAGAGAGAGGTACAAACTCGGACGGTGTTCAGAACTGCGTGGGCGCCGTCTTTAAGTGGTTGCCCTGAGTCCATCGTGGTCGCCTCCAGTGATGGATCCATTGCCTCTTATTCTATCGCTTCCTGCATCTCTAAGCTGGTAATCTTTCTTATTTTCGGTATTGATATTCGTTTTGTTGTTTGTTGTTTGCTTTTTGCTTATTCAATCAGTATTTGAAGGGCGTAGAATAGTGAACCTTAAGGAGGTTGTTCGAGGGCTTCTTTGTTTAGACTGAACTAATAGGATTGCTAAAGGGTGGGGTAGAAATACCGAATTCCCAAGCCAAAGAAGGTTACGAGATGCTCTTCTAGATGATAGAAAGAGAATTGAAGAGGCCATGAATGATGATTACAGAAAGGATCATAAAGAGTGAATAATCTAATAGGAGTTACTAGAATAAGATTGTCCAAAAGACTTCTTCAAGTGGCTCCAGAGGCAATTGTTTGTTATAATCCGCAAATGGCTACAAAAGGCGCTAGCTAGTTGCAATGAAAGGATCTAATTCTTCTTGAGCATCGAGAGGGGAAGAGAGGAGGCCCCTCATATCCTAGAAAAGAGCTGCGTGCCACTTAAAATTTAGAAGCATGAAGTTCTTATTGTCGAAGCGATAAGTAGGAGGGTGGCCATTCGACCCATGAGCGCATTTACAAATGCAACACCTATCGTGGGAGAGGGAACACGAAAGAAATCTCCTTTGAATCTTATCGTGAATGTTGATGCCTTTGTGACTTGTGATCAAGCTCTCTTAAGAAGAATTTGAGGTATTAAAGATATCTAGGCCTCCAATATCTCAAATTCTTCTTAAGAGACAAATCCCATAAGGATCGACTGCCACATTCATTTCTCAATATCATTGGTGAAAGAGAAATTCAACCAAAGGCTGGTAGCATTGGTCCCATGTTCCAAAAATCGTTTTCTAAAATTGAGATCCCCATTGAGAGAAATTGGGTTCCAAGCTTCTTTGATGGGCACACTTTCCTTACATAAAAGGGAGAAAAGTCTGGGGAAAACCAAATAAAGGGGGTCAGAACCAGCCCAATAATTCCTCACGAACTAGTATGCATAACATTGCTAACTGAGCATTTGGTTCTGAAGGAGATCAAATCTTTGAGAGCATAAATAGCACACTGTGGACCTATGGACATGTAAAGTGATGCCATACTTGGCCATAATGAGCTTCCTCCAAAGAGCTTCATTGCTTTCACGCTCGTTTCTTGTGCACGATGGAGATATTTATGAAGTTATAAAGGATGAATCAAATTCTTTAGGAATTAGGATTCTAGGATTCAAATTCTTTCCATTTCCAATATTAAAACTTCGTTTTGAAAGAAGTGGTTTGTTTTATGACCAATTTAGTCCTACCATTCAGAGTTTTATCATGAGTTGTAGAATACTTGCCACTTCTTACAATTGATTGATTTAAACAGATATTCAATTACAGAAGCAAAAGAAGTTTACTTTATGGTGTTCAGTGTTTGTGCCCCTGAAAAGTTCCTCTTTCTTCTTGATTAGTAGTCTATACTAGGGTGGTGTGCGTCTTCTTCTTTGTAGTTTAGTACTTTGAATTCCTAACCTGATTACACCTCTTTTTCATGCCTATTTCAGCATTCTGGTTATGGCAATACTAAAAGGCAAGTACATTTTATCTTAGTCTCAATTTATTTTAAAATTCGGGGCTGCAAACTTGTACTAATGGTTCACGTTGTGCCTTTCTCTAGTTTGCTGGCAGCAGAGCCTCATTGCTTTCTACAAGGGCACGATGGACCTGCATATGATGTTAAATTTTTTGATGCTGGCGACAATACTTTATTACTGAGGTTTCTCTCAACTCCAGTACTATATCATTAATTGCATTTTTCGTTCCATCGTAATTATCTCAATGCTGATTCTAAAGTTAATTTGAATATCTATGCATGTATTTACGAATGTGTATATGTAGGTAAAATTATAGTTGGGTGCAGAACCAGTTTAATGTTACTTTTGAGAAAAATTAGACCCAATTGAAGATTAATTCTGTTGAGACTGAATGGTTATCAGATCTTTTGTATATTAATCTTCCACAGGCTGCACTCATAGTTTTCCTGAATTAATTGACTTGTAGTTGTTTGAGCTTCAACAACTACCTAAATGCTTTTGATTATTTATTGCATTTGCATTCATTGAAGAGTAAAGATATACCTACAACCTGTAAAATCAACTTAAACGGTAAGATGGACGTGTTCGAAATATCTGACTAGTTGTGTACAACATTTTTAGCTGCGGGGATGACGGTCACATTCGAGGATGGAAGTGGAAAGAATGCACAGATATAGAGGTGCCTATATATTTGCAAGGTAATAGTCTATAGACGTATTGTCTGTAGTAGTAGTGGTGGTAGTAGTGTAGGTTTCATGACCCCGTGAGTAAGGGCTGGCTTTTCATGTGCCTTAGTTTTCTTTGGCTATTTGAACATTCTCTTTTCTTGTTGCTTTCTCATTCATTTAAAAATTTTGTTTTGACTTTGTGTATCGTTTTATTTTTCAATTGTTTTAATAACTTCATTCCTTTCTTTGTATTCCAGGTAGTCATATTGAGCCTGTAATAGACCTGATGAATCCTCAATACAAGTAGGTTATCGAAATATTTTGTATTCGTTTCTTATTTTTCTTTAGCATTCTTTGGTGAATCTTCCAAGTGATTAGGTTGTCAAAAAGATATATAAAGAAATCCACCCAGAGGACATATTTTGTACGTAGTTACAAAAGAAGTCAAGGCGTAAGGGCTTATCATCAAAACCTCTAGCATTCCTTTCCTTCCACAAGTGCCATAAAAGTGCTCTAGAGGCACAACTGCCCATTTCCTTAGATTTTCCTTTCAAATTCCAAGCATAAAGCTCTTCCTTGAGCCAATCGTTCCCCATTTCAGGGAGGCAAAAAGAAATACTCAACACACCGGCTATGTAGTTCCATGAACAATATGCAAAATCGCGATGGAGGATTAAGTGATTGAAGAGACTCCCCCTCGTTTAAACATAACTTACAACCCGAAGGTGAAAGATACCGTCTCCTAAACTTTCTTTGCAATCTATCATCAATGTTTAGGCCCCTGAACGGTGAGGACTGCAGGATGACTTCTACTTCTTAGGACTTTGATGCTTCCAAACCATGGTAGTCAGAACCATATTTGCTTTAGTAGGCCAAGAATAGGGATTTTGGAGTGCCGACTTGCTAGAATAGCCACCTGATCCCTCAAGGGACCAAAGGATTCTATCTACTCCATTCCCCAACTACACCAAATTATACTTCTTCGCAAGAGCCACTCAACTATAAAGCTCTTTATCAAAATGACCGATTCTAAACCCAAAATTCCAAGCTTGATTATCATTGTCCCAACACTAAAAAGTCGAGCCTTCTTTTCTATTGGAAACCACAAAAAAAGATCATAAAAACTCGCCTTCAATGGAATTTGATCAACCTAGGTGTCTTCACACAATCAAATATTTTTCCCACAATAAACCTGCGACTTTTAGATAGATAGATAGATAGATATTCTATTGTCAACAGTAAATTTATGGATCTTTTGTGATCTTGCACAGCACACGACCTCTAATTGGAGTAACCAATACTTTTTTATTTTTTATTTTATTATTATTATTATTATTATTATTTGTAATTACACCACTCACATCATTAACCTGGATTGGAAGGTAGTTCAAAGTCCAAAGTAATATTAAAATCTGAACTTCAATATAGTGTTATTGATATTATACAAAAAGGAAAACCACTTGTTTGCCTGGATTTATGTTTCATGATATATATATATCTATATATCTATATGTATATATATCTATATTTCTGTGTGTATATATATACACACACACACACACAACTTTCAAGCATTGTCTTTTTGACATCTCAATTAGAACTTTAAAAAATTATGTAATCATCTATAATCTATTGACTATTAATTCAGCAGCCATTCTTTTAAAAATGGTCAACATATAATGCAAGGATGCTTTATTCTTTTCTATAGATTTTATGACAACTTTATATTTGTCTATATCAGATTTATAAAATCAAGTTGAGGTTAGAATAGATATGTATTTTTTCCCCTTTGTGCATGTGATTATCTCTCTAATACTCTTATTCTTTTATATGTATCTATTGCTTTCTTCTAGAGGTCCTTGGGGTGCTCTTTCTCCCATCCCTGAAAATAATGCAATTGCTACCAATGCGCAGGTTAATAAAACTATTATTTCCCCCTCTTATTCTATACTTTACATTAAGATAAAAAAAAAAAGTGTAGGAAGAAGAAGGAACAGATGAGGTGATATCTTATTTTATTTTACAGAGTGGATCCATTTTTTCTGCTGCTGGAGATTCTTGTGCGTATTGTTGGGATTTGGTATGTGTATTTTAAGCTGGATGGTGCAGTCAACAGATCTTTGTTACAGCTAAGAATTAAGTTCCTTCTAACACTTGCTTAGTTTCTGGCTTCTTGGATTTAAAATTTTCAGGAGAGCGGTAAAATTAAGATGGTGTTTAAGGGGCACTCTGACTACTTGCACTGTATAGTTGCCCGAAACACTGTCAATCAAGTACGTTTTTCCTTCTTTTGCTTGGTTATATAATAGATTTTTTATCTTGAACTTGATTTCACCTTAATGAATTGGGGGTCTATTGCTGTGTCCGCCTGTTTTCTCTTTGAATAATAGCTAGGTATGCAAGTGGTAAAGTATGACATTTTCCTATACATCAATGGAAAGCATGAAATTCTTGAGACTTACTATTAATTATTATGGCTCCATTTGGTTAAGCTTTTGTTTTTGTTTTATGTTTTGAAACATGTGATAATCATTGGCTTTCTGAATTGTACTTTTCATGTATTTCCACCTTATTGTTTTCACCCCTTGAATTCCAGATCATAACTGGTTCAGAAGATGGTACAGCACGAATATGGGGTAGGGAAACTACTTCTTTCTTTATATATATACATACATACATACATACATATATATATATATATTGATCTTAAGCAGAAGGTCGTGAATCAACATTAGTCATTTTCTACATGCACTTGTGTCATGTTTATTGTTAAATGCTATTAGAACAACCGTAGTCCATAAATTTGTTGAGCGAGAACATAGTTTAGCGTAGTGGTTAAAGCTTCTCAAGGAGAACACGGGTTTGAATTCTCTTTGATTGTCTGTCATCAATCAATTTGTAGTTTCTACTTTCTAACTTGTTAAATTTAAGCTGGGACATTTTTTTGGTATAAATATAGAAATTATAAGAGCAAAAATTTGTATCTTATACGTGTCTTTAAAAAATTGTATTTTATACATGTTTATACTATCAAACAAGATTGCAAGACTGGAAAGTGCATTCAACTAATCGACCCAGCGAAGGATAATAAGAAGCAGAAAGGGAACTTTTCTTGTGTTAGATGCATTGCTCTTGATGCAAGTGAAAGCTGGTTGGTAAGTATTTACTCGATGATCTGGATATTCCCTCTTTTTCTTGTATTGTCTATAATTGGTGTTTGCTTATAGATTTGAATATGGGTTTTTGCACCGCTGTTGTCTTATTTTATTGTTTGGCCTGTTTTCTATTCTTCATCATTCTTAATGAAAACATTTTTTCTTCTTGAAGGAAAATATTTTGATAATGGTTTTGTATTATAATGTTGTGTCTCCCGTTCTTTTTTTTAAAAAAAAAACGTTGTTGTTGGGATCCACATTTAGATTCCGATTTTTCTACCTTTTCAGATTTCCTTCAAAAGAACATCCTAATGACAGTCCAATATCCAGTCGAGTGAGACCATCTATCTGCTTAGCGATTCGATCTCATTTGTCTGTTGATTCTTGCTAGAGTAAACGCCTCCATGCCGATCTTCAAATCAGAGACCTTTTCGAGCAAATACTTCATTTTCAACAACTTGAAAAGCTTTTCCTCTTTAGCAACACTATAAAAGAGCATCAGCAAATGCAAGTGGCTTATATTTATTTTGTTTCTCCAGCTAACCTCTAAACTCACCAGTTGCAAATAACTAATAGAAAAGGAAGATAACTGACCTTACCTTTGCCTCTATTTTCTTATCCTTCCGTTGGTTTTCCATTCAAGAAAAAGAAAAAATAACTTTCTATTTGAAATACAGCCATAAAACAACCTCACCCACTCTTTCCGAATTGCCTTTTTCTTCAAGATGACTTGAATTCATTTCAACTCACAAGCCACATGCCTTTTATAAATCAATCTTCAACTTCCAGCCCTTAGAAATCCTCCATTCATCAACACTCCCATGCTCATTTTTGGATATGATTGTGTACACACTAGTTACCAAGCTAACTGGTCAGAACTTCCATTCTACAGGACTTTTACCATTTGGGAACCAAACAAATGAAGTTTTCGTTGATACACAAATTAGGGATCCCATCCTGAAAAACTGCTTGGTTTAACTTTGAGCATGGCACTTGTAATAGTGTTCCAACTTTTTTAATTTAAATTTCAGTTCTATGCAAAATAGATGAAAAAACTTATAGATGTAAGGTTGACTATCTTTTTGCTGAGAATATATCTCTTGCTGTATTTATGGGTACAATGGAGTGATATTCATCTGCTGTATTTTATTTTAGGCCTGTGCTGATGGTCGGAGTTTTTCAGTTTGGAACCTTCCGGCTTCAGATTTCATTTCAAGAACTTTAACCCGTTCTTCAATGCAGGATATGGTTTTTTGTGATAATCAAGTGAGTGATTCTCCTTCTTGAACTATTAGATGATTAGACACGAGAAATATATATAGATTTCCAAGGTACTTGTATAATTTAATGTAACAGAGAAGTCATTTGGTATAATTATTGTTGAGATACAAGTTGAGAAGCGTGCATATTATTACACCATAATACGACAGGAGCATAGCCAGGAGTTTCTAGAAATTAAGGCGTGAATATATCAAAGTCTGTCATCTGAATATCTCGTGTTAGATCAGATTTTTCTGGCACCATTTTATGTTAATTGTTGCTTTTCCTTGTGCAGATACTAGGCGTTGGAGCCGAACCATTACTAACTCGATTCGACATACATGGATCAATTCTCTCAGAAATACAATGTGCCCCTCAATCTGCCTTTTCTGTCGCTGTGCATCCATCTGGCGTATGTTCAACTTATAATTCCTTTTGTCCTTTGGTTTTCTGTCAGTCTTGTCTTTGGAACTTCTTCATTGCTCTCCATTATAGGAAGATTAGAAATTACGAATTCCTCTTAATCAATTATTGGTCTTGAAGCCAACTTAATCAATCATAAATGCTAGTTCCACCTATGGAATTTTTTTATACATATGTTTTCAAAAAACTTGTTTTTGTTTATGAAATTTGGTTAGTAATCCAAATGATTATCAAACGGGACCTAAAATTGTCAAGGCCCTTTTATACCGACCTTGGTGTTCACTTTAGTTTTATGCATCTTATAATCTTATACCAATGAGCAACTAACTAATTCAGTCATTCCACAATCCGTTCATATTTCATTCTTAAATCTTAGTGAATCATGCGATAACTGTATAAGCATATCGGATGCATATCTTCCTTAGGCTTTCATCTAATCTTTAAATAGAACTCCTGTGGGGATAAATTGAATTCAAGCAACTTGCTTAGGTTATCCTATAACTACGCTTACCAACTTGTGGCTGATAATGCATATAAAATGATCTTGTGCTTCATTTCTCTATGCTTCTCTCACTCTTGGATGGTTTATTTGTTCATTCAGGTCGCAGCAGTCGGAGGCTATGGTGGTCTCGTGGACGTTATCTCACAATTTGGAAGCCATTTATGTACATTCTGCTGTCAATACAGATGAATATATATATATATATAATGCGTTGCTTCACCGCAGGAGTTGAGGATGTGTTGGAAATTTGGAGGTGCCTGTATTTGCTTCATGATTTGCCTGTCAAGGGGCTGCAATCCAGAAACTTTCTTCTTGTGGGATGTAGGTAATTAATCTCTAACTGCCATTATGAAGTTCTTGTCCTTAGTTTTTTTCAAGAAAGATGCACTGTTAGCCGTTCATCAGTTTTGATATTTTTAGATTTGACAAAAATATTTGTACTCTTTGATTTGTTTTGTAACGTAATTGATCCCGCTCGAGGATTTTAGTCTAAGAGATGTTAGAAATAACATGGAGAGTGTTCACACAACGATAAAGTCAAATATTTGAATTATCACTCTTATAAATTGTTGATTTGTTTTTTAATAGCTATTGATTATATGATAATTAGTATAAACATCGAAGATTTGAATAGACATGATTGACAAATGGACTCTACAAGAAATAAAATGATTGGAGGTGGGGATTTGCCCAATTCAATCGACTTTTGGATAGCTGATTTGCTTTGATCTAGGAAAAAGCTCGGTAAACCACCAACCCCATATAATCATTTGTGAGACAATGTGGTCGTAGAAAATTCCTTATAGCTAATGTATATAAATTGAGTTGGTTTGAGATACGGGCATGAATTCAACCTAAACGTAGTTGAATTGATTATGATATTTTATCTGTCTAAAATATCAATACACTTAAATGGTAACTCTATCGTGTTATTAAAATCGTCCGAGAACAAAAAAAAATAAAATAAATAAATAAATTGGTAGGGTAATAAATGAACTTGTTCTTCTCAAAATATTTATTTGGGTTCAGAATCTTCAGATCAAAACCCTAAAAGAAAAAAATGGTTATGTATATATATCAAAGAAGACAAAACTGCGTAAAATTTGGGGACTTGGAGTCTGGTCAACTATGAACTTTCGGCTCCTTGATGACCTTTAATTGGGGGAATCCGCTTCCAATTTCTCTCTAATCGCTACCAGACAATCGCTACCAGCCGTCGCAACCTCAAATCTTCACTGGCCACGGACGAGGGTTACGTTTCTTTTTCCTCCTTTGAGAAAAGTCATAAAAGGCGTTCGATTCGAGCTCCACTGTTGCAAAAGTTGTACATGAGGTAAATTTCGGGGCTGTCCCTTGTGAGAGAGTTCCTCGAGAGTATCGTAGCTCAAATTCTCGGATCCTGTATCTTGACAATGGAGGATTTCAAATCCAACTCCTATGTGGATGGAAGAATGCAGATTGAGAACTACTATGGAAACGAATCAAGAGGAGGACCGAACGGTTCCGGCGGAATGGGTATGCAAGATTTTCGTTGTTACAGTGCTTCGTATGCTTCGTCTGCGAATCCAACTCAGATGGGGAATGATTTGAAGCTCAAGAAAGGGAAATCGACGAATGGATTCTCGTCGAAGAGCTGGAGTTTCAACGATCCGGAGATGCAGAGAAAGAGGAGGGTTGCTAGCTACAAGGTTTATACTGTGGAAGGCAAAGTCAAAGGGTCTTTTAGAAAGAGCTTCAGGTGGCTCAAGGAAAGATGCTCTCGAATGGTCTTTGGATGGTAACGATCGGCTTAAATTGGTACCAAGCTTTTTTTTTCCACTCTATGTTGTTTAATTAGCTTATAGTTCTGAAATCCAAGAATCTGTTTCTTGATGTTATTATGAATCTCTTTGAATGTGTAACGATTGTTGGAAGTACAGATTTTTTTCTTTTCTTCTTCTTCTTTTTTCTAATGAATTGGAGATCATGGCTTTATGAGTAGATATGGATTGTTTGTGTTGCACTTGCTGAAACTTAATTCAGTTATAGAAGAGCCTTAGAATAGACTTTTCTTGGAAAGAACTGTTGCTTGTCTGCTTACTGTAGGACCTGTCTTCTCTGATGTTTCAACTTGAGGATTTCTGGTTTTCGTGGCTAAGAATTGACATCTTGATGCTTCCATGATGGGTCTGATAAGAATTGTTGTATGAAACAATTTGCTGTAAAGACATGCCTCTCTTTTGTTTTTGTTGTCATTCTCTTTCCTTTTCACTTGTATGTATGCCTTGGGTGTGTAAAAATGAGGGGAAACAATGCCTCATCTTCATTAAGACTTACTAGCACTAGTTATATATGTCTCGGCTAGCAAATATTAGGTGGTGGATTAGCACTAGTTATATATGTCTCGGCTAGCAAATATTAGGTAATGGCTCAAATCCACCGCTAGCAAATATTGTCCTCTTTGGGCTTTTCCTTCTAGATTTTGCCTCAAGATTTTTAGAACACATTGGTTAGGGAGAGGTTTCTTGTTCCCCTCTCCTTGCTGAAGAATGATATCACTGCCCTTTTATTTGAGCTTTGGATCCCTTGCTGTGCTCCTCATCATTCACAAACTTGTTTGTCATCTCTATGTCTTTAGCTCCAACCACTCCCTTTTAGTTGAGAAATTATTGGGGGAGACTACCACAGTGTGGTTGTCAATTTGGCAAAAAGTCAAATTTGTATCTAGAGGTTATTGGAACGTATGCAAATTTTTGAATCTGCATCCAATCGTGGCAACTTCATTGAATAACTTTTCGTGTTAGTGGGTTGGTTGGTTATTTTGACACTTCATTACCATCAAATATACATTGAAAATAGTCCTTGTTCGGCCCAACTTTCAGGCACCTTGACTAATCTAACGTCATATAGCATGGCCCAACAACATTAGACGTAGAAAACTTATAATCACCAGATTGCTCTGAAATAGGTTACACTGGAGACAAGAGAATGGAAGGTATCTTTTTCGAGCATGCCTTAACTTAAAAGATATCAAAGAAAACTTATAAAATATTTGATAGGTTTGGTGGACATATATGGACATATAGAACATTTAGATTTCTTTATGAGCTCTTTAATTTGCCTCTTTTTCAGATTTGCTGTTTTCATGAGAATTTTATTTTCGTACGAATTAAGAATCTTATCTTTATTCTGAGAATATATCCTTGAGATCACCGAGAACTAAAACTCTTTTTCATGTTGCATCAATATTTTCTTCGTGTTTAATGACTCCTTTTGTGTTCGACCCAACTTTCAGGCACCTTGACTAATCTAACGTCATAGTAGCATGATCCAACAACATTAGAGGTAGAAAACTTATAGGACATTTAGATTTCTTTATGATCTCTTTAATTTGTCTCTTTTGCTGTTTACGTGAGAATTTTATTTTCGTACGAAATTAAGAATCTTATCTTTATTTCGAGAATATATCTACGAGATCACTGAGAATTAAAGTCTCTTTTTATGATTAAATTTGCTTCCTTTTCTGGATTTGCTCACAGCATCATGTTTTGCATCAATGTTTTCTTCATGTTTTGCTGTTCTTAGTCTTGTATTGCCATGACAAGAATAATCTTACTGTTTAGTCTCAGAAAGATTTATCTGCTGCCATACTTTTTCTATCAGTTTGAAGGGAAAATAAATTAAATTATCAATTTCTTATTATCTTTGTTAGACGAACACGACTATCCACAATGGTATGATATTGTCCACTTTGAGCATAAGCTCTCGCTGGCTTTGCTTTGGGCTTCCCCAAAAGGCTCCATACCAATGGGGAGAGTATTCTTTGTTTATAAACTCATGATCATTACCTAAATTAGTCGATGTGGGACTTTCATCATCTAACACCTCCCTTCGAACAAAGTGCGCCTCCCTTTAATTGGGGCTCGACTCCTTTGGAGTCTTAGTCATTTTTTACTGCCTTCGAGGAGGCTCAACTCCTCTTTTTTTTAGAGTTCTTTGTTCGATTTTTGATGATTTACCCATCTATTGGCACGACTAAGTTTAGACATGGCTCTGATACCATGTTAGACGAACACGACTCTTCACAATGGTATGATATTGTCTACTTTGAGCATAAGATCTCATGGCTTTCTAAATTAGCTTACGTGAACTTTCATTTTGATTGTTTAATTAGAAAAATTGCTTAAAATACTGTTATAAATTTGTGATATTTATATTGATATTTGTATACATGGAAAATTATTATATATTTTACAATGACTTGCCGTATATTGAGATAATTATGTAACCTAATATTACATAATTAAGTCACCATTAAAGTTTTATTTATTAATTCAAATATATATATATATATATATATATATATATATATATATATATATTGACTTAATTTGATAATTTAACCTCTAATATTTTTTTTCACCATCTTTTCATTTTTTTTTATTTAGAAAATTCATATATTGGTTCAGTAATATAAGGTTTTTCGTTTTTCTTGAGTTTAATATGAGAAAGAAGTATTTTTAAATGCATTGTAAACGAGAATTTAAATAAATAAAAATTTCATAATTTCCTTTAAACTTTATTATTTATAAAAGAAGAATTGTTGCAATTAGCCCCTCTTTACAAAAATTGAAGAATATAAATAAATAAAAAATTAAGTAAAAAAGAAAAACCAAGGAATCAAAAAATTGGGTTAAGCACTTCCACCTATTGTTGGGCCGAGCTAGCAAAACCATAACCAACCCCAATTTTGGGCTTAACTTGTTGCAGAGATTGGAGTTCTTGGGCTTGGGTGGCCCATAAAAGTCAGCCTTGGTGAGAGCCTAATCTTTGGGCTTGGACGTGGAGATGGAATGGGCCCATAATTAACCAACGGCCCAGAGCCCACTCGAGGCGACAAGTTCACATGTTCCAGTGCTCTCGTTTGTAGCTCGGCTGGGTAGTCCCGGACGCACCCAATCCTAGGGCCAGCTCCTGTCGACCATTTACACGACAACCGTTTCGACAGATTGTGTGATTTCGCCGCCACCGCCGTCGCTTCATCCGTCTTTTCCGCCACCGGCGGCACGGCGGCTTCCATCCTCTCCTCTACTGAATCAATGGCAAGTGATGATTTGGCTTCATCCAATGGCGTAGATTTGAAGGAACCCTCGCGTGATTGCGGCTTCTGTTCTTCATCGATGGCCTTGTATTGACTGTCATCGTCAATCGCACACATCTGGGGGAAGGTAAGAAAACCAATGTAAGTACATTACAATTTTCTCTCAATTTGATATGAAATTAGTTCGATTGAATCGGAATTTTACCTTAACGTCGGTGAGATTCACGTCGTTTTCTTTAAGGAAACTGAGGAATTCTTGGAAATTAGCTTCTGTGGGATGATAATGACCACTGTACGGCCAAATCGCCTATAAAACAAAGCATTATAAATCCCTATTTCAATTTAGAAGAAGAATTAAAGATAGGAATCGGTGGATTCAGATTTGGGTACCTGAATGACGCCGTCGTGTGCCACTAATCTGCCGGCGGCGGTGGTGGCGGCGCCGGAGAGGAAACTAGAATGCTGAAATAACCCTTTCTTCTTTTGGCCAACGTATAGAGATCTTGTAGTGCTCAAAACAAATATCCACTTAGAAC
This sequence comes from Cucurbita pepo subsp. pepo, assembly GCF_057944985.1. Lineage (NCBI taxonomy): Eukaryota > Viridiplantae > Streptophyta > Magnoliopsida > Cucurbitales > Cucurbitaceae > Cucurbita > Cucurbita pepo. Next base: position 10,494,438 of record NC_141801.1, read on the forward strand.
CTTCTTGAGTTTCCACTATGGATCCACTCTGCTTGTAAACCAGTCTCCCATTTTGCACCACTACTTCATAGGCTTCTCTTTCTTTCTGAGAATTAAATTAAGATTGAAAGCTTTTGTTAGAAGAAGCAAAATCAAATGGAACTGTGATGGTGGTGGAGAAAGAACACTGACTGGGCCTAAATATTTGATGCATTGCTTTTGCAGAGTCGTTCTTGGGCACTTCTCCAGGCTTAGTTCCTTGCCGTCTCCGATATCCAGCCTGCGTTTATGAAGATTTGAGGTAATTTTAGACATGGGTTTGCAATTTGAAGTGGGTGTTCTTCAATTTTCTGAGTACTAAAACGTAGCTTACCAGTAAAAGAATGGCTGATTGCTTTCACTCACGAACCATACGTCGTAGTATAAGTGTAGATTGTGGCCATAGCGATGGCGGGTATCAATCTGTAATGAAAATGAAGGCCACTTGAGTTCTGAATGTTTAAGCTAAAGTGCAATGAAAAGCAGAGATTTGGGTTAGAATTTATGAGCTTACAGCTTCAAGCCAGTGCTGAAGAGCAAGTTTTTGAGCCTTTTCGTCCTTGCTCAAACCCTTCCCTACCTTGGCTGCTCTGGTTCTGGCTCTAGCCCACCGCGAGACGGCGGTTTCCGGCTTCTCAATGTTATAAAACGAAACAGAGCTTCGTTCCAAATTGGCAAAATCAATCGCCTTCCACCACAATTCTTCCACAACCACCGCACAATCCGCAAGGTTTCTTCTTGTTCTGTAACTTTTGTAAACCTTCTGTAGCTTCACTGCTGCGGCATCCAGCTCGCTCACCGGTCTGGGAGAGTACATAATCGCCGGCTCCGGCAGAGGAACTGCTGGAGTCGTCGCCGCCGCCTTTACCCCCTGCAATCCGCCATTTTTCCCGGAGGAAACAGAGAAACTGAATCCTCCGTCCTCAACCAGCGATTTAAAGGAAAGATTCGTTTCAAGAATCACTCTCTCTGGTTTATTCCCTTTCAGACTGTTGGGTTTGCTTCTCGTTGCTCTGTTTGTGATGGGTTCTTGATCTGTAATCTTAAAGCTGTTAGACTTCAAAGCCAAGGATCTTTCTTCATAAGAGAAACTCTGAGCTTTGCAGAGGATTACAAGCCCCTGATCTATAATTCCTTTCCAGGATGACATGAGGAGTGACAGGGATAACCCCATGAATCAAAACCCAGAAGTTTAATCGATCAAAATCGAAACAGGGTAGGTTTTTTCTTGAAGGTGATTATGGAACAAGATGGAATTATGAATCGAAATGGGTTCTTGAGCTCTGTTTTTATAGTGCACGAAAAACAGAGCAAGAACTGAAGCTTTGAAAAATTGAATGGCGTGTCAAAAACAAGGAAGGTAAAATCAAAACCACGAGTTTGATTTTATTTGATTCATTCAAAGTTCAAACCTTTTTAAGCTTTGAATCTTTGTGTTCTTTGATCTTTTATTTTTTGATTCAAAAAAGCTTAAAAACCATTTTTTATAATTATTTTACAAAGTATAGATTTTATTAAATTTTATTATCATATGGTTTAAAAATTTAAATTTCAATCTCAATCTTCTTTATATAAATCATATTAATTTTTCATTTATTCGAAAAGTTAATGTATTTAATGTTTTCATAATTTCACGTCTCAAGTACATGGTTGTATTCTAATCTTAATTTATACGTTTGACTTATATAATTAAAATAAATTACCGACTAATTTAATGTCAAGTGTAGTAAATAATTGGTTAAGTGTATTAAATAATTGGTTAGTTGTGGTATGTGGTCGTTTTCTCTTTTTAATATTCTTGTAATAAATATTTAATAATTACAAAAACAGCACAAATTAAATTATTCTACTTGATATTATTTTTATGACCAAAAACTCATTAAAAAACATTTGACTTTCAACTAGAATAGGGGCATCAAATATTCAACCTATGTCTAATATTCAACTTATTTGTATTATCCATTTTAAATTATGAATATGTCGAATTCCTTTAATACAAAATTACGATAATATTTTTTTAAAAAATATTTGAGTAACTCTTTAAACCAAAAAATATATACATAAATAATTTATATAAATCAAAATAGATTGAAAATGAAAGACTTAAATTTAGTTTAGATTTTTTTCCTTTATGAAACTATTAAAAAATTAAATAAACTTTGATCACGTGTATGAATTATGTGAATTCAAGAAAGTTGTCTAATAAACAGTGACATCTTTTTTATAAAGTTAAAGTCACGTACTTTTTAATAAATTTAAAAATTAAGAGACTTATATAAACCATAATAATAGGTAATTGATTTTCTTGGTTTTAATAATTCTTTTCAAATAATAATAAATTAATTAATTAATTCAACTTTAAACATATTATGAAAATTATAAAAAATAAATCATTTAATCTGTACCGTCTATTTTCTCTCTAAATGAGGTGGCGAATCGAGATAGAACATCCTAATTTTTAATTAAATAGGATTTCTATGTCCCTACTCATTACATATTTTATTTATATTTATATTTATATATATTATAAATTTTTTATTTAAAGTGTTGTAGAATTAAAATTTAAAAAATTACGTTGGTATATATATATATATATTTATTTATTTATTTATTTATTTATCTCCACGTGTGTTTTGAATTGAAAAGAAAATAAAAAATAATAATAAATAAATAAATAAAGAATAAAAAGGGCAAGTGATGTAAACGGTAGACTAGTAGGTCCAAAGCCGTTTAGCTGTTTACGCCGTAAATCAGAATAAACAGATTTACAGGACAATTAAAAAGGAACCGCGTGGCTTCCCCTCTCACACAGCTGTCGGTACTTTGACCTTGACTTTCCATTCTAAAACGACACGTCGTATGATTTCACATCCCAGTACTTATCCAACAGCCGATTATATAGATACACACAGACCCATCCATCATAAATTTTACATTTATTTTTGTTACCATCCAATCATTTTTTTAAATATTATTTTCAATTTTTTGCTTTATAATATAATTTTAAAAATTAATAATTCAATATATTTCATAACACTTCTTCATTTATCGTTTAAATCGAGAATCTTCTCAGGTCTCGGGCATATTCTCGGATAGCCCACAGGTAAAATAAACATCTTTCACCGACTCGAAAATCAATTTTCCTCTCATTTTGGATATTTAAATATTTTTTCAATTTACATTATTTTAAATTAAATGATGGCCTATTTTTTTAATAAATATTATCGTCGTCAAAAATAGTCATTTAAATATATTGCGTTACATTATATTATATTTTTAGCGTATAGTTCATGTGCTTCTCATTTCCTCACTCATCAAGTTGAATATGTTTAGAATGTCAACTCTCATTTAAGTGATTTTATATACTCTACATTTAATAAACTATATTATCTCGTTCTTACTCAATAGAATTAATTAATATTTCGTGATTAAATACCTCGATGATTCAAATAAGTTTGACTATCAAACGAGTCAACCCAATCAACCCAATCTTATCATATTTTACTTTAACGATTGTTTTGAAATTTAAAAATGTTTGACTTTGGTAATAGATGTTAATGATGTGTCGTGACTTATAAATGTTTGATACTTATTATATGTATTGGAAATAAATATAATTTGGTAATAGACAGTTTCAATTCTCGAGATTTATGAACTGTCTCCAAGAGATTTTTTCGATCTAGACCTTCCCATTGACATTATTTTAGAGTTTCAACCATCCGTTTGCTATCTAAGAATACAGTGATCGAGTAACTATTACTCGCTCAACTGTATTATGAAAGTTGTATTGCTCGAACGATGTTGCAAGAGCGGAAATGAGTGTATGCAAAATTTTGTTCGCTTTAAAGAAATATTATTATATTTGATCAACATATAAGAACAAGAATTATAGTTTACCAAATATATCATATTTGATATTTTATTATAAGTCAAATATCTAGATATTTACCTTTTTACCATAAGCACTTCCTATTTATTACTATTTCCATATCTTTACAATTAATTTAATTATAAATAGAGAACTTTTACCCATCATTTACCTGCCATGGTTTCGGCAAATATTCTCAAGCTTAAGCTAACCGCTAACGGATATTATATGTTTTGGCTCGTTACGTATCGTCGTCAGTCTCACAGTTTTAAACTGCGTGTTCTAGAGAGAGATTTTTACATTCTTAAGAACGTTTCGTTTTCCTCTTCAACCGAAGTGAGATTAACTAGTTGAATTACGAGCAAAATTATTAAAAAAAAAAAAAAAAAGGTCTGGTCGTTGGTTGCTTACATATGCGTTGAATTCTCCATTCAAAGTGTAGTAGTTGTTGTTAGATGGCTAATGTAAAAATGTGGAACAACGGGGAGTCGGTGGTCTTTTCATTCGCTTTTTTAGGGTCGGTCAATACGGACCCTAATTTCCACGTCTTTGTGCCCTTTAAATATCTAACAATTCCAATTATTTTACATTATTTTAATTTTATTTTTCTAATATATCAATCAATTTTTAATTCCCTAAAAAACATTTATATTATGGCTTTAAATGTGACGTCCAACGTTGGTTGGAGAGGAGAACAAACCTTCCCGTAGCTGACGCGTTTCAAAGCCTTGAGGGGAAGCTTAAAGAAAACAATATCTGCTAGCGGTGGATCTGGGCCGTTCCAAATGGTATTAGAGCCAGTCACCGGACGATGTGCCAGCCTTCTTGCTGTTCCCCGAAAGGGGGTAAATACGAGGTGGTGTGCCAATAAGGACGTTGGACCCCAAAGGAGGGTGGATTTGGGAGCGGTCCCACATCGATTGGATAAATGAATGAGTGCCAGCGAGGGACGTGGTGTGCTAGTAAGGACGCTGGGCCCCAAAGGGGATGGATTTGAGAGTGGTCCCACATCGATTGGATAAATGAATGAGTGCCAGTGAGGATGCTGGGTCCCGAAGGGGGTGGATTGTGATGTCCCACGTTGGTTGTGGAGGAGAACAAATCACCCCTTTTCTACGCTAAGAGGTTATGGGCTTGTTTTTGATAGGCCCAATGGCTGTATGTCTCATCTTCTTGGGCCTACGAGATGGAAATAAGCTTGCATCATCATGGGCCACATGATAGGTTATTGGGCCTAAACCGGTTCGGTTCAATTGATCCGAATGTGAAATGATAGATAACCAGGAGCCCCCTCGGGAGGTGAGGCGGCAGGCGCGACTTCGGATAAATCTGTGTCATTTCAGTTTGGCGAATTTACAGGGTTTTACGAGCTCAAAAATGGTGGTGAGAATTCGATTGTCGAGGTTTGGATGTAAGAACAAGCCGTTTTATAGGGTGATGGCTGCCGATAGCCGATCTCCTAGAGACGGCAAGCATCTCGAGGTTCTAGGTTACTATAATCCCCTGCCAGGTTAATTCCTCTGTTATTTCCTTTTTTTGTTTTGTTTGTTTATTTCGAAAATGTGATTGATTACTCCTCTGCTAGCTTGCATGTTGGAGTTTAGACTCTCGATTTGGAAAACATTCGTTTTTTTTTTCCTCCATTGATTTGAGTAATTTTGTGCAGGTCAAGATGGCGGTAAACGAATGGGTCTTAATTTTGAAAGAGTGAAGTAAGTGATTTCTTTTGATTTAAAGCTTGTTTATTCTTGAATATCTACGATTCCCGAATTTAAATAGTGCATTGCAATTGTAAATACTAGTTTCCTTTGTCAGAATAGGATTATTTCGTCAATGTTTCTTCGATGGACTTTTAGGGAACCATTTCTTTGGCTAATATGCTTTCTTTGAATGATTCAACCTGTGGTTACATAGAGAATTACTAAAACGTTAAATTCTGTCTAGTCTAACAATTTAGGCTTTTAATTACAATATACAAAGTGGTCGAAACTTTTAGGTCTAGTGGTGAATCAACATGCTATAAAAAAAGAAGATGTCCTATTTGATAATAGAAAAAAAGGTCCTAAATTCAAGCTCATGTTATGATACTTTCCGTCCAATTATAGCAACTAGTCACACATTGTACTGTATGAGTCCAATTAGAATTTTGGCTACACCTGAGTGAAAATGTAAAAAAAGTGTCAATTGACTAAATTTATCTTTACTCGACAACTTAAGTTAAATAAAGTAAGCTTTTGAGTGCCCCAGTAGTTTAGTTGATTAGGTGTTTGAGAAGTGGTTCTATTTTCTTGTGGCGGCAAAGAATTGAAAAAAGTTGGTGGTTCTTTCTACATGTTAATGGCTGGAACTTCATATTGTAAGCTAAAGTTATGTCAGGAAGCAACTTAGTTGAGCAAGGAATTGAACTATGGTGCTGGCACCAACTTGTCACAAAGTAGCCAAGTGTGCGATTGTCTGATGGGCATGTCCATTGGTTAAGCCAATAGGAAATGATAAAGTAGAGGGAGTGCACCAGTTAACTAGATACCTAAATTCAATGATCAAGGAATTGACTATCGAGATGATGGAGACAATGAGAAATCTTTACTTTGTAGAGCATCTATAAAATTTTATCAAATATCAATCAGTTTTCTCATTAGGAATGTAGAATCTTTTGTTTGCTTTCATTGCATTCCTAATTTCAAGTTCTATTTAATTGTTAGTAAAGATCTCAGAGGATGAAACTCGTAAGATAAATCTTTATCTTAGGATATCATTCCTATTATATGAAGGTATCATGCAATGCATAAGAGTAAACCATCATGTACAAGTCTTTAGCATTCAGCGTTTTCTCTCTAAATCGTTTCTACCCCTTCATTTTCCAAGTGTTTCTACCCCTTCACCCTCAAATCCAATTAAAAGGGGAACCTCCACTTATTTTCCAGATTATTCAGCGAGCGTGAGTTTGCTTCGAGTTTCAGCAGCCGATTTCCTTCGTTTTTCCTTTTCCTCCCCTTCCAATCGGCCTCCCACTCCCTTCTTAAGGTACCCAACTCACCATATCCCTCATTTCAAGCAAAAATCCAGGGTTGAAGCTGACCAAAACCTCCCTTGCATGCCACTGTTCTGTTACCTCTACCACCTGTTGTTGATCACAGATTACAGCCGGCGACTCTTACGTTTTTTGAAAATTTATTTATTCCCTTTTTATTAAAAAAAAAAATCAGATACTACATTGACTGTGCTAGTCTCCAATTTAAAACTCATCCAGCACGATAGCATCTTAAAATTTGGAGTAACCATTTACTCCCTCCCTTTCAGGTATTGGCTTTCAGTTGGTGCTCAACCTTCAGATCCTGTGCAGCGAATTCTTTTTAGAGCAGGGGTACTTCCACCACCCCCAATGGTTGCAATGGCACGTAAAGGTGGACCACGTGATACTCGTCCTGTTGATCCTCTTAGCGGACGCTTCACGACTCCACAGAAGGCAACTGATGATTCCAATAGCACCAAAGATGGGAACGCTGATTCGTAATTTTTTTTTTCAGAAAAGCCTCTGAAACGCCCCGTTGTTCAGGTAATAGAGTTCAATAAATCGGTCGATTTACTTAGGTTGCAAGATGAATGGTTTTTTTATGGGAAATTATGAAAGGCCGAGTAGTTTCAGTTTATTCTGAAATACTAAGATGAGCCTATAGATATGATCAATAGCCAATCCCCAGTGCCAAGTATAGGGCCGTTGGACTTGGCTATCTTATTGAAGGTTAGCCATTCCATTACTTCGAGAAAACATTGTCGTGTTGTTGTATCAATTAAAATGAGATAGGATTATGATTTTGCTTCCGGGGTAGCTTTGAAAACATATCTTTGTGAACTATTAACCATTTCGTTTGCCCGTATGTGCACTGTTTTCTCAGTTGAACTATCTTCTTCAATCCTGTCGTCTCTTTGCGACTCTGATTACTCCCCTAGAATGCATATGAGACAATATTTTGCTTTCAGCAAATAAAGTGTGTTAAATTACCTTGTGCTGATAAACCTGAAAGCCTTGGCCCTTGATTCCTTTTAAATAGCATACAAGCATCGTCAATTCCGCATGTAGTTGGAACATTTCCTTGTGGGTTTAGGGTTCTTTCTTTTCGTTTATGCTATAGTTTCCACAGCTTGTTTCTGTTTCTTTTAAACTCAACTATATAATTGTGTACCCACTTTGTTTCAAAGGGCATCAACAAAAATTGTTGGGCAACCTTGTTTTCGTACTTAATGTTGATGTGTAGCCGAAAGATGATGGCAGGGTACATTTTTCTTTTGATGTTGATTGGAGATTTCTAATCGACATGGTAAGAAGAAGAATTACGGGTATTTAGACCGATTTTCGAGTTGAATGATTTATGGATTTTCTTGAAATATCAGTTATCATTAGACAATGGTAGCAGCTTCATTAGGGTTTTGTGATTAAAGAGTTTGAGTTTGATGATAACTTTCTTCGCATTGTCTCTCTTATTCTCTCATTTACGGCCATCACGTGATAATTTATAGGATCTTTGACTTGGGTTTCTACTTGTTTTCTTATATGATTCTAGATGTTCAATCAAAAATACTTTTCAATTTGAGAATCGAACGATCTGATATACAGACCGAACCGTATTAACAATTTCCTTTACAAGGAACTAAAATATATAGGAATTCATACTAAGTTTGCTCAATCTTCAAAATTCTTAGTTTATTCATAATGTTCAACTCATATTCACTATATCACTTAGTTACGGTTATGCACGTATGCAAACAATTCAACCTACTCATTTAAGTACGCTACTAATCAACATTAACATGAAATTTATTCATGTATGATAAGTAAACTTAGATTTGTATGTTGAGGGAATCATAAAGACGTATTTATAGAAGGTTCGAACAACCATTGATTTATACTATCAGTTAGCAGTAGGCTTGAACTATTACAAATGGTATCAAAGCTAAATATCGGACGGTGTACCAGCAAGGATGCTGACCTCCAAGAGGTAAATTGTGTGAGATCTCTCTCGAACCAGGATGCTGACCTCCAAGAGGTGAATTGTGTGAGATCTCTCACCGGTTGGAGAGGGGAATGAAACATTCGTTATAAGGATGTGGAAAATTTTCGCGTTTTAAAACCTTGAAGGGAAGCCCAAAAGAGAAAGCACAAATAAAACAATATCGACTAGCGATGGACTTCACCTATTACATTTCTGCTTTTTGGGAACATTGGATTTGTTGTCACCGAACCAAGTAAGAGACAATGTTTCTTATTCATAATGGAGTGGGCGTTTCTTCATGTGGTTGTATTAACTTCGTACCTTAATGATTAACCTCAAAGTTTGGTGGTTAATAGAACTTGGAAGCTGCTTCAATAGCTCAAGAACTCCAACAACAACGAGTTAGGTTAAATTTTGGGTTGGTTCATCTAAGTAATCTAAATAAAGTTCACAATCCAACCGAACATAACCTCGTATTTTTTTAAAATTATTAATGTATTTTTGAAATAATATTAAAAATTTAAAAGTATTTTTCAAACAAAATATTATTTGAACAAAATATTTTTGAGATTTTCTTTAAAAGTTTAAAAATGTTTTTTTTTAAATACAATCGTGTTAATTTTGGCTAACTATTATCATTACTGTTTAATTGGGAAATAAAAGGTCCTAATCCTTACACTCTTCTTGTCTCCAATTGACTGGTGTGGCAGAAACAGCACAAGAAGACGAGTAAGTACTCCATTTTCATCCCATCCAAAATTTCTTGAATTCCAAAAAAGTAGAAATGGAAGCACTGATCTGTAATTTTCATCCATGGACAATTTCAAGGATCTCTAGACCTTCTAGGATCACATCTTCTTTCCCGCAGGCGCGATTCATTGGCTGTCGGAGCTTCGCAAGAGCCCTAAAGATGGCCCACTCTGATGTACAAACTTCCGGTAAGGGAACATTCTTACTTTCCCGCAATGTGGCACCAAAGACACGAGTAGATTTTTAACCCTATTGATTCGTTTCTTTACTGTATTCAATTCTGCTTGAAATTTGTCTTCATTTCATTACTGACATGAGGGGGACGGCAATAAAGTGACGAATTGAAGTTCTGATGATCATAACTAATCAATAGAACATAGGCCTGGAAGTATGATTCTTGAGTTGCTTTGATTAAAGATTTATTGCAGCATTTTGGAGTTTGAGAGAGAGGAAAACGTGACCTGCATTTATTGGTTCTTATTGCTGATGGCTTGTTCTGATAAAACAAAGATTAACAACTAACTAATGATAAAACCAGGATTAGGCAATTGTTACAATTTACATTGCAAGGTTGTTAACTTGTAAGTTCTGATTGTGCTTGTATAATAGTAATACTAACATGGGAGTTGGACTTCTCAGTGGCTCAGCACCAGAAAGTCATAGTACCCAACAAAAAGGGTGAAAAACTTGTGGGCATACTTCATGATACGGGATCAGCGGAGGTTGTCATTTTGTGCCATGGTTTTCGTTCGAACAAGGTTTGCTTAAGGACTTGTAATACATTTTTCCTAGTTCGGTTAATTTCAAAACCATGCTATCAAACTTGTTTTTGCTCTTCCAGTTAAAATTTGGATTCTTTGAAGTTCTTATATGCATAGCTACAGTTATTATGGAAATAATGTGTGTTTCCCGTGCAAGCCACATTTAATTTTACAACCATCAAATTATTGCCTTTGGTGATTACACTGGGTGATCCAACTTGCTTATATGGCGTCACCTTGATAATCATTTAAAAGCTTTTGGTTTCTATTTTCAGGAAAATGATATAAGTGTAAACATTGCTAAGACATTAGAAAATGAAGGAATCAGTGCCTTCCGTTTTGACTTTTCTGGAAATGGGTAAGCCAGGTGTATATTTAGTGTAATATTTTCCTGTTCTTCCTCTTGTCTGGAATTTTATCAGATTAAATGCCTCGTGCCTCATTTTGTTGGCCTTTTTTAGGCTCTTGGATATTCTTTCATTTTGCTTGATGAATGCGTAGTTTCTCCTTGAAAAACTTACATATGGTCAGTTATCCTTGAATTTTTCCTGTAATAGTTTTTGCATTTTGAATGTTACTTTACTGGCTACATAAAATGGGGTAGGAGTATAGAATAGCTATAAGGGAAAGAGGCCAGCACTTATTTTTTGGTAAGGTATCTAAAGCACCTTAAAGTGTTGGCAGCTTTTTTTAAAAAAAAAATTGTATCGTCAATCAAGGTAATAATTTGCCACCTCTATCACCCTTTTATAGACTGTGTCACTTTATGTTGTCCAATTGTCCTCTTTATTTGCTAATTGTATGTCATGTCATATTGTCATTTAGCTAATGCCATTAACAGCAAAAATTTCATAAAATAGAATCGTAATTCAGAATTTAATAGCACAATCATTTTTTTTTTTTATAGTTTATAGATTTAGACACCGACTCAACCATCGGAGTTTAGGGACTAGACTTGCAATTTAATCTAAAGTTATCATTTGGCTCTTTGATCTAGAGGCATAGAATAAAGCATAAATGTCCAAATATGACCTTGAGACCAAGTTTTCATGTTATGCATGGTGAGCTGACGATGATCAAAATCAGTTGTTATTTCAGTGTTCTTTTACAGTAGGCATTGTTGGTGTTCATTATTTGAGCACCCTAATTTTTCATGGGCTATGGATAGATCAGCAAAAGGGAATCTATCGGTAATTGAAAAATTCTAAGATGATTTTTTACTACTATGGCAATCCTATGGGGATTATGGTTTGAGAGAAATAAAACGGTATTCAATGAGAAGCATGCAGTGTGGAAAGAGGTGTTTGATATGGCTAAACATTGTTCTTCTTGGTGTTCTTTATCTAAGTCCTTTCATAATTATACTCTAGTTGGTTCAGATTGGTATGATATTCTCTAAGCTCTTAGTGGAGTTTTTTTTTACTGTATATATTTTTTGCATCAATCCAAATGTTGCTCGTCACAAAACAATCTATTGGCTGTGAATGGAAATTTTATACGTCAAACCTCTTCTAATGCTGTGAATGGCGTCAACTCCTAGTTGGAGTTTTATTTTTTATTGTATATATTCGCTACATCAAACAATATATTGGCCGTGAATGCAGTATTGTAAATTTTTACACCAAACCTTTTCTCGAACTGGTTTTCTTGTGAATATTTTCTTACAGAGAAAGCGAAGGTTCGTTTCAGTATGGTTATTATCATGGAGAGGCTGATGACTTGCATGCAATAATCCAATATTGGCGTGCAGCAGGCCGTGTCATAAGTGGAATCCTTGGGCATAGTAAAGGTTGCCAATTCCTTCTCTGTGCTCAACACCAAATAAGTTGTAGATAATATCTGAGGCCAAAATTATATTTAAAGTTGAAAGGGATCCATCTCAACTTCCAAGCTAGATTGTGATTTAGTAATTACTTTTTTTTTATCTCATAGGCTAGGAATTGAATGATAGGTTCATATTGCATTGTGCATCTATATGGTAGAATGTGTTTTTATAATAATTTGAATCCAGGCCCTTACGAAATAATAGAGGAAAAGGCTATGAAGTCATTGCCAGAGTACTGGGACTAAGTTTTATTTGCCTTTTAAATTCCCATTCCTTCAGGGGAATACTAGTGTTGCAAACAGAGTAGCCAGTCCGTGGATTAGTATTGTTTGACAATGTCAAGGGCATTAGGAGATGCTTTGCTCTATTTCTCATGCACTAGAATATTTGCATTACTTATTTATTTTGACATTGATGCAGTTTGAACTTTCAAGCGTTGTAAAGTTCACATTGTTAGCATTTAAGGATTCTTGATTTAGTATAGAAGCGTTGTAAAGTTCACATTGTTACGCTGTTTTCTTAATTTGGCACAACTTTTGGACTCATGAAATGCCTGCTTTTAGTTAATTAAAATCACTCCTAAACTTTCTATTTTTCCATGATGTTTGGCTATTGAACACAAATGCTTGAGGTTTTCAAATTACTTAAGAAAGCAATTTAAAATGTTTAAGGGTCATCATTTAACATTGTTATTATTATTATTATTATTTATTTTCTAAAGGTGCTTATAAAAAAATGATCCGTTTCAGAACACTACTATTATTTCAACTTTTTTTCCATAGACTATATGACCTTCACTGGATATCATGAACTTCACCAAAATAGTCTTGATATTTAAAGGAAGTTGCATTGTTTTAAGCATGAAGTGAAATTTGTAGTTGAATGTCTGTTTTGTTCAAGTATGTTTAACAGAGTATGGAATACCCAGATCAACCAACGCAATATTTCTGCTACTAAATTAACAGTTCTTGCAGTTTCTTTCAAATAAGTGCTTTAATTATGAATAAATTAAATGCAGGGGGTGACGTGGTGCTTCTATATGCTTCCAAGTATCAAGATATCAATTTTGTTATCAATGTTTCTGGACGTTATGATCTGAAAAAAGGTATAAAAGAACGCTTGGGGGATGAATTTATGGAAAGAATTGAAAAGGAAGGATATATTGATGTCAAGAATAAGAAAGGTATCTATATTGCAATTATTTTCAAATTTTCTGGGTTGAGTTATTCTCCAGTCATATTTTCTGCAGTAAAACTTATGTCTCAAAAACTTTAATTGGGGCATTTCCATACATATGAAACAGTCTCATTGCATGTTTAAATCACTATTTGGTTAACATCGTTTCTTTTTCCAGGAAAAGTAGACTATCAAGTGACGTGGGAGAGCTTGAAGGATCGCCTAAACACCGATATGCTTGAAGCTTGTCTTCTAATCGACAAAGAATGCAGGTATGGGCGAGTCGATCAATTCTCTTTACGGCTCCTTTCCTCATATTTGCCTTACTGCATAATCAGTTGCCTGTTTACTTCAAAAAGTTTGTTGAGATATTTCCTTTGGACGTTTTCATTACTGTGTCATTGCTGAACTCTCTGGATGGCTCAAATTATGGAGATTGGGTTTCTGTGTAAAGTGAGCACAACTGTTTCTTGATTAATGTATTTTGAGCCTTGAGGTACCATGTCGAGGATTGTTGGGAGGGAGTCTCACATTGGCTCATTTAGGAAATGATCATGGGTTTATAATAAACAAGGAATACATTTCCATTGGTACGAGGCCTTTTGGGAAAGCCCAAAACAAAGCCATGAGAGCTTATGCTCAAAGTCGACAATGTCATTACCATTGTGGAGAGTTGTGATTCCTAACACACCAGTCATTTGTTAATGAGCTAAGCAGTTAGACTCGTTGGCTCACTGGCCTAAATATAATTGTCAAGGATTTTTTTTTGCTAGATAAATGCTCAATCTTCCTCTGTTCTTAAAAGTAATTCTAGAAAGTATGAATATGTTGTTGAGATGAGGCAAATCTATCTTGGGATCTGTTGGAATTTTTTCCAAACTGTTTGGTTTATGAGAAAATTCTTATTGGATCAGGCTACATATCTTTGTCTAAACCATCTTTACCATATTTGGTGGGAACCCAGAAAACATTAACTGATTAACAATGATATTTGATAGGGTCTTCACAGTCCATGGATCTGCTGATGAAGTAATCCCTGTGGAAGATGCATTTGAGTTCGATAAAATCATACCGAACCATAAGTTACATGTTGTAGAAGGCGCCAATCATTGCTACACCTCACATCAAACAGAGTTAGCCTCAATTGTTCTGAATCTCATTAAAACAAGCCTACCGCATTGCAAGGATGGTGCTTGAGCAAGTTCTTCCAGCCTGCATACAGGTTCCTGCTGGATCTTTTGTTAGTTGCGCCCATGAATAATTACGTTTATGTTTTGCTGATTAAGTTCAACTGATTTCTAATTCTGTGGTTCGATCGACCAAAGCTAATCTCCTTCCATTCGTTCCTCACCAATACAATGGATTTATCCAATCAAATCTGGAGTGAGATTCAGACCTTTAAACTTTTGATCAAAAGATCTTTTACGTCTTTCGCTATATACTGATTCTAGAGTTGATCATTCAGACTTTTCAATTAATAAATGTGAAAACATTGCATTTTAGGTAAAGTTTCAAAAAGGGCCCTCCATGGAATCACTCTTAGAAAGTTGGTTCTAGTGTTTTGTTATTAAATTATATTTGATATTCCTTCTACTTTTGATTGCAACTTCTGTGTATCTGAATTTCACTTTGAGAATAAAAGGTTCTTCGAGTGAAGTTAAATTCTTCATCTTTGTTTAATAAAATAATCATCTCTAACAATGAAATGGTTTGTTCCTGCAATAAGATATTGAAAAATAATTAGATATTAAACTATTTTAAGATTTACAAACTCAATTGAGCATTTTTTTCGAACATTAAAATCATAAAAAATATACAACATGATCTTTGAAGGATCAATTTAAACATAATTCAGACGATTAAGATATATTGTTTATCGACTAGAAATGATAAAGTCTACATTTTCAAATAAAAATATATTTATCTTTCAAAATGTATTAACTTTAAAATAAGATATAAAAGTTTTCATAATAAAATACGTTTTAAAAAATCGAAAAATAAATTAGAAAAAGTAATTTAAAGTATTGTATGTAATTCTTTTTTATAAAAAATTACTCACACAATAAATATTTCATTAGAAAATAATTATTGTTTTAAAGTGACAATAATTAACACACACACATTATATATATATATATATATAAACAGTAAATAAGCATGTTTTATTCATGTCCATCAAATCCAACGAACCCAAATTATTTTCCAGACAAATTTAAATAAAGGCACATAAGAAAAGTACTCTTAACAACAAAATTTCTCATCCTCAATCATAAAAACCTCCCCCATTCTCCACCATAAACCCTCCATCGCCGCCGCCGTTACCATCGCAATTCCGACATGTGGACTTCTTTAGCTACTTGGGTCACCCCCACCTCCCTCTTCATCCTCATCAACGTCGTCATCGCCACCATCGTCATCACTTCCCGCCGCCATCTCCACGACGGCCCCGCCCTCCTACGCCACCCTTCCTTCCTAGACAGAGTCAAGTCCTTCAACCTCTACCCCTACCACTCCGACCACCACCCGGATCCAGACCCTCCAACCCGACTCGACCGAGCTCCATCGGTGTTGGATCGCCTCAAATCCATCACCCTCTACAGATCCGATTCAAATCACGAACCGGAAACGCCACAGCCGGTAGCAGAACAGAGCCCGGAAAAGACCCACCACGACCATTCCGTCAGCCGGAGCAAATCCGACACCAAACCCCACGCTCCAACGACGAGCTTCCGGGCGAAATTGCAGAAATCGCTGAGCGAGAAGCTGTCATGGACGTCGTTCACTAGGGCGGATACAGCGGCGCAGGACGAAACAGAGGAATCAGTAAGCGAAATTGAACGGCGTCGTCCGGCGACAACGATGGCGGAGATTGGAGAACCAAAATCGCCGGAAGCTGCTGACGAGGAGGAGGAGGTGGATGTGAGAGCTGACGATTTCATCAACAAATTCAAGCAGCAGCTGAAATTGCAGAGGCTGGAATCTCTGTTGCGTTACAGAGACATGATTAAAGGCAAAAAACATTAAACCCCCTCTTTATCTTCTCACATCTGATCGAATTTTTCATTTCAGTTCTTGATTTAAACAAAAAAAAAAAAAAAAAAAAAATCCCCCTTCTCTGTTTTTTTTTCTTGTACAAACTCTGTTTTGTGAGGTTTGTTGGTCTGATTTCGTAGGTTTTTCTGTCTGAATGGAACACAGCCGCCATTAATGGCGGAAAGAAATCGGATGTCGAATTAATTATCAGCTGTCGTTGTCGACGAAAATTAGCGAAATTTTGGTCCTTCCGGTGGTCGGAGTTGGACTGGATTGGGTTGCATTTATAAAAATTAAATTCGATCAATTTGCATTTTACTATTATAACCTTTTTCAAATTCACTCAATTTAATAAAATGGATTAGTTTTAATGTCATTTTCTAAATCTTTTAAAATTTAATAAAATATAATTGATAATATTTATTTTAAAAATATATTTAAAAGTAAAATTAATTATAGGCTAGGGGTTTATTATTGCAATTTTTTTAAAAAAAATTAAGCTGTTTGTTGATAAATAAATAAATATAATTGTTGGAAAAATTATTAATTATTGGATATTTCTCAATTTATTTAGAATTGGTCGGTCGAATTACTATGGCGAATATTATTTTTTATTTAATATCTTTTAAAGACTATAATGTCACCAGATATTTATTATATATTGTGACGTTGACCTTTGTTTTTATATATATGTACTTATTTGGTACTCTCATATTCCAATTCTATGTTACAATATTCTTTTTATATGTTACTTTAAATTACTACACTCCGACTTTATCTTGACTCACATGCATTATATGGAGCGGTGTGAACAAAGTACACTATAAGCCTCCCTTGAGGCTTATGTAGCTCTCGAACAGCCTCCTCTTAATCGAGGCTCGACTCCTTTCTTTAGAGCCCTCGAACAAAATACACAATTTGTTCGACACTTTAATCACCTTTTGAAGTTTTGGGCTGTTAAAAATCACGACTCTCCACAAATGGTATGATATTGACTTTGTTTTGAGCTCCTCAAAAGGTCTCATACCGATGGACATGTATTTTACTTATAAATCCATGATCATTCCCTAAATGAGTGAACATGGGACTCACTCCCAACAATCCTCAACAGCTCAAAATTCCTATAATTGAGCCACTGAAAATGAAGGTATAATTTGTTGGTATAGTTAGTGACTTTCAAAGACACAACAGGAGCATTTTGGCCAACCCTAAGATGGTCAAGGAGGACGAGGTGACCAAATTTCCTTTCCCACCGAATAAAAATTAAAATGGGATAATTAGAAATCACGGTAGCTACTCCTCGAGCCAAATTTATGTTGTTTTTGGTTCTCTGTACATGATAAGTGTCACAATCACACTCTTGCAGTAGCGGGATAACGATTTTGTGGCACTTGTACTATTCCAGCGAATAGGTCATTCATATGAAATTTAGACTTTGCAGACAATATAGACGTATGCTCGAGTCTAGAGTCACGTTTGAAAGAAAATATTAGAAAAAACAATGTTATAAACTAAAAGCGAGTAGACAATAACAACTTCGACCGCATATATTAATTTAATATATTAATTTCAATAAATGATTGATATTTATGATTTTCCATTAAAAAAAGAAAAAAAGACATGATTATTAGATAATGTATATACTTTAATGTAATTTAGAATATTTAGAATATTATATATTTTAGAAAATAACATTCCAACGCAACTCCTTCACTGTTCATTGCCTCTCGAATCTCATTCAGGCAACAAAGGGAAAGAGACCGAAAAACCCTGTCCGCACCGAAAGGGCGCTGAGAGGCTGTGCTTGAGGTGCTCCAATGGCGGATAAACCCCAACCGATACGCGTTTTGTACTGCCCAATCTGCAGTTTTCCGGCCGAGTATTGTGAATTCGGTCCCGATTTCGAAAAATGCAAGCCCTGGTTGATCCAGAATGCCCCCGATCTCTATCCCGATCTCCTCAAAGGTCATTTGTATTCCCAAACCCTAAGAGTCTCTTATTTAGTTTCTCTCAATGTATTAATTGTTAGTTCAAATCCGAGTTTATCGACTAAATTTTCTTTCTTTCTCTACGTGTAGAGGCCAATGGGAAGGAAGTTGGTGAAGTTTCTAATCAACTGCAGTCCACCTGTATCTCATCTGCTGCTGGCGATGGAGCCGCTTCTTCAGGTTAGCTTGTCAAATATATTTATATATATGTGTGTGTTTATGCGTGTTTGTATCTATATGTGTATAGTTTTTACTTGAATATGTTGGAAGCTACTGCCCTCAACGTTAATGTTTTCCTTTTTATTTTGACTTTGTCGTGAAATTCTTACCAGGCTAATTCTACTTAGTTGTTTGAGAAACCCATTTTTAGCATTGCAATGTAGGGTAGTGGACCCTCGATTTACTCTCCAGTACTAGGTTGTAGGCGGGTTTTTTTTTTTTTTGATATCGATGAGTGTCCGGGCTTGTGCATGCCCCTAAACTAATCTCACGAAAAAGTGATTGATCCTACTGCATTTAGTTGACATGGAAACACATAGGATATGAATTCCTAAGAAGGTGACCACCATGGTTTTGGCTGTACTTAATAAGCACTTTTGAGACCCTAGAACATTGAATAATCTTTTCCATTATTTCGACCTTACTCGAACATGGTATGTTCTATAGTTTGTACAACTCTGTCCTTGAATTCTAAAAAATAAATAATCTTTTCCATTATTTGGTTATGTGAGGAAAGATATAATAATATGATTACCTGCCTAGAGTTAGTGTTCCCGATATTGGAATTTTGCGGATAGTTGAAAATAGAACACTTAAGATCAGCAGGATTAATAAAGTAATCCCATTAAACATTTTTACCCTTTTGTCAGTTGGGTTGCGTTTGTATGGCTCTTCTCAATGTAACTTTTGATTTGATTGTCTTGTGTCTGACATCTTCTGCTTGTAATGTATTTTAACCAACATTTTCTTTTCCATTATTGTTTAATAATAATTTTATATTTGTTTGGTCTCAATGTACGACTTATAGCTCTAGTTACTCTTTTCTCTTTTGGTGGAGAACTGCAGCACCTAAGAAAGAGGAAGTGAAACGTCTTCCTGGTGGCAAGATAAAGAAAAAAGTAAGTTTTAAACTCAGTTCTGTTGTCACTCCACAACAAGACGTGATGAATCTACTTTGTTGGTTTTTTGCATGTAGGAGAAACAAGAAGTTGTAATTGAGAAGGTAACACGAAATAAGAGAAAGTGTATTACAACTGTTAAAGGGTTAGACCTTTTTGGTGAGCAATACTTTGTTTTCTTTCCCTATTTGCCATATCTTTATTGTTACAATAGTTTCCAATAACATTCTCTAACTGGATTTAGGAGTTAAACTTAGTGATGCTTCGAAGAAACTTGGGAAAAAGTTTGCTACGGGGGCCTCTGTGGTCAAGGTTATTAACTTCTGGTGCCATGACATAAGTATCTTTTTCTACTTTAGATGCCTCTTGATATCTTATCATCTGTTTAATGCTTGGTTTAGGGGCCAACTGAGAAAGATCAAATCGATGTTCAAGGGGACATATTCTATGACATTGTGGATTTCATTACTGAAACTTGGCCTGATGTAAGATTCTAATTCATCATTAATATTAGGGAGAAAAGCATATACGTGCCCCCCATTGCCTCTTAACTCATTCCAAAACCGTACTTGAATGTTGTTCTTTTACTCTTTACCTTATGTTTTTGAACTTGGTTTGATTATTTCTGATATGAATTGCACATAAATTATAGTGGATTCTGGACAGTTTTAAAAAATGGTGACATTTTCAACTTCTAATGCTAAGAAGAAGGTTGGTATTTTTTTTTTTTTGTTGTTTTTTTTTTTTTCCTTTCTGAAACTACTATATAAAAGGTCTATATTTAATTATATTTCTCGATTATATAGTGATTTAACACAGAGAAAAAAACAAACGAAAGAAACAACTTTATTGAAGATTTAGCTTTGTTGGTGCAACTGTATTTTGTATCCTGAGTTCTTAGCATTCACAGCCATTCGTTGATATAAAACTATTGTTGCATGCACAAGAGACACCCAGTTAAGGACTTCAATGTTGAATTGGGTCTATGTATATTAATGTAGCTCTAATGTTTGTATATAATGGTAGTAATAACAAATATAAAGTCATGTGTTCTCCTACAAAATCAAAGCCCTATCTTCCCACCAATTTGATTCCCTTAATTCCCATCTACTAGCCACTTGGGTACAACTGAATAGCTACCACATCATACCCCCCCGTCTGCCTAACCATAAAACGAACTTGGAGATCTTGGGTTTGCTATTAGACATTGATGCTTGTCAGTTATTCCCCCAATTCTCTCCAATACAGAGCAGGGTCCGAAGTATCAAGTTGCTACGCTATAATTGAGTAGCCAGTGATGATTGTCAGTGAGTTCATCAAAAGTCTCAGATAGATTGTGTTTCCCATGTCTGGTGATTCGAACCAATAAGCACCACTTCCAATATTAGATTGCAGTTTCCTGGTTGTACATGTTGAAATTCCTTTGTAGATATGATCCTTTTGCAATATTACCACAATTCTTTTCTCAATTCCCTCCAATTTCTGATAAAGAAAAATCTCCGTCCAATTCACTAAGCTTTGGACCAAAGAAAATCTTGGCTCTCATTTTCATTGCGCGAGACAAAGATAGTCCCATTAGGCTCATCCTCCACTGTGGCAATGTTACGCCTGTCCTATTCTCCCACCCTGTCTCTCTCTCTCTCTCTAAATCTTTGCTGGACCTTGGCATCAATTAAGCATTGAAGTTGGTGTCAGTTTGTGAATGGGTAATGGGTAGGCTCCTTCCTGATTCTTCTTGAAGAATTGGTTGAGTGGACTGGGACTGTAAATATTTGTAGATTGGTCCTTCAAAAATCTAGTTTGACCCTTTTTTACTTCATTGGAAAAATAATTGTTTGAGCTTTAGGCCTTAATCTTCAACCGTACTTAAGAGTATTTTCATAACCCTGCCATGTGTGTTGAGTTAATTATTCTTACCTCCCTGATATCTGGTTTGTAGTTATGTGCTACAATCTTTTTTAGGGTTATTGTTTTAGATGCATTACCAGCAGTTTCATTTTCTTAAATCTTAATGAAAACTTCTGTCTTTTAGAAAATAAAAATCTCAAAATTTTCGTTGATAGTCTCACAGATTCCTTTCTGGTGTCTGCAAATTCCCTGTACATTGGCCCTTATGGAGAGTTGAATTGTGATAGCAATGATACCTTGGGTTCTAGTTAACCTTGTAGTGATGACCATATGTTTGCCCATTCAAACCACATCGGATCCATAATCTTATGGCTTCCTTTAGCTTCTCAACCTCAACCATGCAGTTTGAGGCAGAGTTGATTGGCTTTGGATATCCAGCATTCAAAATTGTCCTTTTGAACGGAAGAATTCCAATCTTTCCTTTAGTGCACTGGGATTCAGGTATTCACAACTCGTTGCACAATTCCTTTGGTCCCTGCCGAGAAGTTAGGGGTAGGTGTTTTCCCACCTCACACTCTACCTCAATTTTAAATTGGAGACAAATTTCTCAATCACAACAATTTCTCAGGTTTGTCAATGATATTTACACTCTCGTTAGTAGCTGGTAGCTTCTGTTGGTCAGAATTGAACTTTCACTTCCATCGCTCCTGCCACCAAATTGACTTAAACAAGATTATTCCTCTTTTTTATGTTCTTTGACACACAGACATTATATTTAATTCTTTTGGGAAAGATGATACAGGAAATTCAGGAGGCCTGTTCTGTGTGCCAAGAATGCTGGCTTTCAACTACCCACGTCCGTCTCTCCTTCACTTTCTTCTCCCATTCCTTCTCTCTGGCTAATTCCGAATGTCCCATCCATAAAACTAACTAGAGTTATTATTGGACCTTTAGCCTTACGCATCACATTTCTACAATCACATTCAAGGCCATCTTACCAAAACTCTTTTCTTGATGGGTTACTCATTTTGGGCCCCTCTATACTAATATAGCATTAGTATACCATATTGGTGGCCTGGAAGGCCTATCCATTTTGTTCCAAGTAATTGTTGGATTTGGGTTCCTCCTTTTTCCCTTTTCAATTGGGTAGTGCTGTGTAGACCTTCTTGTAGTGCTAAAATTCAACACAGGGTGAGTCAAAGGATTATTTGATTGTACATACACTTATGCTTGGGTCTAGTGTGGTAGATTAAATAGATGGTACTTTAATTTTTGTCTTTTAACCATAAAGTAGGTTTTAACTTGGTTATTTGCCTCCCCCCCCCCCCCCCCCCCAGTCTTACAACTATTATTTACTTTTAATGGTCTTTTCCATCTACATGGGGCCTGGAATTGTCATGATGGAGGATTGTCACTGATGAGGTTTAGACAATTTTGCATATTACTGGATTAGAAGTTGCAAACAAATAATCGTTCAGAAGAAATTATAATATATCAACTAGGTCATAGATTAACTAGTCATTTCATTAGTGATACATATAGCTCCTCTGTAAATGTCTTCTTTTTGAACACCACCTTCAACTTGAACTTCACTTTTTGAACCTAGTATTTTACCCATTTTGCAGTCATTTACCAAGCAATAAGTAACAGTGAAATTAAAAGCAACTGTGTGTTTTTTTTTTTTGTTCTAATGTAAAAAATGGTGCCCTTTATATTTGCTTTCATATGTTTGATACTTGATGAGACTTCTTTTTGAAAAAGTTTTGTCAACGTTGCTTTTAGTATTTTATTGCTTACCTTATCTCCTTGCTAACTGTACTATCTGTTGTTCCTCTTTCATTTTTCCGTCCTCCTTCATCATCATTTTTTACCAGTCATAATTACGAGGACATAAGATATATTTGGAAATTTTTAGGGTGGAATCCAGTGGGATAGTGAGCTTGTTTAAATATTATAAATGCCTCTTAATCCGTTGTTGTAACAGGTTCCTGAAACTGCAATTTTCTTCATCGAAGATGGGAAAAAGGTTCCTGCTGCTTGACAAGGAAATCATGGCAAACAAAAGTTGGGACTTTTGACATCCTTTTCCCTACTTGTGCGAGTCCTACTAAGATTCGACAAGTGGCCATTACAGTTCTTTTTTTTTTTGTTAAAGTTCCAAAAAGCTATGTATTGGATCATGAACTTTTTGTCCCACTTTCTTCAATCGTTGTAGCGTTTCCTCAGGAGATAAGCTTATTGATTTTGTCCTTTTTATTTATTTAAAAAGAAGAAGAAGAAAAAAAAATCTTGGTCAATGGCTGTTCTAACTCATGAGTTCTCTGTATAGAGGTCTATCCTAATCTTGTATTTTTTTTCATACACTTCACAGAAATAACTCAAGACACGTGTCTCTCCATATTTCCTCCCCACTTATTCGAAGTGCAAACTGATATCGTCTCTTTTGCAGTTGGGAACTTGTCAAAGCGTTGTTTTCAGGAACAGTAAAACTTGACAGCTTGTATCATTATACTCTGCTTTATGGGTAAAGGGGAGTGTAACACTAGAAATTCAACAAAACAAATTATGGTCGAACTTGATTCGTTAATTGTGGCATATATTTTGTGCATAAGAACCTAATATGTTGATGTTCAATTGGTTGCTTTGCTTAGCCTTTTAGCATATGGAGGAGCACTAAGGAGATGATGCTGGTGAAGAAACTTTTGAAGTCCCATCTGATTATGACACATTGCGTGGTCAAAAACCAAGGTAGAGTTCTGAAAAACCCTTAGCTCAATTAGTGTCCCTTTAAGGTAGGATGTTGAGAAAGTCAATCCTGGTGTGAGGGTCACATTTTGGAAAATGCCCTGATTTGATAGGATAGTGCAGGTCTGCGGATGTTGTCTGCCTTGTTACAAAAGAGCACAATCAAAACTTGTCTGTGTGTGCGTGTTGTCGATTAGGTAATAGAATAGAATATAGAAAGCTGACTTCTTCTGGCCCTTTTGCGTGCGTGTTGAGTGTGTTATTATGGGGCGCTGTGCGCTGATGGATGGTCGGCGCCTGCTTGTGGTTGCCATTGCAAGCTACAGAGTTGGCATTGCATTGGTACAACAAGTCTTATTATAATACTGTTCTTTTGTGGTATTTGTGTGTGTATGTGTGTCTGTGTGTGTGTGTGTCTGTGGGTGTGAGTGCCCCTTTCTCTTCCCTTTGCTTCCTTTCTAATAAGCTACCGAAAGTGTTTTACATTTAGCGTAGTTTGTGTATTATTTGAACCTGAAGAAACTGGATGAGGCCAAGCCCCTCTTTCTTAATTTAGGTTTAATATCCTAAATGCTCTCTTATCTTTTAAGCGATTCTCAATAGGCAGATTTTTGTTGTATTTTGAATTATTGTTTTCTTAATTTATTTGTTCCTTGTGGCATGTCATGTGTCCGAATATCTTCATAAAATAATAACTTAATATTCCATTAAATTACAAATTTAGTCTATGATCGACCAAGAATTTGGTGTGTATTCATCATTAAATATTTTGATACCATCATTTGAGATTGGATTTTATTAACATAATCTTATTGGACGGTGACTTTTTTTTTCTTTTTTTGGTTGGAAAAATATGATCCGATTTGATCATCAAAATCTTGTTTTTTAAAAGAAGAATAGTTTTATGATAAAAAAAAAAAAAATTATTAAGTTAATTTCAATAAAATAAAAGAAAATCCCATCTGGGTTTCTCAATATGACATTTCTTTTTCAAAGATTTCATGTCATTCTCATAAAATCTCCTACTTCTTCACCCAAATCTTCGATTTTACTGTTTATTGGAGAAATGGTATGGGGTTGGGGGACTTAGCATTATATTTTCAAATATTCCTAATTTAGAATGGTATCAATTATATTAAACATAAAATTCAATTTATATATTAATGAATAAATTATTTTATAAACTTTTTTAAAATATCAAAAATCTACTAAGCATATAGACGTGTAATTGAAAGTTAAAAGGACCTTCTAGATAAGAATTTGAAAGTTTAGGGACTAATAGACTAATTTATACAAAAACCCGAAGGTAAAAATAATAAAAATAATAAAAAAAAGAGAAAAAATAAAAAAAGGTAAGATAAATAAAGAAACAAAAAAGGTAGCTATGTAATGTTGTAGTGTAATTTGAGAGCAATAGGTTATAAGTCTCCAACAAATTTAAGTTCAAACTCAAAGATCTTATTATGCTCATCGTTGACTCTTAACTTCTAAGTGATTTCCACATCAAAACCAATTCTATAATTATAACTTCTACTTAATTAATTAATTAATTCATAATCCATAATCAAATTTCAAGTAAATACTCTTAAATAAAATTAACAGGGGTAGGCACTTCTCCATTAATTTTATTGACAATAATAATAATTATTATTATTATTATAATTGCTATGACTTTATTACAATTTATTATTTATATTTATCTAAAAAAAATTAGAGAAGATAAACATTATGCATGCAACTTTGTAGAGCTCACAATACAATTGGAACACTCAAATTTTAATTATATGTTGAAACTTTGTGTAATCTGAAAACTCATATCTAATTGGTTGACTATTGGAATATATTAAATAAATTAATACAAAGTAAAAAAAATACCTCTCTCAAAATCTAAACGTATCTTTGAACAAAAATACAATAATACTATTCATAATTTTCCACACGTTATGTATTATTTAAAGAAAAAAAAAGTGGGTTTTCAAAGATAAATAAAAAGATATATAAATTTGAACCTCAGTGAAAATCATATATTCTAAGTTAATACGTGACTCGAGTCCGCCACCTAAATCTTTATACCATCATCATCAATTGATATCTCAGGTTTTAGCGAGGGAGCATGGTGCCTATAGAACCCGTTGGATTTGGATGATGTATTGACTCGGGGATTCGGGTTTATAAACTAATTTAGTTTATTGCTTTATTGACTCAACAAACAATATTTTTTATTTATTGAAACCAATATTGTTGTGACATTTAAAATCATGTTTCAAAATTGGAATTAATTTATTAATTGGTTAGCTTAGTCAGTAACACGTTTGAAATCACATTTCTCAATTTTTTTTAAAACCGAATATTAACGTAATTAATATCCACCAGGAAAGTAATATATTTTACAAAATAATAATTCCATTTTAAAACTTTATAATATTTAACCATTATTTAAAAGTCAATTCTACGTTGCCAATACATTCATTCTCCACACAACACATTACTAATTTAAAAAAAAAATAAAAAGATTTAATCTTTTTTTTTTTTTTTAATTATTATTTAATTTTTTAAAATCACTATAAATATGCATGTTTTACATTCTTCCATCTTCAAACAAAAAAAATGGTATTTCCCAATTTATTTCTCTTAATAATTTTCACTTCTTTTCTCTCTCTTCAAAACGCACCGTTTTGGGCAGCGGCTGACAACTTATCTCTACCGGAATCCCTCGCCGAGAAGCTCAGAGATGACCCACAAACCATAAGCTTAGCGTCCACAGATTACGGCCGGATAATTCAAGAGAACCCCATCGCCGTATTCTTCCCGGTGACCGGAAACGACATCGCCTTCTTCATCCGGGTCATGTATGCGGGGCCCATACGGTTGGATATCGCTGCCCGGGGTCAAGGCCATTCCGTACGCGGGCAGGCCTTGGCCAGGAACGGAGTGGTCATGAACATGACGTCACTGGCTAATTCCCGGCAAGGGGGCGGGAGAATTGTGGTGAAAACGACGTCGTCGTTGGGTCCGTACGCTGACGTGGGTGGCGAGCAGTTATGGATCGATGTGTTGCATGAGACGATGCGGAAGGGGTTTAGCCCGGTGTCGTGGACGGATTATTTGCATATCACCGTCGGCGGGACGCTGTCCAACGCCGGAATTAGCGGCCAGACGTTCCGGTTCGGCCCTCAGATCAGCAATGTTTATGAACTTGACGTCGTAACTGGTAATTTTTTTTTTTTAATTTTTTAATTTTTAATTTTTAATTTATAATTTAATTATGGATTCAAAATTAAACCAACAATCTTACAATACCCGGAAATTATTTTTTCATTTGGAC
This sequence comes from Cucurbita pepo subsp. pepo, assembly GCF_057944985.1. NCBI lineage: Eukaryota > Viridiplantae > Streptophyta > Magnoliopsida > Cucurbitales > Cucurbitaceae > Cucurbita > Cucurbita pepo. The sequence goes on from NC_141801.1 coordinate 10,521,884, forward strand.
AACGTTAATGACATCAAAAAAGAAATTTTTTTATCCAAACCAAAAACCCAACTAAATGCCCTTGAAAGTCCCCGAAAAATAGGGTTTTCATTGTTTGCATGACTGCCACGTGTCATCCTTTTTTATAATTCAATTATTATTATTATTATTTTTTTTTTTTGTGGTTGGACGTGGATTTAGTTAACTCGAATTTAAATATTTTTTAAACTCAATTTAAAATTTTGAGTTATCTATTTATTTATTTGTAATTTAATTTTAATAAATTAGCTATTAAATAATAAAATTTTATAATTTTAATTTTTTTTTTTTGGGTGTACAGGAAAAGGTGAATCCTTGACGTGTTCCCCTACGACCAACCCTGAGCTCTTCTACGCCGTGCTCGGCGGTTTGGGTCAGTTCGGTGTGATTACCAGAGCTAAAATTGCTCTAGCTCCGACGCCCACAAGGGTCTCTCTCTGTCTCTCTCTCTCTCTCTCTCTCTCTCTCTCTCTCTCTCTCTCTCTCTCTCTCTCTCTCTGATTATTCAGTCAAACACGGCGGAGAGATAGATAATGAATCTAAACAATAAAAACCCATTTGTTTTGATTAGCTTACAATAATTAAAACACATTTAATGCGTTAATCAGGCCTCCGCCGGCTAATCACTACAAATTTAATTTCCCATAATTAATTATTGAATGACGTTGGAAAATCCTTTTTTTTTTTTTTCTTTTTTAACGACCTTACGTACACTTAACGGTTTCTTTGACTTTTTAAATGGTTTTTTTTTTTTTTTTTGGGTCAACCTTATCTGTGGATTAAGGTTAATAAAAGATTATTTTATTATTTTTATTATTTTTTTTTATTTTTTTTTATTTTTTTGTGTTTTTTAAGGTTAAATGGGTGAGGATGCTTTACACCAACTTCTCTGCCTTTACAAGTGATCAAGAGCTTTTGATCTCCAACAACGGAAATGAGAAATCCAACGGCCTTAATTTCGTTGAAGGTTTGCTTTTGCTACAACTTCACACACCTGATAATTCCTCCTTCTTTCCTCTCGCCGACCAGCCCAAAATTGCCTCTCTTGTCTCCCAATACGGCATCGTTTACGTCCTTGAAGTAGTCAAATATTACGACCAACACTCTGCTTCTTCCGTTGACCAGGTTTCATACTCTCTCTCTCTCTCTCTCAAATTATCGGCTGTGATAGTCTTGTTGAATAATTTAGGGTTTTTCTCAGGAACTCAACGAGTTACTGGGAGAGTTGAAGTTCGAGGAAGGGTTGAAATTCGTTAGAGATGCTTCATACGAACAGTTTTTGGATCGAGTTCACACCGACGAAGTAGCTCTAAGATCTTTAGGGTTGTGGGATGTTCCCCATCCATGGTTGAATCTTTTCATTCCGAAGTCGAGAATTGCTGATTTTGATTCCGGTGTTTTTAGAGGCATTATTCAAAAGCGTAATATCACCTCCGGCGTCTTCCTCATCTACCCTATGTTAAAAAATAAGTAAGTTCTCACCTACTCATATCCTTAAACAACTAAAACCTACAAAGCCCTCGAACAAAGTACATTCTTTGTTTGACTACATCTTCGAGGTTCACAAGAACCTCCACAATAATATGATATTGTCTATTTTGAACATAAGCTCTCGTGGTTGTGCTAACTTATAAACCCATGACTATTCCTTAAATTAGTCAATGTGGGACTCTCTCCCAACGATTCTCAACAGCAGTAACATCATGAACTGTACCTGAAAACTTTTGCAGGTGGGATGAGCGGACCTCTGCCGTGATACCGGACGAAGACATGTTCTATACGGCAGCGATTCTATTTTCGAGTGGGTTCAAGGATTGGGAAACGTTTGATGGTCATAACAAAGACATTTTAAAGTTTTGTGCTGAAGCTGGGATCAAAGTGAAGCAATATCTTCCCCATTATGAAACCCAACAAGATTGGATGAACCATTTTGGCCGAAAATGGCCAACTTTCTTGCGCAGGAAGGCCATGTTCGACCCCAAGAAGTTGCTCTCTCCTGGCCAGAAAATTTTCAACACTTCAAAAACACCATAAATTTTACGTTTAATTTCCATACTAATAATTAAAATATGATGTACAGTTTATAAACTTATAAGATGAACCTAATTAAATGTGTCAAGTTCACTAATTATTTAAATCAACTTTATAATATATAAAATATTATTTATAAGTTTAAAATTCAATATTAAATTAATCCCATGATTTTGAACAACATATTTTAAGGTTTTTTTTCTAAATGAATTTTAAATAATTAATTTAGATTGATACCATATCTCTTAATTATTTTATAATACACGTGTTGAAAAAAGATAACGAAAATTATGTTCTAAACATAAAAAAATAATTGACTTTCCATTATTCAAAATTGATATATAAAATTAAGTTAATTCAGTTTAAATGATTACGATATATATAATTAATTAAAATACATATTCATATTTTTATAATATAGTCAACTTTAATTAATTTATTATAATTTGGAGAATTTTCAAGTTAGTGGGCCGGGCTAAGCCCAAACTACGAACAAAAGAATATTTTATTAATTTTTATTTATTTATATATTTAAAAAAATATTCGTCAACATCAATATTTTTTATGAAAGGGCCCCTACATTTTCTTTTTACGATGTTGACGTTTAAAGCGTCGGTTATCGTAAGAAAAAGGACAATTTTGTAAAGAAATTAGAAAAACGACCCGGGTATAATAATGACGGGACAAAGAATCTATTGATATTCATATAATAGTACGATATTATTCACGAAAAACCTAAACTAATTCTTTGTGATGGGTCATGTTCATAAATCATGTAACACGGTAGACAAAACATGTCCTAATAGATATTTAAGATTACAACAATTCGAGATAAAAATCGTATTAATCGACATAAATAGAGAGTACAAATTTTTTGAATGATCGAGCGATGAATAATAATATTTTATCGTGTCGCATATCATATGCAATTTGTTCCCATGGGACAACAATTTTTGTTTTTCAAAAAGAAAGATCAGCTTTTTGCCTTATGATATGTCCTATCAAATTCTTCTTCCATTGGAAGTATTATAGGCCCCTCCCTTGCTTCCAAATCCAATCGCACCCATCTTTCTCCTTTACTTGTTTCTATTCCTCAAAATGTCTTCGAATCTTTCTTACTTGTTTATCTCGACTCCATCTTGACCAATCTCTCGAGATTAGAGTTGTAACAGCTCAAGTCTACCGTTAGTAGATATTGTTTGCTTTAGCCCGTTACGTATCCCCATCAATCTCACGGTTTTAAAGTGCGTCTACTAGGCGAGAGGATTCCACACCCTTATAATGAATGTCACCTCTCTTAGGGTTCGAGTGTCCTTACTGGTACACCGCTTGTTGTCTGGTTCTAATACCATTTGTAACAGCTCAAACCCACCACTAACCGATATTGTTCGCTTTGGCCCATTACGTATCATTGTCAGCCTCACGATTTTAAAAGGCATCTACTAGGGAGAAGTTTCCACACCTCTTATAAGGAATGCTTTATTTCCACTTTTTAACCTATATGAGATTTCACAATCCAGCCCCTTAGGGGCCCAACGTCCTCACTGGTATACCACTCGGTGTATGGCTCTAATACCATTTGTAATAGCCCAGACCAACCGCTAGTAGATATTGTTCGTTTTGGCCCACTACGTATCACCATTAGCCTCACGGTTTTAACACGCATCTACTAGGGGAATGGTTTCCACACCCTTATAAAGAATGTTTCGTTTTTCTCTCAAACCGATATAGGTTCTCACAAGTGTAGACGTTTCAAATCTTCTCAACCAATCAAAATAAGACCCTTATCCTCTCTCGAGCAATATTAGGACGTGTGTGGACATATTTTGAATTTAGAATAGGAAGGAGGAGGAGGATGAAGGGTGGTATGATTGTGATGGAGATTTGGTGTGCTAAAATAGAAGGGGAGGAGGAGGGGAATAGGGGTCCATTTGGTTTGGAACTATGTGGATAATGGTTAGTCTTCTCAATTCTCCCATTTTGAAGCACCCCATCGTACAGACATAACCCACAAAAAGTAACCCAACTTGCTTCACGTGCCCACTTTTGCTCCATCATTACTTGCACACACTTTGTTTTCTTCTTCTCCCGCGTCGTTTTCGGTTTAGGTTTCGATCTTACTTCAACTCGAACGAGACGAACGGGACTCGTAATGAACTTGTTAGTAGAAATGGGAAGTAAACAACCGTTCTAAATTGACAAGTATATTATATTGAAAAATACGAAGAAGAAAAGATAATTGGTTGAGTTTATTATTTAATAATTGTGTAGGTTGAAAAAAATTTTAAAACCGGTCTAAAAAGGTATCCCAATCTAAGGAGGGACTAACCCCCTAAACCCTCTGTTACACACGAACTAGCAAGTGAAACACCTATATTATATACGCACCATTGAAAACCCAGGTGCGAGGAAACAATCCCGAAAAGACGAGGGAGCCCACTTTACAAAGAAAGAATGGGAGCCACTAATCAGAAGTATCTCCCGTGTCCTCCTTCCTGCAGTTTGCCAGTTCAGTTCAATACATACTACTTTCCTATAGCGTTGGATTATCCACTATTTGCTTCAACGTTTCGGACAAATGCTATCTATGTATACATACATACATATACATGTATGTATATGTATATGTATGTATAATTTAGGGATTGGGTTATTATGGGAGTGAGTAGTAAAAAAGTGGATGGATAAGTGTGCGAAAAGCAGTTGGAATGGAACAGCTCAACAAAGCGTGAAATTCAACGGCGCCTTCTTTGTCCCTTTGTTCACACAAGTGATTCCAAAAATGCCCAACTGACACCACCATAAAAATTCCAAATTTTAATTATTTTTTTTATTACATCATAAATGACCCCTACTAGCTACCATACAAAAACTCCCTTAGATAGTTTTGTTGAGGATTATTGGAGGTGAGTCCCACATTGGTTAATTTAATGGAAGATTATGGGTTTATAAATGAGGAATACTATCTTCATCGGTACGAGGCCTTTTGGGGAAGCCCAAAGCAAAGCCATGAGAGCTTATGCTCAAAGTGGACAATATCATACTATTGTGGAGAATCGTGATTCCTAACAAGTTTAACTAGTTAAGATATTAAAAAGCCATCCATGGACTGCCCTCAGTATTAGACTTTTTGGGTATGTGTACCAAACCAAATCATAAGCAAGAAGGAAAAGTTATGTATGTGAACAGTTGAGGCCATCCATGGACTGCCCTCAAAAGTTTTTTCAGAGTACGTAATAATAGAATAAAAACACAAAAGATTGTTAGCGTGATACCGAATCCATGACTTTCGACATCAATTTATTTGTTTTTTTTGTACGACGAGTTGAGAAGTTTGAAGGTTCTTAAACTTAAACCTACACGTCTTTGAACTTTATGTGTCTTATTACGACCTCAAATCTTCAATCATTACGAGGCGTATATGAGATGTTTTTTGATTGGATAAACGACGTATAGATAAGGACTATATAATATTATTGTAGGAGCACGTGATATCCTTTTTGATGGGTTTGGGTTGGATCCCCATAAAGATTTGAGTATCTTTTACATATTTAGTCCCCCCCCCCCCCCCCCCATGGCTTATCTTTCTCAACCATTGTATAGCTTTTGTTTGCCCCCCTTTATCTCTTTCTCTCTCGCTATATGGGGGAGGGAAAGGGAGAGGGGGATGGCTTTCCTTGCGTACAATTGTCTTTCACTTAGTTAGGCACACAACCAAACTATCACTATTCGTGCATGTGCTAAAATTGTACCTTTACTTGAGAGAGAGAGAGAGAGAGAGAGAGAGAGAGAGAGAGAGAGAGAGAGAGAGAGAGAGAGAGAGAGAGAGAGAGAGAGAGAGAGAGAGAGAGAGAGAGAGAGAGAGAGAGAGAGAGAGAGAGAGAGAGAGAGAGAGAGAATTTGACGCTGGATGACTTTGACATTCGTACCTACATAGTCACGGTACCTCCAACACGTGTTCTTACAGTCCTCACTCAGATGAAGAGAGAGACCGAATTTGACACTTGATGGCTCTGACATTCGCACCTACATAGTCACGTTACCTACTCCTCGCCTCTTAAGAGTACAACAGACCAACACATGTTCTTATAACATGTTTTGTCCTCACTCACATGCAGAGAGAGACCGAACTTGACATTTGATGGCTTTGACATTTGCAGCTACATAGTCACGTTACCTACTCCTCACTTCTTAAGAGTCAAACAAACCAACACGTGTTCTTACAACATGTTTTGTCCTCACTCACATGCATCTTAGTAAAAAAGAAGGTGCACCTTGTTAGTATCTAACAAGGTAGTAACTTTCATTTCTTTTAATCCTTTCTTAGTCCTCTATTCTCATGATAGCTCTCATTCGAATGTGATCATAGTTCATTCATGTACCATTCATTCACTTCAATAACACCTTAAAAAAAAAAAAAAAACATTATTCAACAGCATTGCATGTGGAGAAACATAAAAGTCCAAAACAAAACATTTATAATATTATTAAGCACTTTAGTTCATGCAAAAATGCCTTTAAAAATCATATATATTTAGTCATATTAATAATGTAAAGATGGATTATGTTGCAATTCCGACAGCATGGGACTGACAACCTAATTTGTCCCCAATATAAAATAATATTTAATGTAATATTTTAACTGAAAACCATGGGGCAAGATATGGGATAGCTCATAATAGAGGGAGCAATGTTAGTTAATTACATCCAATTAAATTTTTTTTATTTAGTCCCATTTTAGCCCCCAAAACATCCAACAATTCACAATAATATTCTCCATGTCTCCCCCCTTTTTCACATTATACACTTCCCATAACCTTCTTTTCTTTATTACTATTATAACCTAAAGTTCCCGTAATTAATTTAGTAAGAGGTTTTTACTTATAAACTTCTGTCCTTTTCCATGATTCTCATCTCGTTGGATTCGTTATAAGAAGTTTCTTTCATTTTAGTTAAAAAAAAATAAAAAAATGAATCGTGGACCAAGAACAACAATTTTGTCTGTGTCGTCCTGCGTGTGGGGTTGTACGTGAACGCATCGAGTCTGATCCATTTTGCTCCATCCGACCTCCTCCGTTTGTCTAATCCAATTTCAAATTTATTTTTACCATTTAGTTAAATTTGATAAACATCAATATGGGTGGTTACAAGTTATTAATTTAACCTTATTATTTAATTTGGGATATTTAAAGAATATTTTTGAGTTATTGGGTGAATTGCAGATTGACCAAATTTGATTTGATGTGGACCGTAGATCATAATCCAACGGTTATAATTGGCTAAAAATGGACCCCATAGTGGCTAAAACTTTACCTATAAGTACATGCGTCGGCTTCTTCTTTCCCTCGCCAACTCAATTACATCTCAGTCTAAAAATGGGTCGTGCCTTAGCCATGCGTTTCAAGTCCTCCATTGACAAATCCGAACCCTGGATCAACTTTCTCCCGGCATCCCCTTTCCCCGACCACCACGAGCTCACCGTCGCCACTAATCTCAGCTACGACCCCGCCGCCCTCTCCTCCGCTGCCACCGACTTCGGCCACATGCTCTCCAACCCACCAGCTGCCGTCCTCTTCCCTTCGTCTATAAACGACATCGTTTGCTTAATCAAACTTGCCAATTCCATTCCCGTTCCGTTCAACATCGCCGCCAAGGGCTGTGGCCACTCCGTCCGCGGCCAGGCAATGGCCGGAAACGGTGTAGTTGTCGAGATGACTTCCATGAATAATAATAATAATAATAATAATAATAACAGCAACAACAACACCCGAATTGCTATCTCCGGCAACCCCTCTACGGGATACTACGTCGATGTCGGTGGTGAGCAACTTTGGATTGATGTCCTCAACGCCGCTCTCGAACATGGACTCGCACCGGTGTCGTGGACTGATTATCTTTACCTCACCATCGGCGGGACGTTATCGAACGCTGGTATTAGCGGCCAAACGTTTCGATACGGCCCGCAAATTTGCAATGTTAGTGAACTCGACATCATTACAGGTATTGTTGTGTATGTAAAAATAGGTTCAAATGGGACAAAGAAAAGGACATAATTTGATATTATTTGCATGTGTGTTTTGTAGGTAAAGGAGATTTTGTAAACTGTTCACCACAAAAGAATTGCGAGCTCTTCCATTCCGTCCTCGGTGGTTTAGGTCAATTTGGAATCATTGTTCGAGCTCGGATTTCCTTATTCCCAGCTCGAAAGAGGGTACGACTCTGTCTTTTAATAATCATTGGATGTGAATTCAAAAATCTGTATGTTTCTAATAATTGTACTGTATTGTCTGTCTGTCGTCATTTTTTTTTAGGTAAAGTGGGTTAGAATTCTCTACAGTAATTTTAGCGAATTTGCAAAAGACCAAGAACGATTAATCTCAATCAACGGAAGAGAACAAGAGGGAGCATTGGACTATTTAGAGGGTGTGCTTCTAATGCATGATGGTCCCCCAAACAGTTGGAGATCCTCCTTTTTTCCAACCTCTCATCACTCCAAAATCGTCTCTTTGATTAATCAACATTCCATTATTTACTGTTTGGAAGTCGCCAAATATTACGATCATCCCTCTCTCGATACAGTCGATAAGGTACTCATCGTAATCGTCCTCGCATCCATACTACTTTCATCGTTTAGGGTTTTGATCTAAACCCTAGTTTCTTCTCGCTTATGTAGGAACTCGATGATTTGTTTGACGGGCTAAACTTTTTACCTGGGTACAAGTTCGAGAAGGATGTATCGTTCATTGATTTCCTAAATAGGGTTCGACACGGAGAATTGAGTCTTCGGTCTCAAGGGTTATGGGATGTTCCTCATCCATGGCTAAATCTCTTCGTACCCAAATCCGGTATTGCCGAATTTGATTCAGGTGTTTTCAAGGATATCATTCTCAAACGAAAAGTTACAACAGGACCTATACTCGCCTACCCGATGAATCGGAGCAAGTAATTACTAAATCTCTTCAAATTTCTTGATTTTTATCGACAAGATCGACTAATTAAAGTTTGACAAAAAAAAAAAAAAAAAATAGGTGGGATGACAAAATGTCAGCGGTTATACCAGACGAAGACGTGTTTTACACGATTAGTTTTTTGTATTCAAGCGGGTTCGATGATTGGGAATCCATGGATGAGCAAAACAAAGAGATATTAAGGTTCTGCAACAGTGTTGGTATGAAGATCAAGCAGTATCTTCCTCATTACAAAACACAAGAAGATTGGGCGAATCATTATGGATCAAAATGGAAATGGATTCAAGAGAAGAAGAACGAGTTTGATCCCAAAATGATTCTGTCTCCAGGACAGAACATTTTCAACCCTTGAACTCTTTTATTATTATTATTATTATTATTATTATTATTATAATATCCTGTCTGTCTGTCTGTCTGTCTTTTGTTAGGGTATTCCTCGTATAAATTTTGTTAGATTATTAAATAATAATAATAATAATAATAATATACTTAACCCATAATCTTTTTTAGAATTAAAATGTGAGGTGGCAGCCGTAATTATTGCATTAAAAGTATAAATGTGGGATATAATAATAGTAAGTTAAGAAGGCACGTGGGGGGCCTGTCCCCTTAGTACATTTATGCCCTACAAAAATCATGATTCGTATAATACTAAAAAGTTTATTAATGTTCTTTTTTTATTATTTTTAAAAACATTATTATTAATTTTAAAAATGTGATTATGTCCACGAAATTAAGAATTATAAAATTATAAAAAAGGATGTTGTCAATTGGAGCCATTTTGTTTTCATTTTGTTTCGTTAATTATTATTAATTATTATGGAAGAACAAAATGATTAGGGAAAAGAGTGTTATAATCAATATATTATTTTAATAAAATTATATTTATATATAATTTCGAACATGCGTGACCGACCAACCCAATTTCTAGCTTTTCATTCGGTGTTGCCTAACTTCTTCTCTAAATGTGAGATTGTCGGGTCTAAGAATATTCGTGTAGCTACAAGCTAGAAGTATCCCTCAACTTAAATGTCGTGTAAGACATGTTTTATGTTTCTAAGCTCTGCACATGCCCTAGACTCTTTACACGTGATGGAATGTAGAGCACTAAGTTAAATCGAGATCTCATATCAGTTACAGAGATGAACAAAACATTCTTTTATAAGGGTATGGAAACCTCCTCATAATAGACGTGTTTTAAAACTGTGAAGGTTGATGATGATACGTAAGCAAAAGTAGACAATATCTACTAACGGTGGTCTCGAACTATTACAGTTAACTTTTGGGAATGAAAGTTCTTAAGGGGCGTTAGTCTTTTTAGTGTTTTGATTTGTATTTGGTTATGTGTATTATTCCGATGTCTGTATGTCAACCCATATCTGATCTATGAAAAATCATATTAATTTTGAAATTTTAATTTTTTTTCCCCAAATAAAATAAGTAAATTAAAAGTTTATAATAAATATAAAAACACATTTTTCACACCATTTTTATTAAAAATAACGAAAGAAAAAACCAGTTTAAAAACTAGGCTGTCTCAAACCTATCCTAAATCAATAGGGGTAGTTCATATCCTTAAATTATGTCACATGTTTCACCCAATAAATAAATAAATAAATAATGCATGAAAAACGTTTTTATATAATAAGTTGACCCACTTACATTAATATATACATATATAGTTCAAGAATATTCATAGCATATATTTTTTTTAGGCATAGTTATGAGATCACGAGCGTTTTTATTTTCTCGTTTTTCGATCCCTCTAAAGTAATTTGTACACGTGAGCCTATATTCAGGTTCTATTGGGTATTAGTATTAGCATAAAGATATCGTGACACTAGGGATTCAATTATTATTTTGGATAAAGTATGACGTTATTTCATATTTAAGACATCAAATTCGTATCTTTTTTCACGAGTTGCATTTTTTAAGAACGAAATGACTAACTAAACTATATATTATAAAAGCTATACCTAACTTAACTTTTGACCGATATTAGTGGTTGGAAGTAGGTTTATAGCATTGACTCGATTGCCTCAAAGACTAACTCGTATGGGATAAGCAATTGAAGTCAAAGTCATACGGTTGCTTGGGGTAGCAAAAAAGATTGTCGTATCATAACAATGAGAAGATATTTGAAAAAAATGGAGATTATTGGGTTAGAAAATCTTGGTAGGGAATCTAGAACGAAAGTAAAATACCCATTTGGTTCAAATCCAAACAAGATGGATTAGATTACGAAGCAATCCCAAGTCTTGTCGTTGTCGTTGTCTTTGTCTCAGTTCTATAAGCTAGCTACTTTATTAGGGTAGGGACGAGATTGAGGCCAATGTGCATGTTCTTAGAAAATAATGGCAAACATACAAGATTTTGTGGAAGACTTATCAAGATATCTTTCTTCTTCTTCAAGAAGAAATTAATTAAGAACCTGAAGATATGACAAACAAGACCTGAAGTATATATTATTCATTGATTTATGTAAATAGAGTAGTAAAATCAAATCTAAGATATTGTCTTATTTTTTGTATCTTTGAAAATGTAACAGCTCAATCTCACTGATAGTAGATATTATTCATTTTGGTTCGTTACATATCATCGTCAGCCACACGATTTTTAAAATGTGTCTACTAGAGAGAAGTTTCCACAAATTTATAAGAAATGTTTTGTTTCCCTCTCTAATGAACGTGGGATCTCACAGAAAATATCACTTTCACTCATTTTCCATATGCATGACTTTGGTATTCATGTGGCCGTCCCTATCTCATCAAATTTAACCTAACTTTTACTTTTTATGCTTGTACACAAACGTCTTCGTAATAGTATGATATTGTTTGTTCTAAATTCGCTGAGTTTTAGTTTTAGACTCGAAACGAGAAAGTTCCATATAAAGATATTATCTTTAAGCTCGTGAATTCGGAAGATATTGGACCTAAGTTTTGAGAGATGAAGTGACATAGAGTCTCTTCACAAACATCCACTTTTTCATGATATCATATATATATATATATATCACTTTATATACTATGATACTAACTAATATTTGAGTTTACTATAAATTTGATTTTTGAATTTGCAATATTATCCAAATTACAAACATTATTATTTTCTTCAAATATTTATGATATGGTACCTTTTTTATTGACTATGGGAGGTGAGACTAAGTAGATTTATGAGCATATAATAAAAAATCAAATCAAACATTAATTATTGAGATTTTGTCAGTATAATATCAACCTATGGTCGGACAACAAAATCCTACACGTAATCTTTGACAATGTCTCAAAATTACCTTTTTAATGCTAAAAAAACCAACTAAAATCTTCACCTACCATATTCTGTCTCTCTCTTTTTTTTAATATTTACTTAAAATTCTTACTCTTTTTTTCGTGGGACAGTGATGCTTCAGAATTGAAATGGGCTGGGCCATTCGATTAGCCCAGATCCATTTGAATTAAATTGGGCCAACAGGCTTTTTGGGCTGTTGATATGGTTTGGGCTATTCGATTAGCCCAGACCCATTTGAAGTAAATTGGGCCAACAGGCTTATTGGGCTGTTGAATGGTTTGGGCCATTCGATTAGCCCAGATCCACTTTAAGTAAATTGGGCCAACAGGCTTTTTGGGCTGTTGATATGGTTTGGGCTATTCGATTAGCCCAGACCCATTTGAAGTAAATTGGGCCAACAGGCTTATTGGGCTGTTGAATGGTTTGGGCCATTCGATTAGCCCAGATCCACTTTAAGTAAATTGGGCCAACAGGCTTTTTGGGCTGTTGATATGGTTTGGGCTATTCGATTAGCCCAGACCCATTTGGAGTAAATTGGGCCAACAGGCTTTTTGGGCTCTTTGATATGTTTGGGCCATTCGATTAGCCCAGATCCATTTCAAGTAAATTGGGCCAACAGGCTTTTTGGGCTGTTGATATGGTTTGGGCTATTCGATTAGCCCAGACCCATTTGAAGTAAATTGGGCCAACAGGCTTTTTGGGCTCTTTGATATGTTTGGGCCATTCGATTAGCCCATATCCATTTCAAGTAAATTGGGCCAACAGGCTTTTTGGGCTCTTTGATATGGTTTGGGCCATTCGATTAGCCCAGATCCATTTCAAGTAAGTTGGGCCAACAGGCCTTTTGGGCTGTTTGATATGGTTTGGGCTATTCGATTAATGACTTCAATTTATTCATTATTGCTGATGTTTGAATTATCATCTTTTTAACCCTTTTTTCAACTTTTTGTATGCAATTCTTTTTTTAAAAAAATATATAATTTTATTTTGCATCCATTTCTTTGTTGTATGTACGAGAATTCAAACATTTAATATAAGAAAATGAGAGAGAAAATGACGGCGGTTACTGTTGAGTTATATTTATTTTAGCTCGATTATATTGAGCTTCAAAAGCCAGTTGATTTGGACAATTTATGTGTTTATATCATTATCAACTACTTTAAGATATTTTTTATTTATAGTTTTAGTAAATTTAGATTTATACAGTAAAGATGGAATAGCTCTAGCTATCATTATAAAGTTGTCCAATCGAGTCTAACTTCAAGAACTAACACAGCATCATTGAAATGGAACAACATTGACCGAACGAAATGATAAAAAAAGAGATCTACCAACGTCTGAAATAGGGAGTGTGATGTGGCCACGAATGAGAAGATACTTTTGCCTTGATAGAGTAAATACTATTTTGTATATTTTAAAAATTCATAAATTAAAATTCATTAAAATACAGAAACTAAAACAGAATATTCTGAATTTTTGAAAAGATTCAATAAATTTTTAGAATTTTGAAATAATTTTTATTTTCCTAACAGTTTTTAAGCAAAGGAAAACTACAAACTACTCTATCCAGTTTAATCTTGCTATAAATGATCATTAATTCAAAACCGTTTTCTTTCTCCATTCAAAAAAAAAAAAAAAAAAAAAAAAAAAAAAAAAAAAAAAAAAATTTTTGATTGAGGAATTTTGAGCCCATCAATTTAGATATTAAGTCGGTGATTGAAGTTGTGAAGATGCAGAAACTTAAGTAGCAATTTCTACCATTTTTAAACAAAAAGTAGAATAAAATAACATTTTATCCGTAAAAATGGCGAAGAACAGGAAGCTCTGAAAACCAAGCACAAAATCAGAGCACCAATCTCAAAAACCCAAAACAAAATTTGATTCCCAGTTGAAAAAATCGAAAAAAAGAAGCAAATAAGAACAGGGTCTCATTCATTCTTTAGAGATTTTGCGTCAGTTTCTTTCAGAGAAACGCTTCTTTTGGTCTCGTTCATTCAAAACGGATGCTTCGTAGAGCTCTGGGTTTTTCAATACAGCGCCCTCCTCATTGTTCTTGCTTCTTCAACTTTTAAATCCCTAACTCATTCCTTTGAATCTGTTTCTTCTGTTTCTTCGATGTTGAATAAATTTATGGTCGTTTGAGTTTGTATGAGATGGAGGTTCTGGTTCCAACCATTCTTCACCTACTGATTCTTTTGGTCACTGTTCATGCTTCCGAGCTTCGGGAAATTGCGGGTACATTTCTTCCTTATTCGCATTTGGATTTTACAATCTGAGTAGTTGACATTTGAATGAACTTGAGTTGATCTAGTGGAATTGCTGTTCTTGTTTGAAGTTTAATCCAATTCTTAGTTCATTCACAACACCGAAGATTTTAGTGAAAATATACAGAATCATGGAGAAATGACAATGTGATATGTCTGGATCTAGGTTTTTGAACTTCTGGAGAATCATGAAGTTCATAGTTCGACAAATTTGAACTTCATTCATGGAATATTTTCATGGTTGCTTGATCCTATCTACTTGAAACTCTTTGTTTGATTGGTTAAATTTGATGTTCCAGAGCCTTATATCTCCCCAGCAGTAGCTCTTTCCCCTAATAATGCATTACCACCTCTGAATCATTCCCCGGAAGAAGGTATCCTGTTAAATTGTTCTTGAACAAACAAACTCTCTCCCTGTTGCTTATTTTCTAGTGTCTTTTATGAAGCTCCTTCCCCTCACAAGGACATGGGACACTCTCATGATGCTGAACAGCCAATTCTTCCACCACAAGAAGCTCATGATGTTGAACAGCCAAATGAAGGTATATGTCCACTTCCACTTAAGTTTCTTCTCATCTAGATTACAGACAGATGAAGTTAGTATTCAAGAACATGTTCCACTGTCTTTTCTAGATTGTTCGGCTACCCTATGCACCGATCCGTATACAAATACTCCCCCGGGATCCCCCTGTGGTTGTGTTTGGCCTATTCAAGTTCGACTTCGTTTCAGTGTTCCCCTCTATACCTTCTTCCCCCTAGTTTCAGAACTGGCTGCTGAAATTGCTGCTGGAGTATATGTTAAGCGAAGTCAAGTTCGTGTTATTGAGGCCAATGCAGCTTATCAGCAACCAGATAAGACTGTTGCCCTTATTGACTTAGTCCCACTTGGGGAAAAATTTGACAATACTACAGCCTTTTTGACTTACCAAAGGTTTTGGCATAAAAAAGTTTCTATCAATGCTTACTATTTTGGGAACTATGAAGTGTTATACGTTCGATATCCAGGTTTGCCTCGATCGCCCCCTCCTGGAGTTTCAGGGCTAGATAATGAGCCTCATTTGACTAATACTAACAATGCGAGGACAGTAAAACCCGTCGGTGTCGATGTGCACAACAGACAGCCAAAAGATAGAATAAGTGATGGTATGATTGCTATCATCACCCTATCAACTACTGTTGCAGTGGGCTCATGTCTTGTTACTGCTTGGATTTTGATCTTTACACACAATGATGCAAAACCAAATCCACATGTTTCGTTATCCGCCCTCAATAAGCCATCAGGTAACATGGATTGCCAACTTATGCAGCCTCCAACGGTGGTTCTATCCTCTTGTAGCATTTTTAAGTTTATACAATCTTGCAGGTGCTGGTGGATCAGTTATGGCAACCATGCCTAGTTCTGCCTCTTTATCCTTTGGATATAGCATTGCTTCATATTCAGGATCAGCCAAGATCTTCAGTGCCTCTGACATAGAGAGAACCACGAATAATTTTGATCCTTCAAGAATACTGGGGGAGGGTGGGTTTGGACGTGTTTACAGTGGCACGCTCGAAGATGGTATCGAAGTCGCAATCAAAGTTCTCAAGAGAGATGATCATCGGGGCGGTCGAGAATTCTTGGCTGAAGTTGAAATGCTTAGCCGCCTCCACCACAGAAATTTGGTCAAGTTGATTGGAATATGTACTGAGGAGCATAACTGTTCCTTGGTGTATGAACTTGTTCCAAATGGCAGTGTTGAATCTCATTTACATGGTAAGAAAGTGATGTTCATGCGTTTCCTTTGTAGTATAAGCAGCATGGTTCCATTTTTCTCTATACTTTTCTGTCAGGTATAGATAAGGAAACTGGCCTACTTGATTGGGGTGCCAGGATGAAGATAGCGCTGGGCGCTGCTCGGGGTTTATCCTATCTACATGAGGATTCGAGTCCTAGAGTCATACATCGAGATTTCAAATCGAGTAATATCTTACTAGAACATGATTTTACACCAAAAGTTTCCGACTTCGGGTTGGCTCGAACTGCAACAGATGAGGAAAGCAGACACATAACTACACATGTCATGGGAACTTTCGGGTATAGCATTCCTTCCTTTTGAACGTTATTAGAAGTTCTTTTGGATTTCACCCTGCCAAATATAGTAAAGAGCCAAGTTGAGTTTGCTGTAGTTAATTTACTTTTCACATTCTTCTCTTAAGCATGCTTGTTGTAATGTATGCACGTTGTCTTTGTAACAAACTAAACCCACCGCTACCAGATATTGTCCTCTTTGAACTTTTCTTTCGGGTTTCCTTTCAAGGTTTTTAAAACGCGTCTGCTAGGAAGAGGTTTACACACCATTATAAAAAAAAAGTTTTGTTCCCCTCTCTAACCAATGTGAGATTCACAATTCACCCCCCTTTAGGGCCCAACGTCTTCGCTGGCACTCGTTCCCCTCTCCAATCAATGTTGTTCCCCTCGCTAATCGATGTGGGATCTCACAAGCCACCCTTCTTTGGGGCTCAACGTCCTCGCTAACACACTGCCTAGTGTCTGGCTCTAATACTATTTGTAACAGCACAAGCCTATCGCCCGCCGATATTGTCCTTTTTGGACTCTTTCTCTCGGGTTTTCTCTCGAGGTTTTTAAAACGCATCTGCGGGGGAGAAGTTTTCACACTCTTATAAAGAAGGTTTTGTTCCCCTCTCTAACCGATGTGGGATCTCAGAGTCTCAACTTGAGCCACCCTAAAAAGCTACAAAATAGAATTTGGAACATGTTATTACAAGTGCAATTAAGTTAAACTAGGCTAACATTTTGCTTGAATCATGAAAATCTTGAATAGATGTTGAAAACTTGAATTATAGCAAACTTAATTACATTCAAGTCTTAGAGTAAACGTTTATTCTTGATTTCAACTTAAGGAGTAGCAACTCTGACATATCCTCATCAACGATGTACTTGTGGAAACAAACCCCAAATATGCATAATAATAATGTGATTGGTATGGATTTGTTTTCTTTCGTTTTTGTATTCCTTGACTTATTGTCTCTCGTGTACTCAGGTATGTGGCTCCAGAGTATGCGATGACTGGCCATCTACTTGTGAAGAGTGATGTTTATAGTTATGGAGTTGTTCTACTTGAACTATTAACAGGTAGGAAACCAATTGATATGTCTCAACCACCCGGTGAAGAAAATCTCGTTGCTTGGGCTCGTCCACTCCTCACCAGCAAAGAAGGTCTAGATGTTATAATTGATAAATCACTAGATTCCAATGTTCCGTTTGAAAACATTGCCAAAGTTGCAGCCATTGCTTCAATGTGTGTGCAACCAGAGGTGTCACACCGACCTTTCATGAGTGAAGTCGTTCAAGCATTGAAACTAGTTTGCAACCAATGTGATGAGGTTCGAGAAACAAGCTCGCAAACTAATTCGAGCTCAAAGAACTCATCTGTGGATATGAATGATGAAGCTTCGAGTTCAAAACTTGTGCTAGACTCTTTTCATAGCGAATATTTAGTACCTAACGCAATTTCAGGTCTTGATGGTATCGATACACGTCTCTCGATTTCAGACTTGTTAAATACTTCCATTGATATGGGAATGCAAGAATCAAGATCACTCAGAAGATGCTTCAGTTCCGCTCCTCTTAGAATCGAGAAAAGCAAAAGAAACTTTTGGCAAAGAATGAGAAGTAGCATGAGTGAACATGGAATGCTTAGATTATCTCATACTCTCTAAACATGAACACATACTAATTAGGACTAACTGGCTTCCTGAGCAGCTTGCAATGATATATGCAACATCTTGTTGGAATTGTTGTTCAGTTTTTTCCCCTTTTTTTTCACATATTCTGACCTGTAATATCATATATAGTATCCACTACACTTCAAAATTAAAATACACATACACATTAGGGAGTAAAGATTGGCTAAATGAGTTGGTTCAGGCAAAAATAAGAATCCCAGCTTCTAAACACGAAATAACGAGTTTAAACAGCCAATTTAAAGAATTCTCCAAGTATTCTAAGGAAACAAGATGATTCAATTCATTGATGGTGACCCGGTAGGCCATATTCATTCTACTATAATGGTAGTGAGAGAACCGGATATTCCAAATACTTGCACACAAGTAGAGAGAAAAAAGGAAAAAAAAAGGAATAAAACACTAAGATAGACTAGAATTCAAATCCTACGACAACGACAAGATCTACAACCTAGTGTGTTGTCTGAAGAAAACAAAGGTAGAAAACTTCACGAAGTTCTCAAGGCTTTGCAGCACATTCAATTACGTGAGATTTGAACTTTTCAAGCTCAGCTAACACCTCATCTTCCGGCCGATAAATTAGATCACTCATGCGCCATATCTGCAACTCATAAAAATTTCAAGAGACAATTAGCACCCCTCCAACCAACCCCAAACTAACAATAAAACCGACCCTATCCAGTGTAGGCAACCTAGAGAAAAAAGCTCATGGTCCTTGTATTTGCTTTAAAGGGTGCAAACCTTTTTCATGCTAACTTCGTTATTTGAATCCTACCCTCACAAACCATACAATTCTATTTCTTTTCTCTTTGTGTTTATGTGTGTGGGTGGGTGGTGGTGTCGGGGAGAAGGGGAGAGAGAAAGAGAGAGTTAGTGGACCTGCAACGTTCCTCCTCCACCAGTCGTATCACAATCATCAGATACACTGACAAGAGTCCATGGATCAGAAGCATTCCAATGGAAGTCAACGACTTTATCCCTGTATGTGACAAAAAGGTCGTATGAGAAGGACGTATACATTGAAGTACAATATTTTCGGATTAACCACTAGTACATGACAAAAAGCAGTAACCAAAAGCAAACGAAAAAGAGAAGCCCAGAAACAGGGATTTGTTGTTGGGGGTTGACAGAAAAGTTGCAGTTCCCATAAAGGAAAAAACTGGTATTTAAAAAAAAGTTATTTTTCTTTTGTTGGTAAAAGTTCATGCTAAAAACCAAGAAAGGCAGTAACAATTTTAAACCTGTGCCCAGCATGCTGGAAAAATAGGCCTGGAGGAGCAGCAGGTGTCCTTGTAGCTCGTTCTGTCTTTTTACCAACCTGGAATGCATATATGTTGAGACCACAAAGAACATTAGAATCTGTACTACAAAATATCCAATAGAAATCAAAAGACAGATTAATAAACATGGACTACAGCCCCATATCACATATGCTAAAAAGTATCAGCCAAATGTAGTGGAAGTTTATGGAATCAGATCTTCAAGTTTAACATATTGCTTCCCTGACTTCCAGCATCAAATGAACCCCAGGTATCCACAAGAACCAAGATAATAAAAAATAAAATATGGCTTTAATCTCAAACGGTGTACCTTATCATAGTCCCAAATATTTAACAGCCCATCCTCTGCAGAACTTCCAAAGACGGATGATTTATCTGGGGACCACTGAGTAAATACACATGAACCAGTATGCATGATCTCAGCTAATAACAAAAGCATTTCAAATAAAACTAGCAAGTAATAAGACGAGACATAATCAGATTAAAACAAAAAGAATACCTGAACACAAAGAACAGCAGCTTTGTGACCCTCAAACTTATAGATGGGTGAGCCTACTCCGTTAGAAGTGAGATTACGACGATCGAACAAGCGAATAGAATTATCTGCTGAACTGAAGAGAAATTTGTGTCAACATATAACTAATATGTGAACAGTGTACATCACCTCACAAATTCCATTCTCCTAAATTCTAAATGCAATGTCAATCAAATGATGAGACCAAATGGTACATGACGGCCTAATTAAGTCGGGGCAAAAAGCAGTAAGACCACAGTACAGTTTGATATTTCTACTCACTCCCTATATCAGTATATTTATTATATTTTTTGTATAAATAAATGAGGCCTCATTTTCCAATAAACATTAGTATTTAAAAATAAAATAAGACATTAAAATTTACCCTGTTATGATAAGATTATCATCATGGGGATTCCAATCAACACAATGAAGATCAGCATTATGTGCTTTTTCGACCTGCCAACCAGAATGAAAGATATACTAGCATGAAGAAAAACTCCTAAAATATAACAATGAAACATAAAATCAGAAAATGGGACATCCATTTCATCTTGCAGGATGGATTTCCCACACACAACACTGGTAGACTACAAAGAAGCACGATGGAAATCTTATCCTATTAACATCCGCCAGTATAATTAAACAAAAAAAATTACTTATAGTAGGAGAATGACAAGTTTGTAATTTTATCAAATGCACGCTCTATAACACGCATTTCAACTTCCACATTATATGTGAAGGAATAACCCTTTAAAGAGAAAATTAAACAAGAGAATTATGACCTTTACAGCTGGGCTAGTGCCAGTACGAGCATCCCATAATATCAGGCAAGAATCATCTCCCACACTGCAAAACTCCTGTGCACTTAAGAAGGCAAATAAAAGGAGGGGGTTGTTGGTTAAACTTGGAAAAGAGAGCACTATAAATTAGACTTACATCCACTCAAGTGAAATAAAGTCATTGTACATGAACATGAAGGCGTGAATTAAAATAGTTTAAAACAGCACAATTTTATTTATGTTTTTCCACAATTTTCAGTTTTGTGAAGACAGCATAATGCAAAAGTTATTCACTACTTGATGGTTTATTTCTATCGAGATTTATGAGCACTACTTTTATTCAGAAACCAACCCTCATCCCCAAGGCAAAATCCTACCACCCCAGATAGAAATCACCATCTACTGTACCATCTCAATAAGTCCAAATATGGCTAATTCTCAAAATAAAAACGGGGATGGCTCGTAAATTGGAGCTAAGATATTACTTGGACGGACAGAAGGTAACATCTTCAACAGTATCCTCGTGGCCATGGTAAACTCCTCGTGGCCCAATAGAAGGCCCTTCAGCAGTTTTATCATTTGTTTCTCCTGCCTTTTTTATGATAGAACCACCAGATCCCGGTGACTTTGAGGCAGCAGCGTCTGAGGCGGCAGTTGTTATATGGTCCTGGATACTCCATAAAACTACTAACTTGTCCTTCCCTGCCATAAGATTAAATGCATCTGAGAAATGGAACCCCATTCGTAACATCCCAAAACCATAAGATAGTCATAACTCCATAAAGCAAATAAATGGATAGGCTCTGAAAAATATAAAAAATAAAAAATAAAAAAATCGGGACATCTAAATTTGAAACAATGATAGAGATGAGTAAAAACTTTTGACAGTGGGTCTAATTAGCATGACCAAGTTTAAGAGGAAAAAAAAAACTGGAAAGCTTTCAACCTCCAGAGAGAACATAAGGTTCAGTGGGGCACATTGCTAGAGCAAACTCAGCATTTTCTTGATGACCAGTAAGAATCTGCAAATGAACAATAAGTTAACACAAAATTGCACGATGAAGGTTTCACAATAAGAAAATTTAGAATGTGCATGCCACAAACGCCAGAAGAATTTATCTTAAAGTTTTCAGGTTGAGCAATAATTAAGCAGAGTAACATGAGACAAGAAGTTCTACACTTATAGATGACTTGTCACAGGGTTGGAAAGCCACCTCAGCTCTAGATAATAATTTTGGAAAATCTCCCCCAGATTTAAACTATGAAATTCTTGGACCTTTTACACACGCAAGACAACAAATTAGGCAGCCTATAAATCAACCATGACTGCAGCATTTAACAGTAAGAAAGTTAACTAAACTCATTGGATACGTCAATATCTCACTATACTTCTACAACGGGATCCAGCCAAGCCCAAAATTTTAATCTAAGAGGCTTCAAGAGTTTCAGAGTCCCAAAAAGACAAAGCACAGAGTTGAATCTCTCTCATTTGACACCATATTCATGTTTAGAGCTTGAATGAGAATCTAAAACAATGTAGTATAAATAATGTCTCCCATCTTATCAGCAATTTGTGAAAGTCGCCATCATGATGCAGAGCCCAAAAAGTAAAATGGTAACATCAGTTTTGCTTTAATGCAAGCCATAGTTTCAGCATCAATGTTACGTATTCTTCATTGGTTGTAGTAACAAGAAGGAGAAGAGATATGCGCCCGATCTTTAGAATAATAGCAACACGTAAAAGACAGCAACAAACTGTCTGGGCGGTTGAGTTTTTAGCAGAATTACCAAATCTGGGCGAGAATTTGTGGCACCAAGGACAGCATGACGATTAGGCTGTGCCTCAACATCCCAAATGAGAACCTGAATGGTGAATACCAAAGAGATTTAAAGCAATAGTGGTTGAATATATGTACTCCTTGGAATAATGGAGAAACTAAAATTAAAAACGCATACATCTGGACTATCAGTGTGTGTAGCAACAATTCTAGCATTCTGGGGAAGTTCCCTAATTCTGTTAACCTGGAAAAATGTTCAACGAAGACCATTAGAAATAAAATAGAATTTTAATACAACTCGTCATTTTCAGTCAATTTCCACATCCAACCAAACAGCTACAACTATTCAAAGAAGGCAATATAAATGTTCGAGACTGAGAAAAACCTTAAAACTCAAATAGGAAAAAATAATGTAACAATAATCACATGGAAACATGGAAATACAGCCTGACGGGATCAAACAACTATATGAATTTCATTATAGCTCATACTTTAATATGTTTCATACTTCATTATTCGAGAATTTTCATATCCATACCTCACCAGGGTGTATGATAGTCTTGTACTTCTTTACAAATGGAGAGCGTGCTTCTTCATTGAACTGAAATACAATAATAACACATGATAAATTGATTAAGTAGCATGACAAAAGTCCATAGAGCTTTAAATTTTGAAATTGATCAACACCTGAGAAATGTGCTCCGCAGCTGCAACCCTGGGCTTCACAACTTCACAATTTGCAATGACCAGTGTATTCGGAACACTACCATCAGTCTGGCGACAAGGAATGAAAAATAAATAAATAAACTATGAACAACGCTTACAGAACGATCTTCAACTAAATGTAGAACATTTCTACCTCTAGCCTCCTATCAAAAATTCATAAATAACTAGTTTCTCTCCTCACATGATGTTTCGGTCCTAATTTTCATGATTAACCAATAGGTTCAGGCTCCAGCACAATTACAGCAACATATAAACAATAAAGCCAAATAAAATAAAATAAAAACTAGATTTGACCTCGACTGTGGTTTACCTGTTCAGATAGATAAAGCCGCTGTCGATTCTTATACGTCGCTTGCTCGAGCTGAGGACCCCACCTAAAACCCAGAAAAGAGTCAAACTCAAATCAAAGAAACGCCATATAAACACCCCCATCCCCAAACTAGCCGTAGAGGTAGCGAAATGGAAAAAACCCTACCCTGCGAAGTAATAAACACAATGCAATATGATAACAATAGCAGCTTATCCACCCGTTTTTACAAGCTCAAAGTAGCAGACGCGGGACAAATAGTAAAACCCTAAAAACTTACAACCAACAGATCCAGTAACCCAATGGAGGCGATTTTCTCCAACAAGTAAGAAAAATAACGAGAAACCCAAGTCAAATTAACACCAAACAGAAAACCCTAGAAAAAAGAAAGAAAGAATCATCTACATTACACTAGGTTCTTCAAAACAGAACAAGAGTGAGTAGAGTACCGGCAAGAGAGAGAAGGCCAAACAAGATTGTGGTTGGCGAACCAGTCGTAAAGAACAGGAACAAGAGACTTCCACTGAGTGTAGCGCTCGTCGACAGAGGGTTGTTGCTGAGCCTTCATCTTCTTAGCTTGCTGCTCGTCCTTCTTCTCGTCCTTGGGCTTCGGCTTGCGGCCTCTGGTCTCCTTCTTCTTCACAACAGGTTGCTGCTGCAGCTGCTGTTGCTGTTGTTGAGGCTGTTGCTGCTGTTGCTGCTGCTGCTGCTGCTGCTGCTGCGACTGAGAAGAGTCCATAGCTAACTGGAGCTTGGGTCCGATTTTTCTCGCTTTAAATCCTTTTGCTCTCGCGGCTAAACGCGACCCCACCCAAGTCTCCCAACTTGTACGCACAAATTATACTAATCTCAGACAAAATCATGCCTCGCTCCATTTTGGAAATGGATCGATCATGATCATGATCCCTTACCATCTACGCTCCATTTCGTGACACGTGTCAGAATCTAGATTATTTTAAGGGACTAACTAGTTCTTGCCTTGCTGTCAACTCTTTAAATTCCGTATCCAGAGGCCAAAAAAAAAAAAAAAAATGGTAATATTGTAAATTAGTCAATTTTTTAATTATGGTTTTAATTTTTAAAGAGCCTTTAATATATATTTTTTTTAAATAGTGTTTAATTTTGTATTTAATAGATTATTGGACTTTTTAAAACAATAAATAGATTATAGTGATTATAATGGCAATCCCTGAATCTCGAGCCACGTGGCGTTCTAACCGAGCGAAAAAGTGGGACTGCTTGACGTTACATATTAGAACTCAAAGCACGATTCGCATCATTATGTTCGATAAAAGGAATGAGGGAAGTTCCAATAGAAAAATATTGGAAGGGAAAAATACTTAAAAGATGAACTTGTTCCCATTCAGTAGTCAATAATTCTATGGAGCTGGAACAATTTGTTCTTATTGGATACGTGGTTTCAGGGTCAAAAAATTTCCCGTGGCTACCATATAATATTCATTTTGACTTGGTGATAAATAAAGCATCACACTTTTTTTTTTATCTCTCATAAATTTCATAAAATGAAGTTTCTGAAGAATCCGTGACCAGTCTTACTAAATGGTTAATGATCCAACAAACTTTTAACTGTGTCAAATAGTTTTGTTTTACGTATTTACATTTTGGTAAGAATAACAAATTCATTCTTGGTTGGTTGATGCATTAAACTTTCAAATAGTTTTGTTTTACGTATTTACATTTTGGTAAGAATAACAAATTCATTCTCGGTTGGTTGACGCATTAAACTTTCAATTTTGATTCTAATGATAATTGATTGAGATATATATAACTAAAAACTTCACTTACGAAATATAATATCAAAAGTTTAAGATATTCCTATTACATGATGTGACGAAATGATTTGATACAAACAAAATTAAAGTAATAAATTTAAAGTTGAAAACCTACTATATTAGTTATGAAAACCTACTATATTAATTACTACTGCATTTGGTAACTAATCAATTATTTATTTATTTATAAATTTAGGCTAGTTTTCCTACCAAATTTAATTACTAAAGAGACATTTGAAGTTTTAGCAAAATTAAAAAAAATAAGTTTTTTAAAACTTTTTTTTTTTTTTTTTTTTTTTTTTTTAGTTCTCATAACTCTACATTAGAAAGTAGGTACCAAAACAAATAAACAAATAATCTATGATATAGATAAAACTTATTTTTTAAAAGACCAAAACCTCACTTTACAAACGTTTAGTTTTTAATAATTGCGTTCGTTTTCTCATCATTTCTATATAATATGTTTCATATTTCTTAACAAAATATTTGATTTTTTAGCTAAATTCAAAAAAATAAAAACAAGTTTTTAATTATTTTTTTGATTTTCCAAATTGGCTTTTTAATATATATATATATGTAAAACAAAACAAAGGAACACAAAAAACAAAATGCAGGATTATAAAAATGAAAATAAAAAGCGAGCTAAGTTAACGAACAGGGCTCAAATCAAACCTACGGGACAATTCTGGTTAGCAAGGATTGGGAACGCTCCCTAGTCCCTACATATGGGCTGGAATCAAGCAAGCCCATATCAACCCAACCTTGCTACTTCCAATTGCCATTTTCAATTGACTCTTATTCTGGGGAAAGCTGATTTGTTCATAAAACTGCCATTTTCGAGTCAGCAAAATCAAAATCCCTTCAATCATAATGCATTGTATGAGTATAATGCTCCATTCTAAGAAAGAAAATATCGAAAATATTCATTCCTCATTGGAAAAATAGACCACTGTTTTTACGGAAGTAGTCCTAGCCCAGGCATCATACATGTAAAACTGAGTCCGCTAAATAAAAAAAGTTCTCAACATCTTCTTCTAATAGGTTAGACATAAACACCAGAAGCAAGCAGCAAGAACAAGGATCCAAAACCCTGCAACAGACAACAACGTAGAGCTGTAAATATATAACATCAAGCTCCATCATCAAATTTGGCAATAACTAACCAGAGATGTACAATACTCAATCTCAAAACAAAGATAATCTCCTCTCACTGACAGTGCGAAGGAGAAAATCTGCATAACCGATTAAAGAGATCTACAGAGAGATCCATACCAAGAAAACTGAGGCAACGGCTCCTCTCGTAAGTTCCGTGGCCAGACTACGGTTTTTCCTAGAAGTTGTAGCTTCATAGCTGCAAATGATAGCTGATATGGTTAGAGCGCCAAAACAATAGACTCCATAACGATATGACAGTAACATTTGATCTATTGGAATGATACGAAAATGTCATCCAGCTCCTACCATAACAGAAAATTATGAAAGTTGATTGTATTATAGATCTTGACAGCAAAAATCAATTTGATCAAATTACAAATCCCAATCAATCAAGTTCAATAATTTTCTCTTCGTATTGCTTATCATCTTAATAGAGAGACTATAATCAGTCTCCATTAGAAGCATTTGTGCTTTGCATACTGCTACAACTACATAAAGCAACAAACAAGATCTGTGATGGCGTACAGTCCGTCACCATCAAGTCAAGGGTGACAATAAACAGAAACATAAAATCATCAAACTGCCAAACACGAATATTAATAACCATATTAGTTTCCCGCAGTCCATGAGAAATGGGACTTTACTCATCACTCAAATCATACTACATTATAAAGCATCAGAAGTAGTCAGTCGTTTGGTTGATTTTTTTAAAGTTGAGAGGAATTTGTAGAGCTGATCAGAAAAGAAACTTGTACTTGGAGGCAAAAATCCAAGATTAAATGGGCAAAGGAAGAAGATTGCAACACTTCCTTCTTCCACAAGGGGGCTTAGTGGCAGAAGAAGTAGGAACTTGGGCCCTGAGTTAAAGATAACGGGAAGCTTAGGAAGAGGTCCTCTCTTTTACTTCTCTAATCTCTACGATCTCAAAGTGGTTCCTAAACCTTTTGTTATTTTGAATTGATTGGAGCCCTATCTCTGAAAGGGAAAAGGATGATTTGGTAGCGCCTTTCACTTTAGGGGAGATCAACCAATAAGTCTTCGGAAGTGATAGGGCAAAGTCACTAGTTCTTGATGGTTTTTCTTATGGCCCTTTATCGAAACAATTGGGATCTTTTTTAAAAGGGGACTTGGAAGGAGTTTTTAAGGAACTATTTGAGAGGGAATCTTGAATAGTTCTATCTCTGAAATGTTTGTCTGCCTTAATTCAGAGAAGGAGAATGCTAACAAGGTTAAGGACTTTTGGCCTATTAGTTTCATAACCAGTGTTTATAAAATTCTAGCTGAAGTTTTAGAAAGTCGCTGGAAAAGGGAGCTCCTCTCGACGATTTCTAAGTCCAAAGGGGAATCTGTTGCGGAGAGCGTCCTTGGATGAATCACCAAAGAAGGGAAAAGATAACTATCAAGATACTAATTCTATCCATCTCTAAATTCTCTTCCTGGAGGATCGCTTTCGTTGAAGGAAGGGAGTACTTATCCCCATTTTTCTTTTGAAATAAAATTCTGAAAGTGTGGCAGAAATAGAAATTTAGCGGAAGGGGGAAAGCTTCACAATTTCTTGACCCCGAAACAACAAAAATCTTCCTCTACGTCAAGCAAAGGACTCGTAGTTCGGAGTCTACCTTCCTAGAGTCGGGGATTAACCTCCATTGTTCACTTTTAAAGGTTGAACGTCTGTCCTTAAATGGAGGAATTCTTGTGAAAGAGAGCAAGGTGGACTTTCCTATCGATGGTCCAATGGCCTTCTGCTGGACGATATAAACAAAGGCTTGGATAATGAAAATTAGACCCACCGTGAGTTTGATGAAAAGCCTGAAGCCTACTAAAGAACATCTCTGAAGGAAATAGATGAATGTCAACACATTCAAACTTAAATTTCACAATGTTTCTCAACTTCAGTATGGATGGTACAAAAATATAATGGTACTTGATTGGATCAAGAAATTCCCACACTTCCGAACCAAAGATCAGAAACTTGTAAACTTCACAACTAATTATGTTCTAACAACTCCATTGTAATCAAAGAGAATTAAGCAAGTAACAAATGCCTGGAAGTAGACTAAACAAACCCTGATCTACTTGCAAAGAACGAGAAAGGGGGAAAACCAATCATTTCACGTTGAATAATTAACATCAACCAGATTTCATTTTGCAACAGAGAGACAGATCCAATAGAACTTACATGAAAAACGAGGCGGTAATGATAAGGCCAACAGCGATCATCAAGACCGCAAGGGTTGGGTACCAGGCTTCGGGGACGGGACTCGTAACAGGTTTCGGAGCCTGCAAAATGATGATCCATAGAATTACAAAACGCGAAACGTTAAAGACATCGAAATCAAAAGGAATTGTTGCCAAAGCAATTCGACCAGAATACCATCGACTTCAATTTCACTCACCATCAAATCCGGTGGGGGGCGAAGAACTGATTCCAAAGAGATCTGGAGTTCTCTCTAGTCAACTGGAATTGACGACTGAAGGAAGAGAGATTTGGGGAACGGAGTACTTTAGGGTTATTTTGCTGAAATGAAAAGGCTAATTTTGACTACAAAATTCTACTTTAAAATGTTATATAATTTATAATATATTGTAGGTTAAATTACAAATTTGGTTGAAAATTAAATTTTAATTTATAATTTTAAAAATTAAAATTCATTTTATGATTTTACAAAACTTCTATGAAACAAATTCAAAGCCACTAAATTTATCATTTAATCATTATATTAAAACCTATTTTAATTTAACCAAAATAAGATAATTTGTTATATAATTTACAATATTGTAGGTTAAATTATAAATTTGGAAAAAGAAAATTAAATTTTAATTTTATAATTTAAAAAATTAGAATACTTTCGCGAATATTTTTAGAATTGGAATAGTTATTTTGTCTATTTCATCACGATAAACAAGACCATTATATCATAACTTGTTCTTGCCAATAAAAGAAGCGCAGCGCGAAAAAATTCATGAAGGATTATTTGTAAAATAGTTCCATTGAGTCTCATATAGCTTATAGAACAAATACCTATGAAACCCATATGAGAGACGGAGGAAAAAGCGATTATTTTTTTTAAATTGCGTTGATCCGAAGAGGTTGAAGCAGCACATTTTTATGAGTTTATAGAACTCCATAACAAAATATGTTAAATAAACTTCTATGAATGAATCACAAAAACAAATTCAAAGCCATAAGCAATAAATTTATCATTTATTCATTATATTATACATAGTTTAATTTAACAAAAATACATAAAATATTCTATATATTAAACTTACATTGTATTCAAACATAACAAATGGATCAAATAAATGCATAACGGATTGAATTTTGGATCAAAAGTTTTGAATCCAAGAACAACATTTATTTCTATGAACACAAGCAAGCAAAAAGTTTATGCTTATGGGTGGGTATCATCACACCGTAGTTCTCTTAACCAAAGAAATCCCACCAGGATTTCCACCAAATTCTTCAAAAACTACCAGTAAGTTGCCGCTCGATAGCAACCATTCGCGAGGAACGTGGTACCTGAGATTTTAAAACCTTTATTCATTGCCAATAGGTACACTAAAAGTTAGAAACCAGTGCCCAAGGAGTAACTGTTAATACCATCTTTGAGAGGACTCTCCACAGTTTGTAAGACATTTCTTCTCAGTAAAGATTCCAGGATAAGTGCAGTTGTTACAACCGTTGTGCGCGATATAACCCGAAAAATAACGACCGATGCTTCGACCGTTCACCCATATTTGACCTTTACCCATTGTGCTCAAATCTAAAGCTAGTGGTTCATTGCCTCCCGGGGTAGTGAAAGTGGTCTGCCAATTTAGTACGTTACAGCAAGTTTTTCACCATACAAAAACAAATTTAACTTACCTTGTACCAGGTGAGGGGTTCTTTTTCAACCAACCATTTCCCGTTTGCCCATCTAACTGAATTACTTCCACGAACAGAATGAAGATTCATGAGTTCTCCTCTTAACCCAACCTTCTCAGAAAACATTGTAATCAGATTCTCTAGCTTCTAAAATTAGCACTACTACATTGGTTTGGTAATGGTAATGTGGCAATGTACCTTGTATGACCATTTATATCCCGACATGTCTCTCGTGCCCTCTTGCAGACCCTTCAACGTCACCGGGCCTAAAACGCCAACATTCCAAGTGTCGAAATACAGGCCAACATTCTGACATTGAGCGTTGAGTTAATTCAGAATCAATAATAAAGATATTAGAAATGAAGAAACTAACCGGAAGACCAATAGAAACACTGAGTATGGCAAGCTTGTTATCCCCTGCCTTTAGTTCAACGTATTTACTGAATGTCAATTTGGGATTCTCCAAACTCCCATATACAGTTCCTAAATTCAGAAAATAATGACTTAGCTAATGATTGGAAGATTATTAAATTATGAACATGTGTATCAAAATGTACCGAATAGCTGGCCATTTATGAAAACATGCAAAGCATGGCCTGCTGAAAAGATGGTGAGAAGAGGCCACTCTCCGCCCTTCAGGAATCCTTCACTTGGATCAATTTTTATACTGAGAAAGATAAACAATTGAGTTTGTTTTCAACAGTTCTCGACAAAATGTTCAACAAAATGGGTATTTGTTCTTACTCTGTCATGTACCACAGATAATCTGTTGTATCCCAGGTGAGATGAACTTGCTCCACTAACCCATTCATGGTTATTGTATCCTGAGCATAAGGAGTAACAATTTCTTCTTTGTATGATTGCCACCCAAATGAAGTAACTGGCGTCATCTGAATATTCGAACTTCGAACCCCAACCTGTAAACATCCATCGCATCAATATATTATCATCAAGAATCACATAAGTTAAATGATTTTGAATATTTCTTACCTCTGCAGTGTTGAACGCTACAGATTTGCAGTCAGGAAGGATGCTGATGGACCATGGTGGTAGGTGGTATTGGGTGTTCCAAAAGCTGACCATTGCAGAAGATGATGTGTCATAATTTCCTAGGAAGGCAGCACATGACCCAGAACTTGACTTAAAGACACGAGCCTGAAAATAATCATATTAGACACCGTTTCAAACAATTATAGCTTGATATTATTTCATCAGCTACCTCTTGATTTTTCCCTAGCCAAGTAACGGTAGGATCTACTGATACTAAAGCGGGTTCACACATCTTGATAGCTTTGTGCAACTCTTTTAAATGACTCCATTTTGGTTCCCTTACTAGGCCTGCCACATCCAAGAAAGATTCATCAGAATAATCAAAACATCTGATAACCTATTCCAGAAGTTCTCAAGCATACCAAATTCATCAATCGGAGCATCAAAGTCATAGGAAGTGGCAATGAAAGGCCCACCAGATGTTCGCGCAAAGTTAGTTCCTCCATGATACTGACATGAGAGAACACTGAAAGAGTAAAAAAAAATGATATAATTTGCATTAATTGGCCAATCTGTACAGAACACTCTTGGTAGCTTATTACCATATAATAGTTGAACATAGAACCGCCATTCTGTACGAATTTTGCAACAGAAAAGGCTAAGTCCTCGACTGGCCTGTAAGGTATTGGGCCACCAAATTCAGCGTACCTTGAATATTAAACAAATGACAAGAATGTCAATTCCATTCCAGGAGACCTTGATCTTCTAATCCACAAAGGATAAGTTACGTACCAACCGCTCCAGACTTCTGTCCATATTTTGGGCTTATAATCCCGGTTTGGTTTGAAATTTTCGCAGTAAAACCCATTGCAGGTGTCAATCTGAAGCAGAACTAGAAGAATTATCCTCACAAGATTCATAAATTTACTAATTTATATAATAAGTCCGGACAATCAAACCTATGTCTGATTCGATAGAAGCCCAAAGGTCGAGAGATATGTAAAAAAACAGGTCCGTAAGCTTATTCCTATTTCGGTCTGGCCAGGTATGGAATGAACTTATGACTCAATCAGATAGGTTCGTAAGCCTATTCCTATTCCGGTCTGACCCGGTATGGAATGAACTTATGACTCAATCAGATAGGTTCGTAAGCCTATTCCTATTCCGGTCTGGCCCGATATGGAATGAACTTATGACTCAATCAGATAGGTCCGTAAGTCTATTCCACCTATTCCAGTCCCGGTATGGAATGAACTTATGACTCAATCAGATAGGTTCGTAAGCCTATTCCTATTCCGGTCTGGCCCGATATGGAATGAACTTATGACTCAATCAGATAGGTTCGTAAGCCTATTCCTATTCCGGTCTGGCCCGATATGGAATGAACTTATGACTCAATCAGATAGGTTCGTAAGCCTATTCCTATTCCGGTCTGGCCCGATATGGAATGAACTTACGACTCAAGCCCGATATGGAATGAACTTACGACTCAAGCCCGATATGGAATGAACTTACGACTCAAGCCCGATATGGAATGAACTTACGACTCAAGCCCGATATGGAATGAACTTACGACTCAAGCCCGATATGGAATGAACTTACGACTCAAGCCCGATATGGAATGAACTTACGACTCAAGCCCGATATGGAATGAACTTACGACTCAAGACCAATATGGAATGAACTTACGACTCAAGACCAATATGGAATGAACTTACGACTCAAGCCCGATATGGAATCAACTTATGACTCAAGCAAGCCCGGTATGGAATGAACTTATGACTCAAGCCCAGTATGGAATGAACTTATGACTCAATCATATAGGTCCGTAGGCCATAAAAGAGGGATTAGAATGGCTTACCACAGGGTCAGGGGCATCCTCTTGCTTGCACATAACCCATGGCACTCCAGTGCCAAGGCCTACTGCCATTTGAGCAGCCCATTTGGTGTAAGATTTACCGGGGGCACCTATTTCCCATTCCGTTGGACCATATTCATTCTCAATCTGTCACATAAAACATTAAACAAACAAATAAACAATCTTTAAAATTGCAAGCAATGATTCTTGTTCATATGTTTGAAATTTACCTGAGACATAATAATAGGTCCTCCCTGGGAGTGATACAGCTTCTCAAACTTCATTATATCCACAATCTTCGTAACAAATTTTTGCATAGCCTCCTATATTAAAGAAAAATGGACCATAAAATTATTTATGTCCATGATTTTATGGACATTTCAGAATTTTCTAACCTTGAAGGGTTCATTGTCTGTCCTAAAGGAAATGCCAGGAACAAACTTTAGCCAAACAGGAAATCCACTGAATTGTTGAAGAGGAAAAGAAAAAAAAAAAAACAAATCAGAACAGAGCGTAAGAGACACATGAAAACAAATTCTATTAAGATTCTGGTAATATCATTTTATGTTACCCAAGGTTCCATTCTGCACAGACATATGGACCAATACGGAGATGAACATATAAGCCTGCTTGGTGAACCAGCTTTATAAATTTCACCAAATCGTATCTATCCTCAAAATGATACTGTAAATTTGCAAAACAAAATATCAAAAAACCAATATAATCTAAACCCAAAAAACAAAAACTTTCCCATTCTACCTTGTTAGGAGAAGGTTCATGGCCATTCCAGAATACATATGTCTCTATAACATCCAACCCTCCATCTTTGGCCTTCTGTATGAGGCCCGGCCACATCTGCAAGCATCACAAACACCCAGAAATAGTTTTAGAAAGAGAATTAGAAAGCACCAATAATTCCTGCTGGTGGTATTCAAAACCTGGGGTGTGCTTCTTGGGTAATGAATAGAGCCAGAAATCAAAATTCTTCTCTGGCCATTAATGATCACGGCTTTGCGATCATAAGTCACCGAGTCCGTTGCAAAACAAACCCATGAAAACAAACACAAAAACAACAGCACAATCTTTGACATTCTGAAGAGATATCAATGTTTTGACCGAGGAACGGTTTTGACCGAGGAACGGTTTTGACCGAGGAACGGTTGTGACCGAGGAACGGTGAGCTCCACTGCAAGGGTGAGGTGCTATTTAAGCATTTGAAAACATGAGAAACGTAGGGATGGTAAGCTGTCGCTGTCTTTTTTTAGAAAACTGCCTCAGCAATGGGCTATTGTCCTAATATTTCAAACCAATCTTTTTGGCTTTTTTTAGAACTAACGCCATGAATTTAATTCGTTTAAAATTTTATGATCATCATCATTTCACTTCACATGGATACAAACAGGTAACAATTGTTTTTTGGATAAGAATAAAGGTACGAGTTGTTTTTATAACAATGAGCACGTTTAAGTAATGTCTAATATGAACGTACCTGGACTTTACAATTTTAGTATGATTCATACTGATATAATAAATTTTCATTTGAAATCTAAAAGGTCTAATTTTATATTTTTAAAAAACGATCAATTTGTGCTTTGAAATATTTAGAAAGGTAATTTTTCGTTCAGTCTAGCATTGTTTCTACTACACTTTCTTTCTATGACTCTTTTGTGTAAGATTGTAATAAAGGCTTGTTTGTGTAAGATAGAGTATTTAAGCTTGTAACTCAAAAAATACTGCAAGTAATTTTAAAATATAAGCTTATTTAGTATTTTCTTTTTAAAGAAAAAAAAAAAAAAAGAAACAATTTCAATGAAGTGTGAAATTTATAAAAAGAAAAGGGGGGAGAGAGAAAGCCCCAAACCTGATGACTTACATTAAACATCTCCGATTGGTGAAAAGTGACGCTATTTACTAATGACTTTCTCATTTTATAATCCATCTCTTCCCTAATTTTTTAAAATTTTAAAATTATTTGCAAAAGATGAAAAATACACCAAATATAATTGTCAATAGACAAGTTAATTTTTCATCGATAAGTTCTCAGTTTTTGGTAATTTTATGAACGTTGTGCTTTGCAATTGTAACACTTGAGAACGAAAAATTTAAAACTTGATTTTTTCTTTTAAAGTCGAACTTACATGATTTCATTCAGAGTTTTAGAGACCGAATTTCAAGCTGAAATAGAAGAGAAAAATGTTTAGAAAAATCTCAAGAGTGAAATTTTGAGAAAATTGATCAAAGTCAACCCTTAAAGTAAATCTGTCATATTACCCTCAATTCCTAATTAGGGGTCTTTCATATTTTGTTTTATAATTGTATTGTGGTTGTTCATGGATTTAATTTTAGTGTTGTTGACTTATTTTTCTTATTTCAAATTTTATCAGATTTTCCAAAGACAGACAAGTTAAACTTAAGAAACTAGAAACTAATAAAAAATCATTACTAAAAAAATCAGACAATTTGGAAATTTTGAATAATGCATAAAAATATTTCCTAATGTGGATTTGGAGTAATAAAGGCAATGTAAGAAAGAGTAATAAAGGTCGTTTGGTATAGTAAGTTTGGTGGGTGAAAAAATGTGCATAAAACTGATAAGAGAAATGTACAGAAAGATGCATACCAAGAAGACAAAGGCGACTGCACCTCCAGTAAGTTCCTTGGCCAGAATACGGATTTTTCTAGAAGATGTAGCTTCATGGCTGCAAATAATATTCAATATGGTTAGAGTGACCCCAAACATAGGCTCCAAGAGAAGATGATAGTTAGGATTTAATCTATTGGAATAATAGGAACACAACATCCGTCACGTCTTAGGTTGAGAAAGTAGGGAGTTGGACTTCATTATAAAAGGGAGGTCTCGGTTTTCTAAGTTACAACAATTACTTCCTTTCCTCCAACTTGAGTAGTTCCTTTCAACTGATCTGTTTTCGTTAGATAAACACGACTCTCCACAATGGTATGATATTGTCTACTTTGAGCATAAGCTCTCATGGTTTTGTTTTGGGCTTCCCCAAAATGTCTCATACCAATGGACATAGTATTCCTTGATTATAAACCCATGAGAGCTTATGTTCAAAGTAGACAATATCATACCATTGTGGAGATCCGTGATTCCTAACAGCTTCAACTCTTTGGAAGCATTTAAGGTTAGTATGATTACCTTTTTGCTAGTTTAAATTATTTTTATGTAAAATTAGATGAGTCAATTTCCATAGTAGAATTTTAGTATATGATGGTGGGATTTTTGAGGTAGAATTGAATTTCAGAGAGCAACATTAAGCTAGCATCGAGGAGTCGTAGTAGCTTCAGCCTAGGCCAACCAAGTAAGTGACTCTACTATCGGTTTGGTTTGAAGAATTACTTTATGTATGATGACACATGTTCGATAGCCTTGCACGTGTCATACGTGTGATAAGCCTTGATATATGATGTTATGTATATGTTGCTATATGATATGCCAAATGATATTAGGGTGGTATGTTATGATAAGCTATGCAATATTTGAAATAAGGAAAGCTAGGATGGGGTTGCTATGATATGTTTTGAATAGTTGATATTAACCGGAGCATTTACATTTGAAGCCAAAGAGGAGAAAAACCGAGCAGTACTTTGGTTGAAAATGTGAAAGATTATTCAGATTGGAAAAAGGGTTTGACAAAGCTATGTGATGGTTAAGTTAAAGGAAGCATTCCAGATCCTATCATGCCGTGAAAGTAAACAGACTCTAATCTACTTGTATAGGGCAATCCCATCGTTTCACACAGAATAGTTAACATCAAACAGAAGTCATTACACTTCAGGAGACGGTTTCAATAGAACTTACATGAAAATCGAAGCGGCAACGAAGAGGCCATCGGAGCGATCACTGAGAGCGCAATGGTTGAGTACCACGCTTTAGGAACGGGACTCGTAACAGGTTTCGGAGCCTGCAGAAGCATGATCGACGAATTACAAAATGCGAAATGGCAGAAATCATAGAAATCAAAAGGAAAGTGCTGCCGCGCAATTGAATCATAATCAATTTCACTCACCATCAAATGCAGCGAGAGAGGAGACTTGGGACTCTGAAGTTGGTCCGAATTGAAATGACCAATTTTGACCGTGAAGTTGTAATTTTGACTTCTTACCTGCTTTCATTTTATTTTAAATTTTAAGTTTAAAATAACTTTTTTTTTTTTTAAATACTTTTTCTTTGTAATAATTTAAAATTACAAATAACGATTCTCCATTTATGATAATTTTTGAAATCGATAGTTTAATTAATTAATTAATTTATGACTATTTAAGAAATTAGCGGATATTGTCCGCTCCTTTTTTTGACTACCTTCAAGATTTTTAAAACACGTCTACTGCTGAGAGATTTCCACACCCTCAATAAAAAAATTTCGTTTCTTTCTCCGACCGAAGTGGAATCTCACAATCCACCTTTCCTTCGGGGCCCAACGTCCTCACTGGCACACCACCCCCGATATCTGACTCTGATACCATTTGTAACAGCTCGATCTCTCCCTAGCAGGCACATCCTAAAAATCATGAAACTGACGACAATACGTAACGAGCTAAAGCTGACAATATCTAATAGCGGTGGACTTGAACTGTTATATATTTATACCTAAATTCTAATATAGATCAAAGCTCTCACTTAAAGGAAAACCTACGAATTAACTCATAATAATTATATCAAAGCGACTATCATGAGCATAATTCAATTAGATACGACATACTCTCATCAAAGAGATCAAAGGTTCATCGCTTCTTTAGTGAGGTATCAGAAGTTAGACATTCAATAGGGTCACTTTCAATTTATTAATGTAAAAAGTAAAGTATAATGATGATGTACTTTACTTATTATTTGTATCGTATTCAAACATTACAATCTCGACCAATGATCGAATCATTTACATGAGTTCCCAGATAAATAACTCGAGGTCGGAATATGGGATAAAAGTTTTCAACTCAAGAATAGATTTTCTTTCTATGTACATAGCAAACTTCTTCACTATCTACATTTGGCATAAGAATGGTGTTTGGTTTGGTATTCTTCTCCACTTATTCTCTTGCGAATTCAAACACTATGTCGGTGTAGCTATATGGTCCGAGGCGCAAAGCTATCGACCTAAGTTTGGCAATCGGTTTACGCCACTCGGGATGAACTATATGTTGAGACATCTAAGTGTATATAGTAAAACCAGAGAGAAATACGAGGCACGGTTGAGCTTAGCTGCAGGTAGCCTCAATTGAAAGATTCTTGATATTATCGGGAAGTGGATCTCTTAACCAAAGAGATCCCTTGAGGATTGCCACCCCATTCTTCAAAAACCACCAATATGTTCCCACTCGGTTTCAACCAAGAACGAGGAACATGATACCTAAAATTTCAAAAGTTTCAATCGTTAAGAACGTGCAGAAACAATAGGTAAAACGAAACTTATAAATAACTTTTTTTACCATCTCTGTGACGGTTCTCCACAGTTAGAATGACATTTCTTCTCAGTAAAGATTCCTGCATAGCTGCATTTGCCACAGCTACCCCGTGCGGTATATGCGGGCCAATGGCGCCCGATGCTCTGACCGTTAACCCATACCTGTCCTTTACCCATGCTACTCATGTCTAGAGCCAACGGTTCATTGCCTCCCGGGGCATTGAAAGTTGTCTGTAATGTTAAGATCATAAAAGTCTGTCCATAGAGCAGCTGTAGAAATTTAAGGTTAAATTTAAGGTTGTCTCACCTTGTACCATGTGAGGGGCTGTTTTTGAGCCACCAATGAGCCTGTCACCCATTCAACAGAGCTACTTCCACTAACAGAATGAAGATTCATGGCTTCTCCTTTCAAGCCAACCTGCTCAAGAACAGTATAATTAAGATCATCATGTTTTTACCAACATTAGTACTATTGCAGACATGTCTCTTGGTTTAGTGTAATGTACCTTGTACGACCATCTATATCCAGACATGTCTCTTGTCCCCTCATTTAGTCCCTTCAAAGTGACAGGGCCTAAAACACCAGCATTCCAAGTCTCGTAATGCACGCCGACATTCTGACATCGAGCAAACGAAAAACATATGTCGAGTTTACAATCAATGACGATGTAAACGAAACGGGGAAATCAAGAACTTGAAACACTTACCGAGAGACCAACCGCAACACTCAACATGGAAAGCTTGTTAACTCCTGGCCTTAGATTAACGTATTTACTGAATGTTAATTTGGGATGATCCAAACTCCCATAAACAGTTCCTACAGATTATGATATTAGAATCATTTAGTTGATGTTTGGAAGATATTGAAGGAAAAAGAAATGAGTATCTATCTTGATGTACCAGATAGCTGGCCATTTATGAAGACATGCAATGCATGGCCTGCTGAAAAGATGGTGAGGAGAGGCCATTGTCCGCTCTTCAGGAAGCCTTCATTTGGATCGATTCTTATACTGGGAAGGACATTCATGGGGTGAAGAAGAGTAAATCAGTGTTCAATAGAGAGCAAAACTGCGGTAAACGATGAAGCTTTTACTTACTCTGTCATGTACCACAGATAATCTGTTGTGTCCCGGGTGGCACTTATTTGCTCCACTAACCCGGCCATGGTGGTTGTATCATCAGCATAAGCAGAGGCAGTTTCTTCATTGTATGAATGCCATGAAAATGAACTAACCGGCGTCATCTTAATCTGTGTGCTCGGTGCCCCGACCTGTAAAGAATCATCTCATCAAATTTCATCCTTTTAGGCATAAGCTCTCATGGTTTTGCTTTTTGTTTCCCCGTAAGGATTTATAAACTCATGATCAACCCCTTAATTAGCCGATGTGGGACTCCTCTTCCAACAATCCTTCTCTCGAACAAAGTGCACCATAGAACCTCCCTTGATGCCTATAGAGCCCTCGAACAAACAAAGTACACCCTTTGTTTGACACTTTTGACTACGCTTTCGAGGGTCTCAACTTCTTTGTTCGACATTTGAGGATTCTATTGACATAGCTAAGTTGAGAGTATGCCTCTGATACCGTGTTAGGAATCACGACCCTCCACAATGATATCACTTTGAGCGTAAGCTCTCATGACTTCCCCAACAAACATCATACAAACGAATATGTATTCCTTACTTATAAACCCATGATTATTCCCTTAATTAACCAATGTGGGACTCCCCGAACAATCCTCTAACACAAAAAAGATATCCACGCAATGAAACTGAAGGATTTGAAAAGTGTTTTGTCTTACTTTTGCAGTGTTGAAAATGGCAGTTTTGCAGTCAGGAAGGATGCTGACAGACCAAGGTGGTAGGTCATATTGATTATTTCCAAAGCTGACTCTAGCAGAAGAGGATGCATCATAATTGGCTAGAAAAGCAGCGCATGACCCTGATCTTGTCTTGAAGACATGAGCCTTAGATATCATAAAAAGAGTCAAATCAGACCATCTTCTAAACAAAAATGAACCATTCATCAGCCAAATCATGATCCTACCTCTTGGTTGCTACCTAACGATGACACAGTAGGATCTACCGACACTAAAGCAGGCTCACACAACTTGATGGCTTTATGCAGATCCCTTAGATGACCCCATTTCGGTTCCCTTAATAGACCTGCCATATCCAACAAATATTAGCAATCAAAACATCTCAGAATCTACTTCTGAAAGCTACTGTTTCACATGCTTACCATACTCGTCGATCGGAGAGTCGTAGTCGTAGCTAGTGGCAATGAATGGCCCGCCCGCAGTTCGACCGAAGTTGGTTCCTCCATGGTACTGGCAGGAGAGAAGAGTTTGAAAGAGTTAAGGATGTGATATCATTCCATTAATGAACCAATCTTTATGAACAGTCTTGGTAGCTCATTACCATATAATAATTAACTAAAGAACCACCATTCTGTATGAATCTTGCTACAGAGTAGGCTAAGTCTTCAACTGGCCTGTAAGGAACTGGACCTCCAAACTCAGTGTACCTTGAATGTTTCACAAATGAAAAACATGTCAGATATTGTCCCGTATTGCTGTCAGCCTCACGATTCCAAAACGCGTCTGTTAGAGAGAGGTTTCTACACCCTTATAAGGAATGCTTCGTGCCCCTCTCCAACCAATGTGGAGTCTGATTGTTACAAATAAGTTGCTTACCAACCAGTCCAGGCTTCTGTCCACATTTTGGGCTTATATTTCTTGTTCGGCCAGAAATTTTCACAGTAAAATCCATTGCAGGTGTCAATCTGAAACAGAACCAAGTAGATAGAAATGTTACGAATATAAAGAAGAGAGCATGGTTAAGTGTATAAAACATATAGCATCAGCCTAGCAGATATTGTCTGCTTTGGCCCGTTACATATCGCTATCAGCCTCACGGATTTAAAACACATTTACTAGGAGAGGTTTCCGCACCCTTATAAGAAATGTTTCGTTCCTCTCTCCAACCGATGTGGGATCTCACAATCCACCACCTGAGGGTCAACTGCCTGATATCTGGCTCTAATACTATTTGTAACAGCCCAAACCCACCGCTAGTATATATATTGTCCGTTTTAGCCCGTTACGTATTACCATCAACCTCAAGGTTTTAAAACACGTCTACTCGGAAGAGGTTTCTGCACCCATATAAGAAACATTTCGTTCCCTCTCCAGCCGACGTGAAATCTCACAACTCTCTACTGTTCCATCCACAGTCAGTCACACAAACATTCTAGTACATATTCCTTAACATGAGAGCATCTCAGTTAGAGAAAAGAAGCCCGTGACTTAAAAGGGTTCAGAATAGTATACCACAGGGTCAGGCGCATCCTCTTGCTTGCACATCACCCATGGCACTCCAGTGTCAAGACCTACAGCCATTTGAGCAGCCCATTTGGTGTAAGATTTACCAGGAGCACCTATCTCCCACTCCACCGGTCCATACTCATTCTCAATCTATCACCCAAAACATTAAAAACGAATGAAGAACTAAACAAAAACTTCAAAACCCAGCTTTTAATCCAATAAAACCCTCTTGTTTATGTGTTTGTGGGAAGTTACCTGAGACAGAATAATGGGTCCTCCCTGGTTTTGATATAACTTCTCCCCCTTCATCATATTCACAATCTTCTCGGTGAATTTATGCATAGCAGCCTTTATTAAAGACAAGTAAACCCATCACTCATAGAACCATTTGCTTCAACAGAGAGTAAAAGAACAGAGAATTTTTCCTACCTTAAAGGGTCCATTGTCTGTCCTAAAGGCAATCCCAGGAACATACTTTAACCAAACAGGAAATCCACTGAAGCATTAAAACAGTCAGAACAGAGCCACATGAGCACAAATTATTAACAAGATCTTACCCAAAGTTCCATTCTGCACAAACATATGGACCAATCCGGAGATGAACATACAAGCCTGCTCGTTGAACAAGCTTCACAAATCTCACCAAATCGTATCGATCCTCAAAATAATACTGAAAATTTTACACCAACAACACTAAGAATCAATACAATCCAACCCCAGAAAAACCCATATGGCAAAAACAAAATTACTCCCTGTTCTACCTGTCCAGGAGAAGGCTCATGGCCATTCCAGAACACATATGTTTCAATAACATCCAACCCTCCATCTTTGGCCTTCTGTATAAGGTCCGGCCACATCTATAAAGAAGAACAGTGATTAGAGAGAGATAAATAAACAAACCCGTGATTCACATTGGAGCTATTCGAACCTGGGGAGTGCTTCTTGGGTAATGAATAGAGCCAGAGATCAAGATTCTCCTCCGGCCATTGATGATTAAGGCTTTGTGGTCATAAGTTACAGAGGCCATTCCTGATGAACAAACCCACAAAACCAAACCCAGAAACAACACCATAATCTTTGACATTTTGAACATTTTGAACATTTCGAACACCGATTCTTAAGAACATATAAAAGGGTGGGTTTATTTTCTTTTTGTTCTTCTTTTTTTACTCTGATTCTTTGGGGAAGAAAACAGAGAGAAACAGAAAAGTAATGGAAATGTAAGGATTTTCAGGGAATATTGAGGGGGTTAGTACAAGAGCCAACTGCTTTATAAGCATTTGAAGCATAAGGGAAGAACAGGGTGGGGCCATTTTCACCGTCTTTTTTGAGGAAATGCTTCTGCGTCTGCCATTTTCAACTACCTTTAGCCAAAGTGGCATTTTTCAGAAGTAATTCTCTAAGATTAAAACTTTGGATTAAATAAATCATATCATAAGAATTTTATTGATTATGATCATTCCACAAGAATGTTACAGCTAACAGTTGCCGACTGCGCGGTTGAAAATTAACTTATCGACCTTTGATATGATAAATATATTAAATTTATTTTATTTTCTTTTATACTCTCGGTGTTACATATTTCAAACATTACTTAAATCGTACTTTAGTTCGGTATGAAATAAGATTAAATTGAGTTGAAAAACTATCCCACTAAAAATTTAATTTAAAATATAAAATAAAATTTAATATTTTAAATAAAAATAATAATTTAATTTAATTTATAGAAACTAAACTAAAAATTTAAAACACACAACGCGTTTTGGGATAATAGGATAATAGGTGGGGGCCACCACAAAAAAATTGCAGATAAGCCAAGTTGCCGCACCGTCAGCACGACCTACTGACGTGGCTGCTTTGACTGGAAGGTTATCAAGTTCAAATTATAATTTACCGTGACATACACGTGGCAAGTTCTTATTGGGTCCAATTTTCAAATTAGTCTCGCTAACTTCCAACTAATCCACGAGGGTTTAGTATGAACAAATTTAATTTTCCTTTTTACTTTAAAAAAAATGATTAGGTAATTAATTAATTAGCTAACTACACTC
Organism: Cucurbita pepo subsp. pepo; assembly: GCF_057944985.1. Taxonomy (NCBI): domain Eukaryota; kingdom Viridiplantae; phylum Streptophyta; class Magnoliopsida; order Cucurbitales; family Cucurbitaceae; genus Cucurbita; species Cucurbita pepo. The sequence continues at coordinate 10,566,046 of NC_141801.1, forward strand.
CATATTTATACAAATATTAAATCAATTTTAGAAATAGAATTATTTTCAACATGTATTTGACAAAATGTTTATATTTAATTTGAATGTTTTAATTTAATTTAATTATCATTTATTATTATTATATGAATTATCCCTAATATTTTGTTTATACTTACTAAACTACCATACTCTCGAGTGAAAAATGAATCTCGAGATTTAAATAAAAAGGTAAATATTTTAATCGCTGAATTTTTTAAATATTAGTCAATCAAATCAATAGAATTATCGATAAATAATTATATACATTAGATTAAAATAAAATGAAAAATAGTATTGATAATTTTGAAATAATGAGAGGAATAATTATATGTATTAGTGGGAAATTGGAAAGTGTTATAAAAAGAACAATAATTGATATAATGAATTTGGTGATGATTTTTGTGGGTAAGTTCAACAATGGCGGTTGTTAAAGGATTATTTATTTATTTATTTATTTATTTATAACCTTTATTTGGTTGCCTAGGCTGCCGCCCCCTCTAATGCAATATTGCAATATCCACAATTAGAATTTAAAATTAATTTAATGCTTTTTTAATTTTATTTTGAAAAATAAATAAATAAAATTTTAGTCCTAACACAATAGCCATGCCCATACGTAGGTTTATATTTCATAAAATCAGAATATTACATCTCAAATTTGCAATAATTTAAAAATATAAATAAATAAATATATATATATATATATATATATATATATATATATATATATATATATATAATTTTGTTGTTTAAAAATAGCTACTAAGGTCAACATTCCATCTATATTTTAATATAATAATTACATGAGTCTGGTTTATTTTTTCCAGCATTTAATTTGAAAAAATAATAATAATAATTACAAATTTTAAATGATACTTAAACATCCATTTTTTACATTATTACAATCACTATAATACAAATAATATAAGTGAACGTATAAACCAAATTAATTAAAATATTTATTTACAAAATGACATTTTTTGAACGTCACAAAAAAATATATATTATGAAGATGACGACATTTCATCATAGTAATCATTATAACGTAAAAAAATAATTAAAAATAAACATTAATTAACGTCATGCTCCAATTTTGATACATAAGTCAGTTACATTGATTTCTACCCATCAATTTTTTAAAATATATTTTAAATAATTTTATAATTAAACTTTGATGGTTTATAATTATCAATTTTTTTTTTTTTTTTTTGGGAAAAGAGAGAAATGCGTGCTTCAGCAGCCACCTAAGAAAGTGGGCCCCACTTCCTTATCCATATAATAATAAATAATATTATATTTATTTTTACTATTAATTTACCCTTCTACTATATGGGCTGGGCCCATTACCTTTACTTTATTCCCTCAAGCCCAACTCGTGTCCATATCTCAAATCACATTTTTTACTTAAACCAACAAATAAATAAAAATAAAATTTTCCTCTTAATAATAATAATAATAAAATATATATATTTTATGTGAAAATGGATAATGATTATGATATGTCACGATCATTGATTATTAAAACAAACAAACCATTAATTTTGGAAATTATCTTATAACCCAAATAAATAAATAAATAAATATTTATTTATTTATTGTAGAAAGCATATAATAATGAAAAAGTAGACCATGAAAGGACCACAAAGGGCCTTCTAATATTCGATACCACACGCAACTTGTTACCATCTTAACTATCCTTCACCCTTACTCTAAAATATCATCAATTATTAGCATATACTTTTCTCCCTTTATTTTTTGCTTTCAAAAATCATATAATAATTGACCGAGGACGTGTTAGCATGGAAATTAATTAATAATGTGGATCAATATTAGGTACGAGAAATTGAGGTTACAACAAACATTTTTTCTATGTTTATACGCACAGGATTTGTGGACTATTCATTTTTTTCGACGAAATTAATGTCTGAAATATTTTTAAGAACGTTCATCAAAATTTAAATAATAACCGTACGTATAACAGTTAAGCTTATCAACTGCCTACCTTCTCACCTAACTCGAAGAATAAGTTCGGTTCTTTACCCAAACGCTAAAAATGGAGGTGTGATATGGGTTTGGGTATGGTCCAACTCCCTCTCTTAAAAGCTCTTTTAATTTTTTATTTTTAATATTGGGCTCTTCAATTTTGACTAAAATAAAATAAAAAATTAAAAGTTTTTAATTTAATTTTATAAAATAATTACCCACTAATTATTTTATTATGAAAAAGTAAAAAGGGTTTTTTTTTTTTTTTTTCTTTTCCAAAAACAACTTTATTCATATAAATCTTTTGTTAATGAGTTATCTCTTTTAGTAATTTTCAATTATGGAAATGGATAAATATATATTTTTTAATATAAAACGGGGAGAGAATTAAATTAAAGGGGACCCACGTGTCATTGTCTGAGTGGAGCCATATGTCAACGTGCAATTGATTAATAGAGAAGCTGTCATGTGGCTTTCGAAACAACTAAATTTGGGATCGCCTTTCTTTGATATGTAGTAATGGATAAGAAGAAAAACATTTCAGCGTCATTCCTACTCATGCAACCTAAAAAAAAGAGTTGAAAATCCTTACGCCTACTTGATGTGATATTACAATAATACCCTTACTTTTCGGTTATTTATTCAGTGTTCGAGAGTATATTTAGAGACGATCAAAGCGTATATCATTACATATGTGAATCTATTAATATCCGTGTTTTTACTTCCTTTATATATATTTAGTGCAATCTAATCTAGCAGTCAACGTTTCGATCGAGCGTATAACTTATATTCAATGAATGTTCTTTTACGAGTCTATTAAATGAGATATGGATGAAAGCTCGAGCTTAATTTGACTAGGAGTAATGGATGATGATGATGTTTGAAACTTTATACACATATTTTTTTTTTTAAAATGAAAATTTATCGATATGGATATGATTAGTCGATCAATATAGTATGAGATATGTTATGTGTCGCTTTCAATAACTGATTGTTTGAGATAAACACGTTCTTTTTGGTTGTTGTTCGACATAATTAAGGTCGAACAAAATATCCATACAGTAAATATTTATCTATATGAATTCAGTTAGTTGATTAATATGATAGAGATATGTCATTTGTCTCTTTCAACGACTCGTTATGCATCCATGATTTTGTTCCGTTCGTTAGTATTCTATGACATAATCAATATACTACTTAAATCGGTCTCGAAGAAAAATAGAAATTTATAAATTAGTATAAATATTTAAAATATAAATAGCATATAAACAATAAAAAATTAATTCCATATGAGAAAGAGAAATTAATACGTGGAAATATATATATATATATATATATATTTGCTTAAATTAAATTCCTTTATATTACGCATAAAATAAAATTAAAATAAGAAATTATTTTATTTTTTTAATTGCAGTTTCTAAATATCTGATGTTATTATATTAATTTATATAAAATATAGTGAATGAATTACGAAACTTTTTCATTGACGGGCCCATAACCGTCCACGACGACAATTTAAGCCCACAAATTCGTTCTCATTAAAGCCCATTGGGCTTAGATTTTATGGCCCAACTAAGTAGAAGACAAAGCCTATGCCTTAGCTATTGGGCTTGAATGTAAGCCCATCATCCAACATTATTTTATTATAATAATTTATTTATTTAAATACCCGTCCACTTTGAGCATAATGTTTCATGACTTTGCTGAGCTTCTCCAAAAAGCCTCATATCAATGGAGACAGTATTAATTGATTATAAACTAATGATCATTCTCTAAATGAGCCGAGGTGGGACTTTTATCATCCAACAAACACGAACAAATAAAATACGACCATTTTACAAGTTTAGTTCATTTCGATTCAAATGGCGGCACAACGAACACGAGAGATCTAGTCAAAATGGGTAGCGAGCAAGAGACCAAAAATACAATGCACAAATGGTCGATGAGACTTAAGTGACCGTACAAGCATCATGATAAGAGACTTAGATTCACAGGTTCGAAAGAATACGGTACATTTATTCATCGTAAACTATGTAACAAATCTCGACATAGAACTCAAATTGTACGTGTACCGCTCCCGTGATCTGAAGTAGGGGGACAGTCCAAGTGGGATCCAAGAGGAGAGAGAAAGAGAGAGATGGGACCAAGTTTAGAGAGAGAAAAAACAAAGAAAATATTTGGAAGAAAGTGAGATAATGTAATGTTTTGGAAGGAGAGGGTCCCTCTCATGTTCTTCCATCCAACCATACACACACCCCTTGCGAGTGATTAACAAACCCCAAACGTAGCCTTATTCTTTATCATTAATAATTTCCCCCTTTTTTTTATTTTCAAACAAAATTATTTTTATATTTTTTATAATTTATATTCAAAATTCCAGCTTGGAAAATGTAAAATTAGGGTTTGTATGACTTCCCATGTTCCACACACGTTTCAAGACAAAACGCCGCCTCAACCTTTTTTTCTTATTTATTTATTTATTTTTCTCTAATTTTTTATAATTTACAATATCATATATTATAAATTATATAATATTGTAAAATAATAATTACATAAAAATATATGTTTATAAATTAATTAATTAATAATAGTTTATATTAGTTAACTATAACTAATTTTATAATTTAATATTTTGAATAATTGTTTAAATTAATTTGAGTAAATCAAACCCTTAATTCAATTTAACTCATTAGTAAATTTTAATTTCGGCTCTATGGTTTTAGAAAATAAAAAATTAATACATTATGTGTTTTTCGAGGAACAGTCTAGATGATAACTAGCTTACGTGTCAGGTTAGCGGAAAAAAGCCAAAGTTTTGTGGGTCCCACACCTGATTTCGAGATCGATGATTTGGCAATATATTTAAACACACTAAAAAGAGGAAAAAAAAAAAAACTGAAAAAACTAAAAAAAAAAAAATGTTTTTATTTTAGATCGACCTTAAATTTAAAAATGTTTTTATTTTTATTTTGAGTTTATAAATTTTAATTTTTTTTAATTAGTTTTCAGTTAATTAATTAAGAAATTATGACGTGAAATTTTATAATTAATTTCAAAACTAATTTAATTTAATTATTTCAAATGATTTAATAGAAAACTAACACAAATGATAAAAACAAAAAGTCTTGAAATTTATGAATAAAAATAAATAAATTTTTAACTCAAAAATCAAATAGGTAAAATTGTAATTTTCTTAGACCAAAAAAGATATTTTCCCATAACATTCTAGTACAGAAAAATAGAATCCTCCCGAAATGTCTGAATTAATAAAAACACTTTTAATTTTGAGCCTTCCCTTAAAAAAATATACCTTTCCATTTTTTTAATTTTTAATAATACCCTTAAACTCTAAAAAAAAAAAATATTTTTAAAATTTTAAAAATATTATTAAACTTTTAATTAAAAAAAAAAAAAAAAAAAAAACTTAAAAGGAATGGGTATGGAAATGGCGTTGAATTGGCCCTTTCTCTCTGGCAGCAGTAAATGCTATTTCCCTTAAGTCCCTAATGTTCTTTCATCCAATGCAAATAAAATGTCAAAACATTCCTGTCACACTCTCAACTATTCCTCTCCCATGCTTATCATATAATATATATATATATATATATTATATTTTTCGTCTACGAACACCTCTTATCTTACTATAATATCTCTCTCGAGACCAGGACCGTTCATCACGACAACTACAACGTATTTAACTAAGTAAGTTTATGGAGTTGGATTCAAAATTTAACCTTATTTTAAAAGAAATATATATATATATATATATATATATATATATATAAAAAGGAGAAATTCAAAATTTTGAATTGGGGTCTGTGTAACAGAATGCCACTCATTCAAATTTCTGGCTCTTGTCTTCTTAAGTTTTGTTCTTTTCTTTGTCTTGAAAGGCACGTGAATGTCTCTCATTTATTAACCCTAGGCCCAGCTTCCCTTCCCTTCCCTTTATAATTCCCTTCACCATTGCATCTCCTCCTTTGGGTTTTCTCTTCTCCTTATCCGCCATGGCTCCGCCTTATCGAGACTCGTTTCCCTCCAATCACGACGATCTTCTTCGCTACTCTTCCTCCTCCGATCGTCATCTCTTCTTCCCTACCACCCCGCTCGACTCTTCTCCCTCCTCTCCGCTTTCTTTCCCGCTCTTTCCCGATCTCCATCGTTCCAACCCTGATCATCCTCACTCGTTAGGGTTCCATCACCAGGTATGACTTGTTAGTCACCCCACTCAGGGGCGACTATCAAGAAGAGTGTGTAACTCGTGATTTAAAATTCTTCGTATATTTGAATTGATAATCGAAAAGGGGTTTGAAATTTCCAACATCCCTACAAATTGGAAGAAACCCTTAATTGTTTTTGTCTTGTTTTTTAAATTTTTTTGTTCTTAGGAGGATGATCAAGTTGATGAAAGCAATCAAGAAGTGGAAACTGGCCTAAGCTTTACAATTTGGAAGAGTGAAACTTCAAGCAATGATCATAACCATAACGATTCGGTCAAGTGGTCGTCTTCTTCCTCTTCTTCGTCTTCCAAGATCAGGTTGGTTATAAATTATAACCAAACCGAGACACCCACCAAGACGATCGATGCCCACCGGAATTTCCAAGATCTCAACCCGATGCCACCGTCACCGTCACCGTCACCATCCCCGTCTGATCAGACCATCAAACGAAACACGTTAAACGACGGCGGTGGCGCAATTATCAGAACCTGTTCCGATTGCAACACCACAAAAACTCCCCTTTGGAGAAGCGGCCCAAGAGGTCCCAAGGTAAATTCATTATATATATATATATATATATATATATATATATTTGTTGGATTGCAAAATTGAATGAATTTCTAGGGTTTATAAAATTTGGAGTTATATAATATAATACCAATTGGTGCAGTCATTATGTAACGCCTGCGGAATCCGGCAGAGAAAAGCAAGACGAGCAATGGCGGAAGCGGCGAACGGCGGAAACTCGACGGCGGTAGTTTTGAAAACAAACAAGGCGATAATAAAACCAGCGGCGACAATGAAGAGAAAACACAAAGAAGTGGTCGCCACCACCACCACCACCGCCGCCGCCGCCGCCGCCGCTTCCGCCGCTGGGGGTGGAGGGAGAAGGAAGCTTTGTGTTGAAGATGTGAAAATGGGGAGGCGATTGAACGAGATTGCTTCAACTTACCAACGAGTTTTCCCGCAGGATGAAAGAGAAGCTGCCATTTTGCTTATGACTCTATCTTATGGGCTTCTTCATGGTTGAATTTTATTTTTTATTTTTAACTTATTATATGTTTTTTTTTTTTTTTTTTCTAGTTAATGCCCTTATAGTTAAATGCTGATGCATTTTGGGAATGGAAAGTTTTCAAATAATTGGAATGAAAACGTTGAGGAAATCTTGTATTTGTATTAATTAATTTCATATAATATATATTTATTAGATAAGAAATTTCGTCTCCTAATTTAAAAATGCTTCTACTAAAGAGAAATTTATACCCGTCTGTAATAAATTCTCATACAATAGAATAATTACATTATTATTATTATTATTACTGGACTTAAATAAAATTATATTTTAATGGTTTGGATTAAGGTTAAAAGAATGGAGGAATATTTGATAATTAAAAAGAAAAAGAAAAAGAAAAAGAGGGAGGGGTAAAAGTGTAAATAACATAGAGTGAAAGGGTAGAAAGGGAAAATGGTAAGAAAACAATAATTGAAGAAAGGATTGACGATGGCGATGATACACAGAGCTGGAAAAAACAGCTTTTGTTGTTCCGGTTATGTAAAGTCGTCTCCATATCACCAAATTCCGCCCTCTGCCCCTAATGGTCCTCTCATCTCTCTCTCTCTCTCTTTATTTTTAGTTATTTTTATATTTCTATATATATATTTTTTTTACTTTTAAATTTATGACTATTTAGTCCTAAAATTATAAAAAATGAGAGTTTAATGATTTAATATTTTAATGATTTAATATATGTAACGACCCAGATCCACCGCTAGCAGATATTGTCCTCTTTGTGTTTTCCTTTTTGGGCTTTAAAACACGTCTGCTCAATGTGGGACATCACAATCCACCCCATTCGAGACCCAACGTCCTTGCTGGCACTCGTTACTTTCTCCAATCGATGTGGGATCCCCTTCAAATCCACCCCGTTTAGGGCCCAACGTCTTTACTGGCACATCGCCTCGTGTCTACCCCCTTCGGGGAACAACGAAAAGGCTGACACATCATCTGATGTCTGACTAAGATACCATTTGTAACGACCTAGGCCCACCGTTAGCAGATATTGTCCTCTTGGTTTTTCCCTTTTGGGCTTCCTCTCAAGGCTTTAAAACCCGTCCTCTCAAGGCTTTAAAACCCGTCTACTAGGGCAAAGTTTCCACACCCTTATGAATGATGTTTTGTTATCCTCTCCAACCAATGTGAGACATCACAATATATATTTTTCTAAAGTATGTAGACTGAACCAACATATCTTTAAAATTGAGGGCCAAACCTGTAATTTAATCTTAATTAGAGATGAATTTGACGCACAACTTTGTTACTCGGTCACCTTATCTGTCTTGAATCGTTTACAAGAGTGAAATCTATCTCTAAAGGCTAATACTAGTACTTTGTTAAGATTATCACAAAAGAGGAACTCACGTTTGATCAGCTAGTTAGCGAGACAATAGCTTACCAAGACAATGATCAGTAGCTGGTTCGAAAGGATGATCAACCAAGCTGAGATTGAGACACGACCCATACTCCTACAGGAGGCAGCAATGAGGAATTTTTTTGCAATGGGTGAAAGCTTGATGGAGCAATGTCATGTAGCGGTAGAAAGGCTACGGGTCGTGAACTTCTATTCCTAGAGAAGAAGCAACGATGGTATTTGGAGAATTCTCATTATCAAAACACTAGCAATGAATGCGCACGTTGTTAGTATATTCACCTATGTTTGAGAGAGAGAACGAAACATTATTTATAAGTATATGAAAACTTTTTCATAATAAACGCATAATTAGGAAGTACAAAACGACTCATAATATATGTACAGATGGAAGTGAGATTGTTGGTGTTTGTTGTTGGGAAAGGCATCCTTGTACTTCAAATACACTGAAAAATAATTCAGTGCCTTCGTCAAATACCTCAACGTCCTTTTTTCTATTTATTTATTTTTTAATAACAAATAATTGTAAGTGGTCCCTTGTCCAAGACAAAAAGATGCCGACAGAATTTACAAAATAATTTGTTTTTTTAAGTAAAAAAAAAAAAAAAATAATAATATGAGACATATACATTTTAGTTCAAATAATATGACATCATATATCATGTCACGTCTTATATATATATATGTTGGTACGAAAATTAAAAGCGTAAACATAAATAAATAAATAAATAAATATATTTTTATTTATTAAGTTGATAAAATATTAATTTGACGATAAATCAACATTTTAACGTTAATTTAAACCTAATTTAATTGATTAAACAAATATAATCGGTTAAGAGGTTAGAAATTCAAATTCATTTTGGTATATATATATATATATAAATTTTTTTTATAGGAAAATAAATACATTTTAAATTTAATTTGAATATAGTTTTTATTATTTTATTTTATTCCCCAACTTATCACCATTTTGGTATAATTTAGAGAATATAAAAGGGCGGCAGCATAGTCTTAAAATTGGGGTTTTAGTATAAGGGGCGTTGCTTGGCGCGCACACGAAGACCGAGTCACATCTGTCATCGCCAAGCTACCCAATTTCGCCACTTTCAATGGCGGACCCACGAGCATCACTGTCATCTCTATCTTCACCGCCGTCTTTACCTCCCAATGATCAGCTACCCAGACGCTTCAAGGTCGTCTGGCGAGTTCTACTGATCTCCAATTTCGCCCTTTCAGGTTTATTCTATAATCTCCGCCTTCTGCATTTTCGTTTTACTCGCATTCGTGATGGGGCGTCTTTTTTTTAATCCCAATGTTGATTGTTAACCTCCCCAGATCTTCGAACTTGAAATGATTCGGAGAGATGTGAAATGGAGTTTGTGATGGAAAAAAACTGTGTGTTCAATGTTTTAGTTCTGGCACGCAAGGTGTTTGATGTAATGACTGAGTTGAATTTCTTTGTGTGGTTATGAGATATGTTGCTAATTGCTATTGCCGCGATTTCTTGGTGGAATATCCTTGTTTGTTCTGTCTAAATGCTTCTTTTCCGGCAAGATTGTTCCCCCAGTTCCAGCCACATTAGGTAACGTGGACGCTTTCTTTTATTTGGGAATATCTGAGCTTACCTTCGCTGAGACATAATAAAGATGGTATTTGTTGAGGGAAATGTATATGTACAAGCAGTCCTATTGAAGTTGTTATTCCCTGATCTTGATGTTTTAATTGAAAAGAGAAGATTGCTGAGAAAATGTGTCAATGATCTACCATGGCGTGATACTATAGCCACCATAGTATTGTTGCATATGCATAGAAGTTAGCTAGTAAGAAATTGGTCTAAGTTATTTCTTAGTTCTTCCAGGTTCTGCACCTTCTGTATGCTCCACTAATATTATTGAACTTCACTTGTTAGAGTTTGACTCTTAGCTACACACAGGGATTTCTGCTAAGATATGGAGTGATTAGCTGTATATGAGGGAGGGACATGCATTAGGATTTTCGAGTATGGTAAGCTTGAAAATTAAATTTGTGATATTCCACCGAAGATACCCGAATCAAAGGGCATAGGAATGCTTGTTCAAAGTCATGTGATCCTCCATTCGATTTAGCTATGAACCGGCAACAATTAGTTTGGGAAGATTGTTGTTAATGAGGAGAAATATTTTCATTTCTATTTATAGAACATCTCAAATCAGATACATATGTCTTACAAGATCTTTTGAATTTTCAAATTAATGTTTGAGGGGCCTTGCTTCAAGAGGAGAGAAAGAGGAAGATATAGTCTCTCCATATTCTCATTTAAGCAAGGCACAACCTTAGATGATACCTTTCTCATGTTGTCCATTGGCTCGAGTTAGTCGAGAACTAGCTTATTGATGAGGTGATAACCAAGATCAGCTATTCAACTCTCATTTCCGGATGAGCCAGGTACTTTGGCTATCTTACGTGGAGCTGAATTAGGTTTTTTCGGTGTTCTCGTTGGATTCTGGCACCGTCCTTCATCGCTTCTCTTCGAAGCAGTCATATTTCTCTTCTTTTCTTCCCAGTATTATTCTTTATCCAAGGGTACTGCAGGGATTTTAAAACATCTCAATCTCCTTGCTCTGATTCCTTCCTTGTCATAATGAGTTTTTTTTGTTGTCACTTCCTTTAGAAGTTATGCTTCCAGTTTCATTTTCAACGTGGTAACACGTTGTAAAGCTCTGGATATTGATCGGTGCATTCATTCTGTCTATGGCAAATCTTTTGAAATCTCTTCCTGAACTCTATGAAGAATATTCCATATCCAATTGTAATTTTTGAGACAGAAAGTAAATAACCTTGCGTATTTGATTCAATAGAGGCAAGGGCATATATATAGCCACTTAATGATACAACAGAATTGTTACAAAGTACTAAATCTAATAAGAGTCTCCATTCCGAGAGTTTTCTGTTCAAATGCCAAAAGCAAGTTCTCCCGTTTCTTTTGGGGCCATATTTTCCCCTGCACTTTCATTTGCTTTGAGTCTATGCAGAAAAAGTTTTGATCTCAGATCTCTCATTCGAAAGAATTCAGAGGATTTTGAACACAGACATTGTTATTGGTTCGATCGTTCGAGTCAGCTCATTTCAAAGCCTCTCTTTGGTTTTATTTACAAGATATATTCTAAATTGGAAAGCTTTTATCCTTTGTAACTTTATTTTCCAACTCCATTTGGGGTTCGTATTAAAGCTTTGTTTCTTGTTAAAAAAATTTCTAGAACTTCAGTAGGAGGAACAGTTACTGCTGCCACATGACAGCATTTAGTTGATTTTTAACTTCAGACATGTGTTTTCAACATTTATTGCTGCAACTGATGTGTGTATTTATGACCTTGCAGCCTACATGTTTGCAAGTGCAAGGAAGAAAGATTTGGGGCAAATGGAGAATGATGAAGCAGAAAAAGATTTGGGTCAACTGGAAAATGATGGAATAGAAAAATGCAGTGATAGTGAAATAATGGAAATACCCTCAACGTTTATGGTGGATACCACTGGCATAGTTACAGAGAACATCTCGGAAGATCAGCACCAAAAACCATTCCACTGGATTGTTGATGGTTGGAGAGAAAAAACAGGTTCGAGTAAAAAATGAATTGGTAGGTTAGAAGCTGATTCTTGAACGGCTCAATGTTCATCCTCTCAAAACTGATTTGATTAGAGCTCATCCAGGTAAATACGTACGTGATTTCAGGAGACTGATTCTTGTAGTGAAACCTTCGTTATCCCGGATATCTTCTTGTAGAACTTCTGCAGATTTGATTAACTGTTTAATGGCGATTTAAGTGATAATCTCTGCTCTCTAAAGTTTGATTCAATGTTTGTATTTCATATTGATTAATTGGGCTGTTGTTCATAAACTAGTTGGATCTTGTGTTTTGTGTTATATATGTGTTGTATTTGATATTTAGCTCCACTTGAGTTGGTTGTGTATATTCATTTGAAAATCACGTTTGACCGAGCCAATTCGATTTGGTTTGGTTAATCGACCGAATCAATTAATAGTGATTCCATTAGTACTAGTAACTAAATAAATTGCGTAAACAGTGTACTACACATACAACTTACATGAGGTGACACGATGGATAGAACTACAATCTACCAGGTCATACAGTAAACTTCACGTTCTAACACGAGTTCATGGTTCTCAACAAAATCCTACTAGCTCGTTTTCCCTCTTGGCCGTTGCAACCTTTTCTTTCTTCCTTTTATGTCGTTTTTTTTTCCCAGGATTTTTATTGCCACCATAAGTTGAAACACCACCACCATATGCCATTTCTGTTTTTTTTTTTTTTTTTTTTTTTTTTAATGTTTAATGTTTAAAAATATATATTTTTCCCATTAATTTTCATGAAAGTCCCTATTTTCTTGCGAGATTTAAAAAAAGAAAAAGAAATTAAGAGAAAAAAATCCGGTTTTTTTTTCAAAAGATATAAATTCCTTCACAAACCCTAAACGGTTCGACCTAAACCCTAAATCGAGCCGAATCGATTGCCACCCTTTTTAAGGATTCCGGAGCAAAACCCCTAGGAGTAGAGGGCGCTGCGAGACTGAGTTTCTACCCCCCAGCTTTCCCTCCGGAGCGATCACCCCGACGTAACAATGGTTCGGAGCATCAAAAACCTCAAGAAAGTCAAGAGAAAAAGCAAGGTTCAGTTTCTTCCAAACCCCTATCCCTTCCCTTCTTCCAACTCCGATTCTTCTATCCTATGAGCTTTGGGAGTTTTCTAACCTCTGAAAATCGTTTGTTCGTTCGCAGGGTTCGAGGAATGGGGCTGGAGCGTCTTCTTCATCGGTACCGTCAATGCCCGCAAAGGTCTGGCAACCGGGAGTGGATAAGTTGGACGAAGGAGAGGAACTTCAATGTGACCCCTCTGCATACAACTCTCTCCATGCCTTCCACATTGGTTGGCCCTGTTTGAGGTATTGTTAATTCTTTCCTTACCTGTCGTCTTTGATGTTCGAGTTCGAACGTGATGGTTGAAATTTAAGTTTAGCTCTAGATTAATCGGGAACGTAGATTTTGGTGAATTTCTCTAACCAACGTTGGAAAATCAAAGGGGTAAGTTAGATTGTCATCTGTTAATTTCGGTTTCCCAACTGTTAACTTTTTAGGATTTTCAGTCTGTTGTGACGACCGAGCTATTGATGATTGGATTTGGTATAATGTGTCGAAATTTAATATTTCTGCTTGAGAAACATGAAGTATCGTAGAAAAGCTTGGTCTCTAAGGGATGGTTGAAGCATTATTTCTCTTGAATATTAGGGAAAGTAATAGCTATCCCAGTTAGTCTATTTATATTTTTTACTCTTTTTATTTTCTAAGACTTTAATAGTCTCATTATTTAAGGATTTAGATTTACAGTTTGAATTGTTTTTATGTTTATAGCTTCGATATTGTTCGTGACTCGTTAGGCTTGGTGAGGACAGAGTTTCCACACACTGTTTATCTTGTCGCAGGGACTCAGGTGAGTTTGATTAGTGGAAGAACCTTTTATCATGTCTGAGTTGTTAATTCTTTTCCAGAATAGGACAATAGGTGTCTTTCTTATTTTGAAATATGGGATTCTGAGGACGTACTCGTTTTAATTGGGAAATGTATATTTGGTGATCTTTTCTGAGAATAAATTGGTTAAGCTAAATATTTATAAAAAAGGGACTTATGCTTTCTACTACAAGATTTTCAATGCTTTTATTGCTTTTACCAGCTCATCGTTGTTTTCAATTTAAGGCATTATTTCAAGATATTGTGGTATTTTGTTTGCAGGCTGAGAAAGCTTCATGGAATTCCATTGGAATATTTAAGATATCTAATGTGTCTGGAAAGAGACGTGAACTATTGCCCAATAAACCAGAGAAAGATGATGCTGACATGGACAGTGATAGCAGTGACAGTGATGAGGACAGTGAAGATGAGGAGGATGGTGGATCTAAGGCACCAATTTTGCAGGTATTATGTTAAATTAACAAATCCTTCGTTGCTACCTGTTTATGTATCTTACCATGATTCTAATGTGTTTATATTCACACTTTTTTCATCAACAGCTGCGTAAGGTAGCTCATGAAGGATGCATAAATCGTATACGTGCCATGCAGCAAAATCCTCATATATGTGCATCTTGGTCTGATAGTGGCCACGTTCAGGTTAGACTTGATTTATACTCTCTAATTCTGGAGCTTGTCCTTGTGTCTTGTAATGCTTCAAGAATGATTGCATGTACCTTTGAGTTTATTTATTTTTGCAGGGAGAGTGTCAATTCTATCTCATTCTTATTTCATGCAAAATTTCCTATGCTTTTGGACTGAACAAAAAGTTCCTATTATTTTTTGTTTTACATTTTTTTTTGGGTATGCAGATTTGGGACTTCAGTTCGCATCTCAATACTTTAGCCGAATCAGAAGCTGAAGTTAGCCAGGGAGAATCTTCAGTTTTTAATCAGGCTCCACTAATGAAGTTCAAGCACAAGGATGAAGGTTATGCTATAGACTGGAGTCCACTTGTTCCTGGAAGGCTTCTGTCTGGTATGCATTTGTCTTCTTGCCATGGAAACCAGAAAACTTGATGACTTTTCGTGGCTGTTTTCTATTCATACATTTTGTCGTCTTTGCTAGGGGACTGTAAAAATTTTATTCATTTGTGGGAGCCTTCGTCTGGCACTTCATGGAACGTCGATGCTGCTCCATTTGTTGGACATTCTGCAAGCGTTGAAGATCTGCAGGTATACTCTAATTCTGAACTATCACATTTCCTTCAAACAAATCAAATTCTGGCAACTGCTAAATTCGAGTTTATGCAGTGGAGTCCTACAGAACCTCATGTATTTGCCTCCTCTTCTGTGGATGGGAATATTGCAATATGGGATGTCCGTTCAGGGAAGTCTCCTGCCGCCTATTTTAAGGCACACAATGCAGATGTGAATGTTATTTCTTGGAACAGGTAGTTATAAGTTCGGTAACTTCTCCGTCTTTGTTTCGTTGTTCTTTGAATATGGCTTATGCAGTTATATTATGCCATTAGGCTTGCTAGCTGCATGTTGGCATCAGGCTGTGATGATGGAACGTTTTCTATTCGTGATCTCCGATTGCTTAAGGTAAGCCTTTTAGACTCAAAGAAAACTTAAGTATAAGACACGTGTGCAGTTTACACCTTACGAGCATATGTTCCCTCCACAAACAACACGATAGAAACCACATAGCTAAGGTATATTGAAATATAAAAGATTAAGGAATTATACAATATTTACTTGCCTCTCCACAGAGCCCAACCTTTCTATTTATAAGGAACTCATTACGCAATATATCTTGCTAATCACTAAGTTATCGCTGGCAATTAAGTCTGACGCTATACCGCCCGTTTATGACTTGTCCTTCGTACCTGTAGAAAGTGTTGCTTTAACAGTTGCCATTTTCTTTCCTCTGTTATTGGCAGGAAGGTGATTCTGTAGTAGCGCATTTTGAATACCATAAACATCCCATCACGTCCATAGAATGGAGTCCACATGAAGCCTCCACACTGGCAGTGTCATCTTCCGACAACCAATTGACGTAAGTCTCAACGAGAAGTTAATGAAAAGATTATTATGTTTCTACGTCACTAAACTCGAATTGCTACTTCGATTTTTGTACCAGAATATGGGACCTCTCTTTAGAAAAGGATGAGGAAGAAGAAGCTGAGTTCAAAGCAAAAACCAAAGAACAAGTAAATGCACCTGAAGATTTACCTCCACAACTTCTATTTGTTCATCAGGTACCTCTTTGCATCTTTCCATTTTTTTTTTGTACTCTTTTTAACATAAGCATGCGTCTGTTACGTAAATCGACACGTGATGATCTCACATCTTCTGCTCACTCACCAGGGGCAAAAGGACTTGAAGGAATTACATTGGCATGCTCAGATTCCAGGGATGGTTGTGTCTACTGCTGCAGATGGTTTCAATATCCTCATGCCTTCAAACATTCAAACTACTCTTCCTTCTGATGTTGCTGCTTGAAAGTTGAGATGAACGTCCGTTTGTTTCTTTACTGCTGGAGCTGTGAGGTTGACTGTTCATGTTTTACCTAAATTTTGCCCCCACATTATAGGAGTGCCAAACTTTTTTTTTTTTTTTTCTTTTTTTTTCTCTTTTTTTCTTGTTAAGGAAAGTAAGTATGATGTGTATTATATTTACATTTAAGGTTGAATGGAATTTTGTGTTCAAATAAGTATTCCAACTTTTGTTTTCTATTCCTGTTGTTCAAAAGAAGTCTGTTTTCTCTTTGATGCTTTAATATTTCGTTAAGTCTGTGAATTCTGTGGTTTCATAGGTTCATTTGCTTATAATTTATGATCAACCAGCAGCTAAATTTTTAAATTTGTTCGATTTTGTTCCCTAAAAATTTAAATTACGTTCATAAACTTTTAAAAATCCAATTTTTTTTTTTGACGAACATATGTAGCTGTAGAGGAGACGAACTTTAAAGCAAAAAATTCAAGGTGAAGCTGACCCAATTCTCATTCTTATTGGGCTTCTCTATTTTCCTGTTCCTCGCTACAAATCTTCAAAACAAATGGCCTTAGTTTTGTTTGTCCACTCCCCATTTCTCTGCTACGGATTACGCTACGAATTAGTGAGTAACCACCATTTCTGTATTTTGTTTTCCTTCAAATATCAGTCGATTTCTTCTTCTTCTTCTCATTCTAGTGCGATTGCCAGAAATGGCCAGCTTTCTATGGAGGAAAGCAACGATTCTCTGGGACATGATCGATCCGTATAGGTCACCGAAATCGTTTGTGCCTTTGGTTACAGTTCAATATATATTGGCGCTGCCATCACCGAGCAACTCTACAAGGTAATTTCGGTAGTGTCGCGTTCAATTATTTTTCTTCTCATGCAAATTGTCGTTTTACTTAGCATGTGTGTCAATTTTGTGTCATTTTGATTCTATTCGATTGACGCCGAAACTGTGAATTAAGCCGATTGAAACATCGATGAAAGGGAAGGAGAAACGGTTCTCTACCTTATTCCTCCGTGGTCAAGTTCATAATTCCATTGTTTATATAGGAAGGAATTGATGTTCCTTGCCATTTGGGAATCTGGAAGTCATTCTGCGTGCATCCATGTCACCCATTCTAGGTTTAGGTCTAAATTTTGTTTTGAACATTGAACTTGGATGTTCATTGCGATTTGGGAATCTGGAGTTCAGAGCGTGCAATGTGGTTTAATGGTAGGGTTTTTTGGATTGTTCTTTCTTGTTGCTCTTCATACACTTCCATTTTTATGCCCTTGTACCTTCTTCAATCCTTGTAAAATGTGCAGGAGAAGTATTGGGAAGATCACCCTGGGTAAGCTCTACCTTCAATGAAACCATAGTTTTAGAAGTGAAAGCTCAAGCACTCGCCATTCTCCTCCTGATTCATACTGGAAACATGGTATGCTAATCTAATTCATCTTAGTGCTTTTCATGGTTGAAACTCGACATCTCATTCATCCTTCATATCACAACAACGCTCTTAAAGCATGAGCGGCACAATATTGGAGGATTATCCTCAAGCCAACCTCTATCAGATATTGTCCTCTTTGGACTTTCCCTTTCGAGGGAGAAGTTTCCACACCCTTTGGTTTATTCTCCTCCGCAATCGACGTGGGATCTAAAACTATATGCAAGAGATTGTTCAACCTTCATATCTCAACAAGGCTTTTAAAGCATAAGTAGCACAATATTCGAGGGTTATCCCCAAGCCCACTGCTAGTAGATATTGTCCTCGCATTTGTTAGGGAGAGGTTTCTACACCCTTCAAAGAATGTTTCGTTCTTCTCCTAACCGATGTTGGATCTAACACTATCTGCAAGAGATTGTTAGACTTGTAAAGAAACAGATCCTAGTTACTCCGTGTCCTAGATCTGTAGGTTAAGAAATCTAGGCTGAGAGGCACTGCCATATTGATGACCCACAAGGGTTAGATAGCCCGTTTAGATTATGAGTTTCTAGATTTGGGTTTGGTTTCATACCTGATATTTCACTTGACAAAAGTATTGCTAAATTCTGGTTGATGAGAAGAACACAAATTTTATTCGTATTCTTAATTTAGTTAAGTTCTTTGATATGAACGTCTGGCTTACATAAAAAGTAGTTTCCATGGGGGAAAAAATACCAGTCTGTAGCTTCCATATCTGTTTTGGCTGATGATTTTACAGTTCAAACATTAGTGGCACATAATATTCTCTGTTTTTAGAACAAAGTATTTAGGCTCTGCCAAATATGGTTCTTTTTAACCTCTCTCTCTCCCCCATATATGGCTATGGTTTAATGGCGCCTTCAGCCTTCTCCCTCTTTCTCTCTCACCTCCTCTTCCCATCTTCCCATCTTTCCATCTCTCTAGCAACGGCCAAATAAGAGGGAATATGGCAACGTATGGAACAATCCCGACGGAGCCAGTCCCTTTATCGAACCTGCATTCCACTTCTCGTGCAAGAGAGCGCATTGCGTCGTGCCTCGGCACGCAAAGGCCATGGATGGAGATGATCCAGCTTCAAGACCTGACCTTCCCCGCATCCTCTAAGCAGCTAATCAACAGAATTAAGAACAATGCAGAGTTCTTCTGGACCAATTACATTCTCATCATATTATTCATCCTCTTTCTAAGTTTGCTATGGCAACCCATTTCATTTATGGTCTTCATCATCTCATTGTTGGCTTGGCTGTACTTATATTTCTTACACGATGAACCCTTTGTGATTCGAGGCAGGGCGGTCGACGATCGATTGGTGATGGTGGTCTTAACTTTAATCACCGTTGCATTGCTTTTCTTTACACATGCAACTAAAAACATTATAATTTCTATGTCCATTGGGGTGGTGGTGGTGTTTGTGCATGGAGCATTGAAAGGAAGTGAGGATATTTTCTCTTTGGATGAAGAAGGTTTATCAGAATGTGCAGGTGGAAGAGGTGTCATCAAGATGCCTCTCAAGCACGCTGCCTCCGCTTCTTTCTCCCTATCATAGAAAAAACAAACAAACAGCGCTTTATTTTATGGCTCTTGATGTTCTAAAACGGAAAAGAGTTTGAGTTTCATGTTTTTCCTTGTAAATTTTGTTGTTATTGTTCATAATTCACTCCCTGGTTTTCATTGTCCATTAGCTTTGCTTGCTTTGATTAAAATCTCTGTATTTTTTTTAACATCTTGGAACATACCCTTCGTGTAAGAACCTCAGCCTATCGTTAGTAGATATTGTATTTTTTGGGCTCTCTTCTAAGTTTCTCTTCAAAATTTTTAAAACGCATCAATTAGGGAGAGATTTTCACACATTTATAAAGAATGTTACATTTTCCTTATTTATTAGAAAATTAAAAGCGTCTTGAAAAGGGTTTGAGTTATAATTTATATGCTTATAACTCATACTCATGAACCTTGAAACAAACGAGCCATAAAGAGGTGTTTGGGTTAGGTGTTGAATTTTGCGGGTTTGGTTTAAGAATTAGAATCCATATTTGTCTATTGGGTTTCTCAAATTTAGCGTTTAATAGGTGAACGATAGTATCCCAAACCTATTCTCTCAAACCCATTCATTTACATAACTTTTTAAAACACGAGCTATCCAAACTATTATTCTAATTAACAAGCTTCTTAATTCTCAGGTCGAAAATCTCGACTCACCCACTAGAAAAGTAATGATGCTTTCCAAAGGCACTTTATTTCTTTCTTTTTTTTTTTCTTTTCGGTGTTTAACTTTGTGTAGAATCAATTGAAGTGGAAAAAAAAAAACGATTCCCCCACAGAAGTTGGAAAGTATAGTGGATTGGACCTCTCCATCCCACCAGCCATATTCGCCGCCGTCAACCTCCACCTTCCGACCACTTACTCCGCCGCCACATCTCATTCTTCATTCCATTCTTCTACCTTTTCTTTCATTTTGATTCTCTCGGTTCTATACCTCTTATTTTGGATCATTTGAATTTTATATGAGAAAATTGTATTTAATTCTCTGAAAAATAAGAGGATTTTTGTCTAAATTTTCGAGATGATGTGACCCAAATATATTTAATCATAATTTTAAAAAATAAAATCGAGAAATAATTCTCCGTTGAACCCGATCTTCATAGGGAACGAAGCTTACAATGCTTGTAGAGTGTCTTTTCTTTGAAGAAACTTTAAAATGATGATATGGGTCATAAAGAATTGATATAAGATTCATATTATCATAATCCCTTTATCTTAAATTCTTAATTAAGCGTTGATCAAAATGATGTCAAAGGAATTTTTAATTTTATTTTATTTTATGTAAAATCGGCCTAAATCATCTCGGAAATTGTGATCCAAATTCAAAAAAAAAAATAAAAATAAAAATAAAATAATGATGATCCATTAATTTCTCTGCGGAAGCTTTTAAACATTACAGAGCCATTGAAATTCCGAAATCGTCTTTATTAACATGCACCAAACACTTCAGTTTCTTCTCTAATGGAGGAACCTCCGGTAATTTCTTCCGCCCAATCACACGGCGGCGATACAATGAACCACTCTGAATTCACACACCGGCGAGATTACCTGCAGTAACAGCCTTGCTGTGTGTTCTTGCTTCACCTCCATGCCCTCCTTCTCCACCAACACGGCGGCGACGATTTTCTCATACCCTTCACCGCCGCCGGAGACGTACGCTATCACCGCCGCCTGTACCGGCCCCATACTCGGATTATACGCCGCCGATTCCATGTACGGTCCTTTGTAAATTCGTCCATCAGCGTCCATCACCGCAACTCCTGAAGGACATTTACTGTACGGCGCGTGGGACACATTCGCAGCGTTTAGGGCGGCGCGTTGGAGTTTCTCCCAATCGCCATTATGATTACCGGCGGATTCGTCCGGCAGGGAAAGGCCGTTAAATCGAGGTTCGAGAATCAACGGAATGCTCTTATCAAGAAGGTCATCGGGGCCAAATCGATGGGGGAGAAGTTCGGGGAGAGGAACGTAATCGTTCGATTTGGAACAGGATTCGATTGAGGAGACGAAGATTTTGATCTCGGCAGCGGCGCGAACTTCTTGAAGAAATTGGCGGCAATGGCCACACGGCGCGGCAGAGACGGCAAGGAAATTGAGGCGAGATTCGTCGTTGAGAGCGAGATTCATGACGAGGAATTGTTCGGCGTGAACAGAGTGATGAAGAGGAAGGCCAGGGAATTCAAGATTCACTCCAAAGAACACTCTGCCGGAGGATCCAAGTCCGACGGCGCCGACGTGGAATTTAGAGATCGGCGGCCGGGCTAAGCCCTGCGCCGATTCTACCAGAGATGGAAGAAGCTGAGGGATTGCGATGCCTGATTTTTTCGCCATGGATTCCGCTTCTGGTGCTTCGATTACGAATCTAGGTCCGTCCATTGCCGGCGAAAATGGCGGCGGCGGTGACGGAGAGGAGGAATAAGAGCTGGTCGGAGTAAGGGGCGGAACTGATGAGAGCGAATAGAAGATGAGAATATAAATAGATTTTTATTTTGGATTTTAAATTATTATTATTATTATTATTAGAGTCGATGGACGAAAATTCATAGAAGGAACTAATTATTTATTTATTTCAGAAAATTGATTTTTTTTTTTAATAAAAAACAATTATTCCCAAAAGAATTGGAATTAAATAATTTGAACATTTTAAAATATTTAATTTGTCTGATAATAATGTAATGTAAATTTCATATGAAAATAAATAAATTAAACTCTTAATTTTAATTTTTGAAAACGATTATTTTTAATCCTAGTTGGAGATAGGTTGTTAGCATTGTAACTTAGCTATATTTACCTACCCAGTAATGGATCCTTCGTGTAAATGAGATCCATTTTTTACCATTCTTTTTAATCTTTTTCTTTTCTTTTTTTAAATAAGGATAATTATTGAGCAACTACAAATCAACCATAATTTTTGGTTGAATCATTATTTTTTATGGGAAAAAAACAACTTAATCATTAAGCATTAACCGCCCATCACAAACTAATAAAATTTTTATTTTCAGCTATATAAAATTACAATATTAATAAGGAAATTATACTGATGATTTAATAAATGATTTTCTCTATTTCAAAGAGAATAAAAAATATAAGATTAACAACCCTACATACATCATTTGTGCAGTGCATACAGCTCCCCAATGGAATTCATTCGAGTAGGATGGATTGATGGTTGTCATAATACACCTACCGTCAATCATTTGATCTATAAGATGCTTCCAAATAATTCAAAATAATTGGACTTCTCCCATTGGTTCACTTCAAAAATTAGCAGGAACTCTAATTGTTAGATCTCTCTTAATATTATAAACATAATGTCATTATTTATTTTAAATTATCGTGCATAGGTGTTTTAGTTGTAACTCTTGTGTAGTTACTCGAGAGAAATGGAAGAGAATCAT
Source organism: Cucurbita pepo subsp. pepo (assembly GCF_057944985.1). Taxonomy (NCBI): domain Eukaryota; kingdom Viridiplantae; phylum Streptophyta; class Magnoliopsida; order Cucurbitales; family Cucurbitaceae; genus Cucurbita; species Cucurbita pepo. Next base: position 10,589,090 of record NC_141801.1, read on the forward strand.
AACCTATTTATGTGAAATCCTTGAGGATTCAAGCATCTAAAGATGTGTTTGTATCTGTAAATTTGTACATTTTTTTTAATTAATATTCTTGTGATACTAAATTGAATATATACCAATTTCAACATAGTTCAACACATATAATATTATACGTTAATTAAAAGATTACAAGATAAAACAACATACATAAGCATTCAATTGAAGGGAAAATGGGGAGCGTTTGGATGTGGGGTAAACTCAAATCCACCCATGTTTATACCGAACAGAGATATTCTGGATTTGCGCATTCTTATAGGCGGCGCAGGCGACGAGATACACGAAAATCAGAACCACCACCGCGACGATGAGAACGGCGTTTGCCTTCCGCCACTCCTGGCGGAGGTTTCCGAGCAGCCCTGCCTTGCAGCCGCTGCAATCGTAACAGAGTCGGGTCCTCTCGTTGCTCCACATCAAGCAATCCGGGTCGGACGTCGGGTTGTCCGGGTTTATCCATGTCGTCGGGGTCTCGTAAGTGTATCCGCACGCCGGCGGCGGTTTGCAGCAGCCTGACTGTTGACATTTAGAGGAAAATGGATGAGATGAAATCGGATTAGGTTTTATTGGATTTATTCGATGAAATCGTTAGGGTTTTGGATTGTTGTTCTGCTTTTGTGATTCGAATAATGTTCTGCTTTTGGTGTCTAAATGGGGTGAGATTCCTTGAAAAGCATTGTTTCTAATTCCACTTCCGAGATTCGATCGAACCTTCTTCATCTTCATCTTCATCTTCACCTTCATCTTCATCCCAAACTCCCTTTTCTTTCTGTGTCTCGGAGTTTCCATTTCCATGTCCCCTTCACAGATTCCGTGAAACCAGTTCTTCACGGATTTATCTCTCTCAATTAATTACAGTTTTGGAAACATAACTTAGCTAATGTTTTTGTTATTATTATTTTTTTATTTATTTTTATTTTTAGTTAAATTAATAAAAATAATTATAAACTATAATTATAATAATTAGTTATAAAGTATATCTATCTGTAATCCATTTTTATTTTTGTGAGTTGTTAGTCGTATATTTTATCTTATCTACAAAGATTTAGTTAGATATATTTTTTTTTCTTATCTTTATTTTTATGTATTAGTTGACAGTTTGTATCTTATTTAAACGTTCTAAACTAAGATTATACCTTCGATCCCAATTCTATTTCTCATTCTTAACATACTAACACGGGTTCGTGAGTTGGTCGAGTTGGGTCTAGGTCTAGTTATTTTTTAAGCTGAGTCTAATTGTTTGAGATTCAAACAATTTTTTATTAAATAACGAATTCAACTATAAATTTTTTAAATTGAGATTATTAGAATGTTCTAGTCATTTAATTTTTTAAATAAAAATAAAATGGTGGCTAGTGAAATATTTATTTATTTATTTTCATCTAAAAATTATACATGATAGTGTTATTTATTTATTTTTATATGTTCAAAAGTTAATATTTGTTTTAGACAAGGAATTAATTTAGTAGTACTCTTGTCTCAAATATATTATAAAGAATAATGGTTAAAAATAAGGGTAATTCATTTTAATAATAATAAATAAATAAAAACTTGCCTGAAGTGGGGAAATATCCGCCGCGAAAAACTGGTGGGCCGAGGAAAACTGCCGGTCCAGCTTCGGACAGACATCGGAAACAGCCAAACAGGTACGCACGTTCTGCCAGCTTCCGGAGCTAGTGACGTGGTTTCGGAGCCATGAGGAGTAACCGTCGAGGCGATACTCCTGGAACCGGGTACCGGCGACGGGATGGCTGCCGTCGGGGCGGGTGACGGTGAAGGCGATGACAAGGAGAATGAGAAGGAGGAGGATGAGGAGGGCCATGCAGAAGAGGTAGACAGCCAAGAAACCAGGGCGGTTGCAGTAGGCGCCGACGAAGCCGACAAGAGAGACGAGGAGGAGGAGGCCACCGAGAACCACAACCGGCCACCGGAGAAGCTGGACACACTCGTTGTCGGGCTTAGAGGCAAGCCAGATTCCGGCGGCTATGACGGGGATGGAACTTAGGAAGATTACGAAGTTCAGAATCGCTGTTATGCGGTTGCTTACCGCCATGATCGCTTTAGAGATAGGGCCGACAAGGTTTGGTGGGAAAGAGGTGGAGGATTGAAATGGCTCAAACCAAAATGGGTGAGTTTTTATAAGAACAGAATCTATTTTTATTTTTTTAAAATACAACACACTTTTCCATCATTTTTCTTTTTTCTTTTTTACGTATAGTTGTCAATAGCACAGTTCTAAAACGCGTCTACCACATTCTTATAACATATGTTTCATTCCACAATCCACCCATTTGGAGGTCCAACATCCTTGTTGTCACACCGTCTGATGTTTAACTCTTATAATATTTGTAACAATCCAAACTCATTGTTAGTAGATATTGTCCACAATCCAAACTCATTGTTAGTAGATATTGTCCGCTTTACGTATCATCATGAGGCTAGCTTGTGCTATTACATAGTATAAATATATACTGTAGGATAATATTCGATTTTTTTTTTGTAAAATTGATATAGATGTTCCTAATATTGTTTTTAGTATAATAATAGTGAAAAATTTAGTCACTCGATGTGATTTTAGAGGGTAGAATTTTATATGATTTGATAGTTTTTTGAAAAATATTTTATGTATAAAGACTATAATTTTATATAGTCTTAAAATTATAGATATAAAATTTGTAATTTAATTGCATTAAAAAAAACTCATCACAAACCGCCCATAGTGCATGGCGATGTCACGTGCCATTGCCGTCGGCTACAGACCCCAAAAAAGGTGAACCCGCGGTTTAGCCGAAACCGGAATTGTTTCGAACAAATTGCCTCGTGAAAATTAATAGTCCTTTCCGGTTCGGTCAAATGAGTTTTCCCAATAAGCTCGAACCGTCGTGGCCGTCCACGTGTAGAGCTTTTGTTGCTCGAATATGACTTCAACACGTGTTGAGTTTTTATTGGTTTATCGTGGGCTTCGAAATTCGTTCGCGTTAAATTTTAGCCTATCGAAAACATTTTAAATAACATTTAAAAAAAAGCGTGAGAATCTTTTTTTTTTTTTTTTTTAATTAAAATTTTTATTTTTGTCTTTTGAACTTAATTATCCGAAAAAGGCTTTGTAATATATATATTTTTTAATAACTAGTGAATGTGAAGATTCATAATATTTGAATTATGTCTAAGCTAACAAAAAAAAATAAAAAAATTCAATTACTAGTTTATTTGAATTACGAATTTGGCCTTTAAATTTAGATAGTAATATCAATTAAAAAAATGGTAAATAACAAGCTAGTGGGCGGACAGGTATATTATTTTAGTTTAATCGATCCAATTTATGTGACCAATGACAATTTACGAGACTGGCATTAAAGAAGGCATGAGCTGACTCCACGAGTCAAATTGAAAGCCAAACGAATTAGACACCAAACTTGTGAATTGTTTCTAAGTAACGGGTACAAAACTAGTTTTCCTTCCAATCGGCTGATCGAAAATAGACCATCATTCTTCGTTCCTTCTTCTATGGGACCTTATATCGTTGCCCGACATGTATCGATTTGCTATAGACATCAATAACATAAATATATATGATGAGAAGAGAGCCAACAAAACTTTGTAAAGTATGCGTTTATAATATGGCATATGAGTTTATAAGGAAACTTACGTGAGATTGGAAAAAGATAAAGAAAAGGAAAAGAATCTTTTTTATTAAGCATATAATTAAAATTGACCTAACGTAGAAATAGGGTCTACTTTTTGATAGTCCTCGGAGCTTTTTTATTAAGTTAAAAGGCTCGTTTTCAAAATTTACTTCATTTAGAACTTATATTTAAAGCAGACAATATTATATCTTTATGGTTTTTAACATTTATAAATCTACCGTGAATTTGTTACCCACCAGTACAAATCCGTTTAGTCATACTTCAATAAATTACAAACTAATCCATATTTGGCTATTTAACATTTATGGCAATAATTATGAATTAAAATTATTTAATACTTTAGGAACATTTTTAATATTTGTTGAATATATATATAAATATGAAATTGATCTATAAAAGGGAGGGACCAAACTCAGATTCACACGTCTATTGCGTAGCGCGCGTACAGATCGCATTTTTCTTCTCCACCGTCACCGATGTAATTCATTCCAACTTCCAGGGGTACTTTCGTACTTTCCTGTTTCGTCACTTGCTCCGTTGGCCGATCACTTCACTGAACAAATAAAATTTGTAAATAAACAACGAGGAACATAAACCACCTTTTCGTCCCCCCGCCTTTCTTCATCCTCTTAAGCCCACTCGGAGACGGAGGCCACCGCCACCGCCACCGCCACCGCCACCGCGCCGGCTGCTGTTTCCCTTCTTACTCGTTTCTGCAATGAGGTTACCGTCCTCTGCAATTCTTGTCCTCTTGCTATATTTTCACCTTCTTCTTTGCTTCGCTACTTTCCCTTCCCTTTCCATCTCCATCTTAACCGTCACTAAATCCGACTTGGTGTTCGGCGAGATCAATGCTACTTTCGATTCTAACTCCTCGAGATCCGCCAATGACGACCATAGTTTTGCTGATATAATCGATCAGGCTCTCGAGAGGGAATTCATTGAGAATGGGCAGAGTGATCAAGGTTTGTTGATCTGCCTTCCACTTCTCTTTTACTTGCATTCTATGTTGTTTTAGGGTTTGTAAGCTCCCTTGTTGGGCTGGGATTCCGTAATTTGCGGAATGCGTTTGTGTTCTTTCAATTCTTTGATTCTTGAACATTGATGCCAGTTTTTCTTCTTTCCTTTGATTTTTTCGGTTTCTGGTTAGTTCTTGTTCGTGCCTCTGTCCCGTATTCTTTTACGTTTACTTTTTATGTTTGTTTCCACCTGTTCCAGTTACTCGTCAGGTGTTCTTACCTCGAGAGCTGTTTTACGTTAGTAATTTGGTTTGGTATTGGGAGTTTGTTGGAACTCATGTTCTGCATGCTACTTTGATGCCCCCTCGGTCTCCGGAAATGTGGAAAGTTGGTTAGCAGGAATTGAACTGGAAAGAGCTTTTGATGCACTATGGTCTTGGAAAATTATATAATAATTTAATAAATTCCATCACATTCCCGTATTCCTTTTGGCCTATTCTTGAGAAATTAACTATGGCTTCATTAAATTTATTGAGAGTATCCATGTTTTTCACTTTCCCTTGCAGCCGCGGATGCTGGCAGCTTCAACAACAGCGTAGCTGATAAGCAGGTTAGGTTGACGTTTTTCCTGGTCACTGCCGGTCTTTTCTTTCTACGAACTTTTAATAGTAGAAAATCTAAATAATAGAACCCAGAAGGCAAACCAACCTGCTCTTTCTGTTCAATATGTGTCCTTTTAGTTAATTCAAATTTCCATTTGAACACGACAAGATTCCTCTGAATTCAAGCCATCAGATTTAAGTTCTCTGATGGGGTATTATCATCCTCTTGCGTCCCTCTCATTTTAACCAATGATTACTATGAGTATTTTTAGGAACAAATTATCATGCCGTAGGAATGACAAAGGTGTTCAGTAATGTACTCCCAATGTTATCCTTTACTGGTCTTTTTAGCTGAAATGAACGTGTTTCCATTTGTCAGGCAGTTTTGGAGACTGTTGCCAGAGTTAAGTCAAAGAAGAACGAATCGAAAGAGGAGAAGTATGTTCTTCTTCTTCCAGTTCATGTATACAAAGCTTGTTTTTCATAGGTTTGAATTGAAGTGTTTATCATGAATGCTAACCCATTATTAGAGATGTGTTCTGATCTACAAAATTACACTGTAATAGTACTCTTTATTTGTTTTTTTGGACCTTAGATCATTTCAGTTCCATGATGTCTTCAATTTAGATAATGAGAATCGAGCAGAAGACATGCCCACATTAATTGATCGGAAGGTATGCCTAATGTGTATACTTCATAAATTTCAACTTTTCATTATAAGTTCCACAATAAATATAATACTATTCATGAAGTTGATTCTTTTTGATTAAAATGGATTATTTAATCAGGACAATGTCTTTATTATATCCAATCCCAAGTCGAAGTATCCAGTGCTCCAATTGGATTTAAGGTTGGCTTTCATGCACTGTCAACTTAGTCCTTGGGTCTCGTCTTTTTTCTTGATTCATTGTCATTTGGTATGCATCGACATGATGAAGGGTTACAGATCCAATCTCATCCAGTTGTTTTATATGCAGATTGATTTCGGATCTAGTCGTTGTTATTGTTTCTGCAACTTGTGGTGGCATTGCTTTTGCTTGTGCAGGACAACCGGTATGATTATCATCCTTCTTCTTTCCCTCTTTCTCTCTCTCTCTCTCTCTCTCTCTCTTTCTCTAAAGAATGAAAATCGTTATCATAGTCTAGTACTGTAGCATTCTTTTTGACAATGGCATAGATGCATAAGTGTTCTTGGAGAGCTCCTAGGATCAATGCCCAACGTGATAACTAACTTTGTTGAAAAGTCGCATGCAATGAGAAGTTTATTTATCCTTTAAGGGTATGGATTTTTCATCATGATTCTCATCCCTTGTTAGAACAGTTACCCTAAGAAATGAATATGCATCTTATTAGAGTTATTGTGCTTATTTGGGTGTGTTTTCAGTAGTTTTTTTAGAAAATAATTTAAAAACTATTTCCCATTGTTTTCTAAAACTAGTTACTGATGTATTTGAGTCTGACTTTTTTAATACAAAACAGATTCCAGTTTTTCGACTTCATTTCTAACTGGCTAACCTTTAAACATATGCTTTCATTTCTAAATTTTTTTGCTTTACCTTGAGAGGGCAAGCGTCAGGGCACAAGCTTCAAAATTGTTTTGGCAGACCTAAAACTATTTTCTTTGTAAACATGCGATGGCATTGTAAATTCTGCAGGTCTTTACTGGATACCTGTTGGCTGGATCTCTCATTGGACCCGGAGGTTTAAGCTTTGTCAGTGAAATGGTGCAAGTATGTTTCATTTATGTCTATCTCATTTAATTAACAAATTTATGAATCTCTCCCTGGTCCTTTTCTGTTGTTACATTCTTTTTTATGATAAAGCCAATGGATATGCTTGTTGGTTTTTGGGTACTAGATAAAATTTGTAAAGGGATTATAATGATTCATGTGATAGGCATACGAGTATACTGCTGTTAGTGAATGTTACAGATGACCATGTGTACCTTATATTTTTTTTTTATTTAATGAGAAAATGAGCTTTCATTGTGAACAAATGAAAGAATACAAAAGGGCATACAAAAAATCAGTCTAGCAAGTTGAACGACTCTAGACCCAAAGAACTGTACAAAAACGGGTCCAATCTAAATGGACTAAACTTAGAGAGTAATTACAAAAAGCCTTGGTCACTGATGAGAGGAACACCTAACAAGGGAACCACATCTCTTTCAAATATCTCTCGAGACCCTCAAAAACTCTCTTGTTTCTCTCCAAGCACATCTCCCAAAGAATAACAAAAAATGGAAATTGCCACAAGAAGGGAGAATGTATAATGATAGGACCCATGGTGTTGACTCTCACACCCAAAACCTGCCAAGCAAAGAAACACACCTTCTTGGACATTTCAACTTTCCATGGGAGGTGAATGAAGGAGAATTGAGAGAAACTAGAGCTGCTCAGACGATGTAAGATATAAAAAAAAAACACTTGTTCGAAGGCCATGGGGAACATATAAGAAGATCCTTACCCCCCGGTTGCAAGCTGTCTGAGTCCAACAAGACAAGTAAAGAATCAAAGTTCATTGTCTTCCATATCCAACGGATAAAGCCCAAATGGATCAAAGCAAGCCCTCCTCAGAAGAAAAGATAGAACCCACCCAACACCCCTCCAGGGACGCAAATGGTAAAGATAGGGGAAAAGGGAAGCAAAAGAAGAATCACCCACCCAACAACCCATCTCAGACAAAACATTTCACATTGCTCTAGAAGAACTAATACCCCAAACAAATTGCGTTCCAAGGGCTCCAAGGTATGCCTTTAAAACCCCTAGCAAAGACCTAATCAAAAGGTTGGGGGCCATAAATACTAGCAATCACCCAAAGCTACAAAAAGGAAAGGTGGAAACACTACAGCCACGAAGTGGCTTCACTTAGCTAGCAAGGCCTCATTACAGAATCTTAGATTACCAATACCCAAACCCCATGACTTGATGAGTCTAGAAACGAACTCTCATCGAAGTGGGAACCACCTCCTTCACCTACACATTTCCACAATCTAAGATTATGTATACTTGTCAAAGCAAAGTAATTGTCTATTTTCTCTGTGTGGTTTTTTTGTAAGTTATGGAGTAATGAATATTACCTTAATATATTCTATTGCTTCACAAGAATTAAACTGTCTTTTAACTATACATTCAGGTCGAGACAGTTGCTCAGTTTGGTGTGATCTTCCTTCTTTTTGCATTGGGCTTGGAGTTCTCCACTACAAAAGTCAGCTTCATTTTTATTTTGGATTTTTTTTTTCAATGATTAGCTGGCTTACAAAATATTTAGAACATGTCAATAATCTCTCTATTCTTTTTCCAGCTTCGTGTTGTTCGAGCAGTGGCTGTTCTAGGAGGATTGCTCCAAATTTTCCTTTTTATGTGCTTGTCTGGAATTACAGCTTCAGTATGTCTTACATTCTGATGGGAATTTATTCCAGCTGTATGCTGATCACCCTTTTTTCCATTGTATTTCTCTGCTGGATGACGAGTATGGTCACATTTTCAAGCACAAAATTCTGATTGCGATTCTTTCATCCAATGCTCTTCAGAATGGGATAATCTTTTATCATGCTTCGTGGTTTCAAATTTTATTATTCTTGCAAATTCATATTTCCTCAGTGGATTCATTTCGTGGTATCGAAGTATTTGTTAAGGTCCGATTGATCCATACTAAAACTTTCAGTTGTGTTGTTTTCCTAGGCCCAAGTTAAAAACATATCTTGATAGCTTAAGTAAGCTCAGTGCAGTTACACTTGAGCCTTTCTGCTATGTAGTTGTACATCTGGTCAGTATACACAACTAGGGGGCTAAATTGCCTTTTTGTGGCCTTTTTGATGGTCTTTGGTTTAGCTTACCTACTGTTTTTTTCCTTGGGCTTTACTGGAACTTTGGTGGATTATCAAAATACTAGGGTTTATTGCTTGACGTGAAATTTTTGTAGTTGATGTTATATCTGGGATATTTTTGTCTCCTCTTTCTTCTTGCTGTATCCGTAGTATAAGTGCATTTTTTTTATTGTTACCCTCAATGGTTTCTTCTGATGTGAAATTGCTTGCTTTTGCAGCTGTGTGGTGGTAAATCATCAGAGGGGGTCTTCGTTGGGGCATTCTTGTCTATGTCTTCGACTGCAGTGGTAATTCCTTGTGATTTATGCACTACATTTTTTAGTTGAATGAAGTTATTTTACCTACGGCGTGGCTAAAGGAGCATTGGGAGACAGTTCGAAAAATGAAGAAAATTTAAAAAACATTGAGAGAGTTATGAATTCCACACCTTTGTTTTTTTCTTATGCTAATCTATAACTTGGTAAATGTTTTACCATTTTTCTGATTTGTAAAGAATGTTATTCCCAATGGAATATGTTCATCAATTATTACTCAATCTCATAACAACCTCACAACAACCTTCCTTTGTACACTATTTTATATCCTCTAAGATCAGAAGATTTGTTTTGAAGTTTTGGATAGATATAAATATGAATGTGATGTTTCTCAACGCCATTTATTCCAACTTTAAGAAAACTGCTTTTGTAGGCCAGTGACAATGGGCTTCAGAGTTTTTATTTATTTTTATTTTCATCAAGTTTTTGGTCTTGTTTTAAATAATTATTTTGAAGGAACTTTGCATTGGATAAGTATTTTTTTTAAGAAATAGAATTGATTGCTGCTTTCCTCAGTCATTAATAAGCTTTTTATGGTTATCTTATTTAATTTGGGCACTTCCACACTATTATCTGATGTAGGTCTTGAAGTTTTTAATGGAACGAAATAGCATCAATGCCCTTCATGGTCAGGTGACCATTGGTACTCTTATTCTTCAGGTATACAACTTAATCTTCCTCCAACACTTTTATCATATTACTAATTAGTGATGGCTTGGTTATGTGGTATCCTAAATACTGGTTGTATTAGAAGTTTTGTCCTAGGGGTGTGTGTGTGAGAGAGACAGAATGTTTTTAACAGATAACCACTAGCTTACAAGCAAAATATTGATGAGATCTTTTTTGGTTCAATATGCACCACCAGGATTCAACTGTAGGATTGCTGTTTGCCCTGCTTCCGATTCTTGGTGGTACTTCTGGTGTTCTTCAAGGAATTCTGTCCATGACTAAGTCGTAAGAATAGCTGCTGTCTGTATATGTTCACGAGGATTCTTTTTTAGCTTTCTTTTTTTGTTAAATAAGTCAAGTATCCAGCATCACTAAAAATTTCTTTTCCAGCATTATGGCGCTTAGATCTGAAAACATAGCTAGTTGGTGTATGGACTACTAATTCTGGCTACTCCTTTCATTTGATTTTCTAGTTGTTCGATCAGACAACTGAGATTATTTTGACTACTCTTTTCATTCAACTAGAACTAATATTTCCCAGCTAATTTCTTTCTTTTCCAGGTTGGTGGTCTTGATTACGTTTTTTATTTTTTTGTCAATATTATCTCGCACATGTGTGCCGTGGTTCCTTAAGCTTATGATTAGCCTGTCATCTCAGGTAAGAGCAACCTTTGCTCTGTTTGCTACAACTATTGCTTCATGTTCTTATCAAAATCTATTCCATGCAGACTAATGAGCTTTATCAATTGGCAGCTGTTGCATTCTGCTTACTTGTAGCTTGGGTTAGTTCCACAATCACTTCCTAATGCTTAATTCTAGAAACCATACATGTTTTTACTTCTAGTATCAATTGGGTGGACATTGGTATCATACATGGTCAAGAACTTCAGTTTTCTAGCTGTGGAATTTTCCTCTCTCAGGATTACATATTCTATTATGTTGTAGGACTTGAAAAATGGTTCTTATCCAGTTGTCTTATCCTTTTTTCTCCCCCTATTAAAGCCAATAAGACTTTAGAGTCGAGAATAAAGTTGTTGGGCATGGTCTATCTACAACACCTAGCATCTACCAGTACTTTTTTTGGGTGCATGCAAGTGCAGTACTGATTCATTTATATTACCACCTGTACAGTGCAGTGATAAACTTGGTTTAAGCCTTGAATTGGGTTCCTTTGCTGCGGGTGTGATGATATCAACTACCGATCTTGCTCAGCACACACTCGAACAGGTAATATGGATTTAGAATGCACTCTGTTTTAAAGCCTGAAGGTTTTTCCCTTTCAGTTTTTATGCTGTGGAGAACAGGTGGAATTTTTTGAAGCATTTGAAAACTATAGTAAGCTTTCAGGTCTGAAATCATGCTACAAACATGTGTTGACATGGAAAAAGGTCTAGAAATACTGTGTCGATGATTATAGATATATCTATTTTTTCTGTCGGGAAATGAGAATTTGTATAGAGTATCTGGGTACTTGAATGATACTGTACGTTTCCAAATAATTTAGTTTTAAATGTATGTGTATATATATATATATATATATATATATTTGTGGGGAGGGGAGGGCAGCAATGATGGTCACGCATATTGATAATTCCCATGTTCCTGATGTAATGACATCCTGCATCATGAAACTTATGATCTGGCTTGAAATATGTATTTTTTGGGGGTTGAGCATCAAGCTTATTGATAAATTACCCACTCCAGATGTAATGAAATCCTGCAGCATAAAACTTATGATCCATCTTGAATGTATCTTTTTGGTGGTTGGGCATCAAGCTTATTGATAAATCTCTCGGTCGAGATGTAATAAAATCCTGCAACATAGAACTTATGATCTAGCTTGAAATATATTTTTTTGGGGTTTGGACATCAATCATATTGATAATCTCACGTTCTCGATGTAATGAATTTCTCCGACATAATTTTGGGTCCCGGATAAACAAGATGTTGACAATTAAATTTCTCATCAGCTTTATTTAACATTGTGATCTATTTTCTCTGAATCTGTTGATATAAACATAATATTGCTAGGGTCTATAACATTGTGATCTATTCAACATTGTGATCTATTTTCTCTGAATCTGTTTTAGCTGTCATGAAAATTGTTTACACCTCTTCATTGGCTCGATTACCAGGTTGAGCCCATTCGCAACTTCTTTGCTGCACTTTTTCTTGCTAGCATTGGGATGCTTATTCATGTTCATTTCCTATGGAACCACATTGATATTTTACTTGCAGCTGTAATATTGGTCATCGTTATAAAAACTTTAGTGGTTGCTGCTGTTGTCAAGGGATTTGGATACAACAACAAGACTTCACTTCTGGTTAGATGTGTTCCAACAAATCTGTTTCTTCACAATGATTTATTTATTTATTATTATTATTATTATTATGATTATGATTGCTACTATAATGGTTGTTCAAAGAGGCCTTAGATAATTCCATCTTATAGGTTGGGATGTCACTTGCACAAATTGGGGAATTTTCTTTTGTCCTTCTAAGTCGTGCATCTAATCTTCATCTTGTCGAGGTTGGTGCTTGAATTGTAAGCTTATCTCTGATTGAGGTTTGTAATTTGTTGATGTTGATAAGAACTGTCTCTAAACTCGAAACATAAATTTCCACTTTGTTTTCCAATACTTGCGTAGACTTATGTTAACGTAGTACGCTTGCATCTAGAATGATCAAATCTGCTAGGTTTCAAGTATGGATAACTTTTCCATGTTTACATGCCTACCCAAACAGCCAAGTATGTTAGACTTATCTTCTTTTGAGCAAATGAAACAAGTTGCAAATGGTATAAAGGGTGATGCAGATCATGCTTTAAGGAGAACCCCTTTTCTGTTTAATCTTTCATATTATTATTTTATACTTTTGTTCATTAAAATTTTGAAGTTCTTACAATGTTTTCCTGTTTCATTTTTAAATAAAAATTTCCTCTCACAGTTAAAAAAATATTCAGGGAAAATTGTATGTACTGCTGCTGGGGACAACTGCACTTAGTCTGGTGAGTTAATTAATGTATGTTTATAAGTTTCTTTATTCTCTTCTTATTTTTGTTATTATTGTTATTTAGATTGGCCATCAAGATAAATGAACACAGAACCTTTGTGCTGGCAAGACTTACTAGAATTTTTTGTTTTTTCTTTATTGAAGTCCCCAAACACCTAATTTCTAATGCGTACCCTGCAATGTGATTGAACTCTCCCCATTCCACTCTCGTTAAGCCATTGTGGGTCTCTTTTGCAACAAATAATTTGCTAACCTAAGACTAAATAATTTATCGAAGTTTCCATTAAGATACCTGCGCTGTTGCCAATCAAATGAAAAACGTCATTAATGTGTTGGTCTTTGGTGACGTATTCCAATGAGAAACCTTACCAAAGAAGTTAAATGATCTAATTTTATTATTGTAATTGAGTGTGTGCTAATAAACCAACTGTGTAGGTGACTACCCCATTGCTTTTCAAGCTTATTCCTGCTGTGGTACGTATTGGAGTGTTGTTCCGCTGGTTTTCACCTGATGGTTTGAGTGAGGTAACTTTCAGCCTCTAGTAACTCACCTCTCAGTTCTTGTTGGATATTGTTCCCAAGATAACGTGCATGGTTTTTCCTACCAGACGGGATTTAAAGGAGATGGCTTTCGAACAGATGGTATCAAGCGCATCACTTTGGTGGTTCAAGACTCTCACGTTTCATGATATAATGCATGCCATGGAAGCAAACGACAGTGGTAACCACATTTTGACCGAAGGGTTCTTGTGAAATAGAACAGGTGCAGGGGAGTGAAAGGTGTTATTAGGCTCAAGTATTTTACTGTCCTGGACCTGAAGATGCTAACTTTCCATGCAAAATTCCGACACAGGCAAAGATCATATCAAAATAGTTCCACTGGGATGGAGAACCAGAGTAGTGTGAATACGATTCTCAAAATCCCATTCACAAAAAATTCCAATTTTTGATCTAGGCCGTTATGTTATTATAGGTGGCCTATTCATTGTAAAATAATTTCCCTTTGTTAACGCCGTTCATTTCATTCTATATGTTCTTTTACAAGTTTGCGTCACACAGTTGTCCACACCCCCCAACTTTTATGTACCCGAAAAGTAATGTAGTTCAAAATTTTTTTAGTGTATCCAGGCCATTTTCAGTCCACAGAGAGGCTCAGATGATGGACGGATTTGACTTGTTTCTTCAAAATTCATGCTGTTTGAATTTCTCACCAACGACCTAGAGAGGGTAGGAGCTGCTGCCTCGATGACTTGGACAGCAATACTTCTGCGGAGAACAAAGTTCGGCATTTTTGAGGTCAGTAATAATGAAATGAGTATCAGATAAGTAGGCCATATCCAATGCACCTTAAAAGTAGTTTGCTTTTCAAAGCCCGAAATACCAATGTGATTGATAAGGCTACACGTCCTTTCTTTCATTGAAAGATCAACATCAATCAAAAGTGAATTATGTTCACTAACACCACTTGGGTCCACTGGTCCCTCCTCTCCCAGTTCCAAGTGCCACAACAAGACAAACAAAATGCATTATTTCCATTCCTCTTTTTCCTTGAAGATTATATTAGTTTATCTTCCTCAAATCTTCTCTTTATCCTTTCCTTTTGAGATCAAACGGCTTTTTATTAGATAGGGGTATGCACTCAGGGTTCCCTTTAGAAAAGCATCACATAATGGAAGCTCGTTTTCTTTAGAATAGATTCTCAATATGAGGATTTAAGTTTTGTTGTATTATTAAATCATGGCAGAACATGTCAACAAATTGAAATGAGAGTTTCTACAAGGTTCTGATAGTGATTTAGACGATGACGACGAAGACGACAGGTATTGTGTAATGCACAACTAGGGAAAGATGATAAAACCATGGCTTTTTGCTCTGTGTGCTTAGCTTAGAACAAAGGGTTTATCCTCCACACAAAGTATATGTGATCTGTGTTTGAAATTTATCTGCTTGCTGGTTGTCCCAATACCATCCATCCAAACAAACTATACTTTTGACAACTCAGTGATGCCTACTGCAGGTAGTAAAGAGGACATCTTGGGTAGGTTGAAAAGTGATTATAAATGTTGCAGAAACGTTTTTGTTTTTATATTTTCTGTTAGCGAAATAAAGTCCTGAAAAATCCAAATTACTTGAGAATCCCTATGATTTTTGTTCTTCTTTCAGCATAATGATGGTGGTTCATGGTACAAACAGGGTTGTGATTCTTTAAGGAAATGGTTTTCCTTTTAGTGCATGTTAGAAGATACTTTAATGGTTTAAGTCAAACGTTAGCAGATATTGTCTGTTTTAGCTTGTTACATATAGCCATCAACTTCACGGTTTTAAAACGCATCTGCTAGAGAGGTTTTCACACCTTAATAAGAAATGTTTTATTCTTTCCTCCAATCGATGTGGTATCTCAAAATTCACTCTCTTTAGGGGCTAGCGTCTTTGTTGGTACACTGCCTAATGCCTGACTATAATACTATTTATAACAGTCAAAGGCCATCGTTTGTAGATACGGTCCTTTTTAGGTTTTTTTTTTTCCTTCAAGATTTTTAAAACGCATCTACTAGGGAGATTTCAACACCCTTATATGAATATTTTGTTACCCTCTTCAACCGACGTGGAATCTCATAATACTTTATACATTTCAAAAGACAAGTCAGGTAGGAAACTATTTTAGAGGACCTTTTTCTTATTATGTGTACGATATTTAGGGTTTTTGGACTATAAATGAGTAGGACCAATGAACCTTTTCATTATTTAAATTGAATGATATGACCCCATTCTCTTTATTGTCCTCAAGTTTTGTCCTTTGGTTCTGGTATTAACTGTACAGCAATTAACTCATCTTGATATTACATACAGGAACATGGTAATATCATACGTTTTAGGAACATGGTAATATCATACGTTTTAGAAAGTGAGTATCATTTTGTAGACAACCTTATCTACATTTGATTCCCATTCACTGGCTGTTCTAAGTTGAAACAATTCTCACTCAGTTTACTCATCCTCCCTCCTCCTTAGATTCCCTCCTTTATATCTTTTCCCAAGATTTTATTTTGTCCCACATGAAATAACAAAACAAAACTCCGTTTGGAATTATATTTTGTCTCCATCATCAAATTCCATCCTCAAATTATTATACCATTCAATCTTAGAAACCCGGAAGGGATACAACGATAAAGTCTTTCTTTCTAACCCTTTTGCCTTTGATTTTCTCCCCGTCTTGTCTATTTTTGTTCGCTACATTTTCTTATTTTTCATTCAACACAAAAGGCATCCTTCAAAGTTATTTAATTCTTAGAGAAAGTCACGAGGGCTTCTACGGGCGATTCTTAATTGCAGGCAGCTCAAACCTAATTAGACGATGATAAGCGCGCACGAGACCCTTCGATGTTGGGTTGGAGGATGCAAACCGACCCTAAAAGACATTCTGTGCTATCTTAAGAAAGGTGAAAAACATTCATTTTAAAATTGCGACGCAACTGATTGCGGAACACTTTCTCACTTTTTTAGTAAGATTGGGGTAAATGAAAATTTGATTATAATGGGCAAAATTGAAAATTTCGTAAAAATGAGAAATGAAAGAGGAGAAAGACGTAAATGAAAAATACTTCCTTGTCTTTGGGGGGTCGCATAAACATCCTAATCTTGTCCGAAATAAGTCAAATGATAACCATTCCTTGTGTTTGGGGGTATTTTCTTAGGGTAATTATCTGAAGAGAGACGGAAGGAAATAATGTGGCTGTTGATTCTGCAGAATTAAAAGAGAAAAATTATGAAATTTATTGAAAAAGAAATTAATTAGAGGCATAGTGCTTCGAAATTTGTGGGCCAAAATTCATTGGTAATTAAGGAGAGAGGCAGTAATGCCTCAACACTCCAAACTTCTTGTCATAGTTATGACCAAAGTTCAAGAAGCAAACCATTTAGACATTTTGTTGAAATAATATTGAAGGGTTATGATTCGTCTCGTGTTATTAAATGATCGAACTTATCTTAATCCAACGATTTAACTTTTCGATTATCAATGAGAGCTTGAGTATAACTTCTCAAGTATTAATATGATTGATTGATCATCAATATAAACCTTTTCGACCTAACGAAAAATTAGATGTTTTCTTGTATTTTTGCAGATTATATATGCACAGTACACTGTAGAAGTTTGTACTCCTTATGTTTGATGTCTTTTTGGTTAGGACAGTAACGTTTCAAATTACTGACGTGAATAATAGGATTAGTCGACGTCACAATCACACCCTTGACAACAATTGTGCAACACTTGTTCTAACTCAGCGAATAAGTCAGCCGTGTAAAACTCACACTTTGTGGACAATATCAACGTACGCTCAAGCCTCAAATCACGTTTTAGAGAAATGTTTTAGAAAATGTGAACGAGAAAACCATTCCAAGTATGAAGTGCCGTTTCTTCCCTCTTGTGAGCAGCCAAGATTTCTATTTTTCTAAGAAATGAAAACCCAAAATCATTATTCCATAACTTACTTTCTTCTTTTTCAAAACAAATATGTTTGTTCATCACAAGAAGCAAGAACAATATTAAACAAACACTCTCAAATGTGGGGAACCCAATGCATTCATTTAAGATAACATAATTAATTAACTAATAGAGTCAATCAAATTAAAAACTATAATCATCATCAATAACATGTCTTGTTTATTTCTTCCAAAGCAAAAAGATCAAGGGGGAAATATATTGAATTTGATGATGATTTGGGGAAGTTTTAACTAATAATAATAATAATAATAATAACAATAATAATAATGATTAGGTAACACTAATTGGGCCAACAAGTAGGGAACCAGGTGGTGGTGCCTTTTTGGGTTGTTCCAATTCCAAATTTGGAGCCCTTGGAGCTCCCAAAGTCAGCTCAAGATCATCATAAACCCAAACCGAAGAAGGAGAAGAAGAAGAAGCTCCCAATAATTGCTGTTCTTCATTGTTCTTCATCACTTCCATGCAAGAACTTCTTGTAGGATTCTTCAAACTCACCTCAATGTTCTTAGAATTTGTTGTTGTTGAATCATTTGCTGCCCCAACCTGTGTTTTTTTTTTTTTTTTTTTTGTTCAATAACACAAAATTACACCTAAATTACAAATCAAAGCCAAAACCCATAAGAAGAACATTTAGGGGAAAAAGGTAGCAACCGTGTCAAAGAGGCTTGAGCGCCTGTTCTTCTTGTTGGCAGTGGACTGTCTAAGAAAATATTTTTGAGCATGGCTTGCTACTTGGGTTGGTGTTCTTGAGGTCACATAGTTTCTTGAAATCCCTCTCCAATCTCCTCTCCCAAGCTTTTCAAGTCCAATTAGAAATATTCTATGCTCCTCTTCTGTCCATGGAACCCCTACAAAAAAAAAAAAAAAAAAAAAAAAAAAAAAATCATCAAAAAAACAACTTTTTTAGGGTAAAAACAATGGGGTTTGGATCAAAATCAAGAATATGATGAATTTAGATCAAACCCATCATTAAAAATCAAAACTTGATCATGAAAGAAAAGGAAAAATTGAACCTTTTTTCCCCTCTTGCTCTCTTGTGAGAAGGCCGTCGGAGAGATAGCCATTGGAAGATCGAGTTTCTTCGAGAGAATTATGATCGAGATGAACTCGAGTCGAGGAGGAGAAGGAAGAGGAAGACGAAGGAGAAGGAGAGGAAGAAGGTAAGCAATCAGTGCTGAAACTCTTCTTAATGGGAAAAGAAGAAGAAGAAGATGATGAAGAAGCATCAAGATGAACACCAAAGAGCCTAATGATACCATTGCTACCAACCAAATTGGGCGTTGAAGGTATGAAGTTGGTGCAAGTTCTTGAATTGTGACCTATGTTTCCACAATGTGAGCACTTTCTTCCCATTTTTTTACCCACACAAATCTGATCTCTCTCCCTAAATTTTTCACAATGATGATATCCCAACAACCCAACAACCCAACAAAAAAAAAAAAAAAAAAAAAAAAAACTAAATCTAGAGAGAGATTTGAGCGTAAGAGAGAGAGAGCACAAAACACAAGTGTATATTGGTGTGGTTTATATGATGATGGGGTTACACAAAATGGATATATAAAGATAAGAGCCTGATTGGATGCTCTTTATATACAACTTTTATTTTATTTTATTTTCTTTTCTTTTTCTTTTTCTTTTTCCAACTTGGGTTTAACCTTATAAAAAAAAATATTAAAATATCATTTTTTTTTCTCGAGAGTAGTTCCATTTTAGTCTTTATAATTCAAATGTCTAAATTTAATCTCTAAACTGATGGAAAGGACCGATAGATGAAGTAATATAGTCTGTTTGGAAAGCACAACTCGGATTATATACTGGATATCTCATACCCACTTGAGAAAGAAAGTATCTCGAATATTGCATATTGAAGAGACTTGTCCTATCCTGATTGACACCGAATGCTCCTACACCTTTGGTCGAACCCTTTTGATTTGATTAGTAGTATATTTTATTTTATTATCAATATTTAATTAATTTATATTTTTCTTATTTGTAGGGATTAGTTGTTGTATCTTATTTAAAAAATACACACCTTCATTCCAATTCTATTTCTATTTCTCTATTTGTTTGGTCGAAGAAAGCTATTGGGTCAATCAAAGCTATTGAGAATCCTTTTGATATGATAGGCCCGGTCACCTTATTCTAGAATTCTTCATCTCGATCTGTATTTGATTTTCTTTCTTTTTTGGGTTTTTACTGAAGTGGAAGGAAATCGAAGAATCGTCAGGTAATAAATGGGCTTTAGAATCTTAAAAAACAATATATATTTGTTGTTAGTATTAATAATAATTCATTATGTTTGTGTATATAAAATATACATCTCTTTCACATTAAATTATATGATAAGATAGGAAGAAATAGGGTAGAAATGCCCAAACTTTGAAACTTAAATTTGATTAGTGATTCAGCAATTTCTTAAGAAATTTAATGGAACCCACACCCATTCTTGTGTAATTATAATTTATTTTTTATTTTTTATTTTCTCGAATATGTAATTTTCTTGTTATTCAAAGATGATAGCAATTGATCTCATTTTTTATGAATTATTAATATTATAAATAATACTCACTAATCCAAGTGGATGATGAATAATTAAAAAAAAAAAAAAAAAAAAACTAAAATTAGGGATAGAAATAAATTTTAGGGGATTGGATGCCATTCTTTTAATTATGGATTTTTTTTAATAAAAAAAATTATTTTATAAAAAGTGTAGCTGAAAAGAAATTTCTATATTGTTTCATTAGAAGATTTTCTGAAATTTTCTTTTCTATGTTTTATTTTTCAAAAGTCAATGGCTGTTTTATTATATTATATAATTCCCTACTTAATTATTTTCTTTTATTATTATCCCTAGAAATGATTACTTAACTTTTTCTAATGCTAATAATAATATCTCAAATTTTAAATTTTATTTTCATATATTATATTCAAACTCCACATGGAAATAAATAATTATTCCCAAATTAAACATCTTGAAATTTTGTTTTTTTTACCCTTTTAAGGCAATTTGTTGTTGTTATTGTTTTCTTTAGTTAATTTTTTTTTATAAAATATTATAAACATAAAATAAGGGATTTTTAAGCAAATGGGTTTTATAATCCATGGTACTATGGAATCCAAGTTGAAGTGTTTTTTTTTTTTTTTTTAAATTATTTTTTTGTTCCCACTATTTTCCTTTCATTATTTAATTTTGTTTTGTTGAGCTTTCATGGAACACTTAAATTAAGATCTATTCATTTGGCTTTATCATCAATAAGAATCTTTGGCTACCAAATAAACAATAAAAGAAGACAAAAATATATTATAGATCATATAACATACATATCATTCAATCATCAATTCAATCATCAATTCAATTGCTTCATTTTAATTTTAATATAAAGTTTAGGAACTAAATAAAATATGTTTGAAGATTTAAAAGTCAAAATAAAATTTTAAGATTGAATATATTCTAACCAATGGAGTTACGAAAACAAAGGTTGAATGAGAGAAGAAAAGGGAGAAGTTTGAATGCGGGAAAAAAGTGGCAAAGAATGGACATTGTTTCCACAAAGGTCACATTCACAACAGAGGAGGATCTCTATTTGCGCATGGTGGAGAACCTTTTGCTTTTCTAAACTCATTTTCTTACGTTCTTTTGTACCTCAATTATATTCCCTCCATCATCTTCCATTATAACCTAAATTTTGATCTCGTCTATGTCTATGTCTATGTTTTTTTTCTTTCTGTTTGTTCATTGTTATGATATCGAAGAAAGTTCCATTGTTATTAGATTGTGTGGCAACGTGACATAATGTCAATAAAAGAGATGAAGGAAAACCTTTGATGTGGATTACCCTTCACCCGGTTTTTGTGTTTTATATTTGGAACGATACCTTCAAATTTTGTTTAAAGAAATGTCTTTTAAGTTAGGTCTAGGGTTTTGTTTCAATTATTTTGATGCTGTCTACCATAATCTTTATATTTAAAACAAAAAACAAAAACAAAAAAATAATAAAAGAAAAAAACAGTTTTTATTCCTCCCTGTTCAAAATTCTCATCCCATTTAATTTACGAAAGATCCCTGAAATCACTTTTCCTCAAGTAAAATCATGAAAATATCAAAATGAAGAATAAAAATCAAGCAAAATACTAAAATCATGAAACAAAGCCTAAGAAAATAAGGGATATAGGGGAACAAAATGAACACTAAAACCGTGGTACTAAAATAAAATATTGAAAAAACAGGTTTAATCTTTAATTAACATCAAAATAAAAATATTTTATTAAAATATGTATTTATTTGAGAAATGAAAAAAAAGGCATAATGGTACAGAATTATACCTCAAATTTAATCATGAAAAAATTTCAAACATTAGTTCAAAGAATATGATCATGGGGTGTTCAGGGGAATTATCTAATCAAAAGAATAGAGATCCTGATGAACTGTTTTAAAGTGATCATAATTAACTAACTACACTAAAAATATAATTTGTTGTTGTTTTTCTTTTTTGTATATAAATCAATACTTATTGAAAAATTGAAAGACTATTTCGAAAAAAAAAAAAAACATTACATCATTGATCATGATCCAAATTCAGAACGGACAATATACAATGTACAAGCATTATGCATGTTTCTTGTCATATTTCTGTACTATTCATGGGGCAATGACAAAGTGGCCGTAGCATTATTAGTTTCTTCTTTCTTATATAAAATAAAATAAAGTTTATTATATTCTTATATCCAAGTATAATTCCGGCAGGACAGCATATTGTTTGAATGATGGTAGGTTAAAGAATTGTTACTTTCAACATCATGGGATATATAAAATAACAATTATAATATAAAGTTTGTGTGTCTTCTCAGCTTCATAAGGGGGTGTTCTTTTTTTAATCATTTCTCTTTAATTTATGTTGAAAGGATAGATTTTTTTTATATATAATTGTGATGCAATTGAAAAAGATGCTGTCTAGAGAGGACTTTCGTTTTTCCTTTTCCCCTTTGTGTATTTTTAGAACTATTTTTCAAAGTCAGAGGTTGTTACCTTTGAAAGATTGCTTTGGATTTCCTACAACCTTGGTCAAGCCGAAGAGTTCCATTCCTTTCCTTTCCATTTTCCAGGGAGCTGACCTGCACATTCAAGAGATAAAAATGTATGGTCAAAAAGAGAAAGAGACAGTTTTGAAGAACATTCGTATTCTTGAGTGTTTTCTTACCAAGAAATTGTCCACAGCACTGTAGATTTGCGTTCCCATCAGGAGATTCATGTGCAACTTCTAAAGGGCATAGAGCAGTAGTTAGTATATCATGCAGAAGCAAAATAGTCAAATCTGTTTGGTAGGGTAGCCAAAATTTTCTTCTTCTTGAGGGCTGATTGGAATGAAATAGAAAAAATTGGCCCAAAAGAAACATGACTTTCAATGTCCAATTTTCTCTACAACTTTGAGTAAGTTTTGATCATGGAAAAATGAATGTAGAGATGAAGGGCATGTTCCAAATCATTTTAGTAAACCTCTCAAAAGTGATTTCTGTCATTCCAAAATTATTCTCAAACATGTCCAAAGAGGCCCAAAGAGAGGGTAGGGGAAACATGAGCAATCCTTAAAAGGCCCAAAGAGAGGGTAAGGGAAACACGAGCAATCCTTAAATTGTTGTTGGGCAAACCATTATACGCTTGATTCAATGTAATGAGTTCTATCAGAATGGTAAAAGAAGTAAAGATCACACAAATGTCACAAGGCTCTTGAATAACCCACTAATTAACAGTATCTCGCGGAGTCGACAGTAAATGTGCAGCAACTATTGAGCAAAAAGTGTGCAAATGGCTGGAACGCCAGAAGAGAGAACTAACATCCGCAACCACAAGTGCAAGTTTCTTTCTTCTTCTTTCTGGGTTCAGAAGTAAGCTCTAAAGCATCCTGATTGATTTTTGCAAAGTTAAACTTCGAAACAGATGCTTGATAATTTGATCAAATAGTACAAATTGTTGCCTATATATGCAGGAACAATGTGTAGAATAATTTGCAAGTGTGCGTGGAAAGGGAAAAGAGGTTTTATTTAGAGAGGCGAGCACAATCTTACTTAAATGCCATTCCATAGTCTGAATTTGCATATGCCCCTACGATTTTGTTGAAACGAGGCACGAATAGACCGAATCATGGAATGCACTGAAGGTATGTGAGCCAATTTTTCATTCTGTTCCTGAAAGAATGGTTCACATTAGTTTGTGGTTATGTCTGTAGGAGGGAGAGATGTGAAATACCACTTCTTCGAGACGTTCTTCCAACCCTTTAAACTTTGTATCAGTAGGCATGAATACCTTCCTGTAAGCAGATCTCAAGCCATTGATCTGGATCCTTGGACAAACATATATGGTAAGCCTTTCCATATATAATCATTAAATGATGCTAGTAAATTTGAATAAAATCATAATGAAAAGTGAAGTGCAACCTCTTCCACCGTGAATCCATTGCGCCGAAGTCCCTCTAGATTCAAACCACGAAGTTCTGGTCTTTCTCCCGCCACCATCATATATTTAGGTACATCTTGGGAAACCTTCATGCATGTAGTATTATTAAATGAAATTGGGTTTGTAAATAAAGAACTGCATTTTTTATGGATTGTTCTTAAAACACAAAAAAAAAAAAAAAAAAAAAAAAAAAAAAAACAAATATGTTCAACATTCAAGCAAACAACTGGACCAATTAGTTTGTGTTTAGGAGATCAGCATGCTAACCACGTTGCTACAAAGCTCTTC
The DNA here is from genome assembly GCF_057944985.1 of Cucurbita pepo subsp. pepo. NCBI lineage: Eukaryota > Viridiplantae > Streptophyta > Magnoliopsida > Cucurbitales > Cucurbitaceae > Cucurbita > Cucurbita pepo. Next base: position 10,613,395 of record NC_141801.1, read on the forward strand.
TGACAAGATTAGAAGGTACAAAAAGTTGAGCAATGTTGAAGTATCCGACACACATTCCTAATAAAATAATTAGTGTACAGTGGCAAAGATAATAAAATGAAAAATGATAATACCATCGAACCCGCAGCAACAAATGAGAAAGAACCAACATGGCAGAATTGATGAACTGCAGTGGCGCCTGCTGTGTGAACGTAGTCCTACAACAAGAGCACTTAGTACTTCGTTAACCACACTAGATGTTACTTTGTGCAAGATAAGAATTAAAAGAGATTGAGATATCCAACCTCCACCTCAACATGGCCGGCTAGAAGAGTATTATTTGCAAAAATATTGTTGTTCCCGATCTTGCAATCATGAGCAATATGACAGGATCCCATTATGAGATTGTTGTCACCAATAGCCTGATTTTCATAAATCAGGATTAAAAAAAAAAAAAAAAAAAGAAGCTACGGATCATAATATAGATTCTAACGATCAGAGAAAATTTGAAGTCTCTTCAGAGCAATTTGATCTTACCGTCACATCACTCGACTTCGAAGATCGGTGGATTGATGAATGTTCTCTTATGTCATTGTTATCTCCAATATCAAGGAAGCATTCATCCCCTGGCTAAATCATTAAAAATAATCTCATATTAAGGGCAACTATATCCTCTTTTGTTCCTCTTTTAGAACAATAGTCACCATGGCTTCTCATAACAATATCTAAGTTAAGCCCGTAATAGTGATCATAATCCACAGGAATGGATGCATATGTGTTACTGATAACATTAAAATTAAGTCATTAATAATCTAATAATACCCATTCATCAGCAAATAGTCCAAAAAATCTCAAATTTACAGAAAAATGAAGAACATTATCTTATCCAGGGTAATAATGACATGTATGAGAAGAGAAAAACTAAAATTGCTTATCAGCATTGATTTAAGCCACTTACTGCTTAGAAGAAAATAGATGACAATCTGGAATATGGAAAACAAATAACAGAACAAATGATTGAGAAATGCAGAAAATAAAGAACATTTATCAGAGAACCATCCGCACTCTATATAGTTCAGCTTAGAATTGGGTAAATGTCAAGTCTACCAAATTCTAGAATTCATTATTATATGCATTCAGCTTCCACAATGATTTTGCCAATCATTCTATGAGACAAGTACATCAGAATTTTAATTAGACAGCCATATACTAAAAATTACTAGGAAGTTAACTTGCTTGTCAGCAGCATTGTTTATCATATGTTGATTCTATCTCATTTCAGCAAATCTACTATCATAAGAAACAGTAATATGGTGCACAAGTTAGGCAAAATAAAAAAAAAAGAACAGTGCACTAACGGAATATAATTCAAACCAAAAATGAAATTTTACACCTATCTATCCAACTGATAATTCTGAAAAATGTAAGATTGAAATATCAACCTTGTATTTCATGTCTTGGCATCTAATGCCAACCACTGCATGGTGACCTATTTTGTTATTACACCCAATGACCGTACGACCAGGAAGGTCCTCACCAACTATTGCGCCACTGCCTGACCATGTTTGCAGAATAAACACAATAAGATAAGTTGTGTAATTCACCCTTAGCATATTACTATAAAAGATGTCTGGTAGAACTCTAACTCACGTCATCAAGACACATCGATCCCCTAGTTCTGTACAGCCAAAAATGTGGCTTCCAGGATGTAATTGACAACCATTTCCAAGCTTTGCAAAGGCTCCCACAGTACAGAATGGACCAATATACCCATCCTGTTACATAAGGAAGATCGATTGAATCAATTATTTACAAACCAGTAGCAAGAATGTAAACACATCATCAAATTCACTACTTGACTTCTAAGTTCTTAAAATTCCTATTGATATAGATGTGTTATTTCTTGGAATGTAAATTCTGTTGAAATTTTGCCTAACCTATCATCATCAAGATTTTACTAAATTATTTCATGACATGTTTTGTATTTAAAGTTGTGTTTGTTTTTTGTATTATGACAACAAATTTACCATTTATATTAAAGAAAAAAAATGTATATACCACAAGTACTGCATAACATAATAAATTTAAAATTAACATCATGCACAAATTTTTTTACAATCAATATTATGCATTTTACATATTTAAACACATTTCATGAGGTATATATTTTTAAGAATAGTTTATGCAACTTTGCATTAAATATTTATTGACATGATTAACATGATAATGTGTAGTAAATATAAATATATTTATATATATTGAAAATATTAAGACAAACAAACTATTCTGCCAGAGATAACATGAGAAACATGAAGTAATTACAAAAACGTCATCAGATTCTCAGCTCAAAAGTAGTGAATATCGATCGATATTCATTCGAGTGAATCCTCCCTATGCATTCCAATGCAACACATACCGGAATTAAGGAAAATAATCACATGAACGGTTTAACGAAAGTTTTTAAATCCGATGGAATCATCTTCCAAAAGTTGCGCTGCACTCAGTAATTAATAACAAACGGACTAAAGTTTAGCACTATTAGAAACACAAGCGCTAAGATACTGAAAATTAACAGAATCATGAACACTTGAACACGTAACCAGGTCGTCAATTAAACAGATTCAGATTAACATCAACACGATAAAAGACAGTTCAACAGTAGAAAATGAATGACCTCGCCAATTACAGCATTCGGATGTACGACAGCGGTTGGATGGATGAACGTAGAGCTTCTTTCAATGGCAGTTTCCGGTTTTGCGTCTTCCAAAATGACTACAACATAGAATAAGAAAACCTAGAAGCTCAATACAAAGCAAAGAGAAGGAGGGAAAGGAGAAGAGAAGTTACAGTAACAGAGCGTAAGAGATACGAACAAGTTGATGAGCGACGAAGATGATTCAGTGAGCAAAATGAGCGGCGAGCTTTGAGAAGTGACTGCATCAGCGGGAAATTGAGAGCGACGGAAGGAGTATCGACTCTTCCTCGACGAAAATCAGTTGCCGGAGACTCCGAAAAGAAAGCGTTGGATTACGACCCGACACCGTCTTCGTAAAATCGGCGCCAATATCTTTCTCCCCGCAAATTATTTTCCTTTTTTGGTTTAAAAAAGAAAATAAGTTAAATTACAATTTTACCCACTAAATTTCGTTGGTATCTATTTTACCCGTAGCTTTAAAATAAATAAATAAAATATATATATTTAATAAAATTTTAAAGTTCCATTTTTATATTTAAATATTATTATTAATACAAAATTAAAAGTTTAAAGCCAAATTAAATCATTTTAATTTTTTTTTAATTTAAAATGAACTAAAAAAATAGAGAAAGTTAATAATAATAGTAATAATTAACATATATTCAGCCTAATTATAATTAGAATATCATACAAGTATCTTTTATTTGGAACTAATCCAAGCCAAATCTAGACACTTTTTATGGTACAAAAATTTGATCCCCATATTTACATTACACATTGCTTAAAGCTATAGACCTCACTCCAACATCCCCTTAGCTATATGAGCGTTGATTTCAGAGCATATACTTCAACAACTCTGCAAAATTTTCCTGCAGGCTTCCTTACATGGCAGCTGGATTATAAAACGATGTCGCCCTCCAAAACCCGAAGCACCTACAACAACCATGAAGCCAAGATGCCATTAAAGGGTGGATGATCGTGTCTGTGTGTGTGTGTGTGTGTGTTTTGGTTGTGCTTCTGGGATGAATGTTGGTGATCGCTTGAATTTTACCTGAGACATACGCGGTCTTATGTATGGGTCGTGTTTGATGCACAAGGAAGCGCATCGCAGCATGCGGTGAACTTCCTCGTCCGAATAACAGTTCATCAAGCATGGATCGACTAGTTCAGAGATTGCGTTTTTTCGCAATAGCTTTCGTGCCTGATTTGAACATGAAAGAACTCATGAATTCAAATGAGAAAACAGGAATGGTATTTTGAGAATGAAACACAACTAACTTTGCTGCTTGTGAGACAGACTTACCCATTCTGTGAGGCACTGCTGGCCCTTGGGACGGTTTAAATCGATCGCTTTACGTCCAGTCACGAGTTCCAGCAAGACTACACCGAAGGAGTACGTATCGGCTTTCTCTGTGATTTGGCCACTCTGTGCGTACTCTGGAGCAAGGTAGCTAAGCAAGCAAAGTTTTTGCAATTTTATTTTTCTGGTTGATATAGTTTGTGTAATGAGAATGGAAGGATTGAGAGAATTGAAATGGTTACCCAAATCTCCCCAGGATTCTGGTTTCCACTGCTAGGTCTCCATCAGGCTGCCACCTTGCCAGCCCAAAATCTCCGACCTATAACTCGAAAACAAAGTTGCATGTTATTTACTTGAATTATTAACCGAAAAACCCCGAAAACAGCACCCTTCATAAGCATTTTTATTTGACAGAGAGACGACGCTCATACGTCAAGGATATGGGTTGTTTATGTGAGATCCCACATTGGTTGGAGAGGGGAACAAAACATTCTTTATAAGGATGTGCAAACCTCTCCCTAATAGACGTGAGGGGAAAGTCGAAAGGGAAAGTCCAAAAGAGGACAATATCTGTTAGCAATGGGCATGGACTGTTACAAATAGTATTAGAACCAGACACCGAGCGGTGTGCTAGTGAGGATGCTGGGCCCTAAAGGGGGGTGGATTGTGAAACCCCACATCGATTGGAGTGGGGAAAGTGTGCCAACGAGAACGTTGGCCCTCGAAGGAGAGTGAATTGTGAAACCCCACATTGATTGGAGAGAGGAACGAGTGTCAATGAGAACGCTGGGCCCCAAAGGGGGGAGAATTGTGAGATCCCACATTGATTGGAGAGGGGAACAAGTAACAGTGAGGACGTTGGGCCCCAAAGGGGAGTGGATCGTGAGATCCCACATTGATGGGAGAGAGGAACGAGTGCCAGCGAGAACGTTGGGCCCCAAATGGGGGAAGATTGTGAGATCCCACATCGATTGGAGAGGAGAACGAGTGTCAGCGAGGACAATGGGCCTTGAAGGGGGTGGATTATGAGATCTCATATCAGTTGGAGAGGGCAACAAAGCATTCTTTGTAAGGGTGTGGAAACCTCTCTGTAGCAGACGTGTTTTAAAAACCTTGAGGAAAATCCAAAAAGGACAATATCTGCTAGCGGTGGGCTTGAGACGTTACCATTCAAATGGAAACAAACAGAAAAATTCTTATGCTAATCCAAAAATGTAAATGCATCTTAGAGTAAATAGGATTTTCTTTGGTTTCCTTCCGTAGGATAACTCATGGCTTGTGATTCTTATATCAAATCACACGCACAGCTGGGGACTAAGATGAGAGCTTGACTCACTAGTGGTTCGAAATCATGAGTAAGGAGGATATTGTTTGGGCGGATATCACGGTGCACAATACACCCCACCCGACATTCTTCGTGTAGGTATCTCAAACCTCGAGCAGCTCCGACTGCGATCTTTTGTCGTGCAGACCATTTCAACGGATCCCGATTTCGTCCTACAAAGATTGACCATGGCAGTTAATAAAGATGCATACATGTCATTAACAAAACAAGGTTTTTTGAGACAAGACATTACCATAAAGATGGGAATCAAGAGATCCATTGCAAATATATTCATAAACAAGCAACCTTCTTCCACCCTCCACGCAAAATCCAATGAGCATCACGACGTTCCGATGTTGAGCACAGCTTAAGACCTCGACTTCTGAACAAAATTCTTGATCTCCCTGGGTACTAGCCAGTTTATATTGCTTGACAGCAACGACTTGTCCATCGGGTAAGATGCCTCGGTGCACAGACCCATATCCACCCTCAGCCAAAAAGTTCGTTTGTGCAAATCCGCTCGTAGCAACTTCAAGCTCTCCATAAGTGAACCATCTAGGAGGATTCCCAAATGCAGGGGCTTTGTGCTGACACATTGAACACAGTGGAGGAGGGCCTAGAGGTGCTTTTCTGGATAATGAAACCGTGTTCCTTATGTTTCTGCTTGTGCTAACATTAGTACTTCGACTCACCGCATCGGTGTTAGGATCTTGAGAAAGAGTTGACATTTTCTTGACCAGACCTTGACGTGTTGAAGCTGGAGGTCTATGATGAACATTTTGTGATTCTTCCATTACGTGTTGCTGGATTTTACGCCTCGAACTTACAATATCAACCATACAACGCTGGAAATACGAAACGGAGGGAGTTTGCTTTTCGTTCTCAGAATCACATTCGGATCCAGATAAATTTCTCCCACCTTCAGCTGCTGTTCTGGATTCATTTCTCAAGCTGCCACAAAACCCAGAGAACAAAGATGAACTGCCCACATCCGAGCTCGATATCGACGATGTCCCAACATCAGTTACCGTAAGAGGTGACTCAACATCAGGAGTACTCACAGGAGTCATATCAGGCCCCCTAAATGCAGCCGATTCATCGAAATAGCTTTTCAGACACTTCTGAGAGACATCTAATTCATGTGATGATATCCAAGCTTCTCTAGTAGTATTGATTTTAGGGGATTCCATCAAATTCAAACGAAGAACCTTAGGCTGAGATTTCTTCATTAGAACAACATTACACTGCAGCTCTTCCAAACAGTTCTTCCTTTCATCTTTCAAATGCCTATCCATAATTATGAAACAACAAGAATGAACAAATGGGAACCAAACAAAAGTGAACGAAAAGCTTTTAAAGTACTCAATGATATGCCTAAAATGCCTAAAATGCACACAGTTCATATGAATGGATGCCGAAAATAGAGACAAAATTTACATGATATCTATTACTTGTCCAATATCACCCAGTTTGATTGAACTTTCTTAGCTTCAGTAGCCACCATACCCCGAGCCAAACCCGAAAGAGCTTTGATCCTGACTTTTATCTGCAACAAGAATCCACAACTTTGAGGATTCGTAGACGACGAGGAGCAAGAACTAAACAAAAAAACGCTTTGGAAACAAGTTATTGAACAGACCTTCAGTGGTTCATAAGCACCATGAAGCTGATGAACCATTTGAGAACATGAATGCACAATGTCATCCTTCTGATCTGAAAGAGTCTCTGATGGTGTTCTAAGATGACCAATCGCGCAGTCGCTCGTAAATCGGGAAAACCCCCGCAACCATTTACCTATAACGGTCAGATTTTCCATCAAGACTATTACAGTCAAGAGGGGAAAAAATTAACAACTAAACGACAGAAAGAACAGACATCATAGTAATGAACATGAATAGTTGACATTATCATCAATGGGATAGTAGTTTTACTGGAAATTTCAGGAAAATGTTCTCAAATAATGCCAAATTTCCATCCATTTTAGCCACAGATTCTCATGTTTCAGGTAATAATATGTTATTGAATGTTTGATTCTGAGGAATCAAGGATAATCTAGCTCCCTACAGACATAAAGTCACTCAAAATAATTGCTGAGACAAACATTTATGTAGCAGAAATTCACGAATTCTCATCTGGACATCATAAATGCAATCGAAACGTGTCTGAAAACTTATCCATTAAGAATTTCCTTCTCAGGCAAAGAAAATCTACAAAAACACTAAGAATTTTCAAAGGAATCTTACTTGAGTGATGAGAGGGAATAACCACAAGGAGCTTAATATGATCTCCAGGCTGAACAACATGAGTCAAAGCCCAAACCAGAGCAGTCTTAGAAACTTCCTTGGAGGTGGCTTTAATGGCGACCACCACCACTTTCCCAGCCACATCAAGATGACTCTTCTCCATAAACCCTTCAAAAACTCTCACAAAATCCACAAACCCAGTTCAGTTCCCAACCTTGAGGATCAAAATCCAATACCCATGTCAGAAATTTCCATTAAAGAAGACCCCTGAAATGAAAACCCCCAAAAAGAAACCGACACTGAACACAGGAAAACAAAAAAATTAAAGGGTACTCCGTATTCACAATACTGCAGCAATGAGCAGAGAAATCAGCGAAGGAAATGGCTCAGAAACCGATGTGCTTTTGCTCGCCTTGCGAAATGGGAAAAAAGGAACTTAAAGAAGAAAGTAGAGTGAGTGTGGGCCCTCTTTTTACATGTGAAATTCACGCAGCCCACATGCTTTAACGAGTAAAATTGAGCTAATTTTTTACCCATTTGGCCATTTTTTTTTGCTCTTGAAGCCACGCTTTGTGAGGGCCAAACAATAACGACGCTAACAAATAAAGGGATTCGGTTAACTAAATGATTATGTGGTAAAAACTCATCGATGAATCCAGCAGCTAAGTTCCAAGCGGCTTTTGATCCCAATGAAACGAGTCAATTGACGTTGCTTTCTTTCTAAGAAATCCAAAAGCCAAAACAGTGCACAAAGTGTTTGGTATTATTTTTTAATCTCAGTTCTTTCGCTTTAAACTCGACAAAGGGTTGTTTAATTTTCGAGTTTATTCTCACAAAATCTAAGCTTTATGAAGATCAAAACTTTAGCTTCTTAATCGAAATTATATATCTAAATCGATCGAGTTAAACTCAAATTATTATATATTTGTGTTTGGATTACAAAAAAAACGTTGCAAAAGCTGGATTGACTGTATTAATAAAATCCTTTTGAGTTCGTGATATCTATAAATAAAAAAGATGGGGAAAAATGATTTGCTTTGGAAAAGAGAAGGTTTTGTGCGAGCTGGAGTGGGGTTCAAAGCTTTGCAATCAGGTCCCTATTCAATAATTATTTGCACAATGAAATCATCCAAGGTTGTCCCTATTGGCTGCTAATGTTATTTATTGTCTTACTGCTGTTTATTTTTTTTACTTTCCATTAATTATGATCTTGAATTCATAGTCAAACTATGTTCCTGTCTCAAGATATTAAATTTCATCGATGTTTATGACGATAGAGAAGAAAATGAGCGAGAAAAATAGAAACTTTAGTACTTTGCAACTGATTTTGATCCCGATTATATATCTGATGGTCCTTCTGCAATATGGTTACGTTTGCTTTTAAAATGAAGAATCGAAGAATTTCTCGGGAATCCTACCAAATCCATTTGTTCTTTTTCTGTAGGATTTGAACTTATAACATCGGGTTTTGGAGACCCGCGTTCGGTATAGATCAATACAAGCGAGATGTTTTATCTTTACTCACATGCATTTTACAAAAAGATTTCAAGAGATCGCCTAACATAGCATGACTCTAAGTACAGTGTCACAATCGCACTCTTACGATATGTTTTTTAGCAATTGTGTAGCACTCACTCTCGCCACCGCGTGAGTCAGCCAACTCGAAATCGTGTCGCTTTCGATCTGACGACGTATACCCAACACTCTGACCCCGCTTTAAGAAAAATGTTTCAGAGAACGGAGGCAGAGAGAGAGAGAGAGAGAGAGTTTGAAAGAAAGATCGAGAGAAATGAAGAAATGAATATTATAGAGTATAAGCGAAAAGGCAACACAACGGCTTAGATAATATACAACTCAGGGTATGAAGAATTAACGATTAGCATCATATAGGGTGCATTCTTATACATTTTAGATCTTACAGGCCCAGACATGATTTTGTTAAAATACTATAGAAAATACAATACGGAAACTATGTATCACCAAAGAAATAAAGGAAAGCGACAAAGTGATACAATGCAAGTGATTTGGCATGCAAGAATGTACAACACGTCTTGGACAAGCATGACTGTGATATAAAGCACGTTTAATTATGAAGTTCTTATGATTGAGCCGCTAAAAAAGAACTTGCACCCTGGTGGTATAAGCAGTAACTTTCAATCTTTTAAACCTTTATTAGTCATATTATCCTCAAGTTCACTCTCGACGTGGTAGGTTAATGATTTTGTAAATTTTTTCATTTTTTATGTAATAAGATCTGTATCATAATTACCTTACTGCCCCCACTTATGCTTCTTCTTCCTCTTTTTTTTTTTTTTTTACTGTCCATATCAACAATTATATTCCTTAATGCCAAAAAAAAAAGGGAAAAAGAAAGAAAAATAAATTATTCCACTCTTTTTAGGTAGGAATGGAATGTTAGCCTTCCATTTTTTATTTTTATTTTTTTAAAAAAAAAAAAAAATTAGAAATTGATTCTCTGAGTCTGAGAAGAATGCATAAAAAGAAAAACTAATATTCTCCTTCAGATCATACTTTTGCATTTTTTGTTTCTTGTGTATATATATATTTATTTATTGTATTAATTAAATATATTTTCAGTTTATAAAACACTTTTCTTGTTTTAATTATGTATATTTTAATTTTACTCAAGAAATAAAATTTACGAATATTATTAAAGAACAGATTCCGACATCCGATATTGTGTTTCTCATTTCTTTTGTTGCTCATTGTCACAATCGTGTTCTTGTGATAGTGGGACAGCGATTGTGCGACACTTGTTCTAATCAAGCGAACAAGTCAGCCTTAAGAAATTTGAACGTCGCGAACAATGTCAGCGTATGTGTAGGCCTTGAGTCACGTTACGAGAAAATGTTTAGAAAACGTGAGCGAGGAAATACATTGGAAGCCGATTTGAAGAATTGAAGAAATCAACGTTATATGACTATAAGCAAAGAAACAAATACGACGATTTAAATATCATATAACTCAAGGTAGGAAGAAGTGATAACTAGTCATATCCCCTACGGTACATTTTAGGGCATTTTAGCCCCGACGGGGGTAGACATGATTTTGGTGAACCAATATGCAATGCTAGAGGCCTATCTAAGATGAAAGCATGTAAAAGAAGTTTGGAACGGGCATGCAACCATGGACATCACGTCCTAGACAAGCAAGACCAGGATATCTGTCATGCGGCTATAGACAACGCGCCTTGGACAAGCATGACCACGACATCCTCCCCCACTTAATTGGTTGACGTCTCTGTTAACCAACTCGAACAAGCAAGACTGAGACATCTGTCATGCAGCTATAGACAACATGTTTTGGACAAACTTGACCGTAACCCTCAACTGCATGGAATTCAAGTGGTAATAGTGTTGTTAGACCTTCACTCCTTAGATTCCGTCAACAATCAAACCCAACCTACTTTAAATACAACTTGATGATTTAAAAAGTACGAATAACTTATATAAGTAACCTTACGTACACGGTCAACAACAAAAGTAATTATCGACTTGCTTCTTTATAATTGTATCAACTTCAATAAGAACGCACTCGGTTCTTCGAACGTAGTCCCAAAAAAAAGAAAAAAAACCATTTCATTTTATATTTCCAAGTACGTAATGATTTATTAACAAATTACACAAATTTATCAATAAACCAAACCAAAATGGTGTTGGGAGCAATCAATAGGGAACAATGAGAACCTGTATGCTGCTCATGACTTTATGGACAGCCGCATACATAAAGGGAATAATAATAATAATAATAGCCAACCAGCACCGAACATGAATGCTTTCACAACTATTTTTAAAAGAGAAAGCGGAAATCACGTTGAAGGCCGGCAAAAATTAAGCAAAATCTCCTCGTTCAGTGAATCCCAGCTAAGCCATTTCAATCATTTTCAGGCTCCATCCCATTCAATCTATATTCCAATATAAAACAGACATACACACACCCATATACACCGATATAACTAAAGATGAACCCATCTGAACATAGCTTAGTAGATAACACACAAATTCCTGTTGAACGAAAGAAAACGATGATATTACTCGTAAGAAGAAGAAGAAGAAGAGTAGCATGCAACAGCTCAATTCATTGAAAGTCATAATAAATAAATATTTTGGTCAGATTGAAGAATATACGAATCCAAAGAGTTCAAGAATATGATCTCTTTTATGTCTGATGACTACAAAAGAATGAATATGTCCTCCTCCCTATAGTTATTTACCCATCATCATTGTAAGCTCTTTTTTCACTCACATCTCTCCCTATCTACAAACGCCCTTTCAACAAATCAAAATTCTGGAAACGAAAAAACTTACAGACGTACAGACGGATGGACGGACGGACTTTCGAATCACAGCGAAGCATTCGCCTTAGCTCAGCCCCTTCTTCTCCTCCTCCTTTTCCAGTTCTGTCTGTCCCTCCTCGACGATTAAGAAATGCGGGTCTTTATTGGTTTTAGCTTTAATCCCATGCTTTCCGGAGAAAGGAGCTCTGGGGAGATGCAAGATGGACTGAGCGGACTCCGTGGACTGTCGCTGAATTGGCATGGTCTATACAACCCGTATCCCATGAAGAAGTACTCCATTGGTATCAACATTGCGTGTGGTTGCTCTTCAGTTACCATCGATCCACAAGCTTGGACCTGCGTGAATCACCCCCCCCTCGGGTTAATTATTTAACGAAGCCTAGGCAATTATGGCTGCAGAGCGTTCAATTACTATCATGTCATACCTCAACCAAGGCACTATATCTTCTGTCCAATTTTGATATCATGTGGAGTGCTTCAGAATGGAAAGGCGAGCTATCCCCGACGAAAATGAGAGTGCGACACCGGAGCCTTTTCAACCCTTCAGTAATGTCTGGTCTTCTGCAAAAGGGAAAAAAAGGTTGCGTTGCAGATTGACATATACATGGATGAGCGGAACGAATGGTAGAGATGGGAAAAGAATTTACCCATTAATTGCTTGGAGGAACCTCAAAACATTGTTGCTCTGTCTCTCATCTAACAACTGACAGAACAGATATACCATCTTTATCAAACCAACCCAAAATTTGAACCAACAACGAGAAAAGTTCGAGAAACGGAAAAGGATACACGACAGACAAACTAGCACATACTTTTCTACAAGCTTGAACTATATCAGACTCTGCAACTTCGGCACTACCACGGACCTCCTGTTGCAAGTTACAACACAATCTCATGAATCCAGTCACCCACAACAATATCAAAGGTGAACACAGAAAAGTGAATTAACTCTAAGAATGGAAATCATATAACCTTGCTGAAGTACCGCTGAAGCAAGCACTCTTTCAACAACCCGCACATGCCATAGAAGTATAACAAGTTAGACATTACCTGCAAGTACAACGGATACAAGATATTTAACATGCATCAAAGCTTGAATGTAATTCTATCTATGAAGAATAACAAGGCTTGAAAAGGACCTTATTATAGAACCACTCGGACCAAGACGGTGCCTTGCATAAGGGGGATATAAGAATTAAACCAAGAACACGTTCTCTATATTTCAACTGTCAAATAATAAATTGGTCAGACCAAAAAAAAACTTTTGATTGAGCTTCACAATAAATTTCACAATGAGATGAACGTACAGCAAAAAGCGTAAGAATGTAAGCGCCTGCTGTTACCCCCATGCACATCACTGCACCAAGTCTGTAATAGAAATAGCCAATTCAAAATCAACTATACAAGCTTTGATATCAAAATTCTAAAGAGGAGTCGAGAGAGGATGCGTTGTAATTACCCAAAATAGTTGAGAACCTCAAGGATTTGATCTGCTAAATCATCAGCAGAGGGCATAGGATTATCCTGACAAATCTCAGCAGCTCCTAACTGCAAGAACTCTTGGTAAAGTTCCGAAAAGGAAGCTATGTGAATATAGTATTCAGAAGCAGATACAGTTATCCACGTACACAAATTTACTCAACAATAATACAGACCTCATGTCCTGGTGGACTGATATGGTAGATGCAAAAGTTGTGAAGGAGCAAAGAAGCTGCTTCAGGGAAGAAGAATAATCCTTGAAAACACGACATATCTGCAAAACTCAGTGAAAAGAAACCACTTAAAAGCTATTTCACATATTTTGAAGATGGCGTAAGAAACACAGACACTTTAGTTTAACTCACTTGTCCAAGTCCTACACTTGTTGGACACGTATCGAACACTGAGTTACATACTAGCTGTACATGGTCAATCTAGTTCGAACATTTGTTAAGTAAACTAAATAGACATATAATGATGTATTTTGAGGGAAAAACACATCAAATTCATATTTTTAAGCATATAAATACATAAACATATGGACTTTGAATTTCCTTCTGGTGTAAAAATGTTAAATGTATATTTAAGTAAACGTGTCTTTGCCATGTTCGTGCCCTAGATACTTACAAACTAACCTGTCAAAGGATTTGTGTCTAGTATCCATATTAATGCATCTTAGATGACGACTAAGAAGAACGGATAACTCCAAACACTTACGATTTAGAGCCAAATCTGGATAGGTAATCAGTGGCGGCTTGTCTTGGTCTCCGCAAACTATAACAGACACAGAACCCTGGCCAGTTCGTATATGATGCTCCTGTGAATGACATGAGTAGCATTTGATCAGCAAGATGATATGAAAAGTATTGGGGGGAATCAAAACACTCAAATCAAAAAGAATATAAATAAGAAACATCTTGTAGTTGTCTCTCCCAATCACATATTATTCCTGTACGAGCTATGGGAGAGCAAAAAGGAAGCCCTTTTGGAAGGAAAAAAGTTCAAATAGTCCAACATTTCCAGCCTATTATATCCTAAAAGAACAGCCCATGTGCATTTCCTTTCAAGATGCCCAAGCTAACTTGTTCCTTCAATCTAGTACAACTTTATAAAAGTAGAGCAAAAAAAACGAATGTATATTTCTGCGTTCGAATTATCATTAGCTCAAAAATTATGACAACAGCCAAGATAAATAAGCAACCATATCTATCAACACAAATAAAGTTTCATTACAAAAAGAAGAATAAGAAGCAAAAAAGTGGGTAAGGCGTTGGTTCATTCAGTAATGGGCTTCCAGCGATTAACGATCATATCCTCAAGGGATAAGTTAAGTACTAAGATAAGCAACCAATACTACAAGAAAGCAAATGGAAAAATATCTAACAAAAACAATACCATCTTCAAACTCATTGATAATTGCAAAGTTCAAACAAACAATTCCCAAAACCCCAACTGGAAAACTAAAAATCCTTGAAAAAAACACAAATTAAAGAGATACAAGATGTCTTAATCCTCATAAAAGCTTGACCAGGTGAAAACCCTTTGTCAAAAGAGGTAAAAGAAATTGAATAGGAGGAATAACAGGGTTTAAAAATGTCAAGGCCTAGATAACAACGACATAGAACATAATGAAAACCAAAAAGAGAAGGAAAAAATTGGAAGGAAACAAAAAGGACCCAGAAGCTAGAAATAGGAAATCATCAAATCCCATCGTTGTCACATCAAGCATTTAAACAAGTAGGAAAAAACACCGATCCCTGAATCAAGAAAGTAGCCTCAAAACCTAACCCATTGCCTAGCTTAATTAATTAGTTCGTTCATTTAAGGAAGAAGTGTTGGACTTAATTGTTAATAGCTTCCTAATGAATGGAAGATCCTCGGTCAAACGAGACATGGAAATGAACTCCAGATCGGAACGGGAAAAAAGAAAAGTGGGAAAGCAATAATCCCCAAATAATTTTCTCCTTTATATTCATATCCGAACAAAGCTATAGAATGCCATAAGACACTTCACCCATAATAAGAACCCCCAGCCCCACAGCCAAAAGAAAACGGGATTTTAAGCCATCAAATCATGAAGAGAAAAAAAAAAAAAAAAAACCCCGCTGAAATCTCTCGATCGACAAAAAAGAAAGAACCGAGAAATAAAAAACGATTGAACTGCACAATAAACCAAGCCATTAAAGGCAAACCCTGGTGGAAAAAAGCAAGAAACGAATGAAATTAAGACAAACCGTTCCACCGAGATAGATCTTCTCCATGTCGACGGAAACAGAGTCGTTAGAATCTGCCATGGCCGTAGCTCTGTGTCCGTCCGATAGCGCTACCACCAAAACAGCCGGTCGCCGTCGGTCGCGGAGGTCCTCCTGTGTCTCTGTCTCTGTCTCTGTCTCGCTCGCTTTTACTCTCGTCTCTCTTCTTCCAGAATTATAGGCTTTGGATTCGTTGGCTTATATACAAAGCGATTCTTTCTTTTCTCTCCGTCTGTTTTAACAATCTCTTTCTCTCATTATTTTTTTTTATCTTTTTTATTTTTATTTTCTTTTTCTCTCTCCATTTTTTCCTTTTTATTTTTATTCTCTCTCGTCTAACTGGAAATTTTTAACTGCGGTTAATTTCCACCGACGCTCTGAGACCCTCCCTACCAACTGATATTAACCCGTTAACCGTGGTCAATGTCCCGCCAGCTCAGCCTTTAAAAACCGAAAAAGGACAAGTGCATGAACTTCCCTAAACGGCGCCGTTTTAGTGCCGCCGAAATGGCACTTCCTTTGCTAATATTATTTTTTGCTACGATATATTTGAAAACCGAAATTTTATTTTTATGAATATGTTGACGTTATTTTAAGTATTATAATATATTATAATAATTAGTTATAGAATATATATGGTTAATATTGGAAGATTTAGTTAGTTTATTATTATTATTTTTAAGTATTAGTTGGTAGCTTATATTCTATTTAAAGCAGATGAATATTAATCAAAATTGGACTTTAGATTTTACTTGAACTTTTGATCTCACCTATATTTATTGCACTTCTAGAGTCTAATTCTATTTCTCATTCTTAATGTCAAGGTCCTTTTATTTATTTAATTAATATTTGAATTTTTATATTTTAGTTTAAATTAATTTTATCGGATTACGATTATGATTTGTGATCATAAGAATCGTGTTTAGTCAAATATTTAAACTAAAAGAAAAAAACAGTTGTTGTGTTTACTAACGTTTTGAATCTTCAAGTTATAGTGTAATAAAATCATTGACCTGCTCCCTATGAAGGCTAACCTTATTGAGGGTGAGGAAGGGGTGAAGATTCTATGGGTCGAGAGCATGCATGGTGTCACAATCGACAATGAGATTGTGCCCTTGAAAAGTCATCAATGACGATGGCTAGTTAAAATGGAAGAGAATATTGCAACCATACTGCGAAAAAAGTAGATTGTGACTCTCACGCGCAAATAAAACAAGGTGGCGAGATGGAAATGGCGCTCAACCGGCCAAGCGAGAGTTGAGATAGATAAGTGTCATAATGGAATCGAGAAGGACATGGCAAACATATTTATTAAATAATTTTGGAATTTCAACAATAAAAATATAATTTAACAAAAAAATAAAAGAAATGATGATTTTAAATGGGCCCTATTACATTGAGTTTGACCAAAAGCTGATTAGTGTCATACTGATGCATACACCTGTCATTGGATACTCTTTTTATGGGATCCACGTGGCCCATACCCCTGACAAATAGGTTCGAGTACGTGTACAAAAGAAGTCCTTTAAAATTTTCTTTTATTAAAAAAAAAAATGATATTGCTTGCCTTTGATCCGACTCAATTATTAATCATGCCCATTTTAATCATATTTTAATATCAACTTCACTTACATTTGGCAATTTGTGAGTGGTTCCCTCACATTCATTCACCAACACCCCATACATTCAATCATTTTTTTTTTTTTAAATTCAATCAAATCGACCTATTGTACATTGTTCGCTGACTCACTTTGATACCATTTGTAACATTTCGAACCCACCGCGAGTAAATATTGTCCACTTTGACCTGTTATGTATCACAGTCAACCTCACTGTTTTAACGCACCTATTAGGGACAGATTTTCACACCTTTATAAAAAATGATTTATTTCCCCCTCAAACCGTAAATATAGTATTTTTCATCGTTTCTTTGCATAAAATAGTAATAATAATAATAATAATAATAAACTTACTCGCTCCCTTGCTTGAGAAGCTCAAATGTTTACCCGAATATATATATATTTGAACTTGCAAAATTTATTATTATTATTATTGTTGTTATTATTATTATTGGAATATATAGCGGAAAAAAAAAAAAAAACTATCATAATTAGTGAACAAGTATGTCACGGTAATGCTTGTACAATATGTGTTGCCCATGATCTCATATATGTTACATACCAAAACCTTTTGTGTTGTATTCCTTTACCGCTTTCATGATGTATAGTTTATTTATTGTATTTTTTTAGTGTATGACGTTTCGGCAGAATCATATCTATGTCTAATAGATCTAAAACGCCTCATAATGTACTATTAAAGATGCGATTAATCGTCAATTCTTGAGGCCGAGTTATATACTATCTAAGTGGTTGTGTGCTTTTTCCACTAATAGTAAAAAGGATTCATTTTAGATTTAAGATTAATTTCTAAATTTGAGGTTAAATTTTATCAAAATTGATTAAATAATAATAAAAAAATATATTTCATAAAAAATAAAATTTAACATATTTTATTTTCGAACTTTAGGTAAGGAATGATTAATAAAGACAAATTTTTAATTAAAAAAATTAATAATAAACTAACAGTAAAATCAGTTTTAAATACAAATTTATACTCGAAAGTCGAAACTCGATTAATAAGAAATAGAAAATTAAAAAATTAAAAAAAAGACGTGTTTTCTTGCACCCTATTGGATGAAATCGATGGACCTACGTAAATGTACCAGAGGAACCAATTAGATCAAGACACGTCAGCTATGTTATTTATTTATTTATTTATTAGTTTTGTTTCGTCCTCTTGAAGACCGAAGCGCCTTTGTTTTCTTCGTTTGTTTGATTGATTTGATTTTGATTAGAACCGATTCCAATTTTCGTCCATTTCGGTGAAAAATCTTGTAGCGTAAAACTCTTCTTCCACCATTGTTGGAATCCTCAATTCAAATTCTCTGAATCTTAAACAGAGAGCTTCGTGAAGAAGATGAATCGATTACTGAGTGTTGTTTTGGTGCTTCTTGCCATTGCTTGGGTTCCGACGTTTGAGTGTTCGAAGAAGCTATCAGCAGCTGCAAGGAGGGAGGACGTTCCGTACATCAAATGCCAGGTCTGCGAGAAGCTTGCTGTGCAGTTGTATCACCAAGTTGAGAAGAAACGAGCTGAGATCGCTCCCAAGAAGGTAATTCTTTATAGCTGATGTTTCGTGGATCGGTTTTGGATTCTTTAATTTAGAGATTCAGATTATAATCAACTCCATTCATTTTTTTTCCTGCATTTGAATGTTTTCCCTTTCTTTTGGGGTTCTTGATGTAGATCTCCGAGTATCAAATTATCGAAATAGCTGAGAACGTATGTAATTTGAAGAAGGCAGAAGCTGATTGGATTTTGCAGATTGACATTGTTGAACAAGGGGATAGGCTTGAGGTAAGTGGAACTGAGATGAGATTTTGCTGTTTCAATCTAATGAATTTAGGTATAAAACTTTGGTGACTTGTTATCACTGTTCGGGATTGGCATTTTCAACTTAGAAAATGAATGAAACGGTCCTATGAATCAAAACTAATTTTTCCGTTTACAATCATGATATTCAAAATATGAACGGAAATACCTTTTCTTTTAGTATTTTGCCGACAAGCAACTCAAAATATTAATAATCTTTCCGAGTTATATTGTTTTTATTACTTCAAAAACTTCACCTGTAAGCCATAACTCATTGAAGAACTATGTCTTCTTAGCTAGTGGAGCAGAACACCGAAGGACAATGCAATTCAGAGTGCAAGACTATTGAGCGTGCATGTCAAGAGGTATGTATTGTTTTGGCCTTGAGTATGATGTTTATTAACCCTTATTAGCTGACAGAACAAAAAATTAGTACAGCTTCAGAATCTGGGGAGATAAGAAATGAGAATCTCATTGTATTCGTATATTTTGATGTTTTTATGAAAAAACCTCGACATAAACTAGTAGGAATAGTGTTCTTACTTCCTTAAGTAGTTTGTTTTTAGTAGATTACAAATCTTAATGAGGTCCACTGATTAGGTAAATGCAATATACACAGACCAATACAAATAAATCAAGTAAAAGATGAACTAGAAGGAATTTTTTTTTTAAAAGAATAGCCAGGAGGAGTTTACTGAATCTGAAGTGGTGAGTTTTGCTAGAATTGCTTTGACTTTGTGATAGAATAGATTCCCCATCGTGGGTTTACCAGAAAGAAAATATAGCAATTTCTTCAATTTGTTCTGTTGCCTTCACAGGTCATGGGATATTCTGATACTGATGTTGCTGAATACTTGTATAGCTCCAAACCAAACATTGAATCGTTGATTAACTATCTGTGCAAGGACCTCACTCAATCATGCAGTACTAAGCCGCCTCCAGTTCCTAAGGTAGCAACTAATCACATGCCGGTTTAACTGATTGATGAGATTTTATCCATCGTTTTTTGGTGTGAGCTAATTGTCATTGTCATTAAAATTCTGGGTTCTGGTACCTATTGGGACTAACTTGCCCTCTAATTATATGTTTTAGTTAAATTTGAATGGTCTGTATGCATTGGTTATTCGTTAGAGATTGACATTATGAAATCCCAGATGGTGAATAATTTTAATGATGCTTTGGTTCATTTAATGATCATGTTATTAGTTTTGGTTAAAAACAGAGGAGTGATGAAAATTGTTAAGTTAACACCCAAGTTAAAATGTGGTTTTCAGTCTTTGACATTTTAGTTTATTGAGATTCAGTCTTCTATAGTTGATCCTTGTACTGTATTATGATTCAGGACAGGACTCCAGGCGAGCCCTTCGTGGCCAAGTCAGCAAAGGAAGCTGAGATGGAAAAGATGTTGAGATCTATGGAGGTAATTAGTTCGTTGTTTTAGTGCTTGTTGGTCAACACTTCCTCAATTTCTAAGCTTCACCCACGCTCTTCACCTAAACCAGGGAATGCCAGGAGCACCCGGCATGAAAATGTATTCAAGAGATGATCTAATGAATATGAAGAATTTCGGAGGCGAAGATGACGACGATGAAGACGAGGAAGAAGATGATAAATTCCCTTCAAATTTGGTACTTAAAACATCTTTTATATGGCCCGAAGTTTCAGGAATTAATTATAAATGTTTTGCATAAACTTATTGGGAAACCTTTTTGCAGGGCAAAGTTTTGAGGGAGAAAGAGAGCAAGAAGAGTGATTGGAAAAACAGGATCACGAAGGGCGTTTCGAAGGCAGGGGAAGCAATAAAAAAGCACGCTTACAGAGTGTCTAACAAAGTAAGGCATTGGTGGAGAGCGAAGTCCAGAGGCTTCAAAAGTTCAAAGCCCGCCGCCAAACAAGAACTGTAAAGTCTCTCAGTAACATTAAAGTTAAATTCGTTGTGTTTGCATCGCCCCATTAGGAAGTTAGCTAGTGAAACTGATAGCAAATACAGAAGAGTTCTTGTTCGAATCAATCAATGTTTGAAATTTTGTAGTACTCTTCAGGAAGACTAAAGCCTTGGATTTGGAAATGTTTTTTTTTTTTTTTACAACTTACATTATAAATTGCAAAAGTTGTCAGGAATTGAGGGGTACATTCTCCAATTGCTCTGTTTGGCAGAAGAGGAACTATAAATTGTATTTAAAGCATCCAGATGGATAAATGAATACAAGCATATCAATAAGGTATAATTGTCAAACCTAATTAATTCCTTAAAGAAGATGTAGCAACACACGAATACATAAATTGTGATCGAAAACAAGCCAGTGTTGTTGCACTATTGTTGAATCAACGCATCTTGTAATGTTGAGTCTTCGAGATCGTGCATCGACGTCCATTGAACGAATATTTCAGCACGATATCAATATCGCGAGCATTCTTCTTGTTTGGAGCAACATTCAAGCTACCAGTGATAGCCTCTCCCTCACAAATGGTGAGAACATCTTCCAAGTATAGAACTGTTTGCTTCCAATGTGTAGCTCTTGATCTCGGCCCTGTGACATAATATTGCAGAAGATTCTATCAATTCTAAAACAAAATAGAAGTCATGAATTACAATGGCCTAAAAATACTTGTTTCATCCCAGTAGAAATTTACCAGTAGAGAATCCAGTCAACTTATGGCACTTGGTAAAAGATACATCAAAGTAGGCAACAAGAGCATGAATGTAATCGTCACGTTCTGCTATGAGCTTGAATGGAGCAGTAAAGGAAGCATCGCCTGGCGCCATTTTGGATATATCCATTGTCTGAGTGAGACCAACCAAAACATATCATCCATAATGAAAACAACAGGTATAAGAGAAGGATCACTAAAACTCAAGTGTAAAATACTCTTTTTAGAACATGGAAAATAGAATCCAAAAAAATGTAATCTATAATCGAAGTTCATGAGACTAGAACACCAAACATTCAAAACTAGGACGAGATTACAGTCGTCGAAGATTTTCAAGGCAATAAAGATAGAAATAGAATTGGAGGAGATTCAAAAAATTAGATGACTGATGGAAGCTTTTAAAAGTCAAAGCTTTGAGATGTGATACAACAAGCAAGAAACACTCATGTTCGACATAAATATTGAACTTCATTATTTGACCATGAAACTATGGCAAGCATGATGTATTCAAGTGTCAAATTAACTCAGTTTTCAGTGAAAGTGTTTCGTTATCACCTTAAGTAGCTGACAGTTTGTAACAATTTGATTCTGGTCAACAGTGTCCACCAGAGGCTCCACCAAGGCTTGCCTTTTGATGCAGCTCATGTCAAACCCATATACACTATTCCAAACTATTTTAGCATGTAGACGAACAAGGAAACAATGTCAGAAAAGATTGCAACATATATAGCTGAACGATTCAAATAACATTTCTAGCAACCAAGATTGTACGTGGATGTGCTAAATAGAACATCTCAAGGAGCTATACTAGAAGGGCCACATGTCAATTAACTCACACTCAATCTTGTCTTCTTTGTAGTCTGCATCCTCAATGGCTGTTAGATACAGAGAAGCTTTGTCTGGTAGAACAAGACCATCATTAACCTGCATGACGGAAACAAAATAGCATATGTGAATATAAGGGACCAGCTGAAATTCCCACATTTGGCTTGCCCCATTAAGTTATTGAGCCTTGGATTAGAGAATGAATGAGTGACATTAAATCATCGCAAGAATACAGAAGCAAATACACAGAACACTCTTCAAACAGATTACTTGTGCTAAAATCTCAGCAAATACACAGAACACTTACAAGCCACTTATCACGAGCATATAGGACTGTATTTAACATATTCTCGAACAACAAAAAGTATCCCATCCATTCTGAAATAATTATGTCTACTCCAGCAACAGGAAGCTCAATTTCTTCAATCTTCCCTTTCAGAACGGTTATAACTGCCAAAAAAAAAAAAAAAAAACAGGGTTTTGTGATGAGAAACTGCTATAGAAGAAAAGAAAATAACTGAGAGAATACAAATCTATGAAATTACAACAATTGGGTACAAGAGGAACAAGAGATATAAGAAAGATACCATTAGAAAATCCATTGGCTTCAACAATTTCTTTTGCCATATCAGCCATATGGGAGCACTCGACCTGTAAACGAACACTTCCTTAGAAGCAAAAACTAAAAGAATAAACCAAACAAAGGGGAAAAAAGAAGGCACATTGCCATATTACAAGAACCACCAAACTTACAGCATAAACATGTGCTGCTCCAGCTTTGGCACAAAATAGGGACAAAATGCCAGTCCCTGCTCCCACGTCAAGGACAACTTTATCTTTGAATAAAAACTTATTTTGATAAATTACATTTTGATACGTCTTAGTTCTAACTGAATCCTTCAGCATTTCCTGCAACAAGAAAAATAGCCATGCTAAATTTCTGTAAGATACAATATGAAAAATAACTCTTTCGGCTTGCATCCATGTCGGAAACTTACTTCGTGAATGCCTGCACAAGTAAAACGAACAAATTACAAAAAAAAAAAAGTAATTAGTTTCACTTTCAGGATCTTAATTGAAGATGAATAACAAATTGTGAACCAGAAGTCACGGACATTCCCAAAAACAATAAATGGATGAACGAAAACACAGCATAATAATAAACACATTCACGCAGACTTTTCCCGTACTAAACAGCAAGGAGCGTTCAACATATGTCGTCCAAGGACAATCTATATTTTTTTAACCCAGGAGAGTAACAAAGGAACTTTGAGATGTTAAACCTAAATGGCAATTCAAGTAAATCAATTACTAAAAGGAAGTGCAGGTTTAAGGGCTTGTCCCTAGACTATATTCCAAAATGCAGTAATGATAGAACCTAGAACCGACGGTGAATCAAACTAGATGATATATTCGAAATAAGGAAGAAGAAAACATCCACACATCAGCAAACCGATAGGAAAAACCATTACCGAAGTGAGAGTAGGAATCGAAGTAATAATCAGCGCTGGTTTTATCATCTTTGTCATCCAAGGACTGGGCAGGCTCACACGCGGAGTCTTCAATGACTCTGTTGGAGTCGTCGGCTTCACACATGGACTCGTCGATGTTGGAGCTCTCAGTGGTTTCTTCAATCAGAGCTTCGTCGTCGTCTTCGAAGCGAATCTTGGAGCCCTGGGGCTGAGGCAGGCCATTGAGGGTGGATGAGCTGTGATCACCATTTTTCCGGCGACCCATGATGGATTGGTTGCAAAGTAAACGAATAGATTAGGGCTTTCGGGTGGGGTTTTAGTGTAGAGCAGTGTTTCGCCGTAGAACTCAACTGCGCGGCTACGAGCGAGTTTTTGAAGTGCTTTTAAAGCAGCGGACTAGTTGTGTTCCACGTTCATGAGTTTATTTCTTTTTAATTAATTAATTTATTTATTTTAAATATAATACTCGTGTCATAAATTATTTTTAAAAAATAAAATAGGCTTTGTTATGATTTAATTAGCTTAAATTAAATTTTGTTCCTTTAATTGGTTTTTTTCTATGGCTCTTTAATAGGTTGATCTAAAATAGATGCCACCTGGACCATAATTAAATTGGGTAAGCTGTCATAGTGTTAAATTTTAAGTTTTAATTTTTTTAATTAAAAATAGTTTGCTTGATAACTCAATAAGAGTCTGCCACGTGTAGGTTCTTTAACAACAATTGGTATGTGTTCTCTGTATGATAAAGGATTGGATGTATAATTGTCTAGACGGTAATCATAGTATCTTGTACCTGAACCATGGTGGCTCACTTTTTCTAAGTAATGGAGAAGATGGCCAAAATATACCATTGATATGAGCAGTTGGTCAAATCTAGTATGGATCGTGGTCAAATCTAGTATGGATCGTACATAGACTGTATGATGATTAGGCCGTAATGATAGTATCTCATACCACGATGGCTCGTCTAATTGTTCAGGCCGTAATGATAGTATCTTGTACCTGAACCACGGTGGCTCACTTTTTCTAAGTAATGGGGAAGAGGACCAAAATATACCACTAATAGGAGTAGTTGGTCAAGTCTAGTACGGATCGTACATGGACAGTAGTTGGAGTTGGGGATCGTACATGGACAATAGTTGGAGTCTTAGGTTGGAGTCTTAGGGTTCATTTTTCATTAGTTGAGTAAGACAAAAATTATGCTAATTTTTTCTTGATTTTTCTCCATTTCTTCTAAACTTTATAATAATATCTAAACCAATAATACATTTTAATAGATTTTTAAATACTTGTTTTTCTTTTAGTTTTTAAAATTTGAATATAACTTAAATCATATGTTCGAAGTTGCTGGGGAAGATATATGGGCTAATAAACATTTATAAATTAAAACTTGTCTAACTAATTACTGAAGTAATTTGTTTTAAGGTTACTAAAGGAAATTAAGGGGGAAATCAATAATTTTAGAAATAAGAGACTACCATGGGTGGGATAGTTCATCGATAATTAAATCTCAAGAATTAACTTATAATCTTCAAAAACTAAAAACGTTACCGAATAATTAAAATTGAAATATACTCTACATTAGACATTTCACCTAGCATTATGACAAACCTATTATTTTCCACATTGGGAAATAGCCAGAATTTATTCTAGATATAATATTATTGGAGATAAATAACTTTTTTTTTTTTTTTAAGAACTGAATTCAGGTCAGAGAGTTTAGTTTAGATCATAAGGGGGTAAAAAACGGGGGATGCAGGAGCACCTGATGCCAGTCGAGTACTGGACGCAGCGCAGGCAACTCAAGAACACCACTCGAATGCCATTTCCGGCGCAGCACCTTTTATTTACTATAACGACTGACGACTACCCTACTTGGCGGCGGCAGATTTTTTGACAATTGGCCATGGGCCTCCGGCCATAACTGCCTCTATTTCCGATGTTTCTCGAGGACAATTTGACATGTTCCTGCAGCCATTGGCAGTGACGAGCTGCAAAAGCCAAACAGAAGACGTCAAATATGTATTCTATGGTTAAATTAAAATTGAAACTAACCAACATATTGCTCTGTATTGGTTTTTCTAAATGAAAAAATTAATATCCAAAACCAATCCTAACACGTCCTCAATTATCTACTAAAGTAGCGATGTTGGTCTCTTCAACCATTATTGTGGTTCCTTTTTTATTTTACACAAGAAAATTGAGCCAACGATCATTATAGTTCAAACTAACGGAACTGACTCAATATGAACAGTTTCAGCCGGTGGCTATGACCATAAGATTGCCGGAATTTGTTAATAGAGGAACAACATATGGTCATATGTCAAGTTGTAATAAGCATAAGTTTGGAAGGGAATGTGTAGTGTACCACATCACTTTCAATTCGAACACCACCAAAGCCTCTAAATCTGTTCAGTGCTTTGACATTAAAAAACTTGGAAGTTTTGCTATTCTCCAGGGCCGGGTCTAGTAATGCATCAATGAAGTAGCATCCGGGCTCCACAGTAATGACCTGCAAATTAGCAAGAAAATTAAACTTTGTATTGTTTTCATTCCTAAAATGCATTATAGCAAACATAACACTTTGAGACTGGATATTGTAATGATGTTACATCTTCCATCACAAATGTTCTATTCACACTGGGTTCTTGATTCCAGCACCAACTTGCATGATTGAAAATAAACAAGGAACGAAAACGAGGAAAGTAAACATAAAGATAAGGAACCAAGACGAGTATTGAATTAAGTAATATAATGAAAAAATATTGATAATTTCCTCTCCCACTCCTATAACCAGAAAAGCTTAGAAAACAACACATGTACTGTAACCTTAGTCAGAAATGAAACAATAGTTTCAAAACCACACCTAAACGATCGGATCGCTGTTGCGTGCAGCTTGCACTTTTCTGCACTGTCCATTTTTTCCCTCTCGCAAAAACCCAAGAACAGGACAAAGGGAGAAAAGGGGCCACAATTTCTTTAATTTTAGGCTGGGGTGCCTCTTTCTTTAACCTGTCTCTTAAATAAAGCCCTAATTTCTTTAATTTTCCATACTTCCAATTTCCAAATACCATGTTTTCTTATATTAAATCATTTCTATTAATATTAGATAATATTTTTGTAAGCCTTGCTTAGCTCCAGAGGATAATTGCACCTCACCCTATAAAACACTGACACCACTAGGTAATCTAGCAAACAATTTGTTATGGCGACTTGCGACTAGTAAGGAAGAACCAAAAGCTATGGCTATAACTAACCATTCCTTCTTTAAGATCACGGACTGTACGTAAAGCATTTAGCCCTGGTTCTTCAGGCCTCTCCAAACCCTGTAAAAGCATGCCAAATGTTACGAATTGAAAAAGAATATTTTGCTTGCAAGCCAATAGA
The DNA here is from genome assembly GCF_057944985.1 of Cucurbita pepo subsp. pepo. NCBI lineage: Eukaryota > Viridiplantae > Streptophyta > Magnoliopsida > Cucurbitales > Cucurbitaceae > Cucurbita > Cucurbita pepo. The sequence continues at coordinate 10,640,752 of NC_141801.1, forward strand.
ACTTTTGTTCTTCCTATTCTATATGTTCGCCTTTTAACCCATTTGTCATTTTATTTTTCCTAAGTTTGTAATTGTTTTGTCGTATGCACAAATGTGAAGTAGAGATAAATAACATAAAGCAAATAATCATCCACTGGAACCTGCAAGTAACCTCCAGGATCGTGAGTATCGATACCAAGGAAATGTCCCAAACCATGTGGCATGAATACAGCCCCAAGATGCTCAGCTATCATGTCCTTCACATCTCTACAATAAAATAACAACTTCTCCTTATTCAAATAGAAAGCAGACTGCAAGAGAATAAAATATATATATATAGGTTTGGGGTGGGGTAAGGAGGAGAATGTACCCAACAAGTACAGAACCCTCGGTCAATGACTCAAGAATAGTCTTCTCAGCTAATCTGGTATATGAAAAGAATGTAAATAAGAAAGCATTTGACCAACATTGACAAGATGTACAAGCCATAAATAAAAATATTGAGACAATAACAGTTAAATGTTAGAAACAATGTCAATTAGATGACATGCTAACAAAAACACATACGCAGGAAAGTAAAACAGCATTTAAAATGCAACATTTTTTTTAAAAATATCCATGCATGTTCATTTACGAGCACCACAACTAATCTCATGAAACAATCACTGGACGTTACAAGATTTAGTCGTAAAAAAAATCTCTAAGTCTTCTACTATCTTAAGTAGCCACCATAGGAACCCATTCCCCAAAGTCACTTTAACTTCATCACACGTCATAATGACAACCAGGTCAACCCAGCAACTAACGTATGTATCTAATCTAATGAATGAAACAGTCAGGCTAGAGATGGCATAAAAGAAGAGGAAAGTGGTCAAACAAAGTATAACTATTCCAAATGACAGATTTTGTCGCATTTATAAGCTAACTGGCGACAAAAGTTTAATTACAGGGGAATTTTAACCTTTACCATGTGTAGATTATACAAGCAGATTTATGTATCTCAATTTCTCAGTAAGAAAACAATCATTTAGACCTTTTCTTCACCACCTGATGTAAATGAATTGCATGTAACATCCACGGTTACACCTCAAACTATTTTGTACGCTCAAAAGAAAATCAGAGCAGGGATATCAATAAAAAGCCTACTTGTGCATTTCAACCCAGTTTATTCCCGGTTTCATAACCGATATAACAGCATCGTGAGCCTTGAGGACAGCCTGCAAAACAGGGAAACAAATAGACAACCCCATGTCTAAGAGAAATAGGAAAAAGAAAAAAGAGGTAACCTATCCTTGTGCCAAGGGAATAGCAGAAAAGTAGTGGACTGCATTTCAAGAGGAACTTACGTTATATATCAGCGATTGATCACTTGTAAATTTACCATTCACCTGCGACAAGGATGAACATATGTTATGGAAATTCAAAAGGATTGATATAAACTAAATGATAGATTAAAGAAAGTTTTACTTGGAGGCGCAATAAAATGCTTTACTTTGAAAAGTGGTTGCCTAATTTTTCCAGGTGATTTTAAATCCTAATGAATTCATTTATATGTTATCCATTAAAATAAAATAACTGAAAACCTGTTTCAAATTTTCCTTCGACTTTTGAAAAGTCCCAAACTAAAGTGGTTGGATTTCACAAGATATCAAACCAAAGAATTTCAAATCACATAATTTAATATAATTTCTTAGACATTGATTCCTAAAAGTGTACAGTGAAGAATAATATTAACTTCACTTAAAATGAAACAGCATAGAATAAATGTCACCCACTGGGAATGAACAAGTAATGTCAGATGCATAAAACTGGTATTCTGCTCCCATATCAAACAAAGCCATATCACCATCTTCCAACGTCTGCATTAGAATAAATAAAATTTTTGTTTGGAATGCTTCACAAAAGATACAATGAGAAATTAAGGATTACTATACTCTACTTGGACATAAGCAGAATGTTAACATCAAAGGATAAAATTATTTTAATTCAACATACTCTGTCATTTGGAGCTGCTGCATGTCCATAGTGAAGAACGGCACTGCAACATAGAATACCATCCATACGTTAACATCAATCTCACCAACATAAAAATATAGTTTTAAAAAATAAACAATTCAAATGACTTCATCCATCCACAGTCCAGAACAGCCGCTGGCTTCCCCTCCCCCAAAGAGTAAATAAATAGGTCCATTAACAAAGTCATTCAACCAACATCAAGTAAAGAACTAAAAGCTTAAATGATCCTACGGCATCCAGTTTGAAAAAACAGGTAGTTGTTTGCAGACTTGCCTATTTTCTCCAGTGGCACATATACAAGTGTATGAGCAGTGCCTACATCCACCATACATGTAAGTATGGTGAAGAAATAAGCTTTCCAATTGATATTCTTTCATGCCCGCCTTGATATTTTTCATAACCTGAAACAAAAGCATGCTTAATCTTTCACGTTATCAACCAACCTCTCAGAACTTCCACTTGTTCTCGTAAATATAAATATTAAAAATAAAAGCATAAGCTGAGCACTTCAATGCAAATACACGTGTCATGAGAATTAATCATCAAAATGGTTAACTTTATATATTAGAGATGAGCTGTTACCTGAACATGAGCTTCTGAGCTAATATCGTTGGCAAATTGAATAAGAGCAAGCTCCAGCTCCGATTTCACAACACGACATTCAGTCAAAATAGGATGCAAGATATTCAAATCAATTTCAAACGTGTCAATACCCTGAAACAGATAAGAATTAGATGAAGAAAGTCTAAACATGATCAAAGATCAAAGCTAGCTAGAAGTCTGATGCTAGTTACAACAGTAAGGGGCCCATTGATAATGCTTCTAACTTCCAAATTCTAATTTTATAAAATGAAAACAGAATCATGCAATTATTTTTTCTATTTTCTGTCCAAAGAGAGAAACAATGCTGTGTCTTGTAATCTATTATTTCAAAATTGAAAGACACCTTTTAGATGAGCCCCTTAAATACTATTATGCACCTTTGTACTCCGTGATATTTAATCAGAAATCTATGAGCTAAAAATGAAAAATACAACAATTTCTCAACTATTTTCTAAAATTGAAATAAATGATCAGGAATCCAAAAGAAATATTTTCTTTTGCAAAAATTCGCACAGTATAAGTAACAGCTCCAGAAATGGTAAATAGAAAGTAGAAAACAGAGTCCAAGACATCTATTCTCCAAAAGTATAACACAAAATAGAAGCATAATTAATGAGCCTTGGAAAACTAATGGCCTTGAACTTCGGAAAACTCGTGGACCATTCCAAAATCGAGATATGGCAAATGCAGTAATTCCTCAATGATAAACCCCAACGAAACCAAATAGCTTTCTTTACAATTTCAACAAATATGTAGGATAAAGCATAAAGGTGGGAACTGAACCTCAAAATTTGCGGGTACTGAAAAATTGTTGCTGTCAGTATTCAACCCACGTAAGAGAAATAGTAAAGGTTTCTCCAACTCCTGGTATTGTTCGTGCAAAACAGCTGCGATTTCATCTGTATAGTATGCCATACTGACCTCATATTTTTCCTATAAAACATATTCAGTACAATCAGCTAATAAGACAAGGCGTAATGCACCAAGTGCAGGTTATCACACACCACCTTGAAATATGACAAAGGCTTTATTTCTCCCGACCATACAGCATAATCAGAAGGCAGCTTTGGAGCGAACAGAATTGACTTTCCACTGGCAATGTCCTATACAAATTTTGTGTTACAAGACAATAACGTGGATATGTGGTAAATAGACGTATAAGGAATGACTTCATTTTCATTGAGTACATGTGTCAAAACAGCTACACGCCCAACTACATAGTAATGAAACAACTATTGTGTGAAAATTTTGCAAAATAAAACAATTTAATCAAATAATTACATTTAACACACTGCAAGTGTCAAGTAAAAATGTACAAACTCGAACATAAAGATTAGTATCAATATTAAACAATTAACATTAAAACGTTCAAGGGAGTAATTGGCTTACAATAGCGCCATAGAATCCAGGCTCTATCACTCCAAACAGATAAGCAAAATAACTCTCTTGCCTGCAAATTAAACCAACCAAAAGGATCAAACGTGTCTCGCGATGACTATACTGAAAAGCAAAAGGAATTTGCAAGCATATTGAGCTTCGAGTAACACTCAGATAAGTTTTATCATTCAGGACGGCGACGTAATATAAGTGTTAACAATTTAATGTCTATAATCATCTGTAAGTGGCGCGGCACACAATTCAATAACTACGAGAAAATTATCTAAGTCCTAAAACAAGTGTGGCTCTAGACTATTTGCGACGCCGCGACGGATAGAATATCAGAGGTTAGGACATAATTTGAGATACATTGCAATATCAAAAAACTGAACTGTGCTTACGTCGAATATCAGAAACTTAAGACTTTCATCATCAAGTACCTGAAGAGTTCGAGATGGTCCGTATCGTAGCGCGTTCGCTCATCGCCTCCCTAACAAATCGTCACAATCAAGGAAATGAAATAAGGAAAAAAAAAACTACGGAATGTTACAAACACAAAATTAGGGCATCGTGTTGTGAATTGCAGATAAGATTACCTGAAGCAACACAATGCCTTTGAGAGGACGAGCGGAATCGGCAAGGTATTGACGTAAGGACTTAAGCAACTTTTCTCTATTGGTGACGTAAAGCTCCACCGGCACCGGCGGAGGAGTAAGAAGCGAAGCCGAAGCCATGGAAGTGGCTTCAACAATCCGACAAATCAAAGTGGCGTCGATACCGAGGAAGCTCAATCGGCATACCGTAAGATGACAGTGAGGAAATCGGAACAATACTATTCTCTTACCCCGGGATTAAATAATCGATCCATTATCCATATTGAAGTTTGATGGAGATATTAGTGGTCTTCATTAGGGGTGTACATGGTCCAAGTTGGGTCGAGTTGGGGAATTTTTTTGACCCAACCCAAAAGTTCGGGTTGGTTGGATTGGTAACCCAACCCAACCCAAAATTTTTAACAACCCAACCCTCTATTTTCGGGTTGGGTTGTCATGAAAATTAATCATCGAAATGGTTAACTTTATATATTAGAGATGAGCTGTTACCTGAACATCAGCTTCTGAGTTAATATCGTTGGCAAATTGAATAAGAATAAGCTCCAGCTCCAATTTCACAACACGACATTCAGTCAAAATAGGATGCAATATATTCAAATCAATTTCAAACATGTCAATACCCTAAAACAGATAAGAATTAGAGGAAGAAAGTCTAATCACCATCAAGGATGAAAGCTAGAAGTCTGATGCCAGTTACATCCTGTTGATAATGCTTGTAACTTACAAATTCTAATTTTATAAAATGAGAATTGATAATGCTTCTAACTTCCAAATTCTAATTTTATAAAACGAAAACAGAATCGATCAATTATTTTTTCTATTTAATTTCTATTGTGTGTCCAAAGAGAAACAAACCGTGAAAAAACACAAATTGTGATTATTTTTTCTATTTTCTGAAAGAAACAAACTGTCAAAAGAAACAAATTTGATGTATCTAGTGTGTATTCCGCGATATTTAATATAGACGAAAGCTGTCTATAGATATCTCATAAATTATCTAACGTTGTAACATCTCTTTATATATATATATATATTTTAGAAATATTTTTATTAATTTAATATAAATAACAGAATTTTACCTACAAAAATAAAAATATAAGAGAATTTTACTAAAAAAAATAATAGTAATAAAAAATCTGGTTATTGGGTGGGTCAACTACCTTTTTATTAATTACTTTCTATCCTTATCTTTTTGTATACTTATCTTTCAAATTTTTTTACAGCCACTTTTATTTTAATTATAAAAAAATATATTTATTTAATATTTCATTATTTAAAAAAACATATAATTTAATAAAAAATAATTTATTAATTATTTGGTTGTAATAAAATATATGGACAAACAAATACAAATTAGCCAATCTCCACGTAAGATTTTTTGAGTGACCTAATTTTATTTTAAATGGTTATTTTTAATATATATTAAATAATATTATAAAAAATAGTAATAAATTAATTAAAAATATTTTTAATTACAGTTTACCTAAAATTTTCAATATTTGATATCTTTACCCCTTCATATTTTCTCGTTAATTTTCATTTGATTAATTAAAAATAAATAAATGCGATAATTTTAATTTATTTTAACAATAATAAAAATTATACCTTATTTATCAAGCTGTATTAGCCACGTCAGTCAAGCGTGAGAATATAATATTTGGCTCATAGCCATTTCTGTCGTTTTCTGCTTTATTGTCATACTCACTCATTCAATTCTTCCTCGACTAGGGAGAGAGTAGGTTGTTACCCTCACGCCATGACAAACAAAGTAGCGTCTCTCAAGAGACGCCCACCCAACCACGTGCAGGCCAATATAAAAGAGTGCGATAGAAGAGGACGATGCATCATCTAACACACCACCATGCAAAGTGGGCATTGTAGACAACTTGAGACATACAAGACAGAGACATCATAATAGACATGAAGGACAAAGATAGGCTTGTTGAATGGCCGGGCAGAGCCCCAGGCCTTAACCTCAAAAGTCGGGGTTTCGGAAGAAATTTGGGCATGTGGTTCGGGAGTTAAGTTCGTCCATATAAAATATGAATGCTCGCCAAGTTTGGTGTCAATTGGACACCGGACAGACAATGCATGACACCGTATGACCGTTCACCAAATCATGTCTACTCCTGGAAGAACGAGACTCAAAATGTACTATAGGGGATACATCGTGTTAGCTCTCCACCACCCCTGGATCCTGTGGCCTAAGTGAGCTACCCTATTGGCACATGCGTGTGTCGCAGTGTGGGCGAGCGTGCCGAGACGAGTGTCTCGGGCGACTTCCTTTGAAATAGATTTTTGAAGGACAGAACCGGACGACATAGGTGTGCCGGTATTGCGCCCTAGCCTGTGTGTTGGAGGTTGCTACATACACCCGCTGTCCGGTACGGTATCCGTAAATGACTCGACATGGGCACGGGAGGGCCTATGCCTCGATAGAATCCAGATGGATGGATGTTCGGGAAGTTCCGATGAGATGACCAACACGCGGGCCCATTCTCGATGGCATGACCGAGCGAGTTATGATGGTCGACGACATCCCGAGACTCGGGATGGCGTCAAGACATATGGACCCTGTCAATGGGGATCGAGATGGCAAGATGAGATGCGATGTTGTATTGAGAGACCTTGGCCCGAGCAGAGCCAAGGTTGAGCCGAATGACTTGGCCTAACGTAGAAGCAAGTCGGATGTGTCGCAGACGATTGAACATGCACATGCAGGCGACGTGTGTGGTATAACAAGCTTGGATTCCGCACAAACGATGTTAGATTGGCGAAGAAAAACCTCGCCTAAGGTCCGACGAAGCTACAAAGCCGGGGCGAAAAATATATATGGGGCTTAATTCCTTTCAAGGCTAGTTGTGAGCGTGTCAAGATCACAACACCGCACGGTAAAAAATGTAGGACCGTAACACTAAGTGAGCTGGAAAGAACACGCGAATCTTGATCTTTTCTCATTCCCATATCAAATGATGTTTTGTATGTACTTCATCTTGAACAAATAGTTGGTAAGATCTGTGTCCTTTATCTCCTATGTTTTGTAGCATTTATAATCTCATGTTTGGTTTCTGCCTATTGGATGAAATGGCTGTGAAGGCCATCCACCGCCATTTGATAGAGGTGGTGTGTTGAGTATGGAGAATGTGTAGCTGAAATTTGAGTAAAATTTGTTGTGTGCGACTGCTGTTGGCAGAGTAGCAATGGCATCAGGAGTGATATGTTTTGTACCCATTTTGTTCTCCAGCCAACCCAACCCAACCAGCCTGGCTTGCAACAGAGGTTATGAGGTTGTGCATTGGAACTCATGAAAATGTTGGTTTTGTAGAAATTATGATTCTTTAGTTTTTGCCTTTTCTTATGGACTAGAGAAAGGCCTCGTAACTTCAACCAACCTCATGATTGATTGATTGTCTTATTTGCTTTTCGTTCTTCTCAACTGTCTGCATGTAAAAACACGACTGCACAACCAATGATAGAGAGAAAAGTGTCGTTTTCTTCTTCTTCTTCTTCTTTGCATTTATTCATCTTATTCTGTTTATTCTTTTTCGTAGACTTTTTAGCAATTGCCATTCATGACATGACAAAAGTTGACCAAGTGTGCCAAACTTATTAATTAATTAATTATATATATATATATATATATACAAGTAGGTTTTGAGTTTTAATTAGCTACTAAAAAATATAATATTTTTTAGACTTTATTTCAAAATTTTTAAAAGGAAGCTGTTTATGAGAGTTTTTATATCTTTATAAAAAAATATGGCGTAAGGGATATCACACAAACGCACCCTTTTAAACTTAATAAAAAAGAATTATTCCTTCATATTATGTCTTGATGAGAGTTCACCACGAGCTGATATTGTTTTTCTACTTTCCTTCGACGTTTTTAAAACGTGTGTAAGGGAGAAATTTACACTCTTTTATAAAAAATGTTTCGCTCTCCTCTCCAATTAAGGCGGGATCTCACACAAACACACTCATTTAAACGTACAAAAAAAATTATTCCTTCGTATTATGTCTTGAGAGTTCACCATTGGTAGATATTGTCTTTTTTTAACTTTGTTTCAAAGTTTTAAAACGTGTCTATTATGAAGAGGTTTCCACACCCTCTTAATAATGTTTCGTTTTCCTCCCAACAAATATGGGATCTCACACAAACATACTCTGTTTAAACTCAACAAAAAAAAAAAAAAAAAAAAAAATTATTCCTTAATATTATGTCTTTAACAAGAGTTCACTACTAATAGATATTGTATTTTTTTTTACTTTGCTCCGAGGTTTGAAAAACGTGTCCATTAGGGAGAGACTTTCACACTCTTATAAAGAATATTTCGTTCTCCCCCCAACCAAGGTGAGATCTCACGCAAACATACTTCTTTAAACTTTATTTAAAATTAAAAAAAAAAAAAAAAAAAAAAAAAAAAAAAAAAAAACCTTCATATTATGTCTTCACGAGAGTTCCTCATCCCCTCCATGAAAGAATGTATTCTCTTGAGAGCAATCTGTAGGGTTTCTTCACTCATGTTGGCAAAACAAACTCTGAACCAGCCCGGTTCAGAGCAATGACAGGAAGAACCGGGCGAAATATTCAATTTCGCTTCCTTCAAAATACACTTCCAAAGCTCGATTTCACCTTCTCGTGTAGGATTCTTCTTCAACAACGGTCTCAAATTCATCCAACAAAACAAACCGGCATTCCCTTTCAAGCACTCAATCCCAGCCATTCGTAGCCCTTCAATTATCATCTCATAACGCTTCCTGAGCCGATCCCGGTTCATTTCAATATACTTGTCTATAAACTTCTGGTTCGACAACATGGCCGCTAAAAACCGCTGCGTTTGTGAAGAAATCAACGTGAAACTCGACATCCGGCGAGCCGTCGTCACAACTCTGTCATTGTAAGAATAAATTGTCCCAACTCTGAACCCCGGAAGGCCAAGATCTTTGGAGAGACTATACACAATGTGAACCCGGTCGGCATTCTTATTACCACGGGATTTCAAAACCCCAGCCACGCTGGTGAACTCGGCCGAGGAGAAAACCGAACCGGAATAGATTTCGTCGGAAATAAGGTGGATGTTCTTGTCTGTAACAAAATCCAAAACCTCCTCAATTGTGGACCGTTGGATCGTTAAGCCAAGTGGGTTGGATGGATTTGTGATCAAAACTCCTCTAACTTTGATCTTCATAGCCATTGCACTATCATACGCAGCTTCCAATGCTTGACGAGTTATTTGAAAATCATTAGAACTATCACAATGAATTGGTATAATCTTCACTTTAGTTCTCCATCTCAAATCCCGATCAAATCTGAAAAGAAAAAAACTGAATTTATACCCGTTATTAGAATCACATAACAACGCACATACTCGATCTGAATATGATATAAGTTGTTAGGATAACAGTTAAAAGAGTCCATTGTAGAGAGTCGTGTTTATCTAACATAGTATCAGAGTCGTGCCATAAACTTAGTTGTGACAATAGATTGGCAAATCCTTGAATGTCGAACAAAGGACTCTAAAAAGAAAAATGAGTCAAGTCTCCTCAAAGGCAGTAAAAAATGACTAAGACTCCAAAGGAGTCGAGCCTCGATTAAGGGGAGGCGGGAGGTGTTGGATGAAAGTGTCTCACATTGGTTAATTTAGGGAAAGAAAAATGAGTCAAGTCTCCTCAAAGGCAGTAAAAAATGGCTAAGACTCCAAAGGAGTCGAGCCTCGATTAAGGGGAGGTGGGAGGTGTTGGATGAAAGTGTCTCACATTGGTTAATTTAGGGAATGATCGTGGGTTTATAATCAAATAATACACTCTCCATTGATATGAGGTCTTGTGGGGAAGTCCAAAGCAAACCCATGAGAGCTTATGCTCAAAGTGGACCAGCCTCATAGATCTGAGGAGATGCTCTACAGTGTTTTTTGTTTGAATGGAGGATTGTTGGGAGAGAGTTAACCTAATTTAGGGAATGATGATGTGTGAGAAAAACTGAGAGGTTATACTCAAAGTGAACAATATCCATATCATTCTAGGCCTCGGTAATTGTTAAGAAGTAGTTGGTTTTGATAATCTTACCCGGGATAGTAAGGAGTAGGAAGAAGCAAAGCGTCACCGGGGTTAGCGAGAATGATAGTGAGAAGCTCATTAGCCGCCGTAGCACCGGCAGTCAAAACAACCCGACTTGGGTCAAATTTCACAGCTCCATCTCTAATGCGTTCCATAAAACCAGCCATAGCGGTTCGAAAAGAGAGCAGCCCATGATAATCTTGAAACAAAGCGGTTTCTCTGAACCCAGAAGAATCCGGTCCAGCATCTGAATTTTGGTCTAAATATTCCTCCAACAAGTCAAAAGACACTTGGTTTTCAGCTAAACCCATTTGGATAATGCCAGAAGGATTGGTGGATTCATTATACGGAATTTGATCGTAAGCTTTCCAGCCGACAAAATACGGCGAGTTTTCGCCGTGAGTTTCCGACATAGCAATTTCAGAGAGTTCAACTTCTGGGGTTTCCTCATTATAAGCCATTGATTTCAAGAACCAATTGGAGAGTAATAAGAGAAGAAGAGGTGAAATTTGAATGGAAAACTGTAGCCATTAGAGCTCCTCTATTTATAGCAACTCTTTGTCTCTTTTGTTTCAAAATCACAAGTGCCTTCATTTTTGGTGTATGCCTCTACGCTATGCATGCAAGTTTTTAAATTTTAAATTTATTGTATATTTTTTTAAATATTCCACGTCATAAATGGGTTACCATAAATCAATAAATGTGGAAACCTTTTCATAACGATTTGTAATCCCAAAGAATACAATATTGACTAAACTGTCTCTCAATATATTATATAAATATATGTTTTTTTTATATAAATATATTTATAAAAGGTAAAAATGGTTGAATAACCACTTTTTTTTAATTTGTTGTTTTCTTTTAAACAAAAAATATATTATTTATTCCAATCTGTAAATGTTTTAAAATAGATTATTTATTCGGTAAATTTAATTTTGTAACTGTCAATTTACTATTATTTTAAATTTTTGTAGGAGAGGGAGAAAAAAATGTCGTGCATGTATTTATAAAATTTTAAATTTAGTATTTTTTAAATATTCCATAGTAACGAGAGTACTTGACTTGAATCTTTTAAACAAATATGTTGTATCGTAATAAATAAACGATATTTATAAAAGTTTAAATTTATTGTATCTTTTAAATATTCCATGTCAGTTGTAACGAGAGTACGTGACTTGAATCTTTTAAACAAATATGTCGTTATAGTTGTATCGTAATAAAGAAACGATTTCTTATTGAATTTTGATTTTGACAATTTCTATCTATTTTTCCTCTTTCAATATATGTTCATATCAACAATGTCTCTCTCGACATATTATGTAAATATATAGATGTTTTTTTTTTTAAAAAAATCTCAATTTTAATATAAAAAATACTCCAATGCACTATATATATATATATATATGTAGATACATATATTATGTATATGTATATGTATATGTATATATATATACACGTATTTATACATATATATATATATAGTTATTTTAATCCCTACAATTTTTTTTTAAAAAATTAAAAATATATTGATCGAATTAAGTTCGAAAGATACTCATATTAAATTTTAAAAGCTGCATTAACACTTTTTATCTTTATAAGAAAATGTTTAAATTTTTTTTTACTATCAATATATGAACGGAAATTATATACTAACATTTTACAAGTATTTTAAACGTGATAACAATAATGTTTTTGAATATGTTTTTAAAATAATTTAAAAATATTTTTAAAGTATTTAAAAAAGTTTGAGAGTATTAATGAAAATCTTGAAAATTTAAAGGTATTTACAAAAGTTAAAAGGTATTTTTAAAAATATTTGGAAACAAACCTTAACAAATATTTTTTTTAAAAATTAAATGATATATATATATATATATATATATATATATTAAGTTTAGGGGTATTATTGAAAATATATTTTTATAAAAAAAGGTTTTCACTTTTTAATTTTTTGATCAAAAGATAATGATATTTGACTGTAATTAAAAAAAAAAAAAGTAAATTGTTTTATTCTTTTAATTATTTATATTAATTTCTGCATTACAACAGTCAGTGGGAATTAATTTTTGAAAGGTATATAAGAGTTTGAAGCTCAAAAAGAGAAATAGATGCGACATTTGAGGGAGACTGAAAATGACGTTAAAAAGAAAAAATGGAGGTGTCGTTGAGGAAGCTTGAAAATTGACGTTTAAAAGGGGCGATGGGGGTGGCAGTATGGCTCATATTCAAAGCATTCATCGGACACGTCCCCACGGCTTACGTGCTCAGCAAGCTGGTAAGTACGAGCACATTTTCAAAACCCAAACAAAGGTTCCCCTGCTCCTAGACAAACCCCAATGGAGTTTTTGCAGAAACAGAAACACGTCAATCTTTGTCCTTTTAAATTCTCGTATCAAATTAAAGTTTCTGTGTACTTCGTCTTCAGTGAATCGTTGGTAAGATACCCATTTTCTTATACATAATCTTACTTTTTGTTTCTGCCTACAAACTGTTCGACGAAATGTCTGTGAAGCACTATAATGCCATTCACCGCCTTTTGACATATGAATTTGACCTCTATTCATAATAATAGTGATCTCGTTATTTTATTTAACGTTGGTAAGATACCCATTTTCTTCTGGGGCCTCCTCTCTTTGCTAGCTCTCATTTTTTGTTTCTGCCTACAATGTGTTCGACGAAATGTCTATGAAGCACTATAATGCCATCCACCGCCTTTTGACATATGAATTTGACCACTATTCATAATGATACTGATATTAATGTCTTGTCCTCGTTATTTTGTTTAATTTTGTTTTGTTTCATCCGTTGTATCCCTCCCCCATATCCCCTACTTGATTGCTGCTTGTCCAAGGGAAAAAGCATCACTATGATGTTTTTTCTTTTAAAGTATTGTGGATCCAAGAAGCTCCACACCACAGCCAAACCAAAGGGGATGAATGAAGCTTTAGGCTAGTAATGATTGGTTATTCTGTATGATTTGATTTTGTACCCATGAGGAAATCAATGCTTGCCACCGCAACAGAGGTTATAAGCTTATACATTGGGACTCATGAAAATGGGACTTTGGAATAAATTAGGATTCTTTTGTTCTTGCTTTTGTTTTTGCCCTCTTTTGTGCGTTGGATAAGGTCCTCTTTCATTAATTGTGTTCTGTTTGTATCTTTTCTTGCAGATATTTGGCAATTGTCATGCATCATATGTGCGCTGTCCCGTTCTTGTATACTAAAGTGGCAACTTCACGCTATAGTTGGCTGCTGTGACTGTGTAAGAAGTGTAAGAACTGAGGTAAAAAAATCTAGCCCACATGCTCATATCTTTCTGCCCAAATTTCACATTCTGACTTGACTCAAACTATTTTGTTTTTTATTGGGTTTAGTTATGATTTTATCTTATTTGGTTCGGTTCGAATAACTTGCATTTTATAAATTTAGTTGATTTGTCAACTTTATCTTTCTTAGTGTCAATTTCTAAATTTTAATAACTCATAAACACAAACATAATTCAATGGGTCAAATTATATGCTTTCAATTACCCTGATTTTAGTAGGCGCCGGTTGGATCAGCATCTTCTGAATCTTCTTCACTAGTATTTTTTTACTGCGCTTCCCGTGCGGGGAGTTAGAGTCCTAAAGGAATAAGGGTCGCAACCCTCTATTGAGCAGCCAACACCTCAACGCTTGAGAAGTCATAAGTTTGTTTCTCCAACTACAACCAAACTCAATCTAAAATTTGTATTTCCTTTTACATGTGATGTAATTTGTTTATATTATCGTCTCTTCTAATTTTCGTTATAGGCCGTTTGGTTGTTATTTTCTAGATTTCATGCTTTTATAATACCATTCTTCCTACAATCAAATATTATATGGATACTTCAAACTACAATGATTTGTGTTAAGACGCCATTAGAACAAACACAAGAGAGCTCACGTTCCCATACTACGTTCAATCATCAATAAATTTAAAAAAACTCGATATCATTAATTGTTGTATATCGAATGTGTCTATGTTTATCCATTTTGAGTTGAATAAGTTCAATTTTCATACATGAATAATCATATAAAAAATATATTTTTAACCCGAACCGACCCGGAACCCAACCAAAATAGGCAGGAAATTTCCACCAATGGACTTACTTATTTTACACGTTACAATACGAGTGTAAATGTACTACACATGGTTTTAGAAGACTAGCCAGGCTTAAATACTGAGCCTCAATTCTGATCTTACATTATTGGGCCTTAAGTTGGCCGTTAGGTCCAAGTAATGGGCTCTCAAATTTCAGAAGTAGCCCAAATATTTATAAACGTTCGCCAGTTAAGCCCAGCCCAATAATCGACCTCTTTTAAAATTAATACTATTTTTAGGAAACTTGAAATAAATATGCTATTAAAAAAATCCAATATATTTGGATATTAATTCTTACCGGGGCATTTATGTAATTTCATCTTTTTAGCATCATAATCATTGGGAAGATGAAACTGAAATAACGAATGAAAAGGTCCTTGAAGTTTTTATTTTTAAAAAGAAAAAACGAAAAAGGAGGAGGAATTCTCGAAACGGCCCCTGCTGCGTAAAGCCTCCATTTTCTCTCATTCACGAACTCCTCAGAGCTCGTGGCGGCAGAGTGGAAGGCTAGCGTTAGAAGCAGCGGCGCGCAATTTGACTCCATTCCTTCGCTTATTTCCGATTACTTCTTCGTTTTGCTTTAATCTAGCATTTCCAATCAGACATTCAAAGGTAAAGTTCTGCTGATCCTCTTCTTCTTTTTCTTTCTAATTTTGTATTTGTTGGTTTCGTGAATTCACTGGTGTCTTGATATTCTTTTTAATTTTTTTTCTTCTTTTTTGCCAATTTGTTCATCAGATCTCATTCCTTGTTTGCTGATGTACTATTTCTGTTTCGTTATTGTTAGATCTTCTGATTAAGATGATGGGTTTTTGGGTGTGTTTTGTATTTGTTGAATTTTGAATCATGGCTGTAATCTCGATTTTCAGGGTTTAGTAATTTTGGAACCGCAGTGGCGTGCTATTTTCAGGTTTTTGTTTCGGTGTTGAAATAGGAATGAATAGCGTACTCTGTTTAATTTTGGGGGAAAAGATTGTGGCGATTTTGGGTCGTTTGATGCCGTGACAGAGTAGACATTGAATGTGGCGTCTGTTTTACGAGGATTCTGATTCTACTGTAGGCATCATCAGGAATTCAAAGTCACTGCAGCTTTCTGTAGCTTGTATTTTCGGTTCTTCATGTCTAGTTGTACTTCCTAAAATTTTTGACGAAAGAATGAGCGGGGCAGGCTACTTTGTTGCAATTTTATGGTCAACTCTATTCCTACAAAGTTCCAATTCATTGATGCTGGTTCTGATTGTTTCAATTCAGTTCTAAATTTTCTGAACCAATTTAGTTGTCTTTGTTCATAACAAATTCAGTGATACCACCTTTCATTTCCAACACCAATATATTCATTCTCTATTCAATGTTTAGATATGTCCTTTCAATTATTTGTCTTTCTCTGATCCCCCAAACAGTGGCTATTTGTAACCATCTTTACAGTAAAAGACTCGCTAGCTATTTCTACTATACACCATAGTAGCAATCCCATGAAAGTTCTTTTGCGATCAATTAGAATTTTTTGCTTGTACCATGCATATTAAGGTGGAGCTCCATTCCATTTGTGATCAAATCCTCTATGGGGAGTTTTCAGCTTGTTGACTGCCTCTCAAAAGCTACCTTGCCTTCTTCAGTAACCTGTTTGTGAATCTTCGATCCCACCTTGAGATTGTTGATCTCTCCTCTTTTCTGGCTTGTGGTTCCAATTGCAGTATATGGGCTATATTTTTTATTTCTCTTACCCATTGTTCTTTCTAAGTTTCTCTTTATCCTAGAAACAATTGCTTCGTGTGTGAGTAATGAATATAAATTTTAGCTTGGTCTCTAAGTCCTATTATCACGTTAACTTCAACTGTAATTTTGACCTGTTTTCGCATCATCACATGTCATTTTTACTGAAAATTTTATAAAGAAGGACAGAAGTTAAGCTTTTTCAGCAATCTCTTATATTTTGTAAGTTGAAAGACAGATAGAGAGTTCTCAAACCTTTGCCAGCAGAATTTAAGCTAGTACTGGGTGATCGTTGATGTCATCCAAAATCAAATTGGCGTTCCTTCTCTTAAGATTTTGTCATTAATTCAGTACCATGTCTTGCTATTTAACTGAGTTCCCACTTTGGTAGTTTTTGAGCTTCATCCATAGTGTTTTGGGTATCTTATATTGAAACTATAGTGTCAAAGCTTCTTAAAACTTCTGGCAGGAGACACTGTCTTCAAGATTCATCGTATAACTCATCTAAGCTAATGTGGGTAGTTGTTGTGTAAGGAATATTGAGGTTTCACGTTTGGTTTTACACGAGAATCAAAACCTGGGAAGAGCAGGTCTGTCGTGTGGTTGTAGGTGAAAGACCAAAATTTTATGATGCAAAAATCCCAAATGATTGTCCCGGATTCTAAGAATGGATTTTGAGGGTTTAATGGTT
Source organism: Cucurbita pepo subsp. pepo (assembly GCF_057944985.1). Classification (NCBI taxonomy): domain Eukaryota; kingdom Viridiplantae; phylum Streptophyta; class Magnoliopsida; order Cucurbitales; family Cucurbitaceae; genus Cucurbita; species Cucurbita pepo. The sequence continues at coordinate 10,657,926 of NC_141801.1, forward strand.
TTTTGGGGAATACAATTTTCGAACTTATAAAGTAATATCATGATTTAGTTTATGGGGTTTTAATGTTGAGTCTTACCTTTCAATTTTGCATCATTTTCTTGTTCTTGACTTCATCAGTTACAACATCTCATATTTTTTTGTGTACTGCTCTTCAGGGTATTACTTCAGATTAATGGCGTCCAAGTTGACTCAGTTGCAGTCCAAGGCCACTCAAGCATCACAGTTTGTGTTGAAACATGGGTGTTCCTACTACAAGCAATTATTGGAGCAAAACAAGCAATTTATTCAGGAGCCACCTACCGTGGAGAAATGCAACCTACTTTCTAAGCAATTGTTTTACACTCGTCTTGCCAGGTCGTACTTTCTACACTCTCTTTATGTTGGTATATTGTTTGCCTTTATTGCTTTGGAAGAAACATTTACCTGTGCTTTTGGAAGAAACACATGATAAGTATGTTTTAAAATTTTATATTTATTTACAGTTTTGTAGTATCATCTAAATTCACATTTATTTTTTTAACATAAAAAGCCGTACATATACAAGTGAATCATGAATTTGAATATACACAAGGCCAATTGAAAATCCTCTTTTAGCATCTGGGATACTCTGATGTATTATTTTCTGGATGGAGCTATATAGCTTGTTGCACTGAATTGCAGTTAAACTTGTTTTACCATTATGGACCTGTGGTCATGTGAATATATATTCTTTTGTAATCTTATAGCTAAAGAAGTGTGAGCAAAATCTTTGTGTGGAACGTGAGGCCGAAAGAACATCATTTTAACTTGCATCTTATCGATACAGTATTCCAGGTCGGTATGAATCATTCCACAAGGAACTCGATTACGTAAAACAATTATGGAAGAACAGACAAGATCTAAAGGTGGAAGATGCTGGTATTGCTGCTCTATTTGGGCTGGAGTGCTTTGCATGGTTTTGTGCTGGTGAAATTGTGGGAAGGGGTTTTACTTTCACCGGATACTATGTCTGAGGTTCTTCACTTTAGTTCATCCTTAAGCTTGCTTACTTTCCTTGGTCATTGTTTCTACCATTTTCGAATAACTGAAATTCTTCATGAAATTTTGTTGTTTTTCTGCCATTTTTTGTGAATCATAGTACTTGGTGAAGAAATCAGTTTACTTATTAGTAATAATCCAGAGTAAGTTTGGATGGATAATGATGCTGTTGCTTCTGTTCATCTCGTGTTCATCTTCTCTTGTGTTCATCTTTTGTTCATCTTTTGTTCATCTTTTGTTCGTCTTATGATCATCTCTTGAATCATGATAGAATAGAACTTCCAATTGTGAGTTCATACCCTCTCTTCTGTTCATCTTCGAACGAATCCACTTTTAAATTTCAGTTCACGAAAGAATCTTTACGGATTCAAACACAGTGGACAAAATTTATTGACTTTTTAAGCACATGACTTGTTACCGTCTTAGGAAGGGGCGTAAATCTTTTTGCCCCTTATAACACGACTTCCGAAGCTTTGACTTTGACCAGCAACCAACATTAACTGACAAGTGTCGGTTCTTAATGTTTTATTTTTCTTTAAATAATATTAATCTATGAATAAAACTAAAATTTTAAATTCCTATTTTTTATACACAAAAAACATAAATCAAGCATTTTGAAAGGGATGTCTTTGAAGGTGTCACTGTCATTTAATTATTATTATATATATCTTGGAAAATAGGTGTCACTTTCTACCATCTTCGTGATGACATTAATTAGAAGTAAACCAATTAAAATGGAGTTAAAATAGAGGCATAAAGTTGTTGGCCAGTTTTTTCCTTATTGTCCTACGCGGTGTATGAAATAGAATAGCGGTTGGGATCTAGTTGGGATCTAAACGAGAAATTTAGTCTAAATTAAATAAACTAAATCATGTTAAAATATCATTTTTATTACCGTAGTTTTAATAAACAAATTATTTATTTGAGTGTTTTTTAACGTGTCAAAATATTAATGATGGTAGACAAGTTTTAAATTCAAATTACATAAAAAATCACTAATACTTTAAATAAGAGAAGAAAACATGTAGGTTGCTCGATACCATCAATACCCTTTTCCTTAAATGTGTGTACGTGTGAAAAATTTGTTCTATTTACATTTTTTTTTAAAACTATCAAATAGTTAAGATATATATTTCCGATTATAAAAGTGAAACTGAAACTCGCACAATTAAGACATATATTTGCTGAACTAAATAATTTATTTTTTAATAAGTTATGAATATGTGTAATTTTGAATTTATATATTATGGGTTTGTAAATTGAGGAGTAAAAGTTAGAAAAATATTTTCTAAAAAGTATTTAAATACAGAAATGTAAATTAGTGGGTGGAAATTGTTCGGAAAAAGAAAAAAAAAAAGAAATGAAAAGGGTGATTTGGTCAATAAGAAAAAAAGTCAGCGGAGGTATGATTGGTGGGTTACCTTGAACCTTCCCGTACCTAGGTATTCCCAATCTCCCTCGGTTTCCAAATAAACTAAAAAGTTGATCACTACACGGAAACAAAGTTCCTTTCACTTCTTCTTTCTTTGCTCCGATTTCCTGATTCATTGTTCTTCAGCCTTTGTTTTTTTCACTATTACTGTATTTTCTTCAATTGTTGAAGTTTTTGTTTCTTTTTTGTCGGCATAATTGGATACCTTATCCTTCGTGAAAAGGATTTTGTAATAAAGGAGACAGTTTTCGATTTTGCCGCGTTGAGATCTGGTTTTGGATTCCTGCAACGATGCTGCATAAGAGCTTCAAGCCTGCAAAATGGTAGGGTTTCTTTCTTTCAATGCCTGATGAATTTTTGTTTCTGTACAAATTAGATGAATTCAAACGGAATTGTGATTTCGGATTCGTTGATTAATTGATTGAATTTGATGCATTTTTTTTTTTTTTTTTCGTTTGAATTCTATTGAATTGGCTCGGTGCAGTAAGACATCGCTGAAGTTGGCGGTTTCGCGGATTAAGCTTTTGAGGAATAAGAAAGATGTTCATGTCAAGCAGCTGAAGGGAGAATTGGCCAAGTTGCTCGAGGCTGGACAGGATCAGACGGCTAGAATTCGGGTATCGTAGTGTTTTCTTCATTTCTGGAATTGATTGTGTATATATTTTCTTCGGTTTACTTGTGTCTTTATCAAGCCACCGCTGTTTTTGAGACCTAATGTCATATCGACTTGATTATCTCTGCTCGAGCCCCTCTTTCCTGAAGAATCTATGTTTCTATCTATATTTCAGGTGGAACACTTTGTTAGAGAAGAGAAATCGAAGGAAGCGTATGAACTCATCGAAATATTTTGCGAGCTAATTGTGGCACGTATGCCAATGATCGAGTCCCAAAAGTATGTTAATTTTCTTGATTGAAATTATTTTTTGTTCATTTCTCATTATCTTTTGCATATAGGATATACTTTGATTTCAGAATATGAATTTGTAGTTTGATGAATGAAAAATTCTTATTCTTATGTGCATTGTTATTAATTCCTTCTATGTTTTTATGTCCAGAAATTGCCCGATAGACTTGAAGGAATCAGTCTCGAGTGTCATTTTTGCATCGCCCAGATGTGCAGATATTCCAGAGCTCTTGGACGTTCGTAAACACTTCAAAGCAAAATATGGAAAAGAATTTGTCTCAGCTGCAGTGGAACTACGCCCAGAATGTGGTGTGAATCGCATGGTAAGTGTTTTAGCTGTTTTGCCGTTCATAAGTTTAGGAAATGTGGATATCTACGAAAACTACTAAGTTCCATTGACTTTCCCTTTCATTTTATTACAACTTTTCAGTTGGTCGAAAAACTATCTGCTAAAGCACCTGATGGTCCGAGCAAAATTAAAATCTTGACTAAAATTGCTGAGGAATATAACGTAAAATGGGATCCCAAATCCTTTGGTGACAACATCAACCCTCCGGCTGATTTGTTGGTAAATTTTAGTTTTTAGATCATTTCCTTCACTCCTTAAGGTGATTTTTTGATCACTCCTTCACTCCTTACGAACTTTGTTGAGCAGAATGGCCCAAATACTTTTGGGAGGGCTAGTCAAATACAGATGGAGGCTATTGGTGGCCAACCCTCACTTCATCACAATAACAGGGGATCTCCTAATATTCAAGCTCCACCCGAATCTGATGAAAGGCAACGTATACCTGAAGACCCCGTCAATCGCAATTTGAGATCAAACCATCATCCCCAGCAATCCAACTTTGCTGATGTCAATGCTAATCAAAGCAACTTCACTGGCCATCGTAATTCAGAAGCAAGATCTTCTGGTATGTGAAAAATACTTTCGATGTGATCATTGGATATATATGTATAGAAGATTGCTACTTTTGCTTGTATTTGTAATCATTGGATATATATTGATCCGGTATGCAGAAACTAGTGCAGAGGGGATGCATAGGCACTCGAATTCTGGTGATCAAAATAATTACGCTTCAGGCAGGCAGCATTGGGGTATGGACTTTAAGGATGCTACCTCTGCTGCGAAGGCAGCTGCTGAATCTGCAGAACTAGCAAGCCTTGCTGCCCTAGCTGCTGCAGAACTTTCTAGTCGTGGAAACATATCCCAACCATCCTCTTCAGAGTTCCATCAATCTTCATCTTATAATTTAAGGGCTGAAGGATCTCAAGGATATGCTAGCGGAAATTTGCGAGATCAACAGCTTCCTAAAGACCAAGTTGTCAGTGCCCCTCATAAAAGTTCCATGCCGGATGATAATTGGAGAGACAATGACACGAGAAGATTTATGGGGAATGATGCCAAGAATTTTAGCTATCCATCTTCAAGTGCCAGTAACAATGATGTTAACATATCAGCAACCAATTTCAATGCGGCAGACCATTACTCTTTCAAGAACTCATCCGAACCTGGGTTTAGGGACTCCCTTGGTAGTAGTGCATCTGTGGAGAAGCAACCCAGAAAATTTGATGCTAACGCATCTGTAACCAGTTTCAATGCAGCAGATAGATCCTCTTTCAAGAATCCGTCCAACCATGGGTTCAGTGACCCTCTTGATAGTGTGGATATGCAACCCAGAAACTTTGGTTCTAACACATCTGTCACTAATTTCAGTGAATCAGATAGATACTCTCTCAAGAACCCATCTGAACCTGGGTTTAGAGACCCACTTGGTAGTAGTACCAGCATGGAGAAACAACCTAGAAACGTTGATGTAGAATATGTTAATGATCAGCCATTTGGTATGGGTTTTGAAAGAACTAGTTCCTCTGGAGATTCGAGGATTGGAAATAGTTCAAATAAAGTTCCTTCCCATGAGAAGCTGGTGAACGATACTTACGAGAATCCTTTTGCCATGGATAAACCAAATGACCATGAAAGTACTGTTGATACGAGTTTTAACGACCATGCTAGTGCGGTCTTCGATGATTACGGTCCAGATGATGATTGTGTTCCAGACTACGAATACCAGAGAAGACAATCTATTCTGGAACCCTCATCGCCTAAGGGGAAGGTGCCAATAAACTCAGCAACGGATGATACCTGGGTCTTCAAGCAAAACATGAATGACTCTCCTGAGAAGTCTGTTTCACACTCGCAAATTTCTGATCGTGCTTCTTTGTTTGCTGGGAATGTGGGAAGTTTTGACGATCCTTCCCATTCTGATGACTTGTTGCCGGCAACTTTTGACCATTCAGATGGACCTAGTTCTGAAAGTGAGAAAGAGCCGGAAGAATTTGAGGTCATTGGTAAAGATCACTATAGCAAATTCTCTAAGAGGCAGAATTTGCCATCTGAAAAATCAGAATGGTCTCAAAACATTAGTCATGGATCACCTGGATCTTCAGATGAGGATAATAGAAACACGCCATCTCATCGCCTCTCCTCCGAGCTTCCACTTGTCCATGAATTGAAGAAGAAAGACAGCCCACCAAGGTCTCTTGATATTCTACACGATAGTGTAATACTAGAAGAATCGACTTCAGAAAGCAACAGTGGCTTGAATTTTGGGAAACTGAAGGGTGGCCTAAGAAATCAAAAGAGTAATCCTAGGCGTTCACATGCAAGCAATTCATCAATAAGTGACTTATCATCCAAACAAGCATGTGAAAACGATGCCTCAAAAACTGCCCAGCCTACCTTAGTTTCTTCTTCGACAACCAGGACTTCGTTTAGATCAAATGCTCCCAGTAAACTATATGATGGAAGTGTAGAAGAAAAACCAGGTGAAGAGAAGGGCCTGCGAGCCAAGTTTGATAGCTTTAACTCGAATCTTGATGATTCAAAGGATAATTTCTCGGATTATACTGTTAGAAGTGATCAAGAGCGGCACAAAAACAAAGAGGTGGATGAAATATCAAAGAAGCCAGCCCCAACAAGAATTGGAGTGAAGTATCCTGGTTTCCATGATGACGATGATTCTGAAGAAGATTCACCTGGACAAAATGTGAAAAATAGTCCTCATCGAGTTATGGGTCTTTCTAGACGGACCAAAGCATCTCCTAAAACTCCAAGTTCACGTATGGAGGACTCGTACGGGACACCCACGAGTCATGAGGATGTAAGTGAGAGAAAAGCTTCAAGAAGTTATGATGCATCCAAATCTCCATTGAAGGCAAAGACTGGAACAAGATACTCTGATCACTATGAAAGTTCAAGGCAGCCTCAATCATCTAAACCTTTCAACCAAACTCCTGAAACTAGGAGGTCCTATAATGAGGAAAGGTTGAAATGTTCTGCAAAGGAACAGCAATCCTATTATCCTCCTCCAGAGTTAGATAGGCTGGAAAATTTCGAGAGTTCGAGGGGGACAACTGCAGCTTCTGCAAAGACTCGGGCTCAATCGAGCAACTCGGAGCAGCCTCAATCAATGAAACCTTCCAAACCAAGTCCTGAAACCAAAAGGTCTTTCCATGAAGAAAGACCAACATCTTCCACGAAGGAACGGCTATCCAGTCCTTCCCCGAAAATGGAAACACAAGACAACACTGAGAGTTCAGAGAAGGAGAAGACCAAGGCAGTTGAGAAAGCCAGTCATGTTCACCCAAAGCTTCCCGACTATGACAACTTTGCAGCACACTTCCTTTCACTCCGACAGAATAACAAGTAAATCTAGTAGCTTGGCGTTGAATATACCTATACCTATACATATATTTATATCTATTTTTTGATTTATTATTTGAATTTATGTGTGGCTCTTTGTTATATAGCTCTTATTCATGATTACAACTCTATAGGGATGTGCAGGTTAAAGGAGACAATTTGATTCATGATTTGTAGTTGGGGGGAAAAAAAACATTCTGAAGCTAATGAAAACTACATAAAAAACTTCCCAATTAGCCAAAAGAAGTATCTGCATGCATCAAGATAAAGCTAGAACAACAAGTGATTCATAAAATCTATTGAAGGGGAGATGTGTTGTTGAAAATCTGATTGTTCCTTTTAGAGAAATGCTCTGACAGGCTTAAGCCACAAGATCTCCTTTTTTCCTTTCTTAAAGGCAGGAAAGAAGGCTCCCATATTGGATGTCAAAGGAGTTTTCCAACCAAAAGATGATAGGATCTGAGACGTATAAACACAAAGATTTATCTTAAGGTAGATGAGTTTTCCATGGTTCTGCTTCTACTCTGACTTAGGAATGAGTGCACTAAGCTTTAATGTTCATAAAATATAAAATATAGAGATGAAAAAGAATATGAGCAGCTTGAACATTGTGTACATCACTATTAAGACAATACAAGCTCATTTTCTCTGGAACTGCTCTTGTCTCTCTCGGTTCTGCATGGTCTCTTTATGGGAAGAATTTTGAAGCTCCCCATTTAAAAGAAAAAAAAACACCATCCATAGTTTATTAAATTAAGATTAGACCAAGTAAAACTAGACAGACTTCTAGAATATAATGGATCAAGAACATAATCTTCAACTTACAATGTGATCCAATTTCAAATAAATTACAATATGGCCAAAAGTCAACAAAGCGCCGCTTTTGCTAAAACTCAGAGCAGTGCAGAAAGTAATTAGGCCTTGCTTTCATTTAGTTGCTTTAGTGAGATTGTATTTTTCCTCAAGCTTGGAGTTGCTCTTAGCTGGTCGGGTTGCCGGCCCGTAGACCCATTTAATAGAGAAAAGAATCGCTGAGAGATAGTGCCATAGTGAAAAGAGGTTCTTAATAGAGAAAAGAATAGATAGTGCCATAGTGAAAAGAGGTTCTTAATAGAGAAAAGAATCGCTGAGAGATAGTGCGATAGTGGGAAGAGGTTCTTCTATAAAGAAAAGAGCCATAGTGGGAAGAGGTTCTTAATAAAGAAAAGAATCGCTGAGAGATAGATTCGACTATTTGGTCAACAAATTTGTAAATTCGACTATTTGGTCAACAAATTTGTAAATGAGTGAAAATATTATTAGATTAAATGACCTCAATATTTAATAACTAAACTTTTATTTTAATTTAATATTTAAGTCTATATATTTACTTATTTTGGTTTCTAAATTATCATTTTTGTTTTGAAAATAAAATTTTAGATTTCAATACTAATTTAGTCACTATACTACTTTTGCCCGAGTTTCTATGCTTTCAAATATATTTTTAATTCATTTTCGTATTCTTTTTTTAGTTCTATTAATTGTTTATAAATTTTACACACAACTGATATCACATACTACAAATCTATTATTATATTTAAAAAATAATTTAATAAGTATCATAAATATATAATTGATTTTTTTAAAAAAATGAAATGAACGGACTATAGTCACTTTTAAAAGTATAAAAATCAAAACGAATATTTAAAATTAAATGAACTAAAATTAAAATATTTCACCTTAAAAGTATATAAACTAAAATGAAATAATATAAAAAACTAAAATAGTATTTAAACTAAAATTTTAATTTAAAAAAAAATAATGTGGGCCTATTCTTCCTTGGGCCGGAATCACTACTAAGCCCAATGGATCAAAACACTGATAAATTGGTACGACCCTGAAACTAGGGTATTGTGCACATTTAAGTTGTACCCCCTCATCCTGGTGCATCCTTCAAACCCTAGCAAGGTCGCTCTGCTTCTGCCATTTTTAGGTTATCTGAAGTTCCGATTTCTTTGCTCAAACGGATTGAAATAGATAGACAATCGCCTTTGTGACGTTGTTGGTTTTGATTTTATGCTGCTTTTGCTTCGGATGTCAATTTCTCGACATTGTGTTGTTTTCATTCTTCATGATTTCGTTTTAACCGGTTGCAGGTGTAATCGAAGAAGCCGACTGTAGATATGGTTGAGAAAACGAAGGGGAGGAAGGAGGAGGTGGTCAGCAGAGAGTACACCATCAATCTACACAAGCGTCTGCATGGCTGGTACCAACTCATTCTTACATGTTCTTCCTTGCGTATTTACTCATTCCTCGCTGTCAACTGATGTCATACTGCTGTCCAATTAGATCTGTAAGCTGGTTTTTGATGTTCGGCCAATATATATGGCGAGAGAATTTCAATTGCTTATGTTTTGAAACTATCTTCATTAGGAGGCCCTTTTTTCTCATGATTTTAATTATCTAAACTTGTAATCTGGCAACTGTTGTGGTAGGTCAACGTGGTTTTTTGTGTGGGTATACACTAATTATTGAAATTTCTATAAGATTAGATATTGAGGAAGAAAGATAAATTTTTGTCCGTGAATTTCTTTAAGAACACGTAGCAGTTGATCATAGAATAATGGCATGAATTGATAGTAACTTGGCTGTAGAGGGGTATTGAATAATGGCAAGACGAGATCATAGAATAATGGCAAGACGAGATCGAGAAGAGTAATAATAATAGCTAAATCTTGGAGAATTTTTATCTAAATTTGTTGCGACAAAAAGTGAAGAGCACGGTTCAATATAGGTAGTTGTAAGTTTGTCAGGCATCTGTAATGTAATTGTAAACTGTTGGACAAGCGGACTGGTGGATTGCTTATGCGTTGTTCTTTCTGTCACAACGCTCCTTTCCATTAGTAGTTTCTCCTCTTGCATTTTTGTGTTTGTAGTTCTTTCCCCCTCGTATTTTAGTTTTAATTTCAATAGTGAATCATACATTTCATAACACTGCAACAACTCCCTAATTCTCGTGCTTTACTTGTATTGTCTAAATAACAGCACCTTCAAGAAGAAGGCTCCCAAGGCCATCAAGGAGATAAGGAAGTTTGCAGAGAACGCAATGGGAACGAAGGACGTCAGGGTGGACGTGAAATTGAACAAGCATATCTGGAGCAGAGGAATTCGAAGTGTTCCAAGGAGAATTAGAGTCCGTATTGCACGCAAGAGGAACGACGACGAAGATGCGAAGGAAGAACTGTATTCGCTTGTTACGGTCGCAGAAATCCCAGCAGAAGGTTTGAAAGGATTAGGGACTAAGGTCATCGATGAAGAAGACTGATCTGATTCTCATACCGTTTGCCTTGTTACCTGGTACTTCCAACTTTTGGTGAAATTTTCGGTACAAGACTTGTTTCGAGTCAGAGTTATCCTTCATTGTCCTCCCTTTGGTGCACTTGTTTATTTCACTTTGAATACACTATTGGAAGCAGTTGATTGATTTAGTTATATTTAGTTTTTGGATTGTGTTTTTAACTTGAGAGGTTCTTCTCTTACACTTAATTTTGGCATCAATTTCATCTTTCATTTCTGAATTCTCCTCTTCTTTAACGTCCTGTTTCACTACCCATTGCAAATTCAAGTGGTAGTATGGAACGCAGATGATATGAACCCTAAGAGTTGGGCTATCATCATGATAAATTGCTGTGTATCTTCAAAGATCTAATCTGGTAGGCATGCATTCTTTATGACATCTTGTTTTAAGAATTATGCCCATTTGCCTATCATCATACATGTTTCTTATTTACAAATTCACTTTCAACATGAATTAAAAGACAATGAAATCATTGATTATAAGACTGCTTTATCAAACTATGAATATAATAAACAATAAGATCTCGGCTTGCATACTACTAACAGAGATGCAATGCTATCAGCTTAGTAAGAACAGAGGATACAGTTGATTACAAATTTAAGAGACGTCCATCTAGTTTTCAGTTAGCTTTATAAGAATACATATAGCCTCTAAGTTTTCGTATTTCCTCGGACGATTCGGCCAGCAAATGATCCACATACAAACAGATTCCAGCCCCGCTGCAATCAACAGAAGCGTATGAGCACATAGTGAGTTCGAAAGTTCATGTCAAGTCGTAATCTTTTTCATTTTTCAGAAACTACCTGAGAGTACCAAAAGGACGCCAGATAACATCCCATCGAAACCTAGGCAAACTGCAATCCATACAAACATTACAAACTGTAAATTCATTATCATCAAAATAACAAGCTTAAGATCACCCTTACAAGGGCATACCAACAAGTATGAAAAATGACCAAAACGAAAAAAATCGTTGGAAGAGGCTCTATATGACCGCTATGACTACGCTGTACTTTGCTTATTCGTACAAGCCCAATACCCTCTTGTGGAAAACCTCTCTTTCCTGCTACTGTATATTTCAGCAATGAAATTTTCTTCTTACCAGCTTAAATACATATATGGACTAGACATGAAGTTGGTATAGTTCGTCATTCACAACATACTGCTCTCTAGGAAAATGGGCAAAAGAACCAAAAACAAGAGCATTTGCATCCATCAACAAACGAGGAAAAGAAGAGATTTTAATAGACAAGTCAGACATACACTATAGGCCAGTATGTATATCTTCATTCAGGAGCATAACTTTGGAAAAAGAAAATGATTAGAGAGTTTTCCCACCATACCTAATCATAAAGTATAACCAGAAAATTGAGAGTAGGAAGCCAATGAAGAACGAGCACCAAAGCCATCGCCTGTGGTAATTTGACTTGCTAACAATCCCAATGATCGAAAATGAACATGCTAAAATAGCAACCCAATCTGTAGAATTTCAATTGTTGATATTAGCAAAGATCTCAACAGAGCATCACAGCATATAACTTAAAAACATGACTACAGCTCAATAGAACACGGAAGTGAACTTGGCCATTGCAATATTTGGATATGGGGGGGCCCTTTTTGTATTTCCATTTTGTTCAAGAAATGTTATGTTCTTAAAAAATAAAAGAAACTTTGCCGTGAAATTATCTTCAACATTTCAAGCAAATTGATGGGGGTGAGAATCATGTTAGATGAACACGACTCTCCACAATGGTATGATATTGTCCACTTTGAGCATAAGCTATCATGGCTTTGCTTTGGGCTTCCCCAAAAGGCCTTATGCCAATGGAGAGAATATTCATTGATTTAATCAATACCCATGATCATTCCCTAAATTAGCTGACGTGGGACTTTCATCCAACAAATCAAACATGCAATAATGAGTGTAAAATTAAGGAGAAATTTGTGAAAAAGAACCTGCAGCTATAATCATCCATGAGCTAACATCCTCCATGAAGTAAGCATGATAACGCTGCAGAAGAGAAAAAAGAAACATCAGTATAATGCAAACTCCATAAGTTTAATGTATCCTTTGCAAGTAATGCGTCCGTCACTAAAGCATATAGAAGTATAACAATTAAACTGGAGTTAAGTTCTTTCAAACTACTGCAAAATATGAACACCATCTGAAGAGGAACTGTACAGGGCAGGATAAGATTCTCAGAGAAAGTAGCATACCAATTCCCATGGAGATGAAACCTGCTGAATGATTGAGTAAAGAAGGAAAACCGCGAAGCAAAAAAGAAATGCCGCAAACACTGTCTGATGAACAGTCAGGCACAGAGAAGAACAACAATCAGACACGAGAATCCAAAATTTTCTTAGAATACAGAAAAATTAGGAAAAATCCGTAGATGAATATACAGTCAAACGATACCCTCCATAAAAGACTCTGTTGATCATTTGCCCTTTCGAACGAACGAACCATCTCCTCTTGCGCTGTCAATCAAACACCGAATTAGGGCAAAAGTACAACAAAAAGAAAGAAGTATGGGAAATTAGTTCAAGGAATGAATCAAGTAAAGATCTCTACTAGAAGAGAAACTTCAGAGAGAATTGATTGATTACCTTGGCTGTCGATGGGACGGGAATCGTCAATGGACGGATCATCCCGAGTGGGTAGAGACAAGCCATCTTCCCGAGATTTCATCAAAACTCTAGCTAACTTCTTGATCGCCATCGCCTACTCCGTGATCAGGTGGTTCAGGGTTCGCAACCAAAATTGAAGAAGCCACAGCCAGATAGCCGTAGACTAAACCACCGCCTTCGTCACGAACCCTAACCAGCGCTAACTCTAGGTCAACAAAGCCAATCCAGTCCTACTCCTAAGTCAACAACTGCACAATTGGCATTTACCTCGATCCAAATAATAATAATAATAATAAAACAATTTTCTATTTTTTTATTGGATGATAATTTTTTTTAATTTATTTTAGGTTAATTCTTTTAATAAATAAATGATTTTAAAAATCAAGTTTTAATTATTTTTCCAAGAAAATTATAATTATGAAATAATTATATTTTAAAATAGCTATCGTACCCATAGAGACAATCACAAACATTTTATAACAAATATTATTGTTATGTGTCACAATCATACTCCAAGCAGTAGTAAAATAGCAATTATAAAACATGAGCGAATAAATGGATCGAAAATAATATAAAAGAAATCAAAATTAGAACTAATTTTTTCTTTTTTTTTTTCTAATAAATTTAAATAAAATATACCATTATTTAAAAATAAAAAATAAAAAGGAAAATGGACATGTTCCATTTTCGGACTACAACCCCCAATTTCGTCCCCTTCGCGGAGATGTTTCACCATTACTTTCTCTCTCTATAAATATATATTATTATATACATATTAATATATTAATAAAAAAATATCTAATTATATTTTAATATAAATAAAGTATTTTCTTATAAATAATAATCTTATTCGCCTGTGAAATTACAAAGCTTTAAAACTATTATTCACAAAACCGAAATAATGAATAAAATGATTTTCATACAAAAATTTAAAAAAAAAATCCGAACGAGATAGCGACAAGATTCGCGATATCTAGGCAACAACGACAACCCCACAAACGATATTAGAGACCACCCGCAACCGTAAACATTATCCGAATTGGTTTGCCAGCGTGTCACTATCAAAGCATCTGATTGGACATTTACTTAGTGCAGTTAGGTTGCCACGAGTGAGGTTAATATTTCCCCCTCCATCTCATCCGCTTATCAAACCAAATCCAAATCCAAATCCCTCCCCCTTTACCTCACCATCAATTTTCTTTTTCTTTTTCTTTTTCTTTTTTAATTATAAACATTACTATTAAAAAAAAATAATTAAAAAACAGATCTTATCCACTTTCACTTCCACTAATCAGAAAGTGCCTTCCCCTTGATGACATAAAAGCTACGTGGATTAACAAATGGGTCTAATTTTAATTATTTCCAAGCTTTATAATGTTTTAAAGCTATAATTACAAGTACACGTCACACCTATTAATTAAATTAATTAAGTGAACATGTCATGGTCAGCATTACAGGATAAGATAAATTTAAGATAAATTTAGTTGTCCCTTGTCCAACTAAAATAACTAAAAGACAGCCAACTTGTAAATTTACTATCCATATATAAATATAAAACTGAAAAATATCTTTTTTTTTTTTTTAACCATCAGTAAAAAATTATTGTTAATTTTGCGGCAATGTCGAGGCTGTAGGGGAGTCCACGTAAGGCTGCGCTTGGCTAGGACGTAGGAACCTCGGTGTCCATTCACACTGAGTCCATAATGATACGTTTACGGTCAAACAGGCCGTAGTGGACGCGTGGATTAATTTTACGGCACAAAAGTTTCTGTCGCTCGTGGGGTAGGTGTTCAAATTTTGACACGTGTACGGAAGAAGTAATTTAATTTAATTTAAGTTAGTGGGAATTCTGTGTTTGTCGGTATATAAGTCCTTCGTTTGTGCCATGTGTCCCCTTGCGTTGTGTCACCTTCTAAATCTTGCTATCTGTTGACTGTGCGAGCGATGTGCCACGTCAGCGAGTGTGACATAAATTCAAATAATATATATATATATATATATATATGCTACATTTTCTTCACAAATGGCAGTCTTATGGCATTCTTTATGAGAATTTAAAATATTATTTAAAAGAAAATGTATGATTTATTTTGTTGAATTAACTTAGGGTTAATTTAGGGCCTTGTTGCATGTAGGTGAGCATTTATTTGTTATGTATGATTAATGTGATGGGGTTTCATTTTGATTTGATAGATGTTGACAATATATGTATAATATTGGGGTTATTTAAATTTAGCCAAATTTTCAAAAATATTATTACGTGGCAGTAGGGCCCACCGGCCTTGTCCTATGGTCAAGCAGCCATGCTTTGCCATTTTCGAACCAACAAAAAGAGTGCTTTTGTCTAAAGTTTTTAAACCTTTTTGTAATAATAATGCATCGAAAATATTAATTCGTAAATAAAAATATTTATTTCTAAAATATTTTTGTAAAAATAAATAATTGGAGGATGATCTGGAAAGCAGTAAAAAGAAATTTTGAGATTCTATTTAAATTTTGTTTTGCTTTTAAATAAGGATAATAGCGAATATTTTATTATAAAAATAGTTGTCTTGTCTATTAAACTATTACCGTACAAAATAAGGAGGTTGGTAATTTGGACAAGCTATAGTTATCCGTTACAAGTATTTAATTTTCTATGGTTACGTAAGTCGCGGAAATAAATGGTGTTATTAATTATGTGAAAATGGAAATTTATAAGACAGTACGGTGACCGTATGATGAGTAACAGTACATGTAAGATCGTGCCACGTGGGTGTTGAGGTTACTATAATATCCCAATATTGACGTCCTGGAACTCTCTAGAACCGTTGTTTTTAATCTGACGGTAACGGCTGGGGGTGACTAGAGAAGTCACGTTACCGTCTTTTTTTCTTTTTTAACCGAGGCGAAAAATGGGTAATGGAGTTGAGTTATTTAACTTAACCACGGTTGAGTTAACCTAATCGTAGTAGATGGTTTGGTTCTCAAGTAGTTTATAAACGCCATGGGTATGGCGGTTGTTTTGGCAAGGTGTTTCGTCTGAAACTATAATCCTCCACCGTCACTCTCCGGTTGAAAATGGTGATCGGCCAACGCCACCGACCTGGTCCGTTGCTTCATATCACTCCATTGACGATACCTGAGGAACCTGCGAACGAGACGCGGCTTCCTTTTCCTTTGAGTGGAATCTCGGTGAGTTCTGATGACAATGCTAATGGCGGCGATTATTCTCCCTATCATTTGCAGGAAGTCCTAGCGGCATTTCAGCGATATCTGCCTTCGACGAGTGAGTCGGAGATTGAATCTGATTTGGAGTTGTCCGGCCGGGAATCGGATGTTCCGGTGGATGCTTACTCTTGCGATCAATTTAGAATATTCGAGTTCAAAGTGAGGAAGTGTACGCGTGGACGGTCTCATGATTGGACGGAGTGTCCGTTTGCTCATCCTGGCGAGAAGGCTCGCCGGAGAGATCCGAGGAAGTATCATTACTCCGGTACGGCGTGCCCCGACTTTCGAAAAGGTAGCTGCAAGAAAGGCGAGTCGTGCGAGTATGCGCATGGTGTATTTGAATGTTGGCTCCATCCTTCACGTTACAGGACTCAGCCGTGCAAGGACGGGATCAACTGTCGTAGGAGAGTTTGTTTCTTCGCCCATACTCCCGAGCAACTTAGGGTTTTGCCTCAGCAGAGCCCGAGAGACGCGAATTCGCCTGACTCATATGATGAATCTCCTCTGCGGCAGTGTTTGGATGGAACCTGTGCGAAACCGCTTCCGTTTCTGTCTTCTCCGGTGTCTGTTTCGCCGTCGGCGACTCCAGTTGACTCTCCACCGATATCGCCGATGACTAGGTCGCTCGCCCGGTCTCTTGGCTCAAGTTCCGTCAATGAAATTGTCGCATCCCTCCACATGCATCTAAGCAAGGTGAATTCTCTACCATCTTCCTGGAATGTTCCAATTGGTTCTCCCGGTTATCCGTCTCGAATCCGCCCTGGATTTTGTAGCCTTCCAACAACACCAACTCAGCCTCCAACAGGTCCAGGAGTTGGGTTGCTAGACTTAACGGACCATGGATTCGTGGAGGAACCGGCAATGGAGCGAGTCGAATCGGGAAGGGAGCTGAGGGCAAAGATGCTGCAGAAACTGAGTGAGGAAAATTCTTTGGACTTGGCTGATTCAGGCCCTTCAGACTGCACACCGGACGTTGAATGGGTATCAGATCTGGTAAACTGAGTCTGGAAATTCAACTTTTGGTTGGTTAAAAGGGAGTTTTCTCTAATCACCATTCATTTCTGATTTTATGAAGGAAAAAAAAAATATATGTATAGCCTAAGCCATGCCGTTTGTTTCATATGTATATACATAATGGAAAGTAAGCTGAAACTGATGAAAATAGGATTGAATTATTAGTTGTATGAGCCTTAAATGTCTGTATATATGGCTCTGCTCTAGATTTTGATGGTGAAGAAAAGAATTCCGTCTGACTTCATGTATAGCTAATTAGTACTGATCGATCATTGTGATTGTGTTGGAAGTTAATGTTATTCCTAATGCAATTTTATGGATGAACTTGATTGAAATTACTGATCCAGATGTTGTGTTTGTTTGTGATGAGCTTTCGTGTTGGTCATGCAAAATTGAAGGAGATATTTCCATGATTGATTCTGCCCCTGCTTTTACACAGGGAATAAGATCAATGCAAATATTTTCCTTACCTGGATGGATGGTGTGGGTAGAAACAGGGGAATTCAGATATGGGGGAATCGATTCGAGAATAACTTGAAAATTGAAGTGAATCTTTATGTGTTGACCTTTCCGAACTCCTGCTTTTGTTTGTTTGTTTGTTTGGGATTGAAGTATTATATTAATTTTAATTGAATTCAACAAATGGGTAGTGAAATTTAATCTTACTTTAAGGTGTAAATTGGATGTGTATTGATGTTGATATTAGTTCTGGATTGTTTGATATATTCAAAATTTTAGGGGTCGAGTTTTGGGCTTAAAAAATATATGTATGATTCTCAACCATCAACCGGTATGTGTTACCAACTCGAGAAGCCAACATGAAGGAATCGGGTTATTTTAACAGTTTAAATGGGCTTCGACTTCGACTTGATTCTTTCGTGGAAGTGTTCGTAAATTCAGACTAGGTTTGTGTCCAGAGTATAGCATAACGTATCACTAATAGATATTATTCACTTTTAACTCTTACGTATCTACAAGAAATTCTACATCCTCTTTTCCAATCGATGTGAGATCTCACATCAGCGTCCTGACTGACACATTACTCGATATCCGGCTCTGGCTCTAATACCATTTTGTAACATTTCAAATGTATAGCTATCAAATATTGTTCGCTTTAGCTTCTTATGTATTTTGGTGAGCCTTACGGTTTTACTATTTGGGAGAGGATTCCATACCCGTGTAAGGAATGTTTCGTTTTCACTGACACTGCCCGATGTCTAACTCTGATTCTATTTCTAACATTTTCAAGTCTACTATAATCTTTTTAAAAATTTGTGAAATAAGCTCAATCAAGATAAAAAAATTTTAAGAGAGTTAGGTGTATGCAACTTTTAAGCCCATTGATCCATGAGAAAAGTCTCAATGTTACTTTGGGTGTTATTCTGGGTGTTATTCAGCTTCATGCGTCCTAAAATGGTAATTAATTTATGTAAGGTCTCACGTCAGTTAGAGTGGGAAGTAAAGCATTCTTTATAAGGGTATAAAAATATCTCCCTAACAAACGCGTTAATTATGAGACTGACGGCGATACGTGACGAATAAAAGCGGACAATATCTGTTAGTAGTAATGGGTTTAGGTCGTTATAAATGGTGTCAGAGTCAGACACCGGACGGTGTGCTAATAAGGAGTTGGGCTCCCAAGGAGGCGGATCGTGAGATCCCACATCGGTTGGAGAGAGGAACGAGTATTTCTTATAATCGTGTGGAAACCTCTCCCTAACAAATGTGTTTTAAAACAGTGAGACTCAGCTGACAATATATACTAGTGGTGAGCTTGGACTGTTACAAATGGTATCAAAGTCAAATAGTGAGACTCAGCTGACAATATATACTAGTGGTGAGCTTGGACTGTTACAAATGGTATCAAAGTCATACAGTGAGCAGTGTGGAACGACGACGCCCCTCGCAGACACATTTTAAAACTGTGAAACTGAAAATTATAACTGACAAAATGTGACAATATCTATTATTGATAGGCTTGAACTCGAGCATTAATGTGTAAAGAGGGCAAAGTGAGAAACCGCGTAAAATCCCAAAACGAGTAAGAAAGAGTAACAATATAAGCAAAAAGCATTTGGTATTTAGAGCTTGAAATGGCAACCAGTTCGGAGAGCAGAAGCATGCCGTCTCCATGCGTTCCCCACATGTGCACCCTCCCTTTGACCACTCCCTCTCTTCTCCCTTCCCATTCCCCATTCCCCATCATACTCTATATATACACACCATAGCTCCATCCATGGCGGCCCTCTCTCTCTAAACTCGTATCCTTCTCCATGGGAAGAGCTCCTTGCTGTGACAAAGCCACCGTCAAGAGAGGCCCATGGTCTCCTCAAGAAGACGCCACTCTCAAAGCCTTCATTCATAAACATGGCACTGCTGGCAACTGGATCGCTCTCCCTCGCAAAGCTGGTTTTTTTTTCCTCTTCTTTTTCTCTTCGTCTTACACAAGTTTGTTATTGTTTAACCCGTCGCCCTGCCTGTTTCGTGTTTCTCCGCCGTAGGACTTAACCGCTGCGGCAAGAGCTGTCGTCTCAGGTGGCTGAATTATCTCCGTCCAGACATCAAACACGGCGGCTTTACCCTCGAGGAAGACAACCTTATTTGTACCCTCTATTCCACTCTCGGAAGCAGGCAAGTGAAAACGGAGTATTCTTTATTTATTTGAATTAAATTTGATTTATTTATTCTAGATTTATTTATTTTTAATATATTCGGTATATCTATATAATAGTCAATTTCATTGTGGAGAGTTCTCCCTGTTACTAACATTTATAAGAATGTGAGATAGACAATATCTGCAAACGGATAGAGTTATGTTTCATTAATATAATTAAATTTAATGATGTTTTTTTAAAAAAAAAAAATTTAAAATTCAGGTGGGCTGTTATTGCATCACAATTACCGGGGAGAACGGATAACGATGTAAAAAACCACTGGAATACGAAGCTGAAGAAGAAATTCAATTCATTTTCCGAACGGCCAGCTCCGACAATAGCCGCCGCAACCCAGCAGAATGCGATTACCAACATGGCATTTCCAGCCAACGCGCCGCCGTATTCCGCCGCTGCAGATTGGTTAAGATTCGATGAACAAATGGACGGAAACTTGATGTTTGCAGATACTAATTTTGATTTCAAGCACGACCCAGAAGATCAATTCCCGATGTTGTGGAATCCACAAGAGTTATCCACTTCCTCGTCTAATTCGTCGCTACCCATAGAGCAAAACCAGCTCCCATTTGGTGGGAACGCCGGCGAAGCTCTACTGAGTTATGGATTTTATCAATACCCATATGGAGATGTAATGGAAGGATTGGATTTCAAGTAAGATGGGATGAATTAAGGTTTAATTGAGGAATTAATAAGGATTAATTATGGTAATTAATTAGAGTGGGAGGAGAATGGAGGACTTGGTCTAGAAAGGACATGTTGTGTTGTTGTTTGAGTTTGTTTGAATATCATATGGTTTCATTTGATGAAGTCAGCGAAGACTTTGTTTGTTTCTGACTCGTCAGTGCTCACAAACCTTGTGTTTGTTAAAGCTAAGAATTTCTTTTTTTTTTTTTTTTTTTTTTTTTTTTTTTTTTTATTTATTTTAATTTGACTACAAGCTCAAAATGTCCATGTTTTTTTTTTCTTTGTCCATAATAATATTAATAATATCGGACGTGGCACTAAAGTCTTGTATGGACACAAAATTAATATTTGATTGGACTAGGTTGTTATGTATTTATTGTGTATACTATATGTTTTAAGATTAGATATTCAAATCTTTATAGTACTAAAAAAATTTTAATGTTTATAGTCAATATTAGAATATAGTCTTAAATGGATAAAGTAGATAAGGCAACTTTATTAAGCATGTGCTTGTGCATTATTACTAGATATGTTCATTTTACTTGTTGAGTCTGAACCGGGAGGGATTCCCAGTTTAGACAGGAAATTGAGGAGGGAGTGGGTAACATTTTTTCTCAAATGGGACTGGTGTCTGAGTCTGATCCATCGCTAGCAAATATTGTCATATTTGAGCTATTACAAATGGTATTAGAGTCAGACATCATGCAATGTGGATGTCGAATCCCTAAAGGAGTGGACACCAAGCAGTGTGTCAGTGGGGACACTATGCCTTGAAGGGAGGTAGATTGTGAGATACCACATAATTGGGGAGCTTGAAAGGGAAAGACCAAAGAACAATATCTGCTAGGGGTAGGGTTGTGTTGTTTGCAAGTTTTTTTTAGACAAAAATGTATTTTTATTAATTTAGTTAAAAATAAAAATAAAAATAAAAAAGAAAGCGATGAGCTTTAAATTTTATTAGTACATGAAAGATATTTTTTCTGAAATCCGAATGAGCAACAAATGAAAACTCCCCGCCTTGCCAAACGGCTTCACTCTTCCCGCATTTCTCTAGAGCCTTCTCCGACACTCTTAATCTTAGAGGATCAATGGTAACGTTTCTCCTCAAACCCTAATTTACTAATTCTTTTTTCATCTTTCATAGCAGTATATGTCTTTTCTTCAAGTTCGTTTAAAGCATTCGTTCATGTAAAATAGTTGTGATTGTCTGCATGACCTAAAATTCGACGAATTAATAGTATTAGATCATGATCAGGTGTTGTTCCTTTCTTTCTTCGTGTTTGACAGGTTCATTTTCCTTAACTGCCTGCAGAAATGATTTTGATCATTATCGATGGTCAGTTTATGATATGTAATTTAAGGGGTAAATGTTATCAAATGTGTTATCTGAAAATGAGTTTTATTCGCTTGTTAACCAGCATTTTGCCAAACGGATCCTTTACTATTATTAATTAAGAAGGATTCTTCTTCTAACAAAATTTCGGGATTTCCTGGTTTTAATAAGGCTTACTCAATTGCTACTGTGGACTTGTTGTCAGGGCTCATACTACTCTCCGCTTTATGATATTAACAAAATAAATCGTCTGTGATCTAACATTTGTGCATTTCTTGGCATTTGATTTGAGCAACAGTCTAAGAAAAGAGGCTTTTCACTGGAAGAGAAGCGTTAGAAGATGCTTCAGATGTTTTACGAGTCTCAAGACTTTTTCCTTGTGAGCACACTTACATTTTTATTCCTGAATTTGGATGTCCCGCGATTTCATTTTCTGCTGCTGTTTGATTAGAAGGATTTCATATTTTCACGACAGTGTCTCCTTTTTACTTCATTATTTATAAGAAGCTTTCTTTCTTTTCTCGTTTCAGCTTAAGGAGCTTGAAAAGCTGGATCCTAGGAAAGGTGTGATTTCTCAGTCAGTGAAAGATGTTGTGCAAAGTTTAGTGGATGATGACCTTGGTTCAAAAGAGAAGATTGGAACTTCAGTGAGTTTTGAGATGAAATCTTCAGTCATCCATTATTTTGTTTATCCTGTTTGCATCCCGACATTATTGTTTGCATATGGGTCACAGCCTTTAGACACTATAGTCTCTCGTGCTTTGTGAATGTGATTTTCAATTTGAGTATACATTTTGTGATTGGTTTTGTAACTTCAGGTCTATTTTTGGAGTCTACCAAGCTGTGCTGGTAATCAGGTGAAGTCTACATCATTCTTATCATTACTTTCCGTACTCACTTCAGACGCATTTATGATGTCCAAGCTCACTCTAAAATTTAAACGACTGATTTTTTTACTTCCAAAAATGTCGCATGTATCTGTTCTTACCAGCTGCGGAATGTGTATCTTAAACTTGAATCTGATCTCCAAACCAGTAATAACAGACTGGAAGAACTTACTCAGCAGAGTAATGCATTAAAGAAGGGAAGAGAGGAATCTGTGAGTGATTATACTTTAAGCGAAAGGTAATTTATGAAAATTAGTTCCCTCTAGGTCATGAATGATTTCTTTATGTCAGGATGAACGTGAGGAAGCCCTAGCTGAATTGAAAGCCATTGAACTGAAGCACAAAGAGCTAAAGGTTTTGCTTGTATTCTGAATTTTATTTATTTATTTGTAAAAAAAAAAAAATCAATTCCGATGATCTTTTTCGTTTTCGCATGACTTTAACAATCTAGTCACTCTCAGGATGAGATGATACAGTATGCAGATAATGATCCAGCTGCCTTTGAGGCAACGAGTTGAGTTTCTTTCGCATGTTTTCGATTTATATGATAGAAAATGGGTATCAGCTGCTTAACTCTTGATATCGCTGTGCTAAACTTGGAGTTAATGGTTGTGTGGATTTGACAGAAAATGCAATCGAAGATGCGCATGCTGCAGCCAACCGATGGACAGGTATGCATTCTGCACATAAGCTGCCAACAAGTTTTCAATGTTTTCCCTTGTTCTCGCGTGCCCACTTGTAATTTCTTTCAAAACTGTTAATTACACGCAGACAACATTTTTACTTTGCGACAATGGTGTCCAAACAACTTTCCACAAGCCAAAGAACAACTAGAGACCCTGTACAAAGAGGTAAAGCACAAAAAAATGCCCTCTGCAAGAATTAGCGATATGCTAAAATAACACGCACGTAAAGATTCTTATCTTCAACCTTTTATAAAACATTACTTTCCACAGTTATGACAGGACAGGAAAATAACGTATTGCTTCCCACTTTCAACCTTCAATCATTTATCACCTCCAAAGGACGTTTCCATGTCTCTTGTTGAGAACTCTCGTTATCGGTTGTGTAAATGCAGGTTGGTATGATGGACGATTTTGATTATTTGGAGTTGTCACCAGCCCCTCTGAGTTCAGTCGTGAATTAAGAGGCTAGAAGCTCCAAGCTGATCCAACCATATGCTTTATATGTCTCAATGATTCTGCGGCAACCGTCATAGATCATGGGTAAGAGTTTGTGGCACCCGAAATTCACCCATCATATACAGAGCTTCCCTGTTCATTCGTTATATGTGGTAAATAAGAAACCTGTCAATTCTTAAATCAATTTAGTTCCGTTACCAGATCACTCGGATGTTTCGTGTTGGATTCATGGCTCTCATGAATCTGTAATTTGTTTATAAGCATGGGATAAGTGAATTTGTTGTATGTATTGGAATGAATTCCTGTCTTTCGAGCTATACGGCACAGTTTATGGAATTCTTGTGTAATCCATAGTAAATAACCAACACAAACTCAAAGCATGGATTTTCAAAAAACCAACTCACACTTAAACTTAACACATGGTCTTTGTGTAACTGAGACACTTACACATTCAGCTCCATATTAGGTCAATACTAACCACAGGAATGGTATATTCATTTACAGAATATACAGGACCAAAATTAAAATTGCATTATTATCTGGTAATGTCACAAAGAAACCTGTTGATCAGGCTTTGCTGAACTTGGCAAAAAATGTTCAAATCTTTGGTACATCCTCGGGCCAATTCTTCGTTATAGCGTCTCTCTTCGAATGTTAACCATGCTTAAGCCACCTGCATAATTCCATAAAAACATTTTAGCCTTGACAGCCTTGTAGCTTCTCTAGATGCAAAGTTGGGTACAATGCAAAAATTTTGTTGGGACAAGTATGCAGGATATTCATTTCATAGGCTTAGAACGGTATCAAAGGGGGAAATAATTCATCATAAGATTAGCCCAAGGCCTTGCTTCAAGACCATAATGGATACCAAATCAAAGAGCCATCTCAGCCTGCAGAGCTGCCAGTTCATCTTCTTCAGCAGTTCGTTTTGGAGCAGGTCGAGCAGTTTGTCTGCCCGCCGGGACGGGAATTGGTGCAGCAGGAGCAGTTGTTGCAGGTTGAAGAAGTTGTTCTTCCAACTCTGCACCTTCTAGCTCTTCAAGTTCTGCTTCCAGTTCATCCTGTGCGTACAAACAAGTGTTTAGTGGAAGAAAAACTTCACAAAATTGCAGGGACAAATGGTAGAACACACGGAAAGTGAGTAAAAACCTCATCAAAATCAGCTGAAGCACCAATTGGATTTGATAATGCTTCTTGGATCTGTTTCATGTTCTCGGTTTGTTCATTGATCTCGTCCATTGTTTTATCGACATCATCGATATTCCTGCAAAAGGAGACTATTAAACATCCAATTTCATAAATTGTAATGGAAACATTCGGCCCTCGGGCATCATGCGTCGTTATGCTCTCCCAGCACATCATTCCGAAGATTTTCACAACCTTTGGATGGGTAAAGAGAACCAAAATACAAATAATGAAACTACACTGAAAGAATGTGGTAGTTACGTTGCTTTCTGCATTGCTTTCATTGCAGCTGCCCCTGTCCTCAATGCATCTACAGTCTCAGTTGTGGCTTTTGCACCTTCTAATAATATCATCTGCACCCCAAATATTTATAACTCACAACGTTAGATAGACAAGCACCAAAAGCAAACATAAATACATCAAACTAGTCTAGTCTTGTATCTGTAACCGTTCAAGTCCACCGCTAGCATTCTGTCCTCTTTGGGCTTTTCCCTTTCGGACTTTCCCTCAAAGATTTTAAAGCGCGTATGCTAGGGAGAGGTTTCCTCACTCTTAAAAGTC
This sequence comes from Cucurbita pepo subsp. pepo, assembly GCF_057944985.1. Lineage (NCBI taxonomy): Eukaryota > Viridiplantae > Streptophyta > Magnoliopsida > Cucurbitales > Cucurbitaceae > Cucurbita > Cucurbita pepo. The sequence continues at coordinate 10,683,638 of NC_141801.1, forward strand.
ATGTCTCATCCCCTCTCTAGCCAATGTTGGATCTCACAATCCACCCCCTTGGGGGCCAGTGTCCTCGCCGGCACACCGCCCGGAGTCTAGCTCTAATACCATTTGTAACAGCTCAAGCCCACCATCAGCAGATATTATCCTCTTTGGGCTTTCCCTTTAGACCTTCCCCTCAAAAGACATGCTTCGTTCCCCTCTCCAGCCAATGTGGGAACTCACAGTAACAATATAACATAAAAAAATCACCTGATCATGGATCCGCAATTGGAAGTTGCCGAGCTGCTCTATCTGTTGCTCATATAGCCTCTTCCTCTTCAAACATTGTATAGCAGCTATAAAGTTTTTTAAAAAAGTTAATATTGAAGCGATATTACCACCAAAAACAGTTTGAATTGCAAACTGAAAGTGGGAAAGATCCAACATCAAAGGAAGGAAACAAACGGCTCCTATCATAAACTTCTCCAAGACACATGAATACTTGGAACTAAAGAAGCCAACAGGATTCCAGAAATTTGTGATGGAAGTTGGGGCATACTATAAATGGACATGCAAATACCCCAAGATCAAGAGGTATAACTAACTGATTATCTTGCACCCACGCTGAAAATTAAACACATCCCCAACTTGGATAAGAAACAAACATAACTAGCAGAGCTGAAATTAAGAAATAGAAGAGCATAAATCAACGAATGAAAGAAGGCCAAAACATGTTAAACTTGACTGTAACTGTGCAGATATTGTCCACTTTGGCCCGTTACATACACCGCCGTCAGCCTCATGGAAATGTGTCTACTAGGGAGAGGTTTTTACACCTTTATAGGGAATACTTTGTTCTCCTCTCCAACCAATGTGGGATCTCACAATACACCCCCCTTGAGCCCAGCGTCCTCGCTGGCATACCGCCCGGTGTTTGGCTCTGATACCATTTGTAAACAACTCAAGCCCACCTCTAGTAGATATTGTCGACTTTGACCCGTTACGTATTACCGCCAGCCTCACAATTTTAAAACGCATCTACTAGAGAGAGGTTTCCACACCCTTACAGGGAAAATCGCGTCTACTAGGGAGAGGTTTCCACACTCTTATAAGGAATGCTTCGTTCTCCATGTGATCTCAAAGTAACCACACATCAATAAGTTATTTCCTCGACTAAAGAACACCCAACTTGATAGGAACACGTTTAGAAATTGCAGAACTAATAAGTATTGAAGTACCCTTTACATATAGGGACGTCCAAAGACTACAAACATTTCAAATGAGAAAAAGTCAAACAATCTATTCACTCTATCAATAATCGAGTCGGATTTGGTGTATCATAAGGGATTTGTCTTTTCTACCGATTCCTACGGATTAGATCAAAAACAATTTTTGAATGAGGTATTCAACTCCAAGAATGAATCGAAAACGAATTTGGATATCAACATCCGAGGCCCCTCCCCTCCATCCCCCGAACAAAGTAGAAGAAGAAAAGATAACAAAAATCATTGGTTGTTTCATTACACTATGCCACCCTTGACGTTAATCATCAACAAGTTCATCATAATATCACAACAGTTTGCAAGTACTTAACGCCAAAATGTTTCGTTCAATAATAAACTGCCATACCTCGCTTGTTCTTTGCTCTGGTATAATCTTTGGCCTTCTCAACCTCTGTGGAAGCCTTTTTCAAAAGTACCTTCTCCTTCTTCTCCAGCATTTCCAGTGTCTGAAAATTTACAGAGCATAAAACAATTCATTTCGGCCTAAAAGAGTCGTCGCTATAACAAAGAACAGCAATTAGTGATGTTGGGAAAATCTTCTAGTTCAACTTAGCCATATTAGTGGTTTCAATTTTCAAAAACTCTCAAGAATCCCTAATAAACAGAAGTGGGGAGAAGGAATTCAATTGAAAGATACCGAGTCCGCCATGATACCTCGTTTAATTTATCAAGCGTCGCCAGGGCACTAGACTCCTGCTTGGGTTTGCCAAAAAGCTTATTGAACATAGACATGGTGGATTATCTGCGAATCGAATCGACCTCCGAACTTCTGCATCAACAGAAACAAAATCATCACTCATACCTCGTCTGACCAGAAATCAAATCTCGAAACTCGACCAAAATCGAGATTGAAACACAAGGTCAATTCGATCCCGAAAAAAAAAGAAGAAAAAATTGATGAAGAGGTGTGTACCTGAGAGCTGATGATAGGAAATCGAAGAGCGATCGGTTTGGAGAAATAAAATTGAAGAAGAAGGGCAGATCTGGTCGAGAGGCGACTTTGGTCCGGTTTACTTAGGCGCGTTGTTGTTGTGTGGGAGATGCCTTTTTCTTGACGGCGTTGACAGTGTTGCGGCCCACAAAAGAAAAGGTTAAGCTGACTTACTAAACCTAAAAGCTAAACAAATTTTCCTTCTAATTCCGTAAGGCCTTTCACCTCGAACACTGGGCTAAGATATCAAGATTTCTTTTCCAGACATTTATGAATTTTGCTCGTCGTGTTGAGAGGCGAGAGGCCATCCATCCCGCATTCCATTTGGTATGTTTTCAGCTCCAACAACTGCCGATCAGACTTCAATCTTCAGTTCTATTTCTACTCACTAAATCTTCATTTCCATAGTTTGAATCGTTGCACATAGAAAATTACAGAGAAACCAATGGCTCTAGGTTGTTGCCTGAATTTGATTTTTGTTTTCCATGTGCTTATGCTATGCCCAATTCCTTTGTGTTCTTCTCCGATCCCAGAAGAATTGTCTCAAATCCCTTTGAATTTCCTTCAATATGCTAAGAGTCCAGAGGTTTTTGATTGGATGGTTGATATCAGAAGGAAAATACACGAGAACCCTGAACTGGGTTTCGAGGAATTTGAGACCAGCAAGCTTATCAGAGCGGAGCTTGACCGTTTAGGCATTTCTTATGAGTATCCAGTGGCCATAACTGGCGTGGTTGGTTTCATAGGGACTGGAAACCCTCCTTTCGTTGCTATTCGAGCAGACATGGATGCTCTAGCCCTGCAGGTACACTTTATAGCCAATTTTTGTAATCCCCTTTTTCTTTCTGCTTGTTTTGGTTGAATGTGGTTGTGAATTTTTAGGATTATATGGATGATTTTGAAACTAAGTACCACTTCAACCGGTCTACTTGCAATGGTTTTCACCCATTGGTGCTTCTAAATGCTATGTATTGAAACTTAAGATAATGGAGTTTTGGTGGTTGTATTGTAGGAGGGCGTAGTATGGGAGCATCAAAGCAAAGTTCCTGGAAAGATGCACGCATGCGGCCACGATGCTCATGTTGCCATGCTTTTAGGAGCTGCAAAGATTCTTGTAGAGCATCGCCATCTAATACAGGTTCTTAAACTATGATTTTGCTATTGATGGAAGCTTTACATACTCTATCATCTTCTAAGTTAAAAGGGTTGCTTGTTGCTGGGGAGATTACATCATTATAGAGCTTTTAGATACGTTCTACATATTATTCTTGTTGATTCGTGTCGTTCTGGAAGCATATTTCTACCTATTATTTGTTAACCTATAAGAAATGAGCAGGGGCTTTAGATACCAAGGTTCCGTTTGATAATGGTTTCGTTTTCGGTTTTTGAAAACCATGCTTGTTTTCTTTACAATCTCTTTGCTACGGTTTTCATACTGCTGCACTAGTTTATTGTAACGGTCCAGGCCCACCGCTAGCAGATATTGTCCTCTTTAGGCTTTCCCTTACATGCTTCCCTTCAAGGCTTTAAAACGCGTCTGTTAGGAAAAGGTTTCCACATCCTTATAAAGGGTGTTTCATTCTCCTCCCCAATCGATGTGGGATCTTACATTTATGGTGTTGAGGGTCGTGATTTTAACAGGGAACAGTAGTTCTTGTGTTTCAACCAGCCGAGGAAGGAGGTGGGGGAGCGAAGAAAATGTTAGAGACTGGAGTATTGAACAATGTTGATGCCATCTTTGGAGCACATGTAAGTGCCAAGTATCCTTTTGGCATGGTGATCTCCAGGCCTGGTCCTATTCTGGCTGCAAGTGGCTTCTTTGAGGCAGTTATTAGTGGTAAAGGAGGTCATGCTGCTCTACCCCACCACACATTTGACCCAATTTTAGCAGCTTCCAACATAATTATCAGTTTGCAACAACTAATCTCCCGCGAAACTGATCCATTAGATTCACAGGTTCTGTTTCTTTCTAAACATTTCTCAGCCTTATTCCTTTATACTCTGCCAATTCACAAACATGTTTGAATCTTTCAGGTCGTTACAGTAGCAAAGTTTCAGGGCGGTGATGCATTCAATGTCATTCCTGATTCTGTAACAATTGGCGGCACTTTCAGGGCGTTTTCAAAGGAAAGCTTCATCCAACTTAAACACAGAATTGTAGAGGTAGATTTTTATTGTGATATCCCACGTTGGTTGGAGAGAAGAACGGAACACTGTTTATAAGGGTGTAGAAACCTTCCTCTAGCAGACGGGTTTTAAAGCCTTGAGGGGAAGCCCGAAAGGGAAAGTCCAAAGAGGACAATATTTGCTAGCGGTGGGCTTAGGTCGTTACATTTATGCTACCCAAGTCAAGATCCATTCCAAATATTAGTCCATGATATTTTGTTCTTGGAAAACAATGCCAGGTTATCACAAAACAAGCCAATGTTCAGAGGTGCAATGCCACTGTGGAGTTCAATGAAGATCAAAAGCCATTTTTTCCAGTTACACTGAATGACCAAGATCTTTACGAGCATTTTCGTGCAGTTGCTGGGGACCTGTTGGGTTCGAAGAACATTCTTGATATGCAACCTTTAATGGGAGCAGAAGACTTTGCATTCTATTGTGAAGCATTCCCAGGATTCTTCTACTTCGTTGGGATGAAGAACGAGACTGTAGGAAAGTTCGAACCGGGACATTCGCCTTATTACATAGTGAATGAAGATGTTATTCCTTATGGTGCAGCATTGCAGGCTTCAATCGCCACAAGGTACCTTCTAGAGTACTCACCCAAGTCTACTTCAACTAAAGGATACTCTCGTGATGAGCTTTAAATATCTGTAGCTGTATAGTGTCATCCAAGTAATGGCTCTGTTTCTGTTCTGGATCAAGTACCAGTCACTTGTTAATCACGTCTGAGAATGTGTTTAGGCTTCCCAGATGTAATTTTAGAAAAACCCATTTGCAATGCTTAATTGTTTAAAGTTTGGCCAGAGTGAGCCATGATCATTTTGCTTATTTGGGATTCAATATATAACCATTTAAACCACCTCCACCTCCTAAAAGAATTCCTCAAGAACTAATGCTTCTAAAAGAAATCCTCTCAAGTTTTCCATGCCAACCATTTTCTACGAACAAAATCATCATAGGACATCATATTTGTGAGATCCACGTCGATTGGGAAGGAGAACGAAACAATATTTACAAGAGTATGGAAACTTCTCCCTAACAGACGTTTTTTAAAAATCCTAAGGGAAAGTCTAGAAGGAAAAACCCAAAGAAACAATATCTATTAGTGGTAGGCTTTGGCCGTTACGAATGTATCAGAGTCACACTTACAAATGTATCAAAGTCACACTGGTCAGACACTTACAAATGTATCAGAGTCACACTTACAAATGGTATCAGAGTCACACTTACAAATGGTATCAGAGTCACACTTACAAATGGTATCAGAGTCAGACACTAAGCGATGTATCTGCGAGGAGGCTAAGCCCCAGTGGTGGACATTGGGCCCATTGGAAGGCCCCGTAAAATGGGGGATCCCACATCGATTAGAGAAAAGAATGAGTGCCCGTGAAAATGCTGGTCCCGAAGGGAGAAGAACAAAACATTATAGAAATCTCCCCTTCAATAGCAAAATTACATAAAACATGAGAGGTATACGATAACCACCTGCTGTAAGCTCACTGAACTCCTACTCTTGCCAACCACGAGTGAAACTACAACAGGTATGGAAATTTCAAGGGAATCATGAACTACATTCAATTTCATTATACAGCTTTTCATCTTCAGCCCTTTTGAAGAATCAAGCACAATACTCATGTTCTACATGCAAAATCAAGAGAAATTTGATCCTACGAATCCTCATATGCTTAAAGATCCGTGTTAGTTAACGTTAAGAGCGTATAATAGTAAAGTCTGCAAGCCTTTCAAAGATCCTACGAATCCTTTTCAGCATTTTCTTGGACATGAACTGTTCCGATGCCTAGAACTTGGATCACATTTTGGGAAGGGTCATGTAATTTGATTTTTTCAGTATCCGTAATTGATAAAAGTAGCCTAATGAGAAAAACTCGTCCAGATTCAGGAAAGCTCATGTAAATTGATCCAGAAACCTAATTTGTTACGGCACCCAAATCATTAAGAACCACCTGTTGCAATTGTAAGACAAAACGTAGAAATGCTTGCTTTTGTAAAATTAAGCCTATCAGTGCAGATTTTATAAGATCCTAATGAGAAATCTTCCCACTCAACTCCACTCTCGATGCCATATAAAATGCAACTCAAATGAAGAAACATCGCGGCATTGAGAGAACTCTAGGTATCCAGATAAATATCATAAAATCAGCAAGAGAAAATTCGAAACCAACTAAAATTCAGATCCAAATCGCATTGCTTCTAATATATTGCCAAAATAAATATCTTTTACATGGTCAAAAAAGCTTAAACAACTAAAACATCTATTAGAAAAAGAAAGAAAATGCTTAATAACGCATAAAACCATGCATCTCCAGCGGCAAAGCACCCAATGAAATCGCTGTTTGTTTACTTCTCGGAAGAGTTGGGTCCTCTCTTCTTTCCAAAGCCAACAACTACAAATACAAATAGATATAAACCACACGTTAGAATGAGGCTGTCAAATCCTCATACGAGGATCTTAATTTCGTAATAAAGATATCGATTAGACAGAACTGCATATATTCTAAATTCTAACAAATAAACCAATTACAATGCTTATTCCACGAAACCTAAATCAATAATCCTAAACTAAAGCGCCAATATATCTGAAAGATCAATAAAGTTAACAACGATGATTTACCGGCAGTGACGAATCTGCGGTTGTATTGCATACGCTTGTGTGCGCGTCCCCGGGGCTTTTTCTTCTTGTCCTGCTTCGCTACTTTCGGAGTTTGACCTCTCACCTTCCCAGCACGAGCTAAAGATCCGTGAACCTTACCTGGAAGTCAATAAAGCCACAGAGAAACACGATATGCAAACAGATTCAGACAGATGAAAGAATCGAGACGCATCGGAAAAAATTAAATGCACTACAATAGATCGAAGGTCGAGAACTGAAGAGTTAGGGTTTCGCTCACCCATGGCTGATTGTTTTCTTCGGTAGCGTCCTGGTGCTTGAAGTCCGAATGAGAAGGCGGTGAAGAGCTCGAAAGACCAATTAGGGTTTCGATGGGGAATATATAGACGATTATGAATACGGGCTAGCTGAGAGACCAAGACTCTCTAAACTTTGGGCCTTCCAGTTGGGCCCAATAAATGGGAATGGGCCATTGTTGCCGTCAGGTTAGGGCTATAATAAAATAGTCCATTTATTTCCTTTTTTTTAGGATAACATACAATTAATAGTTGTTTTAATACCAAATTAATAGTTGTTTTTTCATGAATATTTATAAAGATATTGAAGATATTAATTAATTAACCTTCAATTTGGAATTCTTTACATCAATATTTTAACCAATCATTGTATTTCAATTTAGTTTGTTTTAAATATTACATATAAGTATTAATTTAGATTAAATTACAACTCTAGGTGAGTCCGACTTTTAAAATTGCTAATGGATATGGAGACTTTAATTTATAAACGAACACGGTTCACAAGTAAAATATGATAAGTGAAGATATATGGTAAATACAATCAATAATCTTTCAAACCAAAGCACGGAAAGATGTATGTTCCTTCGATGTTCTAGTCACAACTTACGCACAACTCAACTATGATCATAGAAAAACCACCTTTAATCCTACGAACGTTTGGCTTTCAAGGTAACTCTACACTTCATTGGAGGACAAGAAATGGCAGATAAGACGTTAAACTATCGGTTAGTCATTGGCTTATGAAACTCCGATGAATAGTTGAAATTCAATATAGATAATTCAACGTATGCTTGTTCACCATGAGAATGTATCTTTATCCCCATTTTAAAACAACCTAATTGGATAATAAGTTTATTTAGAAATAACTTTGAAGCTTTATTCAAAATAGAATCAGAGAATATGTATGACTAAGTCTTTCCAGCCGGATTCATTAATGTAATGGAATTCAATGAGCGGAAGAACTGTCCTTAGAAGAAAATATTTATTCAAATCACATAATCTTTCAAAAGCTGACCTCGACCTCGCTAGTTGACTCCTCCTCGTCGACAACCAACCAATAGTTGCCAGATGGGACTTCCTTGCCTTCAGCCTAGCCGTCTTGTCTTATTCAACCAAGTTGACTCCTCATCAATAACCAGCTAGCAGTTGTCACTTCCTCGCCTTTAGCCTAGCTGCCTTGTCTTATTCCGCCTTTCAAACTACCTTTCCTTATTGTAGGGCTTGCTTTTCGACCTTCAAACCTTCGGACGCTGCCAGCTGGAATAGGAGTTGGCAAAATATTTGGTGATTTATGAAAAAGAATTAGTAGTAATAAAAAAAGAAATATTATTTATTAAGATGGTGCATACAGCAGTAACTCATCCAGTGAGCAACCGATGAGCACAACTTGTGTGACATAATCAAGACTAAGAGAAAGATCTATCCTAAACGATCCAATACAATGGGAGAATCCTCCTTTGGTCTAAAACAATTAGCCTACAACAAACAAACAAACAAACAAACTGAGTATAACAAGCAAAAATAACAGCCTTAGCTTAGCTTAACTACAAAACACTCATCTTTCAAATTCTTGACACAATTCAGTTTGAACTACATTACACTAGTTTGCTCACCGTTTCGTCCTCCGTCTTATTGTTTAACTCGTTCGTATGGTTCGTCATCTCTTCCTCGTTTACGTCTTTTGCAGTTAGAAAGCTCGGCTGGTTTGTCGACGATAGAAGCCTCGCCCACATTCTGTCAGCTATCCCAACCTTGTTCTGTTTCTCAGTAATTCGCTGCAGATTGACCAAATCAGTGTTAGTCACATTCGTCGTAAAGCTTGATGAATGAATGTCTCTACTCGTCGTTTCGTTTCCAACTGTGGTCAGATTGAGCTTGTTTTATGTGCACAAGGAAGGCAAGACTGACTGAAACACTAACCTAACCTAACAAGTGTGTAGTAAATAGTTTAAACTCACAAAACTTCAAATAAGTGCTACTCGATACTGTCCACTTTAGCCCATTACGTATCACCATCAGCCTCACTTTTAAAACCCATTTGCTAGGGAGAGGTTTCCACACCCTTATAAGGAATGCGCATTGTTCCCCTCTCCAACCAATGTGGGATCTCACAATCCACCCTTCTTGGGGGCCCAACATCCTCGCTGGCACACCATTAAGTGCCTAACTCTAATACCATTTGTAACAACTCAAGCCCACCGCTAGTAGATATTATCCACTTTGGCCCGTTACGTATCATCGTCAGCCTCATGGTTTTAAAATGTGTCTGTTAGGGAGATGTTTCCACACCCTTATATAAGGAAGGTGCATTGTTCCCTTCTCCAACCAACGTGGGATCACAATCCACCTCCCTTGGGGGTCCAGCGTCCTCGCTGGCACACCATTCAGTGCATGGTTCTAATATGATTTGTAACAACCCAAGCCCACCACTAATAGATATTATCCACTTTGGCCCGTTACATATCATCGTCAGCCTCACAGTTCTAAAACGTGTCTGTTAGGGAGAGGCTTCCACACCCTTATAAGGAATGTGCATTGTTCCCCTCTCCAACCAAAGTGAGATCTCACAATCCACCCCCCTTGGGAGTCCAGCGTCCTCGCTGGCACACCATTCGGTGCCTGGCTCTAATACCATTTGTAACAGCCCAAGCTCACCACTAGTAGATATTGTCCGCTTTAACCCGTTACATATCGCCGTCAACCTCACAGTTTTAAAACATGTCTACTAAGGAGATGTTTCCACACCCTTATAAGGAATGATTTCTTCCCCTCTCCAACCAAAGTAGGATCTCACATACATCCATGCATGATTCTTGGGGTATATTCTATGACTATATATGGGGGGAGTCGGGGTCAAACTCAGGGTCGAGGTCTTACGTAGAAGGGAATGTATGTCTGTCTTCCGTTAACAAGCCCACTAGTGTAGCCAGTATAGCCAGCCATTGCTCCATGCACAGCACTTTGAGCAAGCAGAGTGCAGTAAACATTGTCAGAGGCATTACTTGGAATAGCTCGGATCATGTACGTCGGATCTGTCACAACAACAGTATTATACGTCTGATATAAAATATCTAATGGTAAGAAAATAAATCACTTGGAACCTACCAATATATTTGAGGTTTATGGTCATCTTATGTTCTTTTGAAAAATGATCCTGCAGAAACAGACATGAAATTCTCAGCGAACAATGATTTGATTCAAGTGTTCTATGTACTATACGATCCAACTGAAACGAACAAATGTTTGTAGAAAAGAGGGTAGGCACTAAACCTTGATTTTCTGTGATATCCATAGCCCAACATCTTGAAGAAGCTTGTTCCCAGAAGCATCCTGCTTATTAGAATCGAGGCTTCCAGAAAGCAGCTCCTGCCCAGCTCCTTCTGCAATGACAATGACCATGTGACCGTTGTCTTTCAGACATCTTGCTATGTATTCATAGAGTCCACCAGGTCCTTCAAGATAGAAAGGCGACTCGGGAATTAAGCAACAGTCGACATCCCTGCTCGCAAGAGTTGCATACATTGCTATGAACCCTGCACTCATCACCAGGAAACCAACATCAGGACTTAGTACGAGCTTTGACAAGTTCATATGATGTAGCTAATTATTAGCCAAAGCTGCAAACTTACCACAATAGCGACCCATCAACTTCACAAGTCCTATACCATTCTCCATACTTTCAGATTCAACATGGGCGGCGTTTATAGCACGCTGAGCCTCCTCAACAGCAGTGTCAAAGCCAAAGGTTTTGTCAATGATCTGCATCAGAACCAGACAGAATCCACTTAGAACCAGTAACTGTTCGATTTAGTACGACAATCAACGTTGGAACATGAATAACGTACCGGGATGTCGTTATCGATGGTTTTCGGGATCCCAACAACAGCAACTTTGAGCCCTCTCCTTCTGACTTCCTGAGGAACAAATAATCATTTTTTCCCATACAAACCACAAAACAGAAAGAGGATAAGCCACGAGAGATTTACATTAACAACAGATATTATCCTCTTTGGGTTTCCTGTCAATGTTTTAAAACACACTCTTAAAAGGAACGCTTCGTTCCCCTCTACAACAGATATGGGATCTCACGTTATATCAAACCTTAATTAAAAAAAACAAGAATACACGACATCAAGACGCCAAGTTTCAGTACTTAACTATGTTACCTCATATATAGCAGCTGCTCCCTTCTGAGTTCCATCTCCACCAATTATGTAAACCTGAGAAAAGGAAACCAATGAACTATGATCCAAGAATCTCACTTCCCATTGAAATTGCACAAAAATGGTATCACATTCACACCTGATTGATGCCACGATCTTGAATGCTGTCGACTATCTTTGAAGTATCATGACCACCTCGTGATGACCCAATGACAGTTCCACCACGTTTATGGATATCATTCACGAACTTTGGAGTCAAAGGAATGGTATTCTTAGAATAGAACCCTCTATATCCACCCTGCATGTCCCTTTTCGCTTAGTAAAGCATCCTTTGTGTAGGTAAGTGCAGGGATTAAGGCAATGACTTACTTCAATTCCTAGAACCTTCTTGACACCATACATATTGTATAAGCCACAAACTAGTTCTCTGATCACGGTGTTCAGACCGGGGCAAAGACCGCCACATGTCACGATACAAGCATGAACCTCATCTGACTGGAAGTATACCTGAAACAACAAGCCATTGCAACTCAAAAACTAAAGGATGAAACTAAAAAACATACATTGAGAGAGGAATCAAGAGAGAGCTAACTCGTTGGCGCGGGCCAGCACGCCTAAAATGTACTCCTCTTGGGCCACTCTTGTGAACAACAATCTGCAAAAGCAATGAAAACAGTGATGCATCTTGCTACATGAGAATATGATCATTTTCATATGTCAACGCTTCATAAATCTTGCCATTTAGAGCTATTTCCTCATGAAACCAGGAAATGCCATAGCATCTATCAGGACATCTTTATGCACAACCTCACATTTTGTAACGAAATCCCATAGTTTAAGATTCATTTAAATTTACAATAATATGCAAACTCCCTAGAAACTAAAGGTAAGGTCCAAGAAAAAAGCTAACCCTCTGAGGAACGGAATCATCAACATGCACAAAATACTGCCTGCAAAACATAGATTAAGTTTATCAATCACAAAGGAAATCAGCGAATTGTTGAGGATGGTTGGGAGGGAGTCCCACGTTAATTTAGAGAATGATTACGAGTTTATAAGTAAGGAATACATGTTCATTGGTACGAGGCCTTTTGGGAGAAGCCCAAAGCAAAGTTACGAGAGCTTATGCTCAAAATGGATAATGTCATACCATTGTAGAGATCTCTGATTCCTAACATGATATCAGAGTCATTCAAAAGTGTAGTTAAAAGTGACTCATGTGTCGACCTTTGTTCGAAGGCTCCAGAGAAAGGAGTCGAGGCTCGATTAAGGAAAAGCTGTTCGATGGCTACATAGACCTCAGGGGAGTCCCACATTAATTTACGGATTGATCATGGATTTATAAGTCGGGGGGGAAACCCAAAACTAAGCCACGATAGCTTATGCTCAAAGTAGACAATATCATCGTGGAGAGTCGTGATTCCTAACCTCAATCTCCCAAGCAACCATAAAAAAAAAACACATAAGAGATTAGAAAAACACAAAAGAAGAAGCACCAACCTGACTGCAGAGTACGCAGGATTGTCTTGCAATGGATTGGAATACGTCTGCAAGCAAAACAAACCATCAGATCATCAGAAGCCAACAAACAGCGGCACCACCGAACTAATAATACGAACATCATTTACGCCCGCCAATTTTAAACAAGATTCATCAACAAAATGACTAAATCAAACAAACCCAGATTACTAAATCTGGTTGAGATCAACATCGCAACATCAAGGAAACAAGAAATCAGAAAAAAAAAAACCAGATGGGGTTGGAAAAAGAACATACAGGGAGATCAAAAATATAGTCGGACAAGTGAGGAACATCTTCAAGAACATAACCAGAATCTCCATGGACAATCTTCGCCTTGCTACTGTTAATGTTATTAGCAGTTGTCGCCATCGCGATCCCAAACGATCATGAAACAATAAATCGACGAGGGCAAGCCACAAATCTAAATTGGTTGAACAGGAAACAGAATGGCGAAAGATATATATATATATACACACAGATATAGGGGGGGCCCTGTTGACGAATCGGTGAAAGAGTCCCGGAAAAGTAGAAATTCAACAGTAGACGCTAAAATTGCTTTCTGGGTATCATCGCTGGGGCTGAAAAGGCTCTGGTATTTTGGATCGAGAGAAATCTGGTGGCTAAAAACTGGAGGAACTACGACCACTTTCTTGTGCCATATGATTATTGTTACCATACAGTTCTTCCGATAAGAGTGGGGTTTGAGTGGCGCAATCAGACAAAAACAACCAGAAAATGTTTTTAAAATAGAAAATTTTAAAAAGGGTGTTGGAGATTCCTGAATCATTTTCCTTTTCGAAATTTGATACTCTAATCGACCACGGAACTTAATTTACTTTTATAATTATTTTTTTATTTTTTTTTCTGATTCACTTGGCATTTCAATACTACTATATTTCTTTTATTAAATAAACGAAATCTTATTCGGGTATTTTATTAATAATTTGTAAACTTTATCTCTACGAATATGATTTGTAATTTTTTATATAAAATTAGTTAAGACATGTAAAGATATATTTTTTTTTCTTTTTTACATTTAATTAATCAACTTTTAAAAGTATTTAAATTTTAAAAAATATATGATTGGTTATTTATCTAAAATCTAAAAAAATTATTAATGAGTATTATTATCATTTTTTTGAAGTTAAAATATTTGAATGTATAAAAAAATATCAAAGTAAGCATGGATAAATAATAATAAATTATTATTATTATTATTATTATTATTTATCTCCTGAGTTCTAAAATAATACAATTTAATTTTAGGATTCAATTAAAAAATAAATAAATAAATAAAGCTGACCTATTTTGTTGTTAGAAAACCATGGAAAGCTGAGTATAGTCTGTGTATATTTGAAAAATAGAAAGCTGACGTAATTTAATATTTATTTTTTGATTTGACATTCCTACGATGACATACCATTTTATTTATTTATTTATTTTAATCATATCCTCTTGTAATTTTAAACATATATATATATAAAAAGATTACTTCTAGCTCTACATTTTATTTATGTATATTCTCTCACGTCATCCATAAATAATATGAACCCTTAAGAAAATAAAATTGGTTTGGTTTAAATGGAACAAATTTAAAAATTAAATTAATTGATTATAGATTTTTTATACCATATTATGGTCGTAATAGTAAATTTTTGTTGAAAATCCTTAATCAACATGAAATTAACTTTTAATTTAGAAAATAAATGTTGCAGTTGTGTGACTATATACACCCATGAATGTTGTGTTATTAATATTAAAATGTTATTAAGGTATTGACTGTAAATCCAAAAATCAAAAAGTGAAGACCAACCAACCAACCAACCACCGCACTCACTTTGTTAAAGAATCCCGTTGGTGGAGGGAACCTGCCAAAAAAGGAATACATATTCCAATTGAAAAGCTTGAATCTCAGTCCACGTGTCGAAGTCTAATAGGAGAAGAGGAAAAGATAAGGAGCCCGAAAAACACGGGCACCTTGTGCAAAATGGAAATTGGTTTGCTATATTTTACGTTGGATTTTTTGTCTGGTTTCTCTCCTAAAAAAGAAATAAATCAATAATTATCTTAAAGTTAGTTACTTTTTGGCATTTCATTTAAAATGGTCGACTACCAGTGACAAGCAAAAAAGAGAAAATTGTGGAACAAGTTTGGGGGATTGCATTTTTTTTTTTTTTAATAGAATTTTAGCATCCACAATTACTTTTTTCCCCTATAATCTCAACAGTTGAAATGGGTTTAGTGTAATTTCATCTCTTTTTAATAAATTTTTAATTTTTTATATTATTTCTGTCGCATAGATTTATTTATTTTAGAAAAGATTGAATGTAGTAGAGACCTATTGATACAAACTCGAAGCTTCACACGTTTAAGTTCAAATCTACTAGTTAATCTAATATATATATATATATATATATTATATAGATAACGAAGATACATGGGCTTATTGGAAATATACCCATACAATATATGGTGTTAGATTATATTTTTAATGGCTAAGATTAGATGGGATGTTCGAATAAATACATATAAAGCATCATCCTCTTTTCAAATTTGTCCCTATTTTCTTTTACCATTTATTAATTGATACTCAGATCATTTCAATTTCTTTATTTAATAGAATCGAATTTGGCAAGAACGGGGGAGTGTTAAGGATTATTGGGAGTAAGTCTCACATTGGTTAATTTAGTGGAAGATCATGAGTTTATAAATGAGGAATACCATCTTCATTGGTATGAGGCATTTTGGGGAAGTCCAAAGCAAAGCCATGAAAGCTTATGCTCAAAGTGGACAATATCATACCATTGTGGAGAGTCGTGATTCCTAGGGAGCCCATACCAGAAAAGCAACGATTTCCAAGAACATTGAATCGATCTGAAATTGATTAAAGTGAGAAGACAGAGTTTATATCCTCCCAACGATCATATAGAACACGAATGTGATTACCAGGCAGAACATCAGACAAGCAATCCTCCAGAAAATGGTATTGATTTGAAAACAATGGACTGTAAAAATGAAGTGTTAACGTAAACAGTTGGCAATTTCCACACGCCCGAGCAACTACAAGAACATTTCTCTTCACCACAAGCACCTATGAAATAGTTCTAGTATTCATAGAAAAAGAGAATGATGCGATCAATGTACAACTATTGTAGATTTATAACTAAGAACAATATTTTTTCACCATTTTAATATAATGCAAAAGCAAAAAAGTGTGCATTTTAGCTAACTAAATATAACTAAACTATTAGGAATAATGACTTTCCACAATGATATGATATTGTCCACTTTGAGTATAATCCCTCGTGGTTTTGCTTTAGGTTTCCCCAAAAGGCTTCATACCAATGGAGAAGAATTCTTTACTTATTAACCCATAATCATTCCCTAAATTAGCCAAGGTGTGACTCCCTCCCAACAATTCTCAGCAATCCTCCCTCTGAACAAAGTACACTATAGAGCCTCCCCCGAGGCCTATGGAGCTCTCGAACAACCTCATCCTAATCGAGGCTCAACTCCTTCTTTGGAGTCCTCGAACAAAATACACCTTTTGTTCGACACTTGAGTCACTTTTGACTACATCTTCTAGGCTCACACTTCTTTGTTCGACATTTGAGGATTCTATTTACATGGCTAAGTTAAGGGCATGACTCTAATACCATGTTAGGAATAACGGCTCTCCACAATGGTATAATATTGTCCACTTTGAGCATAAGCTCTCGTGGCTTTGCTTTGAGCTTCCCTAAAGGCCTCATACCAATGGAGATGTATTCCTTACTTATAAACCCGTGATCATTTCCTAAGTTAGCCAATGTGAAACTCCCTCCCAACAATCCTCTAACATAAACTAGTTCAGAAACATATTATCGATTAGTTGAAGGTTTAAATCTCACCAAGACATTGAACTCAATAAAACTGGTGTGTGTTTAAGCCCAAAAGGACACTTGAAATTTGAAAGTTAGGCAAAAGGGAGCTGGTTTATATTATGCTACAAGTTTGCTAATCCTACTTCTAACATAACCATGTGTTTGACAAATTGAGACTGACATTTAAACTTTTGTAAAACCAAACATGTGCTAGGGCAATTTAAGTTTTTCACTTTTAAACTACACAGGTTCAACGTTTTACACTCATGAACCAAATGCTACCAATGTAAAGTGAATGAAATCATATCAATAAGGACGTAAAAGGATCTTATTCTATTAAACAGAGAGAAAAGCAGTTGTAAAGTGGAAAACAGGTACCTCCTCGTTGTCATTGATGAGGAATGCTACAACGCCAATATGATGCGAGGGGCCAGAAGGGAGCATGCAGGACAAAGTAGGAATTCAGTAAGTGAGCATGACATATCCAGCTTCAGCATGATGAGAGTTGAACCCCTCCTGAAAGTAACAACTCTAAAATATCTAATAATGGCTATGGAAGTTCACATTCGAGAATCTGATGCCACAGCTTTTGCAGTGATTGAAAGTGTGAACTAAAAATATCAGTTATTATCTCACATCAATGGCCACAGAAACAAGTTCAGCTTGCTCTGTTTGTAATTTGGAAGGAAAAAAAAGGTTCTAGGCACAGAGATCTCAAGAAAACTGTGGTATAAAGAAGAAAGGGAAACTTTACTTTTTCCCAGACCTTGAGCTTTCATTGGAAGAGAGATGCCTGGAGAGCTGATGCAAAGGCGTTTGCAGAAGAGGGTAGGCTCTCTGAATTAATGATGACCCCTTCGTATTCATCATTCCAGTGATCTAGAAGTTCCACGTCCACGATTGGTGTATAAATGTCAGGAGACAAAACATCAAGTGCTGTTCTTTTGGGTCCAATGTTACCATTGATGAGAATAAGTTTTCTAGTACTTGAAGTTTCTGGTAGACCATCCTTGTTCAAGATATCTGGATAATGGGAAAGTCACATTAAAGAAGAAAAATTAATTCATTTCGATTCTTTAAGAGAGGAGTGATTATATGGAAGTTGAAACCCAACTCCACCAAAAAAAGTCAATGATTGGTTAAGAATCACGGATCTCCACAATGGTATGATATTGTCCACTTTGAGCATAAACTCTCGTGGTTTTACTTTGGGCTTCTCCAAAAGGCCTCATACCAATGGAGATGTATTAATTACTTATAAACTTGTGATCATTTCCTAAATTAGCCAACGTGGGACTCCCTCCCAACAATCCTCGAACAATCTTCCACGTTGAAAGATGGAAAAAAATTCTACCTTTAGGGTAGCCCTGGAAACTTGACCATCTTGTCTAAGGAAGGCGCATTTTTCTTCCTTCTGAAGAAACAAAACTGCAGTCAGCTTCTTTCCATATAGATATGTTCAAACATGCTGGAATATTCAAATGAGTCGACGATGCACAAGTAAACAAAGAAAAAGAATATGAATAAAAGCAAGAGTAGCATCGGCAGAGCAACCACTACATTGAAAAAATGATTCAGACATTGTATCAAACACCTTATGGGCAAAAGGAATCATCCATAAACACGAGTTCATCTCCTCACCAAGACCACTTATCAACACCATCCATAAGATAAAGAATGAGAATATAGTGCATATTATTAAGCATGTCGTGGTTTTACCTGGCATTTCTTCAGAAGAATATCGAACAATTCCGCTCGGTTTATGCTGCAATTTTTGGTGGCATGTGGGATAATGTTCTTATGCTCTTCCATACCCCTCTTCAAGACACTTCAACTCAATGTCGTCTGGAATTTGAAAGCCAGATTAAAGAGAAACTCGTGATTTCCTTTTCTCCCTCCCTTTTTGGTTGACCCCAAAAGCAAAAGATATATGAATATTAGAGAGTGGAATTTAAGAGAATTTCTCACATTTTAAAATTTTCTTTTACTAAAAAACTAATAATAATAATAAATCCCATATCAATTGAAATATCACCGTAAGCATCCATATAAATATTTTAATTTTTGTAAAAGAAATATTTGAAGTCAAACTATATATATTTGGCTTGAAATTAAATAACACTTCAATTATATTTATATATATATAGAAGCTATAATAAGGTGCATAAATTAAATAATGTCTGTTTATATATTAATTGGAATATTTAATGTCACATGCGTATAAAATCATTATAAAGATTTTAAATTAATTATGTAAAATGACATATATGTCTGATAATTTGTTTTTTTAAAAATACAATTAAAGCCACAAAAGTAGAACAACCAATAGGATTGCATTAATTGCTATGAATCTTGGTTATCCAAATTAAAAATGCATTTATTTATTTATTTTTAAATTAAATTACATTTATGGTAGAGACTTTTAAAAGGATAATTAATATATTATTTAATAAATTAGAGTTAAATTGAAATATGTGGTTTTTTTAATGAGTTTTTTATCCAACAACTAAAGACAACCATTTAAACGGTAGACACTAATTGCCCATGTTCGAATTAAGGTATTATGATTTGTTTATTACTTTGTTTAAATAAGTATTAAACAAATAAATTAAAACTAAAAAGCTACAAATATATATATATATATATATATATATATATATATATATATATATATATATATATATATAATGTTGTTGAAGTAGGATAGAAGCTATTTGTCCTAGGTTGGGGACAATAAATTTTTTGGTCCATTTTATTTCGACAACAATAATATGTAACCATATTTCATTAATAATTTTATTTTTATGAAAAAAAAAATCAATTGAGCGGGATTCAGGTACGACATTTTCGTCCCACCTAAGTTGTCAAATCTCATCTCCGACTTTGATACTCACAAAATTAAAATAATTGCTAAAAATTATTGGAGAAAAATATACCCTTTGAAAAGTTTACTCATAAAATAGATTTTTTCTATTTATAAACAACGACCTTTTACAATAATATTATACTTATATGGATGATGGTATATGGCAGAAACATCACCTTCAGTCTCTCTATAAGCTATTGGATGTCCTTCATCCTAACAAGCCTACTAGGGTTGAGAGAGTTCTTTTTTTGGGATCGAGTGAACGATCTCATAGTCCTCCACTGATAGCCTACAAAGTGCTTATTTATATCAAACGTGTACGATACCCGACGGCGAGGATGAGACAAATGCTGCTTGATTGTTGGTCATATGATGGGTAGTCTTAGTGTATATGTCAAAAACCGATTGAAAAGCTCGAACGACAAATGCATCTTCTTTACTTATAAACTCATGATTTTTTCCTTGATTAGGGAACGTGAGACTCCTCCCAACCATATGTAACGAAGGAAAGAAAACCCATTTACAAAAAGACTTGGATTTAATTAGGGTTTTAAAAGAGGAAAATTGGGAAAGGGAGAGAGTTGGTGGGGGAAAGTGGAGGGTTCTGAATCCCATCATTTGGTCTGTGTATTTGTGAATGAGAATGTGAGAACAAAACGTGAAGCCAAGCAATCATCTTATTGTTTTTTTTTAGGCTTTTAATGAAACCATGTAATATTGAAATGTTTGATGTGTGTGTGCTTCTGGTCCAAGTTTCCATAGCCCCTTTTTAGGGTTCTTAATCAGCTCTAATTACAGGCCTTTTCTAGTGGTCCTTCTTCCACTTCTCTCTCTACTCTTGTTTTTCCCTTTCTTATGAAGCAACTTCTTCTTCTTCTTCCTCTTCTTCTTCTTCCTCCTCTCTCTCTCTCTCTCTCATCATTCATGCCCAAAAGGCATCATGCCCACTCATCAACTCATCACCTTCTCTCACTTTCACGCTGGTTCGGGAGGAGAACAAAACATCATTTATGGAAACATTTCCCTAGCCGACGCATTTTAAAGTCCCTAAAGGGGGTGGATTTGGGGGCGGTCTCACATCGAGATTGGAGGAATGAAAGAGGGCCAGTGAGGACACTAGGCCCCGAAGAGGGGTGGATTGTGATGTCTCACATTGGTTGGGGAGGAGAACAAACCACCATTTATAAGGGTGTGGAAACCTTCCAGGGAGGAAAAACCCATAGAGGACAATATCTGCTAGCGATGGATCTGGGACGTTACAAATGGTCTTGAGAGCAAACCCGAAAGGGAAAGTCCAAAAAAGACAATATCTACTGGCGGTGGATATGGGTTGTTATAGTAAAAGACGATCAAAACACAATCAAAGTTGTCATTTTTATATCTAAATTCATATAATTAAAAGAACAATATCTGCTAGTAGTGAAACGAGTTGTTACAGTAAAAGACGGTTCAAAACACAATCAAAGTTGTCATTTTTATATCCAAATTGATATAATTAGGTGAATTAATTAAAGTTCTCATCCTTATTTTCCCATTTTGATTATTTTCTTCACATATATACCTTAGTTTCAACTTTAAACCAACGTCTTGATTCCATGAACTTTTTTATTAAAGCTATGTATTTAATTTGAAATTAGCATGTTCCACCGCAGTCTTTGGCTATCCAAAAGCTACCCAAGTTTTATACTTTCGTTTTGTATTATCAAAGTTGTGGATTGTTTGGAGACGAGTCTCACATCGACTAATTAAGAGGTTGATCATGAATTTATAAGCAAGGAATACATCTCCATTTTAGGGAATCCAAAAACAAAGTCATGAGTAAACAATTATACAATTATGGAGAGTCATGAGTCATGCACTTAACTTAGTCATGTCAATAGAATCTTCAAATATTGAACCACGAAATTGAGACCCTAAAAATTGTAGTCAAAAGAAGAAGTCGAGTCTCGATTAAGGGGAGGCTTGGGTCTATAGTGTCCTGAGCATTGTTGGAAGAGGGGGAGTCCCACCAAGGTCTTTTGGGAGAACTAAAAGTAAAGTCACGAGAGCTTAGACGATATCATAAGATTGTGGAGAGAGCGTGGTTTGGAGAGAGAAAAGGAGGAGAGAGAAAGTGAACATGTGGTTTGTTTAATTGAGGAAAGAGGCTAAAAGGTCGGTGGGTTTGTAAGTTGAATTAAGGGCAACCTTCCCTTTTCTTTTATTTCTCAGCTTCTTCTGTCTTCTCTCTATGTTTAAGTTGAGTTAAAGTTAAAGCTACTCTACAATAGCCGCCAGTGAGAAACTAAAACAATTCTAGCCCACTTTTGTTTTGTTCTTCTTCTTCTTCTTCTTCTTCTTCTTCTTCATCCTTCTCCTTTTGAAAAAACGGTGGCGTTTCAACTGATTGCGGCGGCTACACCTCCATATATTCATAAACCTCTCTTCCTCTTGGACATGAACCACCACAACTCCGTTCAAGAAACCATAAAGATATGAGAAATAGTAAAATCGGTTCAATCGTTGGCGGCGGCTCCGATTCTTTACTAGATGCAAAGCTTGAACAGCATCAGATGTGTGGATCCAAACACTGCCCTGGTTGCGGCCATAAGCTTGAAGGAAGGCCGGTACTGATTTTTTTTTTTTTTTTTTTTTTTTTTTTTGAGTGAATTTGATTCATATATGATAATTAAGAGAAACCCAGTAATTAGTTTTGATTGGAAGAGGGTTTATCAGGATTGGGTCGGCTTACCAGCCGGAGTGAAGTTTGATCCGACCGATCAAGAATTGATCGAACATCTAGAAGCAAAAGTTAAAGCAAAAGACATGAAATCTCATCCTTTGATTGATGAGTTTATTCCCACAATTGAAGGAGAAGATGGAATTTGTTATACCCATCCCAAGAAACTTCCAGGTTGTTTACTTTTTTTTTTCCGACTAATTTAATGAATGATCATGGATTTAACAAAATTAGTGGACAATATCATACTATTGTGCAGAGTTGTGATTATTTTTTCTGTGTCCATAATAGGAGTTAGTAGGGACGGATTGAGTAGGCATTTCTTCCACCGGCCGTCGAAAGCGTACACGACGGGGACGAGAAAGCGGAGGAAAATTCAAACGGAGTGCGACTTACGGGGTGGCGAAACGCGGTGGCACAAGACGGGGAAGACCCGACCGGTGATGGCGAGTGGCAAGCAAAAGGGCTGCAAGAAAATCTTGGTTCTTTACACAAACTTCGGCAAGAATCGGAAGCCGGAAAAGACGAATTGGGTCATGCATCAATACCATTTGGGACAGCATGAGGAAGAGAAAGAAGGAGAATTGGTGGTGTCGAAGATATTTTATCAGACACAGCCACGGCAGTGCAACTGGTCGGACAGAAGCCTTGCGGCGGCGGAGACAGGTTTTGAGGTTGTTGCAAGTGGGAGCAGCTGTTCTTCCATGGCTCAAGCCGACGAAATGTCTCCGGCTGGCGGTGGTGTTGGAGCTTCCATTTCTAGCTTCAGTTCGTTGGACATTCAACATCTCAAATCTGACCATTTTGGGTTTGGCCCATTTAGAACAACAAGCTTTGACGAGGTTATTTCTGACCATATTAGGCACATTTAATATTTACCCAAACAAAAAGATTTAAACTTTAGAGGTTAAAACATAAACCCAATTCACAGTGAAAAGCGTTTAAAATATTAGAAATTAAATCAAAATCAGTGGTAAAAACTAACCTGATAAACACTAGGAACATATTGCAGGTGGGAATGAAAGGCCGAACAAGCGGCGGCGCATGCAGCAGCAGTGGCGAGTTTGAGCTGCGAGACCACCACCATCAGCTTGTGGTGGCCCACAACGACCAGCATCGTTCTATTGTTCACCATCATCTACCAACCACAGCCTTCCACATCAGCAATCATCCGAGTCATCAAATCTCCGCCATTATCTCTCCTCCGCCGCCGCCTCCTCCTCTTCTCCTCCTTGATCACGATTCATTTCATCATCCTTCTCCGATCATAATCCAAAATCAACAATTTCATCAGCAGGTACTATAATTAATGGTCTCTTTTTTTTGGTGTTTTTAATGGTGAGGATAATATATGGTGGTTTTGTTTATGTGTGCATTAAAAGAAGAGATGAAATAATGGGATTTTGCATGTGGGGTTTGGTCACTCGTCTCATTTCTCGAGAAAGATTGAATTTTGGAAGGTATTCAGTTATAGACATTGAAACTAATACTTTGTGGTTTGGTTTGAATGACTTTTTCCATTAACGTAGAAACATAAAAGAGTAACTAAAGATAAAAGAGAGAATTCTCTACACAGTACGTTCATTGGAGAAGAGCTTAGGGGTTAATCATGAGTTTATAAGTAAAGAATACATCTTTTTTGGTATGAAGTCTTTAGCCACGAGAGCTTATGCTCAGAATGGATAATATTATATCCTTGTAGAGGGTCGTGGTTTCTAACATGGTATCATAGCTTAATCATGTCAATAGAATAGAATACTTAAATGTAGAACAGGCAAGTTGTGAGAAAGTGTCGAACAAATGGTATAGTTTGTTCGAGAGCTCCAGAGAAGGGAGTCGAGTCTTGATTCAGGAGAGGTTGTTCGAGGGCTCTATAGGCCTTGGAAGAGGCTTTATAGTATATTTTGTTCGATGGGAGATTTCTTGAAGATTATTGGTAAAGGAGTCTTAGGGTCCTTTGTTATAAGGCCTTTGGAGGAATCAAGAGCAAAGTCATGGGATCTTATACTCAAAGTGGACAATAATGATATCATTTTAGAGGGTCGTCGTTCCAAAGAGTTAAAACATAGGTTATCAGCCAAATGTTTGAGTAAGTTACGGTGAGAATAGGGTTAAAGAAGATGTCGGGCAAAAAGGAAACAAACATGGAAGAGTAGTGTCGGGAAATAGAGTGAGTTAAATTTAGTTGAAATGATTAAGGTAATGATTGTTGTCTGTGTTTTTATGTCTGGAAATGAAAATGACTGCGTGAAATGGAAACATGAGCAGCAGCAGCAGGAGGAAGGTGAAAGTGAGCATCATAAAATGGGAGGAAGGTCGGCGTCAGGCCTGGAAGAACTCATCATGGGCTGCACTTCTTCTTCTTCTTCTTCCATCAAACATCACCCACCTGTGAGTTCTTTACAATACATCTTTTTTTTTTTTTTTTTTTTTTTCTCTCTTTCTTTTTCTTTACTTTTTTACTCTGAATTCCATGAACCCCGCTACCTTTTTTATTTATTTATCCAGAAAAAAAAAAAAAAAAAAAAAAAAAAAGGTTCAAAAGAACAGTAAGAAAAAAGAAAAAGATAGAAATTGGAGTACTTACCTTCTCTTTAGGGTTTGAATTTAGTTTCAATTTTAACTTTATAATTCAAAACGTCACTATTTTATCCATATAGTTTAGACAAATTTTCTTATAATTTTAAATATTAGATTAAATTTACATTTTAATTATTTATACGGTCACTAATATTACGTGTTTTGATAATAAAGTTATGAGCTAGTGTGTTATGTAATGCGTAATGGGATTTTTTAGGGTTTAAGGCGAGTAATAGTGGAAGCAAATGAGTAGGTTAACAATCACATTTAAATGTTTTAAGATTTAGAATCCAAGCCTAAACTATATAAATATATTTTTAAAAATTGTAATTTGTTCGGTAATCGATTAACTTTTGTTTGACAAAGTGGGTTTTGGAGCAGGAATCATCCATATCGAGTAGTCGAGAGGCAGATCAATGGATGAAGTATTCATCATTTTGGCCCGAGTCGGACAACCCGAATCTCCACGGTCATGGATAGTCAAAAACAAAAACCATTCTCCACATTATTGGTATTTTAAGCTTTCAAATTTGTTGAATTGAAACACACCCCAAAGTTCAAATATATATATATTTTTGTCTCGAAGCCAAAAAAAAAAAAAAAAAAATCCCAAACCAAAAACCCATGAGGATCACCGATCGACCCTTTTTCACTTCTCGGATCCTACCCAAACCCAACTCCCCTTCAACTTCCTTAGATATAATGACCCCTTTTCACTTCTCGAATCCTACTCGAACCCAACTCCCCTTCAACTTCCTTAGATATAATCGACCCTTTTTCACTTCTCGAGTCCTACCCGAACCCAACTCCCCTTCAACTTCCTTCTCACACTCTTTAGAGAGAGTGAAATTAAAGGAAAAGTAAAAGAACCATATACATACACACATACGTATACATATATATGAATAGGTGCATGAAAGTTGTGACCCTTATAATGATTACACATCATCTTTATTACCATTCATTCTCTTTATGGGTAAATTATTCTTTTTTCAAAGAACAAAAAGAAAAAGGATATAATTTGTATTCACTCTTCCTTCTTTTCTCTCAACCTCAAACTCGGAAATTTGCAGAAACATTCTTGGATTTTATTCCTTCATGTTCTTGCATTAATTTATTTTCTTTTTCTTTTAATCATCATTATAATAATAATAATAATAATAATATATGTAATGGAGAACAAAGTGTAAGTATCTTTAGGATAAGAGAATAAAATAATAAATCGACCCAGTGAAAAATTAAAAAATAAATAAATAAAAAAAGTGGGAAATTTGATGGTGAGGGAATAAAGGAGGAGAGGACAAGAATAAACTTTAGGGTAGAAAAAGTGCCGGAAATAACAACCAATCACCAATTTCTTCTCTTTATTACTTTATTTTTTGACTAATCCTTAAACTCCAATAATTAATTACTTTAATGTGGTCCTTTTTATTATTTTTCATCTAAATTAAATATTTTTTTTTTAAATGTCTATTTTGTCGCGTTGAAAATGGTTAAGAGGGAGTCACACATAAAGTCACGAGAGCTTATGCTAAGGTCCATAGAAAAGCCCACCCTTGTTAAAACGAGTCTCAGATCCATAGAAAAGCCCAGCCCGTAAAATATGGGCTGCTAAAGGCGTGAAGCCCAGATGAGGAGCCCAAACTTGTGGGGTACGTTAGGGCGTAGGTTATAACCTGTCAGCTCCCTTATTATTATTATTATTATTATTATTATTATTATTATTATTATTATTATTATTATAATTATCCAGCTGCCCTGTCCTGCCCTATCCCGTCGACTTTATTATTGGTTTTAAATTAGGGAAGGGTAAATAATTGAATGATTGATTACCCAAAATGCTTGTGAAAGCGCGAAGTGTGTAATAAAAATGTGTGCTTTTATTGTGGCGGAAATAATTGAAAATATTATTTGGTTGGCTTCCTATTTATTATGATAATTAAAATTCATTTATATATTCCCTCCAATTGATGTGATTATTTTGCTGTCCATGTCCTTGTCGTGTCCGATATTTAATGAAACCCTAGCCTTTGACTTTTATTGTCTTCTCTTCAAACTATCTTCCAATTCTCTTTCGTTCTTCCCTTTTATTTCCATTAAATTTAACTAAATATATACAAACTCATCTTAGATGATAAACGAGATGAAGTTACGTGTAACATAGAAAACAACACTCTAATGCCTGCCTTGTAATACTCCTAATCTATATACACCAGATATTGTCTGCTTTGATCCGTTACGTATTGTTGTTAGTCTCATGTTTTTAAAACGCGTATACTATGAAGAAGTTTCCACCCCCATATGAAGAATGTTTCGTTTCTTTCTCCAATTGATGTGCAATCTCACAATCCACCCTCTTGGAGGCCAACATACTTGGTGTCTGACTCTAATACCATTTGTAACAACTTAATCCCACTGCTAGTAGATATTGTCTGTTTTGGTCTATTATGTTATCGCTGTTAGTATCACGGGTTTAAAACGTATTTACTAGAGAGAAATTTTCACGTACTTATAATGAATGTTTTGTTCCTCACTCTAACCGAACCTCAAACTTTTGTACTTGATTTCACCCGCGCACTTGTACATGGGTGTAGATAATAAGAAATTTAAAGTTAAACAGTATTTTTTATTTATTAAAAGTTAATCTTAAGCATATTGTTTTTACCTATTTGTCCTCTAGATTAAAAGTTGAGATAATTATGAATCTTTCTTTAATATATATGAAAATTCAATTTTCTAAATTTAACTTTAGTGATATTCGTTTATCTTTTATTTATTCCCTCACTTTTCTTAAAAAGAAATATTTGATATGAAATTAACAACGCTCTTGAGCTGTTTTTATTTATAATAATAAAAAAAAAAATTATCATATTAATAAAATATTTTTTAAATAATATTCAAACAAAATTTCAAAACAACATATACTTAAATTAATTAATAAATAATATACAGAGAAATATATTTACTAATGTTATATGCAAATTAATTATATTTTGTTGCTATTTTATTATTTTTATGGCATAATAATATACATTAATTGAAAATAAAACTCCAAAATTATTGTTGGCAGACAAAACAAAAAATAAAAGAAATTGGTAATCATTAGTGTAAAATTAAGCACACAAAACAAAAACGAGCTAGTTCACGAGACGGTCATTCCACAATTAATCACATTATAATTAGATAAAATTAAAAAAAATAACAATTAAATAAAACAAAAAATATTAATAATTAGAAAGCTAAATTACTAATCTAGTCTTTAGATTTGGTGTTCTATATTTTTCTGAGAAATGTCAAAAAATTCTTAAATTAATAATTTTGGAATATTTTTGTAACGAATAAAGATATTTTCGAATCAAAACACCAATAAATTTTATTCAAAATTAACCATTTAAAAGTTTATTATAATTTTTTTTTTAACTTTAACAAAAAAAAAGTCCTTGGGTCTTACGGTCAATTCACACCTGCTACCCTCCCCGAGGCCGCACCCTCTTTTGACAAAAACCTCACCGGCTCAAACATTTTCATCTCCTTCTTCGAGAAAACAAAATAAAATTAAAAAAAAAAAAAAAAATGAAAAGCTTCCCAATTCTCACTTGTCTCTTCTTCCTACTCACAAACCCCACTGCAACTGAAACCTTCGGAGTCGGCGTCAATGGCGGAGTCGCCGTCAATGGGGGAATCGGCGTCGGGATCACTATCGGCAACGGTGGTGGGCCAGGCGTATGGATTGGCGGAAACGGTGGAAAAACGCCATCTGGGCCTCCGACGCCGAGGCTGAACAGAGGCTACGCCGCCCTCCAAGCATGGAAATCCGCCATTACAAGTGACCCACTTGGAATTTTGAGCAGTTGGGTCGGCCCCAATGTGTGTTCTTACAAAGGGGTTTTCTGTGCACAAGTTCAAGACGAAATGACGTCGTCCCCCGTCGACATTATCGCCGGAATCGACCTCAATCACGCCAATCTAGCAGGTACTCTCGTGAATCAGCTCTCTTATCTCACGGAAATCACTCTGTTTCACCTCAACTCCAACCGATTTTCCGGCACCGTTCCCGATACCTTCCGACAAATGTCTTCCCTCCAAGAACTAGATCTTAGCAACAATCTTTTTTCCGGTCCTTTTCCAATTACCACATTATATATTCCGAATCTCGTCTATTTAGACCTGAGATTCAACGATTTCTCCGGCCCAATTCCAGAAGACATCTTCAATAAAAAACTCGACGCCATTTTCCTCAACAACAACCATTTCGACGGCGAACTACCACAGAATCTGGGGAATTCCCCTGCTTCTGTCATTAATTTAGCTAACAACAAGTTGTCTGGGAATATCCCAACTGGGTTCGGGATCTTGGGTTCATCACTTAAAGAAATCTTGTTCTTGAACAACCAATTAACTGGTTGCATCCCCGAAGGAATCGGGCTTTTCTCAGAAATGCAAGTGTTCGATGTTAGTTTCAATTCATTGATGGGTCATTTGCCTGATACTCTGTCCTGTTTGAACGACATCCAAATTCTAAATTTCGGCCACAACCGCCTTTCCGGTGTTCTTCCCGATTTGATCTGTTCGTTGAAAAGCTTGGTGAATCTGACGGTTTCTTTCAACTTTTTTTCCGGAGTGAGCCAAGAATGTTCGCATCATTTTCTGGGGAATTTGGGATTTGATTTCTCAGGAAATTGCATTCCTGGAAGGAACATGCAGAGGCCTCCGCCTGAATGTTCTATGATTCCTGGTGGGAGTTTGAATTGTCTTAGGTTACCTCCTGTCGTGAAGCCTCTTGTCTGTGGAACACTGGCTGAGACAACAGACAGTGATCATCCCAGCTCGTCGCCGCCATGAGAAAAAAAACGAATTTTTGTGATGAGTTTGTCATTCATTCAACACTGATTAATGAAATGTTTTGGCTAATTTGTTCGCCGGCGAGTTTTGATTGATTGTCGTTTGTGAAATTCTTAGCTAATTTGTGTTGGATGATAAAAGTCCCACATCTATCGATTAATTTAGAGCCGTTTTGGAGAAGTATAAAGTAAAGTCACAAGAGCTCACACTCAAAACAACAATATCATACCATTTAGAGAGGGGCTGGTTTAACAATTTGTTCATTAATTACATGGATAATGCTGCTAACTACACTTAAACAGACTACTAAGTAAGATTAAAAAACAAACAAAATCTACTTCTCGTATTTAAATATAATGTTTTAAAACATTTTGATTCCAGGTGGCAAGGAAATAGACAGTAATCAATCACTATAAAGTGGAAATTCAGAAAATTATATATAAAAATAATTGTTTATGGGAAGAATATCTTCCTTGTCGTAGAAAGAGACAAATCAGTTCTCCATAATACTTTTTTTTTTTCTAGATTTATACTTTTAATTTTAAATTTCAATTATCACCCAAAATACAATTATTGGAAATCGACAATAGTTTTTTTTTTATTTAAAAAAAATATATTAAAATATAAAACTTTGTAGCTCTATAACTGTCCCATGTGACATTTGTGACATATGTGCCCCGATCTACACTACCATTAGCCTATGGCCACCTGGTGAAATCCCCCTCTAGAAGGGGCATAAATGGAATTTCCAGTGAATATTTTTACATATGTAATGAAGTGAAAAATATGTGAAATGAGATAAAAAGAAACTATATTGTCCTTTTAAAACCCACTTCTAATTACATATAATTCCTCAATAAGTTTTAGCTAAACAATTTTAAAATTATTAATTTTTAATAATGTATATAGAAAATATTATTTTGTTAAAAAAATATGTTTTATTTTCTCGTAAAGGTCGAAACTTTATTAATTTTTAATAAGTGTATTATGATTAATAGGAAATTAGATAATGAAAATTAGAATAAGTTAAGATGAAAGGATATTGGGCTGGATAAGGGGGCGGCCCATGTTGAAGATAGAGAGCGACAACCCACATGGAGAAAGCAACTGACATGCGTAGTTCCATTTACAAGGACGTGCCACCTGGCACCTCTCTGGGCCCCACAAATCTCTGATGAGAAATGCAATCTGGAGCTGTCCTTGGGCCTAGCCCATATTATGATATGGGC
This sequence comes from Cucurbita pepo subsp. pepo, assembly GCF_057944985.1. Taxonomy (NCBI): domain Eukaryota; kingdom Viridiplantae; phylum Streptophyta; class Magnoliopsida; order Cucurbitales; family Cucurbitaceae; genus Cucurbita; species Cucurbita pepo. The sequence continues at coordinate 10,714,702 of NC_141801.1, forward strand.
TTAATGAGTACATTTTAGCAAGCCCATTAATCCGCACGTGCGAGACGGAAGTGGAACATTTTGGGTCTTATTTGGTTCTATTCCTTTTCTTTCGCCTATATATTCTGGCGTTTCTATTGTCCTACTGATTTCTTGTTTGCTAAGGTTTGTTCGTCTTCAAGCGGTGAAATTTCTTAAAGAAGACTTAGAGATCTCTAGTTCTAAAGCTGCTTCGAGTTTGATTTCTGCTTCTACAATGTCTTCTCCGGCCGAGTAATACTGCCTCTCCATTTCTATTTCCTGTTTGAAACTCAATTTATGAATTCTGTATTTCGTTTCTCTGCTGTTCGATGCTGCAATTTGATTACTTTTGATTTTTTTTTTTTCTGATGTTCAATGTCTGCTGTCATTGTGTAGTTTGATTTTAATCTGGAACCTGACCATTTTTTATTTTTTTTTTCACGATTCAGATATTACAACTCTCTTCCGCCTATAAGTAAGGCGTATGGAACCCTATGCCTTTTGGCGACTACAGTCTTCCAACTTGGCTTGTTAAATCCTAATTTTATTGCGTTGCATTTCGGACTCATATTCAAGCGTTTTCAGGTATTGACTTGAATTTATCTGTTCAATTTTTGTTCTTTTTAAACATCTGCTGACTCTTGCTTTCATTAGTGTTTTTATTCTGTTTATCCAACATTCTTCTTGATCATTCTTTATCTTTCCAAGGGGCGTTGAATTTCATACTTATGAGTGGATATGGAATTCTTGGATTTCAATAATTTCCTGGTTGGTTGACCTATCGGTTATATTCTCGATTGATAATTTTACGGAGGCGATAAATATCAGATAAAACTCAGAATTGGAAACAATGAATGAAGATGGGATTTATTTCGAAATGAATTCCGTTATTCGGTTGAGATCAAAATAAATAAATTCTTAGTTAGTGCAAGGAATGTTAGACTGTTCGAGAATATTTTATTAGAAAAGTTATTGATGGGAACATTGGAATCATCTTTAACTTAACTTTTGAGGTAATGGTTCAAGTCTTTGATAGCGACTTTAGCAACTATGTAGTAAATTCTCCTCTCATTAATTAGTACTAATTTTCATTAGTGTGGGTTCCTTTGAACTCCAATAAAGGTTCTTGTTTTTGGTAGGAACTTTTGGGATTGGATAGTTTTGTCATTTTTCTCCATATCGTTTAATTGTGTCTTACTTTTCTAAAATAAGGTCATGGTCTTAAGCCAAAGGGACTTTCCATTTAGGATATCAAGGATTATACGATCTTTTTTAATGTCAAATCTTGTAAGGTAAGGCAATCATCCCATCGGACTGATTGAGACACCCTCAATGTTAATCTATCCTTCCGTACTTGTTCTGTATATTTCCATAGTCTGGAGGTTATAAATCTCTTTAATTTTTGAAGTCCCTATTCCAAACAAGAGGAATAGAATTAGATATAGAACAGTTCAAGTAAATTCAAAATGAAAGTTGACCGACAAATCTCTTCATCCTAAACCCGGTGAGGAGGAATAGAAACTTGGTAAAATTTATTGCTCATTTTTAAGTTTTGTATGAAGCCTAATGGCAAATTCTTTATCAAACGTCAATTTATGAAGTAAACAGTAAAGATATCTAAAAGCAGTGAAGGGAGATACACAAGAACCAGAGTTTTTACATGAAATCCAATCCAGGAAAATTATGGTAGAAACAAGTTAACTTATGCTATGGATTTTAAATTCTGACGAGAAGAATCTTTGCTCTTAGGGAAATGACACAACTTGTGAGGTTCTAACCGAGGTGTGTCTATTGCTGGTTGAGAATTAATGCTAAAAAGAAAAGAACTAGCAGTTATTGTTTCTTGAATCTCGTCAATATTTGCCTATAGAATCATTGTTTTTCATCTAGGAAGTTGGTCTTTCATATCAAAGGAAGTGGTTTTGAAAAAAATTGAGAGAACAGTATAAGTTTGGCCCCTCTCTCTCTCGCCTTTTTGTTTTTGTGGTGGAATTACTTGTGCTTATAAATTTAGGTCTAACAGCATCTGATTTTTCAGTGGAAATGACTGTGCCTTAAATAAGTCATGAACTAGAACGTTCTTTACATTGAATATTCTTAAATGATGGATGCCTTTCCCTTTGCAGTAATTCTTTAATGTGAATTCCAATATATTCTTTCCATTACTATTAATAATATTTATCGAAGGCTACCTTTATTTTCAGGTATGGAGGCTATTCACAAACTTCTTCTTCCTTGGAAAATTCTCTATCAATTTTGGAATTCGTTTACTAATGATGTAAGTTTTTGTGTGTGATAACTTTTATTTTTATACATGAACTACTAGCAGTACTTTTTCATGAAGGTGAAGGGTTTGTGTTAAAACTTTCATAAAGGTTTATGATGCACTAATAGTTTTTGTGTTTGTGCCCTCGCAGAGCAAGGTATGGTGTTCAACTTGAGAATGGACCATTTCAGAGGCGAACAGCAGACTTTCTATGGATGATGATATTTGGAGCCTTAACATTATTGGTGCGTGAAGATCTTTATTAAGTTATTCCTTTAGATTGGCCCTTTTGTATTCTTTCACTTTTGGTTGGAAGCTTAGTTTTTTCGACAAAAAAAGGTTTAGATGCAGAGGTTCTTTTCAGTTTTATCTGTTCGTAAAAATAGTAGATTTTGCAGATGACACCTAATGGTTAAACTGTTTTATGTCATTTAGAAGTGATAGTAATGTTGTGAGGGAAAGATGTGTGAAAAGGCCACCGGACTTTTGGTTGTTTTTTTCCTTGTTCCAAATTATTTTGATGGTACTTAATCATTTGCAATTTCATGAAGCATATCATCCGTTGGTTAAAAAATCATTATTGCAATTTCATGAAGCATATCATCCGTTGGTTAAAAAATCATTAGTTAGTTCAATGTTCGGTTGTTCCGAGTTCTTTTTTTTTTTTTTTTTTTTTTTTTTTTTTTTTTTTTTTTTTTTTTTTGCATTATGTATCATTGTGTGACTAGTAGGTGAAGATTTTCCAACGGCTTTACTCTTTTGTATTTCTGTTCCTCGGGGATTTTTTTTTTTTTCCTCATGAAATCCTCCCATCTAAGAGTTTTTGCTTGTTTGAACCTTTATTTAGTTTGTGTATTTGTGCATATCAAAATGTATTTACGCTGATTCGTGACAAGCTTTCTTTTTATGGATACTTCCTCTTGTGTAGGTACTTTCTGCTATACCAATCTTCTATTCATCATTCTTAGGGATATCACTTGTGTTTATGCTTCTCTACGTCTGGAGTAGAGAATTTCCTACTGCACAGATCAACATATATGGCCTTGTGACTCTTAAGGTACGACCAATAGCAATGATTTAGGTTTCAAATTGTACCTTTTTTTCACCACGGGATTGTGTTTCAGTTCCTAATATCTGCATTACAAATGTAATGCTTTTTGTGCAGGCATTTTATCTGCCATGGGCCATGCTAGCGCTGGATGTCATTTTTGGTTCACCTCTTGTACCTGATTTACTTGGAATCTTAGCAGGGCATTTGTATTACTTCTTGACCGTGTTGCATCCTCTGGCAGGCGGAAAGAACATATTGAAAACTCCATTTTGGGTGTATCCTTCCTCGTTTTGTTTTTTAACTACAAATATTCCTTGCCTTGTTAGTTTGAGATTATCGTGCATCTATAGTTATCACATCCCTCTGTTCTGCCTATTTATATACTATATATATACTCATCCGTTGGGTTTTTGTATTGCTTGCCCTGCTTTTATTCAGCGTATCTTTAACAATTTCTACAGACAGAGGTTAGTATCAAGGTGGAGGATAGGAGCACCACCAATTCAACGTGCAGCAGTACCTGATGATAGGGGTACAAGTGGAGCTTTCAGAGGGAGGTCTTATCGGCTCAATGGCTAAACTACTATTCTGTGTAAGAAAAAGATTGAGATCTTAACACACGAGTTTTCTAGATTGTGCCTGCTAACATCGAATGGTATACAAAAAGATGGGAGGAAAGAATTCATTTAGAAGTTCATCTCAAGCTAATGTTGCATTTATGTCATGATTAGCGATCAGCAGGTGCTCTCGTCTTTCGTTGTAGCAATTTGGATTACCCGAATCTTGTACTGCGAAGGATAGTTGGCTAGAATCACGATGGTCGATTCGTGAGTTTCGCTTTGAGAGATTGCTCCCAAACTCTGTAACCCTAAAAACTCCCAACTGTTCCCAATCCTTCTGACTAGAAATTGCAGATATTTTGTTATATTTTTCAAAATTTTAAATATGGTATCATGAACATCACACTGGATTATAGTTTCAGGGAATTATTATTTTGGTAACTTTGATGAACTTTTCTATACATATTCAGAAGTAAAATAGACGACCAAAAAAATCATTTGATTAGAAATTCGAACTCCCCTTAGATCCCTTCTTACAAGGTGAAGTTACAAGTTCAATTACAAAATAAGGAAAATCTGAGATTTTCAGAAGACTGGGCTGACCCCATCATCATGAAATTTTGAAAAAACATGATATGAAGGCCAAGATAAGTAGACCTGCAGAAACTCCAATCGCTGAAGAAGATGATGATGAAGTTGAGGACATTGCTGTTGTATTACTGGAAGAAGTCGTCTTGTTCTTCCTGCATAACCATTAAACAATAAACAAGAAAATTTATGAAACGAACAATCAAAATAATGTCAAGTTTGCTTCCATTCCAAAAGAAAGAGCTTACCCAACAACGGTCGCGTACACGCAGTTATCATAGCCTGCAAAGACAAGTTACAAACTCAAGTTTAGGAACCAAACCGGGCAGCTAAAAGAATATCAGGCAAAATCTTGATCCTCGTAGGTCTTATAACTAAGTTGATTACATGAACAATCCTGCGATTGGGCCTCGGGATACTCATCGATGACTAATTTAAGTGGGGGAGAATGTCACAACCATACTAAGAAGCGAGTAGGTTGTGATCCTCATGTTGAGACAAGTAAAGCAGCGATCCTCAAAAAGCTCCCATTCAGTCACACGAGGGCCAATAGAAAAGAATATCATGATGCGATTGAGGAGGATGCCACATCATCAAACACATCATATAATGTGAGCATTGAAGAGGAAACGAGGCATAAACAAGATGGGACAATGAAAAGACATGAGTGTCAAGGATAGGCTTGTTGAAGGGTCGGATCGAATCAGGTAAAGTCTCAGGCCTTAACCTCAAAAGTCGGGATTTCAAAGGAAATTTGAACATGCAGTTAAAGACACTAAGCTACATTTGTTTGCCAAGTAACTATATCTAGCAAACAGATATATAATAACACTGACTTACTTGGATCCTGGCTAACTTTAACTCCATTCCCTCCAAAGCCACAAGCAACATCAGTAGCTCCATTCTGCTGGAAATAACTGTTAAACGCATAAGATGCATGAGAAACAAGAGTATCTGGCTCAAAACAAGGCTGGCTTGGCTGGATGGCAGTGCAATCGACATTCCCCGAACTACAAGCCCAATCCAACGCGTTTTGCAAGTCCATATCGGTCGCCTTGCTTGAAGCAATGCACCAGTCAGTTCCATTAGAACCAGTCATATTAGCCTGTGAAGTCATGTCTACTGCACTTCTTCCTGTAAAATCCAAGTTGTAGACGCTGGTCTGGTCTGGATAGAACAATCCCCAGTTCCTTTCAGAATCCAACCCCGGCTTCCTGTTTTCATTAAACAAAGAGAAGATATATACATCCAGTTCCTCCCCCGGCCTTGCAGGTGTCCCGGTGTTATTAATAACATGTCGGATAAGATTCGTGTTGTAAGTTTGCGCATTGTCGGGAGTTGCAGCTGTCTCCTTTGGTGACCCTTTAGATGGCCAACCTGTTTCTGTGACCATCACTCTAATAGTTCTAAAATTTAGAGCCATCAAAGCAAAATAAAGAGCATCAATCTGAGCATCAAACATGTTCGTGTAAAGCAGACCAGTATTCGGATCGATAACTTCAGACGACGATTCGAAAAGAGCATAGTCCAATGACACATTGCTAGGGGATGCTCTGTAAGCATAATAAGGATAAATATTGATCATAAAAGGAGACTGATTCTCAGCAAGAAACTCCAACAATGGTTTCAAGAAGAATGCAAAATCGCTACTAAAAGCGCCAGCCGAGGGAGGGAACGACCGAGACAAAACTCCGAGCGAATGAGTGCTAGAAACCTTTATCTTCTTGTGCAAACCAGCCTTCTTAAGACCAGTGAGTACATTGTTCATGGCAGGCACCACCAAGGCAGACACATTGTGAGGGCTCTCCGTGACCTCGGCACCGACCGTAATGTATGTTATTTTCGCCGCCGGGTAGTAAGGGAGAATGCTATTCTTCAGCCAAGTATCTACATTAGACTGAAACTGAGCGAATGGCAGCAAATCGGAATTCGGTATCCCGATCATAAGTTCGACACCGGTGTTGGCAAAGGCCTTGAGAACCTGAATGTTTGAGTCATAAATTCTAAGGTATTTGATGTTATGAAGTTGAACCAATTGGGCCACTTTATTTGGTGTTGGGAGGTCATCTGCATTTCTTCCATAGCAAATTCCAACATTACTTCCCTGGCAATGGCCTGCAGGAAACATACAGCCTTATTTCAAGCATGAAAACGAAGACAATGGTGATTTCTACCAAAAGGGTTTGTTCTTTCCTTTCTTACAAAGGGTTTCAAATCTTTTATTCTGTAATCTATGATTTCTATCAATACAAGCACAGAAATATGTTACTAAATAGGTTAAATAATGATTAGTTTACTTCAGTTTAGCTAAAGAAGTAGCAACAATGCCAATGGAAGATCCAACAAGTAGAATCAAACAAAACCGCCGCAAGAAATGTCAAATGTGGTACCAAATCGAAGAGGAACACACCCAGAACAGCAAGAACAGTGAACAGAACAGCAAAAAGGAAGAACACGAAGAAGAAACAGAGAGCTACAAACCCAAGAACATAAGCAGCAGTGAAATCCCATAAAAAATGAGATTGAATCCAGCCCTTTTCCCCATTCTCCTTCTCGTTATCACCTGAAATCCACGCCTTCAAGTCTCAGTCCAACTCTGCTGCGGGGTTTGTGTAGAGAAATGGGAACGAGGGATTTGTAAGATTCTGGTTTAGAACAGCAACGGCTCGTTTTGCTTTCTAAAAAGGCACCCACTGTGAGGATTACAGAGCTCGAGATTATGGTTTAAGTCTAAAACAGAGCAAAATTAGCTTAAAAAGCCACTCTGGCGGAGGCTATGGAGAGTGTCGGGGACAGGGGAAGGAGTGTGTCAGCATAGGGACCGGACTTCAGAGGAAAGTATTAAATTTTGTCTATTGAGATTCCTCGATTCCGGTGCCCAGCATGTTTGTTCCCCACTAATTTATATATACCGTTCCATTCACTACCCGCCGGAACGGTTCCGTTCCATTTCTTTCTTTTTCAGCAAATTAAAAAAACATGTTTTTTCTTCTCCAATTTTTTGTTTTGTTTTGTTTTTATTTAATAATGTATGAATTTATGGTTTTTTTCTAAAATTAAATTTGTATATAAATATTAATATTTTAATTTTTACATGAAAGGAGCATTCATTAAATATTTTTAGTACGATGTAGAATTAATGTAAAGTTTGAGAATTTTAATTCTCTGCTTTAAATAACATAATAATTACTTTTGACTTATTTACTCGAAACATTTGAATAAATCTCGACTCCATCCTTTCCCGAAATGGAATTGGTCTAGTCATTTAATGGACCAGCCCAAATATTCTGGGCCTTGAAAAATAGAAAGCCCAATTGGTTCCCTTTCCAACGGCCCAAGTGAGATTGTCAATGGGCCGGACGACTCTAAGCCTATTGGATTTTGAAGGGCCTATTGGGCCGAAATTCCCCGACATTATGGATAAGAACAAAGATTGGGACAGCGTGGATTAGATAACAGAAATTTGATGGAAATGGCTGTTTGCAGTAACCATCTCCATGTCCATAGTGACTTGTGCCCAACTCCACTTTCCCTTCTTATCTCCTCACTTTTATCGTATAAATTTAGTTTCTAAATTTTTTTTAAAAAAATAATTATAATTTAATTTAGTGCGAGAATCAATAAATTCAAATTTTTAAATTTTTTTCTCGTTAAAATCGAGAATAGAGTATGGAGCGAAGAACATTTTTTTCTATTAGATAAATAAGAGATACATAATTATTTTTTAATAGTTAAAAACTATATGTTTAATATTAATAAAATTTTAGAAACTAGGTTAAACATTTATAAAATATTGATTTATTAGATTTTCTTTACCATCTTTTATTAAGAATTATATTAATAAATAAAAATTTTAAAATAACTATATCTATCGTAACCCTAATCTAAAAAATAAATGAGAAATTTCATGAAGATGAGGAATGGAATAGGTAGTGGAAAAGACTTACTTGTCCTCATCCCACCTCGTAGATATCTCTAGTGACATGACTTAAAAATAGGTTACGTACCCTTATTATAAAAATATTTTAAAAGTATTTTTAAAAAAAGTAATTATGGGAAAGATCTTTGCTGTCAAGAGAAAAATACATTTAACCATGGTAAAAATACTCCAAAGCACAACTTTACCTTTTTCTTTATTGAAAAATGTGGTTTCCAAAAAGCTTGGTTTATCCAAATATTGAATGTTTATCTTAATATAGAAGCTCCCTCAAAACCCAAGTTGTTGAAGTATAGAAGTTTTTCTTTTCTAAAGTTTTCTTTTTACATAAATGGAAATTTCGTAAATCAATTTAGATATATTGATTTTATTGAAATGTCTCGTGCACTTAATAGTATCACCCTTCTTTTTCTTTAAAGTGTTGCATTAGAATTCGTTGGCGTAGAGATATTAACCATTGTGATTTAGACCCATTTCAAATTCCGCTCATATATTACATTTTACGTTGGTATGAAAATGAGTAAATTATAAGGAATCGCTACAAGGAAAGTAAGATTCGAATTACTGTTGATCAAATTTCTCAAGATAAGAATACTTGTTTCAGATTTGAGTCACTCGACAAGCAAAATTGATCCTGTCAAAGTTGAATGATTCTAAACCTGCAATCTAAATTAGGTAAAATTGAAAAGAAATTTAGCCCTCGACTAAAGAAAAACACAAATACTCTCTTTATTATATTGTCTCAGCCCCTTACTTACAGAAACAACATACATAGTTTTACATAGTCCTAGAATTAAAACCCTTCACTTTTAAGCATTTCAAGAGTGAAGTGTTTTAAATCTTTCCGGAAGCATTTCACCTTTCATGACTACAATTAGCTACCATAACTCTAAATTATCATGTATCATACATTTGCAACCATCTAATAATAAATGAAGTTTGATTTTCTTTAATGTGACATGAATGGTAACGTTTTGTTCCCATCTCAGTTGATATAAGGTAATCGTAAAAAGGGAGTGGGGTGTTTTAAATCTTTAATTATTACTTCCTCAAAGGAAGGTTGATGATGTAGATGAACATAAAAGAATGGGAATAATGTCATGACTTTATGAAGCAAAAGTAAGGAAGATGTTACTAGAGAATGACAGAGAGAGGTGGGGATTCAGTACGTTGTGGATATGTCTTCCAAATTTCAGACCTTATCTTATTTCCTAGTAATATGGGAGAAGGCAACACAAAACTCAGACCCCATCAATTTTTTTTATCATCAATTTTATCTTATAATAAAACGATGATAATTATTGATTGATGATAAAAGGGTTGGGTTTTTGGATAAAGCAACAAAAAGGAGAATTATCTAACTTTTATGCTACATTTAATTATAATCTAAGCTTTCCACGCATATATAAATAGCTTCTCAAACGCACATACTACGGTTGCAATATATAATACCTTTCTTCTTCTTCTCCTTCATTTGATTCCAATGGGAGAATTGCAAGAAACTCAGCGTCTTCATGTTGATGAAGCTCAGAATGGTTGTTGCAGAACGATCATGGAAGATTGTGAAGCTTCAATGGAGTCTTCCATGGAGTTTAGTTCTGCAAATTCTGAAGCATCTTCTTCTTTGGAGATGGTGGAAGATGCCCTTTCTACAGTTTCGAATTCTTCATTATCATCATCTTCTTCTTCTTCTTCAAATGGACCTCTTTTTGAGCTATCAGAGCTTATGGTTCATCTTCCGATGAAGTAAGTAATGGGATAAATTATAAATAAAAAAAACATACCCTTTTCATTATCTTTCTTTGGAGACACGTTTTGATTGAAAGAATGGATCAATATGACTAATGGGAAATTTTGAAATGGTTTTGTGTTTGCAGGAGAGGGCTGTCTAAATATTATGATGGCAAATCAGAATCTTTCACATCTCTGGCAAGTGTAGAGAGATTAGAAGATTTAGCGAAGAGGGTTTCTCCAATTAGAAAAAAGTTCAAATCTTGTATGAGTGTTGGAGGAGGATTTGATGGCCATAAATCCATTATCCCAAGAGCTACCATAGCCAAGAAAGCTTCAAGATCAAGAGGGAAAAGTAGTCTGCTTTGTGGTTCTAGGTCTGCAGTTTCTGTGAATTGGCACTGATTATTTGCTACCCTTGAATGACTTGACTTGTAAATTTTCAAGCTCATTTCTCGGCTCTTTTATTCTTTTATAAAGAATTTTATAACTTAATATGATAACCTTCCAGAAAATGAGGAGAATAAATTTTTAGAACCTGCTATCAAATCTGGAAAATTCACATTGGAAAAAATAACATCGTATGAAGATAATCCTAAAGATCACAGCTAATTGGTAGAATCTGAGTTATAAATTTTCAAAATCCCACGTTGACTAATTTAGAGAATACTATCTCGTATGAGACTTTTTGGGGAAGCCCAACACAAAGCTACGAAAGTTTATACTCAAAATAGACTAACATATCATTGTATAGAGTTCATCTAACATCCTCCACTCGTAAGAACCCTTTTGATTTTGTTTATAACTGATTCTGAGCAACCTGATTCAATATCTTGGACAAATTACACCGGGGGGGAAGTGGTAAATGTGACGAGCCAATTAATGAAGCAAAATAAAGGGCCTTCACAGGGTCAATAGAAATATAAATTAAAGGCCAAAGCTTTATAAGCTTAAACCAAACTAAAACACTACAATGTTCTGTATGGATCTTTGTTTTTCTTCTTTCCTCGCTCAGGCGCAACTCTAATAATGTCGGAAAAGATAGCAGAGATGGATAGTGAAGTGACGGAAATCAAAACAGTCTTCTGAAAGGGGATCTGCAAATTGTGCTTTTTAGAGGGTTATATTTTGTAAACAGGTACAATTCCGAGAAGATGGAAGCATTTCCTCATCACAGTGCCTGTGGCTTCACAGAGCAGGAGCCTGCTGGTTTCTTCAGCTGACCCAACGACCTGACAAATATCAGACCATCAAACATTGATGAAGTTTTAACTTTTTGCGAGAAAACGTCGGTGGCATCTAGAATGCATTTATGTCGAGGTAGTACAAATTTAGTGAGCTTTTTCCAGCTCATTCCATAGGATGGGAAAAGATCAAAAACGCCTTGATGCAAATGGCACAAACAAGCAAAATGATTAAGAAAGGGAGCTTTACATTCTAGGTTATTAAAGGTAACTAAGTTGATAACCAAGGCATAATTAGCTGCCACGAGCTATCAATCGACAAGAGCTAATGATTTAGAAATTATCCGACATGAATTAGTGGGATAATGATATTATGCATAAAGAATGAGATAATGGTCTCAAAAAGTCGGCTATACCTGGCAATTGGAATAGAATTTTTTCGTAAATATTTCGGATAAGTTGTACAGGTATTCACATAACACATTCGGCAACAGATTGGTGCATGCTTCCTCCACAACCTAGAGTAGAGAAAATGGAAAAGTAATTATCAAGCGATAACTTGTATCAAATATAAAATGGTTCGAGTCAGACGCAAAGCCACAGTTACTCGGGTCAATCAAATGTATGTTTTCTTTACCTCGGCAAATTGTAACAAATGAAGCCCCAATACACGTTCGTCCTCGTGCTCCAACACAATTGTTCCCGTCTATCAAATAACGGTAGACTTAATTTAGAAATAAAAGCAAAAGTGCTGCTCCAGTCCAACTAAAGTCTTGAGAAGAAAATGTTCTGGAATTTGGAAGAAAACTTACTTTTTTCAACTCCTCTATATTTTTACCAGATTTTCTGATGATTGAACAGATACGAGCATGGGCATACAGCAAATACACAGCAGTGTTGCCCTAGTCAACACAAAATTTGGGCGTGTAAGTAGAGTGGACGATGGACCTTTTTTTTTTTTCAGAGGCAGTAAAGCTACATTTAGCTTGTTGACTTGACTTTCGGTAAATTGTAAGCTATGCCTAGAACCAGTTGAGGAAGTGTACCTTATCATTGAGCATCTGATCAAAATTGAACGTATAGTTCGTCAACCTGTTGTTCTTAAGGTCAGCATATCTGCCAAAACAATTTGAGAACTAAAGTATTAATAAAAGATTCTGGACATTTGCACAGCGAAGCAAGAAGCAAAACTAAGTTGTAAATGATAAAAATACTTAGTGACAAGAGGACACATGAAAGAAGGCACAGACAAAGAGGCCTAGACTGAGCCCACATGGTTGGGAGATTATGAACAGCTTTCAGTTAAAAACAAATGGAAGATGCTAAATTCTTTGGTAGGGCAACCCAATCTCCAAATATACATAAAGTCATAATCTATCCCATAGCCCCCGAACAATCCCCAAAATTCCTCTCATTCCTAACTAACGATAATCCCACAAAATGGTAAATACAGAAACAACAGACATCAGTCAAACTGTTGGAGACTTATTACAATAATACTAGAATCATTCTTCTAGTTCAGACAAAAGCCACAATTTTCTTCCTAAAACTGAATCATCGGTATATAAGGTTTCAGGCATTTCATAATTTAAATTCATAAATTAGAAGATCCTATGCAGTGTTACCCAGCATAGATTCATTGTTCATAATGGGTCCAGCCGTTCAGGTAGCAGCATCAAGTGAATTAGACTAAATTGTCAGTAGCCACTCAGTTCCAACCTTTCAGGCAACATGGGAAGATTGTGAATCCTAACATACTGCAGTCTAAATAAAATCCAAACTTTACGATAATGATCGAGAAGATTAGCTATGATCCCCGATTATATATCAGCAACACAATAACAGTCTATCATTAGACATACAGTACAGCATCCTTAAAAACCTATGTACGCCTAATGTGCTAGATATACTAATACTCAACAGATACAGAGGTAAATTTGTTATGTTATGATGAAAATCATTTACAGGGGTACCAATTAATAGTACTGAAGGGCACATCGAGGATAACCTATAGGATTCATACAAGAGGCATAAAAAGGTACGGCCAACAATGAAAATGGTAACCTACTTAACAGCACCATAACCAACAGCTTCAGCAATTTGTTCAAGATCTTCCTCAGACCATTCTGCAGCTTTCTCTAAAGAAGGTTAACAAAAATCAATTACACAGTAAAACATGTGGAAGGTTGACCACAAAAAGTTCCAAAAAAAAAAAAGTGAACACGTTGGCCTTCACTAAATTTTACAACGTAAAGCAGCAAGCTGCACTTTTTTTTTTTTTTTTTTTTTTAAAAGAGATAAAACAGAGTTCTTAATAGTCATTATTATTATTACCCCTTTCAAGAAGTGCAGTTTTACTGCGGCTCTTGGCTTCATCAAGCAAATCAACTAAACGAACCACTTCGGTATTTCGAGTTCGAAAACGCTTGCCATCTTCACCAAGAACCAACCCAAAACCGACATGGGTTGTTTTGGGATGCTTGTTATCATCAAGTGGAAGCCAACCAGCACGTTTACAAGCCTGAAACAAATAGCCATAATTACTTCCAATTTAAGCATCCACTTCATCAATTTAAGACAATAACCAATTCATTAAATAATTGTTTGCAACAGTTTGCGGGATAAGTGACGACCAGGTCTACAGCAATTAATAATCATATAATATGTACAAACAAAAGAGAGGAGATGTAACGCCAGTGTTTTAAAAGGTGCGCCTATGCACAAGTTGCATGTGAAGCACCTTGCCTATGGTAGGAAGGCGCACTCTAGCTTGCCTCCAGGGTTCAAAGTAAAACGATGGGTTTAGGTTAGTTATTATTAAGAAATTATGAAAACCCTAAAGGGAATGGCTTCTGCGTTTAAAGTTTTATGTTTATTATTATTTTTTCGTTCCTTCCCCTTCTTGTTCGGATAATGATGATGATATAAATGCATTAGTTTGTGGTTTTTGTTCAAAAGTAACAAATTAGGAGTTTATAGAATAAAGCAACACCTTGGTAGTGGTTATAGATGCGCAACGACACATAGAAAATGACTGGATCATGTGAAGGAAGAAATTAAAGCATACATGAACAAGAATACTTGAACCTATGTTAAAAGACTAATACTCGAATCTTATTTATCTTTTATATATTTTTCTTGGTTAAAACTTCATTTCTTCCCATGAAAGCTTTTTATTGTGTATATACTATATAGTGCCCCTTACAAAAAAAGCTTTTTTTGTGGTGCCTAAGCCCCAGAGGTTCATGGCACCTTAGTGCACCTTGAGCGTTTAAAAACATTGCGCAAGCCAGCAACAGATCCATCAAATAATTACTAACTACAGTTCAGAGGGCCAGCCACCAAGTCCAATAACCATATATGCAAGGAACATGAACGGATAAAAGAAAATCATGTCAGAACAGGAATTGCTCCAGACACATACCCGGAAAACCATGTCAAAGTGCTGCTGCTGCCCCACATCAGTGACATATATAATCCATTCAGCTTTCTCTTCATTAAGGCGATACCTGTTTGGTGCAAGCAAAAACGACCAATTAGAATGTCTAAGGTCCACAAAATTTTGAAAATCATGCAGTCAGAGGGAATCCAAACATGCACAAAATTGGTAGATCATTATTTGGAGATAATATATTGATAGGTCATAATTAATCATACTGATGATGAATGTCAACTTTGAAGCTTTTTTTTTTTTTTTTTTTTTTTGACAATGTCAACTTTCAAGTTATTCATAACCTGTGACAATAGTTCCAAGTAGGATAGAGAAAAACTGACCAGATGGCCGTAAGATCAGTTGAAGCATAATTGAAACCACCGTCACTCTTGACAACAATTAGAGGTATATTTATTCCATCAAGAAAGATTACACGAGCACCCTGGCTTTCCTCCACTAAGCCCTTATCAGTCAATTCTTTTATGGCATTAGGAATGTACGGGTTGTAAAAGCTCTCTCCCTGATAGAGATGGAAAGATCTTAACCAAATGAGAACTGAGAATAAGCTGTTGACAGTACTTCAGATCAATGTTAAAATCAGAAGGGTGAACTCATGACGCTGCAAGTAAATATCCCCGCAAATCAGATGATGATCAATAGGACGGAAGAACTTCAACATGTTGAAGATGAGGACGCTGTCTGATAGTGGGATGCATGCCATTAACCACAAATTAACTATTCCAACTAATAAATCAAATTCCAGAAAAACAATCTAACTTGGGTCTGACGTTTGAAAGGAAGAATTGCCCAATCCCAACACAAACAAGTAGAGAATGGACACGAGAAAAAACAAGCAGAAACGAGTAAAATGTTATATTTGGAAAGAGAAGCAAGTATTTAATATAATATATAAAGGAAAGCCAAAACGCACCTTCTCCTCTAATTCAACTCCAAGGCGTTCATATACCCTGTTAAATTCATTCCTGCTGATTTCACATATTTGTGCCCAAGCCTTTCGATATTTAGCTTCCCCACCCTGTAAAACAAAAATTAAGCTCACTTCAACAGAAATTAGATCTGAGAAACTTCCAAATAGTTGCGATGTCCCTATCATGCTCCGCCATGGAATCTATAATAAACCATAAACAAGCTGCAAAAGACTAAATAAAGTCTATGAGTAAAAACTCCTCGGCCTCTTGGCTGAGATCAAGTGGAGTCCACTTGTAGCTCACTTTCAACCTATAAACTCAAATTTTCAATTTTTAAACTTAGATACTTAAAATTAAATTTTGAATCTACTTGCAGATGCTAATAAAAACATGTTGCTAGAAAATTTAATTTCCATTTCACAGGGCTGATTGGAACAAGTGAAATAAGTAAATGAGACTTCGGGGAATAAATTTAAATCCCATGGTGGCCAACTACTAAAGATATTAAATCGTACCAGTATTCTAACATAAGCTTGAGGTGCACATAAGCTTGTCGAACACTCATAGATGAAATAATGGTAAAATAAATAAATAAAGCTCATTCTTGACTGTGGCTTCCTTAATATCTTTTATTGAGAAACCATGCTTTCATTGAGAACAAATGAAAGAAAACAAAGACAAAACGAAAGGTCCATAGGCATACAGAAAACCAAAAACAGAAGCCCGCACCAAAGGAGCTAGAGACCTAATTAGACCAAAAAAAAAAAACCTCAACCCCAGGCAAAAGACCTAACAACATGAATACAAAAAATCTTGGAAATTGATGGGGAAACAAAGGTGTTGAACTTCTTTTTGTTACTTTATTATTTATTTTTCATATTCAAAACATTTTTTACTATGCAATACATGCCATCATGTAGACAAGTAGCAGAAAAAATAAAACTAACTAGTGTAAATGAAAACTGAAAAAAAAGTTACAACACAGTTTTTTTGCTCGAAACTCAAGGGTCCAAAGTACAAAATTAGCATAGAATAAGGGAGTGAAGAATTTATATATATTAGCCACCACAGTAAAAATCACCTGAAGAAGAACCACTGCCTGTTGTGCTCTCTCCTTAAACGCAGGATCACTGTCAAATCTCTGCTTTGACGCCTTATAGAATGTCTAATTAATCAAAATTCCAAATAACAGTTTGTCAGTCCTACTTGATATGACAGATAGACTAAGCTCTCCATGTCCATTTATGGCATTTATTGAAAGTAAGAATTCACGAAACACATTTTATCACATAAAGAGTGAAGTTTCCTGTCTTTAACCGTAGACAGTCCATGATGTAAGATCAAAAGTATTGAACTTCTTAACCTTCTTGAAGAAATTTTTGTCAGTATACTATAAAAGGTAAACATGCTAAAAACCAAAGGAGATTCTGAAATGTCTCTCCTACCTGCAGATCTCCAATAGCTGTTTCAGTAACTTCTTCCCAGTTCGGAAATCTTTCAAAAAGGAATTCAATCAACATACCAAACTGCAAACAAGAAGCAAAAGATGAATTTCGGATGATACATTCATCTTCGGTAGAAGCTGTTTATTATCCAAAGAGTAAAACCCCAGGCCAAAATCAATTTGCAAATACTTAGAAACTTTATTGGCACCTAAAAAAGTTTGAAGCCAATTGAAAGGCAGGAATTAGTGTGTGATATTTGCAACGTTTTCTACATTTTCAAAACTAAGACTGCCTATTTTGAAGGTAGACTGGACATGGCAGAAAAGGACTGGGGCAAAATCAGCCAACTAGTAATAAATTCAGTTTTCATGTACATTTTCAAAGAGTAACAATTTAGGCAGTTCGTGAAAGGGAAAAGAAAAAAAACACTTTTCTATTACAACGCAAGACACCATGAAAAAAATACTCAGTCTTAGAATAAAGAAACTGTCTTAAGGCATGGCAAATACAAAGCTGTACCTGTGTTCCCCAATCACCAACATGGTTTCTTCGAAGCACGTCAACATTTGAAAATTCAAGCATTCGGGCTAGAGTGTCTCCAATGATCGTAGATCTCAAATGGCCAACATGCATTTCTTTTGCTATATTAGGCGAGGAGAAATCAACTACTGCTCTTTTAATCGGAAGCCGAGGAGCCCAAGTTTCAATACCATCAATTAGCATTTTTTGTATGCTCTGTAACAGAAAATTCATAATAAGCATGCTTCAAACACATGTTAGATCTATTGATATTACTACCTTATACTTTACATGAGTTATTCCAACAACAAATTTCAGGAAAATGGCACTACCTTTGCAAGCCAATTCTTCGATATTACTACATTCACGAAACCAGGGCCTGCCACAGAACTTGATTCTATAATTTCAGATGGAGGAAGATTTTTCATGATGGCCTAGAAATCGAGAGAGAAGTTATGTCAGAATCTCAATGATTAAAATAATTTTAGAAAAAAATGACCCTAAACCTTCGTGAAAAAAAAAAAAGAATCACAGAGAAGCACACTGTAAATACCTGTCCAACGGAAGGGGGGCCCTTAAACTGACTTCCTTTTCCTTTAATTTTAGACCAAAGGCCCATCGCATTATTGCTTAGCCAAATAAGAAACCTCAACTTAGCAACAGTAATCTAATCTACTCCAGCTTTAACTAGAACATTTCGCATAACATACCACTGATAGTCGCCAAATTTTCCAGCACAAGCAGCCACCAAAGGCTCAACATCCGTCTCCTCGGGGACCGTCGCTCTGAGGGACACCTCGAATATTTTAGCTAATTGTCGCTTGATATTGCCGACGTTTTCTTCCTCCTGTGCCAGAACGCCAACATTTATCCTCGGAAACAACTCATAAACTCAAACGAACACGTTCTGACAGAAGTGGAATAAACTAAAGAACAAAATACTCCATAAAAACTTACAGTTGCCATTGTAGATATCGATTGTGCCGTCTTCGTAGCAGAAATAAGTCGCCTAGATGCCGCCCGGAGAAAGTCTGTCTAGTTTCAGATGGAGAATAAGAATTACTATGAGTACGAAAACAAAACACGTTGGACTAGAAATTGAACTTGCAAACCATCATCATAAACGCAAATTAATCACAGCGAAGACAACAAACAAGTTGACCATCAAAAACAGCGCAAAACCACGGTACACTCGGAGCATTTTGCAAGCCCCCACCCAACCATTTTCTTCTTCTTTCAGAGTTAGGAATCAAACAGAAAGCGAAAACAAATAAAATAAAATAAACTAAAAGTACTCGAACTAACAAGTTCCATAAGCAATGATAGAGGTGGAAATCTCAGAGCTTACCAGCAGCAGGAATGGAAGAGGGGGAAGAAATGGGAGGGAATCGATTGAAAGCGAGCAATGGAGAAGGCGAAGCCGGCGCGAGTAACAGAGCTAACATTGTTTTTTAATGCATATATATTCTTTCTCCTCATACGATATCCCGCTTTTCCACTCCGCCACTCTTTGATCCTCTCTGTTTCTCTCTCTGCATTTTAGGGCTTACAGACTTTCTCCTTCCTTTTTTTTCTTTTTCTTTTAATTTTATTATTGTTATTTTTTTAAAATCCATTTGTACGATGGAGCAGCTTGGGTTCCATGGCTCAATCCCAGCTGAACAATTGGTTAATAAATATTATCTGTTTTAATTCGATGCTTATCAACTCAGCTTCACAATTTTAAAGCTGTGTCTAATGAGAGGTTTTCACACTCGAGGAAGGTTTTGTTCCCTTTTCTAATTAATTAAGATCTCACAGTCCACCTCCTTATCAGTTTGCCCCCACTTCTCAATGTTTGGCTGTTAGCAAATATGGTTCGTTTTAACCCATTACATATTGTCATCAACACCACGTATCTACTGAGAGCTATTTTTGTATATGAAATCTCATAATTATATATTTCAGTGACTCAATTTTTTTTTAATTAAATTTAAAAAATTGAATTTTTTTATGTAATATATTTCTAATTTTTTTATACAAGATTTTAATTTATTAAATATTTTTTTATAACTAATTAACACGTTGAATATTGTTTAAATAGTTTTGGACCAAAATAACAAGATACTTAACGAAAAAGAAACCATGAGTAAAACCAATGTGTTAATTTAACTAAAAAAAATATGGTATCTCATTTTTTAAATTAAAACTAATCAAATGATTTAAGGAATATATATGTAGCAAAATTATTTTTAAAAATAGTTTTGGATGCTTTATTCCATCTTTGATTATATAAAAAAAATAAATAAAATCATTTTTGTTTCCATAGATTTAGAAACTTTAGAACGTATAACATTCTTCTGCCAATATAAAATATGTATAACATAAGATAATATAAATTATATAGTGTCAATAAAATAATAATTATAAAAAGTTTACATATAAAACATGTTTAATTATTAATGGGTAACGTTAATAGTCCATATTACAAACGTTGATATTTAAATAATAGTTTATTTTGGGATATAGTTTATAAATCTATTAGTAAATACAGTTGAATAAAAGATTATTTAGCAAGATACATAAAAAAATACACATTAATTAAGTTTTAACGATTAAAAAAGTAGGTGTTGGTGTAAGGTTTGATTATATTTATAATTTTTAAATTAAAACCATTATTTTTCTAAAAGGAAATTTATTAAAAAGCATTTAATTAACCTACCTACTCAAAATTTCATCCATGGCTGTAGTAAAATAATAACTAAGGACACGTACTCAAATAAATAAATAAGGGCTCTTTAAAATAATGCTTATAAATTAAAAAATAAGAATAGACCAAAATATATTTTTTTTAAAAACTAAAATATCTCTTTATCTAACACGTACCTTAAAATATAAAGTAAATGTTAAGGGCTAAGATCGTACTTTCGCGCATAAAATTTATCCGGTCCTACAATTGTAGCATACGCTTGAAAGCAGAGGAGTATCTCCACCGTAAACCCTGGCGTTCTTATCCGCTTGAAATCGCCAAATCATCAAATCAAACCGCAAGAGGAATGCCCACAGATCGACGATGATCTCAGATTAGGTCCCTCGCCTTTATATAAAAAGGATGGTTCAGTCCAATTCTCACTCGGACGTTGAGAGAGACGAACCGACGAGTTTCGAGAACGAGATGAAGAAGCCAGAGAAGAGCCTGAAGCCAAGCGGTAAATCCGATGTGCGGAAGGATCGGAAATCGGCGACGGGAATGAGCGGATCGCCGAAGAAAGGAGGCCATGGCGGCAAGTTTACTTGGGCGGGAGATGGTTACTCGCCGGCTGAGATCAGCTTCAGGGCTGAAGATATGGACGTGAAGGACCCTAACTTTGAAGATCCGGAAGAGGCAGTGGCGGTGGCGGTTTGACTACGACGATAACGTGTTAGATCATCTCGAGGCTGAGATCTGTAAATATTTGTAATGGACGGTAATCCGTGGTTTTCCATTTCAATAAAATCACGCTTCCTTTGTACAGTTCTCTTGTTATTTCAAGATTTCAATGTCGATCTTTGTTTCTTTTATGGCTGGATCACATCTGAGGGGGGAAATTGAAAAACAGAGGGAAAATGTATGTGCGTACCTCAGAAATCTGAAAATTGACTTTCGTATTTGCTTTCACGATTACTAATTGATGGCGCTGGTAATGTATTTCGTTTTACTTGTGTCGGTTTGTTTCGATCTCTGATTTGCTGTGTGACTGAAAATTTGTTATGGTTGTTATAACTCAGTAGGAACGGAAGAAAGAAACGCGTTGCGTGTGAGTTAGGCAGTGGATCCGTGTTAAGCTTGGCGACAGTGAGTTTCGTTTATAATATGCACTGATTTCTTTTGGCTTTTTCTGGGTCAAAACGATTTTATGCTTCGGGATCACGGTTACAGAAATAGATTTTTTTTGGGAGGCTAGAATGCTATTTTCTATCTCAAGGTTGAATTTCATCATCTTTCCTTACTTTCGGCTGTTAATTTTAGCATTTTTACTTCTAATAATGCTTAAAATGGATCTGTGAAGTGTTAGAGTTAATAATAATTTGATAATTTTAATGTATTAAATAATAATTTGATAATTTTAAATTAAATTTACTTTTATGTTTTAACATTGTTTCGAACATTAAATTTTTGTTAATCAAATTAATATTTTATTCTTGCTAAGACCCTCCGAGTATTATATTATGAACTCTAATAATACAAAATTAATTAATTAAAAATTTATTTAATTCCTTAGTTATAGGTCCTTCCAGACTTCTAAATCAAATTGTATTTATTAATATTGAATATAGTTATTACATAAAAGTTGATTTGATAATCACATATGGGTCAAAGGTCTATTTTACCCCTATAATTACCGGCGTAATACTATTCCTCTAAAGTTGATCCTAACTATCAAACTCGTCTAATATTATAAATAAATAAATAAACTAAAGACTAGACTTATTAAAGGTGGCAAAAGTCTCAAAGTCACTATTAACCTGTACAAGCTTTCATATACAACATAGATTCATAATTTGGATCAAGATTGTCCGTGGTATTGTTTAATACCTCGAGGCAATAGTAATTTGGATCAAGATTGTCCGTGGCATTGTTTCATACCTCGAGGCAATAGCAACCAACGATAGTGGCGGTGGTCGACAAGGACCCGTGGACATCGACAGGTTGTGGTGGTGGTAGAAGAAGGGACAAGACGAAGAAGATGAAGTGGGAAGAAGGAATGAAATAAAAAACAAATATTAACGTTAATTTAATATAAATTTTTTTGTTTTAAAGTTGGTAGAAAAATGTGGAAACTTTTACCTTGAAACTAGTGGGTAAATAGAAAAAGAAAAAGAAATTACCAATGAGAGTTAAATTTGGGATATTTTTTTTAACATTTAGGGTAAAAATTAATTTCAAAGTTAATAGTTAATTTATTTCAGAAAATTTTGATTCGTGATTATCCAAAACACGTCTGCCATTCTATTTACGGAACTAAGAAGAACCGGATAAGTTGGCAGTCTGATAGCCGGTCCGGTTGGGTCCGGGAGATAACTCGAGAAACAGGGGAAAAGAAACCGGCCAAGTAAAATAACCAACAACTTTTGTCCTATTATTAAGAATCATAAATTTGAATTTGTTTTTGTTTTTGTTTTTAACTTAAAATAAAACAAACTTATGATACGCAAGATAAAGAAATATAAAATTAAATATTCATTAAAAGAAACTGCAAATTACACTTTGTTCTTAATTTTTTTAATTTAATTTCGAGGTTTCAAAAACCTTTTTAATTCACAAGTATAAAAATGATTTAAAATATTCACTGAATTAAAATTTACTGATAATTGAACCGTCGATTTTATTATTTATTTTTCCCGAAGGATATTGGGATTTGAGGGAAAAAAAGAAAAACAGTGAACCCGATGTGGCACCTCTTGAGTGCAGATGGGGAAATCCCCGGCCAATATTTGCGGCAGCCAAGAACTCCGATCGATATGAAGCGCAATCACGCAAACGTATATTAACAAATTATTGGCAACGAGTTTCGTAGCGGTACGAAATCAGATTGATAGAGTGCACCGTCGTCTCATCTTCAGAGACTACGGAAGCACAGAAGCAAGCGATTCCGATGAAATATTCAGGAGAGATTTCGAGTCAATAGAATGGGCAACAAAATTGCACGAACAACCCAAGTCTCCGCCTCGGAGTATTACCTTCATGACCTTCCTTCAAGCTATAATCTGGTTCTGAAAGAGGTACTTGGGCGAGGCCGGTTCTTCAAGTCGATTCTCTGCAAGCACGACGAGGGCTTAGTCCTCGTCAAGGTGTACTTCAAACGAGGCGACTTCATCGATCTCAAAGAGTACGAGCGCCGTCTCTCTCAGATCAAAGAGATTTTCCGTGCCCTTCCCCACCCTCACGTTTGGCCGTTCCAGGTTTATTCAATACCCTTCTTGTTACATTGTGATGGATTTGGAATTTACTTCCGTTGTTTGATTTTCAAGAACATTTGGGAAATGGATGGAATTTTCATGGTTGGGTTTTCGAGTTTTACTTGTTGTGATCGTGAAATTATCTGTTTTTGGCCTAATTAATATCGTCTTAGCTTATTTTGATAATGCTGCTGAGTTCAGCAAGGTATGCACAGTAGCTTGTCATTTGTAGGATTAGCATCGGAGAAAGAGTTTGTTGCTTTCTGTATGAATAAACGAGACATTATTGATGAAGATGTCAATACAAAACAGGCTCTTGGGGCACTTAGAGTGGGGATGAATGTTACCCACTATTTTGTTGTTGAGGGATGGTAAGTATTAGTGTCATCGTTTAAGATAGTGATACCAACGTAGCTGTTTGAGTCGAGGAGGCTGTGAAAAGATATAAGGTTATTCCGTACCTTAGCTGGGGTGGAGGGGGCTTGCTCATTAATCCTTACTGTTTTGATTCGTCTTATTATGCTCCAATGTGATGTTATCTGCAGTTTTGGCAAGAAACGGATAAGGCAGCCTATCTATTGAGGCAATACTTCTTCAACAATTTGCACGATCGTTTAAGTACCCGACCTTTCCTCAATCTTATCGAGAAGAAATGGTTGGCATTTCAGGTCATATTTTCTTTTATCAACATTTTTCCTTTGAATTGAAAATTTAGATTGCCTATGTTTTCTTTATCCAACAGCGTGCTTATTTCTCCTCATTCCTTTGTTTTCTTGTTGATTGTAGTTACTCCTTGCTGTCAAACAGTGCCATGAGAAGGGAATTTGTCATGGTTAGCTCTTGGTAGTGTGGAAGATTTGTGCTGTTTTCTTGATGCCACCGTAACTTGCTGGTTTATTTTCTCCTTTTGCATCTTTATAGGTGATATTAAGTGCGAGAATGTACTTGTTACTTCTTGGAATTGGCTCTACCTTGCTGATTTTGCGTCATTCAAACCTACTTACATTCCTTATGACGACCCCTCAGATTTTTCCTTCTTCTTTGACACCGGTGGAAGAAGGCTATGTTATCTAGCACCTGAGGTTTAGTTCTTTTCCTGACTGTTTATTTTTCATCTTCTTCTTTTCAAAATCACTCTTATCCCATGAGCCAGCTAGAATAAGTATAACTACTAAAGTATGTAAAAAAGTAATGGTAATACAAGTAGAAAAAGGAAGAAAAGCAAGGAAAAGATTATGTGGATGAAATTAGAAAAGGTTCTCTACAAGTGTCTTTCAGATGTAACTTATTTAAATTTTAATTACATATTCTTCTACCTTCCATAGTCATGTTTTTGGAACACAGCATCCTTGAAGAAAGTGAAACAATGATATATTTTTCTATTGCATTGCTCAATTCTATTGTATTCTTGGTCTTCTTCGAGTTTCTTCAAAGGTTGGTGCATCATTCTGCCAATTTTGACTGGAAGTCGAAGTTAAAAGTATATGCCAGTCTGTTAAATATGTGGAAACTTAATGCTATATACCATATTATCTTTTTCATACAGGATATGAAAGTTTCAGGACTTCAATTTTGCACCATCCTGGCATTTTCTGAATCCTTTTATCATCTGAGAAGTAGCTTTCTGATTTCCTATTTATGCAATGCATACTAATGAAGGGGTTCAATTTTCATGCCTTACATTCAAAGTTACAAAATTTGTGTGATAAGAACACCATTCACTTGCAACGCTATCAGTAATTAGTAAAGTCTATTCTACCAAATTTTATATTATTTGAATAAATAATTTTGTCTTGTGCTTATTTTCTCTTTCTTGTTAGGTTCCCTTTTTTTGTTTCCTTTGAATTAAAAATTCACATTATGAAATTTAAAGTTTGCCGCCTTGTAAATTCTTGTGGGCACTTCTTGCGTGGTTGTTTTCTTATACCTTTCATTGTCAACCTTCAGAGGTTTTATGAGCATGGAGGGGAGTTGCAGGATGCACATGATGCGCCTTTAAGGCCATCTATGGACATATTTGCTGTAGGGTGAGTGATCTTTAATATTAACTCTTTATTCTATGGGCAGAATTTTTTTAGTAATTTTGAGTGCGTCAATGTATGACATTTTCTATTTAGAGATGCATGGTTGAAAGCTATGAAGTGTAAAAATCAAAATTGTAAAGGCATTACTGTGAATTCTCTTGTTAAACCGCATACAAGTCAATGAATGAAACTTCATTTTCTTTTGTTGCATAGTGTGAAAAAGGATGGACGTTTCTATCATTTTTTTTCCTTAATGGAAATCAAAATGATCTTTGATTCTCTCCTCAGAAGGACTAAAGTGCTCCCACCTCCCAATATGTTTCAGGTGTGTAATTGCAGAGCTTTTTCTGGAGGGGCAACCATTATTTGAACTCTCTCAGCTTCTTGCTTATCGTAGAGGACAATACGATCCAAGCCAACTTCTTGAAAAGGTAGCTCTTTCATCACATATGTTCTATTTTACCAACCAGGGTCCGAACTTGTCATGTTGATGTATCTGTAATTTTCCAATATTAGCAAGATCTGTTCAGTTAGTCTAATCTGTATCTCATGCTTGTTATTGCCCTACTTATTGGAAGTTGAAATCCTTTCATTTTTCTTCTCTTTGGGTCAAAGTTTCAATGGATGTGACTTATTTTGCATGTTTATGATTAGATCTTAAGAGATGCTACAATGACTACCATGACATAAAAAAAAAAAAAAAAAGCTTCCATGGTTGATACTTATTTTAGCCATGTCATTCTCCACAAGATTTCTTTCTTAATTTATAAAGTACCTGGTCTGCAGATCCCAGATTCTGGAATCCGCAAAATGATACTTCATATGATCCAGCTGGAACCAGAGTTGCGTCTTTCTGCTGAAAACTACCTGCAGGATTATGCTAATGTTGTGTTCCCCAACTATTTCTTGCCATTTCTGCATAACTTCTATTGCTGTTGGAATCCTCTTCACTCTGATACAAGGGTAATACTTTGACATACAGCATTTGAATATTTGGTTGCTAGTTATCTTTTATTACACATTCATCACTACCTTGCAGGTCGCATTGTGTCAGAAAGTTTTCCCCAAGATTCTTGAGCAAATGACAAGTTGTAGGTCAAGTGGGTTGACCGGTACTGAAAAAGGATCTCCCAAAATTACCATGAGTGGATTGCCACAATATATGAATACAAAACAGAATGAGCATCCGACAAAGAGAGAGAGCATAGAAAAAGGATTACCACGTGAACAATTTGAACTTCTTGGTGATGTTGATACTCTGTTCAAGGAAGTCAAACAGAATAATTATCATTCTAGTCCCGAACAGCTACTGGAGGAGGTAGCCACCAAAAATATTACGAACTGTGGAGATCAATCTCCTGGTGAGCTGTTTCAGAGCATCTCCAATGCATTCAGGAGAAATGACCACCCTTTTCTGAAGAAAATTACCATGAACAATTTGAGCTCATTGATGTCCAGCTATGATAGTCAATCTGATACTTTTGGCCTGCCTTTCTTACCATTACCTGAAGAGAGCATGAGATGCGAAGGCATGGTTCTTATTGCCAGCCTGCTTTGTTCCTGCATACGCAATGTCAAGTTACCACACTTGAGGAGGGCAGCTATACTTTTGCTAAGGTCTTCTGCTTTGTACATTGATGATGAGGATCGCTTGCAACGTGTACTCCCTTATGTTATTGCCATGCTTTCAGATTCTGCAGCTATTGTTCGTTGTGCAGCATTGGAGACTTTATGTGATATTTTGCCTTTAGTACGAGATTTTCCTCCAAGTGATGCAAAAATTTTTCCGGAGTATATCCTTCCGATGCTTTCAATGATTCCTGATGATCCAGAGGAAAGTGTGAGGATTTGTTATGCCAGCAATATTGCCAAGCTGGCACTGACTGCTTATGGATTTTTGATTCACTCTATAAGCTTGAGGGAAGCAGGTGTCCTTGATAAATTAAGCATTCCACAGAAGCCATCAGCTCTGAGCAGTGAGACACCTGGACAACTTGGGAAGCTGCACGGTGATGCCCAGCTTGCACAACTGAGAAAGTCTATTGCAGAGGTTGTTCAAGAGCTTGTTATGGGTCCAAAGCAAACTCCTAGCATCCGGAGAGCACTTCTAAAGGATATTGGTAATCTTTGCTGTTTTTTTGGCCAGAGACAGAGTAACGACTTTCTCTTACCTATCCTTCCTGCTTTTTTAAATGATCAAGATGAGCAACTGAGGGCAGTATTTTATGGGCAAATAGTGTATGTTTGCTTCTTTGTTGGTGAAAGGAGTGTGGAGGAATATCTTTTACCATACATTGAGCAATCCTTAAACGATACTGCAGAACCTGTCATTGTTAATGGATTGGATTGCTTGGCTATTTTGTGTAAAAGAGGTTTCTTGAGGAAGAGGATATTGCTTGAGATGATTGAGCATGCTTTTCCCTTATTATGTTATCCAAGTCAATGGGTAAGAAGGTCTGCTGCTACTTTTATTGCTGCTAGCAGTGAGAGGTTAGGTGCAGTTGATTCCTATGTATTTCTTGCTCCAGTTATACGGCCATTCCTCCGTAGACAACCAACATCTTTAGCTTCTGAGAAAGCCCTGCTTTGTTGCTTGAAGCCTCCAATCTCCCGAGAGATATACTACGAAGTTCTTGAAAATGCGAGGAGCTCAGATATGCTGGAAAGGCAAAGGAAGATATGGTACAACTCTTCACCTCAGTCCGTAAATTGGGAAAGTATAGATTTACTCAAGAAAGGAATGGGAGAGTTGAATTTAATGAAGAATTGGCCAATCAAACCACAAAGTTCTGATGGTAAAAACCCTGCTGATGGTCTATTCCTTCCGCCCGAGCTACCTGATGGTGATGATTGTGAAGAAAAGTTTAGAGGGATTAAAACTCCTGCATCCAATGTGTCGAGCAAAGCTGAAGTTAGTGATCCAGTATTCTCAGAGAAGTTACAACTCTCTGGCTTTATTTCACCACAAGTTAGTGGGATCAACAGTTTCATGCTTGATAAAACGTCTGAGGGCATTCCTCTGTACTCCTTCAGTTTGGACAAGCGGGAAACAGGATTTCATTCTGTGGCTTCTGATTCTCCATTAGAATTGAACTCTCTAGAATTTGATTCCGCATCCATACCTTGGATGGAGCCTGTAAATAAATCATTTAATATGGCTAGCTCAGCCCCAGCACCTAAACTTGTTTCAGGCTCCTTATGCGTTGGTAGTGGCTCTAAACAGTTCTACAGGGTGGTTCATGAGCCAGATGGCAGAGAAAATGATCAGACATCCTATATCAGTAGTAAATTTCAGGAGATTGGACCATCAAGTGCACTCAAAGGAAACTCTTCAGTGGTAGAAGATGTTCCCTCTACAAATGATTCGACATCATCACCATCTTTTACAAGAGCATCATCAGTTCCAGATTCAGGTTGGAGACCTCGTGGTGTGCTGGTTGCACACTTGCAAGAGCATCGCTCTGCAGTCAATGACATTGCTGTTTCAACCGATCACAATTTTTTTGTTACTGCATCTGAAGATTCCACTGTAAAGGTGTGGGATTCAAGAAAGCTGGAGAAAGACATCTCGTTTAGGTCAAGGCTAACTTATCATCTGGAGGGAAGTCGAGCACTTTGTGCTTCTATGCTCCGGGGGTCTGCTCAAGTTGTTGTCGGTTCTTGTGATGGTTTGATTCATATGTTTTCAGTTGATTATTACTCCAAAGGTTTTGGCAATGTTGCTGAAAAGTATTCAGGTATTGCTGATATTAAAAAGAAGGACATCAAAGAAGGTGCAATACTTAGTATGATGAACGACTCTACCGATACCAGTCAGATGGTTATGTATAGTACGCAGAATTGTGGAATACATTTGTGGGACACCAGAACAAATGTCAATGTTTTTACATTGAAATCAACTCCTGAGGAGGGTTATGTGTCATCGCTTTTGGCGGGCCCATGTGGAAATTGGTTTGTATCTGGGTCTTCTAGGGGTGTGCTGACACTTTGGGATCTTAGGTTCCTTGTACCTGTGAGCTCGTGGAAATATTCAGTTTTGTGCCCCATTGAAAGGATGTGCCTCTTTGTGCATCCTCCAAATACTTCTGTCGCTACTGCTGCAAGGCCCCTCATTTATGTTTCTGCTGGCTGTAATGAAGTTTCCCTCTGGAATGCAGAGAATTGGAGCTGTCATCAGGTGCACGTTTGTTTCTTTTATTCATTACATCTTATTGGCATTCTTCTTAAATTGTTATCCCTCAACCTTTTAAAAAAGGCAAAAAGAAGATGATGATAATTGTTTTATTGTTGGATGGAATGTTAAACATGAGATTGTTATCGGAGTTTCTCATGTAGGTGCGGTCTATATACTATATATAAGATATGGTGTGTTGAAAATAGTTTAATATGTCTAATTCTTGTGTTGCTGATTTCTTTAATGTAGCAGATCTAGATAAAATGTGATTCATTGTGGTTATCAGTATTTATAAAGTTCTAATATATATATGTTAGAGCATTCAAATTTTGAAACTGCTATTTCGTGTCTTTTATTATATGAACTATAAATTACACAGTAAATTTTAGTAATGAAATTGTAGAATGATTTATTATGCGTACTGAATCAAACATTTAACAATAAATTGGTTCAAACAAGAAATGTTTACCCATCCCCTTTTAAATTCATTTTTAGCATTACATTTTCTTGGTTAAAATTTTCAATCTAGGTTGTACAGGTGATCACTTCTACTTTACATTGAAATTGAACAGATAATTGTGGATATCTTTACTACATTTTTAAAGGATTGATGAGAAATTGATGTTTAATGATTAATGTTCAAGATCTTCAATAATTTGGTGGTAGAAATTGAATATTGTGTCATTTAACATAATATATATCTAAATTGTTCAACCTTTCTGTTAGATACTGAGGGTGGCAAGTTATGACAACGAAACTGAAATGTCTGATCTGCCTTGGGCCCTGGCTAGACCGTCAAGTAAGGGAAATCCTGTGCAAGATCTAAGACGTAATGTTAATCCAAAGTACAAAGTTGATGAGTTGAATGAACCTCCCCCTCGGCTTCATGGTATTCGCTCATTGCTTCCTTTACCTGGAGGCGATTTGTTGACTGGAGGCACTGACTTGAGAATTCGTCGATGGGACCATTACAGGTTTTTGTTTTACTTTCTTTCTTACTTACTTGGTAATGGAGAAGACTGGTTTCTTTACAATAAGGGGGAATCAGCTTTTTATTCACTCATTTTTGTTGTTGCAGTCCTAACAGAACTTACTGTGTCTGTGGGCCAAACGTGAAGGGAATTGGAAGTGACGATTTCTATGAAACTAGATCTAGTTTCGGTGTGCAAGTTGTACAGGTATTTTTGCTTTTCTTAGATTTTACCTGGAAATTTGTGGTGCGATGGTAGGTAGGTTATCAATATTAGATTATGCATTATCACGACTGGTGATACCTTCAAATTTACGAGCGAAGAAGAAATTTCTCTTATTCAACCTCTGTACTGCCCTCAAAGTTGGGTGTTTAAATTGTTTGACGCTCTTGCAAAGATATTCCAATAGTGGATGATTTTATTTTATTTTCTTGAAAAGCACGTTCCATATTTCATTTTGCCTTCTGTCTCGTCATTTTATTTTCTTGTGTTTGTTCTGAGTTTCTATTACTTCTTGTATTAAATCAATTAAAGTCGTAATTAGGTGCAGAAGAATATTTGACATTTTGTGGAATTATTTTGAGCAAATGTGAGGATGCAAACTGCTAACTATTTTTCCAACGGCATAATAGTTTTTTGTTCATGTTTATCTGGTTATATTTGTAAGAAATTACCATTCATTTTTAGAAACCTGGCTTTGATTAGTGGGACAGGAATGGGTAAATCAGTAGACCGTGTTAAGGTTAACCTACACCAGTAGTGGAAAAACAGGCAAAGAGACGGAATAAAGGCAAAGGGGTGGGCAAGAAAGCAAGAATTCGTTACAAGAATAACCAGAAACCATGGGTGTAGTAGGGAGGGACGGAGGAATGTTGTTGAGAGGAGGGAGTCAATGAATTGGAAAGCAGCTTTTTGATGAGAAATCTTCGCACCTTCACTTCTCTTGTCGACTGGACTTATTAGAAATCCTAGATTTTGAGTTCTATCATAAACGTGATTGTAAGCTTATGTCTGCCCAATTGCTAGAAGATTGTTTATGGCTCATGGATGGAAGCGTCCAAGGGAAACGAGGGTTAATTTTTGAAGGTTTAGCAACATAGTTTTTATAGCCTTTGTAATCACTTGAAAAGCTATATGATTAACCACGTATAGAATTTTTCTGGCGATTGTCTTGATTTATATCAGGAGCTTGGAGCTCTATTTACTGCTATGTCCTCATGTTTTTAGGTGTTCTTTAACTACCTATAAACTTTTGTATGAAACTTATCATGCTTATGCTTAATTATTTTTGGTTTTCTGTCAAAAAGGAGACTAGGAGACGACCTCTATCAACAAACTTGACCACAAAGACTATTCTGACGGCTGCTGCAACAGATTCAGCTGGTTGCCATCGAGACTCCATTTCATCTTTGGCCTCCGTGAAGTTGAACCAGAGACTCCTATTATCAGGCAGTAGGGATGGAGCTATTAAAGTTTGGAAGTAAACGATCCAAGTAAACTCTACGATTTGCTGTACATACTTAGGCTGAATGCTAATTTTAATTGCGTATGTTCTTAGGCTAAAAAGATTAGTTGGTAGCAAGGTATATGAGTTATATATATTCTATCCCTCTGGCATATACTGAATCATAGACATTTTTCCTTTGTACAGCATCTGCAATGAAGCATAAAGAAAATGGCTTTATCAATTGTTTAGATTATAATTCTTCAGTATTGTTAGTGCATCGGGTATATTGCCATTTTAAGAATTTCTGGAATTTCGAGCCGTTTACTACACAAAGTAATGCTGTGGCTAAAATTCTGTATAATTTCGAAGATTTATCCAAATATCAGGAAATCAAGAAGTTTGGTGCTGTTTGTTTTCTGTAATATTGAGGGTGGTAATTATCATGGTATACGAATTCATGTAAGCTCTACATTTAGGACTAATGAAGTATGCCTGTTAGCCCTAGCAACGCTCCAGACTTGATGTTGTACAAACTGCCATGCATCTGCACTCTTGTTATGCTCTGCCTCTTCTATTTTAGTGTGCCGTAAATCCCAGGAAAGGATACCGATCCATAATCATATCATTCTGCCATTATCTGCCTGTTGTTTAAGTTCTCGTACCTTAGCAAAGCTTCTCTTCCACATTGGTAGCCAACCTTTGCTTTCTCATGACATCTCTCAAGTCCTCTGCATACTTGGTAATGCTTCAAAAAACCGAAGGAATTGAGTTTATTTTCTTTACCTTAGATTTACGTCTACCAAACCATGAATCATAGAGATTCTGTAACGAGTTTTCGGGATCAGGAACCTTGAGAATCAGATACAACAAGGTCGATATAGGAAGTACATTGATACCTATTTCTTTCTGAACCCCTTAGTCCTCCAGCCGTCCATAGTTCACATACCCAATGGCGCCGGATTTTCATTGCCATGGAATGTGGGTATAACTTCGTTCGCTACATCGGCGTAAGGATCGCCATCATAAATCTCTTGATGGAGGTTGAAGGCAATCGATTCTTCCGGTGGCGGCGGTGGAAGCTCTGGTTTTTGGGTATGCAATTTCCGCTTCACTGGTTTTGGAGATTTGGGTTAGTTAGTGATTTGTCAGTGAGAATCTCTGACCCATAATCTAAGTGAGAAGTTTGTGCTCTGTAATTATTATTTGGATGAAGAAGAAGAAGATAAAGGTAACGCGAAGATGGAGGTGGTGGTTTGTCAAGGTGGAGAGTCTCCAAGTGGGGAATTATTTTGTTTTGTTTTGTCATCTGATCCATCCTTTCATGATTCAGACCAAGTTGATATACAGTAACATAACATTTTGGACAAATCTGATTTGGAGATTCTCTACACAAACATAAATTCAAACTACACAGTCAGTTTAAGTCACATGAGGGTTCAACTTTGAGCTTGTTAGTCAAAGTTTGATTATCTTTTAGTTCATATTTTACATTAATGGGAGAAAATAATTTTCCTTTCAAGTTGAAAATACCTTCTCATATTATATTTGGAAGTTTTGATTCATTTGTTCCTTTTCATCTTGGTAAAGAATCTTCCCATTCTCTCTTCGTACTTAACTACACTACTTTTAATGCTAACTCAAAAGATTTGTTAAATCTAGAATTTAAGAGCAATTATTTTAGTTGATGTACTTAAACTTAGTCTATGTATCTTTAATAAATTTTAAAATTAGTTCTTGATGTAATAGTTATCTAACCTAAGATCTATAAAGAAGAGCTGAAAGAAAAAAAAGGCAAATGAAAGAGGTGAAAAAAGTAGAATGAAAATAAGATTCGAGTATACTCACAAGAGAGT
Source organism: Cucurbita pepo subsp. pepo (assembly GCF_057944985.1). Classification (NCBI taxonomy): domain Eukaryota; kingdom Viridiplantae; phylum Streptophyta; class Magnoliopsida; order Cucurbitales; family Cucurbitaceae; genus Cucurbita; species Cucurbita pepo. The sequence goes on from NC_141801.1 coordinate 10,748,733, forward strand.
ATATATGTAACCGTCCAAACCCACTATTAGCAGATATTGATCGCTTTGGACCATTACGTATTGTCTTCAGTTTCATGGTTTTAAAAGGCATCTATTAGAGAGAGGTTTACACAAGCCCATTGCTAGCAAATATTGTCTGCTTTGATCCGTTAAGTGTCGCAATCAGTCTCACAGTTCTAAAATGTGTCTATTAATGAGAAGTTTTCACACTCTTATGAAAAATATTTTATTTACCTTTTTAACGGATATGAAATCTTACACTAAAGGAGTAAAGTGATTACGGATTCTAAATTATGAAAACTACAAATGGAGAATGAAAAAGAAATAATTTTGACATCTCCCATGTGATTTCTGATTCCTACACCTAAAAGGTTAAATGTTAGGTTTGATTTGTTGCAGCCAGGTGAAGCAGAGCCACAAACATTCTTTTTTGATGCATTTAATTTAGTTTAATCATCTGAAAAGTTGTCTAATCCACTATGCCCACAGCTTTGAATCAAACTTCAAAGAGTTTATACAACAGAACAGCCCATAATGCAAAGGTGAGTAACTGTTTGGCATGTAATAGCAGCCAAAAACAAGCCATTGCAAAGGTAATCTTATAAAGTCATTCTAAATTGATTCTAAATTTACTAGTTAAAACATCTTTATTTTTTCGTCCATTACATGCACTAGAGTCTAAATCATACGTACAAGCAAGTGTATAATGTTCATGGACGCAAGCAAAGAAGTTGAGTATCGAGTGAGACACGCTCGGATCAAGTGCGAAGGTTGAATTTACAAAACAGCCCTCCACCAACAACAACAACAACACCAACACCAACACCAACAAAGAAGGAGACAGAGAGAAAGGGGAAAAACATTCACGGGCAACTCCAAACAAACAAGAGGAAGTGTTAAATTTCTTAGGTACTCTGTCTATACTCACATTTTTCATTTTTATATCCCAAAACTGCAACCTTTCTCGCACTGGCGACCACCCGTGAACTCTCCTCATCAACTCTTTTCATTTTCCATTCATTCTCTAATCTCCTTTCCACCTAATACTTTTCTCCCACTAACCTCTCTCTCTCTCTCTCTCTCTCTCTCTCTCTCTCTCTCTCTCTCTCTCTCTGTATATATAAACCCTCCAACCCTTTTCCATAACAATTCCGATTCCGATTCCGATTCCGATTCCGGTTCCTCTGTTTTGAGCTTCCTCCAACAATGTCAAAGCTTCAGCCCCCTTTCGGGTTCTCTCTTCTTCTTCTTCTTCTTCTTCTTCTTTTGCTCACTCAAACGCACTGCCACACTAAAGGTATCAGACCCAAGAAATCGCCCAGAACCATTCTTCCCAAGAATTCCACCAAAACCCAATTCTCAGAACAGCAATTTATGAAATGGGTCAAATTCGTCGGCAGCCTCAAACACTCTGTTTTCAGAACGGCGAAGAATAAGCTTTTTCCTTCTTACACACTCCACGTCGCTAAAAACCCCGCCGCCGGCGACTTTACGTCGATCCAAGACGCCATCGATTCCCTACCATTCATTAATTTGATTAGAGTTGTGATCAAGGTTCATGCAGGAGTATACAAGTGAGTTAAAAAACCCCACTAAGAATGCTCTGTTTTTTTGTTCGTTTTCTCCTCGTATCCTATTTCTGAATGTGAATTCAATTTAACAGAGAAAAAGTAATCATACCACCGTTCAAATCGTTCATAACAATCGAAGGAGCAGGGGCAGCCAAAACGATCGTTCAATGGGGGGACACAGCACAAACACCAGGCCCAAAGGGGCAGCCGTTGGGGACCTATAACTCCGCAACATTCGCAGTAAATTCCCCTTATTTTATAGCCAAAAACATCACATTCAAGGTAAAACATCACAACCCTCCCTGTCCCGAATTTGTTTCCTTCAAAAATTAAACGCGTGTGTATATATGTTCATGCAGAACACCACCCCTGTACCACCACCAGGGGCGATAGGAAAGCAAGCGGTGGCGTTCAGAATCTCAGGGGACACGGCGGCATTCTACGGATGCAGATTCTTAGGAGCTCAGGACACACTGTACGACCATCTGGGTCGGCATTATTACAAGGATTGTTACATCGAAGGGTCAGTGGACTTCATTTTTGGAAATGGGTTGTCTCTGTTTGAGGTAAGAGGGTCGATAATGAATTTCTTAAGCGCTGTGATTAGAAAGTTGATTGAAACTTGACATTGGGATTGATGAATGGTTGAAATAGGGGTGTCACGTGCACGCAATAGCGAGGTACACAGGGGCGTTGACAGCGCAGGGGAGAAGCAGCCTGCTGGAGGACACAGGGTTCTCATTCGTAAACTGTAAGGTCACGGGGTCTGGAGCGCTGTACTTGGGAAGGGCATGGGGGCCCTTCTCTAGGGTCGTCTTCGCTTACACTTACATGGACAATATCATCATTCCCAAAGGCTGGTACAATTGGGGCGATCCCAATCGCGAAATGTAATGTTTTCTTCTCTCTCTCAATCTTCATTCATCAAGCTTACAAATTTGAATTACTCAAAAACAGAGTAAGAAACGAAATAATTCAAAAACAGAGTAAGAGATGAAATAATTCAAAAACAGAGGAGGAGGAGGAGGAGGTTAGCTTAGTTGCAAGAACAGAGCCAACGCATGGAGAAAGAAGCAGCTGTCGTTTTCCTCTTTTTGTTTTTCACTGCTAAATCAACGTGGAATCCACAAAAACAAAATATTTAAAAAAGGACCCCTTTTTAATCAGTACTCGAATATTTTTAGTAGCTGAGCTGAGAGACCACCACTGCCGCCGCCGCCGCCGCCACCTAACATCTGGGCGGTGGCATTTGCCCATGTGGCGGTGTTTGATTTGCTAGAGAGCAAGCGCATGCAGGGGCATTTTGGTAAATCTGTTTTTTTTTTTTCTTGACAGGACTGTGTTCTACGGGCAATACAAATGTACAGGAGAAGGAGGTAGGTTTGCAGGCAGAGTTTCATGGTCCAGAGAGCTCACTGACGAGGAAGCCAAGCCTTTTATTTCGCTTAGCTTCATCGATGGCTCTGAATGGATCAAAATTTAATTTCTTTTCTTTATATATTTTTATTTTTATACAAATTTGAGTGCTTATATTATTACTTATAATCTATCTTAATCTTACTATATAGTATCCATGTGGGTCGGTATTGTTACATAAAATCCATGAAAATTTATGTTTAAAGTGGACAATATCATATCAATATAGAGATTGGATTCAGGTTTTCGAGCTATCTTCGCTGTTGAATCTAATTCATTGAATCGGATCGAAATTGAAATTGTTTGTAGAATAGTGAAATGGACAAAATAATTCACCAGATGTTGGAGTGATGTGTATTTGAAACTGAAAAAAAAAGAGAAGAAAAAGTGGAGGGCAGCAGTGGGCTACACAAATTTGTTTTATTTGGAGACTGCCAATTCTGCGTTTGGTGTCTGTTGGCAGCCCCCATCTTTTTCACGCTTTACCCTAATAAACCCTTTCTAATCCCTTCTCCTCTCAATACCCATATACCTTTTATACTTCTATTTCGAACTGGGGTGAGTAACGAAACATTTTTATAAAGATACGTAAACCTCTCATTAGTAGGTGCGTTTGAAAATCGTGGACCAACGGCCATACGTAACGAATGGTGCGAACAAGCCAAAATAGACACTATGAGATGCTTTGGTTCAATGGTTTATGGGACTGCTCTGCTTTTGCTTCCCCTGTTTTTCCTTCTTTCTCAATCTCTAAAACCTAAAACCCTAATCATTATTTATCTCCCGCCAAAGTTTCCCCAAATTATTGCTACAAAAAAAGGGAAAAAAATCATACTCGGGTTTGATTTGACTGATCTCTGCCCTTTTCCCCTTATTCCTCAATTTTGCAGAAACCCCATTTCTTTTTTAAAGTTTAATATATCATTCAACTTCTGGGTGATGGAGAAATCTGAAAACGGGAAGAAACTGGTTCATTAAGTTTTAATCTAAACCACTTGCGTTGAGCAGTTGATTTAATGATGTAACTTATAAAATTCTAAACATCGGGAACAGAGGAAGGGAATTAATGAGAGTGAAGTTTAGGAACCAATTTCAAATTGTTCATGATCTTCTCTGCAAGTTGTTGAATTCCGAAGGTCTATCCAGTTTGCTCATCACAGCATTCTTGAAATTAATGGCTTCTTGTACCTGCGAACAAGACCTCTGCATTCGAACCCCACTAAGGCTGCTTCTCGATTCCATTAATTCATTCAACGAAAGCCTCTTCTTCGAGCCTGGCTCCGGCCTCTGTTTCGGAGCACTCTGGGACCTCAATTTCGCCATAAACGATTGAGTATTCGCCATGTAATTAGGGAAATTCAAGTACCCTCTGAAGAAATTATCAGCACACATGCTCTTCGCTGGCGTCGGAGGGCCATTGGATCTGCCGGAGCTGACGAATCGTGGAGTGCTCTGCGCTGTCGAGATCAAACGACACTCGTCGCCAGTGAGACCCCAGTCGGAATCATGCCGGCAATCAGGAATCTGCAAACGCGATGGAGTTCGATAGGGGAGTGGAGACGACAACGTTTGGTGAAATGGGTCGTCACCAAATTCCGACGCCGACGTGTTCGTCCGGCGTGACCAGGATTTTGGTCGGCCGGTGTCCATTTCAACGATTTTGGGGCTTTCTTCAAGCGCTGTAAATGGTGTGTTGTCAAAAGAAGATGAAAGCCTTCTGCTGTGTACTGAAGCTGTGTGCTCACTCCTTGTGTCGTCAAACCGCTCCTACAAAGAAATTCAATTTTTGGGGTTTTAACAGTAACTACAAATGACGAATTCCAAAAAGAAATTAAGTATTCACCGTTGATTTTCGAGCTTGGAGTTCAAATCTGCGAGTTCTCTGAGATCGAACGGTGGCTTGAGCTCTGATTAAAGCTTGCATACTATGAAGAGTTGCCGTTGCTTGTTTACGAATCAAATATCCTCTCACAAGCGCCTGTAATTTCACCAGTCCTTTAAGCGCTCTCAGTGCTTTCCTCGCCTAATTTCAAAGCTCCAAAAGCCACCAAATTCTTAAACAAATTCCGTAACCGTAATGCTCAAACGAAAAAGAAACAGAGAAATTAAACCACTCACCAGAAACCCTCTGAAGCAAGTTTGAATCTTGACAGAGGCCCATCTCTCTCGGCCGCCACCGAACATAGTACCTCGCCCATGGCTAGTGAGCCGAACGACAGCCACGGCAGCTTGAGCTGCAGCAACCGCAGCATCAGCAGCAGCAGCAGTGGCTGCAGCGACTGCTATAGCGTGCTTGCTCTGTTCCTTCTCTGTTTCGGAGTAGAAGGATTTGAGCCAAGCGGCCTCAGCGGCGGATAAATTGGGCGGTATTGTAGCCGGATTGTTGCAGAGTTGGGCGTCTCCGACGAAATTAGAAGTGGGGTTCTTATCCTTCATGAAGGCGGAGGTGGAATTTTCCATGGTGGGTTGTTTTTCTTTCTTAATCCCAAACAAGTTCTTCAGCCATCTGGTGGCTCTCCCCATTGTTGGCAGAAGAAACAGAGAAGAAGAAGAAGAAGAAGAAGAAGAAGAAGAAGAAGAAGAAGAAGAAGAAGAAGTGAAGTTGAAAACAGAGTATGCACAAAGAAAGGAGGTGAGGAGGAGAGCGTAGCAGTGTGAGGGTTAGAAAAAACGCTAAGATTCCTGCATCCTTATAAGATAGATATCGTTATCAATGGCAGATTCGAAAAGTTCCAAATCCTGGGAATAAAAATTAAAAATTAAAAAATAATAATAATAATAATAAATTATTTTTCTTATTTTAAAATTATAAATTTTAATTACCTGTTGGGAATATTCGTAATATCTTAATATTTTTCGAATTTTGGGTAACAATTTGTTGGATGTTTGAACAAAAATAATATATTAATTTTTAAAAGTAATATAAAATATTACATTATTGTCTCTCTACTTTATGGAGGGACGTGCCGTTGTAAAGAGAAAAATACAAAGACAACCCCTGAGGCAAACTGGCGTCTTGTGAATTTCTTATTTATTTATTTATTTATTTATTTATTTACGATATAAAATCCAAATGGGTGTTTTGAACCCTATGTTGGAAAATTGAAATAAAATTAATTTTTAATAAAAAAGAGTAAAATAATAAAATAATAATTATATAGAAGAGGATTGTCAGCAAAGTGTGGAAAGGCAGGTTAAAGATGATGGTAAAGGTTGATATAATAAGAATGTACTTTATCCAGAGCCTTGTCATTTCAATTACATCGTTTTCAATAATATTTTAAATAAATAAAGAAATTCTTTTTCTAAATAATTTTAAAACATTTAAAAAAAATCATTAATTTCTACAACATTCTTCTCATTCCTATGTTTCACGGGGAACTATGTTGTTTGATTTGGTGTAATCATATAATATAATAATATGTTTGGGATTTTAATTCCTATTTTATACAATATCATTTTTTTTTCTTTCTTTTTTATGCGTCAAAATCACATTTATTATTATTATTATTATTTTTGGAGGGGGAATGGGAATCTTTTATTTTTGTTTTGTTTTTGTATTCATTAATTTTAATTTTTTAATTTTAATTGGAGCCTTTATAAATACTAATATTAATTTTGATTATAATAGATATAATAAGGCTTGATTTCCAAATTATTAATCTCCAGGCTGTCCCTGGTGAGAGGAGTTCATAGCTTCTAATTTCAGCGATGCCTAAGTTTCCTTCTTTTCATTTCATTCCTTTTGGCTTCTTTACTTTTCCTCCCATTCTAGTAAACATAAACCCTAAACAACCTAGAGAAGATGTTACGTTCGAGTAAAGAGAAAGGTAAAGCCCCGTTTTTAACTAATGAGTAGGTTTCCTCGGGAGGGAGGATCTTCATTTACATATTTCTTCTTGCTCACTCTTTATAGGTTCAAAATCAATGAATTGAGACCATGTCTAAATAAGAACGATCTTAATGATATAATGTCATTTCTCTTTAAAAAAAAATTAAAAAGTCACTACTAATACCAACAGGGTCTCCTTACTTTTAAGTGTTTTAATCATAAACACTTCATAATTAAACGTGTTTTGTTTGAATCAATTTTATGTTGGGTGATCTCTTGAAATTTTTTCTAGGGTAAATGTATGTGAGGATAAAACATACTGGAATGATTAAAATTCGTGTTGGTTTATGAAGATAGTTTTCACTCTGGAAGTGAGGAGTAAGCAACGTGACTCATGCCAAGACTATTAAGCCTCGAATTCGGATTCTGAATATTGATGTAAATTTTGGGCATGAGTCGTTATTTATATATATATATATATATATACACATATGTTTAAAAATTTTAAAGGGTATGAGTAAACTTCCATATTGCAATATTTCCAATATATTCTCACTTTCTAAATATTTTCATCCATTCTTTCACTATTGGGTCGATTATATTGGGCTTTGGGCCTTCAAATTAGTAACTGAAGTTGGGCTTATGGACTTAAACGTGCACGTATTGGGCCAACCAGTCCATTTTTATTGACAAAGGCCCAAAAACAGATTTCAATAAATATATTTCCAAAATCAATTGTTAAAAAAGACGATAACTCGAAAAAGAGGAAATAAATAAATAAATATATATCGCAGGTTTGTTTATTTACATATTTTCCTTTTTAAAAATATATATTTATACCTTTTCGGATATGTAACAGGCATGTACTAAATAAATTAGTTTATATTCATATGTTAAATTATTTTATACCTTTTGAAACTCATAAAAGGGTAGGCTGCTTTATTATATGTTTTTTTTTTTTTTTTTATTTCACCCCTTTCTAAAGCCGACTTTAATCCAAGTCAAATTATATATATATAGTTTTTTAGATTTATTAAAATATTAATTAAACGTTACGAACCCAAAAAATTAATTAAAAAAAAAACTAATATATTAAAAAACAAAAAGTAGTGCACCTTATGACTTATCATAATAACAAGGGACACAATCTAAATATCTTATTAAAAAAAACATAATAAAAGGAGAATTGATAATTCCTAAAAATTCAAAAAAAAAAAAATAAAAATTCAAGCTGTTAATTCGCCACATAAACACACTTGAATACGATAATGGTGGGGTATTTATTGAGATATAAAGATTTTATCCTTCTTTTTTTTTTATGTTGTTCAAATTATTAATTAATAGCGTGACACACCAAGCTTATTATTATTATTATTATTATTATTATTTTCCTATATGAGTTGACATTAATAAGACAGTATTGTATTGTTATTGTTATTGTTGGTCAATAGATCTTAATTGGGTATTTAGAACAGGAACCCTAAATATTATTATTTTTATTCATCAAACTAATAATAATAATAATAATAATAATAATAATAATAACAATTGCATTTCCATCGTGCTTAGATGATAATCTGTCGTAATGGGCATGCCTGTTTTATTTATTTATTTATTGAATTTGCTTAATTTTCTTCCAATTTGTATCTGAAAAATGGAAGAAAATGAATGTGACTTATATTATTAATCAAAAGAACCTTCCTTCCAATTCAAATAATATTATTGGTTTCAATTATAATTTAATTTATCTCAAACCCCAAAAGCTTCTAGAAGTCAAATACGGAAAGGAAATAGTTTAACAAAATAAATAAATCAAAATTACGTTTCTAATGTGTTACGTGTTGGGTGTTATATAAATTAAATTACTTTGATTTGACATTTATTTTTTCAATCAATTTAATAAATGCTATTAGGTTTGACAATGGAAAAAGTCAAATTATGATTTTTTTTAAATAAAAAAAAAAAAGAGTATATTTGGATATAAATTCTTAGATCTTCTCTCTCTGGATTTGTCATTTTATTGTTAATTTTCAAAATAAACTCTACATGCAAAGTACCAAGTATGGTTGACATTTTTTCTTCATTAGATTAAATAGACGGATGAAAGTTGACATGTGCATCAAAGTCAACACACACCTACACCAATGCCATTGGATGATCTATGAAACAAATCAATAAATTAAAAGTCAAATAGGAAGAAGTACATTTAATTAATTATATGTTTTTTCAATTATATAAATATATAATTCGTATATTTTTAAAGTTAAATTTAATTTGAATCGATAAGATTTAAATACAATCTTATCTATATGATACCCGATCACGCCAACTCACATCTAATCTTATCTTATAATTTTATTTTTTATTTTTTACTTTTGAAGGTAAAAGAATTTATGATTTAATATTTAATCATTCATGATTTTCCAAAATCAATTATCTCTCACTAGAAACTTTATTTTTTTTCCTTTAACATAAAGTTTTGAATAATTTCATTTGTCGTTTTGTTACCTTCTATTTTTTCGAACGAATATATTTAAAATTATTTTCAATGAAGAGAAAATGGAATATTATGAATATATATATATATAATAATGAAGAAAGCTGTGCCTTAGATTTGTTGGATTTGATAGGTTGACTTTCGAATATACAGCCATTTGTCTTTGTGTTTGTGTACGGACGGCTCTTCATTTCCCATCATCTTTCATAATTATCTTTATAAACAAACACTTCATTAATCTTTCTTTAATTATTAAATATAAATTATTACATTACATAACAACTAGCTTAAAACGACATGAAAGCCAAAATTTAGACTATATAACAATTAATTTAATAATTTTTACATAGAGTTATTAAATTATTTAGTTTTTGTATAAAAATTGTGATACTAGTTTCTTCAAGCACGTAAATACTAAATAAGTTCAAAGTAGTGGACTTGAACGACATCATTGCACCTTAGTTAAGAACACTGAACAATCTAAGAAGAATGTCGTGCATGTCCATTCACAAAAACAATAGCCAGACGATACTCATTCCATAGATCGTAATTTGGTTTGATTCGTGTAGCTTTTGATAGGATGATTATGCATTATGTTTGGTTTTGACACACGCAATCGAGAATGGTGTGTTGTACGTATATGAAGTTGTTAGTAAAGAACTATGGACGCAGAAAATACAAAGCTTTGGCAGAGGCACCATCAAGTTGCGTGGGCAGAGACATGGCATTTTATGCACGAGGGTAATCTTTGTCCACACACTTAGAACTTTTCAGCGCTGGGAAAGCTATGAATTGTTGTAGTATGAGGTTAAATTTGTGAGTAACACTCACCCACACTCCAGATTGGACGTAAATATGGAGAACTAAAATGCATTGAAGTGCTAAATGAAGAAACATGAAGTGATATGGGATGGGACCCATGTGTGGGGAGGGGATAAGAAGAAGACAAGCACAGTGAACACCTTGACCACCCACTCAAGATCCAGTGGTGTTGCAATGGCAGCAAGAAGACAAAATAAAATGTCCATTTCAACTAGCTCAGTACCAGAATCTAATATACCAATTTTACTAACGGTATCCATCCATTAAATGTCCTGTTTAAGAAATGACCATTAAATATCAAATTTGAGATGGGAAGCAACCCAGCATTTACAGAAAAAAGGAAAAAAGAAAAAGAAAAAAAAAAGGAAAGGTGATTTGATGTGGTTGCAGCTTACAGGCTTTTAGGCTTCAGTTTTCAGTCTTCAGGCTTGTCGTTTTTTCCTTTATATAAAACGAAAATGACCACTCATTTTCCCCAACATTTCTGTCTCAAACATGCCAGACCGTTGGATTATCTGCTCCTCATTTACCCATTTCCTAAAATTACATTTAATAATAATAATAATAATTATGTAAATTACCATTAATTAATTAATTAATTATTATTTTTTTGTTTACATACAATTACGGGATATACCACACGCGAGGGAAATAATAACATGATTGATATCATAAACAAACTTGGGTGGGTAGGGGAGACAGGAATAGAATTAAATATTCCTTTTTTTTTTTTTTTTTTTTTTTTTTTTTTTTTATAAATAAAAATAAAACTTTTTTTTCAAAAAATTGAATTTAGGGTTTGGTGTTTTCATGACACTACTACAGAAGTCAGAGGAGTATTTTCCTCGACGTCTTCGTGTAAAACGACGTCGGATGTTGTTAACTCCTTCGACCTCTCCGCTTGTAAGTCCCAATCGGTGCTTCCGATTACGTATAGCATCAGCCCAGCGCAACTCACTTGGGCTGACAATAGGCCCAACCATAGACCCGAGAACCCGACTCCGAAGACAATTCCCAGCCCGACTGCTACTGGCATCCCCACTATGTAAAAAGCGCTCAGGTTTATACGTGCTGCCGTCGATGGTCGTGCGCTGCCTCTCAGAACACCGCAGCCCACTGTCTGGGGGCAGTTTCCGATCTCGCATAGCCCCAAAATGGGTAACGCCATTGATGTCAACCGTATGATTTCGAGGTCGTTAGTGAAAAGCCGGGCCCATACGTTTCGTATCGACACGGCGAACGTAGTCGCCGACAAGCCCATGATTACGGCTATAAACACTGCGACTACAGCGGACAATTTGGCTCGACCGGGTTGGTTGGCTCCGAGTTGGTTACCGACCCGAGTGGAAACGGCGAACCCGAGAGAGGATGGGAAGATATAAATCAAGGATGTGGTTTGAATCAAGATCCCCATGGATGCGACGGTGGCTTTGGGGTTCGTCAAGAGACCGCAGAGAATGATCATGATCTCATACCACCACCACTCCAAACAAACGGAGACGCAGCTGGGAGCGGCGAGTTTCAGAAGTGGGGTCCAGCCAGTCAGACACTCGCGGGTGGGTGGGGTCCACGTGGGGGCAAAGATTCGAGAAATCAAGATGTAGAGGATTAGGAAAATGAGGACGACGAAATTAGTGGCGGCGGAGGCGGCAGCGACGCCGGCGATGCCGAGGCGGAAGTGGGAAACGAGGAGGATATTAATGGGGAAATGGAAGAAGGAGCCGACAAGGGAGGCTAGAGTTACAGGGAGGGTTATACCCTGAGCTCGAAGGTAAATGCGGATTGGGTGAATGAAGGAATTAGAGAGCAAATCGGGAAGGGAAAAAAGTAAATAAGTATGGGCTAATTTGGTGATGGTGGGATCTTGGTGGAGGAATAAGAGGACGTTGGACATACTGAGCCAGAGAAACGAAATGGGTATTGAGGAAACGAGGAGGAAAATGACAGTGCGATGGAGGGTTAAGGAGAGGAGCTTAGGGCGGTGAGCGCCGAAGGCTTGGGAGCAGAGTGGCTCCATGCCGAGAGCGAGGCCCGACAAAACAGAGTAGCCAGTGATGTTGGCGAAGGCGATGGCTAAAGAGCCAGCAGCGAGTTCCATGTCACCCAAATGGCCGAGAAAAAGCATGGAGAGAATGGAGCGAGAGTAGAGAATGAGAGCGGTGAGAGCAATAGGGAAAGCGAGACAGAACAGGGATTTAGCTTCAGAGATGATATCAATGGCAGATGAAGGAAGTAGCGAGGGGGGCTTAGAGTGAAGGTCAGGATTTTGGTGTTTGACAAAGGATAAAAGATGAAGGGCTAGGTTGAGGTGGGATTGAAACATGATGAAGAAGAAGAAGAAGAAGAAGAAGAAGAAGAAGAAGAAGAAGAAGAAGAAGAAGAAGAAGAAGAAGAAGAAGAAGAAGAAGAGGAGGGCGTGTGGGCGTTAATTTGTTTGGTTAGAAGAAGCGGAAGTGGGAAGGGAAGTGCAGGAATGCAGGTGAGTGTTGTGTTTTGACGTACAGGTGGGAGTACAGACAGAGCCGAAAAAGCTCAATTTGTCAAAAGGAGTGTCGGAGAGGGAGGGAGATGTGTGTGAGAGTGGGCGTACCACAAAGGGGGCTGACCCTAATGTATTTATAGCCCAAAATGTGCAACCCCTTTTAACGTCCTCCAAACCATCAGGTAAATTTGGATCCAAATTCTGTTTCGCCTGATAGTAGTAGTCAATATTGCAGTGTTTATATATATATATATAATATATATTATTATCCTAAAAAGCATGGGATCATATATATATATATATATATATATATATATATATATATATATAGAAGTATTGTTAAAAGTCAAAGGGTTGGAATAAATAGAATTGTTCACTCCATGTTCTGTCCCTCGTATTGGAAGTCGGCTGAGTAAAGACATTAATATGAGGTTGCCCAAAATGCATGCCAATCTACTCACCAATTCATTGACTTTCATAACAAAACTCACTAATCTCTCTCTTCTCTTCTAATTCCGACGTGTCGAAATGTTTCGGGATGTATAATTGGAGTGTCGTTTGGGAAGACTACAAATGCAGAAACGGGATAGGAGGAGGATAAACGGGAGAAGGATACCCACTCGTTTCCCCCAAAACGTTATCGTTTCCTTTCATTACCCACTGGCTGTTGTTGCACTTGGGTGTGAAATGTTTCTAAAACGGAGGCGCCTTCTTCCCCCCGTTTCTGCAACCACAGCCCTTCAATTTTTTCTTTTTTTTTTTTCTTTTTTTTTTCTTCTCTTACTTACACAGCTGTATTTTGGTTTGAATATTTGTTTAAATTTAGATAGTTTATATTGGAATTTGGAGATATTTTTTATTTTCCAATAATTGAAAATAAATGGAGAAAAATATGAAAGGTGTTGTGATGCTTGAAATCAAAGATTAACGTGGCTTGCCTTTGCCCATCAACTTCAACTACAAGCCTACAAATGTCCCTTTTTGGATCTACTTTTCCATTTTTATTATTATTTTTAAATATTTCCATTTTTTCCCTCCATATTTAACGGTTACAAATGGATTTAATCTCTTATTCCATAAAATAAATAAATATTATTAAATTAATGGAATGACATGGAAAAAAAATGAATATTATAAAATTAGAAATGGATGCACGTGCACTAGGTTAACTAAAACCACAAGCGCAATATTTAGAATGAGGAAAGAACTCCTATATTTATGGTAAATTCAATTATACTAACACGTGTTATCCTTTCCTTTCCATATAAAGAGAGTTTTGGTTTGGATGTTAGAAAATGTATGTAGTACAGGTTAATCTCTCTCGGCTAGTTCAGGTAAAAGGGAATGGTGATCAAGGATACCCAAATGTCGATATCTCTTCTCTATGGTGGGAGGTTTGTGGGAGAGGAAATTCCTTACCTATGTCTCTGGATCAATAGGATGAATATTCTAAGTAGTTGTGGACGAAGGAGACAAGGGTGAAGCACCAAAGTACATTGCGCGCTAAATGAAGAGATACGTGGGTTGTGGAAGCATATTTTTGGACGTAGTTGTTCGTATGGTGAATTAATGTTAAAACGTTTTGTGTAATGCAAATAAGGTGAGGTGTACGATAGGCACACATGCATGCTACATAATTCCCACCACGATTACCCTTTTTGTGTTGCATCTAATTCAACAAAAATAATTATATCATTATTTTGTCAGTATTCAAATTCCAATTTAAACCCTATCAATACGTTTTTCTATATGGTCAAACATTATAAAATTACCCCCTAACAAAGCTTAATATAAAAATACCCATTTATTCATCACCGAAATTGGTATTATATATAAAACATTATCTTAGGTTGACAAATTAAGCAACCAAAAAAATACACATTTAGCAGCTCAGTAAATAAACAACCACCACATCCTTGCTTATATTAAAAATAACCCTATAGTTTTATTTATTTATTTATTTATTTTGTTGTTTTCCATTTAGGATACGCATAATCATAATTTATTGTAATGATAACTTATTTTATTACTTTATTCAGTTTAGATTTTTCGAGCTTAATGTCTTTTTGTACTTTCCTTTCAACCTTATGGGGAGGGTCTAGCCCTATTTTGACCATTGCATCGCACTATCTGGTGGCTTAGATCCTATATCGGTTGGAGAAGCGAACAAAATATTCCTTATAACAACGGTGTAGGGAGAGGTTTCCTGTAATGACCCAGATCCACCGCTAGTAGATATTGTCCTCTTTGGGCTTTCCCTTTCGGGCTTCCCCTCAAGACTTTAAAATGGGAAAGGTTTCCACACCCTTATAAATGATGTTTTTTTCTCCTCCCCAACCGATGTGGGACATCACAATCCACCCCAATTCAGAGTTCAGCGTCCTTACTGGCACATCGCCTCGTATCTACCCCTTTCGGGGAACAGCAAGAAGGCTGACACATCGTTCAGTGACTGGCTCTAATACCATTTGTAACGACCGAGATCCACCGTTAGCAAATATTGTCCTGTTTGGGGTCGTTACATTTCCATACCTTTATAACAAATGATTTGTTTCTCTCCCCATTTGATGCGAGATGTAATAAGAAAATCAGTACAATACAGAAGATGTTAAAGAAGGGAAAGAAACAAAAACAGTGTGGGGGTTAGAAGGAGGATTAAAAGATTAGAGAAAAGTAGAGATAACATGGGGAATGCAGCTAAGGTAGCATGCTTATTACGGTACATAGAAACAACAAAAGATTAAAAGGATGAAATGTGGTATTTTCTTTATTACATTGCATTTCATGCTTTTTTTTACAAAGTCAAGATTGCAACCTCTCATTTTTAATATATACATATACATATGGATAAGCATTAAACTTTAGTGCTTCTGGTAATTCAATGCATGAAATATGCTTCTTTTTTATTTATTTATTTAAATATTTCCAACGTGACTAGCAAAACTTTCCATCTTTTTCTCTAACATTTTGAATTGCTGGAGTATTTGGGCTGGGCCCATTTACATTTGACTTATGGACCAAGGGAGTTTATTTTTGGGCTGATTATTGGGCTTATAGGCCCATGTTTGGTGGGTAATGCAGCATTAGCCAGATTGGATGGAGTTTAAGAAATTTGTAACTCAAAATAATTAAAATGGTTGAAAAATGTGTTATTATTCTTTAATTTTTCCTTAAACACTCCTGGAATCAATTGGAAGGCCACCAGCTTCAATACCTTGTATTTTCCGAAATGTCCAAAGAATTTCTCTGCAAAAAGCTTGGAATAATTAAATTACAAAATTAATTTTATGATTAAAAAAAATCTGAAATTATAGGGATCTAATTTGCAATTTAATATGGTAATTAATTATATAATCAAATTTGAAATGGGTTGGCATATAGTCAAAAGTCAAAAAATGTATAATTTATTGTTGGTAAAATAATTAAAATAGGTACAAGTTGAATAATTATATTAACAAACCGCCTCCTTTTTATTTTTCTAAAAGTAATGTAATTTTTTAATATAATCTTTAATAATCTTTAATATATAAAAAAATTGATAATAAAATAAAAAAATTTAGATAAAATAGAAATGGGATTTAGGTAATTTTAGGTAATTTAGTATGTAATGGTTGTTAGTAGGAAATGCTAAGGTGGAATTAGACAGGTGGCAAAGAAGGAAAGTGATCCACGTGGATTTGGTTCCTGAGGGGCAAATGGTATTGGTAAACGACAGGTCAGAAGTGTAATTCTGAGTCAAAACTTGTCCAATTTCCGAAGCCGAACCACAAACACATGATTCTGCAAATCCAAATTCGAAAACAATCTCAATTTCAATTTCTTTTCATTCTCATTCAACTAATTCCCCTGCAAATTGCGAGACTAAATAGCCAAGCAAAATAACTGGGCAATCCAGTTCCCAAGTTCCCTTCCATCCCCGGGAACTTCATTTCCTTCTTTTCCTTCGATTTTTATCGGTTTATTTAATTTTAAAAGCCTTCTTCCAAACCTCGAATGAATCTCTGATCACTTGAGCATTTTTCCGATCGGAAACCTCGGGGTTTCTAGTTTTGAGGGTGGAAATCTTCTGGGTCTCAATCTATTTGACGGCTGTCTGTTTCGAGATGAAGAAGGTGGTTGTGGGAGCGGGTGTGGTCTGCGCTGTTGCTGTTTGTACGGCGGCGGCTTTGGTGGTGCGGCAGCGGGTGAAGAACTGCGGGAAGTGGAGTCGAGCTATGGGTATCTTGAAGGAGTTTGAGGAGAAGTGTGAAACTCCGATTGAAAAGCTGAAGCAAGTCGCGGATGCTATGGCTGTGGAGATGCATGCTGGCCTCGCATCTGAGGGCGGAAGTAAGCTCAAGATGCTTATTAGCTATGTGGATAATCTTCCCACTGGGTAATTTTATCTCCTTCGTCTTTTCCACTTTTTCATGCCCTTTTGTTCTGAATCACTTTATACACGACTCTGGAAGTTGTTTTTTTTTTCTCTTGGGTTCCTGATGTAAATTGGTAGGAATTTCAATAAGAAGGTTTGGGATTAAGGTGGAAGCTTTAGTTTTATCTGAACTGGTTGGCTTGAACAAGTTCGAAATTCATGAAATTGAATGGTAAACGTTAACAAGAACACCAACATAACCCCATTCAAGCAATCTGGCAATTCAGATATGTGTTTTATATTTAGAGATCGTTCAGCATAGCTATAGTCTTTTACCCCCTCTCGTTTGTTCTAGATTTTATTCTGAAAAATCTTGTACAAGTTAGAATGCTCAAGTATTGATTGTAAACTTATTACTTACTGGTGATTGATGTAATCTCCACCATTAGATCTTTTTCCATTGCAACAAAAACTGAAGCAAAGATGTTGTCTCTCATTTTTGTTAGGGACGAGAAGGGGGTGTTCTACGCATTAGATCTTGGGGGCACAAACTTCCGTGTGTTGCGTGTGCAGTTGGGAGGAAAGGAAGAACGGGTTGCCAGGAAAGAATTTGTTGAAGTTTCGATCCCTCCGCATTTAATGACCGGATCTTCAGAGGTTAGTATTCCTCTTACCAAGTTTATTATGTTTAAGTTCTCAGAACTGATTAAAGAATGTTTTTCAGGCCTTATTTGGTTTCATAGCTGAAGCACTTGCAAAGTTTGTTGAAGAAGAAGGTGATGGCTTCCACCCAGTATCTGGTAGACAAAGAGAGCTGGGTTTTACATTTTCTTTCCCGGTTAAACAAACATCGATTGCCTCGGGGACACTTATAAAGTGGACAAAGGGGTTCAACATCGAGGACGCAGTTAGTACTTGTTACCTTGATATCTATTATCATTGTGTTGCTTAGTACAACCATCAATTACTATTTGTTTTTAAAATATATGATACCCCTAAGAATGGAATCAAATTATATGCGAAGAACATTAAACCTGAAAGCTATTCTTTATAACTTTTAGGGTGTCGAAACTTGTGCTATCTTAGTGCATTTTCCTCTTTATGTAGTCGTAATCTTGAACTGGAAAGCCATCTATGCTTTGATTTCATTGCAACAGGAAATGGACAAATAAGGTGGTTGACTGTTTTGTTCTTATCATTATGAGTTTAAAGTGCCTACGACAATCGTTAGATTGATGGAAAAAAACGGACAAAGAAATTACCTGATCAATGAAAGAACTGAAATTCCTTCCAAGCTTTGGTAACTTTAAGATTTCTTTACTGAAAATTAAAACGACTGAAGAACTGGGAAGTGATTTGGATATTGATCCTGTTGAAGCACTATTCCCGATTCGTTAATTTATGAATAATGCTTTCGTTTGCTAATGTAATGTACTAAACACTTTCTAGATTGCGTGGTTGACTGTAAACGTTCTCTCTTGTGCAATCTATCTTACTTATGACTTCCAAGTGTAGAACATTTCTCATCTCGTCTGGATGATGTTGATGTAGGTTGGGGAAGATGTGGTAGCAGAAATAACAAAGGCCATGGAAAAAATTGGATTGGATATGCGAGTGGCAGCTTTGGTATTGCCCTTTGTTCTTTATCTCCTAGATCTTTATGAGGCGGATTTTCTCCCCGCATTATGTTGTACATTCTAACTACTCCATCTGATTCAGGTAAATGATACAATTGGCACATTAGCTGGAGGCAGATATAACAATGATAATGTTATTGCTGCCGTGATTCTGGGAACTGGAACAAATGCAGCGTATGTCGAGCGAGCACATGCAATTCCTAAATGGCAAGGACTTCTACCTCAATCAGGAGAGATGGTTAGTAAGAGTAACTTTTGAACTGTGTCAACCCGGTGATTAACGGAGATGTGGATAGAACTGTGTCAACCCGCGGTCCAACCTAGTGATATCCCACATCAGTTGGGGAGGAGAACGAAACACCGTTTATAAGGGTGTGGAAACCTCTCCCTAATAGATGCGTTTTAAAAACCTTGAGGGGAAGCATGAAAGGGAAAGCCCAAAGAGGACAATGGACCGTTATAGTGGCTCTATTCATTATATTCCATGACTAACATTCTTTCAAAACAATAGGTTATTAACATGGAATGGGGTAACTTCCGGTCTTCTCATCTTCCGCTCACCGAATATGATCATGCTCTAGATTTGGAAAGTTTAAACCCAGGGGAACAGGTAATGCTCCTCTTTTCTTCAAGCTATTCTTCTTGTAGTCCTTTTGATTACAAAATCACTTTCTTATACAGTCCATAATATGTATCTTGTGGCCATCTTTCAGATTTTTGAGAAGATAATATCTGGTATGTATCTAGGAGAGATAGTTCGTAGAGTTCTATGCAGGATGGCTGAAGAAGCTGCCTTTTTTGGTGATGTTGTTCCCCCTAAACTCAAAATACCTTTCATTCTCAGGTATTGCTCTTGCTCACTTGTAGCAGGCCGTCAAACCGACGCCTCGTCTCGTCTCCAAAAGTGTAAAGGAAAAAGAAAAACAAATTGCTGAACTAATTGTTGGTGTAAATACAGGCCATTCACAATGTTGCCTTTTTCATTATTTCATTCGTAGAATGGAGTAGTTCACATGTGTGCATTCATTTATTTATTTTTGAACAGAAACAAACCTCAATTACTAAGTTGGTTTTGACTAAACGGATCGAAACGACCCGTAATTATTGTGTTAATTTTTTGTTGATATTTATGCAGGACTCCTGACATGTCTGCTATGCATCACGACACATCTCCAGACCTGAAAGTTATCGGAAGCAAGCTGAACGACATTTTGGAGGTTCAGATTCAATTCCCATTCTTCTCAGTTCTTTCCATAAACAGCTCATTTTCAGGAACCAGTTGATCAATTTGCTTGGTCATTTGAGTCTGTCGATCCATGACACGTGAAAGAACGCTTTTTGCTGACATTCTAATTTTCTCTTTTGTGTCAGGTATCTAACAGCCCCCTCCCGATGAGAAAGATCATTTTTGAGCTATGCAACATTGTTGCCACTCGTGGGGCACGTTTATCGGCTGCTGGGATTTACGGGATTATCAGGAAATTGGGAAGAGACACCCCGAAAGATGGGGATAACCAGAAATCTGTCATAGCTGTGGATGGAGGGTTATTTGAGCATTACACGAAATTTAGAAACACCTTAGAGAGTACACTGAAGGAATTACTGGGAGATGAAATTGCCGAGAACTTTGTGATCGAGCTCTCGAACGATGGCTCTGGCATCGGAGCAGCCCTCCTCGCAGCATCACACTCCCAGTATCTTGGGGTAGAGGAGTCCTGAAAAAAGGAGTCCAATGCCAGCCAAGGTAGCTCAAAAGAAATGGAAACATGTATTACTTTTCTGACTACTTGATATTGTTTAGGCTCCTCGTTTCAATGACTCTTAAGTCGTTCATTTTATGGTCCAGAGCATATTGCTTTCCAGCAATGGATCAATTATGTGTTAGAGTTGCCTGCAAAAGACTCACAACAAATTGAAGTGGCTCCCTATCCTTGTGGTGTTGAAGCCGATGTTGATGTCGTTGGGGCACGAGTCCTTTCCTTTGACATGGTTAATAAATGAGGACCCCATCGTCTCCGATGAAATCGTCCTTCTGGAGTTCCTTTGTCGAATAAATTAGGATCATATGTTGTTGTTTCTTCAAGCTCTTGAAATTCTCGTTTCGAATTAGATCAATCCATCAACAGATGATAGCAACTGTCATCAAGGCATACAAATAAAAAAGATTTCGTTTTTATTGTTCTTTCTGGTTGCCACTTTATCGTATCATCACTGTTCCATACTCATTTACTTGGTGGTATGGTTCTTTCACGATGAAACCCAAAGCTTCCAAACGAGAAACTGAAAATGCTCGCTGAATGAGCTCTATTTTATTATCAGTGTGGTTCTCATCTAGTTTTGAGCTAAAATAGACATGACATCGATTCGTTATTCAAAATTTACAGACTAACCAAGGCAACCTGCCATCTCCATAGCCATTTCTGCTCTGAGGAGTGGCTGGAGTGCAGGGTTCTCCCCAGTCTCGACGTGATGTTGAATCTTGATCGTAAAAAGTGAGAGACTATTGGAGTGTAACAGCTCTAGTCTTCTACCGTGTTTGATTTGGTCAGTTACTTATTATCATCAGCCTCACGGTTTTAAAATACGTCTACTATGGAGAGAGTCTAGTGCTACTCCGACCAGTGTCTCGCACCGTTTGGTGGCTGGCTCTAATACCATCTGTAATAGCTTAAGCTCACTGCTAACAGATATTGTCCGCTTTGGCACGTTACAAATGGTATCAGAGCCAATCACAAGACAGTGTCCATCGAGGATGTTGGCCCCAAGGGGGTGGATCGTGAGATCCCACATTGGTTGGAGAGGAAAACCAAACATGCTTATGAGGGTGTGGAAACCTCTCTCTAGTAGACGCGTTTTAAAGTCGTGAGGCTGACGACAATAAGTAACGAATCAAAGCGAATAATATCCGTGGTGTGAGCTTGAGCTGTTACATGGAGAGAACCTTGACCGTTCATTTTTCAAGTAACCGTAATCATTTCTCGGTATACTTTTCACGATCCGAGTTTCTTCTCTCCATGATTTCGGGGTGTCGAGGTTTGACTACGGATCAAGACTTCCAAAGCCTGGTGCATGGTTGGCCGGTTAGTTGGCAAACTAGAAGTGCAGATCACTCCGAGTTTAAAAACACTGCACATCTCATCAAGATAATGCGGCTCCTTCACATCTTCATCCAATACATCGGCTATTCGCTTGCCTTGTTGAATGCACTCCCAAGCCCACTCCGCCAGAGACGAGTCTTCATCGCCATTGAGGGCATCCTTTCCAGTCGCCAACTCTAAAAGAATTACCCCAAAGCTAAACACGTCGATCTTCTCATTAATTCTCGGTGTTTGAGCATACTCTGCACAAGGAAAGGAACAAGCTTTCAGCTTAGCTAATCAGTATCTTAGATGGGTTGAAACAGGGCAAGTCTCTTACCTGGAGCTATGTATCCAAAAGAGCCCGCCACGGCGGAAACTAAAGCCGCTTCTCCCTGTTTTACCAGCAACTTGGCTAACCCAAAATCTGCTATTTTGGCATTGAGTTCTGAATCGAGTAAGATATTGCTGGATTTCAGGTCTCTATGAATTACCGGAGGTGAGCATTCATGGTGCATATAACAGAGGCCTTGTGCTGCCCCCACCGCTATCTGAAATCTCGTCGGCCAATCGAGGGGGACACCGCAATCAGGCTCCGAACCTGTGATTCTCGGCGGCGAGTTCCTCTTGTGCAGCCATTTGTCCAAGCTTTGCTTCTCCATGTACTCATAAACGAGAAGCCGAGAAGTTTCACTGGAAACGCAACAGAGGAGTTTGATTATGTTGTTATGGCGAATCGAACTCAAAACCTTCACTTCCGCCATGAATTCCTTCTCCAGCTTGTGGTCTGACTTTCTGTTGTTCCATATCTTCTTCACGGCCACTGTATCGCCCAAATTATTCACCGGAATCCGGTAAACTTTCCCTGATCCACCACTTCCGATCACGTTATTTTCTGATAACCCAGATAAAAGATTTGCCTCCGAGAAATTCAGCCTTTGAAATGATGTCAATTTCCATTCAATATCTTCTCTGTTTCCAGTTTTCCAGTAGATTTTGGTTGTGAACATAGCAGCAAGTATAAAGAGTATGAACAGTATAACGCCCAAGCTCACAATCAGAGCAAGATGCTGCGATGAAATCGTTCTTGAATTCTGAGATTTCAAATTGCAGCTATTCAAATTTAGAACTGCGTTGTTTGAACAAAGATTTGGATTGTTCAAAAAGCTTCTGGGATAGATTGGGTTTTCAAGTGCCAAGGGGATTGTCCCAGACAACAAATTTGAGGAGAGGTTGAGGAAATTCAGTTTCAAATTTCCTAGTTGAGTCGGAATCATCCCGGAAAGCTGATTCTCTGAGAGATCAAGATCAGTAAGGCTTGGTAAACCACCAAGTTCATCTGGAATTACACCTGAGAGACGATTTCGACTGAGGTTAAGATTGTTCAATGATCTCCATGAAATGATATTCTGTGGAAGCTCTCCGGTGAGTTGATTTCCATCGAGCCAGAGCTTGTTCAACTTTGAAAGAACAGTGAGTTCTTCAGGAATTTGTCCTGTAAATAAATTATTGCTTGCTAGAAACTCAGTCAAATTCCATGAAGAAGAAAACCCAGATGGGATTTTCCCTGAAAATTTGTTGTTACTGATTTCCAAACTCCCAAGATTCGTTGAGAATCTCTCAGGGAGTTCACCGGTGAAAGAATTGTCGCTCATCATTACAAATGTCAAATTAAGAGACATCCATAGACCCACCGGGATTTTCCCAGAAAAGTTGTTCTTATGAACATCAATCATCACCAAGCTGTTGCAATTCCCAAGCGACTCTGGCAATTCCCCACTAAGATTATTCTCGTATGCAGTAACTCCTAAGAGCTTACCGCCGGAGCACAAGTGCTCCGGCAACCTTCCAGTAAGCTTATTGTTGCCCACCTGAAAACTTCTGAGAACCAAATTCCGGCCGAAATCCGGCGGCAGCGTGCCGGTTAAACTGTTATCGAACAATCTGACATCATCTAATTTTGGAAGACGTCCGATGCTTTCAGGGATTTCTCCATGTAATCGATTTGAAAACAGAAGCAAAGCCTTCAATTGGTGAAGATCGCCGATAGCTGCCGGAATTTCCCCGGTCAAATCATTTACTGATAGGTCGTATTCTACGATATTTTTTGAATCAATCCGAGTCGGAATTTCTCCGGACAGATTGTTCTTGAACAGATAAACGAAACTGAGATTCTTCAGCATAAACAAACTGCTGGGAATTTTCCCTGTCAAATTGTTTTCCGACAAATTCAACGTCTCGAGGTCGGTCAAATTCCCGATCCAATCAGGAATTTCACCCACTAGGTTCGTTTCTGTCATCCATATAAACTTCAATTTCTTCAATTGGGCGAAACTGGGGGGCAATTCCGCCGGTAGCAGAAGTGAATTATAAGCCAACAGTAATTCTTCCAGATTCAACAAGTTACCGATTTCAGATGGGAAACCCCCATTGAATTTGTTCACATAAAGGTTAAGGGATCGAAGCTCTGCCAACCGAGAAATGGATGCCGGAATTTCGCCGGAGAAGCTGTTGCCGCCGAGATTAAGATATTGGAGGCGAGACAAGCGGTGGACATCATCGGGAATTGGACCGTCGAAGTAATTCCGCGCAAGGTTGAGGTAATTAAGCTTCGAACAACTGTACAGAGTGGTAGGAAAGCCATCGGCGATGTAATTGAGGTTAAGATCAAGTTGGGTGAGATTGTTGAGATCGCACAGGAATGGAGGGAAGGTTCCGTTCAAATTGTAGCCACTGAAAAGCAGAGCAGTGACGGAGTTGTTAGTGCACTGAATCTCCGGCCATGTACAATGAGAAGCATTTGAAGAGCGCCAATGGGCGATTGGGGCTTGGTTTTTCCAGAACTGGTTCAATCGGAGCAGAACAGAGTGTTCTTGTTGGTAGAGTTGGGAATTGACATGGTGGGAACAGAGGAGGAGGAGGAGGAGGAAAGAAATGGTTTCGAGAAAAAAGATAAGGGAAGAAAGAAACGCCGTCGTCGTCATGTGGAGAAGATGATGAAGTGTTGGTGTTGTTGTTTGATAGCTCTTCGGCTATGGCGGCTGCGAAAGACTTCGATTATTATTGGAGTTTGGGAGTTGCAGCTGAAGGTGTGAATGCAAAAGGAAGCGTCATAGCCGAAGCTTATGTTTGCTTGAAAATGTCGCCTCTTAAAGGGTTAATATAAATGGACCTCACTCCCTTTATTCTCTTCTTCTTCTTCTTTTACCACCGCTCTCCACAATAGTATGATATTGGTATGATATTGTCCACTTTGAGCATAAGCTCTCATGGCTGTGCTTCGGGCTTCCCCAAGAGGCCTCATACTAATGGAGTTAGTATTCTTCCCTTGTAAACCTATGATCATTCCTTAAATTAGTCGATATGGGACTTCCATAATCCAACAACTACTTCTAGATCCAATATCAATATTTTTCTTTACCAAATACAAGTTCGAGCCCACCACTAATAAATATTACTTGCTTTGATCTGTTACGCATCGTTGTTAGACTCACTGTTTTTTAATGCATCTAGGGAGGGAGAAGTTTCTACGTACTTAAATGTTTCGTTTCTCTATCCAACCAATAAATGATTTCATAATTACTTATCTCTATGGTGTCTTCTTCCTACCCAAGGTTATATACGGTAAGCGGTTGTTATTTCTCTCTTGCTTGCTTATATAACGTCTATTTCAAAAATCTCTCTCTGCCCTCGCTTTCTAGAACCTTTTCTTAAACCCGAGGCTAGAGGCTCGAGCATACGTCGCTTGGTCGTAGGCGACGCAAGAACGAATTGGCTTAGCTCACTTGTCGTTGGGAAGTGAGTGCCGCACAACCACAAGTCCGTTGAATATTCACAAAAGTCATGCTCTTTAATTACGTTAGATTCTCCCCTATAAGTAGTTTTCAACGTGGAACATCACTATATACAGAAAATAACCGTTGAATCTAGAACTTTTGAAAATAGTATTAATTTCATATTTATTATTGGATTTAATTTATTATTATTATTTTTTTTTTTTGTAATTTAAAAAAAAAAATGAGTTTCATAATTTAATAGAAAAAATTGTCGTTTCACAGGAAATTTCGTGGAAATGAAAAGTACCACTAAATGAAAGGTTTGAAAAGTCAAGGTTGGCGGTCAGTCAACGGAACGTGTTAAAGATTCAAAACCAAGGGACATAATTGCTTTGTATTAAAATAAATAAATAAATAAAAACAATTATAATTATAATTAAAATTCCCACTTTCATTTCACTTCAATACTTTTATTCCATTTTTTTCTTTTAGACTTACCGAACAAACTAAACTAAGTCTTCCATTATTTTCCAAATATCTATTATAATAATTCATATGCTTCTAAAATTTTATTTATTCAATCCCATCCGAGTCGTCAAAGTTTTGATATTATAAATTGATATTCATCAGCAGTTTCTTATATATATTTAATTTCACATGGCGATTGTGATGATACCAACGTGAAAAAGAGGTACATGAACTGAATAACACATTGAAATAAGAGCAATCCTGAAAAATAGAATAATTAATTTTTTTTTTTATGATAATTAAAAGCTACTGTCTATACCAAAAAATGTATACCTTTATTTACGATGATTCAATCATAGAAACTCCAACTGTTAAGCATGCTTTACTTAGAACAATTTTATGATCGATGACTTTTTAATTATTTTTTTATAATATATGTGAACGATCACAAAACATGTTAGGAAAGATTTTTCAAAATTTTTGACATTTAATATCATTATTATATATATTTTTTTGGAAGATAAGATGGATGAGAGAGAGAGATATACGAAATCAAAATTTGCACGCATAAGCAAATAGCTTCCAATCTCCAATCTCTCCCACGTGAAAAACTATTATTAATTTATTAATGATTAAATTATATGAAATTTTCCTCTATCAAAATAAATTTTATAGTACGAATTAGGAAAATTTAGAATTAAAATGAGTATTTTTCTAAAATTTAAACATTAAAATATTATTCCATTTGAAAATTCATATATCACACCAGATAAACTTAAAAGTTTAAATACTAAATAATATTTTAAACGATTATAAAGAAAATTACAATTAAAAAAATATACCCAAGTCGTTTTATTTTATTTTAAATTTAATAATATATTAGAGTAGAGCTATTAGATGTTGCTATCCTTAAAATTGACTCGGTCAAGTCATTTAAATTAATAACAAAATCTGATAGTATCATGTTCGACTAAATTTTTAAAAATAATATTTAATTTCTATTACTTTTTTTGGTTTATAAATTTTGGGAAACATATTCTGTTACATTAAAATTATCATTTAATCCATTTAGTTTAAAAGTAGCTTTGAATGAGTAATTATATGATTGTTAAAAATATATAAACTAAAATTAGGTATATAACAATACATTATTAAAATAGAACAAAAAAAAAAAAAAAAAAAAAAGAAAAGAAAAAGAAGAGGAGAAAGCCGTGGGATTGGAAAAATTGGAAAAGTGGGGCAGCGGGTATGACCGCACTGCCCTCCTTCCATCATTTGGTACATGAATATAAAGTGGGGCATTCATTGTTACAATTTGGTGTTCAAACTTATTAATAATTACATCATCGACTTTATGGAACATTTGAATTGACCAACCACCCCGTCAATCATTCACCACTGCACAACTTTTTTCCCTTTCAAATATTTTTATTCTACCAATTTTAATAATATTTACTTCAATTTTAACTGCCTTCAATTTTGAAGTCTACATATTTATAAATAATTTCAATCTTCCTCTTTTTCCTCTCCCTCTCCTTCATAATAATTATTTCAACATATTAGTCTAAATTTTTATTCTTTTTTGTTTGTTTTACACTAAATTAATAAAAATACTTGACTTTGTCTTAAAAAAAAAAAATTTAATTTTTCAAAAGTTTTAATAATATTATTCTGAACATTAATACCATTCAATTTTAAAAAAAAGAAGATAAAAAAAAGCTTGAAAATGATCTACAAGGTGCAAATAGGATTTAATTCCCTTAAACTTTTAGAGGAGCTTATAAAGTATAAATAATACATGATTTCTAATCATATATTGACAATAAGAACTTTTAAATTGAAGTACCAACCGAAAAACGGAAACGGTAAATATAGATGAGTAAATATTAAAGATTGTTAAAATTTGTGTTTGTAACTTTAAAATAATATATATAAAAGTAAAATAAAATGGTTAAATAATATTAAAAAAAAAGAAAGAAAAATATAATGGTTAAAGTCCATAATTTTTCTTATATAAAAATATAATTTAATTGATATTAGGTTTTGCAATCATATATAAACAAACCATCCATAAACAAATGAATACAATATGGTACTAAATTCTTCAACAAATGTGTTTAATAAACCAAATATTCAATTCTATAATGCACCTGAAAAATAAACCAAAGAAAAAAAAAACTGGAAACATAAACAAAACGTACCAAAAAGTTGGATCGAAAATGGAGCAGCCCAAGGTTTACAGCAGCTTAGCCTTATTCTTACAACACCACCAACAACCAAATAAATGAACACCGACAAAACGAATGAAGGGTGGGGCGGCAACAAAAGGAATGGAAGGGGCCGTCCTTTTCCAACAAAACGTTAGTCAACCGTTGTCATCTTCTTCAATTTTAACCTTTTAGCTCTAGTGCTAACCCCAAAATGAAGAAGCTAACCCAAACATCGTCATTCCATTCTCCTTTGAAAGAACCATGTCCATGTAGGTTGCCTTAGAATTTTCAATTACCATGTGGGGTTAATGCAAGTTTTCAAAGTTCAAGCCTATTATTGATACAAGATCCAAATAATTTAGCCACTACTTTAAGATCAATTAGTTCAATGGTTCATTGAGGCTTTGATGGGTTGTGATTTGAATAGGGATGGGCTGCACCAGCTGTTATGGACTGTTTGAGCACAAAGATGTTTTCAGATACTATTCACTAAGAGTTCATGTTTATAGTTTCATTTCGCAGACGACTTCATGTCTGGTGGTGTGCAGCTCTGTGAACAGGTGAAATCCATGTTTAGTCTTTTGGGTCATTCAATATTTTTCAGAAGGGGGGAAATTCATGACAATTCCTAAACCAGGCTTCAGAATTCCTTGCCATTTCCCAAGTTAACTTGGTAAATGGTGTTCAAATTGATAGAATATGGTTCTACAATGTCATCGTTACAGACTCACTAACTGTTCCAGAACAAAAAACAATGAAAAAACATTTGCCACTGCAATTTCAATTTCAATTTCAATTTCAATTCGCGGTGAATATAGAATTTCAATTCTAATGCACTTCCCCTAACAAACCAAATCTTAGAAAAAGAAAAAGGAATATTTACTTGTATTCGAAATTCGGCACCGGCGGCGAATCAAAGCTCTCCAAAATCTTCGTTTCGCTCTCTCCACGAGTTGCTTCTGAATCCTTTTTCTGTCCGCCATTGAACCATCCTCCGAACCACGATCCCGAGCCCCCACCCCCAGCCTCCTGAGGAAGAGTCTGCGGCGGCGTTAGGCCCGGAATCTGTTCCATAGGATAACCAGGAACACCGCCCATAGCACCGGCATCGTCGATCATAATAGGAGCGTTCTGCGGTTGACTAAGAACCTTATTCAGCATGATCCCGGCCCCCTCGATCAGAGCCAACAGAACACCGCCGAACACAGCTGATCGAGCGGAGGCGCCGACACCCTGACGCATCTGGAGGAAACCGCCAGTAGCGGCACCGGCTATGATCGAGTTCCACGGATCTTCCTTCTGGCGGAGGTAAACCATGGAGCAATCAAATGTGGAGAACAAGCCGCCCCATACGGCAAAGCTACCACCAATACGAGGTGCGTTCATTTGGACGGCTTGAGAACCGCCGAGGAGGCGAGATCCTTTAGGAGAACTGTAGACGCCTTTGAGAAAGTGGAAGGCCGAGCCACCAACGGCGCCCATACCAAAGGCGCCACCGATGTCATCGAGGATCCGATCTGGACAAGGCTCCCGAGAAGTCTCCGGCGTTCCCATGGAAGCTTGATCGGAGGGTTATATTGATCGATCAAGCCCTTCTTGTGGCGTTCCTGTGGGCGTAGCTACGCAGAGAAAAAAGTCGGCTGAAAATTGCGAATAGGTTTTCTTCGCCTTTGGTTAATGCTAATTGCTACAGAAGTCTATACTGTTCGGGTCGGAATAAGAATGGGTTTGCCCTAAAAAATTACTTTAATATTAATTATTTTTTTATTTTTTTTATTATTTTTATAAATCAGACTTTTTCTATTTTATTTTACCGTCGAATCTAACCAATGGTTGCATTTTCAATTCTCTCACTAAATATGAATAATGTTTTTTATATGTTTAAAAAAATCAATTACCATATAATTAGGCTAACTATTTAGTTTTTATCCGCTTTGGCTTGCTATGTATCGACGTCAGTCTTACGATTTAAATAAGTTTCAAGTTTCTATATCTTTATAAAAATGTTTCATTTCCCTCTCTCTCTCTAATTGATGTGGGATCTCACATTCCACTCCTTTGGGTCCAACGTCTTATTGGCAAATCGCCTCTTAACTCTGATATCATGTATAACACAAAGCCCAAATTATCTGTTGGAGAGAAGAACTGGTGTGCGAACAAGAATGGTGAGCCAGATTTTGAATTCATTCGTTGGACATGAGCTATCGCGCCCCCTTCCCCATGTTAATCCTTCATAAAAGGAAACAAAGTTGGAGATGGCCCATGGACAACTCATTTCTTCCCTGTGTTTATCCCCCAACTTATTCTTCTTCTTGTCCCGTTGTTCTTATTTTACCCAATTCCTCATTCAGATGGAAATTTATTTTTATTTTTAAAAAACAGTTATTTTTTATTTTCTAATCATTAAAATAGATTTTTCATTTAAGCACGGGTAGAATGATTCGAACATCCCATCTCATCTCATCTCATACATTTAAAAAATGAGAATGAGAATTTATTCACTAACAAAACTGTACCTGAGAGCGTGGATTCAAACATTTAATTTCATACATTTAAAAAATAAGAATTTATTCATTAACAAAATTCCATGTGACAGAATGGTGGGAGATGACATGGAATAATTTGATGGAGACATAAAAGGGATTGATTAAATAAATGAAGTGTAAGATAAAAGGAGTAATGTTATGAGTTTGAATTAATTAAGGTAAGGTTGGGCATGGGTAACGGTCTCTCCCTCGTCTCTGGTTTTAAGCTTTGGTGCCTCAATCTCTGCTCCACAACATTTACACACTAAAGTTATAATTGTGGATGTTGTTTGCGTCAATTGAGGCCCGCCCCCTTCTTCCCACTATAAATTCATAAAGACTCTTCCTTTACTTCTTTCCCCCTTCTTCTCTTCTCCATTTTCCTCTGTTTTTCCTTCCAATTCCACGATTTTTGTGCATTCAGATCTCATTATTTCGGCAGGGCGGAGAAAGGGATGAGCCCTTTCGTCCCTTTCTAGGGTTTCTTTTCTTCGTTGCCTTTCCATTGCTCTTTTCCCCCCTCTTTTTTTTTGTTTTTTTTTTTGTTTCCTCTTTTCGATGGACGGAGGGGGAGGAACATTCACGTCAATCGACGCCTTTGATTCCTTCCTCTTCTCTCTCAGCAATGCCTTTTCTACTCCTCTCGCTCTTTTCATTCAGATCCAGGTTTGTTTCTGTCTTTTTTTAAATCCACCTCTGTTTCGCTCTTTTCAATTCCATATTTTCAATTTCTGGGTTTTTCTGTGCCTCTTTTCAATTTTGATATCTCGCATTCTCAGCTCGTTCTGGGTAATTTAGCTTTTTTCATACCTTTGGGAGTTTCTACTTTTCTCTTCGAATTTTCTAGTGCCTGAGTTATCAGTGTTGGTGAAAGGCAAAGTTTGAATGCATTTTGATTTCTTGCCGTTTGAAATGTGCTTTGCAATTTGAATCAACTTTTGGCTCATCAAACATTAACCTCTCAGTCTCATTTCTTTGAATTTTTGTTGTTGTAGGGATGCTTAATCTGCCTGATTCTTGCATTTGGGTGGGCTTGTGCTGCTTATGTCAGGTACTCAAGTAACCCGAGCCTGTTTGATCGTTGGCCTGGTGTTAACTTTTCATTCCTTGTGCAGGAATAGAGAGATTAAACGTATAAAGGGGAGAGCTCGAGCTGGCAATGGCTTTGCTTTTATTTGCAACGACATTAGTGAACTCGAGCACTCCAATCAGGTCAATTTACCTAGAGTGACTGTTATTATGCCTTTAAAAGGCTTTGGAGAACATAACTTACACAATTGGAGAACTCAGGTGAGTTTTCCTTTTTCTTTAACTGTTGGAACATGTTGTGTTGCCTTCTCATTTATGAATGAATTTCCAGGTAACATCCCTTTATGGAGGTCCTTTAGAGTTTCTTTTTGTGGTGGAAAGTACGGAGGATCCTGCTTACAATGCTGTACTGCGCTTGCTATCTGATTATAGGGTTTGTATAAATACATTGTTCTTCACCAATTGTTTTCATTCATAGTTCTTGTCATCACTATTCGTAGTTTACGTGAAGCCTAGAGTTCGACGGGTCGTGGAACATTTTTTTCACTGTCCACTGCTTCACTTGTATGCATGTTTTTTACAGGATGATGTTGATGCTAGAATTCTTGTGGCTGGTCTAGCAACAACTTGCAGCCAGAAAATCCACAATCAGTTGGTATGTGATAAATTTGTATAATCTTGACTTAGTACTTTCTGATGCAAAAATCTGTCTCAGAAATAAATGATGGGATATAATAAGATTTGGTTCTTATCAACATTGAGAATATAATGCTCGTCTGCAGGTCGGGGTGGAGAAAATGCATAAAGATAGCAAATATGTGCTATTTTTGGATGATGATGTTAGGTTACATCCTGGAACAATTGGTGCTCTCACAGCTGAAATGGAAAAAAACCCTGATGTATGTTACCATTCATTAGGAGTAGTTTCTTGTCTGGATGTCTCTTTTGGACTGCATATTGCTTGCATAACTCAGTTTTACGTTTAATTCTAGTTGAGATTGTATGCAGATATTTATCCAAACTGGATACCCGCTCGATTTACCTTCGGGGAGTTTAGGGAGTTACTGCATCTATGAATATCATATGGTATTCTTTTTTAACTTTATCTAGAAGAAGAGGAATGTTTTTATGTAGAATTGTTGGGTTTGAAGTACTTTTATGTGTCAACTTTACAGCCTTGTTCAATGGGCTTTGCTACTGGTGGAAAGACATTTTTTCTTTGGGGAGGTTGCATGATGGTAAGTAGATACGACGTCGTTGTACTATTGTAACATGTAAGAGATCAAGTTGTCATAACTCGAATTGACCTGTTGCAGATGCATGCTGACGACTTTAGATATGATAGTTATGGAGTGGTCTCTGGACTACGAGATGGTGGATACTCGGACGATATGACTCTAGCAGCTATAGCTGGTAACATACAAATTACTGATCCTTATCAAGAGAAGAGGATATTTAAAGGGGGAATAGAAGCACAAATTTACATTTAATTCATTCATTCAAATAAACTGTTTCATTTCAGGTGCTCATAAGAGGCTTATTACATCACCTCCTGTTGCAATTTTCCCTCATCCTCTTGCTAGTGATCTAAACTTGGGAAGGTCTGATATCTATATAGGCAAATCTTGTTTTGTTTATTTACTTCCATGTTTGACCTCTTTTACTGACATGGCAGGTATTGGAATTACTTGAGGAAACAAACTTTTGTTTTGGAATCATACACGTCACACGTTAACAAGATGATGAACCGGGCACTGTTTACTTCTCATTGCTATCTGTCATGGGGGTTTGTGGCACCATACTTTATGTCTATGATTCACGTCGCTGCAGCACTACGTTTCTACGTTAAAGGGTACTCACTCGAGGAAACAGGTTTTAGTACTGTGGGTGAGTACACTGCTTTCCAATTTAGTTAGGTTGATCCCCGAGTGGGTTACGTGTCTATGTTCACTTTGCTCGATGCTGAATGTGAATATGATGAATTGTTTTTGGAATTGGAGCTATGCTGTCGTGTTCAGTTTTTTGAGTTGTCACAGCTAACTGTTTTGTTGTTCTTCCATAATAGGTATGTTAATGGTGTGCAGTCTTGCTGTGTGCACTGTTATAGAACTCTTCTCAATGTGGAACTTGACAAGGGTAGAAGTTCACTTATGCAACATTCTGTCACCGGAGGCTCCCCAGCTCTCTCTTGCTTCCTACAACTGGGGATTGGTAAACATAATACAATCCAGTTGTTTGGGTTAAGTTATTATATCATGGCATCTCTTGATTAGATTAGTAAATATAGCATTTGTTTTTGGATGTGCAGGTATTCATTGCAATCTTGGTGGATAACTTTTTGTACACTATTTCTGCAATACGTTCTCATTTTTCTCAATCAATCAACTGGTCAGGCATCCGATACTACTTGAAAGATGGGAAGATACACAAGGTAAGTTGGCTAAGGCCTTATATTATATGACAAGATAAAAGACTGCCCAATGAACTGGTGTGTTAGCTTAGGAAAATTGTCCGAGTTTATTTGTGTAGATCCTACATCGGCTGGGGAGGAGAATGAAGCATTCTTTATAAGGGTGTGGAAACCTCTCCCTAGTAGACGCGTTTTAAAAACTTTGAGGAGAAGCCCAAAGAGGACAATATATGCTAGCAGTGGGCTTGGGCTGTTACAAATGGTATCAGAGGCTGACACCGATTGGTGTACCAGCGAGGACGCTGGGCCTCGAAGGGGGTGAATTGTGAGATCACACATCGGTTGGGGAGGAGAACAAAAGCATTCTCTTTGGAAACCTCTCCCTAGCAGATACATTTTAAAAACCTTGAGGGGTAGCCCGAAAGGAAAAACCCAAAGAGGACATGTGATGTCCCACATTGGTTGGGGAAGAAAACAAAACACTCTTTATAAGGGTGTGGAAACCTTCCCCTAGAGGACGCGTTTTAAATCCTTGAGGGGAAGCCCGGAAGGGAAAGTCCAAAGAACACAATATCTGCTAACGGTGGGCTTAGGCTGTTACAATTTGCTTGCCACCCAAAGGAGGTGGTTGCTTTGGTTCTTGCTGGGCAAGAAAAGGCTATCTGAAGATGAAATTGTAGTTTAATGACCATGGTAACGAAAGAATAGCCTAGGCAGCCAGTTATGACTAGTTGTTTTCATGCTCTGCAGATTGAAAAAAGTATACCGAAAGTCGATACGGGTCCGATTTATACGGATTTGGGAGGGAAGCATTTGTATGGAAAGAAAGGAATGGCTCCAAAGGTTTCATTTCTGGGTTCCTTGGCTAAAAGTTTGGCACAATGGCGCCAGCCTAAGAAATTTGATAGCTAGGATAGGTGGTTGGGTTGTTCACAAGAACTGCTAATTATTGATATGGCGTGTTCTAACTCTCTGGGAGTACTGGGCTGCCACTCCATTTGTTGATTGAACATAGAGTTATAGCTACTTTCTCTTCATTCTTTTCTTTATTCCATCAAATTTGATTCTTGTACACCAAACACCTCTCGCGATTTGGCAGTGAGTTTTTCCTGTTTCTTGTAATTTCAAATACACCGTGTAAACTTGAGCTGTGAAACAATGAACTTGTGATTTGCCATCTTGTTTTTTGTTTGAAATGATATGAAGATTTTAGTGAATGTCGATGGTGCAAGTGTTGGTGAAGTGATGATCTTGGCGTTGCCATAAATGTTATTGTGCATTTGGACACAAATAACTGGCTTTGTTAGAGTAGTTAGTGGACTGTGCCACAATCGTATTAGACGGCAATGACTTTGATAGTACGGACTTCAAGCTATCTCAAAGGTTGAGAGAGATGTCATGATACAATTGAGAAGGACAATGTATCATCTAACACACTAAGGAAAGTGTTCAAAAAAGTCAAGCTAAGATATAACCAAGATTGGAACGGTGTTAGTAGTGTTGGTAACAAGCTAAACAGGGACCATAACTTTTTATGTAACTCGTCAATGGAGGATGTAGAGTTGAAACAATCCTAGAGGACGGCGTTTCCCTAAGTTGGCGACAATTTTAAAATAATTAACCTCACATACATATTTAGATCTAGAAGATTCTACTAAAAAAACGAATAATTTCACATAAAAATATGTGGATTTTAAAAAAAAAAAAATATAAAGTTGAAGTGGGGGAAGATGATGGAATGGGAACACACTTAGAATTTCCATAATTGGAAAAAATAAGTTATAAAGTGATTAACAACAACTCCACCTCCTAACTTGCGTTCATACTAATGAATCATTCACGACAATTCGACATACCTTTCTTGGGATAACATATTTAAACATACAACTTTTTTATTACTTAATTCGCCATTTAATCAATTGTAAGCGAGGAAGATTCCAATTCTCTTCTAATTAAATATTAATTATTCTAAACTTATTTTCTTTTTTGTTTATTTTTTAAATTATTCGAAACCGTACACCATTGAGAATTTTAATAAAGATTTGGTTCATAAATCTCTTACATTCATGAATAATTTTGGTACATTCCTCGCTTCAATTCATGAATCTACTCTCACATTGGTATATGAATTAATATTGTATGATAGAGTTTGTAGTGTAAAAGTCACATGTGAATGTAGGAGAATTTCTTCTCTTTGAACTATGTAAAAAATTTTGTGTCTCTATGTTCATTTATATTTGTGGGTGCGTGAATGCAATCGATTTTATGTCCGCTTTCGCTATAACAATTGATATTAGAGCATTTTAGTCGTGACATTAAATAGTCACGAATTTAATTTTATTATTATTAAAAATACTTTAAAAAAATTGATTAAAATAGGTAGAGATGAAACGGTCTAATTTTTTTTTTTCAAATTATTAGCTAATTTAATTAATTAAGACAGAAAAAGGAATGGGAGGACAATTATTAGTGGAGGAATAATTAATTAATTAATTAATATAATGTTAACAAACTTAGGTTAAAAAGAAGCAATAAGATTAAAAAGCATTGCATTATAAATGGTCCCAAGAAACAAACAAAGCAATTTAAAAGCCAAATTAAGTGGGATATAAATCAGCCTAAAAAGCATACCCAAAAAAAAAAAAAAAAAAATCAAATCAAAATCATTCAGCAAATCTTGCTCACTTTCGAAAAATCCACGTGTCAACTTTTAAATTGAATAAAATAAATAGAAATTGGGCTTTGGGCTTTGGGCAATGGAACTTCACATTTAATTAATCATGCTACAAAGTCTATCTAGTGGAAACACATGGAATTTAAATAATATTAATACCATACTCCTTAAACTCACATGATTAATGTGTTCAATTTATATAACTACCAAATACATGTATTGGAATCGGAGTTTTAAGGGACCCCTTTAATTAGGTGTCGAGGAATATTTGACCAAACTAAATTAATGAACATAATACATTCAAAAGTCAGTGGATCTTCGTTTGCATTTAAAGTAGTGTGTACAGATTATTATATATATTTAATTCATAAAAAAATAATTATTTAACCTTTCCAACTACAAGAGAAATGATAATTAGGTTTGGAAGAGATTTGATGATTGTGTTGGAAAAAAGGTAATATAATAAATCCAAAAATTATGAGTAATATAATAAATTCTTTTTTCCCAAATATATATATTTATTTATATATATAACCCACCACTTCAAAAGTTGTACCCATAATTTTCTCCAAAGTTGCCCTAACCCTAAACCCTACAACAAATTGCCCTTTCAACCCACTCAGCTCTTTAATCACAATACTATATGATTACGTCATAAATAAAGTACAAAATTTAAATTATTTAGCCCTTCAATAATTATTTTTTTTTTCAAAAATTAACTTAAATACATACCATATTTATATTTATTTTTTTTATTTTTTTACCTTCTTGAAATATTAAGGGTATTTCAAATGTCACCAAACAAATAAAGTTGATTTGATTGGGAAAATTTAAAAAATGTTAATTATTTTTTAAAGTACTTTAAAAAACCACTTTTTAATTAACATTTTAAAAAAATCAAGTCATTGTTTTTAAAAATGCTTTACTTTTTATTTAAAAATTACTCTAGAAAAGTTATACCAAACTTTTGAAATTAACCCTAGTTTTAGAGAGAAAGAACCACGCAAGGACAAGACAAGGAGACAAACTTCCAAACCATTAACCAATATGGTAGCTAAATGTATGTAAGAAAAATGTAACAAAAACATTGAGACATAGATTGCTTAATTTTGATATGTTCTTATTCTTTTCCTTTAATGTGTTCTTAAGCAATTGATTTTACTATCATCATATACTATTCACCATCGTTAGTATTACTATAAAGTTTTCTTCTTTCAATCACATTAATCTAGGCTTATATTATAGATGTGCATCTTCCGTTTCGAGATTCAATCGGTAGGGTTTATAAGTTGATGTTTTTTTTTTAATCTTAATCTTAATAATTTATTGTGAGTTTCAGGATCACTAACTGTAACCGCTCAAGCAAAGTTTTCTCAATCGTTTGCCTTCCTTTTTATGCTTCTCCCTCAAAGTTTTTTAGAACGCGTATGCTAGTGAGAAGTTTTCACACCTTTATAAAAAAAATACTTCGTTCTCCTTTCCAACTAATGTGGGATCTCACAATCCACCCCTTTCAAGGACCAGCGTTCTCGCTGGCACTCGTTCCCTTCTCCAATCGAAGTGGGACCTCCCAATCCATCCTCTTTCGAAGCTCAACATCCTTGCTAGTACATCGCCCAATGTCTGACTTTGATACCATTTGTAATAGCTCAAGCCTACCGTTAGTAGCTATGGTTCTTTTTGGTGTTTCCCTTTTGGGGTTCTCCTGAAAGTTTTTTAAAACGTATTGGCTAGGGAGAGGTCTCCACGTTCTTATAAAAAATGATTCATTCTCATCTTCAACCAATGTGGGATCTCACAGTAACTACAACTTTTCGTTTGAATTATTGGAGAATTATAAATGGGAGAAAAGGAAAAGAAGACGATAAAGGTATCATGAATGTGATGAAAATCGATGGAGAAATGAAGTTTAGAACATAATGGTTACACTGTTTTTGCATAAAAAGGTTGATATGTAATCAGCATAGAACACTAAATAAACCAATATAAAAATGTATAAAAATAAAGACAACAAAAAGAGGTGCCTTTTATTTGACAATTGCGCACTACTCATCTTTGTTTAAACCCATTTAAAAGTTCTATAAACTAAACCCCACCAAAATCATGAATTTTTGTGTGTTTTTTCAAAACCCCACATAAAGCTCATGCTCATTTGGAGTTGTGTTTCATGGACAATCAATACAAAACCACTTTTTTTTTCTTGTTTTGTATAAATATAACGCATTATCTCTTCCATTTCCACCATTGAAGGAGAAGCTCAATTTGCAGAGATGAGTTCAAGAGATGGAAAGGAAGAGAGAAGGGTCGGAGATCAGAAGCAATCAGTTGGTGCCATTTTTAGATATGCTGATTGGGTTGATGTTTTGCTTATGTTTTTGGGCACAATTGGAGCAATTGGAGATGGAATGTCCACCAACTGTTTGCTGGTTTTTGCTAGCAGTCTTATGAACAGTTTGGGGAATGGTAAAGTCCATGAAAACTTCATGGATAATGTGGAGAAGGTTAGTGGATAAAACTCAAACGTACCTCTCATTAAATTCTCTTCCATCTTTTGGGGTTTTTTTGGGTTTCTGTTTCTTATTTCTTTTCTTTTGGGGTTTTCAACAGTGCAGCTTATACTTTGTTTACTTGGGGCTAGCTGTGATGATTGTGGCTTTTATGGGTAACTTTCAAAAACCCTTCTTTTTCATTCATCTTATCTTTGTTTTGCTTTATGAATATTGCATGAAAAGCATCTGGGTTTTGTCATTACTTAAGGAGACAATTATTTCCATCCCGACCTCGTTTCGTCTCGTGAAATTTTAGAACGAAACGTAACTCAACTCATAAGATACCACATTTCAAGCTTCGTCAAATTACATTAGACTAACAATAAACAAACCCCATGTGACACGCGTTTTAAAAGACTTCAGGGACAGCTTGAAAGAGAAAAGACAATATCTACTAGTAGTGGATTTGAGCGGTTTAGGGTTTAGGGTTTAGAATGAGTGGGCGAAATGCGGCAAAAGGAAGGAAAATCCATGAACCGACCCCATCGTCTCCACCTCGTAGGAACTACAGATCACCCTAAGGACGCCTTAGGTATCTAGGGATTGCAGACCGACCATAGAACCCTGTGCAATAAGTGGAACGCATTAGCTGTCCGCTATCCGGTTGGGCAGTGAGGGTCGGAGAAGAGCAATCACTCATTCTTAAAACCAGCATTCTTAAGACCAAAGAGGCGGGCAGAAAAGGGGGGAAAGCTCTCCGTTCCTGGTTCTCTTGTAGCTAGATTCTTCAAAACCACAAGAATTCTTAGTTAAGGACGCGGGCTCCCAAAAGGGGTGAATTGGGAGATCCCACATTGGTTGGAGAGAGGAACGAAACATTTCTTATAAGGGTGTGGAAACCTCTCCCTACTAGACACGTTTTAAAACCGTATGACTGATGACGACGATACGTAACGAGTTAAAATGGACAATATTTGCTAGCGGTGTGTTTGTGGTATTGTATAGTATAAACTAAAAGTATGTATGCGTTTCATTTGTGAACTGTAGAAGGGTATTGTTGGAGTAAAACAAGCGAGAGACAAGTATTGAAAATTAGACATAAATATTTGGAAGCAGTACTGAGACAAGAAGTAGGGTTTTTTGATTCACAAGAAGCAACTACATCAGAGGTTGTCAACAGTATATCAAAAGACACCTCTCTCTTACAAGAAGTTCTAAGCGAAAAGGTACAAACTTTATTCTTCATTTGCAATGATGATTCTTCCTCTAATGGATGGTTCTTAAACATTGTTCACAGGTCCCATTATTTGTTATGAACTCATCGGTTTTCTTTTCGGGGCTGGCTTTCTCGACCTACTTTTCTTGGAGATTAGCAATAGTAGTGTTTCCAACGCTATTATTACTGGTAATTCCAGGAGTAACATACGGCAAATATTTGGTATATGTAACAAACAAGAGGCGTGAGGAGTATGGGAAAGCAAACGCCATAGTTGAACAAGCGCTAAGCTCCATAAAAACTATATATTCATTCACTGCTGAGAAGAGGGTTTTGGAGAATTATAGAACCATCTTGGATAGAACAACGAGGCTGGGGATAAAGCAAGGCATTGCTAAAGGGTTGGCTGTGGGCAGCTCGGGGCTGGCATTTGCTATATGGGCTTTGATTGCTTGGTATGGTAGCCGTTTGGTGATGTATAAAGGCGAAAGTGGTGGCAAAATCTATGCTGCTGGCATCTCCTTCATTTTGGCTGGCTTGTACGTTTCTATATACCATCTCCATCTATCTATATCTTTTTCATTCATGTTATTAAAATGCTTTCACTCGTAGCTTATTGTCGTCAGTTTCACAGTTTTAAAACGCATCTGCTAGAAATAGGTTTCCACACCCCTTATAAAAAAACGTTTCATTCTCCCCTCTAACCGACGTGGGACCTCACAACTCACCTTCCTTCGGAGCCCAGCATCTTAGCTGTTACTTGTTTCTTTCTCCAATCGATGTGGGACCCCCCAATCCACTCCCTTTGGGACCTAGCATTCATTTCCTTCTCGAATCGATGTGGGA
The DNA here is from genome assembly GCF_057944985.1 of Cucurbita pepo subsp. pepo. Taxonomy (NCBI): domain Eukaryota; kingdom Viridiplantae; phylum Streptophyta; class Magnoliopsida; order Cucurbitales; family Cucurbitaceae; genus Cucurbita; species Cucurbita pepo. The sequence goes on from NC_141801.1 coordinate 10,790,064, forward strand.
CCCCCCAATCCACCCCGACTCAGCGTTTGTTCCCTTCTCCAATCGATGTGGGACCCCCTCCCCCAATTCACCCCATTTGGGACTCAACGTCCTTGTTGGCACACCATCTTGTGTCCACCTCCCCTCAAGGCTCAGCCTCCTTGCTCGTACATCGCTCAATGTCTGACTTCAATACCATTTGTAACAGCCCAAGTCTACCACATATATTGTCCGTTGTGGCCCATTCCGTTTTGGAATTGAGAATAGAATTTCTATTTTAGCTTTGTTGAGAGCTAAACTTTCTTTGCAAATTCTTGTGTTTAGAACTTGCATGTAGAGTCATTCAAGTGGTATTGATCAAACCTCTTGTGGAGTGATTCGAATCACGAGTTTAGAAACGAGTTTTCTTTACTCTTGATCTTGATCATCAAGGTAATCCGTTCCATACTTTCCCTTGGGTTGATTTCCATATCAATGGGTCTGCCACGTTTATAAATAATGTTTCGTTCTCCTCCCCAACAGACGAATCTCACATTTACGATCATTCTACTCCAACAAATTTGGGAAGGCTTTTAGTGTTTTGTTTAGTTTGATTGATCTGTTGTATATTCAATTACGGTTACATTATGATTCATTAGAATTGCTCCAACGAACTTGGAATGCAGGTCGCTGGGAGTGGCACTTCCGGATTTGAAGCACTTGACAGAGGCCTCAGTTGCAGCATCGCGAATATTTGAGAGGATCGATCGGATTCCATTGATTGATGGAGAAGACACAAAAGGCCTTGTTCTTCAAAATCTCCAAGGCCAAATTGAATTCGATCGCATCACATTTGCATATCCCTCACGCCCCGATTCATTCGTCCTCAAGGATTTCAATCTCAAAGTCGATGCTGGAAAGACCGTCGCCCTCGTCGGCGCCAGTGGGAGCGGCAAGTCCACCGCCATTGCTTTGTTGCAACGCTTTTACGATGCGGATGATGGAGTTTTGAAGATCGATGGCGTCGATATCAAGACATTGCAGCTTAAATGGATTAGAGGGAAAATGGGTCTCGTCAGTCAGGAGCATGCTCTGTTTGGAACTTCGATTAAGGAGAACATTTTGTTTGGGAAGCTCGACGCCTCCATGGACGAGATTATGGCTGCAGCCATGGCTGCCAATGCGCATAATTTCATTACCCAGCTTCCTGAAGGGTACGAGACGAAGGTTCGTAATGTTCTTCCTTGCCGTTTTATCTGCATTTCTTTTGCTTGTGAAATCAATTGAATGTCGTAGTGTAACCTAGGTTGGGGAAAGAGGGGCTTTTCTATCTGGTGGACAAAAGCAGAGAATCGCCATAGCTAGGGCAATCGTTAAGAATCCTGCCATTCTCCTGCTTGATGAAGCTACCAGTGCTCTTGATTCTGAATCAGAAGCATTGGTCCAAAATGCGCTTGATCAAGCTTCTCTGGGAAGAACCACTCTGGTAAGCCAAATTTGTCTAAATTTTGAGTAGTTGAGCAACTTTGAGATAAATTTTGAGTGTTCATTCACTGATTGATGATCAGGTAGTTGCACATAAGCTATCTACAATCAGAAATGCAGACCTTATAGCTGTTGTAAGTGGTGGTTGTGTAGTTGAAATTGGTTCCCATAATGATCTTATAAACCGAAAAGTTGGTCACTATGCAAAACTAGTGAAATTGCAGCGACTAACAAGCTATGATGATGTTGAACAAAACATAGAAATACATACCTCTTCGGTTGGAAGAAGCAGTGCTAAATCAAGCCCAGCAGTCTTTGCAGTATCACCACTGCCTATGGAGACCCCTCAATCAACTTCTCCTAAGCCACCTTCCTTTACTCGTCTCTTATCTTTGAACTCTCCAGAATGGAAGCAAGCGCTAACAGGAAGCTTCTCAGCTATAGCTTTTGGGGCAGTGCAGCCTATATATGCACTTACCATTGGAGGTATGATATCAGCTTTCTTTGCTCCAAGCCATTACGAAATGCAGGTTCGAATCAGGACGTACTCGTTGATTTTCTGTTCATTCACTCTGATTTCCATTATTTTGAACCTTGTTCAACATTATAATTTCGCGTATATGGGCGAGCATTTGACGAAAAGAATTCGGCAGAGGACACTTGAAAAGATCTTGACATTTGAAACAGCTTGGTTTGATAAGGAGCAAAATTCTAGTGGAGCTCTTTGTTCAAGATTGAGCAATGAGGCTTCCTTGGTCAAGTCTCTTGTAGCTGACAGAGTTTCTCTATTAGTTCAAACCACTTCAGCTGTGACCATAGCAATGATCCTTGGTCTAGCAGTGGCATGGAAGCTCGCCCTTGTTATGATAGCCGTCCAGCCACTCACAATTCTCTGCTTTTACACACGGAAAGTCCTCCTCTCAACCATTTCCACAAACTTCATCAAGGCACAGAATCAAAGCACACAAATAGCTGTAGAAGCAGTGTATAACCATAGAATAGTAACATCTTTCAGCAGCATTGGGAAAGTGCTTGAAATCTTCGACAAAGCACAGGAGGCACCAAGAAAGGAAGCTAGAAAGAAATCATGGTTTGCAGGGATTGGCATGGGGTCTGCTCAATGCCTAACATTCATGTCATGGGCATTGGATTTCTGGTTTGGTGGAACACTCGTGGAGAAAGGTCAAATATCTGCAGGGGATGTGTTCAAAACTTTCTTTATCTTGGTAAGCACCGGCAAGGTCATTGCCGAGGCTGGCAGCATGACAACAGATTTAGCCAAGGGCTCGGCTGCTGTTGCCTCAGTGTTCGAGATTCTCGACCGACAATCACTCATTTCTGACCCATCAAAGGTACGCAAACACCCCTTTTTTTGGCAAATTACAGAATGAAAAGAACTTTATCTTCAACATTTCCAAAGCTGAACTCTATTTGAATACTGTTTGATTTGGTAGGATGGGAGAGGGAGGAAGTTGGAGAAGCTAAAAGGGAATATAGAGATGAAGAGAGTGGATTTTTGGTATCCAAGCAGGCCAAATAACATGGTGCTGCGCCAATTCAGCTTGGAAGTGAAGGCAGGGACGAGCGTTGGGCTAGTTGGGAAAAGTGGGTGTGGAAAATCAACTGTAATTGGTCTGATACTGAGGTTCTATGATGTGGGGAAGGGATGGGTGAAAGTGGACGGTGTGGATATCAGAGAAATGGATCTTCAATGGTACAGGAAGCATGTGGCACTTGTGAGCCAAGAGCCAGTGATTTACTCCGGCACCATACGCGACAACATCCTCTTTGGGAAGCTCGACGCTTCTGAGAATGAGGTTGTGGAGGCCGCCAGAGCCGCCAATGCCCATGAGTTTATCTCGTAAGTCTGCTGTTCTTTTCACAATCGTTCGGCCATGCTTTGACTTGGTTATTTTGAATCTATTTCATTGGGGGATGGTGGGTGTAGGTCATTGAAAGATGGTTACGAGACAGAATGTGGGGAAAGAGGAGTGCAACTCTCAGGAGGACAGAAGCAGAGACTAGCGATAGCCAGAGCCATAATTCGAAACCCAACAATTCTGTTGCTAGATGAAGCAACCAGCTCTCTGGATGTTCAATCTGAGCAAGTTGTGCAACAAGCACTGGATAGAATTATGGTAGGAAGGACGACCCTTGTCGTGGCCCACCGCCTGAACACCATCAAGAAGCTGAATTCCATTGCCTTCGTGGCTGATGGAAAGGTGGTTGAGCAAGGATCCTATGCTCAACTCAATCATCGAAGGGGTGCTTTCTTTAATCTTGCTAACCTCCAAATTCACCCCTAACCCTCTACCTCTACAGTTTTTTAGCTGTGCTTCAATTTTCTACTTGCTTTGCTTGTGGAACCAGATCATTTAGGACTCTGCATTGGCGTTTTGGTCTTGAGATAGCCAAAGCTAAGATGTTGTATAGTGATGGACAATTAGGTTGTATAGTCTGGAAATGTATTGTGTTGTCCAAATTGCTACTTAGGGGCACATACATATTGGTATGTTCAAGAACTACTACCTGTTTAGCCCAAGTAAAGCAGATTTTCCATTTTTGTTAGTGGGTTCTGTACATGTTTTTGATGCAGTGTGGTGAGAACAGTGACCAAAACAAAGATGGTTTGCTATCTATCAGTTATGGAAGAGAACAGGGTGGAGCTATTAGAATCTTCCCTTCCAGACATCAAGATTTTAGAAGAACAATATGAATGTCCAACTTGTTCTATCACTGCCTCTGTGGGTGTCCTTTCCTGGCTTTCAGATCGATGACAATGACAGAAATGTTATCAGAACTGTTTCTTCCGTATGCCATTTCAGTGAGATTATTAGCAACAATTTGCGCCGGAGGTGTGTTATCGGTTGTCGACGACCTGCGGTGCCGCCTGAGAAGATGGCAAGCCACCTGCCCAACCTCTTCATTCGTCATTACATCCCAGAGCCCGTCGCTTGCCAGAATCACACATTCATCCTCATCACTCCTGGTGGTGAAACTAACTTCCGGGACTGGAATTATCCACGGCCGAAGATATCGATCCCCTGAACACCATCCATACACAGAAAGACAATGGTCAAGCTGAGAGGCAAATGTATGTAAATTATACATCGACATGGAGGGGTAGGGGAGGCGGAAACCTATGGCTCTTGACATGGCAAGAACTCCAAGCACTCTAGCGCCCATCCAGTTTATGACTTTGCCTCCATCTCTCTCAATTCTCATCAGTTCATCCTTTCTATCAGGCTGTAACACCATCAATAAAACAAATGCAGCAGCCCCCTTAATGATTTGATTTCTCTAAACTAGCAAAAATTATAATGGTTTGGAAATTAATGACCTTTTGATCGACTGTTAATGGAATCGCTTTATTCCGCTGGAAAAGAACCGCCCGAGAGTCGCCGCAATTGGAAACGATAATCTGGCAGCCAGATAGAAGGAGTACAACGGCCGTGGATCCGATCATGTCGGTCGCAACCGCCTCTGAAACAACCTCATTATCAGTCCTCTGGAAGCCATTAGAGAAGGCTACTTCCCATCTCTTCTGCCAATCATGGCCGTTGATCCCTTCTCTTCCCCACTCTTCTGCTATCACTTCATGCATCCGCTCCGCACAGAATTTGGCCACCTACAGTTCATATATATACGAATCCACGCCGGAAAATGTCAGTTAACAATACCATATGCACCTCTGGAATCAATTATTCAAATATAACTTAGATCTAGAATTTCCAGCTCCCAAAAAATCCCAAAATCCTGCGTACAGATCTTGTACCTATCTCAAAATAAATCTTCTTTTGAGAAAATATATATATATTTAAAACACGTCAGATGAAGGCCCCTGTTTTCGTCATCCCCAAAATGATTATTACGTCATCGGAATCTTAAAATTCCATTGATCTCCCTGATTTCAACAACACGTGTCCTTACGTTAAATGGGAGCATCCAAAATTCTTTCCACTGAGGACCACTCATCGAGTGACATGTGTTGCTGCTTAGTAATAATAATATTAATAATCTAAAACTGGCTATGTGCAAATTAATTTTGGGTGGCTGTTTCTGGAAAAGATGAGCCGGAAATTAGCCCTAATTGGGATTTTAGATGAGAAATGCAGCGATTGTTACAGGACGCACCTGAGAGCCGCCGTGACCATCGTACACGGCGAAGAAATGAACGGGCGAGATCTCACCCGAGGTTCTGGAATCTGGAGCCGTACAACCTCCGACGTGGTTGCATCTTGAAGACATTAATCCCGGCTTCACCGCGATAGCGTCCTCCATCTCCATCCGCCGTCCAATAACCGAAGTGAGCCCCCAGTGCAGTCCGCTTCTATTGTTCCTCCCCACGCACTTCCTCCTCCCTGCTTCCGACACCTTCATCGGCTCGGTGCGAATAGAAGCAGGAATCTCGCCGGAACTGGAGGAGGTTCTGGAATCGTCGGTGCTGAGTATGGATAAACCAGAAAGAGAATCGGCTTGGTGGAGTTGGTGGTGGTCGGGATCGTCCATGGCTCCCTGTCGGTAGTCTCCCGGACGGAGAGAGAGAGAGAGAGAGAGAGAGAGAGAGAGAGAGAGAATGAAGGAAGAGGAAAGGGAGAGATAAAAAGGGGGAAGAAGAAAGGACAGCTATGATGTCGACACGTGTACACACATTTGGGGAAGGAAAGGCCATCAAGGATTGACTGTTTTTCCTTTTTCTTTTCGTCTTTACTCAAATTACTTTTCGCTTCAACCGCCTCGTGTCCTTTTCTCATCCCATGGTGTTCAGTTCACGCCGTTGTTCTGGTCGACTAACCATGCTGACTCTTCATTGGATGATAAAAATCCATTTTCTTTTGCTTTAAAATTCACAAAAGGAAACATTCACTGCAATGATTCTGACACGTTTTCAAGATCCAACGGTTGGAGTTCTCTGAGGGTGTACACGTCGATGAGATTGGCAGCTGGGTGACTAAAAAGCCAGGATAATTAACTAGTTCTGGTAAGTGAGCCCCATCTGACGTCGTATCATCGTGTTCCTGTACTTTCATTTGTACAGCTCACACGGCGTTGTATCCATGTGATTGGTGGAAGGGTAACACGTGGAACATAGAAACTAACACATCAAATTCAACACGAAAACTTACTGCCTAGATATTATGAAAAGTTAAATTGTGAAAAGACTAAATTTATACTTTAATTATAAATAAATTATAAAAAAATATCTCTAGATTATATAAAAAAAAAGTATTTTTATTTTTTAAAAATTAAAATACTATTAAATGTTTTTATTCGAGGATAAATTAATCTCGAATATCACTTAAAATATTTTAAGAATATTTTAGTTAAAAAAAATTGTTAAACGTATTTATTTATAAATATTAGTAAATTTGAAGAAATTATATCATTAATGTTTTCAATATCCAATTTAAGTACGATAAAACAGACAAAAAAAAAGTTATCAACGTGTCACCAGTACTTATATCAAACAAGATTCATAACTCGAGAATTTTTTTTTTTTTTAAAAAAACATATTTATTAGTAGAAGTTCATCCAAATGCTTATTTCATTAATAAAGAAGTTGACTTATGAAGCAAAAACATTACAAACATTATACCATTACAAGTAAAGATTTTGGGAACACTTCAAGTTCTCTCCTAAGCACAAACATGCTGCTCGAGATCTCGTTATATTTATCGGTCGGTTTAGTAGACGGGGCTGTACATGCTGCTCTCAGCATACTTGACAAGATCTGCCGGGCGCGGGCGACGGGTTGCCAAGCCTGGGGAGTAAGTAATTTATGTTATGGAAGAGTACCCAAAACTACATTAATAGTAACATATTCAAACAAAATGTCTCACCAAGTTCATATGCCTTGGCAGCCACATTAGCTGCAATGTGTGCTGAGATCTTTCGGATGTTAGTGAAGGGTGGGTAGATCATCCCCTTGTCATAGTTCTCTTTGGAGACTTGGGCAGCCAATGCTTCCGCTAGTTTGACAAAGGCGAAATAAGATATAAGTCAACTCGGTGAGCCTGTTGTTACTATTATGGATGTCCGTTGTTTCTAACTAGATAAGATTAGTTAAGAACTAAACAATCCTACTTACCAGCAGCCAGAAGCATGTCGTCATGCACACGAACTGCTCCGGAAATTAAGATACCTAAACCAAAGCCAGGGAATATGTAGGCATTGTTGGCCTGATATGAGATTTGACAAGCTCAATATGTCAGCTCTTGGTATGGGACAACAGTGATGAAGAGTAACTCATCCAACATAATGATAAAAGTAGAAAAACCTGGCCAGGGACAAAGGTTTTCCCCTTGTATTTGAATGGATCGAATGGACTTCCGCTAGCAAAGATTGCACGGCCCTTCAATTTGCATATAGAAGCTAAGTAAATAGAGAGGTTCCAATGAAAAAGAGAGGAAAAACTTTGGCTTTAAAATGTCATGTGTATTACCTTACTCCAAGTGTAAGCCTCTTCAGCAGTGCATTCAGATTGAGATGTGGGGTTGGAAAGAGCCATTATAAGAGGTTTCTGCACAATGGTATGACAAAAAACAATGTTAGTTTGTATCGAGGAATATGTTTTTTGTGACAGTCCAAGTCCACTGCTAGCAAATATTGTCTTTGTGAGCTTTCTCTCAAGGTTGTTAAAACGCGTATGTTTCGTTCTACTCCCCATTCGATATAGGATCTCATAATCCATCCTCATTCAGGGCCAGCGTCTTCGTTGGCACTCGTTCCCTTCTCCAATCGAAGTGGGACCCCTCTATCCACCCTCCTATGGAGCCCACTGTCCTTGTTGGCACACCGCTTCGTGCTCACCCTCTTTGGGGCTCAACCTTCTCGCTGACACATCGTCCGGTGTCTGATTCTGATACCAACTGTAAGAGCCCAAGTCCACCGCAAGCAAATATTGTCATCTTTGGGTTTTTCCTTTCAGGCTTTCCCTCAAGGTTTTTAAAACGCGTCTGCTATGGAGAGGTTTCCATACCCTTACAAGGAATGCTTCATTCTCTTCCCTAATTGATGTGGGATTTCACAGTTCTCAACTCTTCTCTTCATCTTAGGTCGACGGATCTTCTCTGTTGAAGGTATTCTATGTTGGAGTTCTTATTGCGTTTGTGTCACACAAGTCTTAACATGCATCCAATATGTTTATTTGGTTAGGCATGAATGAGCGAGGGAGAAGAAAGAACCTGATTGATGGAGGACATAGCCTCGACCACTTCTTTCGTAAATGTTCTTCCAACTCCAGATGATCCAATCAAAACTGTTGGCTTAATTGCCTGAAATAGTGAGAAAAGGTGAGCAGCAACAAAGCATTTCGAGATTAAGAGATGGTACACACCTTGACAGCACTTAATAGATCCTTAACAGGTTGATGCTCATGAGCCCATGGCTTCTTGAAGTGTGGAAGTGAATCCTTACGGGAGCGGACAATTAATCCCTACAACAACATCATTCTGTTTATGGTTGAAGCAAGAGAGCAATGGCATGAACACATAAAGAAATAATTATGGTTCTTCTGTCATAAGCTTCATTAAACTTTCTACCACCTTCGAGTCCACAAGCCAGATCTTCTTGCGGGTCTCCTCAATTGGAACATTTGTCTAAAACAACAAAAAACACAAGATGAATTATAAGAAACATAGGTTTATGTTTGGTTTAGCTTCACAAGTACCTGTTTTGATACTTCATAAGCTATAAGCTCTGCAATACCAGTTCCTGCCTGCAGCCAGGCCAAAAAATATGTAAGAACATTTTGAACATGAATGTCTGCAATACCACTGCTGGCATATATCGAACATTTTGAACATGAATGTCTGCAATACAACTGCTGGCATATATCGGGCCATTACATATCGCCGTCAGCTTCACGGTTTTAAAACGCGTCTACTAGGGAGAGATTTCCACACCCTTATAAAGAATGTTTCGTTCTCCTCTCCAACCGACGTGGGATCTCACAATCACCTCCCTAAGGAACCAGCGTACTCGTTGGCACATCACTTAGTGTCTAGCTTTGATACCATTTGTAACAACCTAAGGTACCGTTAGTAGATATTGTTCACTTTGGCCCATTACATATCGTTGTCAGCCTCATGGTTTTAAAACATGCCTAGTTGGGAGAGATTTCCACACCCTTATAAGAAATGCTTCGTTCCCCTCTCCAACCGATGTGGGATCTTACAATCCACCCCCTTGAAGCATCCTCGCTGGCACACTGCGTGATGTTTGGCTCTGATACTATTTGTAATAGCCCAAGCCTATCGCTAACAGATATTGTCCGTTTTAGCCCGTTACGTATTACCATCAGCCTCATGGTTTTAAAACGTGTCTACTAGGGAGAGGTTTCCACATTCTTATAAAGAATGATTCGTTCTCCTCCCCAACCGACATGGGATCTCACCGTGAGACCATTTACCCAAAGGAATTTAGAAAAGTAGAGGGAGGAATGGAAGCATGGAAGGAGAGATCTTACTTCCCCAGCACCAAGGAACAAGAAAGTGTGATCAGCCAAGGTACCACCAATGAGTTTCAGAGCAGAAACAACTCCCGCAAGAACAACAGACGCTGTCCCCTGAAACAAGAACAACAGTATGGATAAGAAAATTTGACAACTTCCCAAATGATGAGTATCAAATTTCAGTACCTGAATATCATCATTGAAAACTAGATGAGATGTGCGATACTTGGCCAGTAGCTCGAAAGCATTATGGTTGGCAAAATCCTCAAACTGAAAGTTTCAAATACAACCAGTAAGTACACAAACGAATCAAACACATATATATATAACATATTCTAACCTGAATAAGAACTTTTTCCCCATAATTCTGCTTAACAGCCATCATAAACTCATGTAGAAGGTCATAGTACTCCTGCATAGAACATAGGCATCCATATAAAATATACTTAAACCAGCCAAAAGCAACACAAAGACGCCTCCTGAACCTTTCCAGTTGCCCTTCTTTGTTTAAGCCCAATGTAGAATTCATCATTCAACAATTTCTCATTGTTTGTCCCGACATCAATTGCAATAGGCAAACACTGACAAGAAAATGTGGTATTAGCTGAAATGAACAACATCGTGGTATTGCTTTACAAGTAAGATGCTTACTGCAGAAGGACGAACTCCTCCAAGTGCAGCGTATAAAGAAAGCTTCCCAACTGAAATTCCCATTCCCTAAAACATCCAATAAATTCATATCAAAATCAGTCAGTCTAGAATGAAAGTAGGTGTAATTCATCAGAGAATGTTTGCATAGAAATTACTTGACAACCAAGATCACCAAGACCCAAAATACGCTCCCCATCAGTCACGACGATTACTTGGATGCTCTTTTGGGGCCAATTCTTCAATACTTCAACGATCTTACCCCTGCATGACTCAATGTTATAAGATTCACAGAGCCCTGGAAGTCATGAAAAGCATACTTACTTATCTTTCAAACTGATGTAAAGACCCTGAGGACGCCTGAAGATGCTTCCGTATTTTTGGCAAGCTTCACCAACTGTGGGAGTGTAGACAATAGGAAGCAGTTCTGTGACATTGTCAATTAGAAGTTTGTAAAAAAGCCTTTCATTGCTTTCCTGTACACCAAATTTCAAACTCCATTGAATCAAAATTGGCACATATTTAGAAGAAAAACAAATGGTAGGTAAAGTGAGAACCTGAAGTTCAATCATGGCAATAAATTTTTGTAGTGGAAGTTGATATTGTCTAATGTTCTGCATCAACCTCTTCTCCTGGTATCACAAATGGAAAAGGTCATGAAGGAGTACATCAGAGACATGACCACTAAAAAACTCAACCTGAAGTTGTTGAGTAGCAACGGCAGGCGGCAAAAGCCCCCGTAAATGATGAGCATCTCTTTCCTTCTCTGTAAATGCCAACCCCTTGTTATGGCGGGGATCCCTCAGCAAGGAATAGCCACTGCATCAAACCAGATTGCAAAAAGGATCCATGTTTACATTTTAAGAACATTGTCCATTTTACAGAGAATATTAATATTCTAAGAATTCAACTCAAACTAGAGGCCCGCTGTTAGTGATCACGACTCTCCACAATGGTATGATATTGTCCACTTTGAGCATAAGCTCTCATGGCTTTGCTTTGGGCTTTCCAAAATGCATCGTACCAATAGAGATAGTATTCCTCACCACCATAATCTTCCACTAATGTGGGACTCATTCCTAATAATCCTCAACATCAACGTGATTAGAATCAAAAGCTCCTAGTGGTAATTCACTATCACAAATCCTTTCTTCGTGTAAGGCAACTGTTAGTAGATATTGTCCACTTTAGTCCGTTACGTATCGTCGTCAACTTCACCATTTTAAAACGTATCTGTTAGGGAGAGGTTTTCATATCCTTATAAAGAATGCTTTGTTCTCCTTTCGATCCGATGTGGGATCTCACAATCCACTCTCCTCTTGGGGGCTAGCATCTTCACTCACAGACACACCGCCTAGTGTCTGGCTTTAATACCATTTGTGACAGCCCAAGCTTGCCACTAGCAAATATTGTCTGCTCCGACCCATTACGTATCATCGTCAGCTTCACAATTTTAAAACGCGTCTGATAGGGAGAGGCTTCCACACTTTTAGAAGGATTGTTTCATTCCCCTCCCAACTAATGTGGGATCTCACAATCCACCCCCCTTAGGGGCCCAACGTCCTCGCTGGCACACTGCTCGGTGTCTAGCTCTAATATCATTTGTAACAACGCAAGCCTACCGCTAATAGATATTGTCCGCTTTGGCCCGTTACATATCGCCGTCAACCTCACAGTTTTAAAACGCGTCTACTAGGGAGCGATTTCCACACCCTTATAAGGAATGTTTTTGAGCTCAGCATCCTTGCCGGCACACGACCCGAGGATACTATTTGTAACAGCCCGAGGACACCACTAGCAGATATTGTCCACTTTGGCTACCCGTTGCGTAATACCGTCAACCTCACAGTTTTAAAACGCATATGGCAGGAAGAGATTTCAACACCCTTATAAGAAAGGCTTCATTCCCTCTCCAACCAACGTGGAATCTCAGACATCACGGTAAAAGCAAGTTTGTTCCCATAAGTTGGGATTATGTTACATCCAATGATGAACTGAGAGTGTTAAGTAATCAGTCAAACCACAAGCCATTATACCAAACCCAAACATCCACGAAAGTTGGATATACCTGGCAACTGAGGAAGTCCTTGGAGTGACGAGCTGCTTCTCTGTAGCACGGTGTTCTCCATTGATGTCCTGAACGCCATCACCTATCTCCTTCAAAGTGCTCTTCATCACTCAACTCAAATTGGAAGCACCCCACGCAAAGAGAGTGGCAGAAAGAAGAAGCAACAAACAAAATCTGCCCAGAAATGAATAAATTACGAAGTGGGCAAACATAATTTATCCACCAACAGTTTTGTAAGTTTAAATATGCACAAAAAATAATCCAATCTAACTATAGATAATGTAAATAAAGTCAAAAGTTTGATCTTTTATTCCTACAACATTGTTGAAACACTCGAATCATCTTTATCCTCTCTAAAGATAGCACGTTTTATTCTATGTTCTTCAACTCCAAGTAAACAAGATATATATAATTAACAATACCCAATGCAATTAGAAAAAAGTGCACTAACCTTATTTTCAAATTTGATTTTCAACCATTTTAGTACTTCAAAATTAGCAAAAGGCTATTTTCACATCCCATGTACTTACTATCGTATCATTTTTCATCTCATACTAAAAATATTTAAATAGGATTAATCCTACTATCTTGTGAAGTATTCGACTTTTAAACAAAAAAATTGTTCTTTATCTAAAGAGATTAGATTCAACACAATCGTTGTAAGATTTAATCTTTAGAGTATTAATCTAGTTGGTTCCTAACAATCCATTCATAAATAAATAAATTTGATTCGTAACACTTTATTCTCAAGTGTCGAATGGAATATTATAAAATTACATTATTCTTTGCATAATTCAATTAAAAAAAAAAAAAAAAACTATATGCATTAAATTTTATGAAAGTAAAAGATGTTCATATAAATTTTCTACTTATTATACAATGGCATTATGAATCTAATTAGCTATTTTTAGAATAGAACTGAGTAATTATTTATTATTGGAAACATTTCAATTCACAAATTTGACAGATTAATGATGTTTTTAAAGTTTTAATTATCCCACTCATACTTTAAAAAATAATTGAAATGCCATTTTTACCCAAATTTCATTGTATTAAATCGAGTGTTATAATCTCTATTTTAAACATTAAATATAAATTAATTAGGTTCTCGGGTTCCATATACATCTTTAGTTAAAATTAATGAACGAAAATTTAACTTTTTTTATAGAAACACTTATCTAAATTTAGGGTCCAATTCAATGAAATTGAAAGTTTATGCTAGAAATTGATATGTTTTATCATGGTAGACGCTTTCTTTTTCAACTTTAATCTAATCGTCTAAGAAAAAAAATCAACCTAGCTTAAAAGTTATCGCTCTTTAATTATTTTTTTTTTTTAAGTTTCGATGCTCCATTCCAAAAAAAAAAAATAGTAATTAAACAATTAGGTCAAACCATTTCAAAAAAATAATAATTAAACAACTCGGTCAAAATTCTATTTTATTTTAATTGAGGAAATACTTAGAAATGATTTTATTCTACAAAATTAAAAGTTCTCAATATTAAAATGAAGCTTCCAAAGGATAGGCTTAAGGTTAAAATCACTCATATGGTTTAAAATCATGTTACAGTTTAAGCATATGATTCCATCTATGCCAAAAAAAAATTATAACATATTGTTTGAATATTATCTTTTTATATAGATTTAAATTATTTATTTATTAGTTTTATTAGTTTTTTTTTTTTTTTTCTTTTCTTTTCAAAAATTAATTTAGTCCGTATAAAAAACTAATATTCAACGACATATTATACTTTGACTTTGATATAAAAAATATATGTATGTATATGTATATGTATTATAAAGTTAATATAGAGTTAAATATTTGGGGTAATTTAAATATTTTAATATGATCCCTAATATTTACGTTATTTTACATCTCGGTGTATGTATAATTAATTATGGTCATAATATTATGAACTAAGATGAACAAAAAATCTGACGCATAACTGAAGGGAGGCAAAGAAAGCTGTTTTCAGAATGTTTTCTGGCACAGAGGTTGAAGAGAGCCGAACCTGCAACTCTCCATGCAAAGCTGCAATAGCGCACACACCCATGGCTCATCGCATACTCATATGTAACGTGATATATTGCAAGGGCTTCCTTGTATACCTCCTCCATCCACCTCGGGCTGCCGTCCAGCTCTTCCGCACCGTACAATATCTGAAGCTAATAACAATTAACGAGTAGCAATTTAACAAGAAGGTGTTGATCACTGGATTTTGAAGTTAACCTCTTTGTACTTTTTAATGGTGGCTTCAGCAGCTACGTTTTTGGCATCAGGATCGAGCTGCAAGGCGTCCCTCATCTCTTTTCTATACATCTCATACTGAAACTTCCACTTCATCAAGGTATCATCAGCCACTTCTTCTTCAAAGCATGGAAGTTTTTGAACCTCTGAATATTGTAGAACCGATGTGATGCATAAGGAGCCTTAATTCAGTGAACAAAAACATGGTAATTATGACAGTGAAAAACTCACCAATGTTTGGCGCTTCTTCTTGAAACATGTTGACAGTATCAAAAATTTGTCCTAGAATGGATGTTGAGGTATATGATTTTTTCCCCCTTTCCATGAAATGAGGGAACGTTCCTGCCTTCAGGTGTTCTGGAACTTCAATCTATCAAAAGGGAAGAAAAATCCACATGAAAGCCCTTGATTCAAAAGCATCATTCTAACCATGTTCAGTTGGAGGATTAAATTGTCCGTTTTAGCTTGTTACGTATCGTCATTAGCCTCACGGTTTTTTAAAACGCGTCTACTATGAAGAGGGTCTAGCCCTTCTCCGACCAGTGCCTCGCACCGTCTAGTGACTGGCTTTGATACCATTTCTAACAGCCAAAACCCACCGCTAGTAGATATTGTCCGCTTCAGCCCGTTACATACCGTCGTCAACCTTACGGTTTTAAAACGCATCTACTAGGGAGAGATCTCCACACTGTTATAAGTAATGCTTCGTTTCCCTTTCTAACTGATATGAGATCTCACAAGGGGGCGCAGCGTCTTCAAGAAGACCCTATTGTTTTTTCATTTCATAGGATGATAAGAAAGCTCTACATTGAAAAGGGAAGTTTTTGTTTGAGAAATAAGTTATCACCATGATGGATCTCCACCTATCTATTGTCTGTGTAATAAATAATTCCAAATCTCTCACTGGATCCAAGAAACACAATGATGAACATAAAAAGTATAACAATTTCATGAAGAGACAGAGTATCATTAACAGAACTGACCTCTTTCCCGCCTTTTTTAGGTGCATCTAAAGCATCATAATATATATTGATCAACTGGAGAATCTTTGCCCTTACACGATTTCTTTCTTCTTTACAGTCTTCACCCAGCATTAGTAGTTGATCCATCAATGCTACCCAGTTATCAGCTGCAACACTCTTTGCATAACTGAACGTACCACAGAATAATCCCAATCTTCCATCAGTAAGCATAATTGATGGGAAACTTCACCGCACTCGAATCTTAAAAGTAAAAACTACATAGATAGATACACTCCATCACATACCTTGGCTGAAACCGAGCTGTCAAGAATAATTTAAATAGCTCCTCCTCTAGATCCTCCGCAGAAAATTCATTTGGCTTTATATTAGCTATTACTTCCATTGAAGGACTTGGCCTCCAAGGTTCACCTGGTCTGAAATACTCTAACAACTGAAATAATTCCAAAAATAAGAACATAGAATAGGTATGCGGTGACTCTATTATATTGAATGAATCTTTTTCCAAAATTTATAGACTGAAGTCGTAATTTCAGAAAACAACTTACGGTGCGTGCAGACGATTCAGAAATAGAAGATACTGACAAAACTAAACCATAAAACAATTCGAGCATAAATTTCATGAGAAAAAGGCATGTGCGAGCATCAGGTGATAGAAGTTCGAGGTTGAATGTGTCTTAACCTGAGAATTTCTGGAAACCCAGTACATATCACCATCAAAATCACCACCGGCTATTTCATCAGCTACTGAACGGGGACCCTTACAAGAGAAGAATATACCATATTTTGCATTTCCCACCACAGGTACCAAGTCCTCCACATATTTAGCCGTTAAAACATGGATATCACCAAAATGTAATCCAGGATTGCGATAGACAAGAACCTTCCCATTGATTTGACCATTCTCACTAGTTGGACATGAACACAGAACATGTCGATACTTAATACATGAACGAAAAGAAAAACAAAACAAAAGCAGGGATTTCAAGTAACAGAAGTAAAAGTTATAATTCTATCCTATTTATCAGATGTTTGTCAATCAATTGAAAAGCATTAAAGATAATATAATATGTTTGTATAAAAAGAATTAAGATAATATATTTTTTGCTTATCTTATCTTCATTCAATTTCTCATCCCCAGCAATAAAGCCAAATAGTTGGTGAACGTATTATAATGCTTACATTAAATGCTTCCATACAATCAAGTAAGACGAAGTGAAATATCATGCATGTAATACATACAGGATAACGCAGACTTCATTGCTCTCAAGAGTACAGGTGGGGTCGGCTGTCCCCATTAAATAGTAACAATCAGGCACGTGAAGCCTTCCGCTTCTCAAGCTCTTTTTCTCCTCCCTCAGAAGCATTGACAACCGATATTGCAAATACGATTCATTCAGAGGAATTCCAGATAAAATCATTCTTGCAACTAGGAAGTCATCCATATCACCGTTGTTAATGGAAACTGCAAGAGAGACACCGAGAGAGTAACAAAAAATATGTAACAGTACTTTGAAAGAGAAGAAAAGAAAACAGCTCAAAAAGCCTAATACCTCTTAAAGCTGCACGCTTACTAGAAAAAACACCCTGAACATCTCTCAAAGCATCCACAAGGATATTCATGAAATACTCTCTTGGGACGCCTCCATAATTTAAGAGTGCTATTAAGTTTCTTGAAATATATGCCCTCTTTGGCGAATTACTGAGAAAATCATTAGACAAAGGAAACTGCCACATTATTCAGAAACTCTTTGAAGGTAAATACAAGTGAAAAGCCATTGCAGGGAAAATTGCAATAGAACCTTTAGAGAGGTTAGCAACCACCGTTGCGTGTTATCCCAACGTATAGTTAACAAAAAAAAATGCCAAATTTTAATTCTTTGTAGGCCTCATCAATTGCATTTTCTTAATGATGAACAAGCATAAATTTCTTATTTCCAATGGTACAAGCAAAGCCACGAGAGCCATGCCCTTAACTTCCCCATGTCAATAAAATCCTCAAATGTCGAATAAAGAAGTTGTGAGCCTCGAAGGTATACTCAAAAGATTACTCAAGTGTCAAACAACAAGAGTACTTTGTTCGAGAGCTCTAGAGAAAGGAGTCGAGTCTCGATTAAAGGGAGGTTGTTCGAGGACTCCATAGGCCTCAGGGGAGGCTTTATGGTGTATACTTTGTTCGAGTGGAGGATGACAGAAACACACATACAAGAAAGTGATTTTTGCACAATAACGTTATTCTCTAAGAGAGACAATACTTAGAAAATAAACAAAACCAACCTACTTATTTTATTCAACTTGTTACACAGTACATATATAGACAGAAAGAAAAACTAACTCTTACAATCTTAGCCACACATTAATAACGGCTAATACTTGATCTTAGCCACAAATTCTAAAACTGACATAATTTAAAATACAAACACCAAATACAAATGACAGTTAATACAAGATTAAATAAACTAACAGAGGATGGTTGAGGATTGTTGGGAGGGATTCCCACATTGGCTAATTAAGGGGATGATCATGGATTTATAAGTAAGAAATACATCCCCATTGTATGAGGCCTTTTGGAAAAACCAAAAGCAAAGCCATGAGAGTTTATACTCAAAGTGGATAATATCATACCATTGTGGAGGGTCGTGGTTCCTAACGCTATGCAGTAACGGTGCAAAGGAATATATATAAACCCTATCCTATGCCCTATGGGAAAGAAATTGACGTTGAACTCCAAAACCATGGCAAATGCTAAAAATAAAAATAAATAAATAAATAAAAATCAAATTTTGTATACCTGGTTCCTACCACCTCCAGTGAGTTCTCTGTTTCAGCATTTTCAAGATTTGGATCTTTTTCAACTTTGATCATAGAATTGCGAATTTGAATTGTTCTAGAAGGAAGCTGCAATTTTAAGTTAACAAACTATAACATACAACAGTAGATAACATAAGAAAATTACATCTATACTGAAAATAGAGCTGGGACATTTTGAATTGTGTTGAACTAATAAAATCGTATCGTACTCAGATTTCATGTCATGATATTGGTAATAACTCTGGATAGAGGAGCTGGAAAATCCAGTCTAAGACTAGCAAAGACAACTATTAAATATATACATGAAGGCCCTTCTCTTTATTTGTGAGACTAAAATGAAAAATGGTTCCAAATAGAAGATACTGATGTTTAAGTGCAAAACGAAGACATCCGAAAAATCAATACTCGTTGGAAAACAGCTATCCACAAACTGATTCACTTAACCAACGCATAACTCAACTGTTGTATGTCCTACTATATTCAGGTTCAACAAGTATCATCCATATTTTCTCAAAAAATAAAGAAAAAACAAAAATTAATGTCCTCCAAACAGAGTAGCCACCTTTCTCAACCCAAATTACTAGGAATGAGTATAATGATAGAATGCCACAGTGGATTTTCTTGATGGAAACACCAATTATATATGATCCAATATATTTAAAAATCCAAGCCATCGACATTTTCATGGATATCGTCCTTTTACTCCTGGAAAATGATCTGGAATAGCAAAATGAATAAACTGTGGATGTCAGCTGTTGTATTTTATGATATTACATAAAAGTAACAGTGAATATGATATTAGAATTCAAAGCATCATATTCACTTCTTCTGGGCACTGAAATGGATTATCATACTAGATGGAGAAGTTTTAGAACAATCAAGAAGACAATATGTATGAGGTCAATAACCTATAGCTCATAATTATGGACTAATCATTACTGTAAACCCAGGAGCAAGATGGATGCCAAAAAACATATAACTTATGGTCCTCTTCTTACACTACAAAGTATACCTGTTTATTCACTAGAAATGTTCCTTTAACAGCAAGACCGTTGTAAAAAAGTCGGAACTGAATTAGCAAGGGCTTCCAATGGAAAGAGAATTAAATAAAAGTCAGTGTTTACATAAAACAAAGAAGTAACTCCACACAATAACTCGAAGGGATAAAGTTTAGATACACATACTGGTTCTCGAAGTTCAAGCCCGGGCAGTATTACTTGCGAAGTCTTATTCTGAAATACTTCAAAGGCAGGAATTCTCTATTATATGAATGTCAGACAGCATGCACAATAAACATCAAACAAATTTACATGTTTTAGAATAATATAACCAGTCAAATATGTGAGAAGGAAAAAAAAAAAACAATCATACAAAGAAGAGAAGGTAGCAGGAGATGACGAAGTTCCGAGAAACCAACGGATATCAAACCCTAGAACAAAACTTAACAATATGGATTTTCTCACCTTCACGTGCGAAGATTTAAATCATGCCTTGTAAATTCTGATATTTTTTCCCCTAATGTTTATTAACATGAAATCACAAACCTTAAGGTCAGCATCATGCTTTGCCTGCCCTTTAAATACATTCATAGGGCACTCCAAAGCTAAGTCCTCCGATATAAATCCCGTTCCGTCTGTATGTATAAGTGGTTTTCCATCTCTATACATGACATTAGCATTGACATCCTGCAGCTTGGAATAAACCAAAATAAGTAGCTATAAATATAATGTGCAGCAAAGAAGTCAACTAAAACTACAAGGATGGTGTAGGAGGGATTTTCATTTTTCAATTGTATCCCCTTCCTCTCCACCACAAGGCTGCAGTAGTAGTGGTGGAACACCGTACTTTGCAAGGTATATCCGCGATTCTTTGAACATTTACTGAAGATAAATCAATTTTGAGGTTTATCGTCTTCGACAGAATGAGTGAAAACCTACATAACAGAACGGTCAGGACAATGGCAGAAGTTGCTAGGTTAAATAAATGCATTCTCTATCACCGGCATACCTAGCCATGTAGCTTGCTACACTAGACACCGTGTGTGGATGCATGAAAAGACTCCTAGCTTCAAAAATTGTTCTATTAGATAATTTATAAGGTTGAAGCTTATCAAAGTATGCCGCTGACTCCATTCTGACAAAATAGCACTTCACTGCTGATGTGGTTGGATTCTTCTTTTTTTCCTCCTTGCCACCATCTTTGAAAACTATTCGATACACATACAAAACAATAGTGAGAAAAAAAAAATTGCCCATTATGCATAGACAATAAAAGCATAAGAAAATGACTAAAAAGTTGTTATGGCAAAAAATTAATTTAAAACTTGAATCTTAATCATTTGTCTAAATAGAGTATCATAGCACTAAAATACTATACAAGCCATGAGAAGATAGAATAGCCGAAAGACAACAATATCAAAGACGTTGGACCATTCAACTAATGTAATGAGGTGATTACACATATGAGGAAAAAAAAAACACTTGAGGTGCTTAAAAATTGAACAGAATTCAATATTGAAACAAGTGCCAACCCAAGTATGAACTAGCATGAGCAATAAAAGGAAAGAAATGACAAACTGAAAAAAACTATTAGAAACAATTTTATTGATGTGTGAACTTCCAGGGGGTAAGAGCCCCAATCCATGAGACAAACAGCCAAATTTAAAATAATGGACACTAACTTTAAGCTAAGAGAACAAGAATCTTCTCTTTTTTTTTTTTTTTTTTTTTTGGTGGGGAACGGGAGGTGACAGCAGAAACAAGCACCACTACTGAATTCATAAAAAAGGCATCATAAAAGACTCACCAAAAAACTGATATCGACGCAATCCAAGAAGAATGCCGTCTCTAGCAATCTTTTTATAAGCATAAAATGATCCACCAGGATGGCTTATTGAACACCTATCAGAGACGTCTTCAGCAAACTTGACCATCAGAACATTGTCATCGCCTAAAACCCTTTGCAGATGAGTTTTTGTGTGGTTCAAATATGGACCCTGAACAAAGATCCCATGTAGTAACACTGCAACTCAGAAACTTCTTCAACAATACTTTAACAATCCTCACTTGTGGGCTTAAAAATTCACAAAGATCCACCAAGTAGCTATCAATATTAATTAAGGAGGAAATGACATTAGAGGAGTTTTGAAATACAAGATCTATTTTGATACCAAGTTAAATCACTATTGAACTCAAAAGCTTAAGCTTATCATCTATTTGAAAGACCCTTAAAAGAATGTTATCAACGTTTAAATACTGCTGGCATACACTAACCTTGAACCTAAAACTCCCATCCAATTCAACATAACAGTGGTAGATGTGTGTTTTCCTACGATCCCAATCAACATACTACAACAGAAACAGAGAAGAGAAAGTGTGTACATAAGAAAGAAAAGTGTCCCCCTTATAGAAATTTGAAAATAGTCCATTGATCTATTAGCATCAACTTGAGTATCTTCAGTGCTTAAGCTAAAAGCACCTCCATGATTTAGG
The DNA here is from genome assembly GCF_057944985.1 of Cucurbita pepo subsp. pepo. NCBI lineage: Eukaryota > Viridiplantae > Streptophyta > Magnoliopsida > Cucurbitales > Cucurbitaceae > Cucurbita > Cucurbita pepo. The sequence goes on from NC_141801.1 coordinate 10,812,205, forward strand.
GAGACGCTGTTTTAGCATAAAAGAACATAACCCTACAGCATTTAGAGATGCTAATCAAATTTACCACTCGTCTGTCTTCCTTATTAACGTATTTTTCACCAAATGCTTTCCAAACTTCAGACTCAAATTTCTCCATCGCCAACTGGCTCAGACTTTGAATTTGGTCTGCTGTTGTGACTCTTTCTAAGCTTTCTCTGCATTGATAAAAGGGATGGAACCACTTCGATTTCAGCATAATGTACATAAAGCTATAAACTAACACGACAATAAAAACATAAATGCAAGGAAGTGTTTACCCTCCAATATAACTCAATATCAAAAACGCCCTTCTAAATTCAAGCTCGCCCAAAGCCACAAATTGCGGAATCTTTACTCTATCTGAAACCGACGATGAATAGATTGCAGATTTGTCTGGTGTTGACGCCTCAAACTTTGTTTTCTCAGCAGTTCCTAATCCATAAAATGTTTTAACGTCGACCCTCAAACCATAAAAGTACGTGCAAAAGAATACTTATTTCAGAAAAGCCAAACAAGGGCACAGAACAGGGAAGACAAAGAACCTTGTGGGCTAGAAACGCGACAAGATGAAAGACTTTGATACAGAGAAACGGAGCAAGTCGAAGGACTGTGAAGCTGAGAAACACAGCCAGTGGAAGATGGACTCGTATGCGGAGAAAAAACGGCAACCATCTTGTTCTGAGGTGAAATGCAAGGATCATTACGAACCATATGCATGATGAAACCGCTAAGGTTCCTAACAGAGCAGGAGGAGATTTTGCGGAGAGCATCAAGAGCCATTTCTTCTCCTAAAGAAGCTAACGCCCGTCGCGCTTTGGCATCAGGCGGTGGCTGATTCTGTTGCGTACAGATTTGGAGAAGAAACTGCTCGACGGACGGCGGAAGAGGCACTTCGTGAAAATGATCAGCCATCAGAACAATGCAGGCTTCCTTCACGACGGAGAGCGGTGGCAGTGCTGATCAGTATACAGCCGAAAACCCCTCCGTTAGGTAGGTCCGTTGACACGACCGGTCAAACCCATTTACTTACCATTTTCAACGTCAAGTCAGTCAAAGCTTATAAAAATATTCACTTCGATATATACAAAATTAAATTTTAACCACATTTTTCACAATAAAGAGGCCATTTACACCAAATATATAAATTTTATTCACTAAATTGCTATAAATTTAAAAATTAAAGGACTAATTCGTCATTTTCACACCCGATTAATTTATTCTCTATAATTTTAATTATCAATGTAATAAAAATTGTCACCTCATTAAAATTAAATGTCACTTTTTTTTAGTCAACTAGCGGTCAAATTAATATATGTAGTATCCAATAAATTTATATCCATTTAATTAAAACTACAATTATAAATAAACTTTAAAGAAAACGTTATATTTTTTAATTTAAGAAATGTTTGTTTATTAATTTAAAAATAATAATAATAAATAATCAAAAGTGGTGTTGAGTGCTTGTCTATTAGTTTTTTTTTTTTTTTTTTTTTTTCTTTTTCCTATCTCTATTTTGTTCTACTTTTTTAGTGCTTGCATTTTTAAAATGGCGAAATTACCCCTTGCACTAAAAAATAGTGTGTGAAGTAACATAAAAATCATTTTCAAATGTAGAACAAAATTTCAAAATAGTTTGTTATCAAGTCCTTTTACTAAAGTGCCCTTATGATTAAAGTAACAAAAGCAAACAAAAAAAGAAAGTAGTTGTTATATATAATTTAAAACAGTTAAAAGTGATATTCATTTTTATTTTTAAAAAATTAAATTTATAAATATTATCTACACTCTTCTTTTCTTACCTGTAACGGAATCAACCAACCGTAACTAAAACAACTAAATTATCAAATACAACCATAAATAATCATGGGATAAAACTAGAAATGTCTATGGGGTGGGGACGGGAAAAGTCTTCCCGTCCTCATCTCCACCATTTATTTCATTCTTCATTTATTTTTGTGGGAATTTGTAATTTCCATGAATAAATTTTTACCATTTATTGTTATTTTAAAGTTTAATTTTTTTTAATATAATTTTTAGTAAAAAAATTATAATAAATCAATATATTTCATATGAGCGTTATTTTTAAATATTCAAATTTTAATATTACAACATATTTAGTTTTTAGTTTAAATATTACGATTACAATCTCAAAATTAACTCATTTATTTTTTAATATGGTAAAATGCTAATGGGGGCAGTAACAGGGCCTTGAAAGGAATTGGGCATAATAGAGACAGAAAATATAATCTATATTCGGTTCCATTTATCTAACAGAGAAAAGATGTTCTCCACTCTCTCCTCTATTTTCCGTCTAAACGGAGAATCTCCACTCCGTTTCGGACAAATCCTCGCTAATAAAATGGACGTCTCTGTCTAAATGGAGTTTCACATTGTATAAAGTGTGTGCTTGGGAAGAGGACATTGAGAAAATGGGATCTGAAAGTCCAATAATTGAATTACACACACCCAACACCAAATCAACCCCAAAAATCCCCGCAAAACTTTCCAACACACTAACACAAATTTCAAATAAAACAAACACTCCCTTGAGAAAAGCCTCCAAAGTAGCCCACTTTTGCTTCTTTTTTTAATTGCCACATATTTTATCTTTTCCTTTCCTTTCAGATAACACTTCATACGACAAAATCAGCCAGAAATTGCAATATTATTTGTCTAAATAAACCAAACACCCCCACCAATATATAATATATACATTTTTTTCAAACTTGTATAAAGTTTTTGGCTTTGTGCTCAACCTAAATCAAACTGCAAGTGCTCGCTTTTCTGGACAATGATATAAAATTTGGTATCTTTAAGGCAAAGTTTGATTATATTTAATTATATTACAAAGTTTTAAAGATAAGCGCAACATTGTTAGATGTAGATATTATAAGGTTTAGATTATTAAGTAAAGTTCATGTTTCAAAAACTTAAAAGCCATCAATTATTTAATGCATAACAAGGTAACGTTTGGAATAAAAACTATAAATTTCAAAAAAAAAAACTTCTAAAAAAAAGTTCTCTCGAGCGTGAAAAAGATTGAGCCAATTTCTTGTTCCACAAGCAACTAATAAGAAAAAAAAAGAGAAATAGAAAGATACGTGCAGACTAGTAAGTCTAAATAAAAAAGTGTAATCACATATAAAAAATAAATCAAGAAATTCCAAACATTATACTCGGAAATTATAGTAAATATGAGAGAAATCATAGTTATTTATCTTAAAGAACCCAAAAAAAAAAAAAGTTTTGGATCAAATATGTCCACGTCAATGTCTTTACTAATTATCTCACGTACCCATTAAATTTATCGTGCACCAATCATTTTTGTATTTTCTATCTTCAATCGTTTAACATTGCCATTATAAGGTATAACTATATATTCAATCATTCTTGAGAATTGAAATATATATATATAGTATTTTTTTTTTTTACTATTTTTTTTGGTTTACACCTCAACAAACTATAAATCATTTTTATCTTTTTTATAAAAAATTTGATGTATGATGACATGTTTTATCTTAAAAAAAAAAAAATTAGAACGAATGAATTATAAGATATTATTTACTATCAATAAGATATGAATGCTTAAAATGGATAACATGTTAACCATCAAGTACGAACCGTAAAAGATAATAATGCAATGTATGTCCACCGCTCTTCTAAGTCAAAGACTCATATAAAAATATCTCGATAATGGCTTGAATTAAGTACTAACTAAAGCGGGTAAATCAAAAAAACTATTTACCCTACTAACTTTATGAAAAGAAGAGACATTATTCACATTCATGACCCACAAACGTCTTTTTTTTTTTTTTTTTTTTTCCTTAACACCCCTTTACTTTAGTTTCAATTTCAATGAAAAATCAAATTGTTCTTTATTAAGCTTGGCTCACACAAAAGATTATTCCTTAAATACACTAATTAAAGACAATAATCAACAATTTTATAATTCAAAATTGCGCTTGGGCTTTAAAATATCATATATTAAAATTAAAAAAAAAAAAGAAAAAAGATTACAAAAGCCCATTGATACCGGCGTATCCATTCACCGGTTATAATACATTACAATATTGTTTTTTTTTTTTTTTTTTTTTTTATGTGAAGTACGATGGTTGATATCTGTACTTGGTCGCTGTTGTGGTATACAAAGTGAAGACGACATGTCGTTCACTCAAAAAGCATTTGCGGAAAACCGACAAACTTCATCTATACAGCTCCAAAACATGGATAGGTTACCCAAAACGATTCGTTTTAATTTCATCGGCCCCACATATCGTGGTACGGCGACGGAGATTCCATACCCGGCGTGATTCTCTGCTGTTTCAGGTTACTGTAAAACCGTTTGATAAACGCCTCTGCCGCTTCGTCCACCTTGTGGTCCCCGTCGTCCTTCACCGGAAACGGCGAGTCTGTTACTCTAACCGTCGGATTCTTTCCAAACTTCACCATCGGCGACGCTACATCCGCTGCCGCTGCTTCGCTGTTTAACATCTGTAGTACTCGTTTCACGGCGCCGACGGTGGTTACGTCGTTGTATCGATGACGGTTCTTGCCACCACGCTTTCCGTAGATCTGCAGCGCTGGAAAAGCAGGGCTGTTACTGCAACTGAACTCGTAGTCCTGTGGAGCAATGGCGATGGAATTAGCTATATCGGTGGTGGTCTGGCTGCTGAGAGTACCGGAGCTCTGGTGGAGATGCATCAGATTGAGCATAGCCTTTCCGGCGAGCTTGCCTCTCTTCATCATCAAATGAAGATCGGACATTATGATTCTGCCTTTTGATAACTCCTTTCGCAGCATCAACGCGATTGCTCGAACCATATTCCAGAATTTCTTCGCCGCCATAGCTTGTCTTCGCTGGATTTCCATTAACCGATCTGTACTGTAAGTTTTGCCGGTAGAGAGAGAGAGAGAGAGAGAGAGAGAGAGAGAGAGAGAGAGAGAGAGAGAGATCAGAGAGAATTTTGTTTGCTTGTTTTCAGGGTTTTCTGATTTCGGCGTGGAGAAGGGGGAAGGGGGAGCTAGCATTTATATAGAAACGAAATAATTAATTAGGAATTTAATTATTGATTAGTTAACTATGATTTAGCAGGAGACTTAAATAAAAACCCCACGGACGGAGAAACGCGCGTGAGAAGAAGGAACGTTAAAAGGTCCAATTTTAGTAATGAATAAAAGTGGGAGTGGATGACACGCGCCATGGATGAGGAGATTATTTTAACTTTTCTTTTTTTCTTTTTGATTAGGAAAATTCCTATGTAGTTGGAAGTTGTGGGTGAAATGACGAAAATATCCCTGAAATAGGAATTGAATTACTTAAGCTACCAATTGGTCGTGTTGATTAAGATATTATTAGCAGCAAGAAACACACAAAACCTCGCCGCCAGTTTAACTGTGTATTAAGCTTTAAATTGCATAAAGTTTTAAAATCTTTATATTTTAATTCAATTGTCACAGTAATACCATAATTTTATAGAATAAAAATATAGAAGCAAGCCATTTTGTGGTTTCTTTCATGCTAAGTCTTCCTGATTGGCGGGCCGATCGGACAACCCTAACACACCTGGTCCTCTAGATAACCTCCACGTGGCTTCTTCTTTTACTCACTTTTTTACCACCTTTATTTTTTTATGGAACAGAGAGTTTTGATACTTTCTGTTCCTGGTCCCTGCTGCCACCATTTGTCCATCACTTAAATTTCAGTAATTATTGCACCGTTAGATTAATAGTTTAATAGACGAGATACTAATTAGTTTAATAAATAAGATACTAATTAGTATGATAGTTCAATCTCGATCTTTAAACAAGATCCTGTGAGAAACAGACGTCCAACTAGCCAATCGATCAGATTGCAGAAGAGAAATTTCTCAGGAGTATTATACCAACAAACGGGTGAATCAAATATATTGCCAGGCTAATGTTACAAACATTACTGATTTGTTGTGACTTGATTACAGCCCTTTGTACAAGTAATGGGGCACATTTTTGCACCCTTGGCTCACATAGTTTACCTCTGTTAGTATGTGAACTCACCTACAAAACTGAGGTTCTACCAGAGCTAGATTGATCGGCCCATTTGATCGGGGCACCACAACCTCTCGCTGATGCTTGTATAGTTAACTCGTTTTCTGGGGCCAAGCAAATTCCGTGCCTTTTAAGTTACACCGTATTCTTCATTGTCTCGATTCCCACTTTAGAAGAGATTTCTCATAAGTTGTCTTCTATTTCATCAGGTACAAGCAACTTCTCGATGGCAGCCTATTAAACAATAGAGGTCAGAACACTAGTTAGTATTTAAAAATGCTAGTTCAATTTAAAATTTTAGAGAACAAGTGATGTGTGAAAATCTGAGGATAGAAACAAGATGAGTAAGCAAGCAGAACACCTTAATGGTAGCTACATCTGCGGCAGATGGTTTCAAGTCCAAGGCAATACCGAAATGAAGCATTGCTTTATCGTGCATGTACCGTCTTTTGTAGATATTGCCCATCAAAGCATACACACTGCTTTCTCGTGGGGCATACTCTTTTAGCTCCTCTAGAACTTGTAAAGCTTCATCGAAACGTTCAAGGCTTACAAGTATGTTAGCTTTCTGATACATCGGAAGTGGGTTTTTCTTATCTGCAAGGATGGCTTTCTCCATCATCATCATAGCATCTTCACTCCTCTGAAACATAATTGAACAATAGGGTAGGTAATTTACATAAATCATCCGTCATTAAGCAACCATATTACTCCTGAATATGACATAGACAAACCTGCAACGCATGCAAAGATGTACCAAGATATGACATTACAACAGAAGATCGAGGATTTATTTGGAAAGCCATTCGGAAGTGATGCTCAGAGAACTCCAACTTCTCTTGTTTAAGATATATCATCCCAAGTCCATACCAGGAGTTATAATGTCTAGAATCTACTCGTAGTGCACTCTGGTAGCTCTTGATTCCGTTCTCAAAATCTTCCAGGGCCACATATCTGAGTTAAGATTATGATTTGCCAATAACAAATAAGTAGCTGGAATAACCTGACCACCAAATGCAGTAGAGAAAAACTCCACTTCCTAGTCCATTGAATGACACAAAAGGGTAATGTACATACTCATGTCCACAGAGGGTATGTGCGTAGGCAAATCTTGGATTCAGTTGAACAGCACGCTGGAAATTTTTTAACGCAGTCTCATGGTCCTTTTGCAAGCTATAGCAATTTCCCATGGCACACCTGCATTTCCACATGGGAGATAAAACTATATATACCTACTTGGAGGATAAAATGGAAGCAGTGTAAAAAATTGGCCAATGACCTCCCCCTAAGGGGGCCAATGGGAATTTTAAATTTAGATGGATAGGGTCTGATCACCAAAAAGCTAAAGAAATCGAGGATGGAGTGTAGAGAATGTATGACAGAAATTGGCATATCTACCAAGATTGAGGAGCTAAGCGGTCAGTTGATATCAATTCCTGAGCCAGGTAGCTTAGTTTCATGTCTTCCTTCAAATGCTGCAAACAGATTAAGAGTAATTTAGGGAAGCAAACGCTCTCTCTGTGCAGGGAAAGGGGAAAGAAGTTCTGGAGCTACAAGCAATAAGCATAGAACATTATGTGTGTGTGTGTTCTATTTTTCTGACTTGAAGGGTGAATTAGAGGAACAAAATATCAAATTTTAAGTGCATATAAAATAATTTGAAAAGAGACAAATATGCTTAAAATATTACTATACAAAAAAAAAAAAAAAAAAAAGAAGATCAGCAAACATAAATTCCCCAGTTTGTGTCCAGTGGTTTCATTAGAGCAGCTGCTCAAAAGGTTTTTAGACCATCCTTGCCAGTCCTCCCGCAAAGCCTCTTAACCTATGTTTCTAGGTTTGGGGAGACAATTTGTTCAAGATACCAATAAAAATAACTCACATAAAGAACTGTAGAATACACATCCATTCCTTCCAAACTGTGAGGTGAAGCATGGCGAGCAAGACTGAAAGCTCGATCAGCTTCTAAATAATCTACCAATTCAAAATACACTTTGCCAACCTGCAACTCAGACATGCCAAAGTAGTCAGAGAGAATAGCAGCACTGGCCAGGACTCGCAATTCAATCGATTGAAATTATTACTAGAAATAACAAGGTTATGTAATCCAATGCTCACTATTAGCCAGTAAGAATATAGAGAGTGTGATATAATAGTATTACATGGATTGATAAGGATGAAACGGGTTACCAGTATTATACAGAAAGGGCCAGAAGTGAAATAAATCAAGTGCCAGAGAATATGCAGAAAAGAAGCAAACTGTTTTGACTCCTTTTTTTTCTTTTGGTAAGAAATCGCGCTTTCATTGAAAGAAAGGAAAGAATACACAAGGGTAAAGAAACCAAAAAGGAGTCCGAACCCTAACAAATCCTTATTCCACAGGAATAATCACCAGTAACAGGCTAGACAGTTTGATCAGGAAGGCATACATGACTGTGTGTCAAGAGATCATGAAAGTCATACAGTACCTGTGAAAGCACCCAGCCCGTATTGTAATGCTTGTAAGGAAGTTTTAGGTAGACATCCAGGGCATCCTGTACAATCAAGAAGCTGTCTTAAGATAATCATTAACGTTGCCTGCATTCTTAATCATTTAGAGTCCAAAATTCTTTTCCACCATCTTTTCAGTGAATAATTTGTGTAAGCTATATCATCAACATTAGAATGGAAACCTGGCATCTGAACAGGCATGAAAGTCTATATCCTTCCCCTAATATTCTCAGGAGGCATAATATTTCTGATGCACCATTAATTATTTTAGCATCACTTGTGAGACTTCCTCCAACTGATTTGGGTGCTCCTTGCTCAAGAGTTCGATTATCACTAGAAGGAGATGAACTGGAGATAGATAACAAGGCATTGGAACGAGAATCATCAAAAGCCTCGTTTTGAATACCTAGTCATAGGTCAATAAGACACCCATTAGTATATCAAGGAGAATTATTGGACACTACAATAACCACATCAAATAATAGCCAAGGACCATACAACTGTACGTAAAAGCACTTCACAATCAGTGATAAGTGTATATGGTTGATGGATAAAAGACACACCAGAATACCTACTAAGACATGAATGCATCATTAAGGAAGTCATACACTCTTATACATATGTCCATTTGTAAACTACAACTTTAGTGCAAATTAAAACTAGTGGCTAGAGCATGCACATCACTCTTTTCATAGAGCGGTGGATGCACAGGGTAAGTGAGAATCATGCCTCATGTGTTCTTTATGAATATTTCAGTAGATGCCACGGTAACTATCTAATGAATATATGATAAAAACCAAAACTATCTAATGAATATATGAATAAAAACCAATAACCCTTAGATATCCAAGATTTGGAGCACATATGTATGCAGATAAAATAATATTATTTTCATTGACTCTGTAAGGGATGGCTAAATTTTGAAACATTTTCAAAATTATTTATCCAAGTGATCATTTGTTTACAATACATCTCTTATAATAATAATCATGAAAGATTCCAGTATTCAAATTACAGTCCAATAGGTCTACTAGACTATCTGACAAAAAATGATTGTGCATATCTAACCATGCAGCAGATGGAAGTTTGATGAAATATTTGTTACCTTCGTCGACATTCTCATTTGCAAAGGATTGTCCTTTACGAACGGCTACAGAACGAAATGTAATAGAATTCATCTTGGAGCTACCAAGATATTTGGTGGCGTTGGTAGTTCCATTATTGGCAGCTCCTGCAGCACTTACGTTTGTGTTGGCTCCTGCTTCTCCAGCAAGTCTGCTACTTCTTCGAGGGCCAGAATCAGAAAATAACCTCCCTGAAATCTGAAGACAAGAAAATGAACTCTTGGATATGATTATGAATTCATATATTAAAGCAGAGAAGTAAAGATATATTCTCCTACAAAGTTTCTATAACATTTTACCTTCCGTAATTTCCCTTCATCAACAAATTTTCTTCGAGGGGCTTGAATGATAGAGTTTATAGTTGACCTTGAACAGCTATCTGCACCAAGTGAGTTCAGACTAGATCCATTCTGCTGTGTATTTCTGCATAATGGTGGAGGAGCGATGGCAGATAACTGCAAATTCTAAACAATGAGGAATTAGTCGCATAACTTGATGTACAGGAGAGAAGCACAGATAATAAATAAAAGGTGGATATGAATAGATAGAAGACAGAGAAATACATTTCAAATGATAAATATGCAAGGAAAAAAACATAAAATTGGAGAATTAACATAAAAAAGAGAAATAGATATACACAATATACAATACCACCAATATAATTCATCCTCTATGGGACCAAACAAGGCACTAAAGGAAAAGTTTAGGTTACAGAGTACATTATTCAATCAAAATAGAAGAAGAGAAAAAACACACTTAAATATCTGTTGTGAGGATGAAGGAGATAAACGAAAGAGGGAGACTAAAATCTGCCACCTTGACACGCCATAGGTTCAATTAGGCATTGTTCAAATAAACATGGCCAAACAATCACCACCAACATCCAAGGCACAAACTACAATAAAATCTTCAGCACCATGAGCTATAATTATTCTTACGTACCTGCGCAGCTACAGGTGAAGGGGTGTTATAAAATGATATATTTGAACCGCCATTTACAGCCTGACTTCCAGCTCCTCCCAAGTTAACTGCCCCGTGATAATTTGTAGGAATATCTCTTAAATTATTGCTTTGAGTATGTTTTGACTGCCTAGTTCGGACATCGTCGGAATTACTATTCCTAGAAGAAGCTGAGTTCATATCATCATTTGATGTCTGCAAATTTTCGGATCTATGATGTAGATACTGCTTCTGTATGCAAAGAACAGCCGCTTCACCAAAAACTGAAGATGCATCTTCAGCAGCACCTAATATAGTAAACAGCAAAATAATTTAACTCATCCTCACCTCAAATATTTGTTTCCCCAGAAGAAAAATAAATCTCAATCAACAAACAGGTGGTCATCAGTGATCAAAAAGAAAAGAAAATAGCATAATAAAGTACTATATACCTCATACAAAAATACAAAGTGCAACTATAGTATCATGAAAAGCAACTAAATATGTATGATGTACTCAATCTTGCGACGAATCAGTTTAGTTTGAGAGCAGATTCATTCCTACAACTGGGAACATGCTGTTCACAAGGATCAGTGATGATTTGTACATACCTAATACACAGAGCTCCTCGTAAGCACACCACATCAAAGGATCTAGAGACAATGCCAGCTGAAAATGTTGAATAGCACTTCTCCTTCTGTCAGTGTACCTATAACAAGAAAATCCGAACAAATAATATTTATGGAGTGAAATTGAAGCATAATATCTTATGAGAAAAGGTGATCATCTGGCCAGCTAACAGACAAGTTCCTCCACAAAAAATTGCAGATGGACCACACAACGTATGTGTAAATATGTCGCAAGCGAAGGGCAATCATCAATGCATGAAAGTTCACAACAGAACAAAGATAAAAATATATTAGCAACCTGTATATGAGCCCGAGAAGGTAATGACCTGCTGCACCATTTGGAATCTGCAAAAAGAACACATGCAAAAGACATATATTATGCACAAGATAATGGAGCTAGGTACCACGTGATAGATACAGACATCATTTTATTGGGGTTAAAAAACCAGACCAGATGGCTGCCTGATCCCACACAGTACATGTTAGAACGAAATCATAACAACATTAAAAAAAAAATTTACCCTCTAAGAGGAAAAGACGGCAAACAACCAAAAATTACAATGAATATTCATTCTTCAATACCTCAGCACCAGGCTCACTAGGTGGACATAATGCAGCCTCTGCCTCGTGAAGAAGATCCATCTGAAAGCATGATATTGCAAACAAGTAGCGGGATTGAGCCATTTGTGTTCCTTCATATAAGCATGGAGAGAAAAGGGGAAAAGTTCATAGATGAGAAATACTCAAACAAAGCTACTGATATAAGTTCAAGAGAGACGTCACTAAAGATTGATAGGAATATAATAGAGGAATGGACTGAACTGAGCAACAATCCAACTTACCTTTTAGTATACGGTATGCAGCATAAGCTTGATTGTTGTGCAAAAAACAGCCAGCTAGTAACTGCATATTTGTCTGTGAAGATAAAAGGAGAAATCATATAAATGCTGAAAGAAAGTAATTCAATCCTTACATCAATCAGAAGATAGCAGTCTAAAAAATACAGTTGATTCAGCTAATAAGGCAAAAATTGTATGTGATTGTGCATTATATATATATAGACTCTGGAAAATTAGAAACCTTAAAGGGCGTAGCTATTGTTACCCCCGGGGGTTCATCGGCAAATTTAAACCGCCCGAGAAACCCCTATTCGTCTATACTTTCGAACTCTCATTCTTTTCTGACGAGATTCAACCATAGGTGCAGCTATAATTCAAATGATAATAGTAAAAGCCCATCTTCTTAAAAATTGATCTCCAGACAATAAAGCTAGTAAAAAACAGATCTCCAATTAAACAAAACATGCGGGATATGTTGACGTAGCGAGCAACTGTCAACACAAAATACTTTCTAGGGGAAAGAAAGGCGGTGGAGATTGCAAACAAAACCAAATCAAACATATGGGGGGCACCGCACGAACAATTTCCACGAGCAGCGTAAACGTCCACTTCAGTTTAAACTACCAATGCAGAAAAAAACGAAAAGAAAAATTGGTGCACGGAACGACCTACTCCGACCGGATTTCCGAAATCAACCTCATAATCCCGCTATTCGAGATTTGTACAGTTTCTAGTCAGCTAAAAAGCTAGACAGGAAAGTGAGTGAGTGAACTATTGAAGAAGAGGAGAAAGAGATGTAGAACCTCAGATGGGAACTCTGCGCAAAGTCTCTCGCACATGAAAATGGCATTCCGGTGCATAAAATGGCGAAGACTGTGATGAACACAGTCTGTAAGTGTGGCTTCCATGGCCGCTTCGATTCAGAGCGAGAGGGAAGGAGGAGGAAGAGAGGGAAGGAGGAGAGGGGTTTCTGGCTTTTTAGCGTTTGTGGGGGCTTCTCCTCTAGTTTCAAATCGGTATGGCACGTGTTACCTCATATTTCAAAGAACATGGGTCACGTGACCCGGGATTGAGAAGTTTGAAATTTTAGTACACCATCTCAAACTTGGGCTTCAAAACTTTAAATTTGCTAAAATTTAATTATATTTTACATTTTAGTTTAAATTTTTCATTTTAATTATTCTTTTTGTTCTTTTAATATAATTAAATTAAATATATATATATATATATATATAGTTGTGTTCAATTTTATGATAATTTTTTTCAAATCGTTTCACAAATTTTTAGCTTTTAAATCACATTTATTGAATGGGAAATTAATTATCCTATTTTTTATTTATTAATTGTTTTTATATCTATTAAAATTATACGTATAAGTTGCCATTTCCTTATATGATATTTTAATTACATTCTCATGTAAATACGTAAATTTTTTTTCAATATTTCTTTCAAGATATTATTATGATGCATTTTTATTTTCAAATAGTATTTATGATATTTTAAACTAAATTTTTAAGACTACATAATGTTGAATTTAAGAATCATAATCAATAAATGAAATATTGATATAAATGATAAATTAATTCAAAAAATTGCAGAAGAAACAAAAAAAAAAAAAAAAAAAAAAATCAATTATTATTCAAATCTACTTATTATTGTATAGTTTGATTGATATTGTATTTATTATCGTTTATAATGATGGCAGTCTCCTCTTGCACCCCAGCGTTAACGAATTGCGAGGAAAAAAATTCAACAAAATACGTCAACTGATAGACATAAGTTTCATAAACTTGATTATTTAACTTATCTTTCGTTGCCTATTATCATATCTTAAACTTATATGAATTTAAACGTTCAAGGCATATGAATATAAATAAAATATATAGTAAAATTTACCTATGTTTTTATATTTTAACAACATTTAGAATAGGTAATTCAAACTTACAATCTTTAGATCGATGATATATGTTAAATTATATAATCACGCTCATTGTAGTCAAACATCCACATTTTAATTGTACAAATAAATTATTTGGGATGATACAAATTTCTATTGTTTATATTTTATTTGTTGAAGTACGACGAATCAAAATAAATGTATAATATGTACTTTTCAAAATTACGTGTTTTGTTTATATATACCTGCACACACATTATATATATATACTTCTATGAATGAAAATAAATATTTGAATTAAAAAATACACATGTTAAATTAGTTAAGTTATTTTTATATTTGATATAAGGTATTATTTAAATTTAAATATTTGAGTCTACTTGGATTTAATATTTGGTAGGAATCGCTATTAATATTTATTTAAACTAATTGACATATTAGATATTGATTTAAGTTTTATTTTTAATAAGATTATAAAATTTTAATTTTGAATTAGATATTCATTTAAAAAAAAAAAAAAAAAAAAAAAAAAAAGTTTACTCGTGGACTTGGGACTTGGACTCCGTAATACTTGTGTTTGCAAAGTCGTTTATATCTCTCTGGTTCTATCTCAGTTGAGTTGCGACCTACTCTTGTTTCGCGGTATCCCCTCTGATAGACACTTTCGCGCCTCTATCCGGCCGTCAATGGCGGTCTCAGTTCCCGCAAAAGGATCAACGCTAAGGGACGCATTTGGAAATGTTCTCTCTGTCTTCATTCTCATCTTGATCGGCGTCCTCGCATTCTCAATTCGGCTCTTTTCTGTAAGCTTTTCGATCTCTCATTTCTCCTCATCCCTTGATCTGACGCTTTCTTAATTATTCATCCCGAACGCCCACAAAGCTGTATAGACAAGCCATGGTTTAGATCAAGGATCTCCATTTCGCATGGTTGTTGTAAATTATTGCTCAAATGCTGCATCTCTCTCTGGTTTATACGAAACGTGGAGAATTAGTCTATAGAGTAGTCCAAAATCTGTTTTTTGGTTGACTTTTTTAATATGTGTATTACTATGAGCATTTAGTCACATTATTACTTGCAACGATTTGCAGGTGATAAAGTATGAGAGTGTTATTCACGAATTTGATCCTTATTTTAACTACCGAGTTACCCAGGTTTGTTTTCTGACTGATACCTGTTCATTTTATTGCTTATACGGAATTCTTATAAAGCTTAAGGCTAGGAGTTTCGGGCTTAGTATGTTAGCTCGCTTGGTAATCTTGCATGCCAACCTCTCCACAATTACCCCTTCAGCTGCACCGGAAGTTAATGTCTGGATTTTTCTTTTCAGTATCTTTCAAAGAAGGGAATTTATGAATTTTGGAACTGGTTTGATGATCGGACCTGGTAACGTTTACTTTTCTGGGCTGCAAATTCTCAGAGCCAAGTCTTCATGGCTTGGACTTTCGTTTCTTTTACCCTAACAGCTTTAAAGTGATTTTGTGTGTTGATGTTCTCTAGGTATCCTCTAGGGAGAGTAATTGGTGGAACCGTTTATCCTGGTCTCACATTAACTGCAGGCACATTATGGCGGTGTGTGTTTGAGAATTTATATTAATCGATTCTGAAATAACAATCCTTCTCATCATCTCACCTGTCTATCAGTTAAGGAGGCAAGCATTCTTTATGGATGTCTCTTCTTAACGAGGTGGAAGAAATTGATAATCCTTGCTATAAATGTCCTATACCGACTAATGTTCTCTTTATTTCTTTCTGCTAGGGTATTCAATGCCTTAAACATTCCTTTATCCGTGGAAACTGTTTGTGTATTCACTGCACCCATATTCTCTGCTTTTGCTTCATGGGCAACTTACCTGTTAACTAAGGTTTGGATTCCTGCACCATGTCATATTTTTTTGACTCATGCCGTGCTCTTTGATTAGTCAAAATAATTCCCGTGCGCTAATTATCAGGAAGTTAAAGGTGCTGGTGCTGGACTGACAGCTGCTGCTCTTTTGGCCATGGTATTTACACATCACTGATATTTCATAAAACCATGAAACTCCACTTATGGACCTCTTTGTAGTCAACTATTATCACAATAACATCAAACACCAACAGTTTGACATTTCCCCATTATCTATAGTTATAATCATTTTAGTTTTCATTCATATGACTTATTTGCCAAATTGCAACATCCAATCAGCTTATTGTAGTGACCTTAGGCTCAGTATGGTGAGTGTTGAGAGTGGAGTGTTTCTTACTGAAATGGTTACTCCTCATTGGTAATAAACAATACTCCCGTGAAGAATAGGCGACTGTTGTTTTCATTCCCATGTGTGATCCTCGTCTGATATGTATCATTCTATTTTTATGGCCAAATGCCTGGTAATTGTTCTGTTGTTTTTGTATGAACCAAGCCCTAATGTAAATTTGCTGCAAAATCTCCAAACTCTTCCATGCATGGAGGCTGCTAGACCAGAATGCATCTCTAGATCATGTCTGTCTACTAAGTATTGTGTGCTTGTTTCAAACTGTACAATTGATAGATGTGGAAATTCGTAGTTAAGTTGCTGCTCTTTTTTTTTTTTTTTTCTTTTTTCACAGGTTCCTTCATATATATCGCGGTCTGTGGCTGGCAGCTATGACAATGAAGCTGTTGCTATATTTGCTCTGATCTTCACTTTCTATCTCTATATAAAGGTCAGATTTTGTTATATGAGAGGAATGTTAAATTTTCAAGGAGAGTGGCATACTTATTTTAATAGTGCTCAAATGCTGTTACTTAAGGAGTTGCTTTGCTGTAGTCAGATTGGGTTACTGGTCGATGGATTTATCTGTATGATGCTTCTCAGATGCTTAATTTTATATTCCCATTATCTTGTTACTATAATAATCATCATTATGTTGATAGGAAGCAAAGTTTCGTTGATGTCTGAGCTTACACTGTCTTATTCTGTTCTACTTAACCATACACTGAGTTGGTTACATATGAAATGCAGACATTGAACACTGGATCCCTTTTTTATGCCACTTTAAACGCCATTGCATATTTCTACATGGTAAGATTATTTATGCTTCATCATTTTATAACTTTATTCTTATTTGTCTTCTTTGCATTCTGATATGTTTCATGCATATCTTTTCTGCCTATTTTTTATTTGTTTTCTTTCTTCATGCCCCTCTTTTCAGGTTTGCTCATGGGGAGGTTACACATTCATTATTAATCTTATTCCGATGCATGCACTCTTGTGCATTGTAACTGGGCGCTATTCTCCTCGATTGTATATTGCATATGCTCCTCTTGTAAGTGTCACCTGGCTTAACTTGGAGTGCCTTTTCCTGATGAAAATTGTAGATTTGAAGCGATTGAATAAAAATCTTCCAAATTCAAAAACATATAATACCTTAATGTAAAAGTTTAATTTATGTGCGAGATTCATTAGCTCATCTTGAACTTATGGATTTCACAATTCAGGTCGTCTTGGGAACTTTATTGGCTGCACTGGTGCCTGTCGTTGGATTTAATGCAGTTATGACATCAGAACATTTTGCATCATTTTTGGTTAGTATTATTGCTGATCCTTTGACTGACAAGCTCCAATTATTTTTAGCAAATTGTCTTGTGAATGCTCAAGTTTGATTTTTGTTCCGTCTTTAGCTTAGTTTTTGTGACTAAAGGATTTAATTGCACTTTGCTTTTTTTTTTCTTTTGTTATTACTGGAGGACATTAATTTGCCGCGCCTTTAAACTATAAGTATTCTAGATTATGATTTTTTTACAACAAGAACTCCAAAGAAGACTGATAAATTTTTAAATATTAACCATCACGGGTAGGCCTAGGGGTTGTAAGGGCCGTGGAAAAATAAGAGGGAACGGGCTCAATCCATGTTGGCCACCTACCTAAGATTTAATATCCTATGTCTTTCCTGTCAACCAAATGTATTAGAATATGACGGTTGTCTGGTGAGATTAGTCTAGGTGCAGGCAAACTGGCCCAAACGCTCATCGATATTAATAAATGAAAATTTAAATATCAGCAAGAAGATTTATGACTAGTAGTGAGTTTATTTGTTTGTTTGTTATTTTTTTTTTCATTTGACTCAATATTTTATTGATGTGTAATAATGTGAGCAATAGTTTAGTCTCTTAAAATTTGTTTTGCTCATGGCTTGTTTCCTCGTTTCTGGTTTGTTTTCAGGTTTTCATCATTATCCATGTGGTGGCTCTCGTTTACTATATCAAAGGAATTCTCTCCCAGAAAATGTTTAAAGTAGCTGTTACTCTCGTAGTATCTATTGGGCTGTAAGCTTTCTGTGCCCTTCCTCTCCCACAAAAATAAGCTCTCAAACCCTCACTGCTGAGTGTTTGTAGGAGGAATATACAATTGACCTCACCCTTTATTGTTTACTCTTCAGGGCAGTTTGCTGTGCAGTCATTGCGGTTCTGGTAGCTCTTGTTGCTTCCAGCCCAACCAAGGGGTGGAGTGGGCGTAGTCTGAGTCTTTTAGACCCGTAAGAAACCAGCTCTCACAGGATCATGTTGTTTTAATTTAAATTTGTTCATGAATTTTTCTGATCTGTATGAATAGAGTGTGATCATGATGTAGCTAAAGATTTGATCCTTAATGAAAAAGAATGATGCAAATTGGCATAACGGTTCTCTTGGCTGCTATCCTATCTAACAACATTGTTGATCCTATTTAATTTAATTTGCTTTTCCGGTCTTTTTTCTAACCTTGAGTTGTTAGGATGTAAAACACTTGCTGGGCACTTACGCTCATTTTAACACTTAAAACATTTCAAATTATTCTGTTTGTTTCTCTCCCCTTTTTGAAGTAACTTTTTAGCATTTTCAGGAATAGTTGTCTATGGTATCATTGGCATGGGAAAGTGTTTCTTACAGCCTAAATAAGTGGTGTAATATTTTATTTTCTATCTTCATTTCCTGAAACACTCTTCACATTTATTTTGTTTTGCTGCAATCGAACAGAACTTATGCAAGCAAGTATATACCAATAATTGCTAGTGTTAGTGAGCATCAACCACCTACTTGGCCATCTTACTTTATGGACATCAACGTTTTGGCATTCTTGGTTCCAGCTGGTATTATTGTACGTATTTTTTTTAGATTACTTATTGTTTTTAAAATGTTTCAATCATCAGAAATTTACCAAGGTTCTTACCTTTGATAGGCATGCTTTTCACCATTATCTGATGCTAGCTCATTTGTAGTCCTCTACATTGTTACAGCAGTGTACTTCTCTGGAGTTATGGTGAGAACCATTTTCTGACTTCCAAATTAAAAATTTAATCATTTAACGCACATCATCTACCCTTTAACACATTTCTTATTTGGATGATACTACAGGTGCGTCTTATGCTTGTACTTGCCCCAGCAGCATGCATTTTGTCTGGAATTGCACTTTCTCAAGCCTTTGAAGTTTTTACTCGGTCTATCAAGTTTCAGAAGCCCGGAGAGGCTCTGGATACACAAGAAGTAAATTTTATTCCCTTGGTGTTGGTTAAGTTTATGTTTGCTATTTTTTTCCTCTTACAAGACCATCAAAATGGAACTAATTTTGGTTCTTGGATCTGGAAATTAAGGTGGGAGATACCGTCTCTGATGGTGTTGTAGCACAACATGATGTGGTGAAGCCTGAAAAAAGTGAAGATACAATTAAAGAACGACCCTCAAAAAAGAATAGAAAGAAGGAAAAGGAGCCAGTTGAAAAGCCTTCACTCAAGTCCCAAATTCGTAAAAGGCTGCTAGTTTTACCCTTTGCGACATCAATTATTGCTCTTTTCTTACTTATTTTGCTGGGTGCCTTTTATGTGGTAAGTAAAAAATATCTGTCTTTATCTTTTTGGGTACTTTATCACTCCTCTGCTGACGTTAATGATCACAATGTTGATTGAAGCTGCCTATTAAGTTTAAATTGTCCAATTGTTGTACTATGTTAATATCTTTCTTTGATGCCTTCATTCTATCTCAAGATTTTTATAAGAATTGACGGGGTTTGAAAGGTAAAATAACGAACTTGAACTAAAGAAAGGAAAAGGCAACATAGGCTTCATAGGTGTAAAATAGAAAATAGTGGTAGAAAATTGGTTGCTGCTGTGGAGCAGGATTTTTTAATTTCTGTGCTTCTGGTAGCTTCTAACTTGATTTCGTCTTTACGAGGAAACACATTGCCGGTTGTAACAAAATCATCAGTTAAAACTATAGCAATGACTCTTCCCGAAAATTACAAATATTACAAGTTCTTCATTGCTAAAATTAAGGGGGTCAAAAGGTTGTCTTTGTGAGATTAGTTGAGGTGCATCTAATTTGGTTTAAGCACCCGCAAATATAAAAATAACCTATCCTTTCACGCTCTTCTTGATTTGTTCTTGTGTTCTTTGAGTAAAACACATGGTGGCACGTTTGGTACTTTTGGGTTAAAAGCGGATATACTGATAGGTTTAATTACATTTAGGAAAGTGCTATAAATTAACAAAATAATAATAATAACAACAGTCTCACAGTTGAATGTGAGAAGATTTCTGATGGTTCTTTATGGCTTTACACTGTACTTAGGAATATGTGCAAAGGAACAGCTATATTGGTCCAAGCTTGCACTTTTATAGCACATAAAACAGAAAACTAATTTTCTCACTTCTTTTGCTCCTTGTTCTCCATTTCTCATACAATATTTATTTACTGACATGGTTTTTGTGTTTACGGGCTGTTGTAGGTTCATTGTGTCTGGGCAGCTGCAGAAGCTTATTCAGCCCCTTCTATTGTTTTAACTTCTCACTCCCGTGATGGTCTCCATGTTTTTGATGACTTTAGAGAAGCTTATGCATGGTTAAGCCACAACACTGAGGTTGATGATAAAGTAAGCTTTCGCTCACTCTTATATTTCTACATTGAAATGTTTAGTGCTCCCAAGATCCTACTAAAATTGTGGATAAACTATCATAGGCAATAATTTGGTCTGTGGTGTTGTTGCTTCTTGTTCAAACGTGTTTCCTAGGTTGCATCATGGTGGGACTATGGCTATCAAACTACTGCTATGGCTAATCGTACTGTCATTGTTGACAACAATACCTGGAACAATACCCATATTGCAACTGTTGGTACTGCTATGTCTTCTCCTGAAAAGGCAGCCTGGGAAATTTTCAACTCCCTAGATGTAAAATATGTTCTTGTTGTCTTTGGAGGTTAGCTTTTACTGTTGCAATCCCTATGCGCTGGATTAAACTATGCTATTTTTTTTTTTTTGTTATCCATATTTACCTTGTTTCTTGGAGCCATTAGGATTTTTTTTTTCTCAGTCAATTCAGTGAAGTTTTTTTAAAAAAAATTATTTAGATTTCATTAACTGCATCGTGTAAACCTTTTGTTTTAATGAACCTGAAGGAGTTACATGAAGGGCATCAAAAAATAAAGGCCAACAGATTAAACTGTGGCAATGTGTGTGACGAGAACTAGAAAGTATAAGACCTCTAGTAGAGGTGATTGATGACTTCGCTCTTAGTAGTGGAGATTTCTTATTTTTGAAAATTGGTTCTTCAGGTATTTCCTTGTCAAAGCCCCTTATTCTAGGAACTAACAACCTCATTATTGATATCCAAGACCTACTGAATGCGTTTTGGAAAATGAAAAGCATGGTGAAAATGTGGATTCCTCATTTGGGAGGTATTAACGCTGTAAAAAGATTTAAAAGAAAACATCCCCATATTGCACTAAGCCCAAACTGTGGTGCCTTATGGTGTTCTAAATCATACCTATCTTTTCACCGCTCATACAGTAGGAAATGTTTTGAATTCTCATAGGTGTTTCTGACATTACTCTTCAGTTTTTTTATTATCTTAGTTTCAAAAGTAGGGATAAACTCTTTGAATGAATGCCACGAAAAGAATCATTTAGAGACGTGGGCATGAAGAACTCAAATACTGTTTTAAGGGGACGCTTATTGAATGGGAGGAATAGGCCAATTAAGCGAAGTATCAGACATTTTTGGAGTGTATTTTCTTGTTTTTTATGCAATTGTACTACTGACAAAATCAGATACCAATCTAGTTTTTTTTTTTTTTGACAATTCCTCACAAGAGCATTATGGTATTTTGGTTCTAAGCTTACGATCTATAAATGAGAAGTCTATTTTAAATGAATCATCTTAACTAATGAAAATGTGAAGTCTGATTTATTTTGCTGTTTTCGCAGGTCTTGTTGGTTATCCAAGTGATGATATCAATAAGTTCTTGTGGATGGTTCGTATAGGAGGTGGTGTATTTCCTCATATCAAGGAACCGGATTACCTAGTAAGTGTTCGTTCCTACTTTTTTTTTTTTTTTTTTTTTTTGAAGGCATGATTATAAATGCATTATTTCTTTATTTTTTGCTAACATACTGAAACTTGATGCTGGTTTGGCTTGCTTGACTAGTATGTAAACTAGGTTCTCTAACTTATATTTTGTTTTCTTCCTTTTCTTTCTTGGTAAAGAGAGATGGTCAGTATCGGATTGATTCTCAGGCCACTCCAACAATGCTGAATTCTCTCATGTACAAACTCTCGTACTACAGGTTTGTAATTGTTTAGCAGCCATAATTTGTTAATTTGGCACGGTTCTTTCTTGGTTTTATAGCTTTTTCTTTTTTCACCATTATAATTCTTATTCTTCTCCGTCCGTTTGCAGGTTTGTGGAAACAGATGGTAAAGGATTTGATAGGGTGAGGCAGACAGAAATTGGGAAGAAATATTTTAAGCTTTCGCATTTTGAAGAGGTAAATAATAAAGTCTTCCAAAGAGGAAAGACCATCTTTTTATTTTCCACAGAAAATTTAACTTTCAAATTTGATTCAAGAAATTTTTTCCCGGGGATTGTAAGATGGAGGATTTGTGATTTGTGTTAAGAATATGGGATTTTCATGAAAAAGTAGAAGAGGTAAAAAAAAATCTCGTCGTTTCTTTTACGGATATTGGACGCTTTCAACAAGCACTCTAATGTATATTTACACAGGAAAATAAACTATAAAAAAAATTCCAGCTTGTTGAGATAGTGGAGCATTTATAACTATTTAACCCCTTTTTTAATTTCTAATTCTTTAGCTTTTACATTTTAAAGAAAAGATGTTTCATTGTTGCCTGACATTGTAAAAAGGGGAGAGGAAAGCCTCTCAACCCTCCGATGGAAGATTACATAAAATGCTTCCAGTTGGAACCTAAAGAGAAAGGGGTTAATTTCAAGACAGGGAAGCAAATTTTCACCAAGGGATAATTAACGTAAATTAAATTGTGAAAAAAAAAAAAGGCACTATCTTTGTTTCTTTGTAGTAGTTCCACTCAATCCAAGTTGTGCGATCTAATTTGATCATTTTTGATAATATGTTTTTGCAATATTGTTAGTATTAATGGTGATCTAGTGTCAATGAGGATTAGCTTAGTGAGTAGTTTTGAGTTTTTGTGACCAGCTGTGTATATTTACAAGTTGCCATCCAAAGTACTATTATGTGGTTTCTGATTTGAATATGGATCTTTTTAGGCATTCACCACTCACCATTGGATGGTACGAATCTACAAATTGAAAGCTCCAAAGAACAGAATCAGGGGAAAGACTAAAAAGGCAAAGACGGTATGTACACTTCCAACTTCTATTCACTTGGTTAAGCGGACACCAATTTGTTCTAGATTACTGTTGCCATCATCCTTTAATTATTGCTATATGCTGGTTACCAATTTGCAGAAGTCCAGTTCAACTACCAGTTCCAAAAGAAAAGAAACAAAAAAGAGAAATCCGTGGCAATGAAAAATCATCTGATGATGGGGGGACAGCTTTCAAAAAGCATGTAAGCTACATGTCTATTTGACAACCTTGGCAGATACTTGTTGAGGCATTGTGGTAATTTATCTACGGATGGAGAAATTTTGTAGTCATCAATATTTTTCCCTTTCATATATGCCAAGTTTTAACAGGATCTTGAAATATTGACGGCCACAGATCTTTTGACTCTCTTTCTGTGGTGTTTATTCATCAAATTTCTCCTCGTCTCTTGGATGCTTGCTCACGAAGAACCATCCCTCTACCTAGATATGACTAACCAGAACAATTACCATAACTTACTATGGTTCTCTCCTTCTATTTAGGCTGGAAGTTCCCATATTCTTTTCCATTTCCCCATTTGTATGCTGTCGAAAACAGAACGAGAAAACGCTGCAGCTCATGATGAATTCAAACAATAGATTCCTGACTTATTAGGTTCACCGCATAGCTGCCATTGTTTGGACAGAGGATGATAGATGGAACAAGAACCCAACTTTGCTTCTGTGGCAGAACATTCTGCTCCAGGTTAATTGTGAACGATTGTTACAAGGCCTTGCAATCCAACGTTAAATCTTCCAGGGAATTAGAATTGTTGAGTTTTTCTCTTTTAAGATGGAGCTCATTCATCAAGGCTACTGCCCCTCGTGGCCTCATCCATGGTTGAAGTTTCAGTTCCTCCAAAGCATAGGTATCTAATGCTCGAGTGGATGTAATGTTCTAGTTCAGCTATTATATCATGGAGGGGAAGATTTCAACTCAACCCAGCAAAATCTTAGGTTGAACTTAATGATTTGATATTCTCCTCAGATCTCACTGAAATTTTGTAACGACCTAAGCTCATCGTTAGCAGATATTGTCTTTTTTGAGTTTTTCCTTTTAAGCTTCTCCTCAAGGCTTTAAAACGCGTCTGCTAAGAAAAGGTTTTCACCTTTTTTATAAAGGGTGTTTCGTTCTCCTCTAATGTGGGATCTCACAAATTTCTTGCACATTCAATATAATCTCCTTATTATTATGGCTTTTAATATAGTTTTATCGAAAAAGAAAACAAATCTAAATGGGTTTGATCAACCTTGACCTATGTCAACTTAGATTCATCCCATCTTACAAAAGTCATCAAATACCTGTAAGTGACTTAGATTCATCCCTTCTTACAAAAGTCATCAAAGTAAGACCTCGTGACACTCGAGTTTTCCATGTCATTCATCAATGAAGAGAAACAGAAAACTAACCGACAAGTTTACCAAGAAAAAAGTGTACAATCAAAGAGGCTGCTGTAATGATAGCACATAATCATCTTTTATTTGAAGATTGCATCAACAATGACATAAAGGTGGGAAAAAAGGGCTGCAGTTCTCTATTATTGAGTAAGAAGGAAACAATATTCATATTCTTTTTTGCCTCTGCTGATGATAAAATTAGCTGAAGTAGCTTCTTTTCTTTACATTGTCAGTTTATTTGTCTTCATTGAATTCAGTACTAGTCATAAAAGTTCAGCTGAATGGACTCTAATCAAAATGCTGAATGATGTCTATATTTCATCTTGTACAGCCTCTTCTAGATATCACATGATCAGTCCATTCTTAGTAGCACAAGTTTAAGTTGTGATTGCTTAAACTTCGTTGAAATAAAGTTCCATGGTTTGATGTAGTTATCATTGTACTTTTGTGCTGCAGAAACCACATGTTTGGAAGCCTGGCTGCTAATTGAAAGTTGTAGGGAATCTCGTGGAGAAAATCTGGCGAACATTTTGGCACATCTAAGTTAATGATTTGATATAGAGCCAATGGCATGTAGCCTCACCACAAACACCCTAATTTTCTTTTTGTCAGTCTCTGCTCTGCTTGACCCTTTTTTTTTTTGGCTGCTCTCTCTTTGTCTCTGCAATTAGGTGTAATCAATATGGAGAAGCAACAAAAATGTGTTCTGTAATGGAGATTTCCATGCTAAACGGTTGATTGTTCAAGTTGGGCCATAGGGGGAAAGATTGAAATACACATGTAGCATCTGTATATAACATGGTTAGATTGAAATTTTATCAAAAAATTTAGAGAATAAATGAGAGATCTCAAATCGGTTGGAGAGGGAATGAAACATTGTTTATAAGGGTGTGGAAACTTCTTACTATCGTGAAGCCAAATTACGGGTCAAAATGGACAATATTTGTTAGCGGTGGACTTGAATAGTTACGGTAGATATGGAAATTCATTGAACAAAAAATGTGTAGTGATTTGATGTCAGTTTGAATCATGTTTTGTAATTATTTGTGAGATCTTGAACTCCATAGAAACAGTGAATCAAATTCCCGACTTACCAAACTTTTTTAAAGGACAAGAACGTTAAGCCACTCGTTAAACATGTTCTACTTTTTCAACGTTCAATCATTTTCTAACCTTTTTTCTCTTTTGTTATTTGAGCTTGACTTTTCTGACTCTTAATGTTCTCAAAACTTGATATAATCATTTAAATTCCCGAAGTTTTATATTGATATTCAATAGTATTGGGCCTTACAAATGTGGATAGTCACCAAATAGAGCGTCTGTACTTATAAGAGTGTAGAAACATTTCTCTAGTGATACGTATTACAATGCTCTGACTGCAACGTACTGTCACAAATTACTTTATCAAATAAAATTTAATTAAAGTTGAAGAAAAAAAAAACATGACGGGACAAAAGAATATATAGAAAAAAGAAAAATAGAAATATTTGGGCCCATGAATGAGAAAAACAACAAAATTTTGTTTTTGGAAAGGGAAATGGTTGAAAATTAAAAGAAAGAAAGTGGGGAGTGGGGCGGTTGCCGTCGGTCGGTCGGGAAGCTGCCGGTGGAAGGAGCAGGAGAAATTAAATCCGTGTAGAAAAGTCCGCACGTGGGAGGATTTCTTTGAAAACCTTACAATATCTCTGCGGACCCCCTTCCCCTCCTTCCTCCCTTCTTCAACACCCTCCATATTTTTCAGGTCCCCACGCTGCCGCCTACCTCCCCGACCACCGCCACCGCCCCACCGCCCCACCACTCAACACCACCTTCTCTACACCTCTAACCATTCATTAACAAAAAAAATTAAAAAAAATAAAATAAAATAAATAAAAACCCTTTTAATTCTATTGGGAAAACAAAAAAAGTTCATTTTTGTTTAATTCAAAAAAAAACATTTAAATATGATCAAAAGTTGTAAGATCCGTTAAAAGTCGCCGGAAACTGACCTCACCGGATCTTGTAGTTTTGCGGGCATGATTGTGACGGCTGAGACGATGGGGGGACCTCACCGCACGACCGGAACGTTCATGGAAAGCTACTTCCAAGCTACTCTCTGCCATTTCGGATTTTGACTTCGTGTCGGCATCTCATTCGTCGCAATCAATCAATGTGTTTCCAATTTTAATTTCCCTTTTTAAATTTAATTTTATTCTATGGTTAAATTAAATGTTTTCCGTACATAATTTTGCAGGAAAGCAAAAAAAAAAAAAAAAAAAACTTCTTTTCATATCATTAAAATCTTGACCTCCTCCTCCTCCTAGGTTGCTTCATAAAAGTTAAAATTATATATTTAAAGATTTTATTATAAAATGATTAATTTTTTCACTGCATAAATGTAATAAATACGGCTTTAAGGAAATTTCCTTCGCTGTGTCCTTTTATTAAATAAATAGATTTTAGTACGATTACATATCTGTATAAATAAATAAATAAATAAATAAATAAATAAATAAATATAATATCTTTGTTGAAATACAATTATATTTTATTAAGCTAAAAAAATAATTAAGGAGAGAGAAAGAGAGTCAAAAGATTGTCAAATAAATATATTAATAAATTTGAAGGGTAATAATGTAATATGTCAGAGAGCCGCAAATCTTGAAAATATAAAACAAAAAGTAGCAGTGAGAATCCAGGTGGGGTGGCATCTTAAAACCGGCAATGGCCAGTTACCAGTCATCCCCCTCCCCTTAGCTGAAAGCCACGTGCACTCACCTGCCACTGCCGACATTTACTGTTTACCCTCCTCCTCTTCTGTTACCCTGTCACTGTCTGTTCCTCTGTAAACCCTAAACCACCTCCGCCACCTCCGCCACCTCCGCCGCTACTTAGTGGAATAGCAGCGTTTCCACCCCAGCACTGCTCCGGCGCCACCGCCGCGAAGGTTTCCTCGATGGACCCGAGTCCGATCTCGTCCACGTGCACGCTTCTATGACCATCCCCCATTTAATATTAAATTTAAACTCTTATTAATTAATTAACATTCAATGTGTTCACATAGCTCTACCTAAATCCCTCCTCACTTTTATTCTTATGTCACTTCCATTTAAATTCACAGAAAAAAAAAAAATAAATAAATAAAATGACAGTCCCGAAAATAAAATCGAGACAATTTAATCATATGATAGAAGTATAATTTGTTAAGCATGGAGTCAAATCTTAGAAATCATCTACTAATATATATTATATTTGCAAATTGAATTGGTAACTCGAACAACGTATCATTAGTTCCAACTCATTTAAAATCCGAATCAGACACAGAGACAAAGTTGCAATGAAATGAGTTGGGCATATGGCCAAGTGGAAAGGTGGAATTTGTCTCTTTCCTCTCAGTGGGTTGAGAGAGAGAGAATAGTATTTGTATGTATTAATAAAGTTTTAATATATAGTCAGGGAGGGTTTATATTATATAGTGCTAAAGTTTTTAATTAGGAGATTGATTAGGTGAATTAAAAAGTAATAAAACACGTAGGTTTAATTAATTAGTGTTGGTTGGTTGGTTGGGTTGGTCGTGTAGTTAATGTCAAATCATACTGATACTCAGAGCAATGCACATACTCCATTCATTTCATCCCCAATCTCATTAACCAATTAATAATAATAATAACAACTCATTATCCCAATTAAATTAAATTAAATTAAATTAAATTAAATTATTTTTTTAACCTTTTAATTTTGTCCAAACCTAGACTCAACTTGAAACTAGTGATATATAATAATAAAATATATATATATATATATATATAAATCTGTAAGTAAAGAAATAAAGTAGATTTTATTTGACAAAGAAGCAGAGATAAGAGCTGGCGCATGCCAAGCACGTGGGATTGCAGTTGACGCAATTATTGAGTCACAAATCTCCAAGACATGGTTTTGTTCTTAGATTACTCATTTTTAATTCATCGTTATGCTAAATCTCTGTATTTAATTTATGATTAAACTGTATACAACTCAGTTTTACTTACCTTGTAAATCCCAATTAATTGCTTCCCAAATCCAAGGTCAACTTTGTTTCCCCTTCAATTAACGACCTTAATTAACCTTTCTTCTAATTAACAATTATAAGCTTAGTTCGCATTCCAATTATTCTCCTATAACACATTAAAAATCGATACCATAATACAAAATTTTCTCAAGTGTCATAGTAAACGTTCATAGATATCATTATGAGTCGATCTAAATTTGACATAATTTTTCAACCACATCAAAAATACTCAAAATCCTCTTAAATTGGCATTTAATGAAATTTAATATATTATATGCCAATGTAATATATATAAATTATTAATACCTACACATTTAATAAATCAATAGAGGAAGAAAAAACAATATAATAGGGATGCATATAATAATTTAGTAAACAAATTATTTGTTTTTGTTTTTTTTTTTTTTTAGTATAATCTATGGTCACATATCAACTTTAGTTTATAGTAGAAAGAAAAAGGAGAGATTAAATTCATGTTATTCACATTGGAGATTTGATTTAGATTTTGATATTCATAAATTTGTAATCAATAATTGAACCTGGCTATAACCAACCAATTAATTAATTAATTAATTAGTTAATGATGTCCTCTTCCGCTAATAATTCTATTCCATTATTTAAATGCCTTTTTCCTTCATATAACCAACTTACTTACATTTACTAATCTAACCCTAATTAAAATCATTTAATTCATAATAATAATAAATAAATAAATAAATAAATAAATAAATAAATAAATAAATAAATAAAATGTAACGCATCCGAAGCTGTGAACCACGTGGAGCAATGACATTAAGATTAAGGGGCCATTAAGATTAAACAAAGATTATGATTTCCTTTTAATCCCATTTGATTAAACACAAACAGAGAGAGAAATTGATTAATTAGAGCGTAAACAGAGATTACACACAAATTTATATGAACAGAGGGAGGCGAAATTGATGATTAATCAATTACGCCTCAAACCCCAAATCCTTACATTATTATTATTATTATTA
This sequence comes from Cucurbita pepo subsp. pepo, assembly GCF_057944985.1. Lineage (NCBI taxonomy): Eukaryota > Viridiplantae > Streptophyta > Magnoliopsida > Cucurbitales > Cucurbitaceae > Cucurbita > Cucurbita pepo. The sequence continues at coordinate 10,842,196 of NC_141801.1, forward strand.
TTATTAACAAAACACTAAATGGTTTTTTCTTTTTTCTTTTTTTTTTTATATTAAAAAAAAAAAAAAAAAAAAAAAAAAAACAGAAATTTAGATTTGGGGGAAGAAGAATGGAGGTGAGGGTGATTTAGTTTAATGTGGCCACAAGAATGTTTCGAAGGGTGTGGTAGTGGGAATCCAAGTGTGTGTATAATCCGCCATTGAAATCTGGTCTCCGAACAACCTGTAATCTTCTTCTTCTTCTTCTTCTTCTTCTACATTGCTCACTCTGTTATACCATGGGTATGAATAAAGCCAACCTTCCAATGAGTCAGCGAATACGAACTCTTTCCCCAATTCGGTTGTTTCGTAACTCGTCCCCAAGCTTGGAAGCTCCACGATTTCGCTCAATTCCTCCGGCGTCGACGGACATAAACCGGAAGAGGAAGAGGAGGAGGAGGAGGAGGAGGACGAGGGCGTAGGCAGGGGAGGGGTGGGGAGTTCCATGGAGGCAGCTTTGGCGGCGGCGGCCTGGACGTCGCGGGGGGAGTTGGAAGCGGGGCGAGGGAATTGATGGGCAAGTTGGGGGAAATTGAGAATGGCGGAGTTGCCTTTGATAGTTAAAGCGGCGACGTCGTGGGCACGTGCGGCCATTTCAGGGGTGGAGAAAGTGCCGAGCCAGATCCTGCTCTTCTTTCGGGGCTCCCGAATTTCGGAAACCCATTTTCCCCATGCCCTCATTCGGACCCCACGGAAAACCGGGTGCTTGCTGTTCCCATTGCTAGTTTCCCTGGGCCTCTTCGCCCGTTTCCGGTTCGAGTCAACCGCAATCGCCGCCCCTGCCTCATCGATCTCAACCGACGACGACGACGAGGAGGAAGAAGAAGAGGAAGAGTTGAAAATTGCAGGGTCATTGTGAACGATAAGGCGAGCCATTGATAAAAGGGTATTATTACAAATTGTAAGTCACCCCTACACGAATGGGTATAAAAGGGCTTATATATATATATATATATATATAGATATAAAAGGAGGCATCGATGCCCTTGGTGACTGTGCATTTATCATGCACGGGGATTGTAATAGAAGCGGGTGTAGACGAGTACTTCTCTTTCCAATAATTCTTATTATTATTTTTTAAAAATAAAAAAATAAATTATTTCTCACTTTCTCTCTCAGTCTCACCCACCACCCTCTTTCCCATCATTCGTATCGGTCTTTCCCGTGTCTCTTACAAATAAAGATCTCAATATTAATATATTATTATTATTATTATTATTATTATTATTATTATTATTATTCATAGAAAAAAAAAAAAAGAAATAATATTAGTTATTATAGGGGAGGGAAGGACGGTGAAGGTACAAAGAGTTGGGGGAGATGAACCCTCACAGCCTGGATTTTTTCTTTTTCTTTTTTACTGAATAAAATTAGACGGAGTTCGTATACATTTAACACTTTTATGTTTGAGGAGTGATGATATGTAACTGGACTTCATATCAATAGAGATATTATTGTTTAGACTATGGGAACGAAGGACTTCATATCAATAGTGATAATATTGTGAGTTAGGATGAATAATTGGAGTTGTAATTTAATGTAGAAGGAGAGGAAGAGAGCATGAAGTTTGGTTGTTATTTATGTACAAATTCAATGAATTGGGGTTGTTTGGTGTGTGGGTGATGTTGCCTTAGAGTGCAAATTCTTGTTATGAAGCGTGTTGGTGTTTCTAAGCTTATACCCACTATTTTAGCACACAAATTTCCCTAATACTTCTAAATTTAATTTGTACCCTACTACTTTATTTATTTAAACACCAATAACACATGCCTTTTTTTTTTTAATTATAATTATTATAAACAATATTATTTTATAAATATATAAAGTAGTCTAAGAAGCGATTCAAAAACGATGATCCACCTTATTGTATAGTCTTAATCAAATAATTTTAAAAACCAAAAGTAAAAAAAATAAATAAAGAGGGTCCAATAATAATAAATTAGACACTATTGAAGGGCATGGTGTTGGTTAAATGGTTGCAGTCGTTTTGGTCTCCCAAACCATATTGTAAAATTAATATTCTTTTAAAGTAACCGAATTCGCATCATTTTTTAATATACTCTTTTTAATAACCATACCATATTCTTACACATTTAATAAAAACCAATCAATTTCTTTATTTCTTTTTTTTTTTTTAAATAACTTTATTCAGATCATAGCGTACATTAAATTAAGTCGACAAAATCTAGTACTATAGTCACGTTCATATCGAGACATATTTAATTCCCACATCATTGCCAAACATGTGCTTTTATTTTTCATCCATTTTTCACTCCCATAACTTTTTTTTCATCATTTTCAAATTTATTTCATTCGGTTCTTATACTTTTAAACGTGGGAGTAAAATATATAGAATAATATATTTAATGATGACATTATTTTGTCCATTTATTTAAATAATAAAATATTAGGTGTGGAGTTTGAAGGCATGATTAAATTGTCGTTGAAATTATTGATTATAAATTAATGGCATAACTATAATGTTTCATTTTAATGCATCTAATGTCATTCATCTGTCCCATTGAATAATCATTCATTTCATTTGGCTTTCATCATGTTTTTTTTTTTAATTTATTAATTATTATGATTATTAGGTCAAAATCATGAATTCGAAAATTGAGTCGATGTACTAAAATTGTACGTGTTTTATTTATTTATTTATTTATAGAATTAACCTATAGAACTTAGGAAGGTATATACCTTGTTTTCCACTAGCACCAAAGTAAAAAAAGGGTGATAATGATTTAGACAAATTCCTAAATTTGTGTAAATATATCGATCAAAATGTTTTTAATATATTTTTTTTAAACGTTTAGGGCTAACGACTGTTGAGTAGCTGCTTTATATAAATAGATGAAGCACGATTATTTAGATATTAAAAACGTTGGGAGAGAAAATATGATAAGAAGACTGACGAGATGAAAGGAAATAATTTGATAAGTCGAACGAATAGTTCGATTTAATGAGGCATAAAAATACATAGTCATTAATTAGAACATAATTTGGAAGGCGAAAGTATGAAAAATGAGAGAAACATACAAACATTTATTTCATAATTGTGTAAGGATATTAATGTGGATAGTGATTGAAGCTTCAATACTAGCCCATTACCTCATGGATTCAACCCTATGATCCATTTAATATGTGGACCCATCTATCTTTTATTTTCTAGTTAAATAAATATTGTATTTTTTAATCCAATTTCTTGATTATTTTATCTCCATCACATGGAAATCCATGTGTTCTCCATGTCCAAGATATTTATTTTTTAAAATTACAAACGATCTCTTGACGTAGTAATCTGTTGGAATGTTAAACAAGAATAAGAGTAGTTTGAGATATATTTGTTATGTACCTAAAAATGTGTGTATAAAGTTAGAAAGAAGTATAATGTTAATCTAAATATAGTAAAAAATTATTGTATTCTGAAATAGAAGAAAAGGATACAGAAGTCAGAAGAGACAGTCAATAAAGGATTCAATTATTTACAACCAGAAAGCAACAGGGTTATTGTGGAATGAGTACAAATAGCTGCCAAAGGCTTTAAATTTGAGTTTTTCTTTTTTATTTATGGATCATGCATGTCTGTGAAGTAAAAAAGCAAACAGATATGGTAGCTCAACAGTCAATTGTGCATTTATTTACCACAAAATGGTCCTTCAAGACGACAAATTTGGATCAGAATCATTGAAAACATAGTAAAAAATGAGTTCTGATTGGACTTGAAATTCACCCTATCCAATAATGGTGGATATGGGACTGGGAAACTTAATCCTGGTAGGCTGGCAAATTTCCATCCTTTAATGAAATAGGGACACTTCAAATCTGTCAAAATTTATTATGGTTATTGGAGTTATGAGAAAAGAAGGACCCAGAAGGAAGAACCTCATCAGGCCATCATTATAACCATATGCTCTCATTCAGAACACCTAATTTTGCAATCCCCACCATTTTTTTTTCCATTTTGAAGCAAAGATCACTAAATTCACAGGGACCCACAATCGCTAATATTTTGATTCTAGTTTATTGTTGGTACCTGTATGATCATCTGAAGTTTCATGAGAGTAGTAGAGCCTGTAGAAGATCTTAAATATCTGATAATCAGGGTCCCTTCGTTTGTTGACAGCAACCCACCAAGTTCATTAACATCATCGCCCATTCCACATTGCCCCTGTTCTTCATAGGAAGCTTCGTGTTGTGGTGCCATATTAGAGATCATATATGCCTGAGTATCTGATTCCGATCTCAGAGATACGGTTCTTGAATGTGGGTCTCTCTTCAATTGGTCTGGATGGACCCAGTGAGTGAAAACATTTATTGCTTTGGATGGATGTGGTTGATGATGACCCAAAGAACGAGTAATAACTTCCATTGTGGTCCTGGAAAATGGCTTCCTACGTCGACGAGGTACAGGGCAGTATGATTTGAAACCTGAAGTCTCACAGCCAGATGCAGAGGTTGCTGAAAGGAAATCAGGATTTCTACTGCAATATTGACAAATAATCATAGTTTTGTTTTACCAGTCTGCTATATACAAGAGCACTGCCACAGTTGCAGTCCATTTTCAAGGTCCTTGACATGATCCCACCGAGGTTTAAGCAGATTTTTTCCAAAGAGAAGCTGCAAAGGAGTCATTTTGTTCTGTTCAGTTATTTTAGAGTTTCATGGATTTCCTTCATATCTTCAATGGAGCACTTACAACATCTTTATCTGAAACACTATGTTATACCAGAATGAATGAAGGGTAATGTCGTACTTCAAGGGCTTGGCATGCCAAAGGGAGCGCTTATGTACTTTCCTGACTCGGAGTTGCATCCGAGATATCTGTCATTTAGTATTGAAAGAGCAGTATGTTGTTGTAAGTAGGGAATATCCTTTTCTGCAACAATCACTGAAAATGCTTCCCAATTCAACACCTCAAAAAATGGTGGCACGAAATTGTCTGATATGATCACAGGTACACACTCATAAAAGATTGCGTCAACAACCCGTGGACTATTGAGCTCGTAACCCTTTGGGCAGATGCAGTATTTGCTGCTCTTCATATACTGAATGTAACTCATTTTGCTTGCAATACCATGAGGCATTGGACCAAAGATCTTCATATCAGGGTTAAGACATAACCATGTATATTCCCACCATAAAAGGCATGAACATGTCTTTGTGAAGCAGGTTTTCCTCCAATATCTCTAAGAAGATTTCTCGATACATAAGTTTCTGGAAGAGACATATCTCATCCAATTTTGAAGGCAACTGTTGCATCAGTATTGCAAAGTGCTTTTAAGCAGCGCTCAATCATGGCATGCAACAAGAAAATGATCTGCTCCACCAGTTCTATTCCAGTATGGATATTTGGCTGCAATATTTTCCGAGTATTCCTTCAAAAAATTGACGTAATTTGTCCTGTTATGAGAATTACGCACATATAGGACTTGGCAGAATAATTTTCCTGATCACGTAAAGAGGAACTCATTGGTCTCCACGCAAAGCAAGAACAAGATTAAAACCCAGCATAATATAAGATCATCAAACGAACAATTCAAAACTAACACAAACATACTGTTCATCTCTTCTAGTGAAGTTATGGACTTTGGTGGCATTTCACTCTTCATCTTCTTCCGTTTAGTTGTGCTTTTAGAATCGGTTTCTGAGACTGATGAGCTTATATTTGATATCAAGTTCTCTGAATGAACTGTGTTAACAGGTGAAGCTGGGATCGGTAGCATGGCGGTTGAAGAATTGAAAGTCATATCTATATCCTCTCGCAATGATAAGTTTTTAAATTCTTCTAACTCACCAAAATCCAATCCATTGCACCAAAATCTTCTAACTCGTTCCCTTAAATGACGGTATCATTTGGTTTCACAAACTGCTCTAAGGGGAACTCAAAACTTGGTATGGAATATGAAACTGATGAGTCATCGAACTCATTTACAAGATGGAAACATTTGCAAATATATCCCTCAAGAATTCCACCATATGATTAGAGAGATTCAAGCTAAGCTTCATCTCTATCTGGAGGGTGTACGATGTTATGGAAGCTCGGCATATTTACACTACATCCTTTTACTTCCCCTTCACAGTCTTCTTATTCATTCGACATTTGTGGCTTTCCGACACCAGAATCCGATGCTACCTAAATCAATTGGTTTTCATCTGAAACACTCGAGTATACCATACTGAGTGAAGGATCATATGAAATAAATCATACTTTACCGGAATTTTGTTCCAAATGAAATGCTTTTGAACTATTTTCAGTCTTGCATGCATGACAAGGTAGTCCTTCTCAGGAATTGAGAGCAGAATATTTCTCAAATTAGAGATCTCTTTCTCTTGAACAAATACTGAGAATGATTCCCAGTTTAATACCTCAAAGAAAGGAGGCACGTAATTATCTGATAGGAAAACTGGAACACATGCGTTTAGAATGGCCTCAACCACTCGAGGAGTATGAACTTCATATCCCCTCGCACATATGCAGTACTTACTATTTTTCATGTGCTCCCTATAGATTCTTTTCCCTTCAGCATCGCGTGGCATTGGGCCAAAAATTTTCATGTCAGGTTCTTTATTTTCCCAGTAATGAAGCAGTATTGGTCGGAGATAACCGTGCATACCCCCAGCAAAGAAGGCTAATGTAGTCCTGTCTGAAGGAGGTTTTGCTCCAGTAGTTATATCAGGGTCCTTTGTCAAATGTATATTTGTAACTGGTAAGCTAGTGTCCTTCCCAATTTGAAAGCCTCTAGCAGCGTTTGCATTGCAGAGAGCTCTGATGCAGTTCTTCATATACTTCCTTGTGAGTTTGGAGGCCTGAAATTGAATGTAATGAAAATAAATGATAACTTGACTACCAGGAAAGAGACTCCAACAATACATTTAAGATGACAACAAATTGTAACTAAACTATTTATGCTCAAGTCAGGGTTTCGGACACACGGAACAATGTCCACAGAATACAAAGCAAACAAGCCTCAGCTACTTCAAAGGATAACATGAGAAGAGTTTCCAAGATAAGCAACAAAATACTCGAACAATACATTGTCGATAAATCTAAATTCGGTATAGAATACATACCCAGTCGTGACAAGCAACAAGAAAATGATCAGCACCTCCAGTTCTGTTCCAGAATTGGTGGTTTCTCCTAATTAAGTTGACATAGTTCCCTAGACGTTCCTCTAGGTTCTTTCGACCTTGGGAATTTTGTTCAGAAAGTGCACTCCTTAGTAACTGCGAACTGAAAGGTAAATAGAACAAGTGTGCCTTCTTGGGATTCTTTGCAACAAATTTTTTATTCTCTTTCATCAATTTCATAAACCATCCTTCTGAGGCATATATCCCTCTCATCCGAGGTTGATGGAAAATAGGCTTTTCTCCTTCCTTGTAGATATAAACTTTAAGCGTTTTTTCCATCAAGTCATAACTCCTGCAAAGGGAACACGCAATATACGCTTCATCCTGGTTAATGTTGGTACTGGTCACAGTATCCAAATTTTCACAATAAGCTAATTGACATTGAAGACACAGGATCAACAAAGATGATAGCTGATGGGATAGACTATATGCCAGGCCACTGCTACATGTCGAGGCAGTATGAACCAAACAATGTTTAGAAAATATTACCTCTTGAACATAGAAACATCTCGGAAAACAGAAATAATTCCTGGGCTGTTCACAGCAGCAGTGGCTTTCTCAATCTCCAGTCTTGCATGTAGAAGTTCACGATCACGTGAAGAAGACAAACGACACTGTGGCTTCTACTACCAAGTAAAATCAGCAGTGCAAGTGTCAGAGTCGAGTTTTTGTCAATGATCTAATTGGAACCTTAAGTTGAAATCCATACCTTCGAACAAGGAGAAGTATGACTTAGAGACAACAATGCGTTCATTTGAGATATTGATATTGATGGCATCTCAGGACTCTTCAAAGTCGATATGTCATACCGTGCAAGTCCATCCAAGGTATCGGAAACATTTTTCCCTTGCTCAGACCTTGTATCCTTTGTAACTATTTCCTCGGTTCTACCGAAACGGTCTTCTGGAATGGAAGATGTGTTTTGAGCAGAAGACGAGTCAGATTTTCTTGGATCTACAATTAACTCTTGAGATTGATTTGAGACAAAAGAAATATGGTTTCTCATTTTACTCATATTTAGATTGCTGCTGTCTTCACCTTCAACAACTCTCTTGTAACTGTTGTCTAAAATTTTTTCCTTCATGGGGGGATTATAACCAAACTCTACCGTCCCACTCCCAATGTCATTATCAACGGTAGAATTTCCATCTGGCATTGCCGAAGTCTCTACAAATGGTGTACCATTCTCATATGGCATGCTATTAGCAGCATCCAACGTCAAACCAAATCCTCTTTCTCCCTTCTTTTCAGTAATGTACTCAGTTCTTTCCTTCCTATTTTTCACATGAGTGACAGTATACAGGAAATGAACTTCTGAATGGTTTAAACTAGTGATATTTTGAAGACTCATAATGTCTGAGCTCTTAACATCAAGTGGTAGGAAAGATTTTTTCGCATAAGGATAAACGTAGCACTGGGAAACAATGAGAATTGAAATTATGATGGCTATCATAATAAGCAGCCTCCGGATTTTGATACCATGAAACAAGTTTGTACAAACATGAATAGCCATATAAGAAACCGTGGGAAGCAACCAATATCTATAAAATATTCCAATAACTTGAAGAAGCTCGGGATCACATTGGACTCCCAATTTTAAAAAACCACATCAAATTGGAGCAGTCGCATACGATCATCATGCACCTTGCAGCAACTGGATACCAATGCGTGAAGAAAAAACCCCACAATTATCAAACAACTCTGAATTAGCTTATGAACTACGGTTGACAATAGACAGCTAAATCATGGCGAAAAATTATGAGCTAATTCAGTCGTTACCAGCAATTAGCACCAATTTTGAGAAGGCATTTCTCAGAAACCTTATCGATCGCAGGGGAATGAGATGAAAATCACAAACATTCAAAATTGCAGCTAAAATATCAAACGGACAGAGAATTCAAAACTCAGTGTTACTCCGACCAAAACAGAAGAGAACGAACTGTTTGCGAAATCAAAAAGAAAGTTGGATGTTCAGCTAAGCTCGAGCTTTCTTTACCTCGGAAGCTGTAGCCTCTTCAATTCTATGAGCTATGTAAGCAGCATTTCAACTTTCAAGCTTCGTCGGTACCGTCCGTACAACGGTGATCATCTTCATCGCTTGTTTTGGAAGTGATTCAGACTTCTGAGAACGTGTGGTCGAGTCCGCCAAATTTGATGGGAGGCTAAATTATTTATATCCTTATATCATTATCTACATCTTTTTATTTTATTGAAATGAAATCTTTCATTTAAAATATCTTCATGCCAGGTTATTTCAGAAATCATTAGCTAAAGCTTCTTTAATTGACGTGACAAGTATATTATTTATGAATCATTTCTTTTACCTTCTACCGAAAGATTCAGTAAGATTAATATTATAAGAATAATTGCAAGTACCACAAGTAATTAAAACATTTATAATTAGTCAATTAATTAATGGTTTTATACCTTATTTAAATTAAAATCTTATATTTCAAAATTATCTCAAAATTTATTTACACTAAAAATTATTATGGTCATATATGAATGAGAGATTAAACATTTTAAAGGAGTATCTAAAAATTATCTCAAAATATGTGACTATTATAAGAATAAAATATTAAACAATCCATATTTAGAACGGTAAATAGTTCTTAAAAATAAAATTATGATCATAAGAATGAGAGATTAAACAATCCACGCCCCAACCTAGTAATTCTAATCCATATGTATATAAACATGGTAGAAAAATCTCAAGTAACCAAAACTAATTTCCTTCCCTCATTCAAGACTTGTACAAACTACATTAGGAACATGGATGAGGCCTACCCTTGTAACAATTGAGTGTCTTGTTAAATCCAGAATCAAACTTTGTCTAATGTCAGTTGGTTTTGATCTCAAACACTCTCGTGTACCAAATTGAATGAAGGATCATGTGAAATGCATCATACTTTGCAGGCTTTTCGTGCCAAAGGAAGTGTTGTTGCACCATTTTCACTCTTGAATGCATTGCAAGGTAGTTCTCCTCTGGGATTGAGAGGAGAATGTCTCTCAAATTCGGTATATTTCTCTCTTTAACAAACACCGAGAATGATTCCCAATTCAATACCTCGAAGAAGGGAGGGACGTAATTATCTGATATAATCACAGGGATGCACTCGTTGAGAATTGCTTCGATCACCCGAGGCGTATGAACTTGATAGCCTCGAGCACATATGCAATACTTGCTTCTCTTCATTTGCTTCATGTAGGCACTTTTCCCTTCAATGCTATTAGGCATTGGGCCAACAATCATCATGTCAGGTTCTTTGCTTTCCCAGTAGTGTAGAAGAATAGGCCGGAGATAACCGTGCATGCTCCCAGCAAAGAAGGCCAACGTGGTCCTTTCGGAAGGAGGTTTCCCACCAATATCGTCTATGGGGTTGTCGATTGAATGTACAAAAGTTACTGGTAAACTGGTGTCTTTTCCAATTTCGAAGTCTGCAGCAGCATTTGCATTGCAGAGTGCTCGGATGCAGTTCTTCACCAAACGCTTTGTGAGCTTGGGAGCCTGAAATTGATCTATATCAGTCAATAATTACAATGCATCAGGAAACCACACTTCCATTGAAAGCAATGAAAGAACATGAAAGGGCTACAACTCTAACAACCAAAAGGGACTCCAATCCAAAAAAACAAGATGAAACTCATAATTGTAAAAAGGCATCAGGAAACCACACTTCCATTGAAAGCAATGAAAGAACACGAAAGGGCTACAACTCTAACAACCAAAAGGGACTCCAATCCAAAAAAACAAGATGAAACTCATAATTATAAAAAGATTTAGTGACCAAAGCCCAAAAAGAGCGTTAAACCTAACCAGTTTCGAAATAATCTCAATTGATCTATTATTCCTCTCAATCCAAATGGCAAAGAACATTAATTACTAGGAAGACATAAAACAACACAGCCAATAAGTTTCAGGTTGTTACAAAACAATTAGCAAGAAAAGTCATTTTCATCTAGGCTAGTATTTGATTCACATAAGCATTACTGTCAAATAATGAACTGAAGCTAAATTGATATGATTAGCGAGATTGAAGAATGTCTACCCAGTCATGACAAGCAACAAGAAAATGGTCTGATCCTCCACTTCTTTTCCAAAAAGGATACTTCTTCCCAATTAAGTCAATGTACTTCCTGAGAAGCTTTTGTAGATCCCTCTTGTTGCGGAATTTGTTTCCAAATGCGACCCTTAGGAACTGTGAACTGAAGGGCAAATAAAATAAATGAGCTTTCTCAGGGTCCTTCACAGTAAACTTTTTGTTTTCTTCCAATAATTTCATAAACCATCCTTCTGAGGCATATATTCCAGTCAATATAGGCTGATGGAAAATGGGTTTTTCTCCTTCCTCGTATATATAGACTTTAAGCATTTTTTCCATCAACTCGTAACTCCTGCAAAGATGACAAACCACAAGCTTCGCCTTAGTAAAGGTTGATTGATGTTTCGCTAAGGTAAAAGAGAATGAGCAAAAATAATCCTACAAAAGGTGCTCTGTCCCTCTCATAAAACAAGTCAACCCAGATAATGTAAAGCTTGGTAACTGGAAATGGTTTAAACCTTTTGGGACTGATACAGGACCGAGATTTAGGAAGAAATGTTCAGAACAGAATTTTTAGCCTTTGTCTTTCAACTGTAGACTATATAACCTTACAAAAATGTTAACCTTTTGCTTTCATTTCCCCATAAAGAACAAATATGTTTGGGAGTATTATTCACCATTTAAAGTTCAGGAAACTAAGCTCAATGTAAGTGGCATTGGGCAGAATCAAGAGTGCTTAACCACAACATTGTCTCAAAAAAACATTGGAAGAGGCAAGAAAAATGAAACACCAAATGTTTTAAGGTATTGGATTACCTTGTAAAGATGGAAATGTTTCTGAAAATAGAGGCATTAATTCCTGGAGTGCTCCTTAACACAGAAGAATTTTCAATCTCCCGTCTTGCATAGTGTAGTTCACGATCACGTCGGGATGTCTGTGGACATTGCCGCCTCTGCTACCAAGTGTCATTACGAGTGAAAATTTTAGAACTCTAGATGGTTACAGTTACCCAAATCTGGAACCTCGAAATGTAATCCATACCTTCAAACAAGAAGACTTGTGAGCCCTTGATAGCTTTGAATACATTTGAGATATGGATATAAATGGCCCACTCAATGTTGATATGTCTGGCCCCCCCTTTCTGTCATTCAAGACAACTGAATCTTTCTTCCCTGGCACAATTCCATCATCGTTTTCTAATTCTTCCATACTGCTTCTGGTATCCTCTTCTTGGCCAGCAGATGCATCTGGAGTCGCGGAAATGTTAGAATATGTATGATCAACCTTTTTAATGCTATTGTTCATAGTTCCATGGGATTGTTTTGAAACAACTATGCTTTGATTTCCAATTTCACTCACACCTGGACTGCTAGTGGCTTTTCCTTCATCGGCTGTCATGTTACTATCTTCTAAAACATCTCCCTTCATCAGTGGACTGTAACTTAATTCTGCATTCGTTTCCCTTACAACAGTATCCTCTGTCAGATTACTCTTTTCCTCCTCATCAAAGGACTCTTTCTTCAAGAATTCTGATGTCAAATCAACAACATCTGTTCTTACCTTTTTGTTAGTATCATAATCAACATTTTCCTTTGTATCCAAGTTGTTAATACCCGTATCAACTGTATCAAATCTACAACGTCCTAAATTGTTCATATGACAGACATTCTGAACCATCATAAGAGTTGAGGCCTTATCGTTTAAACTTTTTGTGTACTGAAACACAGAATATTGGAAAGAAAAGAGAGTAATAAGTATCATAATTATGATAATGAGAAGCCGCCGGATCTCCATATCGCCAAAAATCCAACCAATTACCTCGTCAGTATTCCAAATCGCACAATTGATAGACAAATATCTCCATTAAACAGAGGTAGCCACAATAAGATCAATACACGATAGACGGAATAAAAAATCTGTCTCTGTAGACTGTAGCACCATACCGAACAAATCAACTTATTACGCGTGCAAAATATACCAATTCCTCTCTTCCCAGATACAAATTAGATATACCATACTAGTTCTGAATCCCCATAGATTATGAACTAATGATTGATAATTATACCTCATTTCTTAAATCGAAATCTCCAACAGATCATTGCAATCAGGAAGGAAAAGTTATAAGAATCTGTAAAGTGCTTTTACCAGGGAAATGGTAGGTCCCAACTCTTTTTGAAGGAGAATCTAGATTCTAGATGACGACAAGTGAAAAAACGAAGTTCACCAAGAAAGGCAAGAAGGGATATAGAATGAGGACCAGCTTACGAGTTCGTTAATGTTGGGACGTGGATTGGCCCGCCGTTTCAGAGAGAATGAAGCGGCAATCATTGGAAGGTTATCACAGAGCCATCTGTGGGGCTGAGCTCCAATCCATTGGTGCATGAATCAATTATTTCCAGTCGCAAATCCTGAATCCCATCCAGTACATCAAGGAGACTCGAATCTTTGATGAAAAAGGAAATTTCTGTCCATTTCTAATCAGAAACAGAGAAGTCGTCTCTGAATCCGAACTTCTACGTTCCAAGCGTCTCGTCAAAAGCTAAAAAGGCGTGGAATAATAATTTTGCTTTTATTAAATTTAAATAAATAATGATTTTGATCTAATTAAATTGTAAATTTATTTCTAACGCTATTTAGTTTTTAATTTTTAAAAATTATTTAATATATCCATAAATCTTAAATTTGTGTTCATAAACTTTATAAAATAACTATAATTTTTAAAGTTTGCATTTATTTAATCTCTAAAATATTTTTAAAATATTTAATAAAGTTTCTAAAATTTAAAAATTAATTATAAATCTAGTATTCAAAAATTTAAAATTGTATTTATTTAATCTTTAGATTTAAAGAAAATAGTTAAAAAAAATCTCTCAACTTTAGATCCCTTTAAACTTAGGATGTTTTTTTTACATCCCATGTCCCTCCCAAGTGGGGACATGGGGGCGGAAAAAGGTAAGAGAGGGATGAAGTTTCTCTTGCTTTTGGCATAGTGGGCCCCAACGGGAGGCCCGCACGATGGGCTATTAGCTCAATAGTAGAGCGCACCCCTGATAATTGCGTCGTTGTGCTTGGGCTGTGAGGGCTCTCAGTCACATGGATAGTTTAATGTGCTCATGAGCTCCTGACCCTGAGATATAGATCATCCAAGGCACATTAGCATAGCGTACTTCTCCTGTTTGAACTAATTTTTTCAATTTGTTATAGTACGGTGTTTGTTCTATTAGTCCTCTTTGATCGTTGTTTCTATCAACAAAAAAGTTCTCCGATCCATAGATCAAATTATAATGGACGAGACTTGTCCTTAAATTTTTTATTTTGTATCAACTAAATTCTTAAATCTTTTATTTTATATTTATTAGGTGATTAGCATTGGGAAAAGGGAATTATTTAGGAAGATCCTAAAGTTCGGTTTTAATTGGGTTAAGAGTTGGTCGAATAATATTGGCTGGATTATATTAATATGCATAGGAAATTTATGAACACAAAATAGCAATGTACTATAAAATGCATTTTGTATACTAAATTACAGCCACTTCTTTGATTGTTCCTACACATGTTGAGTCCCTTGTCTCCCGTCTTTAACAAATCTCTTCCAAAACCAGTGGTTCTGCCACAGCAGATACACTTCTTCGATAGGGACTTGCTTAGTTTCTGGCAACAGGAAGTAGATGAAGCTGGACATTATTACAATCAAACCTGCGAACAACAGGAAGATCCCATACCGGAGATGGCACATAGCGGCTAGGAAGCACTGCGCTATCAAAGCCGTGAAAAGCATGTTGACACACACCACCATGCTCTGCCCGGCTGATCTCGTCTCCAATGGAAACAGCTCGCTCGGCACGAGCCAACCGAGCGGCCCCCATGACCTTCCGTAAGCCAACACAAATATGCAGATCACTATCACTAGGAAGATCCCTACCCCCTTTGGAAGCTCCTCCTCCCCTTGGTCAAGCTTCAGCGCCAGTGTCACAGCTACTGCAATCTGCAGGCGCGTATGTGTTAGCATTTTCTGTGAAGAAATTGGTTTATTACAGGTCAAGTGAATTTACCAGGCAACATATCATTTCTGCACCAGCTTCGAGGAAGAATGCTCTCCTGCCAAACTTATCTACCAAGAACATTGAAATGAAAGTGGCAAGAACAAGTGCAGCACTTGTGATGGTTGATGAATAGAGAGCTGCATCAGAACCAAACCCCAAGCTTTGAAACATGACAGGAGCATAGAACAGAATGGAGTTCATGCCAGTGAGTTGCTGGAATGCTGGAATTCCCAACGCTCCAATCACGAGCTGGGGTCGGTTTTTTCGCTGAAGGAGGTTCCTAAACGGGTGTTTTATTGCTCGTGCAGCATTGCTCGCATCAACAAGATCGGCGAACTCGGCGTCGACTTTCGTCGTGCCTCTGATTTTCTCTAGCACAGTTCTTCCCTCCTCCATTCTGCCCTGCTCCACCAAACTGTTTGGTGTCTCGGGAAGGAAAAGTCCCCCAATGAACATCAAAGTAGCTGGGACTGTGGCCAATCCAAGAGACAGCCTCCATCCCCATGGATGAATCTTATCAGTTCCATAGTTTATGAAGTTTGCAATCAGAATCCCCAAGCAAGTAGTTAGTTGAAACAGTTGGTTAACCGCTCCCCGAATCTTCGCCGGGGCCATTTCGGATAGATACAAAGGCACAGCCTGCACAATCAGGAGACAAAAACAAACAAGAATTAGACATCAGGTAAAGAGCCTTCAAATTTCACCACACAACCAACAGCCTTCTTCTTCTTACTTGGTTACCGAAACCGATACCAATACCGAGGAAAATTCGTCCGATGATCAGCATTGCGACGTTCATTGCAGCAGCATTGATCGCACCACCTAGAAAGAAACTAACCGATCCAACAAGGATGCTCGCTCTTCGGCCTCGCTTTCTTGTTACATATGAAGCCGAAAAAGTAGAGACAAGAGCAGCAAAGTATAAAGAGGATGTGAAAAGTGTTAGAACTTGATTGTCATATTTACAGTAATCCGTCTCTTTCAGATGAAGCTGCTTTCTTCTGAACACTTTTGGGAAAAATTTCTCCAGAAAATCATCCATGGAAGTCACCCCACCTGAGATTTTAGACCACTATACATCATTTTTCTTTTTTCAGGCACGTTCACATAGCACAAGCCCACAGCTAACATATATTGTTCTCTTTAGACTTCCCTCAAAGTTTTTAAAACGTGTCACTTAGTATTTAGTTCTTCCCAACCGACCGACGATCTCGCAGACATATAACCGAAAACTTAAAAATTTAAAACCTCAAGTGTAGTGCCATTTAAGCACCAATCTTATTCTTTTCTTAATCTTGGTAAAGGGCATAATCACTAATCATAATTCATCTCTTTGTTCTCAAATTCAAAGTCAACGAGATAGAAAACAGAGTTCAGTGTGTCAAAATTTCTTAAAAATCTTCAAAAATATCAGATGAACAAACAATTCCAGAGAGGAAAAACAAGAACATAAGAACACAAAAGATTGTTCATACTGAAAAATGGAAAACAAACGTACCAGAAACTCCAAGATCGTAGCCAAACAAAGACCCACCAAGGGCAGCAACAAAGCAAGCCGCAATGAAATACCCAGTGATTCGATACTCATAAAGATGAGCCCTTTTCAATGGCGCCCCATCTGCAAATCCTCCTCCAGCCATTTCTCTGTCTCTCTGAAACTGAAAAGGCGATGTGGGATTCTAAATATGGAGAGAAAAGGGAACCGACAGCAGCTGCTGGAGTCGGACTTGAAGAATGGTTTGAAAATGTATATGAAATTTCAACCCACTTGTGTTTGAAAATTGGATAAATTATTGAGAAAAAAACGGGGATTCAAAGAGATGATGGGACCTTGGTTACCATGTGCACACAAGTGTTGACTAATTGAATTTTGAATATGAAAAATGTAGGGAATCAATTTCTAAAACATAATCCAATACCATGCTGCAAAAATCTTTCAAAATTCAATCCATTTTGAATTAGTCAAATCTTATATACTTCCGTTAATACCCTGATGATGTAACGTAGAAGATATTTCGATTCATTACAACATCTAACCTACTTAGCTTACATTTATTTCCTATAAGATTTATAGATTATTTTTAATTTATCTAGGACAATGATCATACTTGTTCAATCTCATAGATTTAATACCATAATGGAGTGGGTAAACCAGTTGGAGTCGATTCAATGTGAGCCGTACTATTACAACAACTAATGAATTTTGGACCCGTTTTAGCCAAATATTGATTAATTTCCCCTTGATGGTTGCAAATTTCATGGAAGCTCTAACCAATCAATCCAATCTTATATTCATTACAACTTGGTCCCCACCTCATATTTGTTAACGTTTATTAAAGAATTAGGTTTAAAAAATATTAGGGTTCTTAAATTTTCAAAAGTCCAGCAAAAGGATAGTGGTTGACGGAGACTTTTGGGCGTTGACTAAAGAACCAGAAAATTATTAAGTTTGTACTTATCCAACTTCATTTCACTCTCTTACCAACTGCTTTTTATTATCCAAATATCCACGTACATGCCTGGCTGGACCCTGAAGAAAAAGCCAAAAATAATAATAATAATAATAATTAAATGTAGATATTAGTTTTAATAGTGTTTTAAAAAACTGGGCACTTTTTATAAATATTTCCAAAATTGGGATTCAGTTTAAAATCTTCCATTATTTCAGATATAATATATAACATGATTCCTTGCAACAATATTTGAATATATCTTTAATTAATATTATTTGAAGCTGATGTAACGGTGTATTCAATAATTATGGGCGTTTATATCTAATGCATTTTAATTTGACAAATAACGTTTACCCTACTTCATTTAATTCATTTTATTGGTCCAGTTAACATTAGCATGTGAACATTGATAATGTAACAATGACAGCCTATCAAATATATATATATGTATAAATACATTAATAAAATTTAATTAAAATTCTTACATTAAAAAACTGATAAGGGACTAAGTGAGAATTTGGTTGTGGGAATTGATGCTACGGGCTTTTGTTGCTAAAGGGAGGTAGTACGACATGACGTTCAAGCTCTAGGCGTCCAACCTCCACGTGACATGGCACGGGCGAAATGAGTTTTATAAGATGAATAATTCATCTGGTCTGCACGTGACGTGTGGATATTCCGACACATCGACTTGTAGAAGCTTTGGTTTGCTATTACTACTCAGGGAAGGCTCGATGGGCCTGGAGCTTTGCGTATAATGGGCCTCTCCTAGTATCGCGGCCCATTTAATGCTTATACTAAAATTGAATTATTTTAACATTTTTTTTTCTTTGTCCAATAGTATCAATATATAATTAAAAGTATAGTTAAATTGCCTAATTTAGAAATTGATCAAAGTTTAATTTGATGCATATATGTACTAGAAAATGATTTAATGTATAGATTTCACAATTATGAAATTTTTTGAAAATAATGTATTTCTTCTATAAAAAAAACATAGAAATTGGAAGATTTTATTAAAAAAAAACCTAAATATTATTAGATGTCTACTTTGAGTATAACTAAGTGTTCATGTATTTGCTTTGAGCTTTTAAAAAAGGCTTCATTTCAATGAAAAGAATATTAAATAATTATAAATTCATGATCATTTCTTAAATTAGCCTAACCGAACTAACGAACCAACATTATTAGTTGGACTAAAATCTAAAATACACATTTAATGAATTTTAAATTTTCGTCCCGTTGAAAAAAAGAAAGAAAGAGAAATAATTCGTAGACCGATCTGGTCTAAGTTGCAGATTCGATCGCCCAAACACCGCGAGTTGCTCCGAAAGCAGGTCCGATAAATCGGCGATTTGATCCGAAGAGGAGTTTTGAGCAAATCAACAATTCGTTCCAGTGAGGAACAAAGATCATGATTCTGATAGAAATATTCATTGTGCCAAATTAGTAGAGATGCATTTCTACTGTGGATTTCTCTCATCCCGCCACGCTGTGCCATAATCCAGGTTGTTGAGTTCATACTTGGTCTTCCTTGACAGGATCACTTGACTTAGGGTTATGTTTCTCTGTTTCAAAGATCTGTTCCCCTGCCCTAACTTGGATTCATTTCCTTTCTGGTAATTTATTCCATTTACTTTTGGCGAGTTGGCCTACTCTGAAATTTTTTCTTTTCTTAGGTCTTAAGTATTCTGGATCATCACGGATTTTACAGTGATTGAGGTGTATGTGAAGAGAATGAGTTGAGATGGGGTTTTGGTTCTATATAATGGGTGCTTTTGATTGTTGGTCTATTGTTTGTAAGCTACCTAGTTTTCTTTTTCTTTTTCTTTCTTTTAATATATTTTTTTAAAACATCTAAGCATGTTTGCAAGATCTGGTGATCGTGTGATCTGAATTGCCATCTAAATGTATGCAAGAAATTAACCGTATGGAATGTTACTTTATTCCCAGACCGAATATATTTATTTCGATCCTGTATGCATTTGGATTGTTTTAGGTAATCTTACAGCAAGTTCCATCATAATTTACATGTTATGTTTTTGTGTGGGTCAGTTTTGATTGGGATAAGGAAAACTATGTTTTTAAATTTGAGAGTGGATTGAATATCCAGCGACTTTTGTTTAAGGCAACAAAGAATCAGATGTTTCTGACATTTTGGAAATGCCACCGTGAGTTTTGTGTTAAAAAGATTTCCTGATTTGGCAACAGTCTATGTTAGGACAAAGTATCAATGTAATTGTCTTGTTTGTAAAATGTAGTAGATTTCTTCTTTTTGTTTATTATGGGACCTGAGGATTTACCTGCAATGATTAAATCTGGATCTTGCAATCTGCTGCATCTTTTGGCATTTTACAGCACTCAATGTATGTTTCATCGATGGGCAAGGTTTAAATATCATGATATGTTTATCAAATTTGATATCACTCTTACACTCGAGGTTCTTTTTATATATCAGCCTGAGTCAAGAATTGATGGATGATCGTGAATCGTGATCTTTGGTAAACTTTTAACTCGAAGCATGGAGGAGGACAATCGGCTTGAGCTTAGCTTGGGCTTGTCTTGTGGAGGATCATTGGTCAAGGACAAAGGTAAAAGTGTCTGTTCGTCTGATGTTGGAACAGAAGAAACTGATAGAGGCAGTAAAATAATTGATGATTTCAAGAATTTCCTCCAAGGTGGCAATCAGAGACAAGATATGAGTCCAGGTCTCTTGAGAAGTGACTCGATGAAGGTTAAAGAAAATTTTTTTAATGACCTTTCCCGGGCTCATATAGATGGATATAATTCTATGAATTTGAAGGCCACTGGAGTCTGGGCAATGAAAAATGAGAACCGTGTAGATATCCAGGAAGAAAAACAGCCTGAGGTGGGTAATAAACGAAAGATATTATTTGAGGAGATAAACGGCCAAAAGAAGCTTGAAGGAGAGTCTTGTCAGAACAATGTAGAGAAGGCAAAAACATCACTTTTTTCCACATACGAGGACGGTTCTGCAGCTGAAATTGAGGATGTAGGAGAGTCTGAACTTGAGGGTTCTACATCAAAGCCAGTTTCACAAAATGATGGACATTCTGAGTTAAGTACTACAGACTTGAGTGGGCAGAAGAAGTTCAACAGTTCATCAAGTAGTGACCTTGAGCGTCATAACTTAAACAGAAGCGTTCCGTTCTCTATTCAAACTACAAGTATGCGGAATGGTATTTATCCATCAATAGTCAAAGAGTCTCACGATGCTGGTGGATCCAGTTCAACTGGTCATTCTCTGCATGGCACAAGGCAAGTTTTCCTCTCTGGAAGTGGTGTACAATGTGAAGTCCAGCCTATGAATCCTGGGAACTTGCCTTTGATGTTTGGCTATTC
Source organism: Cucurbita pepo subsp. pepo (assembly GCF_057944985.1). NCBI lineage: Eukaryota > Viridiplantae > Streptophyta > Magnoliopsida > Cucurbitales > Cucurbitaceae > Cucurbita > Cucurbita pepo. The sequence continues at coordinate 10,863,266 of NC_141801.1, forward strand.
TTCTAGCCAGCTTCCGACTTTAGATAAAGATAATTCCTGGGGTTTGATTTCCCAGGCGCAGTTGCATAATCCCTGTAGCAGAGGTCAAACTTCTTCAGGTAAACATCCTATCCTTAATTACTAATAAAAATATGAATCTGAAAAGCTCATTCCATAATCTTGTAAGATAGGAATAAAACTGCTTCTGTTCCCTTTCTTCGTAATTCTGGATCGATCTTGATTTGAAACTATATCATTGAATGTTAACAGGAGGAGCGTTCATTGACAATTTGGTTGTTCAGAAGGAATGTGGAAGAAATTTATGCATATATTTTTTATTATTAAACAATTTTGAGGTTTCGTCTGTAACTACGAGCTTGGCTTTAACATGGGTTTAACAGATTTTGATAGAATTTACTCGGCTTTTCTTTCCTTACAAGTTTTAAGAAGAAGCTTTTATTCAACCTCTTTTCCTACTAGTACTTGTACCAAATACTTACCCGGCCCCTCATAGTCTTAAGTAATGACTAAGAACTATCTTTCCACAATTTCTCACCATCTATTCATTAAGGTTAAATTGACATTTTGATTTGTTTGGTTTCAAGAATGTCACAATTTAGTTCGTATGGTTTTAAATGTTAGAATAAGTAGTTTAGGAGGATTTTATCAAGTCACAAGGGATTATTTATGAAGTTTGAACCAAAAAAATGAAATTCTAACTTTTATAACCGTAGGGACTAAATTCTAACTTTCACCCCTTCAATAATTTGGTCCATTCATTAACAGGACAATTTTTCATATTATATTATCAATGTCCCCTCACCCTTTTTCCTTCGGTGTACTTCCACGATTGAAGGTCTATCAAATTTGAAGGATACTTACAATGTCCACTTTGTATGATATCTGTGTACCATCCTATATACCTTAGGGTGATTTCCTTTACCTTTGAAGTTTGTAATTCATGATAAATTCTTACCCTTTGTTATGAATGTTCGTTGGATGCAAGGAATTCTTCCTAATTCAGCTGAGGCTACTCCATATGATGCCAGGACGTTTGAACAAGACAAAACTGATAGCAAACAGCCTATCGTGGAAGAAGGGTCCTCTTCTCAAGCAGGGGAAAAGGGAAGCAGCGGTAGCCTCGGAGCAAAAGACGCATTTGAACGATCGGCAGGAGGTCTGTTAAACGAAATTTCTGCTATAAGGCCAGGCCTCGCAGCAGATGTCAAATTTGGGGGATGTGGTTCTTTCCCCAATCTACCATGGGTTTCTACCACTGGTCCAGGTCCAAATGGTAGAACAATTTCTGGTGTGACTTACAGATACAATGCAAACCTGATCAAGATTGTCTGTGCTTGCCATGGTGTACACATGTCTCCTGAGGACTTCGTTCGACATGCTGGTGAAGAGTTTGTTGGTTCGGAAAATGAAACTGGTTTGGCTCCATTCTCAAATAACAACAACCCTTCATCCTCTGCACAAAACTGACACAACGTTTTATCTTTTCATAGTTAGGAATACTCTTTTGGATTGAATTAAACAGCAGTCCCTGTATTATCCCCTTAGCACTTCTCATCATTTTTCTTGGTCACTTCTTTTTTACTGTCTCAATCTTGAGAAACTGGGAATTTTTTGTTTAAACTGATTCAACTGACTTCTGTACAAGGTCTGAGAATGACAGAATTACATTCTTGGAAGCTTTTTTGTTTAGTATGACATGATAGCTGCTCAAATGTTCTCAACCTTGTCCAGAGCCTGAAATAAATCATGTTCTGAATCCATATTCCATCTGAATAGAGCCAGATTTGCAGAAATGGAGCTCAAGAAGTTGACAAATGCAGAATCTCTTGGGGTTTGAAATTTCAATTCAGATGAGCATAGCTGTTTTGCTCGGCAGAGTAGTTGGAAGTTTCACGTGTCAGCAACCCGCTTGTCTGTCTTTGTGCAGCTTATCCTGTCAGCTTTTCTCTTCTGTAACCAATCAGATTGTTGACCACCATCCACGTGGTAAAAAATTTCTTGTGTTCACACTGCCAACTAGCTCCACGTTCCATTTTTTGACATTGATTAATAACTTTTATTTGGTAAATATTCTTTTAATTTTAGTAAAATGATGCCATTTTTCATTTCTTTTTCCATGATATGTAAATTAAAATTGATATGTTTTATATATTCTTGCACTATCTTTTATTTGAGGTTGAAATTTGATTAAGTATTTATGGTAAATACAAAAGAATTCGGAAAGAAAAAAAAATGTGAGATCCTACCTCATTAGAGAGGAGAACGAAGAAAATCTTGATCAAACATGAAAGCTACCAAAGATGACATCCCATGTACTTGGAAAGCTACAAAAAAGGCGATTATTTGGAGGGAAGGCAGCCAGAGCTGTGACAAGATCCAAACATGGGGCTGTTTGTGCAGACAGAGGATGATCATCATAACTCTTCAAGGCTCAACATTGGAAGCAGCTTCAAATAAGAAAAAAGAAGTCTTGATCAAACATGAAGCCAGGGAATGCAACAGCGAGGAGCAGGTGCTGTTTCACAGCCATAAACACACGACATTCTTGTACCTGACTTCGTTTTCATGAACACAGAGATGCTTGGGGCCATGTCAAGCAACAGATTCTCCTCTTTCACTGTCTGCAACTGAGGGCACAATGATTACACAGATTAAGGAAGAGATGGAAATGAAGAGATCAGTTATTCCCTCTATATCAGACTCTACCGCAAGTACATCAAGGGCAACAACCCTTAATGAAAGGAAATCTGTCTTCGACACCACTCTTTGGTCCGTTACATATCGCCGTCAGCCTCATAATTTTAAAAATTCGTCTGCTAGGGAGAAGTTTCCACACCCTTATTAGAAATGTTTTGTTCCCCTTTCCAACAAATGTGGGATCTCACAATCCACCCCTTTAGAGGCCCAACGTCTTCACTGGCATACCACCCGGTGTCTAGCTCTGATACCATTTGTAGCAGCTCAAGCCTACCATTAGCATATATTGTCCGCTTTAGTCTGTTACGTATCACCGTCAACCTCACGAATTTAAAACGCGTCTACTAGGGAGAGATTACCACACCCTTATAAGGAATGTTTCGTCGTTCCCCTCTCCAACCGACATGGGATCCCACATGTAGTTTGAATGGGAATGCAATTAAACTGATGCAAAAGATTACAGAATTAGGCAAACTTGGTTACCAATGGCCCAAAGAACAGTCCAATGGTTTGCCAATAGGGAACAAGGTCTCAACTGACAAAGTACACACAGCATCCCATGTTGTGCAATTTTGAGTTCTTTTGAAGAATGTCAGCATGTGTGCATAATTCGGTGCATATTGCAGGACCAAGAATTCCCAATTGTTTAGAGCAGGCAACCAACATAAAAGCAAATGATATAGATATAGTAATTTGGTATCATTTCCCCTTTTAAGTTGAATGATTGGTGGCATCAAGATAAGTTTTGTTTTAGAGCAGGTGATGTCTGAATTTGGTGCTTACCTATTGTTTTTTTCCCCACTCTTATCTATCTATCTATCTCTACTTGCCTAGCAAGTAATGCCTACCAAATGAGAGCCCCACATTTGTCAACCAAATTTTAAATTCCCTCAACCTTGTCATCATCGCCAACCGACGAACGAACTATTCACCCGACCAACCATCATCGTCTTTGATTTATTTAGAATTAAACAAAAGAGTATAGATTAAACTGTATAAATACCTTTTAAATAAGTGATTTTATTTCTAGTTGGTTTTAATTTTTATGATTCTACCTTATGTTTCCTTTTTCTGCCACGTCTTTCTAGTCGAATTTTCTATGCTTTCACAATTTCAGAGAGTGCTGAAACATTTTTTATAAGTATGTGGAAATCTCTCCCTAGCAAACACGTTATCCATATACTAAGATAATTTAGATTTTGGATTTTGATATAATAAATACGGTAATAATGCAAATAAAACAGAGGAAATTGTTATTGTAATAAAACTTGTCAGTTTTTAAATGATTTACGGAGGTGAAGTCATAGAACAGGAGGCAGAGAAGGATTAAGGAAGCAACATAGCCGATGGATGAATCTCTCTCTGTCTGCAGAGGTGTATTTAAGGACTCTTTTACATGAAATTCTAGACTCCTCTCACCCTTTTTCATGCCTATCCAAAAGGGTGTTTTCAGCTATTGAAGAATCGATGATCCGCTTAAATTTGGTCACTTTTTGCCTCTTTTCTGTGTTGTTCTATGTCCAAGCTCAACCTTCTTCTCAAGATGCTGAAAACTATTCATTTCAGCCAAATCTTGGGTTTGTGATAGGAATTCTAGGCGTTATGTTTGTGTTGACATTTGTTCTTCTTGTTTATGCAAAGTACTGCCATAATAGATCTTCTGTTCATGTGAATAATGGTGTAACCCATGGCGGACAAATCAGATCAAGCTCAAGCACACCCATTTTGGGAATCGACAAGACAGTGATTGAGTCCCTTCCATTTTTTAGATTCTCCACTCTTAAAGGCTCCAAACGAGGGCTTGAATGTGCTATCTGTCTTTCCAAATTTGAAGATATCGAAATTCTCCGGCTGTTGCCTAAGTGCAAGCACGCGTTTCATATCAACTGCATCGACCATTGGCTTGAAAGACATGCCACCTGCCCTCTTTGCAGGCAGGGAGTTAGCTCAGAGGATTTGCAGCTCTTTACTAATTCAAGCAGTATGAGGTTCTTATGGAGCAATTTATCAGAGCTGAAGCAAGATTCAAACATAGAGCTGTTTGTACAGAGAGAAGAAGAAGAAGAAGAACATCAACAACAACAACAACAGATCCATGGCTCTTTTAGATTCAGCATTGGGAGAAGCTTCAGAAAGATGTTGAAGAGTGACAAAGAAGGGGAAATGTTGATTCAAAAGGATTATGATGGAGATAAGAACATGAAGAACTTACACAGACATAATCACAAGATCATCATATCTGATTTTGTCTTCATGAATCGATGGAGCAATGTTAGTTCATCAGACATGATGTTCTTGAATAAAGAGATGATTGATTCCATTTCAAGCGGTAGATTTACTTCCTTGGAAACATATTTAGAGGAGTCAACGCTATCAAGATCAGTAGAAAATGAAGAACCCTTGAAGGGATTTCCGTCTACATCAGATTGTTCAGCAAGAATTACAAGCACAGAAGCAAGAAGATCCGTTTCAGAAATCACAGGCGTGACAAGATTTGGTGGTGATGTTCATATGAATTTCAACAGAAAAATTGAAATGGGGGAATCTTCTGAGCTGGAAAACAATGTGAAGAGACAAACTTGGTACCCAATTGCTAGAAAGACAGTCCAATGGTTTGCCAATAGAGAAAAAACAAGACAACACAGAGTAGAAACTGTATAAACCAGACCAGTTCTTCATCTTTCTTTCATTTATTTTTGTTTTGGTTAAGAATCATTAGTTTAGATAGTTAAAAACATCAAGTTCTTTGAACTGTTACCATACAAACTTGTTGAAATTTCAATAAGACAAATGTATAAGCTCTGAAACTCTGAAAAGAAAGCAGAAAAAGCAAGCTTCTACATTTCTCTGCAACTTCGTTACTGTTGTAAAAGATGTCATTTTGGTTTGTGGGGGCAAACCCAATCTGGTAAAGAAGCCTAAAAATTCAAGATTTTGCAGAAAAAGAAAGATGATAAATTAATGGTATAATAGAAAAGCCGGGATTCTTTGTTTGGTGGAAGTCAAAGAGCATGCAGGCAGGCAGGCGCAGAAGAGAACAAGATGATTATGCTTAAAAAAAGGCGAAGTTGCAGAGAATTTAGCATTAAAAACAGGGTGTTAATTAATGGCTGCCGATAATGAAATTCATGAAAATTATTATTATAATTTGGGTTTACTGCATTGACGTAAGAGCTGAGTCTTCTTGCTTGTCTTTGGTTCACAATTTCAGAAAAATAATTCTTTTTAATTTAATTAAAAAAGACTTACAATTGCAGCTTTGACTTTTTGTTCATCCCAACTTGCTTTACCCTATGGTTTAATGATGAATTCTGAACTCTTTAAATTTATGGAAATATTTGAAAATGGAAGGAGGAGGTAAATCTTTGAAATTTAGGAAAGATGTGGATATCTTAAATTTTTTATTTTATTTTAAACCGTAGGATTATTTAGAGTAGGTCCCACGTTTTAAGTTTATAAGGAGGCATTTTGGAGAAGCGCAAAGCAAAGCCATAATAGCTGGTGCTTACCGTGGATAATATCATACTTCGTGGATATCCCTAATTCTTAACCGGTAATTGTTATAATATTTAAATTATACTTAATTGAAATTATTGAAACTCGGAAATAATCTTTTTATTAATCCTGCTTGAAATTGAAAATTTTCAATAAGGTAGAAAATGCAAGTTTAAATTTGAAATTGTAAAATTTAATTTTATAATTTTGAAAAAGTTAGAATTGAATTCAAGAATGTTAGAATTACTTTTAGGGTTTGATAAAACATTCCGATTCCATTCAAATACATGATATGGTTGATTACTCAAATACATACTAAAGTAATATCATTAATTATTATTTATTTTAAGTAATAATAACTTTCACTTTATCGGATTAATTATTAATGTGGTCCTCCTAATAATATTTAATTTGGTACGAATCGTCAAATAATTAAGAAATCTATTCATTTTTTTTAGACATGAAATTCAAATTCACACTAACACGTTAATATCAACTTACTTTTTTCGATAAAAAAAAAAAAGAAAAAAAAAAGCCCACTCCTAGATCAATATTTATGTGAGCTAAGTTATAGGAGGGATGATTTTATTGTTTTTTTGTTTTTTTTTCAAATAATGAGTTAGGTTTATAGATTGAATTGATAGTTAAATTAGGTAGTGTTAAATTTTTAAACTTTAAATTCAAACTTGTATTAGGTATATTGTATAGAATTATATGCACCCATGTGGTGTATATAAAATGTGGTTAAATAATTAAATGAAACTCTTAGTCTAAAAAAATAGAGAATTAAGTAAATAATAAATGCGTGGAATTTGATTGCTTGTTTGGAACGAAATTCTTAGTGCCATCTTTTCTGCACGACTTGAAGTGAGAATCCCTTCTTCTTTGTTTCTTCTCTTATTCATTATTTAAATACTTCACAAGTCAGACTTCACAATTCTGAGTTAAATTAAATTATAAGGTCATTATTTTTTCTTTTTTCCAAGTCCACCGCTAAATATTGTTTACTCTACTTTGTTACGCATCGTCATCAATCTCACGGTTTTAAAACTTCCACACCCTTATAAGGAATGCTCCATTCTCCCCTCTAACTAATGTGGGATCTCACAGTTCACCCCTCTTGGAGGCCGACATTTTTGCTGGCACACCACTCGGTGTCTGACTCTAATATCATTTGTAACAGCTCAGTCCACCGCTAGTAAATATTGTCTACTTTAGCTCGATACGTCAACCTCACGATTTTACAACATGTTTGTTAGGAGGGAGAAGTTTTCACACCTTTATAAATAATGATTCATTCTCGGGAAGAACTCTAAACTAGTAATAAAGCCCCCACTGAAGAAGATGGATTTATTATGAGCAGGCTGTAACACAAGTTTCGAAGAGAAGACTAGTAATGATTTGAATGTGGAGCAAAAATGATGAACTCTCCTCCATTTACATATTATATTTACCAACCTACTCTCTATTCACAACTCATCAAATTTCAACAAACAGGTTGGAAGAATAAGATCTGTTCAATATGATGCAATTTACTTGCAATGCCAAGTAATCAACCTGCATACATATTGATGGAGAGTTTGTCCGACTTCCACTTCTACCACTCGCTGATCCACTTGGGGGCATCCGACTCGTCGGGATCTTGAGGTGGTTCGACTAAAGAACCACAGGAATCTTCAGGGTAGCTCGCCAAATATTGAGCCACACGAGAAGTGATCGAGTCAGGAACGGGAAAGGTACTGTCACGGATCCCCTTCCAATCGACACCATCAAACCAGGGATGACTTCTAACCGAGTTTTCGTTCTCGTTGCCAAGTCGTTTCTTCTCATCAACTTCAAGTAACTGATCAAATGATTTTATCATAAAAGGTGAAAACTACCATATATGCCTGGCTTAGCAAAGTTCATGATCCGTAATTGCAGTTTAGGAGATTGTTGATTATATTAGCATTACCTTGACGATGAGATCGGTGGCTTCAGGACTGATAATCTCGGGAAGACAAGAAATATCGAGCTCGCTTTGTCGACACGATCCAAATGGCGTTTCACCTTTCAGCATGAAATAGATTAAGACTCCCAACGCCCACCTGGGATTTTTTTTTAACACGGTTAAGTGAGTTGTTGTAAGCTCAAGTACAAAGTAAGTTGCATTTTTACCAGTCAGCAGCAAAACCATGGCCATTGCCCTGAACTATCTCAGGTGCTAAAAACTCTTCCCTCCCCGACATAGTATACGTTCTCTCACCCAACGTTCTTTTCCCGAATCGGAAGTCGACTAACTGAAAAAAGAATGAAATCAAAGAAGAATATAAGCGGGGTTCTACTGACACCTCCTTTTGTTGAAGACAGAGACCTTAAAAATAGGAACAAATTGGAGTAGGTATGAACCTGTATCCGTCCAGTTTGATCCAGCATTAGAACATCGGGGGAGATTCCTCTGTAGAGAACACCAAGCTGAAAATTCAAATGAATGGCAAAAACATTAATCCAGGACGGAAGAAGACAACACAAGAACAGCAATTCCACAGAATCAAACCTTGTGCAAATCTTCCAGTGCTATAACAAGAGAGGCTGCATAGAAACGAGCAGAAGACTCGTCGAGTGGAACGTGGAGTATCGAAGCGAAAGGACAAGCAAGGCATGTTTTCAGCAATATGCCAGCATGTGATTGATCTAAACAAGTGCAGAGGAGTTGCGGCACACAAGCTGAAGAACTGACGGTTTTCATAAGATTTTTCTCCTTCAACATTTGTTCTTCAAGTCCCAGCCTTTTGACCTTCTGTCTTGTAAATCTTTTTAAACTAAGCATACTTTCTGCTTCAAATTAAAACCCACCAAGGAAGTTCCATCAGCAACAAAGAAGAATATCATTCATAGCCATTATAAAGAAGATTGACGACAATATAATACAGGATACCTGTGTTCCTTAACCGAACTAGCCCGATCTCACTGTATTCTGTGGAATATAAGCACGTTTTCCACTCCTAAAACAAAAACAATCAAAGAAGATAATATTAGGAGTGTGAAGAATGCATTCTCAGCAGATCAGCAAATGCATTCTCACCAGATCAGCAAGCTCAACTTTTGAAAGAGCTGAAATATCCATAATTTTAGCAGAGTGATGGAGGGAGTCTGAAGAATGTTCCTTTTGGTCATCTTGAGAGATCTTTGGTAAAGGACCAACAACTGATTCAAACTTTTCCTTCGTTAAAATAGCGCATACGACATCTCCCACAGCAACTGCGCGTAAGAAGCCAATATGCTCACCAAGAAGCGCCCATTCGCCAAAATAACTTCCCTCTTTCTTAATAACTGAGATATCTTTACCATTCCGTGCAACATCGTCCTCGTAAATATTTGAATTGCTCATTAACTCTGCATCAAAAGTAATCCTCACTTGGCCCTTATGAATAATGTGAAGTGCACGTAAACCTTCGTTCTGCAATAGAAAAAAGAGGTACTTGAAGAGTTGTAAAGACGACATTAATGTCAGTTACGTGCGGTAGTAGTACAATAAGGTTACCCCATCAACTATCAACTGCCCATCTGAGAAGGTAACTTCAGAAAGGCAATCTGCAATGTGACTCAATTGCAAGATCGTTAACCTCGACAGAAGGTCCACAGATCGAAGCAATTTCAGGGACGACAAGTTCGAAAATTCTGATATAAGAATTCCACGAAAGTCCTCTCTTTTCAAAGCCCAAAGTGTTCCACTAGTCACAGCACGTACTGAGGCTTGAAGTGGCTTGTTATACCTGTACGTACATTATACACACACACCAAACTCATTAAACAAAATGAGTATCAACAACATATGATCAATATATGGTGCTACAGTTAACGGGAGAACCCACATCAAAGCCAGTTCGCCGAAGGAAGATAGCTTCTCAGCTGTATAGTGTTGCAGAATTCGAGGAACCTCTCCATGGCTTTCTTCCTGCAATTGTGATGATAGCAGTTCGAGTCAACATAAAATCTCGAGAAAATGCTTTGAATATGTAATATAATGGATATGAACCTGGGTTGCCAAGACCTCAAACTCTCCGCTTCCAACTACATAAAAACAGTCACCTTCGCCACCCTACAAACCAACACGACACGTGCACATGATAAAAAATCGACATCTTAATTCATTCATGTAAAATCCACCATATAAAAGCAGCTGCCTCAAATTCTCATTTGCAGGCATGTATTTGATTTAAGGGTAGCAGTTGGCTTTCATGACAAGTAAAGAAAAAAGAGATAAAGAAAGAAAACTACTTGTTCGACTACAATTTGCCCCGGTATGACCTCGACTCTTTGCATGCAATCTAATAAAACTTGGCACTGAGAATCGGTTAATTTTCTGAAGAGGAAATGATCGTGTAATGCTCGTTCAATATGTGCCTGTGGAATATGAAGCCAAAAAACTCAGCACCTCAAAGGTTCATACTGGATAAATGACAATGAAACAAATATGTACTGATAGTTCCTTGATAATCAAGATAAATTAGAATCATGACATGAGCTTACTTCTTCTTCCCATGTCTTCCTGTGAGCTGGAGATGGAGGCGCCCAGACCTGCCCATTCTCTAGGGAACTTTCGATAGCCCTGAGACGCGCCCGTGACAAATCTTGCCTTGCACGGTTGTTTCGATTCCAGCCAAAGGTAGAGGGAGATTCTGATCCTGTCACCTCCAAAACTTGAGGAACAGTGGATCGAACAAAACCACCTCCACTGGATCTTGTCGATTCACTAGTAACCGTCTAACCAAATAAAACAAATATCTGTTGAACTAAATGTAAGAAACTACAGTAACTAACGATTTTTTAGACTTCAACTTGAACAGAAAAAAAAGATAAAGAAAGCCTTTGTACATTGGTTAGCCCATTAACGTGCACCACGATAACAGTGATATCATCAGTTCGAGTCTCATATTGAAGCCAAAGTCTGTAAGACTCGGCCACAATCGCAGCACAAGCATCACGAGGATCTTTATGTTTAGCAACCTGGAAGATAACATGAAGAAAGAGATTCAATATATTGAAGGTTGCTTGATCATTCACTAGTTCCTTAAACTGTAATCAATCAAGAATTAGCACCAATATCACTTGGTTTAGACAAAAACAAACACATTAGAGTACACTAAACATATCATAGAGTAGTACATTACCATGTCGACCACAGTTTGGCTCGAAAGAAACTCGAAAACCCCATCACTAGCAACGACAAAGAAAGGATTATCCGGTGTCAGCTCTAGAACAACAATTTCCGGTGTAGCAACTACTCCAATAGTCTCAGCAATTGAGTCACCTATACTTCTTGTAAAAGCAGTGCCAGGGTACATCCCATTAGGCACCCATAGCCTAGGAGGATCACCATCATCTCCTTCTTCAGTACCCCAGCACCGAACATCAGGATTCTTCAGCCCCTCAATCTGATCAAGTGTAAGAACTCTGGCACCATAAAGCTTAACACGTTCGAGTTCATCGGTTCGGAACGGGGTTTGATCGATCGAGAGGTCAACAGCCACAATTTCCTTTCCTCTCCGCTCGGCTAAAACCGCTCTCGAATCACCTGAATTAGAAACATATATAGTCGTACCTCTAACTAAAACAGTAATAGCAGTAGTACCACTCATGCTATCATCCAACATATCTGCGTGTAATTGTGAATTAGTCGTCAAATAGGCCGCATGGCAAGCCTCTACTGCGTCACTGTGGAACCTACTATTCCTAAGTAAATTTTCACAGAGCTTTCGTTTTACAAACTGCGAGCACTGTGTTCCGAATTCCCCATGCCCGTCGAAAACTCCAAAGAAATGGTCATCTGGGTTGTTCCCAAATGGGGTGTGGATGCAAAAACTGTCTTGATTCGCCTTATCGAGAGCATCGGGATAGTACCCTCTTTGCGAAAGAAACGAATATCGCAATTCGAAGTTTCCAGAAGGGACTTTGACGGTTCGAGACCCATCAGCAGGCAAGAACTGCGCTGAAATTCTCGACAGCCTCGTTATTCCAACTTCTGAATCTCTGTTGTTTGAATTCAGTTGGTTGCGGATTTCATCTTCTTGGCTATCAGAAGACGAAGTAGAGATCGCGTCGATTTCAACGGCGGTATTGGCATTTTGGGTGTCGGCAATTCTTGAAGATCTTGGAGTTGTAGCCTCGCCAAAACAAACCCTCGAATGAACGCAACCCATTAGAGTGAATACGGAAATGAAGTAGAGCGCGTTAGAAGAATTGAATTGCCGCAAAATTCACCAGGCTCACGCGCGCCAAAGCTCGTTAACCTGTACGAACCTCCTCTGACTGTCGCTCCGTGAATAGAATTACACAACACCCCGCCGCAAGCTTAAACTAACCCGCTGGCGGGCAAAATGCAAGACCAACAATTTTTCTGATCAATCTTCAGAATCGAAGTTTTTTCGAAGACCCAGAGCCGGAATTGTGGCGAGAATACCGGAAAACAGAATACAAAAGGGCGAGAATAGCTTTCAGATTCTAAGCATACCTTATCTTTGAGGAGACGAGAGGATAGTTGCAGAAGATAAAATTAGAGTCAACAACTTGATCAAAAGTACACCCCGAGATTTTCTGCTGATTAAACTTGAAACTTCGAAAACCCACTAAAATTTTCTAAATTTCGATGAGGAATTCGGATAAACATGAAAACGACATTCTTGATCTACTGGGTTAAAATTAAAATTGAAAAAAAAAAACGCGATACAGCGAAAGAATTAAGAAGAAAACCAACCATTAATGACCCAAAACCGAATCCCCTTAAACCCAAAAAGAATGTAACTGATAAGAGAGTGATATGAGTCAACTTGGAGGAGCCCAAAAATCAAGAAAGACAGAAAACAGAGGAAAAAAAATAGATATCAGTAAGCAGAGATAAAAGTAAGTCCGAACATAGAAAAAGTCACTGAATCCGTCCTAAAACCATGAGCTCAGATTGTCACCGACCTTGAGCAGAGGCTCGACAAGGCAGAACAGAGGTCAGCGAAGATGAAGCTCACAAAAGCAGCTTTCTGCCGCTGAAGATTTTTGGTCTTCTCAAATGGCCCTGTTCGTCCACGCAATAAAGCTTCATCTTTAAAAAAATTACAGAGCAGATGGAGAAATGGGGTGGTTTAAACAGAAGAAACGGCCCTACCCATTGGCCTAAAACGCCTTGGGATGTTTGGATTTGTGTTCGTCTTCAAAGAAGTTGACTGTGCAACAAGTACAGTACAACAGAATATCACCAAAAAAAAAAAAAAAAAAACCTCTACAGAGATATGGAAAACATTTGATCCCAGAAAGAAGGGAAATAATTTAATTATTTTCTTTGGGGGCTTTGTTTAATCTTGAAAACAGTGGGGACTGGTGGTGGAGCAAATTATCCAACATGAAAAGAGCCTCGAGCGGCTGAGAACGCCACCCACGTTCTCTCATTATCATAGCAGTGGACCCTGACTCGTCTTTCTGACCCCTAAAAGACCCAAACTTTTGTCTTCAAAGTTGTGTGGATAGGATGCTTTTCGCCGTTGAGGTTAACCAAGTTGATTATTCAAAGCATAACCAATTGACTTGACAAGATCTTGATTATATTTCTGGTGGGTGGTAATTCTGGAAGTGGTTTCAGGGGAAGTCGCTGTTGGTTTAGTTTGATGTTCGTCCACATTAGACAGCCATAAGTCCTTAGAAGAACATGAGAAAGACGAGGTTAAGAAACAGTAGATGAGTAGGGATTATCCAAGGCGTAGTTCATGGACCCCATGGGAAATAGAAAGCGAAAAAGTAGTATATGCATGAGGCATGAAACACAGAGGATTTAAAGAAATGGGAAAGGCCCAAAAAGATGAACATTTGATTGGGTAACTTTTCATAGGACAGGAGGCACCGGCCCCTGGCTTTGTGAATGAATGAACATGTACACGTTTGGTTGTGATTGTTGGGGCATCTTTTTTTACTTCAAGATATTGACACATATATAATACCAAGGGGAATGAGCCCCACCTGCCCTGCCTCTCCATTATTGGCCCCACTTTCTACTCTGCTGCCTTCGACTCAAAAAACTACAAATGCACTTGCCTTCTCCTTACTTAACAAACAAACACCTCCATTTTTTTTTTTTTTTTTTTTTTTTTAACTTTGTTCTTCAAAAGGATGAGAAAGAAAATGAAATCTCTATGTTTATGTTTATATGATGTATGAGTCTATTTGATCGTATGAGTCTATTTTCTATCGACTTACCATCGAGACCACACACTGAAATGGTCCTTAGAAACACATCCTTTTGCAATGATTAAATATTAGTTAAATTCAATACTATTTTCGTATGGGAAAGTTTGAATATTAAAGAAAAAGAAAAAAAAAAAGGGGGGGAAATTTATTTCTTAATGTATGTGTATTATTTATAATTGCAATTTTTTTTAAAAGTTCAAATATTCCATTTAAATATGGAGCGATATGGACATCAACGTAATTTCATTAGGAAGGCCCATATCCTGCCGGCCCATATTCTGTCCGGCCCAACGGAGCGATCCAAAGAAAACAAACAGAAGGTGAACAGATGGACGCGAGATAGAGTGATCTTTTTCTGGCGGGGGGAAAGCTTTTGGCATCTCTCGCAATCTCTAGAACTCGCTGTCTTCTTCTTCTTCTTCTTCCTGCGAGGGCTCAAAGTTGTGGAAAATCTCTAGAAGATACGGGAAAGAGAAGAAAAACAGAAACGAAGATTGGAAATTGGGTTTGGAGAACCTGTTTCCCAACTAGTTATTCTGTTCATCACTTGGGCTTTCACAGTTCGTGCTGGAATTGAGCCGAAGTGACGGCGCAGAGTTATGGTGAGGATATTACCAATGGCTTCCACATTGCGACCTTCCATTTTGTCATTTAGGTTTGCTGCTGCTTCTCGTTTGGCTCATTCTCTCACTTCTTACACCCCTACTCGGAGGCTGCCTTCATTTCATCTCGGTTTTGGTGCGGCTTTAGTCTCTTTACTGAGCCCTGGATTTAAATGCTAATTTTTGTACTCCTCAATATGTTTCTGTATTGTTTTATCGTGTCGTTTTGATTTGGCGGCAGTAATTGGTCGGTTCCGGGATTTTTCCGGCTTATGCCAATTGGTTGTGTTCTGTTGAAAGCTTTCCTATCACATTCATAGTTGGATTGCTATGCTGTTTTAGCACGATGCCTTGCGTAGCTTCCTGTTCCTGGGTGTTTTCCACCGTCACTAAAGACTAAACTGAAATAGAAAAATTAGGAAAAAAGCTGAGAGTTGGAATTTTTCATTCATGTAGCAGCATTTATGCATCACTCTCTGGTTTGAAATCTGGAGTTCTTATGAAGATAGATGATATTTTACGGTTGATATCTCAATCCTGCAGCTTTTCAAAGCATGTTTTCTATTTGAAGTCTTTTGGTTCGATGGTTTCTAGTTTGTTAATTGTATTTGCTAACTTGGATTCCTCATTTGGTATGAAGACATGAATTTTTTTGTGTTACTCCAGACATAAATGTCTCGGGAGAATGATTTTAAGTTGTTGTATAGCTGTTCCCCAGGCCCAATTCTTTGGTCTAAACACTTCGAAGTTGTGGCAAAAGGAGCATAATAACACCATAAGGGTGGCCATAAATGGATCTGTAGCACAGGCTAGCACAACAACCAGTCCAGAAAATATTCTTGAGTGGGTGAAAAAGGATAAGAGGAGATTTCTTCATGTTGTCTATCGTGTTGGAGATTTGGAGAGGACCATAAAGTATGTATAATTTCCAAGAGACTTAAAGTTTCTTGCTACATCTTATTATCTCTTTTCCCGTCTTCCTAAGACAATTCAATTACAAAATATGTTTACTGCAGATTCTACACTGAATGCCTGGGTATGAAGCTGCTACGAAAACGTGACATACCAGAGGAAAGATATACAAATGCATTTCTTGGATACGGTCCTGAAGATGCTCACTTTGTTATTGAACTCACTTACAGTAAGTAGTCTACGTGACTTTATCCAATATTTCACCCCCATGAATTGACTAGATCAATCAAATTGATTTATTTTGATTGACTACTGACCACAGATTATGGAGTTGACAAGTATGATATTGGAACCGGATTCGGACATTTTGGTATTGCAGTTGAAGATGTAAGTCTATGCTTTATTTTTTTATTTTTCTATGTTATACGCTTGATTTATACCATATAAATTTATTTACTCTTGTGTCAACAGTCCCTTCTACTTTGTGCTTTTGGCCTCATACCCTTCAAATAATTTTTTTAGTTACCAGCTTTTATCATGGTTTTTTATTCCCACTTTCTACCACTAGGTTTCGAGGACGGTGGAACTTATAAAGGCCAAGGGTGGAAAGGTTACCAGAGAACCTGGTCCTGTTAAAGGTGGCAGTACTGTGATTGCCTTTATCGAAGATCCAGATGGCTATAAGTTTGAACTCTTGGAAAGGGGGCCTACTCCCGAGCCTTTATGTCAAGTAATGCTTCGTGTAGGTGATCTTGATCGATCCATAAATTTTTATGAGAAGGTGAGACTTGTTTGAATGCTATATTGGGCTGTCTAAATGTTCCTCTTTTTTTTTTTTTTCTTTCTTATAGTTAGTTTTGTTTGATTGTTTTTCCTTCTCAATACCTTTGTCTGATACGTATTCCGAATCATGTGCATTTTATGTAAGGCTTTTGGCATGGAAGTCCTTCGCAAACGAGATAATCCAGATTATAAGGTAATATGGTATTTTTGTTAGATTTGTTTTCCTACAAGTTCTAAGATAGTTTTCTAATTTCAGAAGATTCTGCCATCTCTGATGGAAAATTTTTGTTTCTTCAATAGCCTGGGCCTCCCGCCGGGGCCCGCTGTGTCAAAAATGAGAGAAACCACATCCCTCTCTTTCCCTTTTTTTGCCAGCATGTGTCACATGGGAGGGACATGGGGACTCAAAAAATGGATCCTATCAACTTGTTCCGACCTAGGATAATAAGCTCACACACACATGCATGCTGATGCTTTGATATATGTATTCCATGTGATACTTTTATATTAAGTAACTTCTTTTGATTTTACATGCAACTTTCAGTACACGATAGCAATGATGGGATATGGCCCTGAAGATAAAAATCCTGTACTGGAGTTGACTTACAACTATGGAGTTACTGACTACGAAAAAGGCAATGGTTATGCCCAGGTTTAACATTTACACTTGTGTTCCTTTTGTTTTTGCTATTGGGATAGTAGAAAGAAAAACCTGATGGATGTCTTGCTGTATTTGTAATCTAGTGGAACAATGTTTGGGTATAATTATTTCTTTCCTTTTGACAGATTGCAATAGGCACAGACGATGTCTATAAAACTGCAGAAGCAGTAAAACTTTATGGAGGGAAGGTCACCCGAGAACCTGGACCATTACCTGGTATCAACACCAAAATTACTGCATGCTTGGATCCTGATGGTTGGAAAACGGTACGACTTTCGTATTCAATCCTTGTAGGCTTCAAAATATGCATGAAATCTCTTGATTAACCTTTCGCTCAGCATCTATAGAACTGATTTAGTATTGACCCAGATTCCTCGTTATGGTTCCATTGACTTTCACTGTGCACGTGAGCGAACATGGTAAAAGATGCTCCAACTCAATCTAGTTATGCACCAGATACTGTGCACATGAGCTTTATAACTACAATGATTCAAATCAATCTAGTTATGCATGTTCAGTTCTTATTTAAACTCAGCTACGAGAAAGTCTCATGAAAACCTTCCGAGTATGTGACCTTGTGTCTTGTTTGTGATTCAAACCAATCAAGTCTTGCATGCCTTTGCTGAGAAAATAGTCATTCAAACCTTTAATCACTGAGTTTCTTTATAAGTAGCATAAAATTGTTTTACACAACGCACTCAAATTGCCGCGTATCTTGTGTTTTAAAAAGCAGAGATCTCGAGGGGAATAAATGCTTCTTCCATCTAGATTTTGATTTTCTTGTAAGGGTAGAACATACCCAGCATATTGATCTTGGTCGCTCAAAATATAACTAAGTGAGGAAACAGAAGAAGAACAATGATCGCAAGTATAATTCTCTCTTATAGGAAAGTGATCAAGAGTCGACACATATTTATAGAAGTGGCTGCTTAAATGAGTTATAACTATCATAACAGTAATTTGGTTTTATTATAACAAAATAATAAAGAAAATGAATAGTCGGTTCAGTTGCCATATCAATCTGGCTGTGCTGTTTTTCACTCTTTGTTACTGATTAGTCGACTTCTCATTTGTTCTCTTATGATCTGCAGGTTTTTGTAGACAACATTGATTTTCTTAAGGAGTTGGAGTGAGAGAATCATGGAATTAATGCCTGCCAGTTCCGTGCCAGTTGAGACCCAAGCCCAGCTTGAAAATAATTCTTTATGCTTGCGTCTAGCTTCGCGCTGATTGAATATTGAAATTGTCTGTATATGCCATGATGTCTTGATAATTTGCTATTAGGCTTGCATAATGATGATCAAGTGTATTTTAGGGTTTGAAAGGCTTACCTGCATGAGTTAAGATTAATAAACTTACAGTTCTCTGTAATGTTTATTTATTGATTTTAACAGCAGAGCTGTGGCATAAAATTTTTGACACCCAACTTAAGTTTAGTTGTATGGCTCAGAATTCAAGTTCTATGCCCCAGAGATGTGTCGGTTGGCTCTGCGGCTATTGACTTGATTGATTCAAAGTGAGTAATTGATATATATATATATATATATATATATATAAGAAAATTTGGTAACTTTATTTTATGTGTAAAGGCTAGATTTTGTGTAAGAATCGAGTTATGTTGGAGGCAATTTGATGACCTCTTGATGGAAGCTCTTATCAACGTGATCAAGTTGAGAAACTTTGAAGCAATGAAGTAAGCATGAAATTTTGCAAGTTTTTTTTTTTTTTTTTTTTTTTTTTTTACTCAGACAAAATTTAGAAAGCAATAAATTCACGATAATAGCAAGAATAAAGGAAATTACAAGAAAGATATGACTTATCTAGAGGTTCTACTTTTTGATACCAAATTATGTGAAAACTACAGTGAATTGGAATTAAAAATTCTTCAATTCAATATTTTGATGAGTCTCTTGGATAAATTTAAAAGGAGCACAAAGACCAAAAACTGAATAGTCAAACTTGAGATAGAATCCAAAAACTTTACATGCATCCCAAAACGTGTCTATTAGTGAGTGAATTTCACAGTTTTATAAGAAATGTTCCGTTCTCTTCTTCAACCAATGTAGGATCTCTAGCGTCTTCGTTGGCGGTGTCTAGCTCGGATACCATTGTACCGTTCTCTTCTTCAACCAAGGTAAGATCTCTAGCGTCTTCGTTGGCGGTGTCTAGCTCTGATACCATTTGTAACAGTCCAAGTCTATCGCTAACATATATTATCTGTATTGACCCGTTACATATTGTCGTCAGTCTCACGATTTTAAAACGTGTCTACCATGCAGAGGCTCTAGTCGACTAATGTCTCATACCATTCGGTAACGAGTTCTGATTCCATTTGTGATAGTAAATAAAAAAAATTAAAATTTTGGGAAATTGAGATCCACCCGCACTTCTTCTTGATATCAAGTTTTAGTATATCACGTAACAATTTCAAAATCACTTTTGAACATGCTCTGAATTTCCTTTAACGTTTTACAATATCATATCATCTAACAATTCACAAGTTCATCACATGCATCATCGTTCTTAATTAATAATGGGTCTCAACTCGAGTTCGGTCATACTCATCTAAGCGATTGTCTATGCTAAGAGTAATACATTTTCACAAACGCTTTCGTCAAGATCTTGAGAGAGAGGGTTTGAATGATGGATGAGAAGAAAGTGAACAAAGGTTGGTCTCTTGACTTACATCAATTGAGAGGTAATGTTCCATTTCCATTGAAAATTATGTGTAGGAAAAAGATGAAATCCAAATCCATAGCCCTTCACACACAGACTTCAAATATATGTTCATGTTCTAGATTATTGAGAGTCTAAGCTCCAAGTCCAGTTCTTGGCTCTCACATGCTTCTGAATTCTGACTCATTCGTCCACTCCTCTCCTGTCGTTTGCTCCTTCGGGTCTGTGTCCACTGCACAAAACAACCAAATGGTTATCAAACGAGACCAAAACGTTCCAAAATAAAAAAAACATTCAGAACACAGCATAGTTACCTCTGCTTGTGGATTTTGAAGATAACATGGCATGTTTGGTTGTGCAAAATGCTGAGCCTCTAATATCCCACCATTGCTTGGATCCCATCTGTTCCCCAATCAAGCAATAAACAGCTTAATTTTCCTATAAATGTTATTTAATTAAGTAAAGTAAAAACTATATCTTGATTAACAATGTAATTAAGTGAATATAGTACCTTGCTGCTGTGCTGTACTGAGAATCACCATCTCTAAGGTTTCTTCTTTCATATTCTCCAAACCCCATCTGCATTGCCCATCACATACAATCCTTAATCACTTAAAGCTACTTAATTACCATCATCAACAGATACTTTTTCAAGTAATTTTGTGGATTAACAACCTTAATTCTTAGTAATAAATTAATAAATTGTTATGATGAAAAGAGTTTGAAGAGCCCATTTTTATTAGATATTGATTAGAGTTTAAGAAAATTGATCCTAAATTTGTTTCAAATTCTAGGGTTTGCCCTAACAGCACCACACAAGAAATTAATACATGATTAAAATCACTCTTCATAATCTAAACATACCTCCAATTAATAATAACTTATAAAATCATCAAACGAAACTACGTACCATAACGTTGGACGGGAAGCCATAAGAGGGTGAGGAAGAAGTAGACGAGGGTACCGACGAATATCCCGTCTGCACTCTCGATACCTCTTGATCCTAATTAAATCGGTAATTATTTAGTCAATTTAAACATAGCTCAGTCGAAGTAAAAGAAAAGAAAGAGAGAGAGAAAAAGAGTTACTTTATTGAAGGTGTAAGAAGTGGGATGAAAAGCAGCAATTTCACCATGCAATCTGATCTTCTCAAGCTGAGCAACTCCAAGCCCTCTTTGAGGTTGCCTTGGTTGCTTATCAGAACCTCCCTTCCTCCCTCTTCTCGACGACGATGGCGACGATGAAGACGACGACAACAATCCACTCCCTCTTTCATTCCCGAAACCCGGTTCCCCAAAATAACCACTCCCCATTACGACACGAACTCGAACCAAAACAAAAGGGTTTTTTCCCAAAAGAACTAAAAGGATTAGCTAAGCTAAGCTAAGGGATCTGAGAACTTGAAGCCTTTAAAGCAGTTGTTGAAGGAGAAAAAAAAAAAAAAAGAAAAGAAAGAAGAAGGCAATGATGCATAGCTGGATGAGATTGCGTTAAGATTTTGAGTGCATTAATAATGTGGTTTAAACTTATAATAATATTATACCAAGCCTGGGAAGCTTCATAAATTAATCTCTTTTTTAATATATTATTTCTCATTTCAATACGCATTTTTCTTGACTACAACTTGAAAGCGATTGTCTTAGATTTTCCTCATTTTTTATTCCTTCCACATCTCTTTATCAAATGACACCTCCTTCTATTCCCTTTTTTTTTTTTTTTTTTTTAAATATAATGTATGGTCATGTTTCTTGCTCTCAATTATTATTATTATACATCTGCCACGTCATCCTACCCAACCATATATTTTCACCTTAATAATTATTCATATTCCCTAATCATACCCTTTTCGAAATTAACCCATCAAAATATTCTTTTAGCGAAAGAGTTCGAACATTCTATGAGATAAGGATGTTCATTTTTAATTATACTATACTATATTCTCATGTGTATTATTTTTTATACTCGTAGTTGTTAGGTCATTAATCACATGATTATAAAATAAAATTTATATTCATCATGATTGACCTTATGTCTTATTTAGACGTATTTGTTCAAATTAATAATTTTTTAAAATAAATGATGGATTTGTAAAATGAAATTAGAGGTCAACTTTGTTGTAATTAATTAATGAAACAGATCTAGGATTCAATTTAATTCATAATTATTGGTATTATAAAACATTTATAGAGACATGCTCAATCTCCACTACTTTATTTTATACCAGTTGTAAAATAATTGTCACCAGTAACCCAATTTGTTAATAAATAAATATTTGATAAAAGCATTTAATAATAAGGTGAAAAGGGAGCAAAAATGATTATGAAAAAGTTTACAATAAGTGTGTAGTAATGAATAAAAATGTGGGTCCTAAGATTCAGGTTTTATTATCATATTGTATTTTGGCGAAGAATTTAAAAGCTCAAAATGCAGCAAAAGATGATCCAGCTGTAAGGGGTGTTCTTAATCATTAATGGTGAATTAGATGACAAAGATCTTACAAATTTGATTTTGCAGCCCCCGAGGGATTGTCTTTCTTCATAATCGATTATATAATATATGATCAGAACTTTATTATAAAATATCAAATTTGGACACAATCAGAAGGATTTAGTATTAAAACAAATGATCGCCTCATTATGCACAAATTCAATTTTATATCATTGCTTTTAGTTTTTTCGGTAAGACGAACACGACTCTAGTATGATATTGTCTACTTTAAGTATAAGCTCTCATGTCTTTGCTTTGAGCTTCTCCAAAAGGCCTCCCACCAATGGAGATTGTATTCTTCACTTATAAATTAACCCACGTGGGACTTTCATCATCCAACATTCTCGAACTTTCTCTCAATATTTTTAAAACGAGTCTATTAGGAAAATGTTTCCACACCCTTGCAACAAATGTTTTGTTTCTCTCTCCAACCGTTGTGTGGAATTTCACATTAACTAATTCAACTATAAAATTGTAATAGAGATATTGTTGTTGCATGTCACGGTTCTAGAGTGCTTCTTGTTCTTTGTGTTCTTTATTTTTCGTCTACTACTTAACCTTGAAGTTCCTCACGCCTACCCCTAAACGTGAAGCACTTTAGAGACTCGAGACAGATTGAAATGAATATATATGTATAAATAAAGGGTTAAATATTATAGGGAAGCAAATCCAAGAGATTGAGGTGGTTGTGTGTGTTGGAAAGTGAAAGGATTTTTGGGTTTCAAAAGGCGAGCATGTGATTGTAAGCTTCATCAACAAAAAAGTTAAATCCCTTACCTAATCCCTCTAAACTATTTTATTTCTTAATATATATATATATATTGTTTATTTGAGTAAAATAATTAATTTTCCATTTTCATCTAAACAAATACTTAGCCCATCCATTAATAAATAAATAAATAAATATATATATATATATATTGTAGAAGAAAAGGATGATATAGGATGCCACGTGTGAGATGTAAAAGCAAGAAGAATAAAATTGAAGTGAAAATGCATTTAATTAGGGTGTGGGGGAATGATTTGAATAATAAAAAAATGTTGATAAAAGTAGGAGAGGAGAAAAGAAGGGGATCATGTGGATACGATTTGATGATGATACAAGGGAGAAAATAAAATTTATAATAAGAAAGACATAAGAAAGTGGAGGGATATCGCTATAGATTTGGAGCCACATGCACACATTTACACAACAACCTCTTCATATCATATCAATCTATACATATCCCTTCCCAATCCTTCTTCTTTTTATCCTATTTCAAATCCCATAACATTATTCATCGATCACGTTAGAATAGAACTCGTTTGATTCATGTCGATTGGGTAAGCTCGGCTCCTCAATCCTTGATTGGACTTTACATCATCATATTGAACTGCTAAACTTTATACTAATGTAAATGTCAAATCTTTATCTTAATGGTTCATATTCTCATGATTTTGATTTACTTTCTTGTTAGTTTTTGTGAGATCTCACATCAATTGGATTGAGAGGAGAACGAAACATTCTTTATAAGTGTATGGAAACCTCTCCCTAACATACCCGTTTTAAAAACCTTGATGGGAAGTCCAAAAGGAGAAGCCCAAAGAAAATAATATCTAATAATGATGGATTTGGACCGTTACAAATGGTATCAGAGCCATACATCAGGCGATGTGCCAGCGAGGAGGTCGAGCCTCGAAGGACACAAGGCGGTGTGCCAACAAAGACGTTGGCCATGAAGGGGGGGTGAATTATGAGATCCCACGTCGATTGAGGAGAAGAACGAAACATTTTTTATAAAGGTGTGGAAACTTCATACTATGTTTTAAAAACCACTAGCAATGGGCTTGGGTTTGTGGACTGGACAATATGAGCATAACTCAACGTTACATGGAGGACTCATTTCGAAAGCATATTAAAAGGAAGAAAAAAAAAAAGGTTTCTTTTTTTGCAAGTATTTATAGGTATAAAAAGAATTGGATGAGAAGTTTGAAATAAAATAAAAGGGAAACAAAATTATTTGGGAATGTGAAGTTATATTAAAATTATTATGTGTAGATGTGGTGAATCTACATTATTTATTATGTTCTAAGTATTAAGCTAGAGTTTGGTATTAAAATCAAAATTAAGGTTGGGACCACCCTAATTAAACCTTGGAAACAACAGAGAAACAGAGGGGGTGGGTTTAGATCCATGTTGATGTGGAACAAAAATACATTAAAATTAAACCATTTGCCAATTCTTTAATTTCCCTTCAACATTTCAACATATTAATGTAACGGATCTTCTTTGTCTCCCATTTCCCACAAATCACAACTCTAAACAAACCAACATCCCTTTTTCTTTTCCCTTTAAAAACATTACAAAAATTACAAAAAAAATAAAAAAAAAATTAAAGAGATTTAAATCTTTGCTTTAACCTATAATTATTTTAAGAAGATTAACATTAATTAAAGGCCTCTCTAATCATACATGATTAAGCCTTGATTTATAAACTTGATTAGATATGCTCTTGATTATTATGTTTATAATGGAGAGAGAGAAAGAGAAGGCTGGCTTCAACATGCAGGATTCGATTCCAATGACTTTTAGAGATTGGCTAATTAATTGTTCATCGCCTAATTTAAAATATTGCAACACGCATTTTTGTATATAATTCCCTCTGCATGGGGTCTCCAATAAAATATTTAATCCACCCATCTTTTGTTTTTCTATTCCATGTACTCCTATTATTATCATTATTATTATTATTATTATTATTATTATTATTATTATTATTATTATTATTATTTCAAATAATTAAGTGTTATGATTATTTGTCACAACTTATTGTTTATCATATTTACATGCATTCATTAATGTCCCGTGTGGATATCCTACATTGATTTAATTCATAATCTCTGCATTCCAACACTATACTCTCATTATTTGTTCATAAATTTTTTTAGTAAATGAAATATATTTTATTCATCGCTTTTTTCTTCCCACTTTTTAAATATTAAAATATTTTTCCTCGACATAAGAACTTGAATATTAGCACAAAGTTCAACGCATCATTTAGTAAATATAAAATAGAAAGAAAGCAGTAATATCATATTAAATCAGCTTAAAATGATATATCGGGTGGCACATGTTGAAATATTTAGATAAAAAAAAATGTATTTTTCAAATATAATAAATCGTTTAAAAATTTACAAAAATAATATAATTCAAATCAAACTCAAATTCAAGTGTTGATACTCGGCTTTGGGCCGAATACCCAAATGAAGGCAAATCGAGAATTGAATTGGGCTTGAATCCTGGGTTCTATTTCCTTTTACAAAGGCCCGATCTTGCAATCCAGGCCGCCGTGAATGGGCCGTTCGACTCCATCCAACCAAGCCCGAGAAAATGAAGGTCACCATGAACAAGAGCTAAGAGCAAGAGAGCAACAATCGACAATGTCTTGAGATAAGGATTTAAAGACCCACCTTTCATTTCCCTCTCCTCTCCTTCCTTACCATCATGGAATAGCTTCTTATCACTGACTGTCTCCCAATTTTTTGTTTTATTTTTCTCCTTCTATCCAACGTTCCAAACGGACAATTTCTTTGCTGTGTTGGGTTTTCTATTCTAGGGGTTCCGAGGTACACAATTCTGCCCTGTACTCCAATGGGTCTCTGCTCTTTTCTCCTTGTTGCTTCTGTTTCAATGGCTTCTCAATTTAATTCTGTTAACTATCAGCTTCTAGCTTTGTTACTTCTCAGTGATTGAGATTCTTACTTAAATTTGAATGCATATTCGTGTTGATGTTTCTGGTTTGTTGGTCGGAGACCCGCAATTAGTTTTGGGAAACTGTGTTCCATTGCTTGTGGAAGTTTATATTGGGTAGTGTCGACTTGCTTGATTCTTGAACGCCCATATAATTTATCAGCTCCTAAATATTAGGAGTTTAGATGTCTAATTGAGGTTTGAACTGAACTTGTTCAAGTTCCGCATTCTTGGACTGGATATCTGAAATGTCTGAGTGAACTTAATTATGTTGGATGAAGTTTGGAGAGCTTTAACTAGCCAATTCACACAGCTGATTTTAGAGAAAAATTTCTGGGAATTTCTTCTTACTAGGTTCTATCATTTTTAATGTTGAGTTAAGCTGGCAAAGCATTCTGTTATTAAATGAATTTTTTATTTATGCTAATTGAATCAGTATGGCTTAGCTTATATGTTGAGTACTTATAAACGTTAATATGCCCTTTTGAAGTTTTATCTGGTTAACCTCGAGTTGAATTGTTCTGAATTTGTTGCTGCAAGGTGGATCAACCAAGTGTCGATGGTTTCTTCATTATTATATATGATAATGAAAATCTATGCTCTCTCTCATGATATGCTATTATGGAGAACTGTCCTGGATAAATTGGGATGCTGTTAATGTCTATTGCAGGGGGAAGCAAGAGATGAAGAACTAACAAGAAAAAGGGGCTTTTCTCCCTACAATCAGAACCTTTTCTGCTGCAATAACTTTCTTGACTAAATACAATGTCGGTGATAAGTCCATCTTCTATCAGCAATGTTTCACTTGTTCCTATAGCCTCCTATACTAGGAAGAGCAATAGTTCAACAAGATTCAGCTTTTCTAGAAAACCCACTAAACATACACTTCATAGCCAAGGATTTCTTTTGCCCCTATCAAGTTCAGTTAGGCTGTTTCCAAATTGCAGTAAAAACTTTTTTTCTAATCATGGCCGTAGAATCCCGATATTTTCTGCCACAGGAACCGATGTGTCAGTGGAAGAATCAGACTCACCGGTTGCTGGTGAAGAATTAAATCGTAGCTCAGAACTTTCTTCCGCAATTGCAACAAATCAAAAGAACCCTGTTAAATCAGATGCTGGTACTGCTGCTCCTACTCAGTCAAAACGTTCGAGACCTGTGAGGAAGAGCGAGATGCCAGCTGTAAATAATGAGGAACTCATTCCTGGTGCAACTTTTACTGGGAAAGTGAGATCAATTCAACCATTTGGTGCCTTTGTTGATTTTGGCGCATTCACTGATGGCTTAGTACATGTATCAAGGTTGAGTGATAGCTTTGTTAAAGATGTTGCAAGCGTTGTTTCTGTCGGACAAGAGGTGAAAGTAAGATTGATTGAAGCAAACGCTGAAACTGGACGAATTTCTCTATCAATGCGTGAAAGTGATGAAAGGAAGGAATCTTCTGCTACCAATGACAAACCTGCGCCTGGAAGAAAGACCTCTCCAAAAGCTAGAGGACCTAAGAGGGATGGGGTGCAGAAGAGCTCAAAGTTTGTGAAGGGGCAAGATTTGCAGGGGACAGTGAAAAATATTACTAGGTCCGGTGCCTTCATATCTCTTCCCGAGGGAGAGGAAGGATTCCTCCCCAATTCTGAGGAAGCCTTTGAAGGATTTGGGAATCTTATGGGTGGCTCTACATTAGAAATTGGCCAAGAGGTTGATGTTAGGGTGTTGCGGATTGCAAGAGGACAGGTAACTTTGACCATGAAAAAAGAAGAAGACAATCAAACATCGGACTCTCAGGTCAGTCAAGGGAAAGTTTTTGCTGCAACAAACCCCTTCTTGTTAGCGTTTCGTAAGAACAAAGATATTGCTACATTTTTAGATGAGAGGGAAAACGTAAAGGAAGTGGCTACAAAATCTGTGGTTCAGAAGGTTACAGAAATAGTAGAAGGAATAGTTGATGCAGATCAGACCGTAGCTGATGATTCCACCGAAGTGATAGATGAGGCAATAAATGATGATAAGGAGGAGGAAAGTCTGCCTTCTATAGTTGACGAAGCAGTTGAAGTTGATGAGCCTGCAAGTTCAGCTGATTCATCTGCTGTGACTCAAGATGACTCGGAAAACATATTATCTACTTCAGAACACATCGTGGATGATGTAGTTGATGCGGAGGATAAAGAAGCTGAGCAAAGTCCTGAAACAAAGGCTTCTGATGACAACCAATTAGCGATAGAGCAAGCGGCTGATAAGCCTGAAGTGTTAGATGACCCATCATCTGATGCTTTGGTCGCTCAAGATGAAGGAGAAAGCACAATATCTCGTTCGGAAAATATTGTGGATAGTGTAACTGATACGACTGAGAAAGAAGCAGGGGGAAGTTCTGAAGTGAAGGCTTCAGAAGACGAGCAACCAGAAGAAGTCCAGGTGGTTGA
Source organism: Cucurbita pepo subsp. pepo (assembly GCF_057944985.1). Lineage (NCBI taxonomy): Eukaryota > Viridiplantae > Streptophyta > Magnoliopsida > Cucurbitales > Cucurbitaceae > Cucurbita > Cucurbita pepo. The sequence continues at coordinate 10,891,937 of NC_141801.1, forward strand.
GGCTGCTCAACCGATCGATGGACCGGAGACTGATGAGAAAGTAATCGCCCCTGATGATGAAACCAACAATTTAGTCTCTTCAGAAAGTCCAGTTAGTGAAGATAGTGTTGTTACGGAGAAAGAAAGCGAGGAAAGCCAAGAAAAATTGGAAAATGAAATTGTTTCTGCTTCTTCATCTGAAAAAGAAGAGGACAAACCAGAATCTGATTCAAATGGTAGCATCACAAGCTTAGGTAAATTTCAGAATTATATTGAAATTTTCAATATGTTACTTTTTAACTACTCAATCATGATGGTGGATATCTACTTTTTGATTTAGCTTCATTCAAACAACTTGAACTGAAAACTGAGAAGCCAGTATAACTATAACTTGTTTGGGCAATTTTTTCTTGGCCTATTGCTAGAATTTGACAGGGTGAGGCATCTTTGGAAATAATAATCTATTTGCAATTAAAATGAATAGTTCATAGAATTTTGAGTTATCACTAACAAGTAATTATTGATGTATGTTATTCAGTAAGCAATCTGAACTACTAGATCATGATTAATTTCCCTCAAGTTGTGTTAGTTCAACATCAAAAGTTTGAATGTTTATTCACTAATGAAACGTTCACTCTTTTAAGTCGTGGACTTGTAACTGGATGAAATTATAATGTTTCTGGATATTCAACTGAGGATCAAATCCAATCTTCTGTAGGTCAATCTAGTGAAGAAGTTGCTGAGAATCCAGTTGATATCCAGGCACCTGCTGAAAACCCTGAAGTTCTCTCCTCTACACCAGTTACTGCAGAAAAGATAGAAGCCTCTCCTGAAGTTGCATCAAAAGGTTGTTTTTGTATCATTTGGATTTTCTTTTTCTTTCTTTTACATTCAGTTATCACTTGGACGTATCGTCATATGGAACACACGTGCACGCGCGCACAAAAAAAAAAAAAAAAAGAACTATTTGGTCAATTTCGGTATGAGTTATGATATGTGAGATAACCACTGATTACTTGGCTAACTAGTAGCGCAATCGAATATTTTCACATGACTTACCATGTTGGTTTTACTTGATATTGATGTTGCTCACCTGCAAATAGCTTTATTTAATTCTTGGAATGTCTGATGTGTTGCAGCTGTGATATCGCCAGCTTTGGTAAAGCAGCTTCGTGATGAAACAGGAGCAGGAATGATGGATTGCAAAAAAGCTTTGGCGGAGAGTGGAGGCGACATTGCTAAAGCTCAGGAGTTCCTCCGAAAGAAAGGTTTAGCAAGTGCAGAAAAGAAAGCTAGTAGAGCCACAGCTGAAGGAAGAATAGGTTCCTACATTCATGATGGTAGGATTGGTGTTTTAATAGAAGTGAACTGTGAAACAGATTTCGTCTCGAGAGGAGATATCTTCAAGGAGTTGGTTGATGATTTAGCCATGCAAGTTGCCGCATGTCCTCAAGTACAATATGTGATGACTGAAGATGTGCCAGAAGAGATGGTGAACAAAGAAAGAGAGGTTGAGATGCAGAAGGAGGATCTTTTATCTAAACCCGAGCAGATGAGGTCAAGAATTGTCGAAGGGCGGATAGGGAAGAGACTTGAGGAGTTGGCATTGCTTGAACAACCATACATCAAGAATGATAAGGTGGTGCTAAAGGACTGGGTGAAACAAACTATTGCAACCATTGGAGAAAACATTAAGGTTAAGAGATTTGTGAGATTCAATCTTGGAGAAGGCTTGGAAAAGAAAAGCCAAGATTTTGCTGCTGAGGTGGCTGCACAGACAGCAGCTAAACCTGCTGTAACTACACCAGTAGAAGAGGAGAAGCCCGGTGTAGACGAAGCAAAAGAAACTGTTCCCAAGTAAGTGGTCTTCTCTTAATTCATCGCTTTCTATGAGCTCTTCTTTCACATTGCATTCTTGTAATGATCGTTTTGTTTCCATTTTTAGTTCTTGGAGTAAGGACTTTTTTCATCTGTGCTGTAAGACATTCCATTTGAAGTGATGCTAATGCCAATGCTGTATTGCAGGACTGCAGCTGTTGCCGTTCCCGCAGCCCTTGTTAAAAAACTCCGAGAAGAAACCGGAGCAGGGATGATGGACTGTAAGAAAGCCCTCTCTGAAACCGGTGGGGATCTAGAGAAGGCACAAGAGTACCTGAGAAAGAAAGGCCTCTCGAGCGCTGATAAGAAATCTAGTCGTCTAGCAGCTGAAGGAAGAATCGGATCCTACATTCATGACTCCCGTATTGGTGTTCTAATTGAAGTGAACTGTGAAACTGACTTCGTGGGGAGAAACGAAAGATTCAAAGAGTTGGTCGACGACCTTGCAATGCAGATCGTGGCATGCCCAGAGGTGCAATATGTGTCAATGGAGGACATCCCAGAAAGCATTGTCAAAAAAGAAAGAGAGATTGAGTTGCAGAGGGAAGACCTTCAGAAAAAGCCAGAGAACATTAGGGAGAAAATCGTTGATGGACGGATTTCCAAGAGGCTCGGAGAACTTGTGCTTTTAGAACAACCATTCATCAAGGATGATAGCATTTTGGTGAAGGATTTGGTAAAGCAAACTGTTGCTTCTCTTGGTGAGAACATAAAAGTTCGACGATTCGTTCGTTTCACCATTGGCGAGACAGTTGCAGATTCGAATGAATGAAGCTAAACAGGGTACCAAGCATGGAGAGTGAAGCTAGACATGGGGCCATTGTAACAGTACAGAAGAATATGAAGCTAAGGTAAAACTATTTTTATGGAAAGAAACTTGAATATTCATTTTCCTCTCTTTTTTTGGTAGGGAAGAGTTGAGTTTACTAAAGCTGCTTGGTAGCATTTTGTTCTGAGAGATGATAAAAGCTTCATTCATATTATTCTCTGTATTTTGACTAATTGATATGAATGATCATATTCATCAATTTCGTATTATGTGAAGAACACTGTTAAAATCTTGGTGATAGCTGATTTGAATACTCTATCCAGAAAGAGGAACACAATTTATGAAGGGTGAGGATACCATTGCCATAGCAAACAAATCATTTACAATACGAAGTAAAGTGTAGTAAAGCAAACAAAGTAAAATGGCAAAGAAGAAGGGGAGGGGCAAACTAAGAAACTCTGAATCGTCCTATTGAAAATCATCTTTGCTAACAAAGAACTTATCTTCATACATCAACTCTCCAATATTTAGAACTCATACACAAAGAACAACAATATTCAGTAAAGATTCTCTCGCTCGATCTAAAGCCAGCACACATGTTACGTCAATCATTGAGCATCATTTGCTCGAACGTGCCTGATCGATAGCAAATGAGTTCGCTAGTTAAGGTTTCTGCGCTTCTCCATGGCCCTGGGAGCTGTAAGAAAAAGAAAGAGAGAAAGGCCAAGCTTTTACAAATGGGGTCACTGGAGAAGAATTTTTTTTTTTTTCTTTTTTTGGGCGGGGTTAACTTTTTATTCTGATTCCCCATTTTTATTAGATATTGCTCAATCCATATCACGAAATAGCATCTCCTTGTAATGGCAATGACTAAAGCATCAGATTATGATAAACTTTGTTAAAAGATCCGATCATAATGGAATTTAAACTAATATGTTTTGTTTGATAGATCTTTTTCTTTAGGGGTGGGGATCAAATTTTATGAAAATGAAAGATGCTTAATTCTAAGAAAAAGAAAAGGCTTTTGAAGTGGAGAGATAATGATGGTAACTAAGAGAGCACTGAAGAAAGGCCCAAATTCTCAAAGCTTATAATCATGAAGAAGATGAAATCCCACTATAACTTGTCTGATTTCAATTTGTAAGAAACACAAAATTAAGAAATTATTTAAGTCTATAGCATAGCATACCTAACCCAATAGCCTCTGAGCTCTTCATGATCCTCATCCTCGTGCAAGATTCAGTGAACATCCTATTATGTAACAAGAAAAAGACGAACAAGATAAAGACTTGTTTTAGCAGCCAGTCATTTAGAGATTGAAACAACAAGAAGTCAGTTAAGAACTGCCACTGCAATAGAGCTACTTTAATGAACTTACTCCCATGGAACATCACCAACGAGCATCCAGTCGCCATCCTTATCTTCATAGGTGAGTACATATTCAGAGCCATGGAGCAGATCCATCAATCGACTCTCGTTTAATGCGTCCCGATTTGGAATTCCATTGGAGCCACAATGACCTTGATGTAATGAATGGAGCAGTAGCAAAGAGAAAGTCACTAATAATTGAGCAAACAAAAACTAGCTACAAAATCTACACATGAGAGAAACTGAGCAACATAAACTAATTCACGTGCACCAGGTGTTCTGTTCTTGACCTTCTAGTAGATTTTGGTTTTAGTTAGAGGAAAGAATTAGACATGTAAAGGGGGTGGTGATTCAGCAACAATTTAGAACAAATACGAACACGTTCCATACATGCCAAATCTAAAACATCCGCAATTCTGGAAGTGCTTGCCAATAAACTATGGAAGGTGTAATTAAGATTACTAAATCAGGCAAGATGTGTAGGAGTGGCCATAAAGAACATACCAATTGTGAAGCTGCTGAACATTTTCCCGAGGGCTGATGAGAGGTCCAAATAGCTTCCATAGGTTTTCAGATCAACCTTCCTGAGGTATGGTGCGCCATCCATACTTACCTTCACATAAAGGCAACCCGATCCCATCTTACCGTCTGCATCATCTGAATTTTTAGGGGGCTGCGTTGCCATTGAATTCTTACGGAAAGAACGAATGGGTGGCCATCCTACAACTTGTGCCCTGTAAAGACATGATAAAGAACATTTAGTATCTTGTAATCCAACATATATAACTGTTTTCCAGGTGGGGAAATTTAAAAGGAGATCTGCATGTAAAAACATTAAAATTCTAATGAAACGGCCACAGAATGGTGGATGAAGGGTCATAGAGAAAGTAAGGACTACAGCTACATGATTGAATCCCAACCCAAAATTCTGATTTAAATCGGAGAAGAAGCTAGAAAGAACGTTAAAGGGAATGCAGGGAAAGAAACTAATGTTGAACAGGGCGAGTTCCAAAGCAGAGTTTAGTGGGGAGGGACAAAGAAATGGAAGAAGGCATACTTGGCTGCAGGGGGAGAAAGCTGCGGCTTTTCCTCGAGCAGTGGCTTTGGCAACGTAGACATACCATCTTTAGCACCAGAAACAGGCGAAGCAGGTGGTTGAGTCTTATTCTCAGTAACGACTCTGGGAGAAAACAAGCCCCCAGTTTTGGTGGAATCAGGTTCAGATCCGGCAGAGGCAGGCAGAACCCACTTGGAAGAAGCTCTATCAATGGCTACAGAGAAACCCCTCTTGGCCCCGGAAACAGAGGTCTTGTGAGGGTATCCATTAGTGTCGTCGAGGCCATCATCCCTGAGCGGTGAGTCGGACCCAGGCAGGCCCAGCCTGAGCTCAGTGGCCTTAAGGTTCAACCCAGGATTGTTGCGTGTGTCGGAGGACATTTCAGAGGTTTCCAGGGAAGGAACAGAGTCTGTTAAGCCTATGTAATCATGTTCTAAGGGTATAGACATCAGAAACAGTTGAAAGCTCAAGATAAATACACAAAAAGCATGGAAAAACCCAGAAGAAGAGAAAATTAAATGGAGTTTAGGAAGAGAAGGTTGTTGAAGATTGTTGAACACCGTTGGTTTGTGTCGTTGTTTGAAGTGTGAAAGGTAGTGTGAGTGTGAGGAAGAGGAGAAATGGAAAGAAAAAGAAAAGAGGGAATTATTAAATAAAGAAAGAAAGAACGAAAGAAGCAGAGAGGAGTGGGGGGATGGAACTTGATTTAGTTTAAATAAACTAAATAAAAAATTTGTGTGCTGCTTCTTTTCAGGATTTGTTTTGATTTTATAATTCAATCTACCTTTTTGTGGGCAGCCACCCCGACAAGTCACACAAACCCTAAACCCTCCACCTTTTTCTCTAATTAATTAAGTAAGTAAGTAAGTAATTGCCCTTCTTTCTTTCTTTCTTTCTTTCTTTCTTTCTTTCTTTCTTCCTATATAATTTTTCAGAAAAACAAGGCTAACCTGCGCAGAGCGACAGCGTCAAAACAGTAGAGTGAAAATTGAAAGCAGCGTAACACGGGAATGCGGAAAGGGAAAGGTCGGGGGCAGAGGCAGTCTGTAGGAACTCGCCAGATTTTGAAGTCCGTTGCCCTAAACGTTGTTTTTAAAAACAAAAAAACCTAAGAAACAGAAACAGAAATGGTGGAAAGTGAGGGAATTTTGAGAAAGCTGACATGAACACACGCTACACCCCCGCCTTCTCATTCTGAATTTCTCAGACCAAAAAAGAAATTGAATCCCCACGGTTAGGGTTTAGGGTTATTAGGGTTAGGGTTTTTGGTTGGATGAATCAGAACTCACTCACCTCTCTACACCTCTACGTTTCTTCTTCTTCTTCTTCTTCTTCTTCTTCTTCTTCTTCTGGTGAGCCTCCCGTGTTTTTGGTTTGCGATCTCAGAATTCCTTCCATTGCTTTTCTTCCTTCTTCTTTCCCTTTCACCGCCAAAACCAACTGTTCCGACTTCATTTCTTCCACTCTTATTACTTTTTAATTATCCATTATTTTATCTATTTTTATTATTTTATGTAATTTTGGTCATAAATTGCCCTCCCAACTCTCCTATTTTAAAACCTCCGTTCATGCCTAGTATAGTAAATATTATTGTCAATATTTGTGAATATTTGTGAGTTACGTATCATCATGAGTCTCACCGTTTTAAAACAGGTGTCTAACGTTAATAATTCATTGTTTTTATTTTTATTTTTGGGTGTAATAAATTATGATATTGATAGAGAGAGAGAGAAAAAAAAAAAAAAGGGCGGAGGAAAGGGAAGTAATTGGGAAAGGATGGGTTGGTGGGAGACAAAACGGCGTTATGTTTTGAAGTGGACGGCACTCCCTAAACCACCACTATCCCCGTTATCCCTCCCTCCCCCACCAAAAAAAATAAAAATAATAAAAAAAATAAAATAAAAATGGGCCCGGAAAGACAGCATAAGCAAGAAGTGATAATGTCAGGCCATGGAGCAGTGTTTAAATGGCCATGAAAATACATAGACGGAGGCTCACGGGGCCACACCCACACCCACACCCACACCCACCACACTTTCCGCTCGCTCTTCCCCCCTTGCCTTGAATTGTTGGTGCCCCCTCTATATATTTCCCTTTTTTTTTTTTTTTTTTCCAACTTAAATTCTTTATTCACATTAATTAATTAATTAATTTAATTGACATGCTTTTTGCTATAATTTTTTTTATAATGATTAATATATCTGGGTGGGACCTTCCTTTTGCAAAAGGACCCCTTGGACTTCATCACTATCCTAATCCAGTCCATTAAATCTTATCCACACATTCAAATAACTGTGGAATCCTAAATAAAATTGACCATATATTATTTATAAATAATAATAAATAAATAAATAAAAGATTTAAGATATAGTATTTGGTGAAAGTGATTTGTTGAACAGTAAAAAAAAACAGTGAAATGAAGTGTGGATGTCAATTTCAGAGGTAAAGAGATATAGGTAGTAGGAGACAACATGAATCTTCAAAAATATTGCACTTATCTCCACTTCTTTACAACTTTTATTTACTGTTTATTTAAATCATACCCACCCCAATGTTACTATATCTTAATTAATAATTCATTTAATTAACAATGTCACACTAAATATGCTTGAGATCATCAGAATATATCAGGCATAATCACATGGTTATCACCTTATTATATCCATATTTGTTCATTTTAATATCATAGGGTAGTTGGGAGTTCATTATTTTTAAGAACAATTAAATAAGGGAAGGGAAAGGGGACCTACCTCTAACTAATCACCCTATTTAATTTCATAATTTAATCACGAATCTATAATAACCATCATAGTTTCGATACGACAACCTAATATTCCAAGTACAATAATCATTTCAAAATTATTCATTTTTCTCTCTTATAATCATAATTTTTCATAATGTGAGATCCCATCTTGCCACTCAATTGGAGAGGAAAGCGAGTGTCAACGAAGGTGTTGGATACCGAAGGAGGTGGATTGTGAGATCCCACGTCGGTTGGAGAAGAGAGTGAAACATTATTTATAAGAATCTGAAAATCTCTCTCTAGCAAACGCGTTTTAAAAATCTTGAAGGGCAACTCGAAAGAAAAATCTCATAGAAGACGACAATAATAGGAGGTACATACAATGATGAAAGGATTATCGAGTATGACCCGAAAGGATAAGTGGAAAGAAATAGTTAGAAAAGGGTGAGAGTTAAATTGATTGAAGGTGACAAACTAAAAGAGAAAAAAAGGAGGGAATGTGGTGGCTGTCTCTGTGCGTCTCTGGTTTGGTACAGTATTATTATGGGATCAATCAGCTGCAGCAATGTGCTTAATGGGACCCCTTTGAGTTCATCAATTATTATCATTAGGGTTTTCCAACCCCCTCCATCCCCCTTTACCACTACCAGTCCTTCAAAAACTTTTGACCTCCACCTACCAACACACTCCTTCTTTACTTTCAATAATTTAGTCTCTCAAAAATATTTCACTAACATGTTTCACAACACGTCATTTCACAAATAATAAATGACAGAGAATTAACGAGCGGGTGCATGTCGTATAAGAAAAACTCGACTACAGATAGAGTTGTTGATGAACGTAAGTGCGTAAAATGATAGATATAATAGTTGTTATCATTGTTGGAGAGTCGTGATTCGTAACGATTGTATTCAAGAATTTGACCTCGACCCACCAAAGGTATTTAGCTTTTAATACAATGCTCTCAATTATTACATCAAATCTTTCATAGCATAATCTTTAACGTCAACGCTTGTCTACAAGTCGTCTAGTTTCAACATCAACGATTTAGTTTAGTAATGAGGGTGAAAGTTAAGTAGGTAGCATGTGATGTAAGAAAAGTGTTGGATGAAACTCAAGACACAGAGGTTTGAGACCGAGAAACAGTGGGAGGCTCAGCTCAGCACACACAAGCCTGCATGTTTTTGTCACAGCATGTGCCATCTTCCTTGCTCATCTTATTCTATTTAACAACCACACAGACACAGTGGCAGCTTTTTCCATGCAACAAACTGTAGATTTGTAATGTGTTTCTTACATTCTTAAAAATTCTTTTAAACATTATTATTATTATTTATTTATTTATTATTATCCATTGTGGTTGGTTGAGTTGTAGGATCGGCAGCTTTCTGAGGCTGATTGTTATGTGGGAGAGGAATATTTTATTTATTATCTAAATAATATTCGGCGTGTAATGGATTAATGGCTAAATGGGCCTTCTGGCCCATGTCTGGCCCAACTTCAGCCCATTCCTTTTTTTTTTTTCTTTTCTTTTCCTTTTTGAATGATTATCTTAATTAATTAAATTATATTTAAAGAAGTAGTATTTTATATTTATTGACGCGCCTTCCATTTTGATATGAAGCACCATTTATAAGACCTAAGAATTAAAAAAAAAAAAAAGATTAATTAATAAACAAAGTTGTCTAGAAAAAAAATGACAAAAAAGAAAAACAAAATGATTGATAAATAGACTCTTAAATACCTTAATTATTTAAATAAACATCCATATCTCTTTGAATATCATATTAAATCTTCTGGTACATATTTGCTTCAAATATCACATGTTAAATTTATTTAATGTATAAATTAGAAAGAAAAAGAGATTAAAAAAAAAATCAAGTCAAAAAAATGATGAAGATGTTGAGTTGGAGATCTTTCTTAATTATTATGAGCACCACCAATTACCCTCCATTTTAACCCTAATTAATATGCTTTATTTTCTTCATTTCCATGCTTAAAACAGTTTTTGGACTTAATAATTAATATTAAAATTTTCAATTGCTAAATGAATTAGTTAAAGTGGCATGAATTGGGGTTAGCCACATATTATTCATAGTCAACAATACATATATTGGATTAAATCTTCCATTGTTTATTATTAATATTGTAATTAGGGTTAACAATAAGTTTATACAAAGTTGACCAATGAAGTCAACGAGGGTCAAATGAGTTCAATGGGACAGTGACATTTAAAAGACTCGGTTCAATTGAAAGCGTTGAAATAACTTTGTAAAATTTAAATGTGAAAACAAAATGGGTTGGTGGATAGGAATGTAATTTGTTATATTTTATATTTTTAGAATATTTTTTTAAAATTTATTGATGTCTTAATTTTTTAAAATAATATTTATACATTGATTTGAGTATTTTATTCCTCTTTTATCCTTTTAAATCAAGTCCCTCATGACTCCTTTGTTGAAAAAGTTATCCTTTGGTAATGATTGATTGGAGACCCTAATTTTGTAACTTTTTATAATATATTTAGAATCCAATGAATTTACCAAACCACCCTTTGACTATTCGACTCACTCAACTCAACTTGCTTCAAGCAATGGGAAACACCGCAGCACTCAAGTACCTTCTATCTTATTTTTCCCAAAAACAATTTTAAAATACACCCTTTATTTTCTTTCTATTTTCTTAAACAATTTTAAAATTTGTATTTTGCTGACGTGAAGATGACGTGAGAGTGAGGTAATAAGAAATTATGTTTATTTTTTTATAAAAAGAAAAAAAAGATGAATTTTTTAAAATATATATATATATATATATATATATAGAGAGAGAGAGAGAGAGAGAGAGAGAGAGAGAGAAAATGAGAAAGAAAGGAGAGGAAGAAGATGTGAAGGGTCGGTGTCCTTCGATTTTTGGGTGTGGAAAAGAAGGAAGAGTAGTGGGCCCAGTTGTTGGGCCCACTTCCACTTTAGTGGGCAGTACAGTCCAAAAACTTTTGGGTTATTTCCACGCGTGGGGAGCCCACAATTAAAAAAATATATTTAAATATAGAGAGGGACAGGCTATGTAGAGAAAGTGGGTAAGTATTATACTCATACGGACATGGACGGTCGCGGCAGCCCGGGCCCATTCAACCCGCCCCGCCCCCACTTCTTTTTATTCATTTTTTTTTATTTATTTTAAATCTATTTCTGTGTATTTAATCTCTTAAATAGGCTTCAAATTGTCGGTAGTTTTCTTTTTTTCCTTTTGTTTTCTTTTTTTTTTAAAAGTACTTTTTGGACCATTTTTCGACTTTTTAGAAGGCTTATTTTAGTTTATAAATTTTGATGTTTTTTTATTTCAGTATATATAATATTTTCTAAAAGTAATTTATTGACTTAGTTTAAAATTGATAATTTTTGTTAAAAAAGTTGAAATTAAGGTTTTTAAAAATATAAGTGAAGAAAGTAATTTTAAACCTTTATTTTATTTTTAATCAAATTTGTATGGAAGGCCCTTTTTGAAGTTAAATAAAATTATTACTATTTTGGAGAGAATTTTGATTTGAAATGAAACGAAACATTAAATTCAAGGAGGGAATATAATGGAAATTGGATAAAATAAAATAAAATAAAATAAAATAGGGGCACATGGGGGAGGGGGTACGCACGTGTGAGAGTAGCTAAGAGGGCATGTGGGGATGAGAATTAAGTGGGTGGGGAGTTGGTCTGTCTTGTTATGGTTTGGAGTTACCCAAACCCATAAAGTTCTGCTCGTTCATGGTGGTTGACACTCACGTGATCCCCCACGTGACCAATATTTCCCCCCCGCCCCCCCCCCACAAATTTCCTTCCTCTCTTTTCATTCCAAATCATTCAATGTAATATGATTATCGCTTTTAACTTTATCCACTTTTTTCATGATGTTTGTCTAACATATAAAACTACCTTCCCTAAGATGAGGATACATGAATGAATCGCCACCACATTCGCATACAGTAATTTTAAAGATAAAATGACTAAAAAAAACTTAAAATAAATAGTTGGAGTAGATTTTTATAAAGGTTTATATAATTTTATTTAGTGGAATTTTAACGTTATTCGAAGTATTGAAAATTTTAAAATATTTATGATCATTTTTAAAAGAAAATCTTGTGTAAAATGGAAATAAATAAAAAGGGTATTATCGGTATTAGTGTGTTTGATATGGAATTATGAGAGAGATAAAGAGAAAGAGAGAGAAGGAATTATTGGCTATATTAACCATTAATTAATAAAAATAAAAAAATGATTGATGGAATTGTATAAGAAGCAAGACACGGGTTGGGATAATAATCTAAACTCTTGTTTACGTTAAACCGTTTTAATTAATTAATAATTAAAAAAATGGTAAAAAATAAAACAATGTTTAGCTACTCTGTCACCTCGTTCTAAACCAACCTTCAAAAATTGTATTTTCATATTTTATTAATTCATTTTTCACACGTTTTTGTATGTTGAATTTAATATTTCTTTTGGAAAAATCAATATATTTATAATCAAAACTAAGATTATGTAATGTTTTATGTCTAAGGTTTGGAATTTAATTCGATATCTGATGGTTCCGACATTCTCTTGTATTTCCCGCGATATGATCACATTACTTACTTCTTGCTTCTAAGAGAGAATACTATTCATACCTACGAACACTAATTAGTTTAAGATTTTAATTTAAAAAAAAATAGAAGATTTAATGGAATTGACTTCGAAAGATTAATGAGTCACATCACAAAACGTTTGTTGAAGGGCCAACTATTTTTCATTTTGATCTAAACTTTAGGGTTTGATTGGTAGTTATCTATTTTTATCTTTTACTTTCTCTAAATAACCTTATTTGCTTTCATTGTCCAATTTATATGTTAACTACAAAAATACATATGAACTAAAAAAAATTACAAAAATTTATTTTTTTAACCCCCTTAATTTAGAAATTTAATGGCGACCATTATAATTTTGATCAAAAGTTGAACCGAGAAAAAAGAAAAAATCAGATTAAATTATTCTAAAAAAACCCCATAAAATTTATAAATATATTCAAGATTAGACACGTTAAATGTTACGATAATAAAATTGTAATATTTTATCTTTAAATATATAATCTTCATTTTATATCTAGTTAATTTAGATTCATAAATTCATGATGGATGCTGAAATTTAAACGAGATAGTCGTCAAGTAGTGGCTCCCACATCAAATGGTTTCTATATCAACCAGCTAAAGCTATGCAATTGTAGGTTAGGGTACAAAAGTAGGTGTAGGTAATGGGTATATATATGGGCCTAAGACTTCGCCAATTTATATAAGCTAAGTTACAAATATGGAGTTTTAATTGTCACGTTCTGACCAAAACAAAAAGCTTCCGAAAAGGTGTGGTGTAGATGCCGTTCACATATCGGAATATATATATATTATTTTCACTATATGGAATGTGAACCTTTTATTTATTTATTTATTTATTATATATATATAAGATGCAATGATTAATTAATATTTAAACTAATTATACACGTTTTAATCCCCATAATTTATTCTCTTTTATCTTGTTTTTAAGCTTAAATCTATATACCATCCACATAATTCCACTCTCTATCTTTTTTATTCTTTTCGTTTTAATTCTTAAAATAATAAAAACTCTCATTTATATAATATTAATTATATTGATTAAGTAAGACATTAAATTGGACTATGCTCTCACTTATAAAAATAAAAAAAACAATTAAATTACAGAGTTTAGATTTGTGTCTATTTCGTTATAATACATACATGTGTGTATATATGTATATATAGATGCGTGCACGCAAAAGCAAAAACACAAACGTGTGGGATTATGTTGTTCATGGTGACTTGAATGTTTGAACAACATAGCTTAGCATCAGCATCATATTTTACGCAAATGTCGGATCCATTTCATTCTCAATACCTCACTTTAATTTGCTTTTCAACTTCAATTATTACTTCTTTTTTTAATATATATATATATTTTTAAATACACTATACTTTTCAACTTTTTCTTTAAAATTATTTATCTTTTCCATCTTCTCAAAAGTTTACTTATATTCATTATTTCATCCTCTCTTAGATATATTTAATATTATTTTGTTAAATTTTTATTTTAAAAAAAAAAAAAGGCTAGAAATTGTGTAGGGTTTGAGGCTTGGCTAGAGGCAGCAGCAATATTCTTTAATATTGGGATCATAAATTAAGGAGAATAATGGAGTAATTCAAGGAAATTGTAAATTCTTTTAATTCATTTATATATATATATAAGACTTGTGATGGGAGGAATCCGATGATCCACCACGACAGCATCAAACAAAATTTTACACATTCTTTCATGGCTCGAATAATATTTTGAACTATTCAATAACAATTTTTTAAATATTTTTAAATTTAATTTAAGGCATGATTCATCACGACAGCATCGAACAAAATTTTACATTCTTTCATGGCTAGAATAATAATATTCGGAGTTCAATAAAACGACATGTCGGACGCCTCAAAATCGTCTGGTTCCATTTCTTAAATAAATAAATAAGAAAAAAATAAATAAAATAAAAAAACAAAGAATTAAGACACTGTGGAAACATGCGTGCCGGTAGTAATATCATTGAATTTCGTTCATGTCGGATTATGGTTATTTTATTTCTTTTTAATTTGGAGATTTTTTTTTTTTTTTTTTTTTTTTTTTTTGAATTTCTGTAACAGACAAAAATAACCATGAATTTATGGATCTATCAGGTTGGTGGGTGATAAGTGTTTTATTAATTAAAAATAGCAGGAAAATCCCTCAAAATAAGAACATATTATTTTCTCTGTTCCTATATTATTTTATAATGTGTTTTTTTTTTTCAAATTAATAAATCAAATCAATAATAGAGAACACATGTGAAGTAACATATAAGAAGATTTTCCCAGCCTTTATTATATGAAGAAACAAAAATTAAAAAATCCGAGTGATAAAAAGATAATATAATTTTGGAGAAAAATCTTATAATTGTGTGGAATGATTCTTTTTTCAATAAAAAAGATGAGTTGATGGTAATATGTCATGTCCTTTTCTTAAGCAATGATTTTTATTTTTTATTTTTAGAATCTTATTCCTCTTAATATATATTTAAAAAAAAATAGAAAGCGAATATTGATAAAGTATTATGAAATAAGTTGGAGTATTAAAATTGAACAAGTTTGTAGAGCAACCAAACATTGAAGGTGATACCCATCACATGAAAGTGGACAATCGATATACACATAAATTGAGGGAAGGGAAAGCCGTTTTCAGTTATGGAAAACAAAAATGGAGAGAATATAGAGGGGGAGAGTGAAGACAAGAAGGAGAATGTTTAGTTCCTTGTTTGTGTTAGGGTTGGACAGTGGAGTGAGACAAACCGAAAAAGAATATAAACTAAAACCAAACTTTCTTTAAAATGTAACCGTTCAAGCCCACTGCTAACAAATATCATTATCAGTCTCACAATTTTTAAAACATGTCTACTCGGAATTTGTTAGCGATGAGCTTGGACTATTATAGATGGTATCATAGCCAGATATCAGATACTGGGATCCGGAGGGGAATAGATTGTGAGATCCCACATAGGTTGAAGAGAGAAACAGAGCATTTTTTGAAAGAGTGAGAGAGAAAAATATATAAAAAAATTAGTGTTATAAATAATAAGGAATAGGAAGAGGAATGTAGTAAGGTAAAAGACAAGGCGGCTCCGACAAAGATTTTGGGGGTACGGACAAGACACCCCACACCACACCTCTCCACTCCTTAAACTACTCTTCATCTTCAAACTCTCTAAAACTAACTACCTACACTTCCCTATTCCCTATTCCCTATTCCACTCCGGATTCGACGTCGTTTCTTTCCCTCTCCGCCTTTTACGCTTTCTTTTTTTTACTTTTGTCTTCTTTCCCCCTCCATCCCTCACTAGAATATTAGTGTCACGGGATGATTTTAATTTACTTACTCTCTTCCTCTAAAATTAAAAAAAATAAATAAATAAAATGAATGGTTGAATAAAATAAAAAAGACCCATACATACATAAAGATTTTGGGAAATTGAAATCAACCCATTCTCTAGATTTTGACCTTCATCTTGAGAACTGTGGTGGGGTTGCTCCAATCTCTATCCTCCACAACTTCCCATCAAAAAATATCAAAATTATATCATTAATCAAATCTCTAACTATGAATCAAATACAATTTTGAATACAACACAACAAATATGTTATTTTAAGTAACTACCAAACATTCCCTATCATCCCATTTTCATTTTTTACCCACAAATAATAATTCAAAAAGATGCATCTTTTATTTGAGTGAAGGAATGATGAAATTTGATGCATTTATGATACCATCTCCTATATATGGATTTGAGATGATCAACAAAATGTAAGCTGAACAATGATGCCATTCCTGCTGTGTTTACAAAAATTCTTTTTTTTTTTTTTTTTCCTCTAAATTTTATGGGAATTGCTAACTCTACCTTTCTTGTCCCACACAGCTTTGGGATAAAGTAAAAGCAGAAGAAAAAGCAAAGAAATTAAAAAAAAAAAAAAAAAAAAAAAAAACAGCATATAAAGACAAACAAAGGTTCTCTCTCAAACTCTATGATTAATTCAAATTCTCTACGAAAAAAAAAAAAAAAAAAAAAGGGAGTTTTTTTTTTAGCCTACTTATAGTTGGGTAGGAGGAAAATTGAGAGTTTTGTTCGGTAAGGCCGTGGGTTGGCTCCCCCTCCATTTTGAAGAAGAAAAGAAGATCAAGGTGAGGAAGACATGAATAGAGGGGCGTTGCAGAGCTCAGTTATGCAGCAACAAATGATGGGCTCAGAAAACCCTAGCTGGTGGAATATGGTGAACAGTGGCAGCATTAGAACATCATCCACACAACAATCTTCTCCCAATAATAACTCTCCCAATTTCCTTTTCCCTCACTCTTCCCTTCCCTTTCCTTCTAATTTCCTCTATGATTTTGCTCAAGACAAGGATCAGCTTCCAGAATCTTGGAGCCACCTTCTATTGTAAATCTCTCTTTTTTTATTTTTTAAATTTATGTATTGTTTTAATTTTAATGATTTGATTTGTGTTTGTTATAGGGGTGGTTTAGTGGGTGAAGATGATCAAAAGGGTTGTATGGGGGGAGTGTTTCAAGGCAAGAAATTGGAGGATTGGGAAGAGGAGATTTTGAATACTAACACTACTACTCATCACCAACAACAACATGTTGATGTCAAGAAGGAGAACTCAGCTCATGCAACCTCCTGTGCCTATGTTTATGGACATGGTGGTAGCGGTGGCGGTGTCGATGGCGATAATTATCCTTCGTTGCCTCCGAAACAAACCTGGTCGTCTATCATACCGGTCTCGTCTCCTCAATCATGTGTCACAAGTTTCAGTAGTAACATGTTGGATTTTTCAAACAATAATACCAACTCTCCTCCGGATTCTCGCCCTCGACATCCCCCTCCTGATCGCTCCTCCGAGGTTACTACAAAAAACTTCTTCTTTTGATCTGATTGTGGGTGGATCAAACCCTATAGTAATTATTGTTTTTAATTAATTCCCTAAATTAGCGGGATTTTGAATCTTGGTTTGCTTTTTGTTGAAATGATTTGAAAAAAATCAAGAATGTTAATTGAATATTTGTTTGTGTGTTGTGTTTGTGTTTGTCAAGTGTAACAGCAATGCAGCAGGTGGTGGGGCAGTGAAGAAGGCCAGAGTTCAATCCTCTTCAAACCAAACCACTTTCAAGGTAAAAAAAAAAAAAAAAAAAAAAAAAAAAAAAAAAAAAAAAGATTGAGAAGCAACCCACATGGAAATAAAAACCAAACAACACAAAAACATCTCTTCTTCTCATCCTATAATTGTCGTTCTTGCTTGTCCATTTCTCCTCTCCTCTGATTCTTAATTCTCTTTGTGGCCTTTTTTTTCATCCAAAAATAACCCTAAATATTACAATTTTATTACGTGTTGTATACATGACTGATTCTTCCTTTTGCTGTCTTTTTGCTAAAAAATAATTATAAAAAAAAAAAAAAAAAAAAAAAAAACCCAGGTGAGGAAGGAAAAATTAGGTGACAGAATTACCGCTCTCCACCAGCTAGTTTCCCCATTTGGGAAGGTAAAATCCCCACAGTAATTTCCCTGATTAACCCTCTTAATTTACTATATCATTGTTCTAAAAAAAGCAACTTTTTGGTTCACTTAACTTTTGTGTACAAAATGAGGTGGTGTTTGTTGAAGTTATGAACCCAGAAAAGTATGAAAAAGAAGCATAATATATAGTTTTGTTTGATTATTTGTGATCCAAGATTAGGCGAATATTCAGGTTAGGGCACTAAAAAAAAAAAAAAAAAAAAGAATGAAAAAAAAAGGGCACATGGAAATATGAATTTGGATGGTTGTGGCGTGGAGCTGAGGTTGTGTTTTAATTGGTACAGACTGACACAGCTTCAGTTTTGTTAGAAGCTATTGGATACATCAGATTCCTCCACAGTCAAATTGAGGTGATGTTTCTTCTTCTTTTCCTCAAACAACCATGCATTCCCAGATTCCTCTTTTCACTTTTAAATTACTCCAAACAAAAATATACTAAACTAATTTTAACATTTCTGCATTGGATTCAGGCCCTCAGCTTACCCTACTTGGGCAATACTTCGGCAACTACGAGGCAGCTCCAACAACATTCTGTAAGCAAACTGAATTGGCCCTAAAATTTATAAAATTCCCTTCTCACCCATTTCAAATTTATCCACAAAAATTTCATTTTTTTTAGGTTCAAGGGGACATAAATAGTGTTTTTCCTGAACACACTGACCAGGTGAGTTTCCTTAATGTAATTTGTTTTTATGTTTTTCTACTGACTTTGTTGACTTAAAGTTGGAATAAAATTTTAAAAAAGATTGTTGGGAAAATTTTATGTTTGTTTTTTGAATCTCAATGTAAAAGGTTTTCATATATAACTATAGATTCTGAGAAAGTTATGTGTTGATGAATAAAGTTTCTTAAAAACAACAATGTTTTCAGCTTTATTGACTTCAAAAACATCAATCCTATAAATTAATTTCACCCAACAAAAGAAAAAGATTACATTTTTCTTTCAATTTCAACTTTTTGGCTCATGGGTTTTCGTTTTCACAAGCTCTTGAATGAGAATTTAAGAGCTTTGAGAAAATTATTAATGATATATTTTGAAACTTGTTTTAGGATGAAGAGGGAAAGAAGGATCTGAGGAGTAGAGGACTGTGTCTGGTTCCAGTCTCCTGCACCCTGCAAGTTGGGAGTGACAATGGAGCAGATTATTGGGCTCCGGCGTTCGGCGGCGGTGGTGGTTTCCGGTAGACGGGGCGGTGGAGGGGATTTGATAGGGCAGTTACAGCAAGCAGCAAGAGTAGAAAAAAGAAGAGAATGGAGAGAGCCACATTATGAAACTGATATAACATCATGAGCAGTCAATCTGCTAAAGAAAACCAAAGGCTGATTGCTCATGATGCTATGCAAACATACTCCAACCACAAAAATATTATACAAGAAGTGTGCTGTAGCAGATGCTTTCAAAATCTAATCTTTTCTTAGTAATTGTGGCTTTTAATCTTAGTTTTATAGTTGAAAATGATCATTATTATTACTATTATTCATGTTTTAATGTAGTTATTAGGGAATGTGATGAGATTCTATCCTTTTCCTAAATGGGCAGCTGCTTAACAAATATATATTCTAGTATTGAAATTTGGGTTTTCCTTTCTATGGTAACTGCTTAACCTCACCGCTAGTAGATATTGTTTTTTTGGGCTTCCCCTCAAAGTTTTTAAAAGGCTATGAGAGGTTTTCACACCCTTATAAAGTATGTTTCGTTCTTCTCTCCAACCGATGTGGGGTTTCACAATTCATCTCCCTTAGGGGCCCAACGTCCTCGTTGACATTCGTTTCTCTCTCAAATTGATGTGGAATCTCACATCAACCATCACTAGGGTAGCCATTGATTATGACGTATGAATATAAGTGGCTATCCTCCTTTTATAAAAAAGTGCGACGATCGTGAATCTTGAGTTGAAAATTCCATCGTATAATCTTTTGGGTTGGTTTGGAGAAATTGAAAATTAGTTTAGAAGATGATCTAAACTAAGCTTAGATGCCATTTTAGGTTGACATGGGCTATTGGTATGAGTTCCTTTATGATCTGTTTGAGTGTGGCCCAGTTTTAACCCTTTGGAATTGACAACCCAAGAACTCTGAAGAATTGGGACCTCAAAGATGATAAAAATCAAAAGAGGGAGTAGAGATCTTCTTTATTTTTCTTTCTTGTTGTTGTTGTTTTTCTTTCTCTTGTTTTTGGGTTTCCCTCTCATTTTCATTTGCATGGAGACAGAGAGATGGCTCCAAAATTGATGAATTTGAAATAACCTCAACGACTGGAAAATCCCATTTGGAAAAGACACAAATTTGGTAAAATAATTGATAATTTCTTCTCACTACACAAACACAAACACAAACCACCACTCTGCCTTTGGCTCTTTGTTAGCAGCTTTGATACTTAACCCAACACAAAACCAATTGTCCTTTAACAACTCGGTTTGACTTATTCGACTATTCGATTCTCTTTGATAACGATCTTGTATTTTAAAGCAGATACTAGCAGTTTTTACGACAAACTAATGCTTATTGTCACTGTATTGTTGTGAATATTCAACATCTTGTTTTTTTCCTTGCCAACACTTTGAATCAACTTCTTGTTTATATGTATTTGAAGCGCCATGGCGTTGTCTCAATTCTTAGGTGAACGCTCAATGCACACAGCACCATGACACTGCCCTCTTAGGGACTGGCTTTGCGTTGGTTCTTCAGGTGCTATGGATGCTGCAGCACCTCCACGCTAATATTGAGGCCTATGTGTTGTCCCCTAACTCTTCCTAACCGGAAAGTTGAGTCCTATGTGTTGTCCCCTAACACTTCCCAACGGAAAAGTTATATATTATTTAAGCCGCTGTGTTGCATTTTGCTTATAGTCATATGCTGTTTTCAATCTTGTTTTAAAAAATCACTGCCCTCGTTTTTTAAAACTTTCTCCTCAAAACGGGGCTAGAGACTTTGAGTATACGTTGCCCAGTCGTAAGCGACGCGAACCCAAATTGGCCTGACTCACTCAATGTTGTGAGTGAGTGCAACACAATCGTAAAAGTCCGTTGCATTATGACAGGATGAATATCTCGTATCCGAAAACTAGGAGTTCGCCCTGTGAACCCTCCCGAGCCCAAATAACTCAATTTTTTCCTATGAACTATTTGTGTCAATGTATTAATTCGATCAAAACTTGAGATAATGGAGGTAATCCAAAAGACGATTCAAACGTCCGTATCAATTTATATCTCAATTCTTCTGCAGGATCTTCTCCCGTGGTCTCTGATTTTTCTAAAAGTCATGGTTACTGTTATATGATCTTTTGATTTTAGAGAAAAGGTCATGAAATCCGTAATGACTCAATTCTTGGTAAAGTTTCAAGCTTTCAATTTCTCCCCATTTCATTCAGTATAATAACCATTCATGTGCATAAATCTGGCATAGCTAACACGAAAACTAACAAAAATCTCATGAATTTATAGCCCAACAAGTGAGATATCAAGAACAGAGAAGCTTGGGCTTTACCTTTTATATGGAAGCATCTGCTTTGTCTGCATTAGACTTGATTGTTTGATCAGTTCTGCAATGCAATGAAATATTCAGTCAAGCCGGCCGCGGCGGCACTGTACTTGCCCTTTATTATATTCACCAAAATTCCTGCCGGCAATCAGAATCATCATCCTGCGTCCGCCACACTTTCGGCCATATTTTATTTTCTTCCACCAATTCGACCACCATCGTTACCGGTGCAATGGTGGCCACCGGTGCCATCACCGCGTCGAGTATTCTCCACCACAT
This sequence comes from Cucurbita pepo subsp. pepo, assembly GCF_057944985.1. Classification (NCBI taxonomy): domain Eukaryota; kingdom Viridiplantae; phylum Streptophyta; class Magnoliopsida; order Cucurbitales; family Cucurbitaceae; genus Cucurbita; species Cucurbita pepo. The sequence continues at coordinate 10,913,667 of NC_141801.1, forward strand.
ATCCGCCTTCATCTCTGAAATACTTGCCCAATCCGAACTCCGAAAGCGCCTTCTCTCCGTCGTGTACGACATAATCTCACTCTCAGACGAGATTGCCCTAAAACCCCTAGAGCTTGCAGCCGAAGCTCTCGAAAATGCCATCTTAACCGATAACTCTTCGATCAAATCCTCTTCTCTCCGTTGCGCGGAAGAATTACTCCTCTCCCTTCCTGAAAACGCCTGTTCTTCTTTTCTATTATCCCTAATTTACGGCCTCAATCACCAAAATCTCAACTCCGCTCTTAACCTACTCCATTTATTCCTCTCGGACCCTTCGTTGGCTCGCTCCGAAATCGCTCCGATTCTCTTCGAGGAGCTCTTTCTCCGCCATTTTCTTCCAATTATTCACTGGTTCCACGAACAGAGATCCGAAATCCTGACGTTCTTCCCCTCGAATTTAATCAACAACACTACCGAACATTCAATCAGCGATGAGTCGGAGGTTTTTCCTTGCACGAAATCGTTGTCGAAGTTGAGCATTGATCAGACTTTGAAGCTGAAGGAACTGGAAAGCAATTACGAGCGGGTTTTGGACAAAAATTGCAGAGTTTTTGCTAAACATTTCAAAAGGGTTTTAGAAAGAAAAGACAATGGTGGATCGATCGCAATTCCAATGGTTAAAATATTGGATAAGAATGAGAAGTGGAAGGAAATGGAACAGATTGCAGAACAGAAACCCAGAACAGAGCAGCTCTGTTTACCCAATGGACGGTATAATGTAATATCTACCACTGTTCCCATCATTAATCTTTGGTTTAATTAATCTAATAAGACAATGCTTAAAAACTAAATAAATATTTTTGAAAATTTCAAAATTAGTTAAAGAATTCAAATATTTTCTTAATAATAGTGAAAACTAGATAGAGTTTCCATTATTTCTTAATAGTGTTTAACTAATTTTTTCATTAATCCATTTACTAATTCTTTTTAACAATCAAATCCCTCGCAGCATTAAGCTTTGATCATAATGGGTCTTTAAGAAATTGCACAAATTTAGAAACTTCCACGGTTCCCGAAAGACCCATAGAAATTTCGTCGACGACTTCAAGCTATACGTTTGATTATGACTTCCTTCTCTTCCGTATTCTGCAGCCAATTTGGATCGAAGAAGAACAAACGCTCGAGGTTGACTGTACCAATAAAGCAAAGTCAGCGCCGCCGCCGTGTGTTCGTTCCCAAGTATTCGGACCTTTCAATTTCATCTCCGAGCAAGAATCATCCAGCAGCTCGAGAACTTTTTCTATCTTCAAGTCGACCGCCCAAGACCAAGACGATTCTTCTGAAATTTTCTCGTTGGGATCTGAGACTGAATTCGAGGTAAAATAAGAATCAATGTTAACAAGGAGAAAAAAACACAACCCATTGTTCCCCTTTTGATATTATACGTTTCCTTTTGTTTGTTTTTAGGAAAATGACCTCGAAAAGACATTGTTTGATTCTGAACAGCCGAAACCCAAGAACCAGAAGCTAAAACAGACCATAACCCAATCATTGGAGTTGGATTATGCTATGGAAAATTCCCGCAGCGCCTCGCCGGAAAGTGGTGAAAAGCATATTACACCCCCTAAGGACTTTGTATGTCCCATAACTTGCAACATTTTTTATGACCCAGTAACTATAGAGACGGGTCAGACTTATGAGCGCAGTGCCATTCAAGAATGGCTTGATAGAGGTAACTTGACCTGCCCAATCACTGGACAGAAGCTGCAAAATACCCAACTTCCCAAAACCAATTATGTCCTCAAACGACTTATTGCAAGCTGGTTAGAGGAGAATCCCAATTTTGTATTGGACAAAGCTCTTGATGAGGCTGAATCAGTGGCTGTTTTAACCTCACCTGTTAGTTTCATAAGCCAAGCCTCCATTGACAGAAGTATGAATGAGATGAGGCGTGCAATTACCAATCTCTGTACTTCTGAAGTTTTGGAGGAGGCGGAAACTGCCGTGCTTTGTGTGGAGAGGTTCTGGTTGGAAGAAAATGTGGAAGGGGATGTTCAACATATGTTGTTGAAGCCTTCTGTAATCAATGGACTTGTTGAGATCCTTGTCAATTCTGTTGATCTTCAGGTCTTGAGAGCGGCAATCTTTCTTCTATCAGAGCTGGGATTCAAGGGTGATATTGTGATTGAAACGCTCACTCGAGTCGAGTCAGATGTGAACTGTATTGTGACTCTTTTCAAAAGAGGTGTTGTCGAGGCTGTTCTGTTAATATATCAGTTGGGACTTTCCAGCCAAACTCTACAAGAAATGGACATAGTCGGTTCCCTTTTGAATGTTGTTAAAAAGAAAGAAGAAGATGTGAATAAGATGCGTTTGAGCCATAAATCTGCTGCAGTGCTTTTGCTTAGAAAGATTTTGGGGAGTAAAGAAGGATCTCCGACTGTTGTTGCTGTGCTTGCTGAAAATGCAATTGAAAGTATTTTAGGTAGTTTGAAAGCTAAGCAGGTGGAGGAGCGGATTGCTGCAGTTGGAATCTTGCTAAGATGCATTCAGGAGGATTGGAAGTGTAGAAATATTATAGCTGATAAAGCCGACTTAGCTCTGATTTTGTCAAGTTTCACGAAAGTGAGTAACGACGAACAATTCGAGATCATTATGTTTCTCTCTGAGTTGGTTAAATTAAACAGGTATGTTGTCCTAATCATTGTCAACACATCTTTTTCATCAATATCTTGAGGGTAAATCCAATAGATTGAGACATGTAGTTGCAATAATGGAAGTTATCCTTCTGTTTCTTAGGAGGACTTCGAACGAAAAAATTCTTCGAAACATTAAGGATGGAAGCGAATGCAGCACTATGCACTCCCTTTTGACGTACTTACAAACTGCCCACAGAGATCAATGCCCTGTAGTGGCTGGTCTTTTGCTACAACTTGATATCTTGGTATGGGTATCACATTTTCTTTTGTAGTTAGGCGGATAGAACTTTCAAGTCCGTCTTTAACATTTTTTCTTCTAGTTTAATAGGCAAGTTTGTTTTCTGGTAAAGCATATTTCTTTTACTTCTGAAGTTTTATGTTGTTCCCATGCTTCGACGTTTCGGTACTCGTTTATAGGTGGAACCACTAAAGATGAGTATCTATCGTGAAGAGGCGATGGATGTCCTTATTTCATGCCTCAGAGATTCTGACTTCCCAACAGCTCAAATTTCTGCTGCTGAGACGATAATGTCTTTACAAGGAAGGTTTAACACCTCCGGACAACCCTTAGCTAGGTATTTTCTTCTTGAACGTGCTGGCCTTACTAAAAATCACAGGAAACCCATAGGAAGTGAGAATATTGGTGATGCTCTTGGAGAAGTTGACCTTACAAGGGTGAGTTTTCTTGAAATTTTGGATATTTATATTTTGTTCAATGCTTGGATCTCTGTAGTTGGCCTATATACAAGTTATGATCCCATAACTTTTATGTGGTTCATATTCTTTTATTCAAAAAATAAATCCATTTACTTAAAATTGGCATAAAAGGAAGAAGATAAGGCAACTGATGAGTGGGAAAGAAAAATGGCATTTGTACTTGTAAACCATGACTTTGGGTTGCTGCTTGAACCATTGGCAAAAGGCTTAAAGAGCAAATGTGCAGCGCTATTTTCAGCATGCTTTGTCTCTGCAACATGGCTGAGTCATATGCTTGGAACTCTTCCTGACACGGGGATTCTAGAAGCTGCTCGAATTTTCTTGCTCGATCACTTCTTATCGATTTTCACAATGACGACAGATATTGAAGAGAAAGCACTTAGCTTGCTAGCAATAAACAGTTTCGTACATGAACCCGGTGGGTAACAATTTGTGAAACAAAAACATGAATGTCATATTCTTTCTGCAGCCTCATGGTACTTTCCATTCATTATTTAGATGTTTACCGACATTAGTTTCTTGCCCATGTGAATTCCAGAAGGACTGCAGTACCTAAGTTCCGACATGAAAAATATTATGAGAGGTCTCAAGGAATTTAGGAGATCAACGCCATTGGCCTTTGATATGCTAAAAGTCCTATGTGAGGGACAAGACTCGAGTACTGTAAGTATGTGCACCTATTGATATCTTATTGTCGCTTGCTGTGGAACCATGAAATGATTCCATATCCTTCTTCTAATATAGGAACTCTGGAGTCATCATGAATTGTTCAAAGTAGATTGCAGTAGAAATGGAGAAGTACTATCAATTGCTCATTGCAAGGAACGGATCATCTCTGGCCATTCAGATGGAACAATGAAGGTATCTTCACCTCACGTACCAACCATCTGTTGTAGTTTCAAGTTTTATCCTTGATATATCTTGATTGATCTGTTGATCGCATTTAGAAACTATTGCGATAATATGTCTGACATATTGTTACATTGGTATGTAGCTATCCTTCTTGCATTTGTATTGTATATTCATAAAAATGGAAGCACCTTTCACAAATTTTGCCAATGCCCAATATTTATATATTGAAGCTTGGAAGAGAGAAGGTTTTCTATGTCAACATCATTGATTTTCTCCTGGATTTGATCGTCTATAAATTCGAGAACTAGTGAGAACTGTGATTTTAGCTTTTTCATGATCATGAATCAAGATGCTTTTTCATATTGGAATCTTTTCATTGATTAACGTTGGTCATTAACTACTACAATAGAATTAGATAATCTGTGCCATAATGTAAAATTGTGAGTTTGAAGTGGTAATAACTATAGCATTCGAAGGAGTTTCTTGGACAAAATTTCTTTATATTTTGGTGCTTTTCCATTATGACAATGGTGTGTTTGTTTGGGTTTAAAGGTCTGGTCTGTTAGAGGCACTAATCTTCATCTCCTACAAGAAATTCAAGAGCACTCTAAGGGAGTCACCAGTCTAGCAGTTGCAGAATCCGAAGAGAAATTATACAGTGGCTCCTTAGACAAGACCATAAAGGTGCTTAAACATCAATCATTTTCTCTCACATATATTGTATCGAACTCTGGATTAAAGATCACTTTTCTTCATGCGCAGGTATGGTCTCTAGGTAGTGATATAGTCCAATGCATACAAGTTCACGATGTGAAGGAACAAATTCACAACTTAGTCGTTTCAAAATCTGTTGCTTGCTTCATCCCCCATGGAGTTGGTATCAGGGTATCTCATCAAATACTTCATTATCGAATTCCATTTTATACATTATATTCAGAAGAAGATTGTCACTGGCTCATATTGAAATATATTTAAGGTTTATTCATGGGCCGGGGAATCGAAGTTACTTAACTCAAGCAAACATGTCAAGTGTTTGAATCTTATGCATGGAAAACTATACTGTGGATGCCATGATAGTAGCATCCAGGTACCATTCTTTCTTCAATCCACAGCTTCTATGAAGTCTTTTGTTCCTTGGTTCAGTGTTTTGACGACTTTGTTTACACCGTCTATTAGGAGGTTGATTTGGCTACAGGTACCGTAAGTTACATCCACAGTGGTTCTAGAAAACTATTGGGAAAGGCCAATCCTATCCATGCACTACAAGTTTACGACGAACAATTATTTTCAGCCTGTACTGCTTTAGATGGAGCAGCTGTGAAGGTACTCCGTTAACATTTACATTACTTCGACTATTTATCCGATCCTGTTTTATAGTGCTAAGAATATTGAGTTTCCTTTGTTCCCAAAAAGATCCGGTGTAGGTCGAACTATGGTGTGATTGGATCACTGTCAACGGCAATGGATGTAAGAACTATGGCTGTAGGCTCAAATCTAACTTACTTGGGAGGTAAAGGAGGAGTGGTTGAAATTTGGAGCAGGGAAAAGCACAACAAAATAGACACACTTCAAATTGGTAGAAACTGCAAGGTCGTTTGCATGAGTCTCAACGAACGGGAGGATGTTCTGGTCATCGGTACATCCGATGGTAGGATTCAGGTAGAATGTTTCTTCTATTTCAGATCACTTTTGCTTTATCAGAAACTTAAAACACCTCAATCTTACTATCATAGTAAGTTTGACAGTACGACATTCTCCTTCTGCAATATTAGCTAACAATCAGCTCTTTTCTGTTCTTTTACCAGGCTTGGGAACTATGACAGAGAAAGAAAGGATGGCACCGTGATGTTGATACAAAAGTGTAATTTTAATGTTTGTATCAATATTGTATTAGAAGTTACAATCTCTTGGGTATTTTGTAGAGGTTATGGGATGTGAGAAATCTGCTAGAAATTGAGCACTACATGATCTCTATGGCTACTCAAAACAATCAATGCTATCAAAAGTTGGGAAAAACTCAACTTCATCCAATTGGATCCTAGCTGTTTTTCACAAATTTTATGAATAGTTCATAAAAAAAATTATGATTGAATAACTTTGCCAATCACTAATTGGGTAAAAAAATTGCTAAACACTTATTTAACGAATTCAATCCAATGCATTGTGATGATAACCTCCTTCTCCTCCGTATTCTGCAGCCAACTAAGGCTGAAGGACAAACCCTGTTGCTTGAAGTCCAGAGCCACCAATCAAAGTCAAATTTCACCTTCCTGCAAGAATCGTCTAGCTGGTTCACAACCAGTTATCGATTCAATTCGGCTGCCCACAAAGCTGAAGATGATATTTCTGACATTCTCTTTGGGATCTGAGATTGATCCGTGGTATTAGTCAGAATTGATATTAACAAGGAAAAAAGCACAGCCTATTAGTATTCTTTTGAGGATTCTTGTCTGCTTTTGTTTGTCTTTGGGGAAATCACTACGAAACGACTTTGTTCGACTCTATATCTAAGACCCAGAAGCTAAAACATACTAGAGCTTCCATAGAAGAATTGAGAACCCTTTAGGTGGCGTTCGGCTTTTGCCATGGAAGAATCCGGCAATAACGGGCTGGAAAGTGGCGAAATGCATAATACACATCCTAAGGACTTCGTATGCCCCATCACTTGCAACATTTTTTATGATCCAGTAACTATAGAGACGGGTCAGACTTATGAACGAAGTGCTATTCAAGAATGGCTTGATAGAGGGAACTCAACCTGCCCAATCACTGGACAGAAGCTGCAAAACACCCAACTTCCCAAAACCAATTATGTGCTCAAAAGACTGATTGCAAGTTGGCTGGAGGAGAATCCTAACTTTGTTACAGATAAAGCTCTTGATGAGGCTGACTCCGCGGCTGTTTTGACCTCACCTGTTAGTGTCATAAGTCAAGCCTCCATTAACAGAAGTATGGAGGTGAGGCATGCAATTTCCAATATCGTTTCTTCTGAAGTTTTGGAGGAGGCAGAAAGTGCTGTGCTTTGTGTTGAGAGGTTTTGGTTGGAAGAGAATGTGGATGTGGAGATTCAAAATATGTTGTTGAAGCCTCCTGTAATCAATGGACTTGTTGAAATCCTTATCAACTCTGTTGATCTCCAGGTTTTGAGAGCCACAATTTTTCTCCTATCAGAGCTGGGATTCAAGGATGCTGCTGTCATTCAAACGCTCACCCGGGTTGAGTCGGATGTAGACTGTATTGTGACACTTTTCAAAAGTGGTTTAATGGAGGCTGTTGTGTTGATATATCGGTTTGGACTTTCCATCCAGCGTCTACAAGAGATGGACTTGGCCGGTTCCCTTTTGAATGTTGTTAAGAAGAAAGAAGATGGGAATAAGATGCAATTGAGCCCAAAATCTGCTGCGGTGATTTTACTCAGAAAGATTTTGGGAAGGAGTAAAGAAGGATCTCTGATTGCTGTTGCTGTGCTTGCTGAAAATGCAATTGAAAGTATTTTAGTTAGTTTAAAAGCCAAGCAGGTAGAGGAGAGGATTGCTGCAGTTGGGATCTTGCTAAGATGCATTCAAGAGGATGGGAAGTGCAGAAATATCATAGCTGATAAAGCTGACTTAGCTCCAATTTTGGGAAGTTTCATGGAAGTGAGTAACGACGAACAATTTGAGATCATTATGTTTCTCTCTGAGTTAGTTAAGTTAAACAGGTTTGTCCTACTGGTGATCGTCTACATCTTAATCCAAGAGATTGAGACATGTAGTTTAATACTGAAATTTATCCTTCTTTCTCTTAGGAGGACTTTCAATGAACAAATTCTTCAAAACATAAAGGACGGAGGTGAATGCAGTACCATGCACTCCCTTTTGGTATATTTGCAGACTGCCCCCAGAGATCAATGCCCTGTTGTGGCTGGTTTTCTGCTACAACTTGATATCTTGGTATGAGCATCTCGTTCTCTCAATAAGCTTATACAGTAATATTCTGTAAAAAAAATGAGTTTGATGTATTTCGCTTTTAAGGTTTATTATTTTTGTTCAATTTGTCAAATAGATCCATATTGAGTTTGTACAACTAGAGTTTAACATAATGTGAGATCCCACATCGGTTGGAGAAGGGAACGAAACATTCTTTATAAGGGTGCGGAAACCTCTCCCTAGGAGACGCGTTTTAAAAACCTTGAGGGAAAACTTGAAAGGGAAAGTCTAAAGAGGACATATCTGCTAGCGGTGGGCTTGGGCTGTTACAAATGGTATCAGAGTCAAACATCAGACGGTATGCCAACGAGGACGTTTGGCTCCAAAGGGGGGTGGATTGTGAAATCCCACATCGACTGGAGAGAGGAACGAGTGCTAGCGAGGACGTTGAGTCCCGAAGGGGGATGAATTGTGAGATTTAACAACGGTTGGAGAAGGAAACGAAGCATTCTTTATAAGGGTGTGAAAACCTCTCTATGGCAGACGCGTTTTAAAAATTTTGAGGGGAAGCCCGAAAAAGAAAGTTCAAAGAGGACAATATCTACTAGCGGTGGGTTTGGCCTGTTACAACACATCTATTGTTAAAGTGACTGGTGTGTGTCCAGCAAGTATTAGAGTGTCCAGTGTCTAACACACTAGTGGTTGTGCTTCTTAGCTTCATACCCTCCTAGAGTAAGTTTGTTCAACTGGAGGCGTTACCATTACTTCAAAGTTCTATTCCTCTCCCATGCTTAGTACAATATTGCTACACTGGTTTATAGGTCGAACCAAGAAAGTCGAGTATATATCGTGAAGAAGCAATGGATGTTCTTTTATCATGCCTTGGAAATTCTGACTTTCCAACAGCTCAAATTTCAGCAGCTGAGACGATTATGTCTTTACAAGGGAGGTTTAGTACATCCGGAAGACCCTTAGCTAGGTATGTTCTTCTTGAACGTGTTGGATTTGCGAAAGGTTGCATGAAACCCAAACGAAGAGATAATAATAGCAGTGGTCCTGGAGACGTTGAACTTTCAATAGTGAGTTTCTAGAAATTTCAAATACTTTTGGATATTTTCTAAATGATTGGAACTCTGCAGCTGGCTTATATATATAAGCTACAACAATGCCATAACTGTTATGTGTTTGATATTCTGTTATTCAAAAACTAATTTTGTTTACTTCAAACTTGGACAGAAGGCAGAAGAGAGAGCAAATGATGAATGGGAAAGAAAGATGGCATTTGTACTTGTGAGCCATGACTTTGGCTTGTTGTTTGAGCCATTGGCAAAAGGCTTAAAGAGCAAATATGCCGCATTATTTTCTGCTTGCTTTGTCTCTGCCACATGGCTCAGTCATATGCTCAAGGTTCTTCCAGACACGGGGATTCTAGACGCTGCTCGAGTTTGCTTGCTTGACCACTTCGTATCGATTTTCATAACAACAACGGATATCGAAGAGAAAGCACTTGCCTTGCTAGGAATGAACAGTTTCGTACACCAACCAGGTGGGTAGAACCTTTTGAAACAAGAATAAAGGTACCCATATGAATGCTTACAAACATTAGTTATTTGGCCATATAAATCCCAGAAGGACTGCAGTACCTAAGTTCCAACATGAAAGATATCATGAGAGGTCTCAAGGAACTTAGGAGATCAACAGCATTGGCCTTTGAAATGCTAAAAGTTCTTTGTGAGGGAGAAGAGTCAAGTGCCGTAAGTAGTTTCATCTATTGGCATTTTATTTCATCCCTCCACAGAACCGTGAAATGATTCTATATCCTTGTTCTAACGTAGGAACTCTGGAGTCATCAAGAGTTGTTTCTTGTAGATTGCAGTAAAAATGGAGAAGTGCTATCAATTGCTTATTTCAAAGAAAAAATCATTTCTGGCCATTCTGATGGAACAATCAAGGTATCCTCACCTCACCTCAAGATGCTTTTTCATATTTTGAATCTTTCCACTGATTAACATCACCCATGAATCGCTGTAATCTTCGTAATGCAATATCGTGTCTTCTGAACTGGTAATAACTACAGCATTCAAAGGAGCTTCTTGAATATATATATGTTGGTACTTACTGCTATCTAATTCTCTGTCAATGGTGCGTATGCTTGGCTATAAAGGTCTGGTCTGTTGGAGGAACTAATCTTCATCTCCTACAAGAAACTCAAGAACACTCCAAGGGAGTCACCAGTCTAGCAATTATAGAATCCGAAGAAAAACTATACAGTGGCTCTTTAGACAAGACCATTAAGGTGCTTAAACATCAATCGTTTTCTCTCACGTGTATTGTTTCGAACTTCGGTTTAAAGATCGCTTTTCTTCATGAGCAGGTATGGTCTTTAGGTAGTGATGTAATCCAATGTATACAAGTTCATGATGTGAAGGATCAAGTTCATAATTTAGTCGTTTCAAAGACCATTGCTTGCTTCATCCCACATGGAGCTGGTATCAGGGTAACGCATCAAACACTTCATCTCTTTTCTTTGTGAAAACCATCAAATTCTGCATATTCATCCAGAAAAAGTTTGTCAGTGGCTCATTTCTTAGAAATATCTTTTAGGTTTATTCATGGGGTGAGGAATCGAAGTTACTAAACTCAAACAAACATGTCAAGTGTTTGAATCTTGTGCGTGGAACACTTTACTGTGGATGCCATGATAGTAGCATCCAGGTGCTCTTCTTGCTCTGATCTACTGCTTCTATGAAGTCTTTGTTTCTTGGTTCGGTGTTCTAACGACACGATTCCGTGGTCTATTAGGAGGTCGATTTGGCTACAGGAACCGTAAGTTACATCCACATTGGTTCAAGAAAATTACTGGGAAAGCCCAATATCGTTCAGTCACTTCAAATGTACGACGAACAATTATTTTCAGCCAGCACTACTTTAGATGGTGCAGCTGTGAAGGTACTACGTTAACATTCACATTCTTCCACTATGTGTCTGATCCAGTTTTTTATAGAACTGAAAATTCTGAGTTTTTTGTTGCAAAAAGATTTGGAGTATGTCAAACAACAGTGTGATTGCAACACTGTCAACTGCAATGGATATAAGGACTATGGCTGTAAGCTCAGATCTAACTTACTTAGGAGGCAGAGGAGGAGTGGTTGAAATCTGGGGTAGGGACAAGCTCAACAAAATAGACGCACTTCAAACTGGTAGAATCTGCAAGGTTGCTTGTATGACACTCAACGAAAGGGAGGATGTTCTTGTCATTGGAACATCTGATGGTCGAATTCAGGTAGAGTGTTTCTTCTATTTCATATCTTGATACGTAATCTTTTGTATAGACGTTGGGACGAACGAGCACTAAGATGGAATAGACCTGTTAATATGTCCAATGTATCAGTTGCAATATGACGAGAGGCTAGTCCGCCTCGGAACAAAATGATAAAACCCTTCAACACCCCATGTAGGATTTACAGCTTGTACCCTTCCAGTTAATCCATAAGGATCGAACAACCATATTCTCAAACCATAGAATCCAGTTACATGAAATGCACCAAAACCAAAGCAACTCAACCGTGAGAGAAATAAATGAATTCCAAAAATCTAAGACAAATCCAAAGGAACTTATAGGCTTAAGATTTCAACGTGGTTCGAAAGTCATTCCCGTCTAGAACTTTCAAATCTTTCATTTTATCACGAATATCATAATCACTCGAAAAACATAAACACCTCAATCTCACTACCCAAGTAAGTTTGAAAATGTGGCATCCTATAACAGTAGTTAATATCAGCAGCTTCCTGGTTTTCTGCAGGCTTGGGGACTGTGACAGAGAAAGGAGGGGATGAGCTTGAAGAACATTAAACAGTATGCTTTTGATAGAAGTGTATACAGCAAAAATGAAATATGTGATGTATTGGTGTTGAAAAATGTATGTACTTACAGACAGAAGAGCTTGCTGGTGCAGCCATGGGTAAGCAAAATTGCTTCCAGAATGAATGAAACTGAGCCAAAGATGAACGATTCAAGCATCCAAAAGCTTCTCCAGTAAATTTAAGGTAGATGTAGGCCAAATTATTCCATGCATTATCCTAAGTTTTAATATCGTATATGAATCTCAAAATTTCCTTCATCTAGTTCACTTAATTTGCGAATTAGGGAATAAATAGAAAGACGAATAAAATAAAATAAAATCTTATAATGCACTCGGATTAATAGGTTGGCTGATATGTTGATATTAAAAATTAACTCGTTATAATAATAATAATAATTAAATCGAGTATAATTGGCTGATGTGTGCATTAGTTTTACTTACTTTTCTTAATGATCAAGATACTAAGGTTGAATGATATAGATCGTTCTAAGATTTTAGAGTGGACAAATTTAATCAATTACATTTAAAATGGTTTTTCAAACAAAAAACATATTTTATCTTTAAAATATATTTTTAAAAAATACATAAATAATTAATATTAATGAATTGACATTTTCTTTTCTTAAAAAAAAAAAGAATAAAATAAAGTTGCCACTCCACTACTTTCCGTTCCAAAATATTAATTATCCGGCGAATAACGGCGACGAAGTCAGAGTCAACGCCGTCAAGGGTGATTTAGTAACTTAAAAAATATATTGTTGTAGAATGATAAATTAAGGAAGTAAATCTAGAGCAATATTTAACCTTTTCCAATTTGGCTACATTTACTTCATGTAAAATATTCATTTAAAACTATATATTTAAATTTCAAAATTTTTACAAGGGAGGATTATTTATGATTAATTATTTTATTAATCCTTCAGTATTATCTATTATTAAAGAAAAATCAAATTTATCAATGTAATTTTAACCACGGAGTTCGATGTTTTTTTGAAACTTGGTTCTACTTTTTTAAATATGGTAATACTTTCGTAGTTTAATGTTGTTTTTGGAAACTTGTTGCTGTTTTTATGAAACCTCTTATTTTAAAAAAGCGAACTTGTTATTTTAAAAAAATCTGAACTTTATGTGAATTTAGGTTAGATTAGACAAAATAATTTTGGATTTTGGTTTAAATTTTATTATAAGCTTATTCATTTTTCTCATATAATTGTTATTTAGAAATTTTGATTATATTGTTTATTAATTTTGATTATATTATTTAAGAGTTGAATATAATGGTTATGTTTAGAAATTTGGTCCTTTTGTAATTAATTTATATTTTTTGTTGTATTTAAAAACGACGAGTCGCCCAAAATAAGTAAATAAATGAAACGGTCTACATGCAGCGGATTCGATCCACCATCAAATGGCGTTAAACAGAACGCCTGAAGTCCGCCCATTTCCCTGACCTTTGCATTTGTCCGATCATTATAAGTAACCGTCCTCAGTCCCTAATCCTTACATACCCCCAGTTGTTAATTCGCGATTCATAGAAATCATCGCAAAATGGCTCCGATTGCTGTTGGGGATTCGTTGCCGGATGGGATAGTGGCCTACTTTGATGAAAACGATCAGCTTCAACAAGCGTCCGTACACTCCCTCGTCGCCGGTAAGAAGGTGGTTCTCTTTGGAGTACCCGGTGCCTTCACTCCCACTTGCAGGTAAAACCCTTGTCCGATTCTCTTCGAGGGAAAACGGGATAACCCGATCTGTGAGCTTTTGAACACCAATTTCTGTTTGTGTTCTTGATTGATCTATCTGGGTTTTGGCTTTGTGCAACTTTATGAAGTAATTAGTTGTTTGATTTCAGTACGAAGCATGTGCCGGGCTTTATTGAGAAAAGTGGAGATCTTAAGGCAAAGGGTGTCAATGATATTCTACTTATTAGTGGTATGCCTCTCTAATTTAACTCAACTTCGCCTTCTATGAATATTTTTTGTTGTCTTTGCTACTTTGGTTGGGCCCTTAGCTGTTGGTGGATATAGTTATGAATAATTATTGTTTTTCTCTGTAATTAAAATATCACAGTTCGAGAGCAATGTCAATGTACTCTTGCTCTCTGTGAATGATGGTCGATTTCATGTTATTCTGGGAATTGCCACCAATTGTTGTATGTGAGCTTTTGCTATTCGTGCTTCTTGTTAACCATAAACCTCTGTGATATTGTCCATTTTGAGCATATCCTCTTGTGGTTTTGTTTTCTTTTGTTTCTCCAAAATGCATTCGTGTCAATGGGAATGCATTCCTTACCTATAAACCCAACATCCCCTTAATTATCCAATGTGGGACTCCTTTCCAACGATCCTCCCTCGAACACGATATAGCCTCCCTTGAGGCCTATGGAGCCCTCGAATAGCCTCCTTCCTCCCCCGCGAACAAAGTACACTATATAGCCTCCCTTGAGGCCTATGGAGTCCTCGAATAACCTCCCCTTAATTGAGGCTCGACTCCTTCACTAAAGCCCTTGAACAAAGTACACCCTTTGTTCAACACTTGAGTCACTTTAACTACACCTTAGATATTCACAACTTATTTGTTCGACATTTGAGGATTTAATTAACATGCCTAAGTTAAAGGGCATGACTCTAATAGCATGTTAGGAACCATAAACCTCCATAATAGTATGATCTTGTCTACTTTGAGCATAAGCTCTCCTGTGTTTGTTTTTTGTTTCTTCAAAAGGCCTCATATGATTGTGGAGAAATGAGTTCTAGTATTTTGCTAGCTGCCCTTGTTATTTTTCATACCGAACAAGAGTACTTAAAATGAAGAATATGTGCACGAAACTTTGGAGTCTAGTTTACAACTTTACACTGTCTAAGAGTAATAGACTAAGATCTAAAGATAGGCCCAAGAAATGATGAAAAGCAAAGAATGAGATATTGTGTTTGTCCTTATAGATATGCTTGCTCTTTTTCTCCAAATGACTACCCGAGAGTTAGAATTGCATGTTTTCCCTCTTTATTCGTTTATTGGCGAAATAATGCATAGGTC
Organism: Cucurbita pepo subsp. pepo; assembly: GCF_057944985.1. Taxonomy (NCBI): domain Eukaryota; kingdom Viridiplantae; phylum Streptophyta; class Magnoliopsida; order Cucurbitales; family Cucurbitaceae; genus Cucurbita; species Cucurbita pepo. The sequence continues at coordinate 10,928,721 of NC_141801.1, forward strand.
TCTTAGGGATTGAACTCACACTCAATTTGTATTCGTTCTCCAGTGAATATGACGTCTCTTTCCTAGTTTTATGAAATTGACTAGTTTCTTATCCTAATAAAAGTTTGAAATTGACCAGTTTTCTCCATATTGACTTGGTATGTATATGCAAATGCTAAACATGGCCTTTCGTGAAAGGTTAAGCCAGAAACAACGAACTAATAATCTAATTAGTCATTCCATGTAATGTTATTATAGTTTAAAAGGTTGATTAGAGCACCCTAATATAAATTTATTACGTGTCTTTGGTTTCTGAAAGCATCTTGGTCAATAAGTTCCTTTTAGTCAAATATTTTTAAAATCATTTTGCAAATAAACTCCAAATTTCCAATTTTTATTACAAATGGTAGATAATTATAGTTGTTTCTGTTGGATGCAGTCAATGACCCCTTCGTGATGAAGGCCTGGTCCAAGACTTTCCCTGAGAACAAGGATGTCAAGTTCCTTGCAGATGGCTCTGCAGCATATACACATGCTCTCGGCCTCGAGCTCGATCTTTCAGAAAAAGGGCTCGGTATCCGGTCCAAGCGGTTCGCTCTCTTAGTTGATAACCTCAAGGTTGTAGTTGCAAATATTGAGGCTGGTGGAGAATTTACCGTCTCCAGTGCTGAGGACATCCTCAAGGCTCTTTGATTGCATCCATCTTTCAATTGTATGCATACTTCTTGCATCCCAGGCCGCTCATTGATCATCGTGACAGTGGGCGACCTTCTATCCAATTGTTGTCTTTTGATGTTGTTAGATGTTTAAGGCTACCTTCATATGAATAATGCAAGATCGTGCTGTTGCTTGTTCCATTTCTCTGAACTTCTGGTTAATCAACCAAAGTGTGTGTTGAACTTGGCTTAGTGTCAGGCTGATGTCGCCCTGTTTCCAGGAAATTGTGGTGATAAAGTTCCCAACATTTTTAGTTAATCAGACATGCAGGGCAGCTTTTTGATTCAGGCGCAGTTCACTGTCTCTCTCTCTCTCTCTCTAGGGCTTTGCATAAAATATTGGACCTTGGCATGTGTATCAAATCTTATAGAACTTAATTTTGCACTTAAAAGCCTTTAATTTATGAACTTTACGTACATAAATAAGAAAAAACATTCTTGGAAATTTTGTAACATCGTTTGAAAAGTCAAATTGTACTGTTTCTCACATCATCAGTATTATCTAAAAAGAAGAGCAACGTGTAAATATTATTTTTATCAAATTGAGGATTATTAATAAATTTGGGAGTATTATTGGAAAAATAAAAACACATTTTGATCACCTTTCCAATTGAAATCACTTTTGAAACTAAAAATAAAATAAAGGTGGTTTTTTTTTTTAGTACACTTTATATACTAATTAGTGCATACACTGAAAGAGCACTATCTCCCTGTGGTCATAAAAAAAGTTGAAATTGAAGCCAAACAGGACGATTATTTTGAGTTTTCAGTTCCAGATTTCAGGGCTCCTTAATTTGTTCAGAGCATTATAGAATGAAATAAACCATACAAATAATTGAGATTCACAGTGTTCATTTCACCCACTTTTTTGATGGGGAATTAAATATTGTGCAGCTGTTACGTTGGAAGCCAGCCATTCGAATTGCAGGTCCCATTCATTTGCATTTCAAAAATAATTAATCCGTTTGGATTTGAATATCCCTGCTAGGGTCAAAAAAGCAAGGTCATTCTTTTGACCATAAGCTCCTCTGCTTCATCTCTCTCTCTCTCTCTCTCTCTCTCTTCGAGTTTTTAAAAGCAGTTGGCCCTTGAAACTTGGAGAATGGCTTCTGTGACTTACTCACCAAGATACCCACATTCTGGTTTCTCTTCTTCCTCTTTGTTTTTTTGACTTTTTTCAAACCCTATTTTGAGCTTTTGGGGTTTTGGTATATCCCTCTGTTACCCAAAAAATGAGTGTTTCAAGGTTTGTGAAGTGTGTCACTGTCGGAGATGGAGCTGTTGGGAAGACTTGTATGCTCATCTGTTACACCAGTAACAAGTTCCCCACCGTGAGTTTGTTCATACCCATCTTCCAAATCCCTCCTTTTGAATTCCATTTCTTCCATTTACGCCATAAATTTGCATTTGTTTTGTTTTGTTTTGTTTTGTTTTGTTTTGACAGGATTATATCCCCACAGTTTTCGACAACTTCAGTGCTAATGTGGCTGTGGATGGGAATATTGTCAACTTGGGATTATGGGACACTGCTGGTAAACTAAATGGGTTTTCCTTTTCCTACTTGCTTGCTTCCAATGGATTATCTTTCTCTAAGCTTTGAATATGGATTTAGTCTACTGGTTTTAAGTGAAAGTGGCTCTGTTTTGAAGGTCAAGAAGATTACAGCAGACTTAGGCCACTGAGTTATAGGGGCGCTGATGTTTTTGTTCTGGCATTCTCGTTAATCAGTAAGGCGAGTTATGAGAATGTTCTTAAGAAGGTAATGGTGTAAAAGTAACCCTTTCGTTTTAATGTTCTGGCTGCAATATTTCATGGATGAACTGAAGTCTTGCTTATGTTCTTTAGTGGATGCCGGAACTTAGACGGTTTGCGCCTAGTGTCCCTATTGTTCTTGTTGGAACAAAGTTGGGTGAGTAAACGACTTCAAACTGGTTTTGACAGTGAGAGTTTCTTTGTCATCTGCTCTTGAGATAATTTTTATTTTTCTTAGATCTTCGTGACAATGGAGCTTATTTTGCTGATCAAATGAGATCAAACACAATAACATATTCTCAGGTACTCATTCTTTTTTTAATTTTTTGTTCATCTGAGTTGAATCACATTGCTCAGAAGAAACTGATTTAGTTTGTTCTATGCAGGGAGAAGAGCTTAGGAAACAAATTGGTGCTGCTGCATATATTGAATGTAGCTCTAAGACTCAACAGGTAAGATTTCTTTCATGATCAGTGGTGATTATTCATCATGTTCATCCCCTCATTACACACAGAAAGGGCCTACATTTTCACAAGAGGCCAAGAAGTCATCAATATATGCATTAATAATGCATAGTAACCTCAGTACTGAATTGTAATTTTGTTTAGAATGTCAAAGCTGTTTTTGACACTGCAATCAAGGTTGTTCTTCAACCTCCAAGGAGAATTGAGATGACTAGGAAGAAAAGAAGCCGAAGGTCTGGTTGCTCAATTGTGTAAGTACACGTATTATTTCCTCTACTTGTACTTTTCCTGTACGATTTTGTAAGAAAAGATTCCTTGGAGATGGCCTATGGTCGTTTGTCACATTAAAACATATGTGTTGCTTATATGCAGAAGGTGCATTGCGTGTGGTGGATGTGCTGTTTAAACCATGCTAGCTATCAGGACTGAGTGCTATAGAATCTATGTTTTGTGCCAATCCTATAGCTAGATCTTAAGATTACTGGTTTTACATTATTTTGTGCCGAGAAATAGGCGTCTGCTCAATGTGCAAGCTGACTGACCAAAGAAGTGAAGATAGTTGTGTTCTTCTTTGTTGTGTTTACTGCAAATGTTGTATTTGAAATGGTGTTTTGGTTGTTGCCAATGGAAGCCGCAAACTCCTGCTGTTGTTTTAAAAGAAGAGTACAGAAAACTAAAAATGTCAATCACCTCGCCAAGTTATTCAAAAACTTCAAGATAAGAATTCATAAGGAAACCATACCGACAGGTTAATAAGAAAGTGAGACAAATCAAGTTTAGCAATTCTCTGTATTGCCATAGTTTTGTGCTCTCTATTTATACACTCACTTCTGAAGGGCAATACTGCAACTGCAATACTGCATTACACCCACAGGTAGCATGTTTATTATAGATGCAAAACTATGTGAATGATTCTAGGCGATGGCTTCAGTTAAATAGATACATTTGGAAACAGGGAACCCACTTAGTATATTCTTTGCAATAATCTTCATGGAATTTGAGGAAGCTAAGAGCCGCATAAACCTGGGCTGATGCATTATTCTTGAGGGAGAAGTGCTATTTCAATTTCTTGAAGTGATTTTCCTTTGGTTTCCACGACATTCCTTTTCACAAATGCAACTGCAATCAAGCAGAACGTAGCAAAACCAGAGTACAGAAACTGTGGCCTCATCTTCTCCAACAAGTGAAGGAAGAGCAATCCTACGAAGAAATTTATCACCTGAAAAGCATCAATGAACCCCAGGGTGAGCATGACACTGTACTCCAAATTGAGTTCCAAGGTCGTATTACATTCTCATGTACGGATGAGGTAAATTGTGCAGGGAATTATTACTGGATGGAACCACGATCTTGATAATAATCTGAGTCAGTCTCGAATAATAAAAATCCCACAGGATACCCAGCCTATTGAGCCACTACTTATCCAAGCACTTTGAGCCAGAAAAACTGAGCCTCTAAACCGTATCCATGGCAAAAGGCAGTAATAAGCTCAACATTCTTACCCAATGCACCGACATGCAGATTGCCATAGCTTTTGCTCTTATCCGACTGGGGAAAATTTCTGGTAAAAGAAGACCTGGAACTGGACCAGCTCCGAGAGCAAACATTAGGACAAACCTGCAAATTTACGTTAATGGGCACTATTACTTGTTGTTCAATAATATGCACACTCTCTTTTACACATTTCCAACATTTTTAACAGGAATAACCTCTCAAGTCTTGTCAGTGGTGAATGCTCAATAGAGTAAAAACATGAATGATCGTTATTGTAATTCGGAACTCCAATTTTATTTGCCTTCATCGTCACAGTGATTGAAAAATCAGGCATTAAATCCAGAAAGAGTTGGCAAAACAATAAAAGATAAAAGAAGCCATCGATCTTTACATTTAGAAAATAAAAGTATGCTAATATACTTTATTTTCAGTATTTTATGACCAACAAGAATGATATGATCAATGATTAGAAAGTCTAGAAAAACAATAACCTGTTGTGATCATCAGAGAGTGACAATTTCCAACAAACTTGCCACAATCTCTAGTCAGATCAAAGAGCATGCTTTTTCGGGAGGAGGGGGCTGCATGATGCATGTGGAATCTTTTTTATGTAAACAATAATATAATATAAATTTACTTACATTAACGTGCCACCGACTGACAAGTATACAGCTCCAGAGTCTGGTGAATGAGAACCTGCTGCGACTACTTGGAGGGCCATAGCTACTGCCTGCGTTAGACACAAGACGACAAGCGAAGTCTTTCTTAAGATAACAGCATCCTTCAATCATGAAAGAAATTCAATTGTTATATACTTGGTGGATGGTATTTTAAGTCTAAATATTCATTGTTTAATGCCTATATTTGCTTCCTATCAAAACCATATCAAATAAGGTGGTTATAAATCCTGGCCTACTAACAGTAACAGTTCTAGATCCTAGTTACCAACAGCAACCTTGATCAAACAAGCTAGATATGTTCCTCCCTCGTTCCTAATAATAAACAAGACTTGGTAAGAACATTCAAGATCTATGTCATAGCAACAAGAAAAGATTTGCTTAATTTGGTTACCATCCCAGAAAAGCTCCATAGAAGAAGCAGCTTTCTTCCCAATCGATCCATCAAAAGCATCGCGATTATGGATCCTGTGAAGTACAAATGGAGAATTTAAAAATAAATAAATAATGCCTAGTAATGAATTCAGAGTATGGAGCTTATATTTACACCAACCACCAAATCAGGGAGCAAACCTGCTAAATTTGAAATTCCCACGCAGACATTTGCAAGGTTTGATGGTACTCCCGAGCTTTTAAAAACAGTCGAGGAGAAATAAAATATAGCATTTATACCAGATAGCTGTTGTAAAGCAAATAGTGTTGATCCAATAAAAACAACTGCAAAAGAATTGCGTGAATAACGAAGAACTACTCCACCCAAATGAAAGAGATAATTGATGCAGTAAAGTGCATGGATAGTGGCATTAGAAAAAGGAAAACAGTGAGTAAACAAAAAAATAGGACTGAATCAGTATATACGTATATATTAACCTTGAAAATGGCGGCCAAAGAGCAATTCAGAAAGTTTTACAGAATCTGGTTCATCTCCCCTGTCAAACTTGGACAATTCTGACAAAGCAGATTTTACATGTGATCCACCAAGAAGCTTCTCAAATTCAGTTTCTGCTTCCTCAGTCCGTCCTTGCTACATTACATAAGATTAGAATTATAAGATTTTCTCATTCAAGAACTCTTATGAAACAGGAATTTATCCCTCGATACAGAACTGCACCCTAGCCATTGCAAGCATTTCAATTTAGCTTCACCACCCCCCACCACCCCAACCCAGAAACACCGAAGGTGCATTTTAGTGAGGAGAATGGTGGGGCGAGACAGAGCACTGGAGAACATGCATATGCTTGGACTGAGGAATTATTACGCTGTTCAATTTTAAAAAGAAAACAAAGTTTTCATTGGGAGGATTAAGGAACTATAAAGACTTGTAAAACAGGCAGCCTTTTTTATGTTCATGCAACAAACATATATTTCGATACATCTGAAAGTACGCTCCAGAACAAACCTTATATAGCCAATGTGGACTCTCAGCACAAAATACCATGGCTAGAGCTAGTAATGCAGCTGGAATAGTAGATACCCCAAAACAGACACGCCACCTGAACCAGAAAAGAAGAGCATATTTTGAACTGATAAATAAATGGAAGGTTATTTATTTTCAGGTGGTCTAGAATATTCTATATATTCCATACCAGCCTACTGTCTCCTTAGCAGGGATTCCTATTAAGAGGGCTGCCATCAGTCCAAGACATGTAGCAATCTGAATGAAACTGCCATACGTTCCCCTCACAAAAGCAGGAGATACCTACTCATGATGTATAAAAAAAGTGAGGTAGCAAGCCATCATCTCGAATTGCATCCTTTTAAGATGCACGCTAACGCATATAAAGCAGTAATGTAACCATTGCTATACCTCTGTGACATATAGAGAAGCAACAGGAGGGCCTAGACCCATTCCAATCCCAACAAACAGTCGTCCCAAAAGCATCCCAGCCAGAGTTTTAGTCATTGCACTGAAATTCAAGTCTTAACTTTTCTTGTGAGAGTGCAATAAAATGAAGAACGAGGCAACAACATGTAGTCAAATGGTTGATAAGAAACTAGACAATTCAGTACAAAAAATCACCAGGGGCATGATGATCTTCAATAAACTTGTATTACTACGAAATTAGAGTAAGAATCATTATGCAGAAACAAAATTGGGAAATTGGAGTTTGGTGGTTTCTCTTGGACTAGCTGACTAGGAAGGAAGAAAATGTATTACAGCTTAGAGAAGCAGGTTCTTCGGTCCTGAATGATAATTTCTGTTTGGTTGAAAGACTTTTCTCCTAAAAGTGTTGATGGACAAAATTACCAAAACAAGATCTCTATATGAGAACGTGATGAAAGTGCATCCAAGTCATCTACCACTTTAGCATCAATTAGTCCTAGACATAGAAGGTTAGGCTCTAAAAGGAGGACAATCAAGCTTCTCTAGTTCACATTAATGAAAGGCTGAAAGCAAATGAAAATGGAATGCTCTAGCTGCCATGCAGTGATGTGACAAAGGGGTTCATCTATTGAAACTTTTGAATTACCACTTAGGCCACCAGTCAATTAACATAATTAAGTCAGCCAAGGCCCCCTTTCTCAGTTGGTTTTTGTTAGACAAATAGAAGAACACCATACTTATAACCAGGGCCGAACTTCGCCCCACCATATACATTCAACCACCCTCCTACACCTGCATGTCTCAACTGGTATTACTTTTCCCAACACAGTGTCACCAAAGAATTAAAAAAGTGCATTCATGAATGTTCTATACTGAACTGTAGAAAGTTAAAATTGCGGGAGTTTAATAACCTATGCACAGAAAACACCAGCTGACAAATGCCAGGAATATCAAATACTCGGTATCATCAGTAGCAGCAGACAAATGACCTATAGAATTCGCATCATAACTCATAACAGAACCATGGCAGTGATTGTCGTAATAGAGGTACAAGTCAAATTCAACTAAAAGACAACATCAGAAACCTACAGCGCCAGTTTCCCACATAAGCATACCAGGTTGTATAATACACAGGAACAATGTCAGGATTGCCAAGTAAAAACATGAAGATGTGGCAAACTTCATAGTAGAACTTGGCTATAATTGCCTTTAATGGGAGAAAATGTCACCTCATTGCAGCACCAGCAATCATTGGCAAAGCACTCAGTTGGAAAGCCATGCGACGTCCTACTCCATCAGCTACCCAACCACTCAATAGAGACCCAACTAAGGCACCTCCCAGGCATGTACTGACAACCAAACCTTCATCAGACATTTAAGGGTAAGGCACGTTAGAGCATTGAATGAACTCAATTAAAGAACTCAAATAAAACACAAACAAGATATTTGCAGCATAACACCTTCTGCCAATGTATTCCCATTGAAACCAAGATCCGCAGAAATTACTTCCATTGTCTCATTTACTACTCTGCAGAAAACAGATAGCAAGGTACAATCAGTGTTTACTTGTGAACGAACAAGTATGAACAGCTTCGCCAAACATAGACACCGAGAGAAAGAGATAGAGCTAAATCAGTATAAGAACTAACCCCAGGTGGTAGCCAAATAGAAATGAAGTTAGGGTAGCTACTAGAACGTGCGGTAAAGAAAGCCTCCATGAAGGGTTCGAGACTTCAGAATCCTTACCACCCTGCAAAAGACCTGAAAGAACAAACCCGAATAACGTCAACTATCATGTCTTTGCCATCGTTTAAAAGGTTCATTGATTCTCATGTCTATTACACCCCGTAAACAGAAAGCACAAACAAAATTCATGGGTTTCGCAGCTACAGACTGCCAAATAATGGATTACCTGAATTATCCTCCATGTCAATTAGACTGGAGTTATATTTAAACGAAAATCGCTTGTACATTGAGAAATCTTCGCGTTTTCAATCCCACGTTGCCGGAAATCCTCACCAGAAGTTCCCTAACATGGGTAGTGTTAAGATGATATTTTGCTTCATATCATAATCCAAATATTTAAACGCCATTCTTAACCCAGCATCTTCCAGTATCGAGTTAATGCTGAAGCGCTTCAATTAACACGAGCTTAAGATTCCATCACATCGGCATCAGGGTTTATCAAGTTGATTTCACATTTTACAGAAACATGCATTAATGATGAGGTGCTTCAGTTAATATAAGCTTGAAATTCCATTACATTAGCATCAAGGATTATCAAGTTGATTTCACATTTCATAGAAACATGCTTTCGTTAGGGAATCAACTCCAAGTTCTCATAAATAATCGACCACTAAACAGAAGAACTTAAATTTTGTTGATCTAAAGCCAAATCTAGTCATCATCAAGCCATAAACTATTAATTTGCAGCAATACGCACATCTTTCCCGAACCATAAAACTGAACACGCAATCTCACGTCAGAAGGAAAGAAATTATATCAAACAAACAAAGAAGAAGAAGAAGAAGAAGAGTTACCAAATAAAAGAGAAATGGAGGAAGTCGATTATAATCTCACTAAAAAAATCGTCGAAATCTAAACATCATGAACTTGAAAGCGCTTGGAATGCACTCAAATGGATGAAGGGATCAGAAAACAGATCTAAAGGCAGAAACGCGCTAACTTCTTTTTGGCCGTTCGAGAACCTTGTAGAAGCGGCTGTAATTTTCGCAACACGAAAACGAACAAACACGCAAATAGAAAAAGAGGCGCCGATTGCAGAAAAATATATGAACACTGTTGGTGGAGGCTTAAATTTTACACTGAAAGACGACGATTGATTATCACGCCAACAAAAACAGAGCAACTTTTTGTCGCAGTTTTACAGAGTTCTCCCTCCAGCTACTCGACAAATTATTGAATGATGCCGCGCCTTATACTATTTATTTCTTAAATTCTTTTTATTTTGCTTTTCTTATATAATAGTACGTTCCTAAATTAATAAAAATATTTTAAATTTTTTTAAAAAAATTAATAATACTCTCAAATTTAAAAAAAAATACCCAAAATATAAAGTTATAAGCATTTTTATTTATTCAGAATTTTCAAAAATTAAATAATTTAAACTTTTTTTTTTTCTTTTTTATACATAGCATTCAATTATAATTATTAATTTGGTTAATGGAGGCAGTAGTGAAAATTCATTGTATTATGGGAGCCGAAATCAACGGTGGTGGAAGCACCAGGTGTCGGGGCACAACAAATGCGGTGATCCGAATTGGGCTACGTTAATTTATGGTACGGTTCACGTGTCGACCTCTAACGCTGTCGTTTTTTATCATTTTCTGCTGCCGTCATAAGATCTCGGGGATGTGTTGTAGGGAAAGGCTGACACGTGTATCCAAGCATCATAGGATTTATAGACCTATTACGGGCTAAATTAATAGAATTATATACAAATTAAAATCATATAAATTTAAAATTGTTATCTTATAATAAGTTAAAAGGGGCAAATACATTTTTAGCCTTAAAAAGGTTTGAGTTTAAAATGTCCATTGGACTTGTAAAGTTCCAAATAAGACGTTTTACTTCACGAGGTTTAAATAATAGATATAATTACTGTGATTGAATCAACTACCCTTTTAGTAATTGTGACACGTTTTACGGAATTTCACGTGCTGAATTCCTCATAACTAGAATTTAGGGTTTACAAATGTACTCCCCGCCTTTTTCAACGATTCATCGGCGTTCAGACTTCAGACGGACCGGTTTCGTGGCTGCTCTTTGAAGCAGGCAGAAGAATCAGGAAAACAAGGCGAGAGGATGGGTTCGAGGGATAAAGACTCTACGACTAACCACCAGCCGTTATTGAGCAGTCTGGTAGTACGGCCATCGAATAGTGACGGAGTCGGTGCAACCAGTGGCGGCCGCGTTGGTCGTGGAAGCGATTACGAGGCCGGTGAGGTTCCTCGTGACCCTCCACAATATTCTCGATTTGATCGATATTCAGCTGATTTGGGTTCGTTACTTCTGCACACCTTCGTTTTCGAACACTTTTCGAGCTATAATTGAATGAATAGGCGCATTGCTTTTTTTTTTTTTTTTTTTTTTTTGTGTGTGTGTGTGTGTGTGTGTTCTGTAAGTTTATCCTGCGTTGAATTTCATTGCTTGCGACCTTGGGTTGAATTTATATGTATATTTTGGTAGGAAACATATTTTCAATGAAAGAATGAGAATTACGAATATAGGGAGGAAAGCCAACCCGAGTCAATGGAGATTACAGAAAGTTCATCCAGGAGGTCGAAATACGACTTGAACCATAATTGTTAAAAGAAGAGCAATTTTTACGTCAAGATAATGTAATCAGTTTCTGAAACTGATTCAACAAAACTGTCCAAAGCCTCACCTTCGCGATTAAAGGTCCTTGTGTTCTTTTCTGGCCGAAGTTTATCAACAGACGATCCTTGATTTCTAGCCATAGAATCTCCCTTGCTTTTTTGAAATGATGGCCTCTGCATTTTGTTACCATAGATTGAATTTATTTGATTTACCAATATGATTTCTTACAAGATGACGTTAAGATTCATATATGGGTATATATTTTGAAAATTCATGTCACGACATGTTTACAGTTTCCCATCCTTCAGGTTCTTTGTCGTAGCTAAATTCCAATTTGTGAGTATGCTTCTAAAACAAATGAAGAAAACCATCCTCACTCACTCTCTTTCCCAGGACATATTATTGAAGATATCTTAATAATAGAACTCCGCAGGTTCCTTGTACTTTATACGTTGGTCTTTTGTCCGGGATGGTCATATGCTCATGTTTTAGTTGGACTGCATCGAAGAATTTTGCCAAGATCATTGCAGTATGACTCTCGTCTTTATTATACTCCCTGGTCCTTCTTGCTGCCTTATATCACTTGAAAGTTTCTGTAGGAAACTTGTGGGGCACCCTTGATCTGTATTCATTGATAGACGAATATCTATCTACCAGTCACAAGAGAGGATGAGTTTTTAGAGTCTTTCCGTCTAGAGGAATTTTGTCCAAGAGTTTTGCTCAAAATGGCCAATTATTGGAATTAATGGGTTTCATTCTTGATTCCAACAAATTTCTGATCACATTTGGTGAGTCAATTATCATGTAGTATGCCTACCTTGCTGTGAAAGACACTGTCAAATGCCAATTCATTGGGATGCCAAATATGTCACTTCTTTTTCTACTTCATTTTTTATCAATCTTGTTGGAGAGGACTTGTTGGCTCTTTTGATATTTGAATGAGATTCAAGTATTTTTCTTAAATTCTAGCAACCTGCATTATAATCTTGTACTACCTATTTTGTGTAAACTTAGTTCAATTTATTTAGAAGTATCAATTTGTGCATGTAATTTGACATTTTCTTTTTGATCTATCAAGTTCTATGTTAGGATGCATTGATAGCTTAGGGTAAGCACAGCCATTCTTGGTTGTCATTTTGATCTTATAGAAAATGTTGTGATATTCTGGAGGAAACGAAGTTCATAACCTCTTTATTTCTTTTCTTTTATCCTCATTTTCTTTTGTATGTCGAGAATATGGATCTACTTCCCCTTGTCAAAATTTTGTTCTGGGAATAAAACTTTCTATTCTCTTACAGCTTTGTGTTGCCGACCGCAAGAACTTAGATCTTGAGAAGGGCATTGAGTAAGTGCAGTCTCAAATCATGATCTCGGGAATTGCTCTTTTTTCCATGTTAAGACCATTTAATTTTGGGGGTAAAATTTGTGCAAGAAATTCTGGGTTGCTGAGTGGGGGGCTATCATATCATCCGTCGTCATTTTGGGATAGCATGGTGTTGGGCCTGTTTGGAGTAAGATGTGTTAAAATACCAATCATAATTGAATCATGGTGAGCGAGGATTCTCTTAAGAAATTGAAGGTGATCAAATAACAAGCTAGACAAGTGTTATGGTCTGCCTGGTTGAGACTATTGGTATGAGCTCTAAATGAACTTACAGGTGCATTGACCAACGGTTAAGGGCTACCAGCTTTACTCTGGTATTTGACTCATATGAAGTGGAGATGCCAATTTATGTCATGTGGTGGATTTTTTCACTGTCTAGATTTCCATCTGAGGGATGAAATTATTCTCGTGGAGAGACATTGATTGAGCTGTATTGGTGTATTAAGGGCCATCTGAATCATGTGTAGCAACTTCTTGATCTATTTGTCGGGTTCATAAAGGGTTGATTTGCAGGTGAAGTTTGGGATCTTCACATTTCATTTCGTACGACATCCTGCAAATTAGGGATTTGTTTCAACTAAATATATGGTAGTGTGAATGGGCATATCAATGGCACCCGGTGGATTAATAGTTGGATTAACTGAATTCCTTTCATCGTATGAACTCTTACATATTTTATTTGTGGTCAATGACTGAAGGTATCATTGGTCATTTCAAGAGGATATGGTTAAGCCCACTAGATTCTGCAGAAAATTATTCTAGCGGCATGCATGGAAATCCATTGGTATATTTCCGAAAGCCGTAGAGGAACGAACTATTCTGACCATGCAAGTAAAATTTGGAGTTTGATTTCTGAATTAACCGAAGAGTAGGACGGGTGCCATTGTTTAATCTGGTTTTTGGATGCTTCAACTTGTGTGGATTTTTAATGACGGTTTTTTTTCCTGTGAGCTTTTCACTGTGGTCTTACTGAGCCTCCCAGGTGCAATTCAACTGAAGAATTCTGTATTTAAGCATGGGTTGATTATGCTGTGTGATTATTTTTGTACGTGTTGTTCATTTAAGATTGGGCTATTGGTGTATGTCCTTCCTCATTGCCAGGACATCACCACACTGATATTTTTTTTCTTCAAGACTTGTGCTTTTGGTCTCATTGCTGGGTTTGTGAAAAATTGGAAATAGATTACCTGTAGGCTATGATAATTCAAAATGTGGGTTTTACATGTACTAACACTGGACATGTGGAAAGAAGGACATGTGTACATTGCAAGTTGCTATGGTTTTGCTATCTTATGTGCTTCTGTTAAAGTTTCTGATGATATGGGTGGTAACGTATTGAACCTATACAGGCAGTTATCATCAGAACTTTCTCTCTTGTCTGCATCTTTCACCTTCTATTGCTCTGTCCACAGAGAGGAGATGCCAACAATGAATGGCAATGGTTGTCAATTTGTTTGGATGGTCCTTTTGCAGTTGTATCAGGGAAAATTTTTGGAGATATATGGATGTTGTACATCAAATAAGCTTCCTATACAATATGTTACTTTTCTTAATATCTTATAAATCCACTACCATCTTTATTTCAGGATATAGAATACATGCAGGTTCAGCTTCTCCAACACGTCATCGGGATGATCACCGGTATGTTTCTGATTTTGATCGTTCTGGTGATCTCATGCGGGGCCGTGAATTTGGAGGCAGGAGCGATCATGGTAGATATCGAGAGACTTCACCCCATTACAGTCGAAGAACAAGTGGTGGCAGGCCATATGGGAGAGGTTTTGATAGCCCTGGACTTGCTCCTGGGCCATTTAGAGGGGAACGTAGTAATAATCCAAATGTGCGTCCTAGGGATGGGGATTGGTATTGCTCAGATCCTTTGTAAGTACTCACCTAACACCACAATTTGATATATACATATGACAATGGATTTGCTTCTTTTATATACAGACGAACATTTGTTGATACCCATGCCATTACACCTTTTTCTCATATTGAACGAGAAATTCAACCATTGCATGGAATAGGATCCTTTTCTATTGATATGTCTTTTGGTTGGTTGAATTATTATTACTTTTTGTTTGGAGGAGTTGATGATTGTGTGTTTATTTTATTTTTATGTTTTTGAAAAATAGTTTTGAGGCTGCTTTTCTTGAAAGCATTTTTTTTCATATGTATTGTTTTTATGGATTTCAAAAAAGAAAAAACATATTACTTTTATTTTATGTTGATCAGACTGAATGAAAAATGTCACGTCAGAAAAGCTCGTGTGTGCACCAAATCTTGTAAGTGAATGATAGTTTTTTCAATTTCTTGCCCATTTGGCATGTGGTCTGTACGAGGAATATTTTTATAATGCAAAGCATGGTGTACTTTCTATCATTACATTGCTTCGTGGTGCATTTATTTTTTCAAACCAGTTGTATTCTTATTCTTCATTAGATGTGACAACCTAAACTTTGGAAGACGAGAATTTTGTAACAAATGCAACAGACCCCGCACTGGAGCTGGTGGAAGACCTCGAAGAGGCCATGTTGGTGGTCCACCGTCCCTGCATTCTCCTCCTAGACGCTTTACTGCCCACCCAATTGAACGTTCTCCTGGCAGGACTCCTAATGAATATAGGTCTCCTCCCCGTGCTTGGACCAGGGGTTGTTCCAGGGACATTGCAGCTGGTGGTCTGGCACCTCAGAGGTATGAAAACAGGTACTCTGACCTGCGGAGGGATCGGGTGGATTATCTAGAAGACAGCTTCAGAGGAAGATCCAAGTTCGACAGGCCAATTCTTTCCGATTGGCCCCTTAGAAACCATGAAAGAGATGAGTTCATCACCGAGAGGAAGGGATTTGAAAGAAGGCCACCATCCCCACCACTGCCGTTGCTTCCTCAGCGTGGCCGCTGGGCACGTGATGTGAGAGAGAGGAGCCGCTCCCCTATTAGAGATCCAATTAGATCTCCATTGAGAGTCTCGCTTCGGTCTCCACGCGGCCTTCCACCAAAAGACTTCCGTAGAGATGTGTTTGTCGAAAGGGAGCACATTTATAGGCGCGGCCTTGGACAAGAGCGCTATGGAGGTCCATTTTAGCGTTGAAAATTGAGCAGCACCCCGTAATCTGTGTTTAGAGCCTTGTGTTTAGAGCCTTGGAAAGAGGATGTTAAGAAGAGCCTGCTTAATTTTTTCCTGACAGGCCCTGTGTGTCGAAACCTGCTAATGGGGTCCTCTATCTTCTGCCTCGTGTATTTCGTATTTCGTATTTCTTCTTATTATTATTGTATGGTGTAGTTAGTTGTTGACAGCCTTCAAAAATATTGAAGTAAATGCCTTGCATATATACGGTGTATCTTTGGTTTATTGGTTTCTGGGCAATGGTTTTGAACCGTTATTATCTTCACATAAATCATTTTGGTCAGGCTGTAGTTTGGATTTTGCTACTTGGAGGGAGCCACCTCTGTTTGGTTCTTTTTCAGTGATCGGATCAGACAGAGAAGATCTACAAATTTTGAGGACAGTTGCTTGCTTTTCACGCAGCGTTTGTTAGATAACACGATCTTACATGAACCTTGACGTCTATTAACTAATACGTTTCTATACTAGCCTCGACTTTATTTTTGCTAAGAAATATTTTATCAAGGTCAATTACTTATATACTGTAATAATAAGGTTGAAATAACAAGAAAGTCAACAAAAAAATTATTGAGATTTGTGAAATATTTATTTATTAATTTCCGGATTTCCACGAAATTCAAAATGAACCAGTTTAATTTATGTAATGGTGTAGGATTTGAAGTTGCCCTGGTGATGAGATTTAATCCTGACCGTCCATTCATTTGTTGTACATGTAGTCGAAAGTAGAGGATCTCCCATTTTTACCTCCGAATTCCAAATGCGAGTCAACTACTTGAGCGGCTAGCGCCAAATTTATTTCTCCTTTTCTTTTTCTATTTAATATAGTTTTTAGTAACGGAATCTTATTTGATTTCCCTCCCTTTTTCACAAGATCCTTCAATCAAGTCTCTACACGTGTTCCGAAGGTATTTTAACTGCATACGTGTCGTTCAACTAGTGGCAGATCCATGGGCAGCATGTTAATCTCGCTTGCATGGGAAAACACCTTGACTTTCGTTATCTGACGGTCAAGGGCTGGAGCATTCTTCACTCTATGAATTCGCACCGTTAGATTAGCTGGTTAAACATTCGCCGTCTGATGGATCTCACTGGACCAATCTCACCGTTCAATATTTGGAAAAGGTCGAAATTCAAAATCTCGCAAGGGAGAGAGACGAAGAACGTAAGCCTTCTTGCTCATCTTCTTCTTCTGTCCATTCGTGTACTGTGTACAAAATCATTATTGTGTAGCCCTAGACGGCTCTTTCGAGTTTCCTTCTCTTCGGCTGTCTTCTAGTTATCGGAAGTCATTGTGATTTTTCAGGTATTAGAGGCCAGCTTCAAAGTCGAAGTTTTTTCAGTTTCGAAATTGCGTGTTTTTGTGCACGATCTGTACCCGGTATTGGACTGGGATTCTAGCTTGAAATTCGTAAGATTGAGTTGATTTCTGGACTTTGAATTGATGGTACCGAATTTGTGGATTGAGAAAGTTTTTTGAAAAGATTTGAAAATTTGTTGGTAGTGGTTTGGTTTGGCAGTTGGAATTTAAATGTAATGGTGGGAAGTAGAGCATCCGGAGATGGACGATCTACCCCCGCCAAATGCTCAAACTGGTAGTGAGGAACCGGATAGCGTGGTTGCATTTGATGTTACTGCTAAGAAACTAGCTAGACAGCTGAATTTTACGGAGTTTGGTGGTGCAGTCTTACCAGAGCTCCCTCATTTTCAGTCGCAGTCTCATTCTCAGTCTCGTTGTCAATCAGAGTCACCAGCCGTGATGGTGGTGCAGAGTCCGTCGCAGCCAAAGTCCCCACAACATTTGATGGTTTTGCCCGTCGGGACACAATCGCCTCATCCTGTGGCTGTGAGGTCTACTTGAGATCTCTTGCTTGCTTTAACGTATTCTTTGAGCTTTATCAAATATTTCTCTTTTTCTTTCTGATGGGGAAGGGAGGGTGGGATTTCGAAAATTTGTTTCCATTTTTACAAGTGATCTATACTAATAAATAAATTAGCTTCTGAGTGTGATATTTGATCAATTATGTCGTCCCAATTTCACCTTTTTAACTTCTAACTTGTTAAATTTAAATTCTGGATTCCTGAAATGTCGTTTACTCCAAAGTTCCCGCCCCCTCCCCTTCCCTCCGTGGTTAAAGTTGTTTCATTTTTTCTTTTATTGGGGGGTATAATATGAGCTTTTTGTCAGTGGTTCTTTACTTGTTGCTTAGTTACATCTCGGCGGTTGTCACAATATATTTGGCCTCTTCGCTTCGTAGTTTTTGTCCCATTATGATAGTGTAGACAATGACAAAGTACTTCAACAAACAAAATCTTTTCTCTCCTCGCTGAAAGCCTGAGATTGGTTTTGAACTAATCAGATTAGTGAAACATTTTTTTGGGGAAGAGGTTAGTTTGGTGTTGCTTTCAGTGCAGGTGGAAAATTTCTTGTGCTCTTTCTTCTTCATCGCTTTGGTGCATCATTGATTTTTCACAATGCGTATAATTCTTTCTAGGAGTTTCTATGTATATATCTCTCATTAAGGAAATATTTTCACTCTCTGTATTTGCCTTTATTATTTTTTATATCTTTCTGCCCACCCCCCTTTCTGATTAGGATGGAATTTGACTCTGTTTCTGCTTAAATATATTCTAGCACTTGTATTTAATGTGGATCAAGACTTGTAATCTCTCTTGTTAATGAAACTTCAATTTAAGTGTGTTCTTGAATTTTATCACTAGTAAATTTGAATTCAGTGCCTGCTCATGTTTTTAACTCATATGTGCGTCTAAGTATGAATGAGAACTTGGGATAACTCTGTTAATAAATATGTGACTCAGTTTTTATTTATTCTTTTGACCAGAAAGCCAGATTCTCCAAAGTCACGATCAAGGTCTGTAGAAACAAAAGATGCTACTCCAAAGAAACAAAAACAGTGCAACTGTAAACACTCACGCTGCTTAAAGCTGTATGAACATGATCTATATGCTTTCACAAAGTTGCTTACCCCATGAGTTGACCTTTTTTTCTTAATGCTTTCTAGTTCTGTGCTGTCATATGTCCAATGCCTTATTATGGTTGTTCTGATCAGTAGTTAGATTGTGATGTCCCACATTGGTTGGGGAGGAGAACAAATCACCCTTTATAAGGGTGTGGAAACCTTCTCCTAGCAGACGCGTTTTAAAGCCTTGAGGGGAAGCCCGAAAGGGAAAGCCCAAAGAGGACAATATCTGCTAGCGGTGGATCTGGGTCGTTACAAATGGTATCAGAGCCAGTCATCGGACGTTGTGCCGGCCTTCTCGCTGTTCCCCGAAGGGGGGTAGACACGAGGCGGTGTGCCAGTAAGGACGCTGGACCCCAAAGGGGGGTGGATTTTGGGGGCGGTTCCACATCGATTGGATAAAGGAACGAGTGCCAGCGAGGACGCTGGGTCCCGAAGGAGGGTGGATTGTGATGTCCCACATTGGTTGGAGAGGAGAACAAATCACCCTTTATAAGGGTGTGGAAACCTTCCCCTAGCAGACGCGTTTTAAAGCCTTGAGGGGAAGCCCGAAAGGGAAAGCCCAAAGAGGACAATATCTGCTAGCGGTGGATCTGGGTCGTTACATAGATATGCCTAACAGGCTTTGTAATCCTGTAATATTTATCAGTAGTTTCTGGATTTTGATTTCTCTTTGGAACTCTCATAATGGAGAATATGAGTGAAGTAACCTGATATTGTGAATCTTTTGTATCTTTCTCCACAATGAATTTCTTGTATGAATATGCAACTGGTAGCCTTCAAATGTTCACCATACCTGAAACTAAATTAATGAACAGGTACTGTGAGTGCTTTGCATCTGGCATATACTGTGATGGTTGCAATTGTGCAAATTGCTATAACAATGTCGAGAATGAAGTTTCTAGGAGAGAAGCAGTTGAAACTACTTTAGAACGTAATCCAAATGCATTCCGACCAAAGATAGCTAGCAGCCCGCATGGACCACGAGAAAGCAGGGTACGCATGTTGGTCTAAGTCTGAGTGTAATGGGCGCTTTTCATCATGGTTGTTTTGTATGTAAATAAATTTATTAACTGAATGAGGAATATTATGTATTTAGTTAATTTTATGCACTTTGCGATTCCTTTGAGAAACTTTTTTCCCCTTTTGTGTAATTAATTAGAAAATAACATTATACCATCTGAATGACGTCACATTAATATCTAGCATATGTTATTCTATTGTCCTGATGTAATTGAGGAATTAAGCAAATTTCTGGTTCTGGAGATGATCGGTTACCTAGTCTAGTAGAACTTAGAGCTATCGTCAGAGGTTCCAAGTTCTTCGTGGGTGATAAGTTGATGTTGTGATTTCCACTTTTGCAACATTTCGAGGATAGTTTCAGTGGAAACATGTTACATTTATATATTGCAAGGGCTTAGTTTTTGTCTGTGTCGTTTTTCCTCATTAAAACTAAAAATCTTTATTCTTATCATTTTTCACTTGGAATATGTGAATATAATGTTTTATCGTCACTGCTATACGATGTAGAGATTGAGCATGTTTTATTTACAACGAAATTAACTATTTTGAGCACCTGTAGGATGAGATTGGAGAGGTTGTCATGCTGGGAAAGCACTACAAAGGATGCCATTGCAAGAAATCAAGTTGCTTAAAGAAGTATTGTGAGTGTTTTCAGGCCAATATTCTCTGCTCTGAAAACTGCAAGTGCATGGACTGTAAGAATTTTGAAGGAAGTGACGAGAGACAAGCACTTCTCCATGGTGACCATGTCAACAACATGGCTTATATTCAGCAGGCAGCCAATGCTGCAATAACTGGAGCTATTGGATCCTCTGGTTATGCTTGCCTTTCCACTTCAAAGAAAAGAAAAGGCCCAGAGCTTTGCTTTGGCCCTACAGGGAAGGATACCCCCTTCAACAGCATAGCACAATTTCATCAGGTAGTAACTTCAAAAAGTACAAAAAATACAAATTTGATTTCTGAGAATAAAGTTCTTTCCCAAGTGCCAACATTTTATTGTGGAAAACTGTTAGTTTGTTCATTGTTACTATAAGATTGAAAATAAAGTTTTTGTGCTCTCATCATAATAATAAACTTTTTAGTGGTGCTAGGCTTCTCTGTTCTTAATTTAGATAGAAATCTTTTTTTGTTAGTAACAAAGTTGTGCATTTCAATGCTACATTTTAGTGTCAGGGCTCATGATCTAGACACTAACTTCTTTTTGTGTGTTTATCAGGCTAATAATATGTTGTCTTCTGGCGCATCTACGTCATCTCCCCTCCCTGTTGCTCATGTTGGCAGCCCTGCAGCACCGGGACCTTCAAAGTTTTCATTCAGGTATCAGTTGAGTGGCTCCTGGAATTTGTAGTAATGCAGTCTAACCTGCTTACTTATTGAACTAGACATGTACCATTCTTGAAGGTCCTTATTGGCAGACCTCATCCAGATGAACGACTTGAAGGAGCTTTGCTCAGTTTTAGTGGTGTTATCAAGCGAAGCTTCCAAGAATATAGCAGGTAATGTGTTAAAACTTTCATGGTATTGCCAAGAATCTAAGATTTGTCCAGGAAGTTAGAGAGCTGTGTGCAAAATGATTGATCAGCTGCGTTGTGAATATTTTACGCAATGAATATATGCCTACATACATCAATAAGCACTTTCACTCTTCTTGTCATTCTGATCTGAGTTTTTATGGCCAGTGAAGTG
This sequence comes from Cucurbita pepo subsp. pepo, assembly GCF_057944985.1. NCBI lineage: Eukaryota > Viridiplantae > Streptophyta > Magnoliopsida > Cucurbitales > Cucurbitaceae > Cucurbita > Cucurbita pepo. The sequence goes on from NC_141801.1 coordinate 10,950,167, forward strand.
TTGGGGTTTAAGGTCATTCAATTATTGGTCTATCCAAATAGTGTTTGTGGTTTGTCTCAATACAAGAAATGCATTAGATGTCCCTCGTCAAGTTCTTTCCTTCTATATATGGGTCAAGTGGGTATTTAGGACAGAGGGCCATGAGGTATGGTAGCTCTTTGTAAATAGAGGCGCATTTCTTTAGCAAATATCTGCTTTAAGAATATAAATGCAGAGAAGAATTTTACTCTCAGACCTCGTAAATTAGCTTTTGGAGGTTAAAAAATAAAACACTGGGAAGGACCTCCCGACGGCATGAACAAATAGTGTAGTCTGTTTCTCATGTCCTGGAAACACCTCAAGTTGATTAATCTTTATCCTCTTAGGTTAGTTAAGTTAGATGCTAATTTTTCTCTTTTGAGAATCGGACAATGCTTGAATAGGAGAAAAAGTGGCAACAAAGGAAAAGCTCGATGCTGCTTATGATTTTGACCGTTGTCGTCTAAGTTTTAGCAACTAGTATACTCCTGGAACCTTAAGAAACTAGCATTAATTGAACTCCATAAACGACACAAAACTAAGAATACCTGTAGAGACTTAAAAAACATCTTATATCTCATCGCTGGTAAGCATCCCCTTCCGAACTTCCCGCCGCAAATTTGCCAAGTTTTCTGTATGTAAGACACCTTTCAAATTATGTTGTATTTCTCTTTCACAAGGTATCAAATCTCACTTGGTTTTCTGAATCCATAATTTCCGTTGAAGCGGAATAAGTTTTAAGATCTAACCAATTGTAACATATTTCAGCTCTTGGTTTGTTTATCATAAACTTAGAACTTAAAAGGTGTTGACCACCCAAATGAGAATTCTTTATATATCTGTCCAGAACAAAGAATTGCTGAGAAGCAGATAAATGATCCACTGCAGATTTCACGTGCTTCAACTGGAGATAGGTCACAGGACCAGGAAGCAGATGCGAAAGCCGCAGATGTCGAGTGTGGAAGTTTAAACCAAGGTGATAGAATTGTACATCATAATTCCAATTCAGATGGTTCGGACACGACAAGGGCAAGGTCGATGTCCCCTGGAACTTTAGCTTTAATGTGTGATGAAAAGGATACCATGTTCACGGGAGCTGCTCTAGCTCATGGGTTGGCAGGCCATGGTTGCAACACATCATCACATATGCTTGATAAGTCTGTATCAGAAGTCTACATAGAGCAGGAACGGATTGTTTTGACAAAGTTTCGAGATTGTCTTAATAAACTCATCACTCCTGGAGAGATAAAAGGTAAGCTTGGGTCATTTTACTTGATAAGCTATTAATATAACCGTGTAGAAGGCAAGACTCAAAGGAATTATTGAAATTGAACTATATCTGCGGTAACATTGAACATTTAAGGCTGATACTGATTTCTTGAAGAATTATTCTAGCATATTACTGAATCTGCCAGAAAAATCTGAAAGTTTATCCTTAAGTCTTTTGTTTGTAGTCGTTCTTCATTTTCTCTTGATTTAACTAGTAAGATGTAGTGAGCATGGGAGTTGAATTTGACATATCCCAATATAATCCAACTCATACTCTAGCTAGTTTCTTGAGTTTTTGCTAATTTCTTATGTGATGTTTCGATAGATCAAATAGTCATGTTTATATTATTTGTTTCCAATAAATGAACTAACTATGCTCTTGAATATGGACATTGTTGAAACAAATTCAGTAGAAGCGAGGAATGAAAACCACAGCAAGAATTCCACCTCAAACAGTGGATACCGACAGAGAATTATTAGCAATGGAGTCGTAAAAAATGTCGCTCTCTCGGCACCCAGAATACCACCGATCGATGCTGCAGCTCATCATACTAGTAATAAAATTCTACCCCTACCTGAAAATGGGAAAGAGTAAACCACAAGTTGGCAGAGAAGTACAGAAAAAGCCCAGGAAAGCAACTGGTGTGTTGCTCCATCTCTGTAGTGACAGTCCAGTATTCATTCAGGATTTTGCTTCCTGAGTCAGTTGGTGGCCTCATTTTACTCTTATCTTATTCATTTTTATATCACCATTAGAATTCGAGGCGAATTTTGAGTTTCAACCGTAGATAGAAATCTTTTAATTGCTAATCTTTGTACCAGATAAATAAGAGAACAATAATTCATCCCATTTGATGACCAATGAAATAAAAGATTTGCTTCATTATGATTTTTACTTCTAATGAAATATTTTGTAATTGTCACTCGAAAAAATTGTTCGATAAGGGTCAAAGTTTGGATCGATACTTGTAATAGAGTTACTGATGCACACTAGAATCTCAGATTGATAATAAATGGAGATTGATAATAAATGGAGTATAAATTATGAAGTTGTGGAGCTCTTCAAAACTTTAGAATGCAAAATTTCTAAGATTTTTGTTTTTCTTGAGAACAATCTTTTAAATATCTTCAAAGAAATTCATGAATAAATAAATAAATAAATCAATAAATAAATCAAATCAAATAAGCTTGGAATTACACTAATATATTTCAAATTTGGTCCAATTCCCACATCCTAATCTTAATAATTTTTACTTTCACCTAATATTTTTTTTATTATACGTTTAGATTTTGATAGATATTATGCCACGCAGACCGTTCTCTATCCGAGCGGGAGGATTATTGATGACAAGGCCAACTTATCATCGTCTTCGAATATGGAACCATCTCAGCGTCCATGGTAGGGTGCTGCAAAAGCCCACAAATGGCCTCCTCTTCCTTCATTTCCATACAGCAATACCACTCTCCCAGTAAGTTCTCATCAACTCTCACCGCTTTCAATTGCTCTTGTTTTTCACGCTTTCCCAGTTTCTTTCCTCCCAAACACACACTTCGTTTAGTTAGAGTAGGAGATAGAGTTGTGGGAGAAACTTCAACTACTACCAGAGACCGTAAACCTTCGAAGAACCTTTCGTTTTCGATAACCCAGAAGCGAAGTAAAAATGGGTCTCGTCGTTTAGGGTCTGGAAATGAAACGCTGGTTAAGAAATCTGTGGAAGACCTTGTTAATTTAGAGGTGGAGGAGAAAAATGGGAAAAGGGTTGAGAGAGATAAAAACGTTAGGAATAGCTCTGGTTCTGCTAATGGAATGAAATCGGGTTCTGGGATTTCTAATATCAAGTCTATAAGTGACAATAGTTCACTGAAAGTTTCTGGTGGTTCAAGGAATGGTGAGAAGGTTAAAGAAAAGAGCATGCGAAAACAGGTGGTAGAGGAGAGGGATAAATCGTCTAAAGGGAGTAATGAAATCCCATTTAGAGCCAACTTGGACATGTGCTCCAAGATGGGGGATTTCATGGGGGCAATTAAATTGTATGAATGGACTCAAAGAGAAGGAATTAAGCTGGGGCAATATCATTATGCTGTCATTATGTATCTTTGTTCCTCAGCTGCTTTAGGTGTTATTCAACCCGCTAAAAGTGGTCGTGGTAACCGAACTTTGAGTTCATTAGCTTTGTCTGAGGTGGGTTCTTATGAAAATCCCATTACACTTGGTGAACAGCATGACAATAAGGAGAATATAGTTCAATCTACAAATATTCTGGAAGATGAAGATTTAAAAAGATATGCCCTCGAGAAGGGATTCGAGATCTATGAGAAAATGCGTGCTGAAAATATCCCGATGAACGAAGCAACATTGACATCTGTGGCTCGAATGGCGATGTCTGTGGGTGATGGCGATATGGCATTTGATATAGTGAAGCAGATGAAGCCATTAGGACTTAATCCAAGATTGCGCTCTTATGGCCCTGCGCTTTCTACTTTCTGCAATAAAGGGGAGATAGATAAAGCATTTTCAGTTGAGAAGCACATGTTGGAGCATGGTGTCTATCCAGAAGAGCCCGAGTTGGCAGCGCTTTTAAGAGTAAGTATAAACGCAAGTAACGCCGAAAAGGTGTACTATTTGTTGCATAAATTAAGAACAAGCGTAAGACAAGTCTCAACCTCTACTGCAGATCTTATTACTACCTGGTTTAAGAGCAAAGATGCAACAAGAGTGGGAAAAGTAAAACTGGATAAAGTGAAAATAAGGGAAGCTATAGAAAATGGCGGTGGAGGTTGGCATGGATTGGGATGGTTGGGAAGAGGAAAATGGAATGTTTCATCTACAAATGTTGGAAAGGATGGCATGTGTAAAGCCTGTGGGGAAAAATTGGTAACAATTGATCTTGATCCTATTGAAACTGAGAATTTTGCTGAATCTGTTGCAGCCATAGCCACAAAAAGAGAGAAAAATTCAAGTTTTCAGAAATTTCAAGTATGAGAAATCCTTTGTGTATTGTTGTTCATTATCTCAATGCTTTAAAAGTTATATTGAAGTGATTTTTCCTTCCTGCAGAAATGGCTTGAACATTATGGACCATTTGAAGCAGTGATAGATGCTGCTAATGTTGGCCTGTTTATGGAAAGAAACTTCACACCATCTAGAGTAAGTGTGCTAATTATTTGAACACTTGTTTTTGTTCTTGTGGAGTCTCATTTCTGGCCATTTCTTCAGGTCAATTTAATAGCCAATGGAATACGCCAGAAGCTTTCTTCAAAGAAGTGGCCTCTGATTGTATTGCATCACAGGCGAATCACTGGACGTAAGATGAATGAAGCACTCAATAGAACATTGATTGAGAAGTGGAAAAATGGCAATGCACTGTATGCAACGCCTACTGGATCAAATGATGATTGGTGAGAACAATTCCTCAATTATGATATCTGCACTATACGCATTAACATTTGAAATCTATTCTTTCATAGATGATTAGAAGTGTGAATGGAGCATTTTTTTAACTTCCCTGCTCTTCAGGTACTGGTTGTATGCAGCAATCAAATTCAAATGCTTGCTTGTGACGAACGATGAGATGCGAGACCATACGTTCCAACTTCTTGGAAATGATTTCTTCCCTAGATGGAAAGAAAGGCATCAAGTGAGTAAAGAAAGGCTTTAAGTGAGATCCCACGTCAGTTGGGGAGGAGAACGAAATATTTTTTTATAAGAATGTGGAAACCTCTCCCTAGCAGATACGTTTTAAGAACGTTGAGGGAAAACCCGAAAGGGAAAGCCTAAAGAGGACAACATCTGCTAGCGGTGGGCTTGAGCTGTTACACTTCTCTTGAAACTTATTTTCATGTCCAATGTTTCCCGTTTCCCTACCTAAGTAAATTGAATTGTTTTCTATTTTTCCAAATAATTGGCACAAGTTGTTCCAAATGATGGCTAATATAGATGTGCTCTTGGTTTCTTATTGACAGGTGCGTTTTAGTTTCTCTGCTACTGGTCCAGTGTTTCACATGCCTCCACCCTGTTCTGTCGTAATTCAGGTCCAAATCTAGTACAATAAGTTATAATCATAGACGTACTCTGGTCTCCGTTTGACTAGTAACACATGAAATACGATGACTTGACTCGATAATGCATATCTTTTGTCACGAGCTCGAAATTGAATGTTTTAACAATACATTTCATGTTATAACTTGTTAACAGGAATCAGAAAAAGGCCATTGGCATGTTCCCATTGCATCAGAGCATAGTTACGAAGAAGATAGAGAATGGCTATGTATTACAAGAGGGAAATCACAATTACACAAAACGAGACAAGAGTATCCGCTCGAAATTGAAGGTACTAAATAATTCCATCCACCAGTAACTCCTCATTGGAATACGTTGTAACGACCCAAATCCACCGCTAGCAGATATTGTCCTCTTTGAACTTCCTCCTTTGGGCTTCCCCTCAAGGCTTTAAAACGCGTCTGTCATGAAAAGGTTTTCACACCCTTATAGAGGGTGTTTCGTTCTCCTCCCCAACCAATGTGGGATATCACACGTGTCCTTATTAGGAATCACAATCCTCTATAATGGTATGATATTGTTTACTTTAAGCATAAATTCTTGTAATTTTGTTTTTAGTTTCCCAAAAATGTTTCATACCAATGGAGATGATTACTCCTCTCAGTAATCCTTGACAGCCTTCTCTCCTTTCAATGTGAATCGGTCTTGTTGTCTTGTCAGTTCACTAAGTTTGTGCCAGACCATTATTTGTGAATTATATATATATCCTTTTCAAATCTTTGTTATTTTCCTGTTAATCTGATATGCATATCATTGCCATTGAACAGAACCGCAGAATCAAAAGAATGAGCCAGAACTGAAGAAGCAAAGCCAAAACCAAATGCCTACCTAAGGACTCTTCTTCTCAGCAATGGAAATTTGGAAACTCGAGCCGAAGTCAAAATCTAGAAACAACCCTCGAGCCAAGCTCACATGAAGAATTTTTCACAGAAAATTACAAAAGTCTCCAACAAGTATTTTCTGCAGCTGTTTTCATGAACAAATGCAACTTACTAATAGAAATAGAGGCCGCAGAAAAGCTTGGTGGCTGCACCATTGACTTCCAACTATGAAAATAAATAAATCTTCCATGGTTGGCTACCACACCAAAATTTCCCTTTTCTTTTGGATCTTAGTGTTGTATCTGTAACTCGGATATTCTTCACTTTCTTCACTTGCATATCAATGAGTAGTGAAGAGAAAGGAACTAAGGTTGATCATAAGAAAAGTGGTCAGGAGAATACAAGTAAACGAAACCAGAATAGCTTCTTGAAATGGTAAAATGCGTTCATTGTGTTCGTATTCGTGTAGGGAGCTTTCAACGGTTGTTTACAATCTTAACAAAGGGCAGAGACGGTGTCAATCAGCCATTGTATATAATTTGATCATCTTCGAGGAGAGACATATTTAATGATATTCTTCTTTCTGCATGGATGCGGTTTGAGATCATAAGACAGACAGCGATAAGTAACAAGTCAAAGTGGACAATATATGTTAGTGGTGGTCTTGGGTTGTTACAAATAGTATCAGAGCCAAGCACTCATCGGTGTGCCAATAAGGATGCTGAGCTCCCAAGGATGGTGAATTGTGAGAATTGTGAGATAACATACTGGTTGGAGAGGGGAACGAAGCATTCCTTATAAGGGTGTGGAAATCTCTCCCTAACCTACGCGTTTTAAAACTGTAAGGCTGATGATGATAGGTTAAAGTGGATAATATCTGTTAGCGGTAGTCTTCGATTATTACATCCAAATTTTATATATCCGATTGTGATCTTGAATGAATTTGTTAGGCTTCTGAAAACTTCCCTTTTCTACTGAATTTTATTGCTTTGGCTTTGTTCGTTTGTAGGCTTCTCATCAGAAACCCTATATTTACACGTTGACGAAAAAGAAGTAAAGTTTTATCATGAGACGTCTTTCTTTGATATTAAATTGAAAATGTCACTGTATAAGTCACATATATAAACACATATAATATGACTAAGATTGGGTCTAAGATATTGTATTTGTTTTATTCTCAATGAGTCCTAAATATCTCACGATGCACCATTATTTAATACCGCATTTGAGATACAAATGAAAATATCATTTTAGTGACGTTAAAAAAAAATTGACCATTTTTGTCGCTTTGTCCACGTAGGAAATTGACTTCTCCAAATAGCACAAATCCAAACTGAAGCTGACTTTAACTCAATGCTACTAAAGCTATGAACTCTTAATTTACTTTTAATTTCGTCTTCATCACTTTTAGAATCTTCAATAGATCTTTAAATTTTTTTATAAAAAAAAAAAAATTAAATAAATAAAAAATAATAATAAATTCTTAAATTTTTAATTTTACACATATATCATGACATATAAGCAGTTATGTATAGGTATGTTAAATATAAAATGAAAGGAATATGATTCTATTTGAATATATTAACTATGGTAAAAAAATTTAAAATTTATAGAACACTTTTACTCTATGAAACTATTAAACATTTGATAAAATTTTAAATAAAATATTAAATATTTTTCTTTTTCTTTTTTTATAATGACGAATGAGAATTGGAAGGCTCCTGTCTTTTTCCATAAACAATAATAAAAGACCACGGCCGTATTAGTTCATTAAAGAAAGGAAAACAATCCCACATTAAATAACTATAAACGATCCGAATCATGGCCTGTTTGTAGAAATCCAATGAATCGCCCAGAAGAATTATTTGGGAAAGGCATCACCTTTATTATTTATTTAGTAATAAATAAATAATAAGCTTTGAAGAAACTATTCTGTTACCACATTTACATTTTTATAAGTGAGAGTAAAGTAATTGAAATAGAAAGCAATATTACATTACAACTCATCTCTGTCGCTGCATTTAAATTTCTGTCTTCTGGGTTCATATCAGGAAACATGTTTTAGAAGCATCCCATTAAATTATACATACAATATAGAGAGAGTTCGATTCATACCACATCTTGTCCTGTTTCATACACTGTTTCAAAGTTCATGCCTTTCAAATCACAGCTCCATGAAATATTAGTGTAGCTTTCGTGGCCTGCCATTGGATTTGGCCTTCCTCTTCCATGCTTTTGTTCTTTTTAAAACCGAGCTGCTCCGTTGATGTTTTAGCACTCTGCAGAGACCAAGTGTGTCCCATTTATGACAACTATGATCCTTCAACGATTTTGCTGTTCTGTACAAAAAGAAAAAAAAAACCCATTTGATTGAAATTAAATATGAGCTCCAAATCTTAGACTCTCTCTCTCTCTCTCTCTCTCTCCTTTCGATCTTTTTGGCTCTGCTTTGAAGCTTACTGTTAAGCTGCCACGAAGTCAATGCACCGACTGCTCTGTTTCCCTTTCGTTTAGTACTCTGTAACTTTCACATGGGACTGGCAATTCTCTGCAAATTTTGTGTCTTTTCTCTCTGATGCCTGTCTTGGCCCTCCTTCTTCGCCTCTTTCTCTTCTGGGTTTGGTAAGTTTTTTCTGTTTTCGACTCTTTTCTCAGTCAATTTTGCTCCTTTGGTTATGGTTTACAAGAGATGGGGAATGGTGTTGTCGAATAGGTTTGAGTTGTTCAAGAAGCTTTAGAGGAAGATCAAGGAAGGTAGCTGTGTATTTGGATGAGTTTTTTTTATATGGACTGTCAAAATCTGATTGATTAAGTTGTTGAGTTTGAAAATTTCAACATTCCCCTCACGTTGTTTGTTTGTTTTGGCTCATCTGATGAATTGTTTTGCTTTGAAACACAGCCGTCCGAGCATTAGGTTGTAGAAGGATTCTTCTGTCTTATAAGGGAAATGATCTGGGGCTGAGGGGAGTTTGAAAATGCCTCTGGACGGTGCAAAATCAGTGGTTTACAGATCATTTATCACTTGTGATGATCCAAAAGGGGTGGTTGATTGCAATATAATCAAGATATCCAAAGTGAATTCTCAGAAGCTGGAAGAAAAGATTAAGACTCATAGGACTAGTAGAAATCAAAAACGAGTTTTGATATCTCAGGGAGAGCAAGAGGAGCTGATCTCTACAGAGATGAGGGAGAGAATTCATGGCCGATCCTCTCTTCCATTCATGGAGATCCTCTCTTCTAAGGCGGTGAGATCTGAGAGTAAATCCAAGGAGATTTCTAAGGATATGTTGGAAGGAACTTCAAGTTTAAGAGAATCGCTGATTATTCTGGCCAGGTTGCAAGAAGCTTCCAACAAGTTGGTTCGGTTAAAGATGAAGTATCAAAGAAGTTTTTCTTGTCATCTTGAAGATGAAAGCTCTCCAGTTGATGTTAAAAAATCTAAGCTTTCCAGACATGGTTCTTCAAGACATGGTGTTGATGAGGTTAAGAAGGTGATCAGAGACAGCCTAGTGAAGCGAGATGTGACACATGATGTTACCATTAGTGAAAAGTCTTGTTTCCGAGATATGAGTTCGGACTCGGGATCGGAAATCCCATCGACTAGCTCCAGCCAATCCTCAATGGTTAATGATGGAGTCAAATGTTGTCATGTTTCAACACTTGCACAGAAGAATTTGAAACGTAATAACCTGATTGCTAAGCTTATGGGGCTAGAAGAAATGTCATCAAGATCAGTGCAAACTACTCCAAAGAAAGAGTTCGAATTCGATAAGATCTCTGGTTACAAAACATTGCCCAAGTCTAAATCTGCCATCAACAAGGAGGATCCTGAAAAGAGAACCTTGAGAGAAATACTTGAAAAAATGCCCTTCAACAGGCTTACAGAGAGTAATTCTGATAAAGAGCTTAAGCTTCATTATCCTCATTCCTGTAATAATGGTTCGAAACAAAGGTTGAGAGACGCACCGCCAATTGTGTTGATAAAACCCAAGCCTCTTCCTCCTAATGAATTGGAGGAAGCTTTCAACCAAAAACATATGCTAAGGAGATCGAAAAAGAAAGAACTTCGGCCATTCAATGTTTCTGCAGATTTCCATGGAGTCTTGATTTCAGATAAATTGCAAAGAAAGCAAGAGGCAGAAGGGATTTCACTCACACCGATTACTCAAGAAGGAATAATGCCTAGGAAATTAAGAACATGTGTTGTTGATGCAAAGAAGAAGGCTGCAGAGAAGTTGGAAACATCTAGTCCAATACATGATATGCCTCATGAGAAGGAGCCAAGTGATGAGAACATTCTTACATCAACCAGAAAACTGGTAGAAAAAGAATTTGCAGAAGAAAAAGTAGTATCAAAACCACAGCATGAAGAAAAAGCAACCTCCACTAATCCAAGGAAGAATAAAACTCATAAACAACGTGGCTCGATTCCAGATTCTATGTCGGGACGAGCAATGAGAGCAATATCTAACGATCGTAACTGTCAGAAAAAGGAGGAAGCAGTGCTTGCTTGTTCAGAAGTTAATGCACTTGTAAGTTCTTTTTAGTTAATGAAACTCCTTTTCTTCATCAGTATCCATTATTCTTGCCTTGTAAAGAGAGACTTATGCAGTGTTTATCTTGCAGACCCACATAGTTGAAGCCAAGAAAGATGATGAAAGTTCTGATCCAAATGAAAGTGCTGACCTTCCAACAAACCAAATCAAAGTTACTCTTATGGATTTAATTACTATGGAGAGCGAAACTGAAGAATGTGACACCAAAATTATAGGTAAGTTGTCCTTCACAGTTCACAAAGAAGATTAGTTGCAATATCTCCAGTTATTGATCATTAGCATAGAACAAGTACTTGTGCATTGTCTAATATATCTTCATCCAAGAGAGATTCTAAGTGAGATAGATAACTTAGCCTTCCAAGTAGAACAAGTACTTGTGCATTGTCTAAGTGTTTATGATTTATACTTAGTTTTCTCCTAAATCTTGTAGAATGCTGCAACGAGAGCCTGAACTCTCTCTCTCCATCGAGCCCCAAACTCGAGACCGACACAAGTACAACAGAAGTTATCGACCCCAACAGTCATACTGAAAAAGAGATCGAAAGCTATGATCAAGGAACTAATCTGAAAGCATTGCTTTTGAGAAGTTCCTCATTACTATGTCGTGCAGGGGAGCTTTTTGATCTCAATCTAAATGGTAGAACAATGTTGCAAGCAGCATCTCACTGCAACGATCCCGACACCCCGAATACAAAGCCATTCATAGATTGTGCAATCGAACTCATTGAATGTAAAAGCCAAGTAGCCAATTCTCTATTACTAGGACATAGTAGCAACACAAAAGTAGAAACTTCCATAGAAAAACTGGTCGAGGAAGTGTGCGACAACATCGACACGCTAACGAGTTACCACGAGAATCTTCATGTAGATACTCTAGCAACAGTGTTAGAGAGAGATCTATACTGCAAAAAGCTGATGAACGGAACATGGGATTTTGGTTGGAAGAATGGATTTTCCAGAAGTGAAAGTGAAGAGATTGTAAATGACACAGAGAAGCTGATATTGAATGAACTTATTGACGAGTTCTTCAAATGACATCAGAAAACTGTATCATCTGTGCTTAATTTCTGGTTTGTATATACAAAAAGACGTCAATTACTGATACCCAAAATCCCTTTCATCTTCTAAAATTTGGCGTAGTAATGAGATGGGGATTTCTTGGAATGTATTTGGCGAGTAGTCTGAATCAGGTGGCGATGGAGAATGTTTGTAAGCATATGGGGAAGGCGATCAGCAAATTGGTCGTTTAGCTTGCAATTGTCATCATTTCTAGAGATGCTTTTTGGAAAAGAAAATTGAAGATTCAATAATGGCAATTGATTGAAATCATTCATTTTGAGATTGAAAGAATACAAAAGGTTTACATACCGAAAGTGACCCAACGATGCGACGTCTGGCAGAATAACAGGATTCCTAATTTTCAATCCAACGCGTTGGAGACGGCGGACCTTTGTCGTCGTTGTAGACAAGCAATAAGAACAAATGCTCTTTTCTTTCTCTCTCAAGTTCAATTATAGCGAAGATGTAAATTCAAAAATTATGACTAATTCCAATTTCCAATTTTCTTTTTTTGCTTCTCATTATTATATTTATTAAAATACATAATTAAATTATAAAATTGGTCTCTTTTCAAGAAAAAAAAAATGTTATAGAGATTAATTATAATATTTAAAATGACTAAATTTGTACTAATTTGTAATTTTCCTTATTATTATATAAATTATTTATTTATTTTTTATTATTTTGTAAATCAAAACGTTATCAATTTGGATGACTCTGGGCTCGTGAGGACATTTTCCAACTTCATTACACGACGTCGTCAAATTGTAGAATAGCTTCCTAAAACGACGCCGTTTCGAAGTTTTAAAATAATAATAATAATAAATAAACATTTGAAGTCCAATATATAATAAAATAAAAAATTAAAGATAGTGTTTATAAGTTTTTTTAAAAAAAAAAAAAAAAAAAGGAAAATCATGACAACTCGTGAAACATATTACAAGTAGAAGGAGATTTGTCTGAAGAAAGAAAGTGAATGGCGAAACATAATTGATACACATACATGGTTGGTTCCATGTAATTTAGAGAGAGGAGGAGGGGAAAGGACGAGGGTGCCCCTGAAGATGGAAGCCTTTGTGGTGCTTTGAAATGGTAATTTTGGAAATAATTAGTTGGAAGCAGCTTTAAAGATGAGAAAATTGAGAGTTTCAAGGGAAAAATAGATGAAGGTCCCCTTTGAATGAGTGAAGAAGCAGCCGAAATTGGAACCCACCACACATTGCCACCCACTCCCATAGCTCCGATCAAATTCCTAATTGATTTAATTTTCATAATATCATACCAAATTAAAATTAAAATGAAAAGGAAAAGGAAATTATACCTTCTTGATATGCGCAGCAAGCGAGAGGCAATCGGAGACGTCGAAGAGATCGAGGGCGTGAGATGCAGAGGCCTTGGCGTGAATCTGCATCTTCTCCGACATGTCGGTTTGTTTGACGGTGGCTTTCCCTTCCAACATGATCTTCTATATTATCAGAACGACAGAGGAAGAGGCAAAGAGAGGATTAGAATGGAATTTATTATATATACTAGCGTGTATATATATATATATATATATAGTAACACAAACCTCCTTTTCTTTCTCCCTTTTATCTCACCGCTTTCACTTCCAATGACTTCTCCAACCTCACTGCTCTTTTGCGTATGGAATACTTCCAACCTTTTTATATATTTTTTTTAATTTTTAATTTTAAAAAATAAAGCAAAGATTCTTTGTTTTATTTTTTAATTTTGAAAATAATTTTCTTGTTTTTCTATTCATTATAAGTAGATAACAAAACAAATACCTTCACACCCGTAAATAACATTTATGTAAAACCTTTTTTAAAATTTGAGGGAAAATATAAAATTACAACTTAATATTAAAAATGTAGCATTTTTTAAATTTTGAATTGAATTTTAAATTCATCGATATTAACATTCTTTCAAAATTGGGACGTAATGGGAAGTATACACAAAAGGGTTGTCTCGGAGAATATTCAAGAGGTTGTCCATTTTTTAAATAGCGTTAACTTGAATAATTGAAGCAGGGGGCGGCTCACGGTCACGCCTCAAGCCGGCCTTGCGTGGCGCTTATGTAATTGGCGGTTAATCGGACTGTGACAATCGACCCATTTTAAAGCCCATCGATAATAGCCCAATGGGAAACCCAAAAGCTACTTTTACATGGGCCGGTGAAGGACCCGTTTAAATTAAATTTCAAATTAAGTGTTTTTTTTTTTTTTTAATGCATTTCTTTTTATTAGAACTTGTTTAGAATTAAGACGGATTATATTTAGAAAAAAAAGTATTTTTGTACCCTCATTTGATTTATCCGGACATCTATCGTACATTCAAATTTGTATTGGTAATATTAGGATTGATCGACTACTAATTATTATTATTGTTGAAGGTACTCATTGACTGTGGTCGTTTTAAGAAGTTTCTAGAATGCTATCGCTTAAGTGTTATTGTCCGAAGCAATTACCACATTTGTTTGTTAGAGTGGTTGCCTAAATAGTTAAACTTAATGGATGAGTAGAAATTAAAAATTTTAATTCACAAAAAAAAAAATTAAAATTCTAGCTGTTAGGCACTTTTTTTTTTTTTTTTTAACTAACTATTAAATAATTTTTAAAATCTAATATTTTTAGTACTACAGTTTAGAAATGTATTAACAACCTAGATTAAATTTATTGTAATTAATTAAAAAGGAAAAAAGTGGTAATAATATAATAGTCAAAGAACATGGAGGGAGGAGGGATCTTTCGAAGTGTTTTGTCTTCTCAAAGTACCTTCTATTTTAATTCAATCTCTGACTTCAAAGGGTTGCCTTGCTCCCAGTCTTCGGTCTTCAGGGCGAAGGTTTTTAAGCTGCGACAACGCTGGGGCTGGGCTTTTCAATAGAGGCTGCCGGTGATGGCTGACGACAAAGGGGCGATTGTGATGGTCAGCAGAGGCAGAGAGCGGGATCTAGAGCTTCTAATTCCGGCCGCCGGCTTGCCAAATGACGATGACTCTTGCAAGCCCTCGTCCTCTTCAGCGTCATCGCCGCAGACTGGCCGTGAGGTATTGTTGACTTTGTTTCAATTTACTACGCTTGAGTTTTTACCACCAAATCGTTGGAAGCTACTTAGTGATATTGCTTATTGTTCTATTGAAATATCTGTGTAGCAGTGTATTTAGGATCGGTCTGGCTTCTTGCTAAGTAGTTCAATCACTTGCAATCATTTTTCTCTTCTTCTTCTTCCTCTCCTATATCTCTGTTGATTCTCATACTAGTTGTTTCCTGGCGGATTGCCTATTGGATCATGAGGTGATGCCCGCAATTGACATCCTCTCAACGACGGAGTTACTTATGAGATTAGACGATGGATGAAACTGTAGCTGGGCAGTTGAATGCACTTATACCCGTTAGATGGTCCAAAGAAAATCTTCAATCGGCTCTCCTGGTCGGTGTGACCCCTGATATCGAAGTAACGAAGATGTTGATCGTTCCATCCATTGCCACTATAGCAATTGGTGGCCTTTTCTTTCATTCTTTTGGCATCCTATGGTTGTCTCCATGTTGTATCTCAGTCTCATATGTATATTTCAGAGGCCTTGTGGTCGCTCTTGCTTGAGTTTTAAAAAAGCACTCTGTTGGAACCCAAACAATCGAAATAGTATGAAATATGAAAGATAAATGACCATAAGACAATCCAAGTACCCTGAGGTTCTTGGACCCTTCATCTCTTGAGCACTCTTGCCCAAGCTTTGAGTAAACTAAACCAATGCATATCTTCCTCCTTTCCCACTCCCTCTATCTATAACAAATTTCCATAAAAACTTCTCCAACTAAGTACTAATATACCCCTCTAATACCCTAATCATACTCCTAGTCCTATCCTAATACTACCCCTATCACACTTCTCTGATCAATTGGCTATCCTTTTTAAAAAGTTGCAGATGGAGTGTTACTTACTTGAGTACGGATATTAAAAAGTCGCATCTCTTGAGTGTTTAGTTTATGTTCTGAATTCTTGCCATGAAGTAAATAATATAGTTGGAATGGCTATGTATATGTACCTCACTACCTTCAATATCTGATGAAGAATGTTGGTTTCTTTTTTTCCTTTTTTGGCTTTGCTATCATATAAAATTGGAATTGCCAGTTACTTGTTATTCAGAACATCAATCAGTGTTTATTTTCTATCGCCAATTGTGGGTTCAATTATCTATTTTATCTATTGTGCAGACATTTTACAGAGTCTTTAGGAGCTGGGCCTCAAAAAAGTTCATGACCGGATGGTTTGATCTTTATTCTTATCTCTGTATTTCAGTTTAGTTTATGATTTTGGTGCTAAGTAAAGGATAGCATATAAGCCACAGTTGATTTAGGTAGAATTTCTTGCATATACGTTGTAGCCATCGTTACTAAAATTGAACTTCCAGGCTGCTGTTTGAAAACTGCACTTAAAAATTTGCTTCTTTCTTTTTTTTTTTTTTTTTTTTTTTTTTTTTTTTTTAATTAATTAATTTTTTTTTTTTTTATGAATGGAATTGAGATTTTTCCTTTACTCAGAAAATATATTCGGCAGGAAGATAGGTCTTAAAGTGTAAACAGTATTTAGTTGTTTTCGACCAGGATTCAAATTGCAGTTTTTTGTCATTGTGCTAGGTAATTACGATGTTTTAATTTCTTAACATGTGATCTGGCTGTTTTGCAGCGTTATTCTATTTCCAATTGCAATAACTTTCTATATAACATGGTGGTTTATACACTTCGTGGATGGATTCTTTTCTCCGATCTATGCTCAACTTGGAATTGATATCTTTGGTAAGCAATCCTTATCACTTAACATTTTTTCCGAACCCATTCAATCCATGTGCTATTTTTTTTTATATGTATTTGATCTACCATCGACACGAGTGAGTATTGTTATTTTTTCCACCAATCTCTGTTTTCTTTGCTTACTCGTATATTAACTAGGTAGTATTGAAAAATTGTACATAAATATTAGTGCTCATCTTGCCAAATGATTGATGTCTGTTCAGTATGACAAACCTATTAAATTGTATATTTCTTTTTTTTTTGTTCTTAACATAAGCCTATTCTTGTTTCTTGATTAGGTCTTGGATTTGCAACATCTGTTACGTTTATCTTCCTTGTTGGGGTATTCATGTCGTCATGGTTAGGTGCTTCTATTTTAGCTCTTGGAGAGTGGTTCATCAAGCGCATGCCATTTGTTCGTCATATTTACAATGCTTCTAAGCAGATTAGTTCTGCTATTTCACCAGGTACAGCTTTTTTAAGTATATTTAAACACGGTCAAGTTTATTTATGAACCATCTATATTCTTGTCACTACCTGTTAGATCAAAATACCAAAGCCTTCAAGGAAGTTGCCATCATTAGGCACCCCCGTATTGGTGAATATGCATTTGGGTTCATTACTTCAACTGTCACCCTCCAGGTATGCTATTTTGTGGTTCAACTTTTTTAGTAATATTCTTCCTTGGAAGCATTTAGGTATTACTTTGGGTAATTCATGCACACATATTTTATCTCAACGACCGCATAACCATGTTCTGGTATGTGAACAGTGAACACGATAAAAAAGGTATTGCTGTTATTTGAAGTAGAAAACTCAGGTCCTTTTATAGAACATGATTGCAAATACAATAAATTTTGAGATTTATTATATACATGACTGATTGGATTTATATTTAGCTGGTTTTAGAACCTTCACAAACATTTGTTACATGACATTGTAGCATTACATATATGTAGCTGATTTTTCTACTTTGCATAGAATCCATGTTGTGTTATCTCTTCTTATACGTTGTTTTAAATGCAAGTGTCATTGCAAACTTGGTTTATAGGAGGAGGCAACTTCAACCAATAATACCCTTACATTACATGCATGCCCATTGCTCATCTTGAGCGTGAATATCATTGACGTTGTTAGGTATACAAATATGTTTTATTCAATGATTCATGTCCTCATTCACTAATTTTGTAGAAGATGATGTATTGCTATCATATTGTTGTGTCATGTTTTTCATATCTTCTTCTTAGGTTTGTATTGTTATAAGGGTTTATTGTGTTTATTGTGTTTTTATGGTTCTCGTGAATATCATTACATGTTTTTCATAACTTGTTAATGCACAATTGCTGCAAGGCTTGATATTATGATCAACCGATTTGTTCCCTCTGAATGCAGAATTATTCTGGAGAGGAGGAGCTGTGTTGTGTATATGTTCCCACCAATCATCTTTACATTGGCGATGTTTTCCTAGTCAACTCTGAGGATGTGATTAGACCAAATCTATCAGTTCGGGAAGGAATCGGTGAGTTTTTCTTCTTATGTCGTTACGTCCAGAATCAATGGACAGTTTTTCTTGAATTACACATGGACCAAAATCCCTCCATTCCTTACTCTATTCTTTTTATTGTAGAAATCGTCGTGTCTGGAGGCATGTCAATGCCGCAGATTCTATCCATACTGAATCCACATATTCGACCAATTGACAGTAGAAGAATGACTAGAAGCTGAGACTGAAGATTGTGCCATTGCAGGCCGCTAATCCATATACGATCTTGGTGTACCAATGTAGCTGTCGGAGTAGTTGCTCTGGCTCCTGGGCATCAATACCCTTAGACGGTAAACCGTAACTTATAATATAAATTTAATTCTGGTTGTTGAATTTGATATCAATCATTTGTTGGATGGGGGTGAGAACACTTGTTGATCCAGGATAGAAATGGGTGTGTATTAGAATTCTTAACTTCATTCTAATTCAATCGAGAATGTATATTTTCTTCTTGATGAGTCACGTTATTCTATTGCATCAGATGTATATTCGAGCCTGTACATATTTTGCAGCAACATTTCTATGCTTTTACTGATCTATGAAGTGGTAGCTAGCCCAATTGACTCTTGTATGTTTTAAGAGATAATTAGATGTTGAAAAGGAGAAGATTAATTAGGTTATTTTCAAATCGTGAACAGATGGCGAACATCTTTACGAGGGAATACGTGCATTATGAGACCAAGCAATTCAAGATTAAAAAAATAAGTAAATAAGCTAAAAAATGAAGTAATTTGAAAACAGTTCATGTTATAGTTCAAAACTGATTATTTGAAGTAATTTGAAACCAGGAAGGAACGTTAAACAATGCATATATTATTAAAAAAAAATTATATTTATTTATTATTTTTGTAATTTAGAAAAAGTTAAAATTTAGCTATTATAATTTTAAAAATTATATGATAAAGCTTCATAAATAATTCAACCTTTGACAAAATCGTCATAAATAGTGAATATATATATATATATATTCTAATTGACGTTTTTTTAGATATTAAAATGAAATTTATTCGTGATATTGGAAGCATAATTTATTCTTAAATTTTCACGTATTTTTTTATAGAAAGAGTAAATCTTATTATCGACGTCACTTTAATTTATGAATATATGTAGTCATTTATAGGTCAATTATTTAAATCGCATCTCTCCGTTCATTTACATCCAACGGTTAATAGAGATTTCAGGCTGCGGGTGACTTCTCATGTTAAAATGCACCCTCACGTAGGTTAGTACAACTCACTCAAATCAAGGAAAACCCTAGCCGCGAGGCGCCTTCCTCCTTCCTATAAGAGGACCTATTCTGCCTCCATCTCTAAATCGTCTTCCCGCCTGTTTACTGTGATCCGAAGTTAGGGTTTCTTCATTCTGTTTCTTTCATTTTGATCTGTTCTTTTCCAATTTCTTTCGAAACCGAGGGGGACGGTGACGATTGTCATGTTTAAGGTCTCGTTCGTCGTAACTGGCTGTGTGAAATGGCCTTGACGACCATCCTGATATATCACCACCCATATTCTGAGTCCCTTTGTTTTATTATTTCTTTACGCTCTCTTGTGTTTGATTCATACGGTTTTGGTCTTTCGTACGAAAATTGACGGTTTCTTCGATTTCAGTTGGCCGATGATTAAATATTTTTATTGACAAGCATATGTCTGAATTCATGCCTGTTGACATCTCTAATCTTCTCTATGAGGCCATTCGCGATAGACCCTTTTGGTTGTTAATTGTTCTTGAGTTTTTGAGAATTAAATGTTTATTTATTCTGGCTTTTCAAAACGACGGATTTTCTTTGAAAAGCTTGAATACTGCACCCGTCTATGATGAAGGATATTGTATTCGTACTGCATGATCTTGCGTGATTACAATTACATCTACTGCCTTCCTTCTGAGCCTTTAGGTGTATAACTTTCGATATTTTGATCGCATGTTTATTTTCGATAATATAATACTAAGTCTTTGATTTAAAGTCTTTAAAGATTGTGGGTCATATGATGATTATATGCATAGTTCAAATGATTGTATTGTGATTATACATCTTTTTAGTCTTTCGCTCCTATCTGATGACCCTATTTTTGATCTATAATAGCTTTATTATTAATTGAATATATTTCAATTTCGTTTATTTTGATTTTGTTTTAATCTAATTCTGCGTTCTTGCCTTCAGTTTTTGTTGGTTTATTTTGAAGCCGATGATTTGTTGTGCTTGATAGTACTAAATCCTAGATCAAGCTTTAAATCTGTTATTCAACAAACAGGCCTTATTTTTCAAGCGTTTTAATTCATTTCTTCAGGTTACTGCTTAAATGCTTGTTTTGATTGTCTTTACATCGTAGTTTTTTGGGCATTCCAAAAGAGAAATCTGCTTGAGTATCGTATGATGCTGATGGATGAAAGGTCATGAAGTTGTAATCCATTTCAGTTGATTTGTATGATAAGATGGTTTACGGTGTTGACAAGCTCTCTTACATAATCTGTTATCCTACGAGTCCTTGGGAATATAATCTGGTTTTTTGTATTGATTATGAAATTGTGTAACAAATTTTCATTAACTTATTTGAGAGGGGTCACGTATATTATGAACTCACGCTTAAAACTGGAATTTCTAGTATTGCTTTACAATTGGATATTCGCTTAGCTTGCTTGGTAAAATTTTATTACTGGACGCCTGCTTGCACATTTCATATGAATCATGATTTGGTTTAATCGATTCACGGATTTACATGTCTTAGTAATATTCGAGGTGTTGGGAGAGTATAGAATGAGACGCATGATTTACCAAACGGTTTTAATAATAATCATATTCTGTTTTCTTTGGAACAACACTTCTGAAAGTGCAACAAGAATTTCAAATTTGAAATTTATGAATTAAGCACTATCAGATTTATTTTCTTTGCTGTTTCTTTCATTTTTATCTTTTATTTTCCAATTAGATTCGATTTATTTTGAAACCGAGGGGGACGGTGATGATTATTATGTTTAAGGTCTCGTTCGTCGTAACTGGCTATGGAAATGGCCTTGACGACCATCCTTATATCTGAGTCCCTTTTTTTTCTAATTATAACTGCTCTGTGTTTGGTTCAAACTGTTTTGGTCTTTTATACGAAAATATACAGGTTCTTTCGTTTCAGTTGGCCGGTGATTAAATATAATTATTGACAAGCATATGGCTGAATTCATGCCTGTTGACACCCTAATCTTCTCTATGAGGCCATTCATGCTAGAATTCTTTGTTTTTGAGTTTATGAATATAAAATGTTTTTTGATTCTGTACTTTCAAAACCGACTGATTATCTTCATTAAACTTTTCTGTGGAAGATTTCTGTTTGAGCCTTTAGGTGTCTTGTATAAATTACCTTAGTTGCTACTATTCTTCGTTCAGAGCCCCACGAGATATTCTGACGATGCTTCAATCACTCCACTCCTGGCTTGAATTTCCCTATGGAGATTCTCTTCGCATCCTTCCCATTCGTGCCATTCTCCTTCCTCGTTTGTTTCCGTCACGTTCCGCTCCGCCCTTGCTGAAAGGAAGCCTGAAATGCAACGACAAGCGCTTGCCAGAGTCTAATGTGATTTAAGTTAACTATGATGATCTATACCGCTATCAAGGCTTAACTAGGATATTCCAGATTCTGATGCCTCTGCTTTCGTTTGTTATTGGTTGATCTATAGGGGGTGCTAGCAGGCATTTCAAAGCCGACATCAGAGTCAAGGTTGTGTTCCTATCTCCTTTATGTAATAGCCTCAGAGACTATACAATATTGTTTCAATATTGAATTGTTTTGTTATAGTTGATTAAAATCATATTTGCCTATGTAGTTAATGCTCTGCCTGTTACAAACTTTGGTAGAATACTTCAGAAAATGCATCAAGAGATCTAAATGCTAAACTGATCTAAGTAAACGAAAATTAGAGTTCGGAATTTATCCAAATGTTGCGATGTTTACTTGCTTTGCAATGTAAGAAATACTATCAACCGGAACAGAGCAATCGAGTCGAATCGGTGAACCTTCAAGGGAACTAGGTGCCTGCCTTTGTGTGGGGCTGGAGCCATCCTTCGAAGCCGTGGATAAAAATGGAAACCTTCCTTTGAAGCTGGTGTTTTAACTCCATTCAAGAAGGAATTTGTTGGTGTAACTGGTAATCGAAAGCATATCACCCGGTCGTTGGGCATCGAATCTCGCAACTTGAAGCTTATGAAGAAAAAAAAAGGAAAGACTATGTACATATTATTGACAGAGACCTCCATCCTGCATCTTTCTCTTCATTGGAGGGAAAGACTCTGCCTGTAGGATCATTGGAAAGACACTGTCTGTATAGGCAAGGCTGTTGATTTAGATATTGCTTCTTTAGAACCTTGGAATAACTATTAAGCGAAAAAATGGCGTAGAATCAGTTTTTGGTAATGATGATACAATTATTTGGCCTAATGAAATGATATGTTCTTTATGTTTCTGACAAGACAATTGTTTCTAAAATTGTAGTTTAACAACTACAAAAGCAAGATTGAATTTGTTATAATAAAATTATGTTTGAATCAGTATAAAAAATATGAGGAGCAGCCATATGAGTTACCTTAACTTATCTGTAGCCATGATGGAGCAAAAGGTTTGCACATCCGACCTCCTCCTTGTATGGTATTGATCACATCTACTGCAGCAATTTATCTAGTTTTAAATTTCAAGAGCACATATTCCTATATCATAACTAGCTTGTACTGTTCAATTGGATTCACAAAGAATGGCAACGTCACTAGTTCAGATCTCTCAACACTGAGAGTCATCTCTAGTAACTTGCATAAACCAAGATCAACAGTAAATAAGGCCTTGCACAAAATGCCCAGTTCATTCAACAAAAAGGAGCTTCAAAATTACAGGGGAGCGAATGGGAACGACAAGGCATTTGCAGAACAACCAACTGAACTTACAAGAACATGACCAAAACTGTTACGGTTGAGAAGTTGAGGTCTGTTGGCTGGAAATCTCTGGTGTGGAAGGAGTGCCCTCTTGTTTATCAGCAGCACAGCTAGGCTCGATAACGGTTCCACCAATCCTGTTCGGAGGCCAATAGCGGAATAATGATCTTCCTATTATATTTTTGGCTGGCAGTGGACCCCTGAACAATTTGGTATAGGTAGTAGCTAGCTATCAAGCACAAGAAACAAAAAAACTCGAAGACAAGCACATAGAAGAAGTCTAGAATGGTAGAATGTGTCAAGATCGTTGGTTATTTGAACAAAAGTCTTTTACTTAAATACACATCTTTTTAAAGTCATCTTAAACCCAGTATTAGTGAAGTGATGAGTGAAGACTTTACCACACATGAGAATCATAGCTGTTATTGCGATTATCGCCCATCACAAACACCGAGTTTTCTGGCACTTCCTGCATCAAAATAAGAATGAAAGAGATGTAATGTTTAACCATGCTTGATATAGATTTCACAAAGTTAAGGAAAAGCAATCTCTCTTTCATTCAACCAAAAAGAAAAACGATCACAGCTTGTACTCAATTCTTGTGTGTTCATAATTTTGGTAGGAAAATCTTAGAAAGATGCGAAACCGATGCAGAAAACAGAAAGAACTACTTACAACCGGAGTCATGTCGTATGATGGTGGTTCAAGGATAAACTTTTCGTCTCTCTCGACCCCATTGACAATAAGTTTTCCCTTCCGGACCTGCAATCAGTGAATGTTCCAAGTGAAGAGTGAAGCTGTTTCTTGAGCTTGAAAACACAAATGAAAGCTGGAGATTACGACCATAAAACTTTTAACTAAAGTTGTGCAAGAAAATTAGATCTTCTGATAGATTCGGTTATTTACATTTTTGAATCCTGCAATATCATTGAAAAACAGGTAGATGTCTGTTCTTGATGATCTAAATCAATGGCTCCATTACACATATCAGATAATGATACAAACAAAAACGTTCTCGTTAGAAAATCTGACCTCCACAGTATCACCTCCTTTAGCAACAACTCTTTTAATGAAGACATCTTCATCTGTATATCCTACTTCCTGAAGCACTGGTGGGCTTTTAAATATCACGATATCGTTAGCACAAGGCTTTCTGAAATAGTATGTGACCTGAAAAGAAACAAGAATCATGATTCACAACACCCGAAATTTCATACACA
The DNA here is from genome assembly GCF_057944985.1 of Cucurbita pepo subsp. pepo. Lineage (NCBI taxonomy): Eukaryota > Viridiplantae > Streptophyta > Magnoliopsida > Cucurbitales > Cucurbitaceae > Cucurbita > Cucurbita pepo. The sequence continues at coordinate 10,974,411 of NC_141801.1, forward strand.
GAATAGAAATCATAGATCTTATCCCTTTATTTCAAAGCTTAGTTGAATCCAAGAATTTGGGATCCAGGCAATTTTAACTATGAATATCATATCCCAATCTGTATAATTTTTTCTAATAACCGTGAAGAACAGTTGAATAATACGATTAAGAACAATGAACAAGATTTCTACCTTCTCTGCTACAAGTCGATCCCCAACATCAAAGGTAGGATACATTGATAGCGACGGAATGTACCTCGGTTCTGCAATAAACGTCCTGAAGGCAAGAGATATTGCAATGGCTGCAAGGACCGTTTTGGCGTCGTCCGAAGTTAAATTCAACCATTCCGGCAGAAACCCAGAAGAACCCTTTTGCTTATCCACCTTCCCATTATCATCACTTCCATCGCCGCCTTCACCTCCATCACCGCCGCCACTGGAGTCCAAAACTGACCTAGTTTTCTCGTCAGAATCATTAACAGCACTACAGTAACCCCTCTTCCAGTGGGCTCCATCGTTTGGAGGCTTAAAGGGTAGAAAACTACTGCTTCGGGATTGAATACGCAATTGACTGAGAGTTACAGAAGGGGAAATAGAGCGATTGGCGAAGTGGGCATGTGCGAATTTTGGGGAAATGGCATTTGAATGAATTGGGGGATTAGAACTGTTACCGGGTTTTGAGAGGCGCGCACGTTGTAGAGAAGGGTTGTCAAAAGAAGATACTGACGAGAGGAGATGAAGAGATGGCATCCTCTGTGGCAGAATTGCGCCTCTGTGATGAATTTCAAATTCAAGCTGTTGGGGTTCCAATTGGGAATGTTTTTCTTCGTAGACGGAGCGGATTAGATGTGAATATATTGATCTTTCTAAACACCATATAAATATTGGAAAGTTTGGAACTTTTATTAGAAAAACACTTCTCTAATAGATTTTGGAGTAATAATTTCTCGACAAGATTCAAATCTACATTATCTTAACAACCCAATAAAGGGTTTTTTGGAAGTTCTTGATCCGAGTTCATAATAGGTTAACACAAAATCAACTCCAGATTTCACTGTGCTCTTGAGAATTCGAATAACAATGTAGGAAGTGGAAGATATATTATCAGGATAGCAATTTACATGGTTATGTAGTTTGGGTTTTGGTCCTCAACAATGAATTTACATCATTTATATGAATTACACAAAGTGATCCCAACGAAGAAAAAATGAACAAGAAGTTGTAATGCTTGGCCATTTATAGTTTCAGATAGCAAGCACCATCACTCTTCATCAACTTTTTCGAATCAGATTCATGTAACAGCTGGTCGTCTGCTCATCGTCGCTAATGGATGTACATCATTCTGCAAGGTGTAGTGGTATGCTGCCTCCATATCCAAAACTGGGTATGGTTCTGGTTTCTGCATACAATCAGTGGACGAAAGCGACGTGCCCGACAAACGAGCATCGACGTAGAGGTGCTCCGTGGACTTCCAGATGGAACTTCTATTCCTTTTGGGAGTGTCCTGCTTCTTGTTTGGGAATAAGATCCATTTCCATTGGATATGATTACTACTCCTGGTTGGAGGATATCATCTGAACTCTTCGCTGGAGTATCATTGCCCTCCATTCGCTCGGCGATGGCTTCTTTATCCATACCGATTGAGCGCCAAGCTTCAGAAACGAGCTTGAGAGTGCTGTCTTGAGGAACGACACCCTTTTCTTCCATAATGTGAAGGATGTCTTCTGCTCTCCATGGCTGTTTTGCTTCTCCATAGCCCCATATTAAGGTCTCAAAAGTTTTCAAATTGGGGGAGACATTCATGTTACACATACGCTCAAAAGCCCTCCATGCCTTCTCCATTTTACCTGCAGTGCACCAACCACTAATGATAGTTGTGAAAATCACGACATTCGGTCTCACCCCGTATTTGCTCATGGAGTTCAGCAGGGACTCGGCCTTAGCAGGCTCGCCAGCACGGACAAACCCTTTTGCAAGAATACTGAAAGCATGGATGTCAGGTTCAATGCCAGATTTCACCATGTCATCAAAGATTTCTTGGCATTTGTCCATACGTGCAGCTGAGCTCCAACCATTCATAATGGTGCTAAATGTTATCACATCTGGTTTTATCCCAAAATCTTCCATCATTGTCAATGCCTGCTCAAGTTTATATTCATTATCCATGTGATCAATCAACACTTCAGGAGAAATAATAATGAAGAAAGATTGTTTGCCAACATGGTGGGAATTCGGCAATCACACGAAATAGATGCGAAAAATGAACAATGAAAAGATGAAAAATATTGTACCTCATCAACTCCATCTGAGTCCTCGATATCTAGGAACCCCTTGATAAGAGAGTTGAAAATAACAAGGTTTGGGCGTATACTGAGATCCTTCATTCGATACACGACCCTCAGAGCCTCGACCAAGTTCCCCTGTTCGCAATAACCACTTACAATTATTCCACACGTTCTCTCGTTGGGATTTACCTTGTTGTGATGCATCTCCTCTATTATACTTTCTGCCTCGCTAGTCTTCCCATCCTGAGCATATGCCTTTGCCAGTGTATTATATGTGACAACATCAGGTTGAACTCCAGATGCGATCATCTTCTGCACTACATTCCATGCCTCCTTTATATTGTTCTTCTTACACCAAGCTCCAACAAGGATATTATAAGTCCGGTTATTGGGTTTCAGATTCGTTGTCCTCATCATCAACTCTAATAACTTCATAGATTCTTCGGGTTTACGAGCAAGTCCGTAGCCTTTGATGAGTGTATTAAAAGTGCTAGTTGTTGGCTTACATCCACTTTCCTTCATTTTCTGAAAAGTTTCCATGGCCTCTTCTAAATTGCCAGATTCAGAAAAGGCATTGATTATGGCATTGAAGAGTATGGAATCAGGTTTAATGCCATTTTTTTCGATTTCCGAAAGAAGTCTGGAAATGGCCTTGAAATGCTTCTGCCGAGTCAAAGCAGCTACAAGAGCTGTGTATGTCACAGTAGTTGGCCTGTGTCCTTGTTCAACTAAACTATCGAAAATGAATTGAGCTTCTTGAGGTTTCCCCTTTTCAACCAAGATGTTCATTAGCTTCGTTCTTGAACGTACTATTCGGCAACTTTTGTTACTCAAACAGAGAAGACAATGGGATTGAACTTGCGAATCAACTGGAGTTGAAACTAACTTTACTTGGTTCTTGTGGAGATATGATTCCTACAAAGTTCAAAAGTACAAATTTCAACAAACTAAAGGATACTATGAACCTATGTTCATAATATAGTAAACATAAGGTCCAGGTCACTAGGGATGACTACAGATGTGCTTAGAAAGCACTATTGAGTGAAATATGAGGAAAACATCCATTCAATACATTTCCAGAAAGCCCTTTGAAATGTTTTTTCTGAAGTGTTCTCTAGACATAATGTTCATATAATCTAGCAATTTGTTGTGTAAATCAGATGGAAGGACCAAGTTTAGTAAAAGAAGCATCTGATTTAGCATGCATAGCCAACCAAGTAGATGTTAAGGCAGTGAACATGATGATTATACGGTCAAGACAGTGAAATGCACAACAATTTGTTCTATCATTGACAGTTAGTCATACGTATAGCCAATAAAACATCACAACAATTCAAGTGTCTGCCACAATACCATTTTTGGTGATGCTTGAGAAAGATTTTTGCTTGCTATCGTTCCCTCTTTATGAACACCCATGAAAACACTCAAGTTTTTGCTGGATCAGACTCTCCGAGTTCTGCTCGATCCTACTCGTCAAACTAGCCTCAAAGAAAATCAATACCCACCAAATCCCAACATATTACAACATTGTCTTTCACTGCCTCTGAATATGTGAAGATGACTGGAGAAGAAGCTCGTCCAATATGAATTCTACAGACAAAACACCAAAGAAAATCAAGAACCAAGTGCAAAGCAACCGAATCCCAAATGGGATTTGTTTATATCCAAACGACAATTAAAATCAAAATCCAGTTCAGTTCAAATTCTTCCATCCCCAGCCATATTCTTCAAAAAACACGCATCCAAAAGTTAAATTCAAAACCCCCAACCGAGAATCTGTATCCAGTTCAATCAAATTGATGACCAAAAACACCAGGAAGTAAATTCAAATCACACCCGTCTAGGTTCTGGGAAGTGGGTCATAATTGAATTGGTTCAATTAAGGAGCTAAAGAAGAGGAGGATGTACCTCTTCAGATGCGCAGCTGCAAAAGTAGGAGCGGACGACGGTGGTGTATTTGCATGGATGGAAGTTGCATGAAAGGCAAGCACCAGGAGCAGCCGCTCCATGTAGACGAGGCAGTGTTGTTTTCTAGTGGCCAAAGTTTGTGTTGTGAAATCCATTAAGATTCTTATCCACAGATTTTATCATTTTCGGATTTCTGGACGCTTTTTTGAGGCTGTCAAAAAATTAAATTAAATTAGAGTCGAATGGATGATAGGAAGTAGGGGTGGCCACGGTAGCATTTATACACAAGAATCTTTTATTTATTTATTTGTTATTTAATTTGAAAAAAAAAAAAAAAAGAAAAAAAAAAAAGGGATGGGGATGACCATTTTATTAAATTTTATTATAATATCAAGTATCCCTTTTCGATTATTGAATGAAATCATTTTTTTTAATATTTTATGTTGTGCTTGAACTTTTTGGTACATACAATTTTGGTTTTTTTTCCCCTTATTTTATTGATGGCTCTTAATTATTTGGATTTTCAATTTTAAATGGATGAGAAATTTCATTGAATTTTATTGCTGAGCTCTTATTTGTTAAACTATAATTCTTGAAATGTTAGTTTAGCAAGCATAATTATTACTACATACCCTGATTTTCAATTTTAAAAAACAAACTGAAAATTTAGAACTCAAGACATTTTTTTTTTTTTAAAAAAAAAAGAAGACTATCAAATATGCCCTTAGTTTTCAACAGCTAGTGACAAATTCGCATGAGTTACAGTTACCCTTTTTCAATGCGAATGCTATGCAAGCTTTGGCCATTTGTTCGTGGAATGGTCGAGCTTGTGTGCAGAAACTGGCATCTACTACATGAATGAACTATGACCTCCACCGAATGGTACCCGTGGTTTGAACTCCGCAGATGCCATCAACCATGGACAATGGCTGAACTTGATACTCTGAAAGAACCACCAGACAAAGGAAATGATATCAGAATGATAGATATGCATGTCTTTGTAAAACTACCAATTATAAAGTTCAGAATGTGTACGTTAGGAACTTGGAACATGGTAATGGTGTTTCTTCTTTAATATGATCGCTCAAATTTATGCAATTCCTCTACTCTCTCTAGTTCTACTTTTCAGAACAATTGATGATATATGAATTAGGCAGTCTAAATTGTTCTAAGGCACAAGTCAAGGACTGGATCTTTTCCAATTCTATTGAATTGGAAGGATCCAATCCCTTTGAACGTGTAGTTTGCAGTTTATCATGTAGTTGTAAAATGTATACGTACTGGAATACTTAGAAGCAGCCCTTTTTGATTGACCAGTACAGGAAGGCTTTTTCTTGCAGCAACTGGAATCAATTTCAACAGCACTAATGCTTTTCTAGCCGACGAGCTGGCATACTTCAAACATCTACTCGCATTCTCCATGGTCTGCTCCTTCGAACTGGCTGAAGTGTCTCTTTGATCATGAAAATTCTTCACCGTGCACTCAGACAACTTGGATAGATAAAGCCAATCGGATTCGGTCATGTGCCGCACCTCTAATTCCATATCACAGCCTAACGCACAGGACTTGTAAATTGTGTTGCAACTAGCCGCATCAGAAATAGAATTATCTTCATTTGCATCCTTTACTTTCCATGTGATAAAGAACCTGTTCATATAGTTACATATCTGCCCCGACTTAAGCAGTCCACTGGATAAAGTACTTACAGAGTGTGAACCATGCTTCGATTCATAACCAGAAGTGATTTTTGGTTCTGATTTGAAGAGTTTGGTTTCTTGTATCTGCAGTGATACAATGATCCTATAGGTTGATTCACTTAGGATGTTTAACCTTTTTGCTTCATCTAGAACAGATTCAGGTGTTGTATCCAAGAAATGCACATCTGAAGCTTTAGGAATGAAGTGTTCTAAATACGATTTCCCATCATTAATGATTTGTTCTAATCCACCAGAAATATCGTGCCTCTCTTCTTTATACGAAGGGACATGGAAAACTTCTACTGCGGAAGGCAAGGGGCAATCCACGGAACAAGAAACTATGCACCTGGTGCCCTTGGATCCAGGAGCTGGACAAATGTAGCACCCAGCTGCTGTCAGTGAGGTCTGCATGGGTTTTTGATAATGAATAAGAATCCAAGGAATAGAGGAAATCGATTAATTACATAAACAGAATTAAACAAAGTACCCCTTGAAAATTAATGAAAATTGGAGAAAAAGGTTATTGATGCACAATGATATATAACAGGCCAACCCCCTTGCATTTGTAAATAAATGTGCAATAGAACTACACAGATCATGCTTAATACTCAATTAACTGAACTTCATGAGTATGGTATTAAATAAGAATACTTGATGTAGCCAAAAAGTACACAAGGAAAAAGACTGATTATTGGGCCGGCCCTTCAGGTTGATGTCTATTTTAATTCTTTAAATTTTAAAAATCTACAAAGTTCATGTAGTGTTCTCCTCGACAAACAAGGCTGAAACTTTGGTAGATGTACTCGTGCTATGAAGTTATCATTTTACACATATAGTTCGCTTCAACACACAGTCCCAAGAAACATTTAGATTTCTTAACTCCATAAAAGTACACAAGGCAAGAGTTTGACAAAGCTGAAGCCCGATGGTATGCCAAAAAACATTCATTTACAAGATCATGAAATTTGATTACAAAAATTTAAAAAAATAAATAAATAAAAAGTGATATAGATGCAATGACGAGGTATATTTCAAGCATATTGGAATAAGAACACTAGTAAAATCAAATATGTAAAAAGGGGGAAAAAGAGGTTCTTTCATACGGCAGGTAAAATCAACCACCATTATGACATTCCTTTTCCATCAAGCCTCTGACAGATGCACATGATGACATGTAAATTATGCCTAATTCACTAATAATAAACAATTTCAAATATATTTAGCCATGTACAAATACAGCAAGGACAAATATCTAGAAATAGATATTGATTTGTATTACCCTGCAAGGAACTGTTTGAATGTAGTCTAAAACCAGCTTTGCAGTGCTACCTCTAACAGGTCTGTGCCTTTGAGAGATGAACTGACAATTTTAGATGAACCAACATTTATGCTAATTGGTCAATTGCTCCAAAATAAAAATGAAGATTCTCAATAAAATATTTAACATTTTACCTGTAAAACTAAGGACAAGAACTTCGACAAGCAAATATCTTGAATTTTCAATTGATTGAGAATCTCCAAATTAATAATGGCATATCCCAGCTACAAGAAGCATCATCCAAACCCCCATCCATCAAAACATAATAATATTAAACAAATGGAGGGTACAGAGAGAGAACTGTTGAAAGGAAAACAGAATGAAATTCCTAAAAATTAATGTTGAACTGTAAGATCAGAATACACGCAGACGTAAAGAACACACCCACCTCTGTTATCGTCAAAGTCAAATTTGCCAGGCTTAAACAAGCGTGATCAACAAATAAGCGTGTTTTCCTACAGGCGGAAATAATGGCATGTAGCTCAGACTTGAGAGTACCTGAAACCCAAAAAAATGCTGAGATGAAATCATGAATCTCATAAATAATCATTGAGGAAACCATCTATAGGAAACAAAACAATCCTTGACTATTATATTATAACCTTAACAAACCCGCCAAGGCACCAACGAAATCAGTGGTTTTTCTCTCAGCTGTTTATCTCAGTTTGTAAACTCCTTTAAATATTCAAGACTTTTAATGGGCCATGGTTTCTGTGAAAACAAAGGTCTTTATGGACTCATTATGCTGACACTGTTGTTCGGGCATTGTCTAGGATAGAAATTATGCCAGTTTCTAGATAGGTTGAAAAATGAAAAACGAAAATCATAGTGATATTTTTTTACCTCTAGATGGAGTTAACCTAAATCTTCTTTTTTAAAACTCCTTTTGCTCTCGCTTAGGAGAATATTTTATCTTTCCTTCTAGTACAAGTGCTAATGAAGTCATTCCTTACTTGAATAATAATATGAATAGTGACAACAAAAAGCACCTCATAGATATTAGCTCTCGAGCTACTCACATGATGACATATCTCCTAATGACATCCGAATTCTATTTCGAGCAAACAAGGAACTTCGATTTGTTGGATCTTCAACCCAATCTTGATTAGCACCTTGACATATCTGCAAAGTGCGGAGTAATGTTAACATGAATAGTCTTAGCCAAATGAATGAAAGTGTTCTCTTCATAGATACTTTTATGTGATTTGAACTTTTAACCTTGTACAAGTCATCTTTAGAGAAATCCATTAGTGGTCTCACGAGAAGAATGCCATAATTCTTTGAAACTTCACTGTAGGAATATCGATGCGGGGAGAAAATCTGAGAAGTGAAAGGCATGCCAGCAAGTCCAAGCACGCCACTACTGCGAGATAACCTCAGAATGAATAACTCAGCCTGCATTGTGTCTCAGCAATCACTATATTTCTAGCATCTGTAACAAGCTTGCAGCATAGCAACTAATTCAGTTTATAACAATCCTAAAGAATAAAGTTACGGTACAAGCTATAGGAAACATGCAAATTCTAAGATTGGGGGAATGGGACACTTTTTGTCAACTAATAAGGCAAGAGCTTCAGTTGAAAATGCACGCAGCATGCTTGATAAGAGGATTTAACCTGGTCATCAGCATGATGTGCAACAAGTATCACTCCAATTTTGTGTTGGACACAAACTTTCTGCAACATTTGATATCTGAAATTAAAGCAAATTCATTCATTAAAATCACAAATTAGTGAATCATTATGGCAGCAAGCTATCAGTATAAGTTAGCTCATACTAAAAGCAAAGCCGAGAACAACAATCTTCACAACAGAAATTTAGCATATTTTGAAGAACGGCAAACTACCTCATATCACGAGCTGCTTCTTGCAAATGGCCCTGCTTTGGTTTACCATCTAACCAATCACAAGACGCAATCTCGCATCTGATGCCTACACAAGTAATATGCGAACTGAACATATCAGAAACTTGGATTGAACTGATTTATCATAATGAAGAAAAGCTGACAAATAATACACGTGCAGAGTTGTTGTACCCATTTGAGTAACTCGATTCCGCACAACATTTGCCTCGTCTCTGCTCTCAGCACGAAGCCCGTGATCCACGACTATTGCCAGGAGCCCATCGATAAACGTGCTACTCTTACCAGTGGCATTCAGGCTATCCATTTTCCAACCCGCCATAAGAACACAAAGAGCCATGCTATCGGGCCCTCCACTTACTCCCAGAGCTGAAATTGAATCAGATAATGAACGCTAATGCCGGAAGTTCGGGTTTTCAGTTTAAAATTGGAAGCCAGTATTATTATTTTCCACTTCAACTCTTGGTTACTTTCAAAGAAAACCTAGTGCTGTTTCAACTTTAAGTAAAACAAAATGCATGAGGGGAAAATGAAATAACCACACCAGTTCGTCAAACAAAATGCTAGCAATAAGCTACAAACAACTCTTCCTTCCTGCGTAAATCTCGAACAAAAACCTGACCTATACGGTGGTGCGGTTTGAGTCCAGCCATATCCATGCGCTTGGAGAAAGCTTCCCTGTACTTGCACAGGTCGATTGGCTCTTGCAAAGAAGAATACCTGCAGAAACAGCGACACAGAGGAAGAAGACGAAGACGTGGTAGCATGAAGGGGAATTGGAATCTTGGCGATGAAAATTTAGATTTGGAAGATAAGAGGAAGAACGAGTGGCTTGTTCCCGATTGCGCCCTCGGGATTAGGCTCTGCGCCATGGCTTGCAACTCTCCCAGTATACTCTCTATCGTGTCGCCCCTCGTCAGGAGCTGGATTTAGAGGGAACTTCCTCCCCACGGCGGGTTTATCTGCCCAAATTTAAAATATTTCAAGTACCCACACTTTGACTATATAAATCTTGTTTTTTTTCTTTTTAATTATATTTTAAAAACTAAATTAATAAAATTATATTTCTCTAAATTATATTTCCACAGTCTTGCTAGCTAGCTCTAATATTACAAACCCATCGTTAATAAATATTATTAATTTTGGCCCGTTACATATCATTGTTAGCCTCGCAATTGAGAGAGATTTCCACACCCCTCTCCAAGATCAAAGAAGGTACACGGTTTTCTAGACAAATTGGGTGCAACATTTTTGTGTTCTTTGACGATGACACAAGAAGCTGGTGGATTCCAGCTACTGGAGCTGCAAATATTGGTGCACTAAATGATCCATATGGTTACTAATTGCTATTGGCTATACAATCGCCCAAACAACAAATAAAAGAATCGAAGTCCATCTCATAACTTGTTTTCTGTGGACAAAATATAATCCAATCTTTGATCCGAACGCTCTTCCATTTTACGAACCACACTACAGATGAAAGAATATCCCTATAATCCAAATAAACACAGAAAAAAGTGTTGTAGTTTGTACACATTACAGAAATGAAGCATCTTTGCTTCACCATCATCACGAGCTTCCACTAAATCAATCCTCCACTTTCTTTCTTCATCGTTCTCGTCTCCATTTCCCTCGTTGTTTGCCCATCGCCACTCGACCCAGATGGGTACAGCCCATACTCGCTCGTCGGCTCGCTGTACTCGCTGCCGTACTCCTGGCTCGCCAACGCCATCTTCCTAAACTTCTTCAGATCCTCGTTGTACTGAGCCGTGTCGTAGTCGGAGCTTCCATAAGAACTGTACACAGTGCTATGTCCAGGTCGGATTCCTTCGTTCAGATCAGAAAGCGAGGCTTCTCCTTCAAGAGCATGAACCACTTGACTCATCCGTGGTCGACGCCTAGCCGAATGACGCACACAGGCCGCAGCGCAAGCAACCATGCGCGCCATCTCGTTGTGGTCGTGGTTATCTCGCAGCTTTGGATCTACCAAACCGTCGTAGTTTCCATTTTCTGTTGCCCGAAGTAGTAATGGCCTTGCCTGAAATTGACAAGATGGGTTGATTTAGTTTTTCAACGTCTGAATTGGGTTTGCAGAGATGCTGAATTTGAACAGAATTCGGTAATGGGCTTACCCAATCGAGCAATCCATCGTCCATGAATGATTGAGTTGGATCAACAGGTCTGCGTCCAGTAATCAACTCCAGAAGCATTACTCCATAGGAGAACACATCTGATTTCTCAGTTAGTTTCCCACTTGAAGCGTATTCAGGAGCAAGATACCTGGCATAGCATGATATCAAATTCATGAGTTCAGAAATATGAATTTGTCAAGAAATGGTTCCAAAGGGTATTAACATACCCGAAAGTTCCCATGACTCGAGTTGAAACATGGGTATTAACATCAGAAGACAACTTGGCAAGCCCAAAATCTGCAACCTGGAAAAAGATATCAGGAACAACCCCATTTGAGTCTCTTTATAGATTCAAATTCAAGAATTTAGAAAGCTCCCATTATTACCTTTGCTTCGAATTTGAGATCCAAAAGTATGTTTGCTGCTTTGATGTCACGATGAATGATCTTAGGATTACCTGAGCATTGCATCAGAAGTAAATGATAAGGCTTCAAAACGTGAAAATTGAAGAAACCCAGAAGAGATCTGGTCACGAACACTATATATACTTACAGTCCTCATGAAGGTAGGCCAATCCCTTGGCAGATCCCAAAGCGATTTTGAGCCTGGTTGGCCAATCCATGGTAGGTCGTCCTTTCCCTGAAAGTTAAGAGCGTCAAGATCATGAAGTGATAGCAAAAGGGTGGATTGGATTGAGGTTTATTACAGACCGTGCAAGTGAAACTCCAATGTGTTGTTGGGAACGAATTCATAAACCAGCAATCTTTGGGAGCCAGTGATGCAATATCCGACCAAAGAAACAAGATGCCTATGATGAACTCGGCTGATGATTTCAACTTCTGCTTGGAATTCACGCTCCCCTTGTCCGCTTCCAGCTTTAAGTTGTTTCACTGCCACTTCCTTTCCGTTAGGAAGAACTCCTTTATGCACATAACCAAACCCACCTTGTCCGAGGAGATTGGCTTCTGAAAACCCATCTGTCGCCATTGCTAATTCTTCGTAAGTGAAACTGCTCTGTGAGAACCCCAAGGGAACAGAAGATGGAGCTGGAGCCAACGAATTTTCAGACCCTGAATAATTAGATCCAGACCCTCCGCTACTGTTTATAATCGGGGGTGACGGCGGTGGCCGTGATGCTGGCGGAGGAGACGGCTTTGGTACTGCCCCCGCGATATGATCCCCTGGCGGCGGCGGATGTGATTGCCAATGGTGCTGTTGGGGACCGTATGGGCCGTCTGAAATTCATTTGTTTCATAAAACTTGATGTCAAATTCGACAATTAATTTAGGGATTAGTTGAGAAATTTGTGTGGGTTGAGGGTTCTCACCTTTAAACGCCGCCGGTGGCGCAGGCGGATGCGGTGGCCGGTAGTACGCCTCCTCGTCGCGTCTCCTCTTCTTTCTTAGATAAAAACACATAGCAATCAACGCTACAACCACCACCACCACTCCAACGGCAACCCCAGACACAAGTCCCGCCGAAACTCCCGACGATGTTGAGGGAGACGGCGCCGTTTCCGACGGTGGAGCCTGATTCCCTCCAGGATTCACAGGTGTACTAGAATTGGATGGCGGCGTCGGACTCGGAAGTTGCGGTGGCGCTGTCGAGTCGGTAGGCGGCGGCGGGGGAGAGCTCGAAGGCACGTCCGGCGGGGAAGGAGAAGAAGTAGGCGGAGATGGAGTGGTACTGTTCGGAGGCGGCGGCGATGAAGCAGGAGGAGGTGGTGAGAGAGATGGAGATGCTGGAGGTGGTGCATCCGTGGTCGGTGGTGGGGGTGAGGTCGAGTTAGTCCCCGGCGGCGAGATGGGAGCAGGAGACGACATTTTCGCCCAAAATTTCAGTCCCAGAGAGAAGCAGAAATCGAAAACAATGAAATGGGTCTTGGTTATATAAGGAAAAACACTCTATTCAAGAAGATTGAAAATCCCTGCTCTGCAACTGGAAGTAGAAGAAGATAACAATGGCGGAATTTGCAGTATACCAAACAAATTACCAATACATGATGTATAATTGCTTTGCACATAATCTGCAATGTGTGAGCTGTCGACGTCAACACAAAAATATAAAAAATTAAAAAATAATAATAATAATAATGCCGCCAGTTTCTCCGCTTAATTCTCCTTTCCTTTCTCATTGGATTATTAATTCTTTATTTATTTCCCAACGGAACTCCAGCCCGCAACTGGGATATCGTAATTGGTCGAATTTGGGTTCTGTCCAGCTGTCAACCATTGACTTTTTAATACCTCAGTCAATTCTCGGAATCTTAACTTTTTTAATACTTTTCCTTTAATTTTTACAAATTAGGATTTTAATTTTGAAAATCTTGAGAAATAGTGGCAAATTAAAATCATTATCAATACAACTGCTTTTTTATTTTTTATTTTTTATTTTATTCTCTTGATCATAATTAAAATTGGAAAGGTGATCAAGGATAATTTAATATTATTTTATGTAATTAAATATGCATGTGCCTGCCTAAACCCTACACTTTTTTCTTTTCCTTTTTTTTTTTCATCGAATAATTGTATTGTATGAAATGACTACCCTCAATTTTGGAAATATTAACTAATAATTTCTGAAGCATATAAATTCGTGCATTAATTATACACAATGCATGTGAAGTGTCTGTGATAGAGATAAATTTTATTAGTAATACAGGAAATTGTATTAAACATCGTTCAACCACCTCGACATGTCGGAAGGCGAAATTTGGAATTTGTTCCCTATTCGATAATATGTCATTGACATCTGTACACGTGGACGACATTCCCGGATTTCCATAGAAATGGTTTGTTCGTCTGAAGAGATGGGCTTGGGTCCAAAGGGATGGCTTGGAGGCTGGCAGGTGGCCAACGCCAGGTCAGATTTGGTAAAAATAGATATTATTGAGAATTTGTTCAGAAATATGGTATAAAAAAAACGGAATCATCTCATTTTCGTCCATTGATTTCGTTCCACGTGGGCGGTTCATCCCTCTCATCATCTTATTCCTGACAATGACAATTCAAATTTTTCGTCCATTTCAATTTCGAAACCTAAGCAACTGCGGGATGTGGATGGCAAAACAGAACAGAACAGAGAAAAACAGAGCAAAACAGAGCAAAACAGAGCAAAACATTTGACTTGACACAGTCCAGCAGCGCACACAGAGTGAAAAATGAAAGCTGAGGGCTGTTAGAAAAGCCACAAACTTTACTCAAATTCTTGTAAACTTTTTACACGCTATATTTCAATACAGATCAGTCCATTCAACTACACAAATAAATAGGCTTCGTGAGGCCATCTTCAGAGCTTTGCGGTTAGGCAGTCAATACATTTGCTATTGGATGTGAGGTTGGTTTTTCTTAGTATAATGTAATTGGGGAGATAATCAAGTTCCGGGAAGAGTGGTGCTTGTGGTAGAGAGAATTATGAAGGCACAAACCACCGAAAGGGAGAACACAGACACCCAGGTGTTCTCTGTGTACATCTCCATTGCATCAGTGAAGGAGAAACGGGTGCGATTTTCGGCCCAGTTTCGGATTCTGTCTGCCTCCGCTGCATAAAGAGCCTTCCCCTTATCGTCAAACCACCGACCTCGTCGCAGCCAAGCCGTGACCAGAGCTAATAAGATTCTTGGAGGAGTCAAGTAGTTGATGGCTTTCCCTGTTCCTTTTACAACCCGCATTCGAGGAACTAATGTTCTAGCCACCGTTTCAGGAAGCTCGCAAATGATATTGAACATCTGTTTGTTTCTCACAGTTGAACCACTGTATGCAAGGCAGAAAAATGTATATGAACCAAGTATTACACAAGCTCAGAAATTTATTGGAAGAGGGCAAGATTGAAAACGTTGATGTAATTTATCTATGCATATAAGAAGAAACTTGATTCACCTAAGAAGGAGATCTGTCAAAACCATGCCAGGTGATGCAGTATGTACTCCTACATTGGACCGCTTGCATTCTTTCAAAAGAGATGATTGAAGCTGTCTAAGACCACATTTTGTCGATCCATACCTACACGACGTTCAGTAAACTAAATGGCGTAAACACCAAAAACGACCAATGATTTCATAGACACAAGAACACGACTGGTTTGACGAGTTCAAAACATACAAAACCACATTTACATTTGTGAGTATGCAATGAACTTACACAGCCGTCAAAGGAGTACTTGAACCTCCAGAGCCGGCACCATCCATGTTAAAAATGTGTCCTCCTTTAGCCTGATTTCTCATTACACGCATGGCTTCTCGAGTACAAAGAAGGGAACCGACGAGGTTTGTTGAGAGGATCTACAAAATAACCAGTGTGTGAACTTAAATCAACCTATAAGTCAAGACATCAAATTTTCATAGGCATCATAAACCATCTATAAATCAAAAAGGACAGGACTTCAGTTGAGTGTGAATGTAAACCCTTCCATTCATACACAAGGCGAGAGCCTAGTTTCAGTATAGAGCTCATATCTATTGGAGAAGATTGTGTTCAGATTCATCAAGACTCGAGAGAAGTAGAGGAATGAAAATCCAGAATTACCAATATAACTTTACCTGAGTAATATCTTCATCTGTGAACTGCAGCAAGGGTCTAAAGCCTTTGTTCGTGCCCGCGTTGTTTATCTGTCCATAATTTGTCACACTAAAAAAATTCAACATCTATTTTTATCCTTGAGCATTTAAAATTTGATGTTTTTGAAAAGGGATCTCTTGTTTTCTGATAGTCAGATCAATTTTATCCCTGAAAGGCATTGAGCCATGAAGGCAGCTACTTTAAGAATGTAAGATCTAATAACCTAAGCCCACCACCGCTAGCAGATATTATCTGCTTTGGCCCGTTATATATCGCCGTCAGCCACACAGTTTTAAAACACGTCTATTAGGGAGAGGTTTCCACACCCTTATAAGTAGTGCTTCGTTCCACCCTCCAAACGGATGAGGGATCTCACATAAAATCTAAACATCATTGTAAGAAATTTCAAGAAAATTAGCATAGTATCTGACGAATCCAGAAACCAAGTTCATTTAAAGCAACATAGTATCTGAAAAATCCAATCTTTTAAGTTCATGACTCACCCAAATGTCAATGGAACCAAGTTCATTTAAAGCAAACTTCGCCAAATTATGAACATCTTCAGGGTCGCAAACATTGCATGTTGTGCCAACAACTTTAGCATGTGTCAGGCTTGTATTGGAAGAACCACTTCTGACCATTAGACCTTTTAAGTTCTCCTCCAGCTCTCTAATAGTCTCTTGAACAGACTCAGGGCTGTCTTACAAAAATCATCGTGCAAGGAAATGGGATGTGAGTAAGTTGTAAAAACATTGAGATACAAGTAACAGAAGTTCTGAAGACCACCTGCGAGAAGCCACAACTACGTGGTCTCCTGAGAGAAGAAACTCTCTGGCTAGTGCTTTCCCCAATCCTCTTGTGCTGCATAGTGAACCATCCATGTGCCGTCATGTACAAATAGAAGAAGATCATACAAGTAAACAATGAAAACTAGGCGAAGTAATTGATCCTACCACCATCTACTGCATTAAAACAAAGACCAGCAGAATCATTTCTGAGCCAATAATGAACTACATTCTTTGCCAGGAGTGTTTACTTACCTTCCAGTTATAACAACGTTGCGTGGACCAGCTCTGCAGTGCTCCTCTAATACCATGTTAGCACCAATCATGGTTCCAATAATAACCCCCCCGAGCCAACTATACCAAATCAGTGTGTTCATATGACTGTCACCACCTTCAAAATTTTCAAGAAACAGAATTCATATTAACATTGATGATTTTTATGAGACGTTTTACAATTAAACAAATGTGGGTTACCTGATAATTGAAACCCAACAGCAAGTACAACACCAGTGCTCATCATTGTAACGATATATCTTCCAATTTGGACTGCAGCCTGTTAAGAAAATAAAGGAGCTACAGTTAGCGATGCTGCTACAGTCTCCAAATTAAGATCAAACCACTCTGGTCCTTCTTGTCCTCCTAGGGTGTACAGCAAATATTATTTTCTTTGGACTTTCCATTTCGAGCTTTTCCTCAAGGTTTTTAAAACGAGTCTACTAGGGAGAAGTTTTCACACTCTTGTAAAAAAAATGATTTGTTCCCCTCTCCAACCGATATGAGATCTTACAATCCACCCCTTCAGAGCCCAGCATCATCCTCTCTTCAATTAATGTGGGATCTCACAATCCACCCCTCAAACCGATGTGGGATCTCACAATCCACCCCTCCAACCAACGTGGGATCTCACAATTCACCCCGCCAACCGATGTGGGATCTCATCTCACAATCCACCCCCTCCAACCAACGTGGGATCTCACAATCCACTCCTACCACCGATGTGGTGTCTCACAGGGGCCCATGAGTATACATGTAAGTGAAAATTTCCAGTTGATGATGAAACATCAAATGTTATAAAAGCTACAACTACAGGCACATTTGCCAAACAAGCCAGCTGATGATAAAGAAACAAACACCAGGGGATTAGCAAAAAAAAGGACCTCAAATTCGTTCTAAACAACTCAATATGACTCATGAAATACATCAAATTCAGAAAAAGTTGAGCAGCATACAGCAATACTCACCGAAGAAAACAAAGCCTCCATATTAGCCATAAGCTTCCCCCGTTCAAAATCCGACCCCAAAAGCAAATTAACCTTACCCAAAACACCAGACCTCAAAAATTTCCAAAACTGAATTTCCTTCTTCGTTGACACCTTTTTTAACCTCGAATCTCCACGACTCCTCCCTTTACGATCCTCCTTCTCATAATCCCCACCATCCTCGCCTCTGAAGGATCTACACTTCCTCAACCTTAATCCACTACGGCTCGTCGACACTCCAACGCCAAACCGGTGGACTCCCCGTCCAAGAGCTCCGATCAAGTGCCCATCTCTAGTACTTGGGCCATCGAAGCTTTGTGGGCACACGTAAAGCTTCGTGAGTGTAGTCATTAATGGAAGATGGAGCTGAAGAAAAAGTGCAAATTCATGAAACAGGATGGCTCCGATTTTTCTGGGAAAAGGGTAACGTTGTTCGAGATTTTTTTGGAAAACTTATATAGAAGAAACAAAATAAGAAACGGGCGGTAACGTTCTAGGTGATCGGAGAAGAAAGGACTGTGATGACCACACGATAAGCAACCTAATCCTTGTACGACAAATATGACACGTGGCGTGGTGGGTCCCTTCCCATGGTCGGCAATTCCAGCTAGATGGAGATTAGTCGCTGAGGAAGGGTGATGGAGCCTTCTACGTATCATGCTTCTGGATCTTGTCTCTAAGTAGTGGCCGATGATTTTTTGTAATAAAATATAATATCACATCCCAAATCAAGAGACGTAACACATACGAGTTACAATGTTTAAATAAATTAAATTAGAATTAGAATTCTTAAACTTCCAAAATTTAAACGATATTATATAAAATTTATTATTCAATTAAATATAAAATTAAAAGTTTATAGATATATTAAATACAATTTTTAAATTAATGTTTATAAGACTAACCGACTGTAAATGCAAATAGTATGGATAAAATCTCGTAATATTACATTAGGCAGACGAGCAAATCTTTGAAATCTTGTGTTCACCCCTTGCGTGCAAGCTAGAAGTTGGCTTAGTTTGTGAGGGTCCCGTGCTTCTCAAAAGTCCTAAAGATTTTGTCCCAAATCAAAAAAAAAAAAAATCAAACATCAATTATTGCAGAAAAAGAAACGTGTAAAAATTAGTATTGTTGTTATTATGCTAAAAGTACATGAATTTAAAAAAAAAAATTGTGTTAAAATGTCATTCCTTTAGATTAGACGAGAGTCATCGCCACGTTGTTTTATTGCATCGTCACGTTCCATGTTACTATTTTACCAATATTTCTTCTAACTTTTATTAAAAAAGAAAACACTACTCTAATAGTAATTTTGTCTACGTAAAATTCATGACAATATTATAACTTTCGAAAGAATAAATGTATCTTTTAAACAAATGACATTATATTTTTTAAATATAATATTATTTTATTATTTTCGTGGTAAAATACATTAACTAGATTTAAATTTAATTTTTCTATAGTTTAAATTAGAATATAAAAAAATGTGATTTGTGAATTGAATAACATGAAAATTAAAATAAAAAATTTAAAGTGTTAATTTTTTAAAATTAAAATCACCAAAAATATATTTTAAGTTTTTATTTTTATTTAAAAAAAAAAAAAAAAAAAAAAAGGGTTTGATTTCATTTGTCGAATGGTTGATATTATCAGATTTGGGGCTCTGCATTGCCACTCTCTCTTTTCTCTCGCGCGCTTTGGTTGCTCTGTCGAGAGAGGATATGGTCTCTACCTCACTCTTACTTCTCTCGCCCACCTCATTTCCTTCCATTTCCAAAACTGATTCGCCATCTTCTTCCATCTCCACCAATTTTGGGTCCTTCTCCCAATCTTCCAAGCGAAGCTTTAGATTCCCAAAACGTTTTAGGTTATTTCGGTGCCAAATTCTTGGTTCTTCTTCACCTTCCAATCAATTACGCGACGATGGCACGGCCGAGCTGTTTTTGCAGAATAATTCAATTGCGGATTTCATGAGGTTCAAACGGGATGGAAGCAGTACTGAGCTTCAGACTGCTGTTGTTACTTACAGAAAGAAGTTTCCATGGTCTATTCTGCAGCCATTTCTTCAGGTTTAGGCTCGAATTCTAATTGTTTCGTTTAGGTATTTGTATTTCTTACATGGGGTTTCTTTTAATTTGTGGCTTCTACTCTTTTTCAGGTTGATTTGGTGTCAACAATTCATATTGCAGACAAAGAGTATGTGTGTACTCGCTGTATTCTCTCGTTTTGTCAATTTGATCATCTTTTGTATTCTTCTTCTTTGTCTACCTGTAAATTGTTCTGTAACTTTGTGAGTAGGAGATATGATTATGCAATTTGATTTTACTTTGAAGAGTAGTGCCTTACTCATTAGTCATTAGTGTTGCCATGAACGCGAGTTATTTTGATACCGAGAGGAAATTGTGACCTAGCATATGTTTAGGTCGCAACAATGGATCAAAAACAAACTAAGAAACTTTTACGTTAGGAAAAAAGGAAAAGAACTGCAATTTAGTAGAAAATGTTATATATGTGCAATGAAAAATAAAGGGATAAGATAAATTAGCATGGGAAAATAGCAGTTACTTTCTCCTTTTGAATCAATGAGAAGATTTTCTAGCATTTTAATGGTGATTTTGTCCTAATTTTTGTTCTTTTCTAGAAGGTACTTTCCCCTATCAAAGCAATACTTTTATTTCGTGATAAAGGTTTCGAGAATCACTACCTTTTAAAGTATTGCTAACTCTAATTTTGCTTATTAGTTGCCTCACTTCAACCAGGCTTTTTGATTGACTAAATATGTTGCCATCCATTTTGCATAGCTATTTTGAGGCCCTCCAGAAAGAACTCGAGTCTTACGATTGTATACTGTATGAGATGGTGGCTAGTAGGGAGAGCTTAGAAAACAGAAGAAATCCAACTGCCATGAAAAAGCTACAAAGTTCACGATCACGAGGATTTAATCTTCTGGGCTGTATTCAACGGCAGATGGCTCGTGTTCTTACACTTGACTTTCAATTAGATTGTCTTGATTACCAGGCTTCGAATTGGTACCATGCAGATCTAGACTATGAAACCTTCACCATACTTCAGGTTATTCCCTCTCTACCTTCTTACACCATAGATGGAGCAAAACATGTCTAGACATAACCATCCTCAAGGCTGCAATGTATGCTACAATGTGCAGAGATTGTTGAATCATAGCATCTGATAAGAATTGAATTTATTGTTGGCCACTTAATGAACCCATTAGTTTCTTTTCTGTTGAAATTGTTTCTTTAAACTTATGCCTTCTAGAGTGATCTATGACCATTCAACTTTAGAGCGTGTTCCTTTTTCAACTCTAAGGTGGCCTAATTCCTCATCTTTTAGAAATTAACATCATTCGCAGTTGTTTTTGACACCTAAAGCTTGGTCTTATATAATGATATTTTGACACTGAATTTGATGTTGTCATGTTGCAGACTGAAAAAGGTGAAAGCTTCTTTACATTTGCTAGAGACATGACTATACGATCCACCAAAGCTTTGGTTCAGCCTACTGCAGGATCCAAAGATCTTGAACCTTGGAAATCAAAGCTTCTTCGGGCGTCTCGTGTGCTTCCTATGCCACTTGTTGGAATGCTTATCATTGGAAGCGTTTGTGCAGATGGAGGAAGTCGAGCATCAGAATTTCCTGAATTTGAAGCATTGTCAAGTCTCGACTTGGGTGCTGCAATGAAGGTTTTTCTAGCTAAGCGTCTAACATCTGAGTAAGTATGTTTGGAGTTCTATACAACGTCTGTTCCCTTATTAGTTTGGTATCAGTAATTATTCATTCCAAAACTTCATTTCTATTTCTGAATGTGGAATCTGGAGGTTATTTTGAATCTAAATTAGTTATTGCTTGTTTGGGCGAGTCTTAGTTCGGCTGTTTTTGGATCTGATATAATCCATTGTTTGTGAAGGTTTACACAAGTAACTGCCGAGGTGGAGGAGAGTTCTGTTATAATCGGCGAGAGGAACAAAGCAGCAACAGAAGCACTTAGAGATGCCATGGACAAGGGCCACAACAAAATTGCCATACTATACGGTGGCGGTCACATGCCCGACTTGGGGAGGCGATTGCGAGAGGATTTCGACCTCATTCCTAGTCGTGTAAAGTGGATAACAGCATGGTCTATTGCAAAGCGAAAAGTATCCAGCAGTTCTCTCCCATTTCTCAAGTCTCTGGCTGATGTCTCGGGTTGGCCATTGAACCGTTACCAGACATTGGCACTGCTAATCTTCTCCTCAGTCCTAGCAGTGGATCTCTGGTTTTGGGAACTCTTCTTCGGCACAGCAGCAAATTGGATCTCTGAAGTCGCTTTAGACGTCTATCAGTATATTGATAATGTACAGCTGATGTGAAAACGGTAATGGATTTTCATCAAATTAGAAGTTGTATCCTTGCCGTTGTACATATAATTCAACTGTGGCCGTTGTTTCACGTGGCACTCAGAAAGTAGAACAGTGAAGAACGTTGAAATGGTTTCCTTGCATGTTCTATATAATACATAATCCATATTGGATTTTACTGCTGAAAATGCAATGGAAGGGATTGACTAGTACACCTTGATTTGCTCCATTTTATTGGGCTACACTAACTTGTTCTTTCTTTTCACCTAAATTTTTCATCTCTGTTTCAGTGAACAGATTGATGTGGATGAGATCTCAGAAGAGATTACATTTGGAGGGATGTTCTTGGTGGTATCAGGAATAAGGGTACGCTTTTCTTTTACTTCTTTCTCTCCTAGGATAAGGACACAATTAGAAGTGAAAATGAAGCCCACCTGCATAATAGTAGGTGAGAAGCCAAGTCCATGATATACTCACGGGTGGCTGGCAGTGTTAAAATAATAAAAAAACAAAACAAAAAATGATTAGTCATTAAGTATTACTAGTCAACCCTCTGCTTTTCCATAAACTTCATGTGATAATATAACCTCTTCTACTTCTACTTGTCTCGGTTTCCATCCCAATTTCCCATTTTACCCACTCCCTATCCCCCAGTCAACCGTTGTTTCAGGGGCAACCTCGTAATTCACTACACAAATCTTGTTCCATTCCCTTGTTTTCTACTTGCACACTTCATATTCCCGTGCCCGCCCCTCTCTAATCATTTGAATATACCAAATGAGACATAAAAGAAAGAGACATGTCTATCTATATATATATTTTGAGAAAGTAGCGAGGGAGATGGGGGAAATTCAAATCCAAAATGGAATTTGAAATATTGGGCGCATGATTGATCAACTCAATAGTCAATACTACCAATGATCCAAAACTTGAAACAAAAATAGGCTAAACTATGCAGTGGTTCGTGTGTTTTATCTCCTTGGAACCTTCTTTCATTTTTAGATACTTCTCTCTCTAAACCCTTTCCTTTACCATTCCCAATGTGCATTGGACCTTCCAATTGCCTTACGACCTCTTCCATCATTTTCAGCTTCTCCATTATTATGCCATAAACCTTTCTTCATTACAATCTTTCTCACACTCTCTTACTGTACTTGCTGAGCTTAAAACTTGAGATGTTTTGTGGATTTTCTCCGTTATTATGCCATAAACTTGCATCAACAGTCTCCCATCATTACATTCAAAATTCATCCCAAATGACCTGAATTTTGTATTGTATGTGTTTGGTATGCAAGCTTATGATCTATAAATGTTGAGTTATTTTGTATGCATTTTCTTGGAACCTTTAGAAAATGATTAAAACATGCATGGTTTTCGATGTCTTGTTTTTGGGGTCAACCAAAATTAAGCGAAAAGTCTCTAGTCTTGATTTCAACAAAACAAGGAGACAATGATACGGGACAAAAGTTGTAAGAAATGAGAAAATGAGTTCAAAAACTGTGTGTTTTTACACTTTCCATTCTGAAAACTTGAAACAAATCTGAGGTTTCCATGTTTGTTGTGTTGGTGTTCCTTGTCTCAATCTTCCTGTTTTTATCCTTCTAAAAGTTTTCTTTTTTGGGTACCTCAAAATGGCACTATTTTTAATTTGAAAATTATTTTAATCCTTCTCATTACCCTTTGCACTACATTTAACATAAACTTTAGAGCACACATTTTTAGCTTTAGACTAAGATTCAATTCAACTTTGAAAAGACAGACATAGTTTCATATTTTTATATTAAATCCTTTTGTATCTCGAAATTTTGAGAAAGTTTTAAAATTGAGTCACAGGTGGAGTTGGGCTTAAATAATAAGCATGCCCACTTTTGGTTTCTCATGCATTTCTCACTTCTTCTTCACACTCTGCAATTTTCCTCTTTCTTCTTCTTCTCTCTCCAATGGAGACCCGCTTCAAGCTCCGTCTCTCTCGCATGTTCCAATCCTCTTTCGTCTCTTGCCGTTCCCGTTATCTCTCCGATATCATCCACAAACCCGTCTTCGTTCCGTCGGAACCTGCCCAAACCGTTGCTTCCTCTCGCCATTTGCTTCTCCCTCAACGCAAAATTTCCCGCCGGTTCTCTTTTGCTCCTTTCCAATCTGCAGTTCCTGGCGGCCGGACCTTCCCTCTGGCGTCTCCGATTTCGCCCTTCCCGGAGAATGTGACCCATGAGAAAATTTCGACGACGAATAAGAAGAAAAAGAAGAAGCAGAGGAAACAGAGGAAACAGAGGAAGAAGGAGAGTCCGTTTTGCCAGTTCAGTTCGTTGTCTCTGGAGTCCAACTTCGGCAGTACGTGGTGGTACAGTTGCGACGACGAGGACGAAGACGACGAAACGGACACCATTTTTTCTTCGAGATCGCGCTCTTCTGATTCCTCAACCTCCCACCGACGGTATAAGTCTCGGCGGAGAAGAGGAGGTCGTAGCCGAAGCTCTGAAATGGGGGTGTTACCATTGACGGAGAAAGTGAAAGATAGCTTTGCAGTGGTGAAGAAATCGAGCGACCCGTATAACGATTTTAGATGCTCGATGTTGGAAATGATTGTTGAGAAACAGATTTTTTCTGGTAAGGATCTTGAGCAGCTGTTGCAGTGTTTTCTCTCCTTGAACTCCCACCATCACCATAATGTCATTCTTGAGGTTTTCACAGAGATTTGGGAGGCTCTGTTTTCCGACTGGGGATCCTGATATGAACATGAAAACTCTAATCCCTTCGTTCTCCTTTTGTTCTTATAAGAACTTCTATTGCTTATTTAATCAACCCCTTTCTTCCCCTTGTGTATAATTTCCATTTCTTGTTTTCTCCTCACATGAAATTCAAGAATGAAGAAAGAACATCAGCATATTGAAAACAGTGTCCAATCTTGTTTTGTTCTTCACAACAACCATTCATTATGTTTCATGCAATGCTAATAATAATAAACCATTTCAATAGAGATCCGTGGGGGAGCTTTGGTTTCAGAATACTAAAGAACAACGCTAAAGACAAACCTAATTTCACATCAAACTATTTTATAATAATAGTGATAATCCGTGTGTTTGACTTGAAATTAGATGTGAGTTCTGAAGCCTACATAGTTTAGGCTAATGGATAAGAACAGATTCAGAACATTGTTGATTTGATTTGTTTAATATATAAGTAGATAAAAGTTTGATTTGATGTCTACTGTCTCCTGTTTATTTGATAAAGCTATTTGATTTTGAATTATTTGTCAATTAAATCCTAATTCTATTTAGAAACTTTTAAGTTAAATGTTTTGTTAATTTACGTCTAAGGATTGTAAAGAGGCCTGACTTGACTAAACTCCCTCACGACCCACAAACAGCAGGTTATTAAGTAACCCAGGTGGACAAATTTCAATATGGTTGTTACAAACATTACGAGTACCTTTATGTTAGCATGCTCGTCACTAACTCATGTGGTCTCTAGTGTTAAATGTTTTCTATGTATGTACAAGTTATTATGTATAAGTCATGTATAGGGTTACGTCTTATGTCCAAGTGTGGAGATGCTAAGTTATGAATCTTTACACGAGGCATTGTGTTGGGATGGACTTAGTCTCACTAGGAGGCTATTAACTAACCTTTAATGTCACCTTGTCTCTCATGATTGGCACACATAGGTATTATAGTTAGTTTAGACTTAGGTCATTCCTCTTTATGTATTGTTTTCGTGAGGTATTATATTTGTATAAACCTGGCTCCACTAGGGAGTTGTCAACTAACTCATAATGACGCATGGATTATCAAGATTGATGCACACATACGCCATAGTTGGTTTAATAAAGAATTGATTAATTGCACCTTTAAATATATTACGTTAAGACAAGGCTGATCTCTTAGGTATTAAGAAAATTGTGAACCATTGGGCTCGGTCCTTGGGTGTGAGTATTGATGTACTGATGTTGAGAATCTTACATATAATGAGTCATTTGCCACGAAATTCTAAGTTAGTATATAGTTTTGATCAGTATATTATGTTTTAAATACTCCAACGTCTGGTGTGATGGGCTTTTACAGCACAGGTCCAGGGCTGGCTGAGGTGCCCTTTTTGGTTCATACAAAACAAAGCTAAGCAAACCCATTATTGATGAATCATCATCAATATCTATGTGTCAACCGATCATTAATCACTCTTCTGCTTACATTCTACTTATTTCCTTCTATTTTGGAACAAAACATTCTTTAAAAAGGGTAGAAAAAGAGATTTGTTGCATCATCGTTGGTACTCTTACCGTATCTTAACTCAACCTTATAATTGAAAATTAAATCAAAGCTGGATTAATTAATTAATAAAAATAAAGAACAACCTTTTAAGAGTAATGAGTAGGGAAAATGTTGAATTTTGATGGCGTGATTAGCGGAATTGCTTTGTTGTCCCAAATGCCAAATGAATACACAAACAAAGCCATTGAAAAGTAATAACTTAGCTTTCCTACTTTATTAGGAATAATTATTCAAATTCTAAATTTCAACTCATAATCTCCCATTTTGGATGCATCATATCAAATTATCATAACAAACCACATTACAACTTAACCTTATAATTACACACACTTACTAATTATATGGATAATGTTTCAATGTCCATTCATTTTTTTATTACAAGAAATACCCTTAAATTTATCCATTTTTATTCTAAATTTAAATTTCCATCGTTTAAAACATGTTTTTTTTTAAAATAAATATTCTTATAATCTTGATTTTATTGAAATTAAGGAGCTTATGGTGATTCTTACATTTATTTTTGTTAAAAATTAAATTAAATAGAGAGTAAAATTTAGGTTTAATTTTGAAATTTAGAGAGAAAAGAAGTGATTTTCAAGGGACAACTACCCACTCCTATGTTCCTCCTAAAAAGGCTAAATGCACCAACCAGGGACAGCTTTAGAGAAACACAAACATTCCCTTTGGATCAAATCTTCCCTTTATCAATTTCTCGAAATTAGAGAACAAAACACCAAACAACACAACACAATCAATATCTAACGTTCCACCAAAACAAAACAAAAAAAAAAAAAAAATAATAATAAAACAAAAAAAAATAAAACAAAATTTGTGTAAAAATATGATATTATTAGATATAATTTAAGTGTTAGATATTGAAAATTATTGGGCGATGGACTCCCGCGTTAACTAACTAAAGAAAAATCATAGGTATGAATTTATAAGTAAATAATACATTTTTATTGATACAAGATCTTTCGAAAAAACAAAAAATAAGGTCGTGAAAGTTTATACTTCAAGTGAATTAGAGTATTAATTAGAGTATTAATGAAATTAAAATAGAGAAGAAAACAGTGATCCATGGCGGTGGGCTCCTCTGGCTTTCTTTACTGTATGAAGAAATCTTCAACGAGGGATCATAATGACCAACTCCAAACCCCCTCTTATATTTATTGTCTTCTCCTCCTCCTTCTTCTTCTTCCTCTGTCCACATAGCACAATTCAACTCGATCGCTCACTCACCAAAACAAAACCCCCCTCAATGTTCCTACTACCCTCCATTTCCACCACCAAAAAATTCTTCAAAAAAACCTTATGTAACTTCAAATCTTTCTTCTCCAACACCTACCATCGCCTACCCAAGGCGCCGCCGCCGCCGCCCTTCACCGCCGGCCCCGAAATGGCTAAAGACGAGGTCCAAAATGGAAGCTTTACGAAGAGTAATGGCAACAATGCAGTTCATTTCTCGAAGACGATCGACAACACCCAGATGGACAGAGTTGAAAAAAATGAACAGAGCATCAAAATTGGAGCGACCCATCAAAGGAAATCCCAAGAAAACAGGGAATCGAGGTCAAAGAGGAGTACTAGGTTGTACGAGTACGATGAAAGGAGAGTGTGTTTGGTTGCCAAGAAAATCAAAGAGTTGGAAAAATTAGACGCGAGAAATGTGCATCATAGTTTGGATATTGAAGAGATCCTTCATTACTACTCTCGCCTCACTTGTCCAACATACCTCGAAATTGTGGACACATTCTTCATGGACATGTTCGCTGAATTCTGTTCTAACTCCTCGTCTTCTCAACAGAACAAAATTTGAATTTTGGTCCTCGGATTTCTGGTAGACCATATTTTAATGGGTATCATTTGGAATTTTGATTCAGTGTTTATTATAATTCATCTGAGTTCATAAATTTAATGATAGAGTTGTGTGTGTAACGTAGTTTGATTTGAATGTGTATGAAGGAATAATCGTTTTTGAGTTTGACTGTCGTTTTTGCTTCAAATGAGTAGAAAAGACGATTACTTTTTTGGGGTTTTGTGGAAATCAAGGTGGCTGTCGGCGCCTAATCCGGATGTTGAAATGGATGCTAATTTGCGTTTCTTTTTCTAAGAAACTACCCAAATGAAGGGCATAAAGCCTTGGATTCTAAGTCACTAATGTCTTACACAATAGTTTTCTTTTTTTAAAAAAGTGTTTGGTAATCAAGTATTTGGATTTTGATTATCCGAATCATAATGAACAATCCCTCTTCTTTTTTTTTTTTTTTTTTTTTTTTTTTTTTTTTTTTATGGAAATAATAATCAAAATTTGACCAAAAAAGGATGGTGGAATCCGATGAGAGTAAAAAGGAGATCCAAAAGGGTGTTTGTGTTTGTAGGAAGAAAAGCATTTAAAAAGGGATTCGTTGGGGGAATTTAGGAAGAGCTGGATGGACCAAATCTATGATGAATCATTTCAAGAGCATCAAGGATTACTATTGGGCTTGGGCTTTTGGTGTAATTTGCGATCTATTCACAGCTCCAATGTTCTTGGCCCAGCCCTTTATTTGGTAATCAAGTTAGTGCGAGTTTGAAGAGTGAGTGTCATCAGCCTGTGGTGTATATGAAGGATTTGTGGTCTTCTTATTTCTCACACGCCTGCATGCATGTCTTGCCCTTTTCACCCTCTTCATATAAAGCTATGCCTATTAACACCCACATATATCAATACTACATAAACCCACCTCCATCCTTCCCTTTCTTTCTTTCTTTGAAATCCAAACTTTTAGTGTTAAAAAAAGTGAATTATGATTGAAAAAGTATTTAGTCTGGATGTCTTTTAATAACTATTGGATACTATTTAACCTGGTATGTCCACCTCTTCTTTATTACAACGTTTCAGTGACACTTGATCCACAATGAAAGCACAATCACTCGTTAATCTGACTGTCTTTTAATAACTATTGGATATTATTCAACCTGGTATGTCCACCTCTTCTTTATTACAACATTTCAGTGACACTTGATTCACAATGAAAGCAGGATCACACGTTATTGGGATTGAGGTACAAGTTACCAACCAAATGAGGTAGGGTGGAAAAAGTTTGATAGTGAAATGACTATACTCACGTACATGTCCATTTATTTTTTTAAATTTGGAGCAAAACAAAGAGTTCAATGGATTATCGAAAAATTAGATAATTAAATAACAATGGAAGAAATTGAGAATTAAAAGAAGAGTTTAAATGGGAGTGTAATCGTCTAAGACCCCAACTAGTAGATATTGTCCTCTTTCGACATTTTTTTTTTTTTTTTTTTGGGCTTCCCCTCAAAACTTTTAAAACGATCTGCTAAGGAGAGGTTTCCACACTCTTATATATGATGCTTCGTTCTCCTTAGGATCTCACAATCACCCCCTTCGGGGCCCAGCATCATCGCTGACACTTATTCCTTTCTCCAATCGATGTGAGATCTCACAATCCTTTCTAATACTCTTAGTCACTGTTAGCAAATATTGTCGTTTTTGGAGTTTCCCTTTCAAGCTTCCCCTCAAAGATTTTAAAACGTGTCTTAAAACTTTGAGAGGAAGTACGTAACAATATGGTTATTGGTAGGCCAGCTTAAAGGGAAAGGAAGGTAGTGAGAATAGCAATGAAATGCTATACAAATCAAGATAGTACTAAGTGAAGTAAGGCAAACAAAGCACTCGTATTGCTCCATTAGTTTTGTTTGTAACGTCAAGATTAAAAGGTCAAAGATGTAAACCCCACTTCACATGTGTTCGGATGTGTGCGTAGGAATACAAATTATGGTGCCAATCCGTACAATATGATATTATTGGGTTTGGGGGAATAGAATTGAATGGTGTGTGGGCGTGAAAGTAATGACACCATAGTGGTTAAACATAGCGTCCCTTAACTTATGGCGAATGGCCTACTGGTGAAAGATATAGAATACCAATAACAAGGCTCACAAAACTTAAATAAAATATAGAAAGAGAGGAAAAGGGCCAGTTGGGAATTAAAAGGTGTAGAGGAGAGGCAGGAACAACGATGAAATATGGTCATGTCATGTAATCTTCTCACGTGAAATATGGTCCCTTTCTCCCAACTGCCTTGCTTGCTTCCATCTTTTTAACTTAGAAATGTGGTAATATGGGATGTTTTATGGACCAAATACAATTATTAGTAGGCCGCCACCCATTTCTGCAAACCCTTTCATCCCTTCATGTTCATTCTCTCTCTCTCTCTCTCTCTGAGAGAGTATAGAGAGAGTATGTATTATTATGAAGCCAATAAAGATTCTATTTGTGTTCTCATCATCTCCATTCGGTCGGAATAAAGCCCACCAAATCTTCTCAAATCCAATCACACATTCCTACCTACGTGTCGCTTTCATCCCAGTAGCATGGGACCCACCCCTAACATATAACTGTTCCGTCTTACAATTTTAAAACTCGTCAACTAAGGAGCTAAGGAGAGGAGAGGTTTTCAAACCTTTATAAGAAATGTTTTGTTCTTCTCTGCAACCGACGTGGAATCTCACAATCCACTCCTTTGGAGACCAGCGTCCTCGCTTGCACACCGCCTGGTGCCTAGCTCGGATACCATTTGGAACAGCCAAAGTCCACCGCTAACAAATATTGTCCATTTTAGCCGGTTACGTATGGTCATCAGCCTCACACTTTTAAAACGCGTATGCTAAAGAGAGGTTGAGAAATGTTTTGTTCCCCTCCCAAGAACCGACGTGTCAGCATCTCCACACCCAACTCTCTACTCTCATCTCCCTTCATTTCAAGGTATTGATTTTCAACCATTGAACTGATCAAAATTAGTCGAGTTTGAATCTCATTCCCTGGTTGATTAAAGTGGATGAAGTTTGTGGGGATGGTGGGAGAGTGTGTAAACGCTCGTGAAAATGAACAGTGGTACGAGCTAATGATAAGGACGGGGAAATGGGAAGTGATAAGGGTGAAGAAAGGGGTACAACATTTAACATTTTCAAACCTAATCTTGAAGGGACGTTTTTGTAGCTTCATTTCTCCCTTCTTCCCTCTTTCTTTGTGATACCCTTTTTATTATATGGTTGCTTTCATCTGGTCCCTCAATATATACCTTACTTCATATTCATAAACCTCTCTATCATTCCATTCAATCGCCAATTATGAGTTTGAGTATTATGCTCATTTATGGGGTTGTTCTACAGTCGCTTCCAATTTCTTCAAAATTCTAAACGTCTCCCAAACCTTCATTAATGTCATGTGTATGGTCCCATAGAATGAAATATATGATGATTTTTGAGCGATACATTCAGATATTTTTTTAAACCGAGGTTCAAAGAATTCATGCAAATAGCCAAACCCACTAATAGCAGATATTGTCTTTTTTAGATTTTTGGTGGTACAACGGCACAATTTGTGGCAAAAGCAAGAACGAAAGTGCAGAACTTTAGTGTTTGTAAGCTCAAAAGGGATTCCTTTTAACGGTGGGTTTGCATTTGTGATTGATCAGCTTTCCAGAAAAGCTCAATATCTTCTGATATTCTTGTGGCATCCATTGAAACCCCAAGCAGCCCTCTCTCTTTGTGAACCCAACCGCATATAATCCACATTCTCCTTTCCATCCATTTGAAATTTCCTTCCTTGGCATCCCATCTTTCTCACTAAACATATTGCTTTCCTGCAAATATGGCATACCCTTTTTTTAGTTTCTAATTATGCATCTTCTTAATCTTTCTCCCGAATCCCGAGATTTAACACTCAAATCTTTGAATTTCAAGAGTATATTTGTTGAGGATGGTTGGAAGAGAGTTTCACGTTGGATTAATTTAGAGAATGATCATGAGTTCATAAGTAAATAATACATCTACGACATTGCCATGAGACCTTTCGGAGAAGTCTAAAGTAAAGCTACGAGAGTTTATACTCAAAGTGGACAATAGCGTAGAGAATCATAAATAAATAAAGTACTGAACTTTAAAGAGGATATGCACCTTTAGCCAAGAGGGCACGTTACTTTTGTAACCAGTGGCCAAAATGACGGCATCAAAGTTTTCGACACTGCCGTCGACGAACTCGGCGGCACGGCGGCTAAGTCTGGTCACTCCTGGACAGACCTAAACACCAAATAAAAACCACATCAATACATTTAAAAGAAATCATTGAGAACTAATGAACAAACCAAACCAAAACAAACCTTAATTTTGCCGGTTTTGATTTTTGCAAAGGTCCCAACATCTAAAACAGGCGTCTTCCCAGACAGATTCTTGAGCTGCAGAGGGCCAAGTTTTGGGCGGCTCAGCCCCAACCTGGCAGTATCTCCGAGTATAAAACGTGAAAGAATAAGAAGAATTTGATCCACTAAACGCAAGGGAAGCCATCTGAGCAAGCTCATGGACAATCCAAAAGTTGATCTTCCCAGCATCTCATGGGGTAGAATGTGCACCTGCAAGAACAACAACAATAACAAAATGTCAAAAAGTTTTCCCAATGACCGTAATGAAAAGCAATACACGAACCCATTTGATGTTATAAATGACCCACGATCCAAATATGTTGAAACAAATAATTGAAGCAACTTTTTCCTAGTTCAGTCATTTGTTTCAACATATTTCGACCATTATGGAGAGTCGTGATTCCTAACACTTTGTACTTGGACGTTTGCTTACTGAATTGCGAGCCACGAGATGAGGGAAAGCGTTGAAGTCACAGAGATCGAGACAAACTTCCATACCGGAATTCCCACATCCAATGACCAAAACTTTCTTCCCGCCAAACGCTCCACCTGTTTTGTAAGAGCTAGTATGAATAACGGGGCCCTCAAATTCCCCCAACCCTTCAATTTGAGGAACAATTTGTTCAGCATTTTCACCGGTAGCCACAATCAACCATTTGCAAAAATACTCAACAACCGTCTCTTTAACCAATTTCCCTCCACCAACAGCCTTGACCCTCCAAAACCGACACCGCTCGTCCCACTCCGCGCTTGTCACGGTGGTGTTGAACACAGGGTTCAACTCAAAGTAATTGGCATAGCCTCTCAAATAGGCCAAGAATTGTTGGTTTGTTGGGTAAGTTGGGAAATGAGAGGGGAAAGGCATGAGTGGTAGCTCACAAAATTGCTTTGGGAGATGCAAGCGCAGACGGTCGTAGGTTTTGAACTGCCACAAGGAAGCTATGCATTGGGCTCTTTCCAGGATCAAAGATTGAATGCCTTTTTGCTTAAGACATGCAGCGGTGGCTAGCCCTGATGGTCCTGCGCCTACTATGAGAGGGCCTTCAACCCAAATTTGTGGAACAGGGTCGCCATGTTTTTGGGTCAGAGGATCGTGCACTCTTTTGCCTTCCAATTCTTTCCAATACTCGTCCATTCAAAGGAACGTAAAAGGGGGCGGGAAAGATAACTGATTTACATACAACTTGGGAACAACAAACAAACGGTTAGGATCAGTTATGCATTGGCTTGGAAATGAAGTTCTGATATATAGGTCTTCCCGTGGCAAACTTGTAATTTAACTTGTAATTTTCAAGATTCTGCGTTTTAAAACGGTGAGACTAACGACTATTCTTACAAATATCTTTTTAGGTCAAACAAATGTAGAGAGTTTAATTCATGAACCAACTGTTCCATTTATAGAAGTTTTTCCACGAGCATGCGATGTGAGTTTGGGCTATAATGGCTTTTGAGCCCAACTATTGGGCTTGGGCTTTGTTATCTTTGGGCCTAGCCATTTGAATTTTGAGTTTTATTTTGACTTTGTTCTTAACCAATTTGATTAAGTTTGATTATTTGGTAAAATGGTCTTATAATTTTAATTTTAGTATACACTGTCAATGCACAAAGTTATTTTTTTAAAAAATTACCTGTTAATTGTGAATATATTGATTATTGAATTACGCTTAGTCTGTCTATCTCGTTGATTGATTTGATTGACAAATCTAATTTGTTTTATTAGTTAGTTGATTGATACTGATATTGATACCACTCATTCGTGACAATAGTAACACTTGAAGTATAGGATAGATGTGACATAGTGGTGTTGGTTGGAGAGAATTTTAAGGTCAGTGGTCCATTATTTTTCAATAGATATAATCATTATGAATCTAAGGAACAATATAGAAGCATCCCCTAGTAATTTCTTGTCTACCTTAAACTTTTCAAATTCATACGTCCGTGGAATTTGACTTCTTTATCTTTAGAATTTTTTTTATCTTCTTTACTTGGGTGTCACAAATAAACTTTTGGCATATTTGACATTTTTATAATATAAAGTTTTGAGCTTATTTATAATTAAAACGGTAGGATATGCGTGGAAAACCTGAATTTTTTTTTTTTTTTTTTTGTAATATTAGAACACATGTCATTATATCAACCATGTGTTCAAAAAAGTTAGGGCTTAATTAAAGGAGGAAAATAAAAATGGTTTGTACGGTACGTATTGGATTCGATGCACTGCTTAAAAAGAACCACACAAATAATACAATGGGTAATTATTAATTATTTATATATATAAAAATGTATAGAAGTAATTGTGAAAATTGCAAGTTGGGCCATCGGAGTTCGAACCGCATTATTTGGGATGGTTTTTTTTATTTTATTGGGTGATAAGAAAGGACACGTGGTGGGGCCTTATTGGTTAGAATGATGAGACAGAGGAGCACGATATTGCTGCCCATTCAAATCCCAACACGTAGTCTAAGCTTCCACGTGGGCACTCGTGTACCGTGGGACCCAAATTTCTATTCATTTGACCGTTCTCCCAGTCCCACTTGGCACTTCCCATATTTTTTCTTAATTTTCTTTTTTTTTTTTTGTTGCTATAAAAATATGGGCAAATTTTGAGATCAATAAACATTTGAGTGAGTAAAAATAAAATGTGCCATCTCAGGTAGGGTAGTGGTGGCCCACTACATTTAAGGATAGAATGAAGTGGGGCTTAGAAGTGGGTGTGTGGAATTGCATTTAATTTACGCAATATGATAGGGTGAGAAATATTTTTTTGATATTGCAATCATTGAATTTTGACTAATTTACCTAAAACACCTCAATTTCCTTTTCTTTTAAAATAAAATAAAATAATAAAAATGGAATTCAACCTTCTTTTTATCCAAAACTTAATTTCTAACTGCATTATTGTTCTTTTTTTATTAAGAAAAATAAACAAAATTAAAAACATATTTATTTTGACTTATGAAACAACCATGAACAAGAAAACAAGAGAGAAAAAAAAAAAAAAAGCTGAGACATGAGGACATTAACAGAATAGACCCTTATTTGTCTTTTTGTATCGCAGTGACACATTATTATTATTATTATTATTTTTTGTTTGAAATAATTATATATCTCTGGAAGAATTAGTGTAGCAGTACCAGGTTTGGATGCGAAGATGATAAATGATGGGGAAATACAAGAGCCATGATTCTTGATTCTTTCATATATGTATAGTATGGGGAGAATTCAAAGAAGAAATGAAAGTGGAAGGAATTATTAATAAAAGAAAACAAAATAAAGATGATAAAATGCGAGGAAGGAAGGAAATGATGAGAATCAAATGGGAGTAATTAACTAAAACCCACACCCGAACAGAGAAAACGGATAAGGCGGTGCTGGATTACTCTCCTCCACGGTTCCCATCATTTCCGTCGAATTCTTCATCTCTCCGCCGCTTCTGCTTCTATTTATATCCATTCCACCCGCCTCCGCTTCCGCCAAATTCCAACGCTGCACGTGATTACAGAATCCCGCCGGTCCCGACACCTCCGGCGACGAAAAATTCGGCCGCCAGCTGCCCTCTTCCTCGATTTCCTCTGCCTCCAAGGACGTGGTCGTTACCGTTGTGGTGGATGGCGATGAGGAAGAAGACGAAATCATCAATCGGCGTTTCTTATCCCCAATATGAGGGCCGGGTCGATCCTTCTGAAGCATCATCCGAGGCAGAATTTCAGGATCTTCCGCCACTTTATGAAGAAACGCCATCATTTGTTGCGGTCGTTTCTCTGTAGTTTCGAGACGTTTTTTCATGCCTTCAAGCTCCTCTTCCAAAACCTTCTGTTCTTTTCTAAGCCTGGCAATCTCAGTCACCAATTCCTCGTCCCCCATCTCTCTCAGGCTCGAATTCGTACTCTGTTTTCTCCTGACAATGTTTCTGAGTAAATGGAATTGGTCTCGCAGAAACCACTGGTTTGCAAATTCCCATCTATCGGGATCTACCTTCCGAAATCCCTACTCAAAACAAAACCCACAGTCAAAAAACAGCGAAAAAAGAGAATCAAATAAGGAAATCGGAAATGACATACGTATGTATTGAGCTGTCGGACGAAGCTGGAGAAGTTATTATGCTTAAAATAAGCAGGCAAGAGAGTGTGAGAGAAATGGAGAGGGTCGAGGACGAGGAAGCTGTTATTGGCAGAGCCCCAAGTAATGAAAGTATCGGTAAGGGGATCGTTGACCATCTGATAAGTCTTCAGAACAAAAGGGGCGACAATGTCGTTCGCAGACTCGTTGTTGGCGTCCATCCCATAAGCTTTTTAGAGAAGCAGCTGCGGACGGAGGAGAATTTTTGGAAAGATGAGGGAGCACTGTAAATAAATAATGGACGCGCGTACTGTAGCCCAGAGGGGAGGAGGGGGGCAGGTAACGTGGCAGTATGTGATATTTTTGGAAAAGGAGAGAGAGAAACAGAAGTGGGCCCACGTGTTTAAACCCTATTGGCCAACGCCGTTACAATTTACAAAGATATTTTCCCCCCACTTATTTAATTTATCCAACTTATTTATAAATATGTAGGAATTTAATAACAATAAAATAAAATAAAAAAACAAAACTGGAAGGCGCGTGGGAGGGACGTTCTGAAATAAGATGAGAGCCAAACGGTGGGTTAGGCTTAGATTCCAGCAGAGGTACACGTGCGCTGGGAGGGGGAGTGGATTTAGGGAGACGTGGTGGGTTGATATGTGGACACGTGTGAGGGCATTATTTATAAAAGAAGGAAAAAGTAGGGGGCATTTTGTAAAGTGGTGTTTTGAGCTGGGGAGCAGGTTTATGTGTGCTCCAATACTCTTGATTGTGGGTTTCCATTTATGCAGGATCTTATTTTACCCCTTGTCGCCTTCCTTTCCTTTTTTATATATATATGTAATTATGTATTGCCGACAACGTGACTAATTTTCATGTACGATAACTGAATTTACATCTACATATAAACATTATTATTTCCACAAATAACTATTGAGAACTATAAGACAAAATAAATAAATTATTTGTAAACGGATCTTGTCGTTTTTTGACACAAAAATTATATCTTATCTTAATCCACAGATTTAATCATACAAAGGATTAACGAATTTAATTCGGGAAAAAAAAAAAAAAAAATTGGGTTGAAATTTCAAGGTTTGTTCTTGCAAGTTCTAGGAGATGCAAGAGAATGGAGTCAAAGATAGAGGCAATCCTATTGGTGAAGCAGATTGATTTAGCGGCTGATTGTTTGGGTTAGTGATTAAAGACAATGGCTAAACAATTAAAAAGCTTGTCTTTATTTTGGTTAAGGTCTAAGTTTGATTAACAACTCTCATAATTGCCAAGTCGGCAACTAAAATCCATCCAAGGTTGCAGAATCATGTGTAACCTTCTAGTCTAATATTGTAAATGAGTTGATCAAAACATAATAGCAGAATCATGTGTTTACCTTCTTGATTGTCTGTTGCTCATAATAGCAGCAGCATCAGCAGCTCAGAGGGAGAGACAGACATCCATGAATACAAAACACTATAAACAGGAAATATATCTTCTGTACAATCAAGAAAACTTAAAACCACCTCTGAGGGAAGAACTTGGTTGTTCGTCGACCACACGCCTAATCAAGTTCGATCGACCAGCACCCTCAGGGTCTGGCTCAGTTGGAGTGGAAAAACAATGGAGGTGTCTGGCTCAGTTGCTGGAGGGTGCCACCAAAACATTGTACTCATCCAAGCGTTTCTGAAACTGAGCCAACTGAGTCTGCAGCTGAAAAATGCTTGTAGCTTTCTGGGATAGAATTACATTTAGTTTAAGGATGTAGTCATCTAAATGGCTTCCGGGTTGGTCAGCTTCAACAAGCAAGTTCATCTCCTGTATATCAGGCAAGATTACACAAGGTCTAAACAGGCAGAGCCACCAAAGGAGGCGTATATCGTATGCAATAAAAGGAAAAAATGTTGTGAACCTCTCGGACAATGTCGATCGTCTGCTCCACCTGTCTCCTATGAGCAGTAACAAGGTTTTCTTCTTCCTATTATAAAGAAAGTACGATGTCATTTAAAGTCGGATGGTTTATGTGGACGTTTGATGCTTTGATATTCACAATATTATTACCTTCAAAAGAGCGTCAAGGTCATCATCCGAAGGAGAGTCGGTCTCAAAATCGGGTATATCCCTTCGAGTTTTCTTCTGGTTGACAAAGCCTGGCACTTGTCGAGTTTCAGTTATTTTATTGTTCATCCATGATGATTTCTCTTGTACATATTGCTGCTCAGGGTAACCAATATCATCTTGTGTGAAGTCATCTTGAAAACTTGGCTGACTTTTGTGATGAGGCAAAGTTATGTCTGCCCTGTTGCTAGGAATGCGTTCGACATTCATCGGTGGAGTACCTTCCCTTACATTCTGCTTGAACCAACCAAATCTGTTCTTGTCATTTGGTAAATTAGTTCTGTTATCCTCAAAGGATTGCTCCATGGGTACTGATGAAGACAACAAAGAAGCTGTTGATTCTCGAAGATTTGAAGTTGAATATAAAGGATCCCGCCTTGTGCTGTTCCCTTTAGATAGACTCTTTACCCTGAAGGGACAATCATAAAACATATTTAACAAATAATGGGATATACCTTCGTAACGTCTCCGAAAATAACGCACCTGTCAGCATATCTTAGCGTGTTGAGTGTGTGTTCGCATGATCCTGAGCTTGGTGAAATACATGACATCATAACAGTGCGTGAATCACCAACAAAAGAATCTCTAAGAACTTCTGTTAATTTACTGCCTCTGAAAGGAATGTGACCCTGATCATTGTCAAGAGCTCTAATGCATTCTTTAAGAGCAAGCAAACTCTTGTTAATTTCAGCACCTTCCATTCTGCAACACAAATGTTTCCAAGTCAATCAAACCATGAGAGAGGGAGAAAAAAAAAAACGGGAAAACTCTATATCTTCTGCTTCTTAAAGTACTATAAGGTCCAATATGTAATAGCAACCAGTTTTCTGAAAAGTAAAGTCAGACCTTGTTTGTTTATCATTATCTGTGGTATCTGCACCACGTTCACTTCCAGCAAGGTCAATGAAAGACAGCTTTCCTACAAGTCGAGCAGGCTTCATTTCGGAACTATCAACTAATCTCTTAACACAAAGCTGAAGTATAGCATGTGATCGAGATGACTCTTCATTCGCACCAGTCGTACCGGTGCTTCTTGTGGCGTTTCCTCTCTCAATCAATTCCTTGATCGTGTCGACATTAGACACTCTGTATTCTTGCAACCCGACAATGCATACTTGTTGCTTCCCATCTTCCCTCATGAAAAGCTTTCTGAAATATGATATATTCAGAAAATGAACTGAATTCAAACATTTTCTTCCACAATCTCAACAAAACTTACTTCCTTTCGTTGAGGAGATCAAAAAGCTTCCCTCCATATATCTCGAAAAAGCTGACAAATAATTGGAAACCCTGGTTCCGGTATACGTGGTGCACTAATCTTAAAATGTCTTCGGACGCCTTTAGAGGAAGAGGTTGCATAGTATATGTTTTTCCACTACCTGAACAAGCACATCAATGTAATCTATTTTAAAAGATTATGGAACTATTTTAGATAGCCATCTAAGTCAAAATCATCACAAACTGATCTATATCTAATAGGTAAAACATATACATCCCTCTACAAATGTTCAATAAGCACGTAGCATCTTATGGTTCCCACATCCGAACACAATTTCATGCGTATTTGATAACTTGCCTGTTTGCCCATATGCAAAGCAAGTTGCTTTAGTTCTGTTGAAAATAAGAGGAACTATGGGTTCCACAGTTTCTGAGTATACCTGCATCAACACGAGAGAATGTTTAGAAGTCGAACTGATTTCAATGTTCATAATGGTACTCATCTATGTCTCGTACTTACTTCATCATTAGAAACACCTTCATTCAATACCGCATCAAAGAAAAATTCATGCTTCTCAATGTACTCTGTCAAGTCTACCTACAGAAGGGATGATTCTCAGGGGGAAAAAACCTTTGTGGCTTTCTCATACTTGGAATTCAAATATAGCATGTTGCACTTACTTTATATTTTTTTTCATGAACCGTAAGGGAATTCGACATTCGCTCAATAGTGATTATATCTTCTTCTTTCTTTGTCATTTCCTTTTTATTTAGAGGTCTCTTGCGCACCTGTAAGGAGGAAAGTAATAACATACAATTAGAAGAGCCTCCCTTCATTGCCTATGGTCATGTTGCCAGCATATTTTTGCATTTTCACCAAAAGACTAGGAAAATTATTACTCAGTTACAAAGAGCCTTATAAAAGAAAAACTAATTCTTGAACCCTCTCCAAGCTCATATCACGTTGAGGCCAAAAAAGTACTATAAAAGGAAGGCACTAGAAGTCTTCAATACAGATGAGTGGTACTGCGAGAGAGGGAAGATGAGAGCCTTATAGGAAGACTTTGGGTATGTTTGAGAGTGATTTTCACTCCCAAACATGTCCTTCAGCGTTGCAATTGCTTATTTGAGAGTCAAAGAGATATTACAATGGCATCGAGGAGACATACCACAACTTTGATCTTTGCAACATTGTTGGTTCTTTCCTTGTCAACTGAAAAGCTTTTGAGAAGATTGTTATCTGATGCACCTCCAGGCTTATTAGGCAGCATACTAGCAGCGAAAAATGGCTCGGGTTCATCCAGAATTTTACGGTGAGTGGTCTGACAAAATGAAGTGAATGATGGAGTAAAAACTTGATTAGAACGAATCATAAGACTCAGTTATTTAGTACAAACTTTATTAGAACGAAGAGAAATCAAATTGGAAGCATAAGAGAGGAAAAACTTCATCTGTCTGATAATTTGAGAAATGGGAAAGACTCCATGACCCAAAAATCAAAGAAGCCATAAAAGCACACTCGCACTAACAAATGGCACATCAGTAGTATCCGCATATTAAGGAAATTCAAAAGAATGTAAAATCGAAGCAGAAAAGGGTAAACTAGCGCAACCTCGGGTAACAATTCAGTATCGAAAGCATGAAGATCGAGCAAACCAGGGCTGTAATGACTGGGAAGAAACATCTCATCCGCATTCTTCCTCATGCTCGAAGACCGCGTCCGAGCCTGAGGCGTCAAAGCATCAGCCGACCCAAGATCATTGAAACTCCTCTGCATTCCCCTGCTAGCCCTCGACCCAAAATCCTAAACCCCCAAAAGAAAAAATCAATCAGAAAAGGGCATACAACTAACCAAACAATCGATAATGCTTTACCGTACATGAGAAAGATTAGAAGGGTGAGCCCATCTTCCAGAAAGAACATCAATAGCATCATCGGAATACTGCCGTTGGTGATGAACCGCCGGATTAGATCTCGAAACCTGTCTGCCGGCCGCGTTCATCATATGCCCCTGTGTTCAGCGAAACCCACAACCCAACAGCACACTTAAGGAGACAAAGAAAACAGAGAAGAAACAGAGAAGGCGATGATAATTGGGATTCAAAGTTTGAAAAGGAAGAAAAAAGAAGGGTAAGAAGATCGAGGGGGCGTGCATGTGGGCGCTGAGCAGTGGAAGAGGAATAAAGAAAGAGTACAATAATAGTCAGTCACGTAGAGAGACAGAAGAAGAGTTGAGGATGGAGAGCGCGAGCGAGTGTAGTTCACGCCGTTTCGAATGGAGGAGACAGGGGAATGGCGGGGTCAGACCGTTCGTAACTTTGGACCCAACAATATTCCAAAATTTTATTAAATGCGGCTACCTTCCATTATCCAAAATGGTAAATTTTGTTATTAGGGAGGTTAATCTTTAACATTAAGTATCATTAATTAACCACGAAATTAGAGGTTTTAACTTTTTAAGTATCTAGTTTATGCTCACTTTGGCTACCCACGCTCTTATCAGTAAAATATTAACTTAAAAGGTATATATGAACTTTAGAGATGAACAAAATTAATTGATAATTTTTAATATTACGTATAAAGTGGAAACATTAGAATAAATAATTAAATTGAGAGTGTAACATTATAATGAAAACTATGGTGAAATTAAATTAATATATGAATATGATTGTTGTAATAATGTCGATAATAAAAAAAAAAAAAAAAAGTAAAAAAGGAGAAAAAAGATGAGAAGGGAGACATAAGTGAAGACAAATCTACATGTGTTTTAATTTTAATGGTAAATGAAGCAGTTAAAATAATTCAGAGTTTGATTATTTGGTAATTGTGAAGGGTAATTGAGTTGGCGGCTATTTGATTTTGGGGAGAAGAAAACAAGAGGCGTTTGTGGCGGCTATTTGATTTTGGGGAATCGGCCACCACAATTTTCACTCGGTCCCGACCTGACGAGGAGGATTCACTGCAGGGGAAGAGAAAGATCATGGCGTCGATTTGTCTGTTCAGCTCTAAAACCCTAGTTTTGCCGTCGGCGGCCTACCTACCAGTATCCTCCTCATCTACAAGCCATAGTTTGTGTGTTCGTGGCTGCAGATGCTCTTTCCCAAGCAGGCCAATTGCGAATTCTAATTTGATAATTGGGAGAAGGAGAACGGGGAGGCTGGTGGTTCGAATGGCCCCGGAGGAAGAGAAACTTACTCGTCGCAATCCTCTCGATTTCCCGATTGTAACTTTCTCGCTCTCCTTTATTTCCCTGCGTGTTTGATGTTGTTCGGTTTGTTTTCATGGGATTTTTTTTTG
This sequence comes from Cucurbita pepo subsp. pepo, assembly GCF_057944985.1. Classification (NCBI taxonomy): domain Eukaryota; kingdom Viridiplantae; phylum Streptophyta; class Magnoliopsida; order Cucurbitales; family Cucurbitaceae; genus Cucurbita; species Cucurbita pepo. The sequence goes on from NC_141801.1 coordinate 11,017,716, forward strand.
TGTTTTTGCTTTCCATGGATGGAGATTCGGCTTTCTGTTTTTATGTAACTTGGCTAGTGTAGTGTTGGATCAGTTAGGGTGGAGAGTCGGAGCATTTCCTAGGATTTGATACATTTACTGTTCAATTTTATCATCGATGGTTGTTTAAAAGGCTTATTCTTGACTTATCCTGCCATGTCTTCCCTGCAAATTGTATCTTGCTGATAGTTTCGGTCATTTCTACATTTTCCTTGCGAAGTATCCATCCTCGAGCTCTAGATAAAGTGGGCTGTATCTATCTTAGGACGAGGGGCATCGACCATCATAATGTTTGTTTATTCATATTGTCACATATTTCGTAAGAGAATGGACCATAATTTTCTGGATTCCATTGGCTGCAAATGTGTTGTTAAATCACATTCAGTTTGTTGCCTGGATATTTCTGCATATATCTGTGATATTGGCAAATGGCAAATACAGTTTTGGGTATGTGGATTCTAGTACATCTCATGACATTCATTTGAGGCGTGATATCTGTTTGTTCAATTTGTCTCCTGTACCGCTCTGGGTTTTCTACTTTTAACGCTTATGTAAATTAAAACTCATGTCATTATGTTGTTCATAAATTTGTTATGAATTTATTTGTTAGGGTGCATTTTTTGGCGGTCAATTCAGTTTATAATATGGAATTACTGATGTTCTCACCTGACAAACTAAGTTTTAGTTGATAAGTTAATTTATATGTGAAGTGCGTGATAGGTTATAGCTGGTGTTCTTCGCGTTGAATGCTTCTATGACTTTTTGGTTGTAGGAGTGGGATAGGCCTAAGCCAGGTCGTAGACCAGACATCTTTCCTCAATTTAGCCCCATGAAAACACCATTGCCACCACCATTGCCATGCGATCCCCCTGAAGAAGACGAAGAGGAGGAAGAGAAGAAAGAGGAAGAAGAGGAAAATCCTGACAAGGAAAATCCTGATGAGCCTGAGAAGCAGTAGATGTAGTCTTTTTGAATAATTCCTTGAGTTCCTTCCTTCTTTTCCATTTTCACTTTGTTTCTTGATAGGCTGAAAGCATTAGAAATCCTAAGGGGATGATGAGCTGAGATATTCAACCTTGACCCAAACATGTTTGAGTGCTACTATTGATATTGCAATTCTGTACTGATATTGAATAGGATTTCCTATTCTCTTGAGTCTCAATCCCCCACTTCAGACAATGTATTATGAATAATTATCATGAATGATATGCCTTGTCTCCGATTTCTAGTCCATGCTTGTATGGTTCAACTCTATATTTGAGTGTTGTTTAAGAGCAAATCTCTAGAAGGTTTAGCAGGATATCACAAGAGCGTTTCACATTATAACCAGACAAATCCCAGAATAATTTGTAACAGGCTTTTTTTTTTCCTTTCACATTGAATGTAACTTCTTGTTGTTTTCCAAGAATATGACTGAATGCAATTCTTAATCATTAGAGAACAGTCTTTCCTCTTCTTAGAGGCTGGTCGGTATTATCAGGGATGAAGGGCTGTTGAATCAGGTATTCTTATCTACTCTTCTTGCACTCTGAATCATATTTTAACAATTGGGGCTAGATTTATGTAGCCTTTGACTTTGTAGCTTACCACTATCTATGTAGTATATAGTGGTTCTCACTTTGGAGAATGCATAATAGTAGTACTTAAAAATTCGTTGGTTACAAACTAACTACTTTTGGAAATAAGTCAAACTTGCATTCCTCGCCAGAAATATTGATAGTGCGCAGGTCCCAGTGTCAGCAGTTGATGATTTGCAGCTTCTTTCAGGTGCTTCCTTTCTCGCTTTCTCTCTATTTGAAGGATCATCCATCGGCAGAGCATCTGCTTTGGCTTCCTCTCTTATTCAACTCATGGTATGTACTATCAACTCTAACTTGCCAATCTTTCTTCATCTTTCTTGATTCTTCGATTTCTTTCCTTTTCTATGACAACAGAACGTAGGTATCTGATATTCAATAGTTGGGTTAGTTTTTCTTTTTATATCCTCAACTGTCAGGTAGTATTAAACAACCTTCTCCTTTTTTTTTCGGTTGCAGAATCTTACTCCATTTCTGTTCAGGTCACTGGTAAGGCTGCTGCTATCGCTAATTGTCCAGCCTGTAGCCTCTGTCTCAACCTTGCTTTTTTACAGTGACGTTCTCCCTCAGCATATGGTTTCGGAGAGATTGGTTCGTCATGAACTGCTTGACCGCGAAAACTACCTATTCCATTTTCTCGTCAACTTTTTGAAGTGCTTTTGGTGAAGAAAGAAGAAGAAGATGATGATAAGGGCACATCTTTTTCAGCGACCCATTTCATGAATTTCCCCACTCGACATCCGGCCTTTCTGATGCCATTGGAGCACTATTTTGAAGGTTATTTCTCGAAAACTACTTTGCTTGGGACTGAAAATTGCAATAAAATGATATTATGTTTCTTGCTTTCCCTGTTGTCATTAGGTAAATGCTTCTTTCTTGTTCATAATTTCTTAGTGCTGTGTCCACTCCCCCAATTCCCCTTCTTCAACGCATGTCTAATCAACCGAATTCACTGGTTAATTGATCTTAGTACTTGTATACTTTTTGATCAGTCTGTTTTCTTTCAATCGTTTGATGATGTTTAGGCTTCTTCCTCACTCACCTTTAGTCACGCGCATGTTTGGGTTGTCCCTTAGTCTGTATAGACGAGATGAATCTTATGAAATCAAAAAGCCTGTGCTGTGTTTGTTGAATCCATTTCCACCAGACAAAGTAGTCTCTTCTTTCCTTTTCTCTTTGGCTAAATTCTAAAGCCATTTTGTTTTAAAAAATCATCCCTTTTGTTAGAACATTAGATGAAAAGTCATGACTCTGATTCTAAATGTCATGTTCAATTTTTTATTTAAGATTCTAACCAATTTTCATTTCAAAGGTTCTTTAAATCCTTTTTAAAAAGTCTAAACCATATAATGTGGTGGGGGATGGTGCTCAGACTGGATGACCAAAAGCTTCATAGTTATGCCATATGACGACACTGACATTAACACGAACTTTCAGAATCTTTATTTTATGTGTTGCGAAGTCTAATAGTATTATTTGATTTGTTTGGGAAGGGAACAATTCCAATCATTTATTGGATAAAATTTGCGGTTGGTGAGCTGTTTATGCTGACGCGGCCACGCATGCTCCACCCTTTCTGTCTTCCACTCTTAGACTTAAAATTAAATTTATTTCTACTATTCTCTTGAGCATTGCCCTGCCCAATAGACCTCTGAATCAACCCATTTCTCATGTTGGAATTCAAATGTGTTAAGGGTAGCCAAATCTGCTTCCTACCAACATCTCATCTCATATAATTGTCTTAAAACCTCTTTTTAATTGATGCGTTTTAGAGCTGTGAGACGAATGGTGATACGTAAGGACCAAAACTTACGTCCTTACACTATCTACAAGCTACAAGCGGTGAGCTGGATGGTTACACACAAAATTATATTGCCCCTCTAATTGGCCTATTACAGGTAAGTCAGCCTATTACAGGTAGGTCAACATGGAGCAGGTTGATACAAAAATGTGGGTTGACACAAAACTTATTTGATTGTATCAAATTTATTAGACTGCCAATAATGCATTTGTATGTACACTTGAAAGGTCATTTTTTGAGGAAAACGTGTAGAAAACGATAAGAAGAGCTTTAAATTACAAAGATAAATACACTTTTTCAATTTCAGTTTCAAAACGACGTCAAAAAAGGAAGGGGAATAAAAACAGGCACACGACAATGTGCAGCTCACATGTCGTCAATCAACTCCCGTTATAACGGTCGTTAATTCTGCGGTGGCTTACCTAACCTAGCGCTTAAAACAAGCCCACGAAGCCGAGCTTTTGTCTCTCTTCACTTATAATTTATATTTTCTTTTTTTTTTTATCCAATATGTTAATATCATCGGCTTAAAAAACGCTGCCGTTTTTTAAACCCATTTTTGAAGCATCAATACTCACTACCCAAACGAGAAAGTCATCTCATCCAACGCCCACAATCTCTCTCTCTCTCATCTTCACTCGCCGATTCTTACGGTGGGTCGAAGAAGAGGATTTGAACTCCGAAAATGCCCTTCCAACGTTATAATGCGGATTAGTGAGGGGTTGTGACTTTTGTGAGAAAGGTGAGGGTATTTTTGTAAATGGGTAATTTGTGTTTTGAGAAAGAGAATTGAAAAAGTGAACGGCTCACTCGAGTGGCTTTAGGAAGATAACCTTTTCTGTGACAGTGGAGTTTTTGATAGCTTAGTCGTCTCTCTCGTCTTGCCCAGCTTCGATCTCTCTCTTTCTTTTCCTATCTCTTTCTCTCTCTCTCTCTCTCTCTCTCTCTCTCTCTCTCTCTCTCTTCGAGTTTTGGTGATGTCTCCTCTGGTATTTGGGGCCTGAGGTTAATTGCTTGAAGACTGGAAGGGAATTCAGGACCGAAAGATGTTGGATGGGATTCTCGGCCGGGGATTTACATCCAAATGGTATGTAATCCGATCTGTTTTTCATATCTTGATTATGGTTTTTCCTTTTTTATTTTTTGGAGCTTAAAGGACGGATGTTTTTGTTTCTTGATATTTGTAGCAAATCCCTGATTAAATTGACCAAAAGTCGGATCGATGTGATACGGAGAAAGAAGAAAGCGACTCTGAAATTTCTGAAGAAAGATATTGCTGATCTGCTCACAAATGGGCTGGACATTAATGCTTATGGAAGGGTACTTTGTTTGTTTGTTTTTTTTTTTTTCCTGCATTTCAATTTTTGTGTGAAATGATTCTTTCCTTCTGATCATTTGGTTGAATTGAAAAATGATTTGATGTTCTTAGGGTTCGAGGACAAACAAGTCAGTGTATGAAGGGCATGGTTTATTATTATTATTATTATATATATTTTTTTTTAAATGTACTATTTTTGTAGTGTTGTCCAAGTGTAAATTTACGTCTGCAAACCATACCTATTTCTAACAATTTTCAATTCCATTTTGGGTCTTTGATTTAGAAATTAGAACCTTTGTTGATTAGTGGGGACTTCTATCTCTTTTTCTCCTCCCACACCGGGCTTCCCCTTTCTATATTTTCTCTGATTATTATGATAACTATTGTGGTATTCAGCTAGTGATTGGCTTTAAGAAACTGATGTTTTCTTTTTTGATCTTGCGGTGGACAACAGGCTGAGGGGCTTCTAGTTGAGTTGACAATTTTTTCCTGTTATGATTTCGTGGAGCAATCATGTGATACTGTGCTGAAGCATCTTCCGATCATGCAAAAGCAGAGGTATTGAATCATGCTTATGTGTTGTGTTAATACAGAAGAATTGGGAACTAAGGGTACACGATTTGATTCAATTTTAGTGCACATATTAGTGTATGTCATTACATGCATTCTTTTCAAATTTTAGAGCTGGCTTTTTTATTTTTCCCCTTAGATTTTCTGGTCCTTGGATATTGGTATGATATACACCATTCTTTTTTCTTTCCCACTCTGTATGTTGTGCTTGTCTATCAAACCGTAAAATTTATTGCGCGTTATTGATTTAGAGATGACATGTTAATTTGAGGTGTCTGGCATGCATGATGAACTTGAGCCATGGATGAATGGTAGGTTGATTTTAATTGATTTCTGGAGTTGGTTAAATCTTGTTGGACATCTTATTAGCTGGGAAGATACCTTCCTATCATTCAAAAAACACTTCATGTCGTTTTACCATTGTTGCTTTTATAGTTTCTAGATAGGAAAAATTATATCATCATAGAAATTTGGCTTCTGGTTTTATATTGGATGATCTGATTCCCTCTGTTCATCATCTTCACAGGGAATGCCCTGAGGAATGTCGTGAGGCTATTGCATCTCTCATGTTCGCCGCTGCTAGATTTTCGGATTTGCCAGAATTGCGTGATCTCAGGCAAATTTTTCAGGAGAGATTTGGGACTTCTTTGGAACATTTGAAGAACCAAAAGGTAATGCCTCAACTACCGACTTCAGGTTTCCTGAATCTTTCTTATTGGAGAGACTAATTACTAATTCTTTTTCTGTAGTTTGTTGAAAATTTAGCTTCCAAGCCATGCACATTGGAGAACAGGGTTCAGTTATTGCAAGACATAGCATTGGAATTTTCAATCAAGTGGGATTCTGCGGGTTTTGAGAAGAGAATGTCCACTCCCGCAGCCAACGCTCAGGTGCACTTCATCCCCTTATCTTACTACTACTTCCCAGCATGTAAGAAACGAGATTGAAAGTTATAATTTCCAGTTTCCTAAAATTTTCAGTTGAGTGGTGCCTTTGGTCCTCACCAGTTTAGCTGTCATATTTATATTTCTCAAGTTGCAATGGGAAATAATTAGATTTTGCCTACATTTGAACTTCTCGTCTCTGACTTTTGCAGGGCCTACCTAAAGCAGTAGAAAAAAGTCCTTCCCGTGCTAAGGAAATTGATCTTAGGGTGGGTAAGGATGATGCATCAAACAAAGAAAGTTTTGAGTATGCAAATGGCAGGCACAGATTCGTCAATCCCCCTGATAGTACCATTTCAGGAGGAAAAGAATTGAAGTTTCAATCTAGGCAAGAATTATCCGGAAATGGACACGAGAAGAGAGTACATGAAAAAGAAGAGGCGAACTTGACATTTGATGGCCGCACAAATCATTATGGAGTTAAAGGTTCTACAGTCAATAAGCATGAAGGTAGAAATGGGACAGTGAATTCTAGCCCCAGGACTGGTAGAATGGGCAGTTCCTCTTCGAGTGAAGTATTAGGAAATGCTGAAGAAGGACAATTTGTGCATAATGGACACGAGAAGGGAGTATATGAAAAAAAAGAGGCAAGCTTGAAATTTGATGGCCACATAAATCATTATGGAGTTAAAGGTTCCACAGTCAATAAGCATGAAGGTGGAAATGGGACAATGAGTTCTAGCCACAGGACTGGTAGAATGGGAAGTTCCTCTTCGAGTGAAGTATTAGGAAATGCTGAAGAAGGACCATTTGTGCATGATGGCAGAGAACGGACTGGTCCTGATTACTTGAACTCTTCACCCTACCATAATCCAGGTCCTGCTCCTATTACTAAGCATGAAGCTAGAAACGTAATGAGAGGCTCTGCCTTCAGGACTACTGGTACAATAGGCAGTTCTTCGAGTGAAGTGTTGGGAGATGCAGGTGATGGACCTGTTATGCATATTGGCAGAGAACGGGCAGGTGCAAATTACTTGAAGTCTTCGCCTTACAATAATCCAGGTGTTGCTCTGAGTGGTGCAGGATTGCACTCGAAGAGTGACATCAAAGAGCCATCATCTGGTAATACTCATACTGCACACAATGGAAGAGGATTGCCATTTAAGAGTGATGTTAAAGAATCAATATTTGGTAGTACTCATACTGAGGAGGATAAACATCATAATTTGAAACCCAGCTACAACAGTACCCTCCCTCCATATGTAAAAGTCAACTCTAGAAGGAAGGATAATAAGGATAGGGGCCAATTGGAATTATCCCGTACAGGCCATGACAACAATTGCATCTCGACAGATCTTCAGAAACATGTCAAATCGGAAATGGTTGCAGATGTAATCCAGTTAGAACCACGCCATTCTGACCATGAGAGGCAGGTTGCTAGTCCTATGAAGACACGTAATCGGGATGGTGAGATGGATCATGTTTTTGGTGCTAGAATACCCCCTGATGCTCTGCCAAAACCAAAATCAGTGCGAAGAAGGCACCATAAGCCACGGTCCAGTCATTCAGTTGATGACAATGTTGAGGACATTCGAACGGTGAGAAAGAATTCGAGAAGGAGAAGAGATGATAAACGAGGCTTGCAGCTGTTGGTTGATGAAGAGGATAATGAAAAGGATGAAGAAGAAAGGATAATGGACAACCTTTTGATACATTACAGTAAGAAACCCGCAACATTTGAACCAGGAAAGATGAGAAGGAAGCCTAAACTTCATCTTGTTCCTGCCAAATGCCCTTCAAATAAAATAAGCAGAGATGGGGCTAATATGCAGGCAGATACAGTTCCTCCACCAGCACGATCAGTTTCGGTACCTCGTGAACATCATCTGGGTCCATCAGAAGCAACAAAAGTATATACTCGGGCTGCTTCCTTTCAACCAGATCGATCAAGTGAAGCTAAACACGTCCATCCGAAGTTGCCCGACTATGATGATTTGGCTGCTCGATTTGCAGCCTTGAGAGGAGGGTAAACAGTTTCTTTATACACTACATATCCTCTGAGATCGCCTGTGAACTGGTGATGCGCCCATAATCAAGCATTCCAAGTGTGTCTTCTCTTTTGGTTGCCTCTCACACGAACATTTGTGTATAGCCCTTACGTGTATGTGGGGGCTGCTGCATCCTGTCGAATCTCACATACGATGGTCATCACTAGTTTTTGAAGAAGTATACTGTTAACCCGTAATAGCGATTGTACAACCTCAAAATTTCAAATGATACCGATGTTGATAGCCAAATGTAGATCGACCCCATTTTCATGTTGAGATTGCTAGTCTTGTGCTTCATACTTTTTAGGTTTCCCTGTTTATCCCATTCATTCAAAGGGAACAAGTGTCTTATTCTTTATTTAAAAAACCATCTTGCTCCTGAATCCTGTACACATCCCTATCGCGTCTTTCATGTCTTAACATCATGGGACCAAACTTTATATTCTTGCAGGCATTTTGGTTTTCTTTTAAAGATTGAACGTAACAACATCATTGAGACATTGACATTTGACCATTTTTCTGCAGAGGTTTTTCATGGTGGAAAACTGTATTGGTTAAAAGACATTTTTTACCTCGAATGTCTGAAAGTGTGGATCCTCCATCTCGGATACGGAACATAAAAGCCTTCCCATTCGTCAGTCCTCTCCCCACACCATAAGATTCCCTCTGCCCTCTCTCTCTCTCTATAGTTCCCGCCAAAAATAAAATACCCTTTCCCCTTCCTTGAGTGCAACCTCATATTTACCGCCATCCCTTCAGATTTTAACTACTTCGTTGAGATTCAGAGAGTGAGAGAGTTTGATAGAGAAACATGCAGGGAAGTTCCAAGGTGATATTGGGAGCTACACTGATAATGGTAGTGAGCCTTGCCTTTGTGTTGGGCCTTATTCTTGTGTTGCTTGCCGAGATCTACTGCTCTCTGTTACTCCGACGCCGTAGGCTTCGTGTTGCACCGCCCTCCACCACCTCCTCCGCTCATCCTGTTGTAGCCGCCACCAACATTTCCCAGTCTCTGCCTTCAGCTGCTCCCAGGGACAACAACCGACCAGCTATTTCTCTTAGCAGCTTGTATGCTCATGGGGTTCTTAGTGCTCCAAGAAACTTTCTTTTCCCCTCTGTCCCCTGTATCAAAGACAACAATGTAGATGTTGTTGAAGCAAAGAGCCGAAGCACTCAACTTCATCGAGTTATCGACATTGATGCCCATGAATCATCCCTTAGTCCTCACCGAATCGGCCTCATTTCAACTCCATCCCGCCCGCCGTCACCCTTCATCTCAGCCTCGCCTGACCTATCTGTTTCTAAAGTTTGTGCTCAGAGTAAATTAAGCCCTGCCATTGCCTGTAATGACAGTTCTTCCATTGGCAGTGACCATTTTATGTACATTTCAAATCCGATTTATGATAATGATGCAATTAGGCCAAGCAGAGGAGACACCCCATTCGAAACACCAAATTCCTCTCCTTCAAGATTGGAAACATGTGGTTCTTCTGAAGAAGACGAGATTGTAGCTTCTCCTCCAAGTACTATCCGTTCCCTCCCAAATACACCACCTTTAACGCCAATGAAGAAGCTCCCAGCCGAGGCTTGTTCGGTTACATTGAGAGACGCCACGTCTCTGAGAAATTCTGGCAGTGATTCCAACACTAACAATGGTCTATCATCTTCCTCCTCTGGTTCTCCCTGTACTTCACCTTCATGGTAATGTAATTCAATGGCACGTTTAGAGTTAGTGTGATGCCAGAGTTTTCTTTACAGCTTTGTTGTGAAACTTAACTTTCTATGGTGGTGGTGGGTATGTTTTGAATGTTGAAGAAGAAGAAGAAGAAAGTAGCGAGTTTCTCAAAGCACTGGTCTGAACATTGCACGCCTCTGTACCAGTCCACGAAGTTATCTAGATTTTGCAAAATTTGTTGTTTTCCACTTGTTTGTGTTGTTAATGGAAAGTTGCTGAATTTCTGGCCGACAAAGAAGCAAAGTTATTATATCTTCATATCATCTAAGAAGTTCTAAATAAATCAAAAGCAATCCCATTTCATTTATAATCTCGTTGAATCAGTCAAAGAAAAAGAGACAAAATTCCGATACTGATTTTTCACTTGAGGTTTTTCCCTTGTGTTTCTTGTAAGTCGTGATTTTTTGCTGGAACCCATGTGATTTGGGAAGAGTGATGAATAAAACAATCCAAAAACAAACTAAATGGGTGTTTTTGAGGGACCTCGATTGCAGAAAATGTAAAACAAACAAACAAAAAAGAGAAAGGAAAAAGGAACTGTTCATCCAGACGCCGCAGCTGCACTGCAAACAGTCCATTTCGGCCATTTCGAAAGCGACGGCTAGCTTCAATTTCTGCACTCACCCAACTCATTACCCAACAAAATTGAACCCTTGTTTCTGGTTTCCCAGTTGCTTTGCAAAAATGGCAGCCCACGGCAAAATCAACATCAGCCCGGGGTGGCTCACTCATGTTCATACAGAGGTCAATGCCTCTGCTCCCCCACCACCAGGCTCACTCATGTTCATACAAAGGCCAATTCTGGTTTGTTTTTGTTTCTGTTTGAAGCTGTTGGGCGTCATATTATGCGGTGGGTTTTGATGGTACTGTAGGATTTGAAACTTTGCGTATACGCTGTGTTGTGAGGTGTAAAATATTGACAGGCTGAACCTACCTACTACCCTTAACAGAGAGGCCTGTTTGCAGAGCTTCATACAAATGTCTTCCCTTTTTTAATTCTCTCAATCAAAAAATGACTTCCAGCTCTAGGGACGATTCTGTCTCTCTCCTCCCCCAAAATGCCGGACACGGACACCAAAACCTCGTCCTATTGTCCCTTTACCGGCCCCCTCCATACCCACATCGACGCCTTCTCCGCCTTTGTGCCCAATACTCCGCCGCCTTCCTCCTCCTCGCCGCTCTATCTTTTCTACTCTTCCCCTCCGATCCCTCGCTCCAACTCGTCCGATTGAAACTCAACCACGCCAAAGTCCGTTTGTTGCCGGTTCTCGTCCTTGACCTTTCTATCTCTGCTTCTGTTAGGGTTCGCAATAAGAATTTCTTCTCTCTCGATTACAATTACCTTGGCGTTTCCGTTGGCTACAGAGGAAAACGACTTGGATTTGTCAGCTCCGACGGCGGTCGAGTTTCCGCTCGAGGGTCTTCTTATGTGAATGCCACTGTGGATTTGAATGGAGTTGAGGTCATTCACGATGCCTTTTACTTGCTTCAGGATTTGGGGAAAGGTATCATTCCATTCGATTCAAAGACGGAAGTCGAAGGATTCATGGGGTTTTTCTTTATCAAATTCCCCATTAAGGTAATCTTGATTTTCATTCTGTTTCTAACATTACATCAAATCTTTACTCCGATTATGCACTGTCGATTCGTTCTTAACTCTTAAGCAAAGTATAATCAACGATTGAAATCATCATCATCATCATACATTATAGCTCTTGTTTATTTGATTGCAATCATTTTCAATCTCTACGCTTTAAGATTTAAATGATGTATACAGTTTTGGCAACTATTACACCTCTCTTAGTGTAGAAGTTCAGATAGTTGGAAAAGGACAAACTTTGTGGGTGACCCATTGAATGTTTAGAACCCATGTCTTGATCCTGCAAAGAATGGTGAAATTTAGAGTAGAAAAATAGGCGTGATTTTCAAAACAATGCTCTATCAAGTTTGATACTTGCTACTGTTGATTGTGGGGAAATGGTTGAAGAAGATATACCTTCTTCTGGATTTGAACAATGCTGTTCCACTCTCGCAATGAATATGATTATAATGTCTGCTTCCTCATTCCCATTCCCACCCTCTGCTTAAGCCACGGATATTGTCTTCTTTGGGCTCTCTGTTTTGAGTTTCCTTTCAAAGCTTTAAAACACCTTTGGTACGGAGAGGTTTCCACACCGTTATAATAAATGATTCGTTTCTCTCTGTAATGAATGTGGGATCTCATAATCCACCCCCTTACGCCCAGCTCCCGACTTTGATTTCATTTGTAGCTGCTCAAGCTCACCACTAGCACATATTATTCTCTTTGAGCGATATATAACATTGTTTATAAGGGTATGGAAATCTCTCCCTTTTAAACGCCTTTTAAAATCGTTGTAAGAGCCTCTTTCTCCAACTCTGGCTATTCAGCTTAAATACTTGTGTATGAGTGCTCTGTTTTTTTTGTTTCAATGGTGTTGTTGTTTATTACTTATCAGGCAAGGGTATCATGTGATGTATTTGTGAATACAAAAAGGCAAACGATTGAACATCAAGATTGCTACCCTGAGGTATAAAAACTCATCATTTTGCTTACTTTTCTGTTCATATTTCTGCAAAATCACAACCCCTTGGATTTTTTGTTTCTTATATTTGCAGTGAAGGGAAGGATAGAACTCCCCAAATCCTCTGCTGAATTTGTCTGTAATTATCACTCCAGAAAATAAAATGTTTAATTCTTTGTGGATTAGTGCTGTTTAGTTTAAGCTTTCATGTGTGACCATCATGATTTTATGAAAATAAATTTTATTTGTATGTATTTTATAAAATTAATTGTGGTAACCTTAAAACTATCAAGATTGATTCAAAACATCACTAAAGATTAATATTTTTTTTGAACCCATTGAAAAGTAAATGATTAATAATAATTAAAATGAAAAGAAGAGAACTTATACTTACTTCAAAATGGACGGATTTGGTCTCGTCCTTATGAACATACACAAACACTCCGGCGATTCATTTGGCCGACAGACACCAGAACGACAATTGTATTCATAGAAAAACAATCACTTTCTAACACATCATTGTTCCACACGTGTTGTCTTCATCCGCCCCACCCAAACGTACTCACTTCGATGCAGCCTGCAACGAAACGACCCCGGATGCCCCGTCGGCGAGCACAAGCACCGCATGTTCGCCGACCCACCGCCACTGCTGCTACTCCCAGCCACCGCCGCCGCTGCCTGCAAGAGGACCCAATTGCTTTGCACACCCAAAAGCTCCCTCCGGCTTACCAGCCAAGGCCGTAAATCATGTGGGTAACACATTTTTTTTTTTTTTTTTCCTTCTGTTCCTTGTAATCTTGGATTTGGTATTTGGTTTATGATGGATTGTCTTGCGGGGAGTGAAGAGAAAAGAATATGTGGAATTGGAGTTTATATAAAGAGAAAAAGAAAGAGAAGCAAAGGTGTTGACACAAAACAGGATTTTGGTTGGATTCCCATCATAGGATGGTCATGCGTTTATGAGTACGAAACACTATTTTCATCGGTACAACACTTTTTAAAAAAATTAAAAATATAGTCATGAAAGCTCAGGCTTAAAGGAGATAATATCATACTATTTTGTAGAGTCGTGGTTCCTAACAATGACTTAGGCGTGCTATATTATTCATCGCCCTTTGCTTCAATGATGGGCCAAAGTTCACGATCAATAACAGAAGAATCTAATTCTTCTTCCTCTATGAAAAGAAAAGGTTATTATTTTTTTTTTTCTCAACTTTGTCTTTCCTTTCTATCATGCAAAGCAAAAGGAATCATTGGAGAATAAAGAGAGAAAGTATAACATAATTGAGTGTGGGAGTACCAAACCTTGCCACTTCATGGGTTCCATGGCAAACCCAAGGCTCTATTCTGGTATCCAAATTTAGTGCATAACACAAGTTGGGCGTGGCATTGTAGAGTGGGGTTTCCTCAGTCATTGCTGAGTCGTTTCCTAGTCACATTTTTTAACCAAAGTTGTTCTTATCTTTCGTAGTTTGTTGTTTTGCATGAAACAAATGTATTGTCGGAATCTTGAATTCATCCACAAACAACAACTCCACTTTATTAACATCACTTTATTCAGAATTTCTCGTCCTCATTTCTTAAACATGTCAAATAAGAAGTAAGATTAGATGATGTTGGTAATTAATTAATGAATTAATTAAGCCATCATTAAAGTTTGACCCATTGGATATAAGAATAATTGAAAATTTGGGTGTCACATGGAAGATGGTTGATAATTCAAGAAATCCCCACCCTCCCTTTGACATGTGGATGCATTGCAGCATATGGAAATGGATCCACAAAATCCGGACTTCATTTTAACTTATAAGTCCGTTGATATACCAAAATCAATCATCTGGCAGCTTTGATGATGGGAAAGAAGAGCAGCAAACAAACCATCAGATTGGGGCGATGGAGAAGCGGGTACCAACCCAATCTGTGGAAGGTGTTATGGACGAAACTGAGAAGAGAAAAGAGGAACAAAACGACGACGTATTCCTCAGGGAACTTGATTCCTTACGATCCTTTCTCTTATTCACAGAATTTCGACCATGGCAACGCTGCCGAAGAACCCGATATTCTTTGCCGCTCCTTCTCTGCCCGCTTTGCCCTCGCCGATGCTGCTTCCGCCTTCTTTCTTGACAACCAGCTTCAATAATTTCACCCCCACCCCCCAACTTCTTCGTAAGTTGTCGTCGCCATTAACACTTCGTCTTTTTTTTTTTTTTTAATGAAATTAGGCTTCTTTATGTTAGAGGAAGACGACTCTCCACAATGATATGGTATAATATTGTCCACTTTAAATATAAGCTCTCGTGACTTTGCTTCTTGGGATTCTTCAAACGGCCTCATACCAATAGAGAATATTTTTTAATTATAAATTTACAGGCATTCCCAAAATTTGAGAATTTCATGTTGGAACACTTTCTATACATCATCATTTCACTTACTTACCCCACAATGTCTTATTCTGCCTTTTATTTGCTCTATTTTTTTTAACTCAAAATTATTTTTTTTTAATAAATTGAAAATTTTTGTAGATAAAATAAGAATTTTTTTATATTTTAATAGTTTTAAAATATGGGTTTGTTTTAATATATTAAATTTTGAGTTATTTTACTTGCAATTTTCTAATCGTTGACTTTTTTTTTTTAATTATACAAACTGAATCTCATTTTTTTCTCTAAGTTAATAATTACAATAATTAAATTTAAACGAAGTCATTATTGTTATTAATATTATTACAAGTTACCTAAGTTATGGCAATAAAAATTAACAATATGTTAAGTTTACTTCTTGACTTAAAACTCCTTTTATTGTATTAATAATCTATTATCTATAAACCATACAAGTTGACTACTATTTTTATGATCCTTATAAATTATAGTATAATTCATTAAAAATTAAAATAAGAAATATCAACCTTTACAAATAGAAAATTTTAGAAGAAAAAAAATCAATTATGTACTAATTAAAAGTATAAAAAAAAAAAAAAAAAAAAAAAAAAAAAACGACTCAATGAAAGGTACAATCAACCTACACATTAATTTTAATTTGAATTTGAAACTCAATTTATTGAATCATTTATGGTAAGCCCCGACTCAAATAAATTTTGGCATTCTAGTAGGTTGAAGTTAACGTGTAATTAATAAGATTTGAAACATGTCATTCATTAATAATGTTGTATTGAAATAAAAAAACATTATTACAGTAAGAGATCAAATTGAAGAAATTACAACGCGCAACGAATATAACATATCGTAAAATATTTAATTGCAAACATTAGGTTAAGATAAAATGTTTGTATAAATACAATAAAAATACTAATTATGATTTTAAACATAAATGTGGTGTGTGGCATGAATTTAATGAGAAAAAAGTGAATAATTTATGGTATTGGCTTAATATTTATTTTCTGATTTTTTAGCACAACTAAATATCACAGCAATTGAAATTCAAGAAAGAAAAAACCACATTTATTTTTAATACTTCCAAAATGTACAATACACACACATTCAAGACAAGACCGGCTGCTGTACGTATTAAATACTGGAAACCATACACGTGTCACTATCTAATAGGGCCGACACAAAGGAATAATAATTCTAATTTACTGTTAAAAATTATAAAAAAATATATTTTGATTTATTAATAATAATTTTTCAATTTGTTCATGCTAAAACTGATACATTCCAGCTTTTGGATTGAACCTGCCTGTAAATTTGTTACATTTTCTAACCGTTTATTTGAAATTGATGTTTCCATATTTGTATATTTGTTCACATCGATACTCCCATAAAACTATTTTTTATTTATAATGTATTCTTTCTTAAACTTTTATGAAATAATTTATATTAAACAAAATTAGATGCAATTAAAACATTATCTTATATTAAATTAATAAAGTAATTAGTTTTTTATAATTTAAAATTGATTTTTTTTTTCAAGCTCATTACAAATAAAAAAAAAGAAATGAACACAATTAATCTTATAATTTAAGGAAAGCAATATTTAAATGGATAAATATTTTCGAAAAAAAGAGGGAAGGTTGGGTTAGAAATCACGACTCAATATTGTCCAACTTTAAACATAAGTGTTGGTGGCTTTATTTTGGGCTTCCAAAAAGCTATACAAACGGTAAACAGATGATCATTCCCTAAATATTTCCTAAATAATCATGGACAGGTTGAAATTAAGTTTGTGAAGGTGGGCCAGCGGGAGAGGCTAGAAATGTTGTTCATTTTTGGTAGCGAAGCAGATTTTGCGGATATAAACGGTCTTCGGTTTTCTCCCTAAGAAACGCATAAAATTCATCGAGAATTCTTATCTTTTCCCGCTCACAAAAACACACACACACACACACACACAATCAGATTATACAGGGAAATGGAAAATCAATCCAATGGAAAATCCGAGTCCCATCTCAACATACCCAAAATCAAGTTCACCAAGCTCTTCATCAATGGACAATTTGTTGACTCTGTTTCAGGTATCTCTCCCTCTCTCTTTTTCTTTTCCTTCACCGGAGAAGAAACCCACTCAGACGGAAAACTCCGATGCCTCTCAACTCATGATTTTCTTTAAAAATCAACAGGAAAAACTTTCGAGACGTTCGATCCAAGAACTGGTAAGGTTATCACGACGGTTGCCGCCGGTGAGAAAGAAGATGTGGATCTGGCCGTGAAAGCAGCCCGTGAAGCCTTCGATCACGGCCCTTGGCCCCGCATGTCTGGTGCCGTAAGTATTTCCATTTACAGCCAGTTTGGGTTTTTCTTGAGATGCAGCTCAGATTATAGTTTCGATTTATATACTTTGTATCTATATTTGAGTCGTTTAGCTTCCAATTTTTAAGATGAAGTAATAATAATAATAAAAGTTATCGCCATTAAAACCCAAGCTTAGGACAGAGACAGCTTGTACAAGTCAAGAAGGACAGTGTTCTTTATGATATGCAGATATGCATGTGCTCTTTATTTATAAAAAGAAAACCACTATTACAATAATTCAAAAAACAGAAGAAAGGGGAAAAGAAATATAAATGTTTTGGATTTTTTCTGTGATTCCGTGCAGGACAGGGGACGAATAATGATGAAACTAGGGGACTTAATAGATGAACACGTGGAGGAACTCGCAGCATTGGATTCCCTGGACGGCGGAAAATTGTTTCAGATGGGGAAGATCGTGGACGTACCCTCGGCTGCTAATATGCTACGGTACTACGCCGGTGCCGCGGATAAAATCCACGGGGAGGTACTCAAAATGGCAAGGCCGTTTCACGGCTACACTTTAATGGAGCCCATGGGAGTGGTGGCCCACATCATACCCTGGAACTTTCCGACCACCATGTTCTTCTTGAAAGTGAGCCCCGCCTTGGCTGCCGGCTGCACCATGCTCGTCAAACCTGCCGAGCAAACGCCGCTCTCCGCCCTCTTCTACGCCCATCTCGCTAAATTGGTCTTTCCCAATCTTCTCGGAATAATTAAATCAATTCAAATATTTTGTATATGAACTATTTCCTTTTTTGGTTTCTTACGTGGCGCGTTTTGGTAGGCTGGTATTCCTGATGGAGTACTGAACGTTGTGACAGGATACGGATACACTGCAGGGTCAGCAATTGCGTACCACATGGACATTGACAAGGTAGCTAAAACGTAAAATGTAATATAATTTGAGCTTTTATGTATTTATTTAAATAAATTTATTGTGGCGTGGTTTTCAGGTGAGTTTCACAGGATCAACAAAGGTGGGAAGATCGATAATGCAGGCGGCAAGTGAGAGCAACCTGAAGCAAGTATCGTTGGAATTAGGTGGCAAATCGCCGCTCCTAATCTTCGATGATGCGGATGTGAATAAAGCCGTTGATATTGCTGTTCTTGGCATTTTCTATAACAAGGTTAATGTTGTTATCCGTTTCAACACGACCCAGAGCTTTTTACATATATATATATATATATGTGAAAGAAATTTGGTTTGATGCAGGGAGAAACTTGCGCGGCGAGCTCCCGAGTTTTGGTTCAAGAAGGGATTTATGATGAATTTGTGAAAAAGATTATTGAAAAGGCGAAATCTTGGGTTGTGGGAGACCCTTTTGATCCTAAAGTTCAGTATGGACCCCAGGTGGATGAAAGGCAATTGAAGAAAATTCTGGAATATATCGAGCACGGTAAGAGGGAAGGAGCCACATTGGCGACAGGCGGCAGGCGTATAGGCGAGGTGGGGTATTACGTAGAGCCAACAATCTTCACAGACGTCAAGGTCGTCAGCACTCCTCCCTTGCTCTCTGCTTAATTTTCAGTCACACCTCTGTTTTCAATGTCTTAACCCTTGAATTAAATCCCCAGGAACACTCGCTGATCGCACAGGACGAAATCTTCGGGCCATTCCTCTGCGTCATTAAATTCAAGTAAAATCAAAACCCTGTCAGGCCCATAAAACACAAGTAGTGGGGTTTAATTTGTTCTGTTTTGTTGTTTTGGGGGTTTGGCAGAACGATCGAAGAGGGAATAAAGATCGCAAACAACACAAAGTTCGGGCTAGCTGCTGGAATAGTGACGAACAGTGTAGACATAATGAACACGGTTTCGAGGTCGATCAGAGCCGGAACCATCTGGGTGAACTGTTACTTTGCTTTCGATTCGAGCTGTCCATTTGGAGGGTACAAGATGAGTGGGTTCGGTAGGGACGCTGGAATGCACGCTGTTCATAAGTATCTTCAAACCAAAGCCATCGTCACTCCTTTGGTCAACACTCCTTGGCTTTGATCTCCCCTTTATAGTTTTTTTCTCTGTTGCCTTTCTACTCTCAAATAATTCACACGTTGTTGAATGTGATATGTCCTAATATGTTTTAGCTAATGCATTCAAATAAGTTTGTGTATTTATATATTTTTCTTTTACTTTCGTAACAATCTACTAAGGTTAAGATTTAAGATAATTTTAAAATATTTTATTTTAGAACACTAAAAGACAATATATCATACTTCAAATATTATTTCCATTTTTAGAAAGTTTTAAGTTAGATAATTATTATTTGACTCAACCAAAAAAAATAAATAATAATTTACATTCAAGTAAGTAATAGATTTTTTTAAAAATATAAATAAAATCGTGAAAATTGTTTAAATTAGTAAATGCAACTTTAATGGTTGTTTAACTAATCATAATATTTAAATGTAAATATCTTAGATGTGAATATTCTTATTTTTATTCGTTTAGGACAAATTTAAACTTTATTTTTATTTTATTTATTATTATTCCATCTCTGTTTATCATTTCTTATCTTCACTGGTAGTTATGGCGACTTGTCCTCGAATTCAACCCATGGCCTGCAAATCTCTCGCTTCTCACCGATTTCGTAACTCTTTGCCTATCTCTTCCATTTCCAACGCATCCATGTTTTCCCGGCCGACGTATCCAACGGCATCAACAGTACACCGCTCGAAGACCTTCGCCTGTCGTTCTGTATCGGTTGCCAGCAGCAATTTTACTTGGGAACACGCTGTCCACATTTCTCTGCCAGAAAGCTTTCAGGACGATCCCTCAGATCTTACCGGCTATTTCGAGAAGGTCAAGCTCTGCAATCGCGGATCAGTAGGTCTCAAAGCCATATGAGTTTCCGCAGCCATTGTGCGCGTTAATTCGTTTTACATTTCATATTCCTTGCAGGATCAGTTATAGACTGATGAAATGTGGTTCCATGTCTGTTTGGAATTGACTAGATCTTCTAACAGGATATGCAATCCGAATTTCTTCCATTTGTAATCGATGACCAAATTGTTGGTCATGTGCACCACGGGTGAGGTTCCTACTGTTATAGCTTTCAGGATACAGTACATACATCAAAGATATGATCCGTCCATGTAGTTTATACTATTGATTCGTACTAATTTCATCAAAATTTTCTTTTATGCTGTTGCTATACAAAACGGATAGGTTCCATCAGTTTGTTTTAATGTAATTTATGCAGCTTTGCTTATCACCTGAAGAAGTATGCGAATGTGTTTACCTTCCCCCGGGATGATTCTGTTCGAGTTGGCGCTTGCTTAAGCTTGCATGAATCGTTGAAGACACCAGAAGATAGGACGCATGCAGTTGGGAATGTAGTCAAATGCTTGGGTGAAGAAATTATTCCAGGTATACGGAACGAGGTACTGATTGTGATTCCAATTTAAATCAGTGGTTATGTATTTTTCAATGTTTGTCACTGTTTATAAAATACAATCGCTTTCCTCAGTTTAATGTCAAAATAAGCTGGTTCTTTTTAGATAGAGCTTAGAACAAGATGATGCTACTTGTGCTAACTGTGTACAACCATGAACTCCGACAGATGTACCCTGTAACTTCGTCCTTTGGTGCGCCGGTTTTTTTCTCACTTGAACGTGCAGCAGCTCCTTATTTTGGAATAAAGGTGGAATGTTTCCCTTCTACAGCACTGTGGAAACTTCTATTTTCTTGGTTTAATTGATTCCCCCTTTTGTAATTGTTCATCTTCCCTTATAGCGCATTGGATAGGATTTTTTTCTTTTTGTAATGTCATTTTATCGATGAAATGCTTTGTTTCTATCCAATTAAAAAAATTCTTTAACAAATGCTCAAAGCCATATTCTGATCCAACCTTTTCTTTCAGGACATTGAAAATTATAAGCAATATGTTTTATGGACTCTGTTTATACAGGCTTGGTTGTTAGGTCTAAAATTTGAAACCTTTAATATTTGATCGTCATTCTGAATATAAATACAGTATTTCAAGTAATATTGACAACACCATTCAATATCTGTCTACATAGCTGGGAATAGTTATTCTACTACTTGGTTACTCTAACTTCTACGTTTCTACTGACTTCACTTGGTCTATTCGTAGTACAGGTTTATGGAGTTCAGATGAATGGTTATGTTGAGAAGGATGGAAAGAAATTTTTGTGGATAGCAAAAAGAAGTCAAATGAAGCAAACTTTTCCTGGAATGCTGGATGAATTAGTAGCTGGAGGGCTGGTTTGTAATCAATAATAACTAACTATTGTTTAGTTTTGTTATATGTCATGTCAAACATGCTTCTGTCTCGTTAAAATGTGGGAAAAAGTTGATTGGAAAACTCCTTGCATCTTTCAAACAGAGCTTTGCAATCTTTTCCCATTGATTGAGGAAAAGATTTCCCTTTTATTTCTGAATGGTTGGTTTTCTTATTATATTTTGTTTCTTCTGCTAGAGGCTTGTAGTTATATGAAGACATTTTTCTCGTATGACATTTCTTAGTCAATGTGGATTTACCTGCTTTGTTAAGCTTAGTCAACGTAGCCAATAATAATTTATTTTTATTTGTGTTTGGCTTTCAGTTTGGATGAAAAGGTTGTATAGTTAACAACAAAATTAGATAGATTCTGATACTGATACAATCATTGACTTGGCAATAAATCCTTAACTAAATAACAGGGCATTATATTTTTGGTTGAGACCAATATGCGAAGTTCGAGAATTTCCTAAGAGAAATAGAGAGTCTGCACAAACATGTTTTAATCAGTAGATTTGAGGAATGCAAATGCAACGCTTAATAATGATGAGAGGAAAAAGAAACAAGGGATATGAGAAGTTAGAAATGTGCCCTTGATTGCTGAGTATCATGCTTATTGTACCTTTATAGCTTGCCCCTGACTTTATAATAGTGACAGCCTGAGGGCGTTTCTTGCGGAGAGAATCTGATGAAGGAATGTGAAGAGGAAGCAGGCATACCAAGATCAATATCAAATAAGTAAGTACCTAACATGAACTTAATTAGAAATTCACACCAATCTTGTATTACATGCCAGTGGTATTTTTTTTTTTTTTTTCTTTTTTAGTTCAACAACATGTCAGAGGTCGAGGTTATATGCATAAGTTTAACTAGTCCAACTGGCTTTATAATGCTTTTGTTTCAGAGCCATACCTGTTGGTGCTGTTTCCTATTCAGACATCAAAGATTATAGTTACAAGAGAGATGTTCTATTTTGTTACGATTTAAAGCTTCCTGAAAGTTTTATACCGAAGAATCAAGGTTAGTTAACGTGATAAATTTTCATTTACTTAATCATTCAAAACTTAGACGAGGGATCTTCCGTTGCATTGAATCATGACTGGCTCCAAATAACTCTCTTTTTTGCCACGTCCCCGGTGCTTGAGTGCACCAATATATTTTTCATCCAAATTTTTGTCTAGTTAGATATTCCATCCACTAATTTTTGCTGACTAAACTTTCGGCAGATGGGGAGGTTGAAGGATTCAGGTTGTTGCCTGTGACAAACGTTGCAAACGTGATTCGGAGGACACAGTTATTCAAGCATAATTGTGCTCTCGTCATCATTGACTTCCTATTTCGACATGGGTATTATATAATATAATACTATTTTCTCTATGGCTATACATTTGTTACTCGACCATTATCCGCTTAAGTTACAACACCAAGTGTTGATCTTGATGGTAAAAATTCGTGGATTCAACCAAATTGTCACGGGGACGAAATTTCCAAGTCACTGTAAATTTAGACTACCAAATATTGTTAAAGCAAAGGATTGGTAGTCCTTTTCTTTCTCTGGGTCCTTACTCCTGATCATTTTCGTATCAAATCTTTTACCCATCTGTGTAGCCAATCCCATTGACCATTACTTCTCAAGGTATCCTTAAGAGTACAGAGTTGTTTGTAACTAACGTATTTTTCTTTTGAAAACTTGTAGGTACATTAAACCCGAAAGTTTGGGGTACTTGGAGCTACTACAAAGCTTGAAGAGTGGAACCTGCTTCTAAATAAATTCATTCCTCCAATGTGAGAACTCGGGTTAATCTTATCAAACATCGAATTCAGATGGTTTAAATATTGTTTATTGTTGGACCAGAATTTGCTCACTTTCTAGATGTTATAAACTTACATATCAATTGACTAAAGTTATCCTTGTTGATAATGGAAGTTAATATCAGGAGAGGTTTTGAGTACCATAGTGATTGGATTGGGTAGGTGTTTGAGAATTGGTTGCATTTTTCTTGTGGCGGTAAAGAAAGAAAGAAAAGACAAGAGTCTTTTCATGTTCCTGCTAGTTTTCAGAAACGAAAAGAATGATGCAGTGACGAAGGAGACTCTTTTCATATATATGCTGCAGAAACAAAGGAGACTATAACCATACTAATTAACTACACTTCACACTGAATTGTCAAAAGCCCAAGACTGTACCAAGAACTTGAAGCAACTCAAGGTGTGCAGTCAAGTGAGGGAAATGGCCATCAGTGTTTATAACTTGGACTGTGCAACATCCCTTAATTTTGTTCTGCATGAAGACAGCCACTGAGGCAGGGACAACAATGTCGGTTTTAGTCTGTACGATGGTGCAGGGAATGTCGACCTTTTCAAGAATGTCTCTCTCGTCAACGCCGAACACAGTCTTCGCTAAGGGTAATGCAACCTCAGGCCTCATTTCATGCAAGCATTTCTGAAACCTGCTCACTGAGACAGGATCGGCTTCGTCCACAACCAGAGAAGGGAAGTGCGTGGCCCAATTTTGGTAGTTGGATTCAATACTTGCAATGATTTGCTCGATGTCTGATTTCTCGAAACCACCTTCATAGCCTTCTGTGTTTATGTATCTAATAACACAGAATGGTCAACCTGTTATTAGGGATCAAATTCTTTTATTTTGAAACTATGACAGATTTGATAAGATCTCTCCTTACGGAAGAAAGAGAACGAAATAGATAAGATCATGGGCAATTGATATATAATAATAATCATAATCATAATAATAATAAATACATAAATGATGAATCCAAATCTTCACCTCCCCTTTGAATATAGATGATTATTTATGAATCCAAATCTTCACCTCCCCTTTGAATATAGATGATTAGTTTAAGTAGAGATGCGATGACAAATATTTATGCCCACTCCACAATGAGTTAAATAAGAATATATTTTCCATAGCTCCTATAATATCAACTCTTGTTTAGTGGGGTTTAAATTAAATTACCAAAGTTGTACTACAAGAATCAATAAACAAAACCCTTCTTTTTTTTTTTTTCTTTTAGTAAAATTTAATTGCTCCCCAACTTTAAAAATTATCTAATAAAATAAATAAAACTTTTCCTCAAAGTTTCTCGGTTAGAATAGGTTTCCAAACATTTATAAAAATGTTTTGTTTTCTCTCCGGATGAGATCTCACATCATTGATCTATTTAACACTTTTCTAAGAAATTATGAAGCTATTAGATGGAAGATTAAAATTTTATATCGAAGGTTAATGTTTATGTATTAAATAAGTTAGTTTGAAAAATTTTAGATTTGTTAAAAGATGTATTAAACTAAAATTAAAAGTTAATTTGATGTTTTAAATACAAATGAAAAGGTTCAAAACTTAAACTTTAAAAATTGACTTTTTTTTTTTTTTTTCAGAAGAAAACAAAATGATTAAAGCAGGAGCTGAAGTTTGGGAGTTATAGATAAATAAATGTTGGGATAAGCTTCAAAAAAATTTGATTACATCACAAACTCCTCCACTTTAAGATCTAATTTGAATTAAGATCTGTGTTTAAGATTCAAAATTTGAGTGAACAATAAAAATTGGACGTCTTTATCGTATATGGACACCATATCCTCTGGCGGAACTGCTTTGGAGTCGCTTCAAAATGTTGTGAGGCTCAGGACAAACCTCCCAAGTTTATCCAATTGTGTTTCAAAAAAAAAAAAAAAAAAAAAATTTAAAAATCTCTTATTTTTAAGGGAATAGTATAATAAAATACCTGGGAGAAGAACAGAGAAGAACGAGCCTCTGAAAAAGGTCAGGTCTTTTAGTGTAAGCAACGCATCCAATGAGGCCAGACATGGAGTGGCCGAGGAAGATGGTGGAGGTGAGGCCAAGTTCATCAAGGATTTTGATGAGGTCTTCAGCAAAGCCAGAATAGGAGGAGTACTTGTGAGGATCAAACAAGTTGGGATCTTTGATGGAACCGGCAAAGGTCCAGTCGAAGAGCAGCACCCGGTAGTGGTGAGTGAGTTTGGGAAGGATTTTGTCCCACAATGACTGGTTGCCTCCGAACCCATGAGCCAAAACCATGACTTCGCTGCCTGAGCCTATGATCTTGGCGTTTACGGCCGTTGAGAACCCAGTTTGGAGCATCACAACCATGGTGGAAAGGGAGAGACTAATTAGTGGGAGAAAAGAAGAAGAAGAAGAAGAAGAAGAAGAAGAAGAAGAGGGCTGCTGCTTAGGCTATGGTTGTTTTGTTTGTGCCTTTAAATATAGGGAGGAGAGGGAGGGGAGGTGGAGGAGGTTGTTGAGAAGTAAACAACAACAAAAGCTGACTACTATAAATCTCTCTCTTCAAATATTTTACATAATTATGTCAAATATTTTATGAAATTATGAACTTTCATCAAAGTTTTTAAAAGATGTTATGTTATCTTCTCTAAATCGATATGAGATCTTACAATCCACTCCTTCTCAAAGTCCAACGTCCTTATTGTCACTTGTTCCTCTCTCCAATTAATGCGGGATCTCACAATTCACTTCCTTCAAGGCCTAACGAGCGGCCTCACTAGCACTCACTCCTCTCTCTAATCGATGTGGAATCTCACATCATATTAGTTGGGGAGGAGAACGAATCATCTTTATAAAGGTGTAGAAACTTCTTCCTAACAATCGCGTTTTAAAAACTTTGGAAAGAAGCTCAAAGAGGACAATATTTGTTAACGGTCGGTTTGAGCCGTTAAACTCGATCTCTAAACCATGCTTGAATTGATAGACTTCAAAAACGTCACAAGTCATATCTATTTAATTTCTATATATTAAAATCTTCTAATATATATAACTTGGTATTGTCCCTACCTCCAATAATTTAGGGTACTTGAGGCCGCCTAAGGCCGAATGTATGGAGACATCTAAGGTTTTTTTAATTAACATCATTTGAAGGGTTTAAGCATGCTGCCTAGGTTGGTACGACCAACTTTGTCACTGCCTTTGCCATTAACACCCCCTTTGGAAATTCTTTTATTTATTTATTTAAGTTAATTTCTTTTTTTTTTTTCAAAATTATAGAGATAAAATAAATACATTTAAAGGAATTCTTTTATTTAAAAAATAAAATTTAATGCATATGAGTTTTTCTTTGGAAGAATTAGGTCTATAGTATGATAAAACGTTCGTAAAATATTTGTAATTTGTATACATTATTGAGTCATTAGGTTGTATAGCCACTTTCTTAGACAATTAATGTCTTGTTTTTATGTTAATGAATGAGGTGAACAGACTTGAGCCGACTTGAAGTTTAAAGACCGACTCAAGTTCAATTCAAACTCAATCAAAATTTGATTCAACTAATAAGTATCAAAAAAAAAAAAAAAAAAAAAATGATGGTGCATTTTTTTTTAAAGTTTTGGTATTAAAAATGTCGGCAGGTTGTGAGCCATGGAATATAATTTTACTGCTAAAAAATAAAATTTAACATGTTTCCAAAGTTGTCATTGAAAATGATATTTTTGTTGAAGTTTGTCCACGTAATCAACATAATATTAAATACCATCTTCAAATAAGCTATTTACATTCATTTTTACTTACATTTTATATAATATAATATAATATAATATGATGAGAGAGAGAGAGCATTAAATAGATGAAAAAGTAGGGAGTTGTCTTTTATATGCTTTTTTATTTTCTAAATTAATAATAATAAAATAATAAAAAAAAGAATTAATTAATGAAAGAAAGAAAGTGAGGGGGTGAAGATGAGTCCAATACGCAGCTTTTCTCATTTATATTTTCGGTGTCCCCACCACCTTTATCTTCTCTCTCTCTCTCCCACGAAACCCTAATCCACTAATTCTATTATTCTATTATTTTTTTTATTAAATACATTTAAAAATTTACCCATTTTCAAATTCAAAATGAGTCACCACCTTCACCTACTTATAATTATTTACTTTATTTACAAAAGTGCAATTTTGTTTGTTTTTCCCATTTTCTAACCAATGATTATAAATTAATATAAACCATTTCATATTGGTTATTTGAGAATATCTATTATAGATCTTATGAGTTGTCAAAATGGGTATTTTATTAAATTTTAATTTATTTAATCAAGGTTGAATTCTCTCTTCAACTGCTCCACCTCCCATATACATTTGTTTTAAAACAATAATGATATTATTATTATTATTATTATTATTATAGGAAAAGGCTTTTTGATTATCCAAAAAAAAAAAAAAAACTTTTCAATCCTTTGAAGGGACCTTAGTTCTTGCTTTTGACTTTGTCAATTATTTAAACTTTATTTTTCATTTTTTTTTATGGCCTTTAATATATTGAATAGAATTCAATGTCCTAGTCCTCATTCAACAAAGATAAGGTTTTCTAACAAAAATATTTTATTTTCTTGTTTTTATTGTTACAAATCTTATTTAATATTTCAACATATTTCACAAAATAATATTTAGCTATTTTCTAAAAGTTGAAATTTTGTAAGCCAAAAATAGTTTGAATTTAAATAATATATAAATTGAAAAATAGTATTATTATTATATAGTAAACACGCTATTGGATATGATAGTCGATTTTGGTGATTTCGACTTGTGCTTCCTATTAATGCTCACCACATTTTTTGAAATTAAAAAAATTTGAAATGAATGATTGATCATGACATTAATTAACAAGCATTTTTATCCTTATAAAAATGATTCTTTTTTTTTTTTTGTTGCTAAAATGTGAAAAACTGATCTTAAAAGGGTAAAAAAAATATAATGATTCATTTAATGGAATGAAGTTAAGTTAAAGCTTATAACTGAAATTGTTCCTTGGAAAAGAAAATCAATGCATGATAATAATATCATATACCAAAAGGTTTTTGGCCAAAAAGTTGTGCCAAAAGTCAAAAGAAATAAAATAATATGCACGTGCATAGTGAAATCATCCCCCTTTTCCTTGCAATTGGAAAGAACGGAAAAGGCCATTTTCTTACTTTTTTTCAGCTTTTCTCTAAAAAGCCTGAAAATGGTTTTAATGCTATAAAAACTCATCCACACATAACCTACTCCACTTACCAATATATATATACACACACATTACCTAATCCTACACTAAATCTTCAACAAAACTTTGATTATGGCCTTTTGTCTAGTCATTAAATACACACACACATATATATATATACTATTGTCATATTAGTTGTCTCGTAAGCACACAATTAAAGCCAAAAGGTGAGATATAAGAGAAACGTTAAAGTGGGGTCGTTGGATCAGCAGCGGAAAGAGATAAGAGAAGAGAGGGAGTTGTTTGAACATGATTGGTGTGGTTTTGGACAATCCGTTTGTTTGAACTTTAAAAGCTGAAAAAAGCTCGCCTTTAATGGCGGAAATGGACAGCCTCCTCATTCTTAAGACAAAATTTGAACGGTTGAGCAACGCAAGCATCCTTCCTTCCCCCCTTCGCTTTTGTGGGTTCTATAAAACACTTAGCTTCTTTTCAAATATATCTGCTACCATGCTCCTCTCCTCATTTATTAGGCCGGTTCTTAATTGTTTGCTATGCGCATGTTCACCTACTTTATATATTTATATTGAATTGGTCATATCTAGATAAATTCAAAAAAAAAAAAAAAAAAAAAAAAAAAAGAAAGAAAGAAAGAAAAAACCTTCTTGGGTTGGGAAGAATCAACTTCTCACAAATTCCCCACGAGGTATTCTTGTCTCCATCCATGCTTCTTCTCCATTAGAGTTTTTGAAGGGACAGGGACGTTGATGACTTTTCTGTTCGTAAATGAAAAGCTTAGTTTATATAATTTAATTTATCCCAGTCAGAACTGCAAGAAATCTAACCAATCTCGGCAAAGAAATCGGTGGTTTGATTCTTTCTACACTTCAAGAAGAGTTTTATGAACCATAGAAGATGCTACCAGAGAACAAATTCAAAAGAAACAGAAAGTTTTCTCTAATTTACATGCTCAAGATTGATATTTCACCATTTCCACTGCTTTTAAGCATCCATTTCATGACAAATAACTCTAAAAGGGATTTCTATGTCCAACTCCATCCAAAGTGGGATGCTTTTAATTCAATAATCCTGATTTTTCATAGCCTAATCTATTTATTTGTTTGAACTCTATGCTGCCTGCAGGGAAGGAAGCCCCAACAAGAAACAGTATATTACAACAATTTAGGCATCATTAGAAAAGTCTTGCATAAACACAAAATTTAGGAATTCTGTAATTTACCTGTGCAGGAGTTAGCTGAGGAACATTAACTAACCTCTCCATCATTTGCAGTTGATCATAGGGAGCAATCTACACGGTCAATAAGGTTTATATTAGAACTTCTTTATAAAACGCAGAATAGATTTCTTTCAACTAGGACGGTAATTTTTAGCAGCCTACAAATTTGAAATGACTTGATTCATTATTAATTTGAACCAAACTCTCTTTCTGCTTGATAGACAGAAGAAAGTTTCTTACCAAAAACATAGACACAAGAAAAGTAAACAAAACAGACAATAGAAGCTTTAATGCGTTTTCGTGTCCCTACCTGCTTTTTAACTGTTCTTCTACTTAATATTTTTGTTATTGCATGATCCCCAACGGCCATGCCCAATGGGAGGGGAAGTTTCAAAGAAACACATTTAGAATTTTCCAATAGCACAGGTCATACATAGACAGTAATCAGTCTAGCTACCGGTCCCCAGATTTTAAAATAGTTGGTTCGGAAGCCAGTCAGTACCCTTCGCATTTATTTGTGGCATCAGTGTTAGGTATACGTTACATTGCGAGAGATCTTTTTCTGTGTGTTCTTCCCACTTGAAGATAGAGATAAGGTTAGTTATTGCGCTGACTTCTTTCTTTCATATTTGCATATCAGTTAACAAGCTTCCAACGCAGAAAAGCCCCATTTTGTTTAGCTCGGCCTTTGGGAGAATGGCTTATCCTCCCCTCTGACTTTTTTTTTTTTTTTTTTTTTTTTTTTCCTTTTTAATGATTCCATATATTACCCAAGAAAGAAAGAGGAAAAAGAAAACGGCCCCCTCCCTAACCATCAATACTATGGACTTGATCTTGCCAATTATCAATCCAAATGCAATTCTGCTCACCTGGTTAAATCCGTTGGGCCCGGTAATTGTCACAGCATAGTTTCCCATGGGCTTGATTTCCTCGGGTTGAATGTCTTCTGGAATATCACCGTATTGCAGTTTTTGCTCACCTGTCCATTCGTCCTGTTTTGGGGGAAAAAAATCAAAACCGTCAAATCTTAGGCCGAGAAATAATCAGTCATAATGTCAATCACTTAATAGAAATATCCTAATAATGACATTAATCAACCAAGAAAGAAGCCCGATCAATGTTCTCTTCCCACACGAAAAGATATCGTTTTCTTTGATAAATTGAATTAAATGATCAAGTAGAAATTTTTGGCTGCCATTAATAATCATGCCATTTATTTATTGCTACTATCAACCAAGTCTCAATGACTAGAATACTCTTCACACCTACATGTGATGACCCATGCAGTCATGGCTGTGGAGGCGCTAGGTTAATAGCCTGATTACAGTTCAAAATTTTCTACCCCCTAAACTCTTGTGTACTAGCTAGCTGATGTAAAATGACGAGCATGAAATTGACTAGCCAGCCCCGACTTTGTTGAATTTCAAATGGCGTCTGAGATTTCAAGAAATGAGTAGAGCAACGTCAGAATAAATTTTTTAATATAAACAACGAATAAATATGTACGAAGAAAACTTGTTTACATGCTGATAAAAATTTGGCCTGCCATACAAAAGTCTCTAGCCCCACTAGCTTCTGCCACCAATAAGAGCAACCTATCTTTACACGCATGATATTTTACCAAAAAGTTTTACTAAGATGTTTCAAGTGCCAGTTATAGCACTACATTACTAAAGCATCTAATTATCTAGGTACGATTGCCAAGTGTAGGAATGTAATGGTTGCATTTAGGAAATAATCAAAGGAATAAACCAAAACCAATTACAAAACACTGTATGAACATACCACACTCTGGGCAGAGCGGTCATTTCGTCTCACGGTTGCAGGATGCAGAAGGAATTCTTCATCAGAATCAGGTACCTTCACCCTGATTGCTTGGATCGT
Source organism: Cucurbita pepo subsp. pepo (assembly GCF_057944985.1). Classification (NCBI taxonomy): domain Eukaryota; kingdom Viridiplantae; phylum Streptophyta; class Magnoliopsida; order Cucurbitales; family Cucurbitaceae; genus Cucurbita; species Cucurbita pepo. Next base: position 11,049,286 of record NC_141801.1, read on the forward strand.
TCTGTCGTAGGTAACAGCTGTTGATACTGGCATTTAGAAAAATTTATTGAAAATCAGCATTCATTTTGTGGCATGAGCAATATATAAAGAAAACCTAATTACGATACCAGCACTTTTAGAAGGTGAAAACAGAATACCTTGTTGCCGGATCTTGGCACACTGTTGCACGACACAAACCCCAAGATCCTGAAATGTCTGGGAGACTTCACCTTGAGGATCAGCCACCGCTTCAGGTATCCCACTATCTCCTGATGCTGATAGCTATCCAGAATAAAGAACAAACTTTGATGTGATTGCATAAAAATCTAAATTAAGTCAATGTACACTTGGAAAGGTCGCCAAGAGATTTATCATCAAACGTACAGTTGGTCTAATGGGAAGATCAAACAAGGAATTCCAAACTGCTGGACAACCTGCAATTGACACACTACTTCTTAGCTATAATTGAATAAAAACTTTCTATCTTCAAAAGAATTATCAGGATATGCTACGTGCCTGGGAACCTGAACCTCTACCAAATGGATAATAACGTTTTCCATCAGAATCAAAGTGGCACATGTTCTCGACCACGGTAACACAGGGTACCTAGAGTAAGAGTCGTATATTAAAGTCAAGAGTCTGTCTGATCATCAGAACCTTTTGTCTGTTCTTTCATGGATTCCAAAATAAGCAATATTTACACAATGACATTCAATTAAATTTTCATCAGAAATTTCAAACCTTCAGTTTTGAAAACATGCGAACTCCTTTTGCAACATCAATGAATGCTAATTTTTGGGGTGTAGTCACAATAACAGCAGCAGTTAATGGGACCACCTGAATATGTTTTCAATCAGATCACCAATAATAAATAATGGAATCAACTATGTTTCGAGATGTAAAAAGGTAAGCAGTAATTTGCTGATTGGAAAGCCTCTCTACAATAACGTAAGTATTCTCCAATGAAAACAAGAATGGAAAATAAAGCAGCAATAAGATACAAAGGAAGATTGTATTACAAAGAAGAAGAGTAAAGACTGAAGAATCTAATTCATCAAAGAACAGGAAAACACGTTTTCAACGAACTCTAACATGCTTATTGGAAACAGGCTTGAAATATTATATCGAGTAGAAGGGTTAAAAAATACGAACAAACCTGACAAAGGGTAAGTTGAATATCACCAGTTCCAGGGGGCATGTCGATAACTAGGTAATCCAACTCACCCCTACATTATTTACAGCTGATTAGATTTTAAAATGGCTACGTGTTCTTACACTGATAATAGGTAGCCACTCGTTCTTCTAAGATAAGGTGTATAAAAAAAGTTCAAACTCTTGTGTTCAGATCATAATCATGAAAACTACCAGGAGAATACAATATATGTAAGCTCCTAAGGCCTCATAAGCAAAGAAAATCTAGTAGATGTCTCTCTCGTCCTTTGGTAATGTAGACGAGGAATAAACCGACAATAACATGCTAAATAGGTCGGTATTTAAATGTGCTTATTAGATCGGTATTTAAAAATAAAAAAATAGGTGGTTCAATCAAACCCTCGCTTTTTTTCTGGTTATGCAAAGGAGCTCCAACAGAGTAAACTGGTATATGAAATGTAACCCGCGGGATAAGTTTAAAACATAATACGTTGGGTTCTTCAAAACCATCTAACGATTAAACTAAACCAAAAGGAGTGCCGGCCTTACTACTTTATACGTTTGTACATTAGAAAATCATGGGTCTTTAATTTGAACTTTAAATATATACTTGTTCGAGCATGAGAGGAAACATGCAGAACATTTCGTCTTGTTTCTTTCTTCATCAGTCTTAGTAGCACTTATTTGAGGAAAATAGTAGAAATGTGATGAAAATATATCAAATAATTAAATTTACTATAGTACAAGGGTTAAGTGCTAGCTTGAGACATGCAGTACAAATATGCTTTCTTACTAATATATTCCAGACTTTTAATTTGTTTACCAAGAGCACAAAACCATTCAGTGGTAGTCAGTAGCTGGCTAATAACACCAGAAACCATTGGACCTCGCATTATGGCACGACCTTGTCCTGCAAATCCGAAAGATACCAACTTGACTCCCAAGTATTCAGTTGGAAGAATGGTTCTCGTCTCTGGATTCTGTAGAAATAGATATTTATAATTTACCGTCACTGACTGAGAAAGTTTTGATTGAAATGTTGAAAGATTACCATTTTTAGCAGTCTGTTTTCAGGGGAAACCATAGTGGGCAAACTTGGTCCATAAACATCAGCATCAAAAATACCAACTCTAGCACCCATACCAGCCAAAGTATACGCCAGATTTACTGCTACAGTCGATTTACCTACACCTCCCTGCATAAATGGTTAGTTATTCTTTAACAGGAAAGAAGAAGAGAAAATAATGAATTTCCTGATGCAGAAAACGACACCAAATCAGTAGCAACATCTTTCCCCTCGGATGAAAAGACAATAGATGACAGTGTTCCACAATGTCTATAGATATAACATGAAATTTTAAGAATATATGCAACAAACATTTTCCAGCAAAGAAGCCAATCTTGGAAATTAATGATCTACACTTCGAAAGATAATCGATCGAGTTGAGTTGAAAAGAGATGACAATGGGTAGCCTACCTTACAACTAGAAACTGCCACAATCTTTGAAATTCTCTGCAACCCATGTGGAAGTTCCCCAGCATATATAGGCTTTGCTGGTTGTGCTGACATTGTCACGTTCACATTTTTTAACCCAAGGAAGTGCTGCAACTACCTCATTAGCCCTCTGTTCAAACTGACATGCAATGTGTATTATTACCTTTAATTATGACATTCAAGCAACGCATAATAGAAATGGGCAAAATTAAATATCAAACAAATGAAATTGCTGCAGCACATCTACATGCAAAAATCATGGAAAGAACCATGGTGGAAGAAAAAAACTCAGTTACATTTGTAAGAAACTTGTGGTTAAAAACAAAAAGTCTACCCTTCCAAACATGTCAGTTCTTGTTCAAACAACGCGATTGGGTCATTTACCATGTCCTTGACTGGACAAGCTGGTGTAGTGAGCTCTAACCGGAAAGAAACCTGTAATCCAACAAGCCATCAAATTTAATTAAAAACAAGGAGACATCACATAAAAAACTGTCAATTCCATGTTCTCATTAAACCTCTCCTAAAGTCTCATCGATGTGAAGATCTTTCACGAAACCACATGAGACAATATCTGTTCCAGAGTCTGGGTCGATAATTTGTGATAAGGCTTTTAATACATCAGCATCAGCCGTATCAGTGAACATAACAGAAGCACCAGCTACAATTTACAGAAAACAGAAGATGTAATCCTGTAATAATATGATTGATGAAACAAATATTCCAGCGAATTGTTAATGTGGTATAAAATGATAACAAAAACAAATTCGTTTTAAAGAAATGCCTTGAAGCTAAAACAACCTACCCTCGTACTAACTTGATTGTTTGATGACTGATCCGACAACTACTTCGTTTTGCTAACATACAAATATGAAATCCTTCTACGATATAACCACGAATATTGGTTGGTGCACAGCTGATATGCTGGACTTCATATATAGTGTGAAAGCACTTTTAGCCAAATCTCAGATGTAAGGCGCGCTACCACGACATTAATTTGTTCCTCAACAAATTTAGATTACAAGCTTTTTTTGACCCATCTTTAATCAAGTTAAAATGTTATGTGATGGCCTGGTTTTCTCCTCTCAGCATAAATTCGCCATTAAATATTGACAACTGAATGAATCAATCCATATAATTATTTGTATACAGTCTTTTATCAGTTCTATCCCCAATCTTCCATGATATATTTTTTCTTTCGAAATAGGTAAACCTTTTTTTTCCTTAATTCAACAGCCATATTTAGAAATTAATTCTGAAGCAATAAGGAACGACTTTTTAAATGAAAATCTATATTTAGAACCTTTCAGTTACAAGTTGCAATAAGTTACTATAAACAACTTAAAATATGCTAAACCAAAAATCGTGAAGATAAATTAATACACAACTTTTTTTTTTAATGTACTATTCGCACGTGCCACGCCTAATACACAACTCTAGTAAGATTCTGCTTCTTACCTGTAATGCAATTTCACCGAGCAAAACAAAATTTCCAACTAATCAAATTCAAGTGTCTCGGGATTCCAATACCACAACGAATATCCAAATTCAGTAGGAGTTTACAATCTGGAAAAGATACGAAAAACTCAACAAAACCTCTCTACATTAACCAATGGATATATTACACTTTCACAAGTGGATTTAACACAACAGTAAAACAAAACAATCAACTCGAACTTACCTTCAGTAGAAGCAGCATTTCTAGTGACTGAACTCGGAATGAACCTTCCACGTACCTTGGAAATCGGCATTTCCATTCTTTGGTTATGAGCCAAAGACTTCAAAGCCGAGAGGAGAAGAACATTATCTGAGGAATAGAGTAAAAGATTCAGAGACTAGAAGATTATTCAACAAAACGAACTGAATTTGGCAAAAACAGCGCATAGAAACTTACCTGATTTGGATTGAGCGTTGATGATCTTGAATGAGAGGCATGGCGATGATGGAGAATGAAGAAGCATTTTGAGAGCAAATGGAAGCGAAAAGTGGTCTCAGTGTGGCGGGACAAGTTGTGAATGAACTCTCAACTTCCTTCTCTCGCGGTTCCCATGTAATCTTGTTCCTAATCCACCCGATTTCCCTGCAACGACGTCGTTTCACAGTTTTGCAACTTCTGAGTTGTTTATTTATTTATTCCACGTGTAGCCTTCACATTATTTGGTAATTTCAATATATCTTTATTCTTAATTACCGATTATGTGGATAGTCTAGTTATAAAAAATTAAATGTATGTCGTAAATAGTATAGTTTTGTATCTAAAGAAAAAAAAAATTTATAATAAAAAGAAAAAGGTAAAGCTGTGAAAAATTACATTTATCTATTTTTAATAGGATGTGCTTGAATATGAGTTTTAGTTATTTTTTAATATGTTGTTTTTTAAACAACTCTAAGTACAAATTATTAGTTTAATTGTGCATAAAAATAATATATATTTTTTAAAATGATCATATCTAAGATTTCTTTTCCTTTAAACGACGTTTCACTATATCTATGTCAAGTTGAATTTGTGTATCGTATTCGATCGGAGCTTCTTAGTCATATCCGTGTATTATACCTAGTTGTATGCATGTATTAATGTAGGTACTTAATATAAGTTCCTTCCAAACAATTTAAGTCGGTACCTAAAATCGTGCACAATTGGTTGTCTCTCTCTAGACACTTTCAAAATGGTTGATATGTCCTTGTCTAATTACCCCATACTGAAATGTTCAATCCAAACAATTTCCTTTCAGATATACTCATTTACTTGACAGCCCTTGTCCTTTCCATCTCTATTTGTTTGCAAATTTATTCAACTTTCCTTCAATGTCCTCCCTAGGAAACTAACCAAGAGAAAGTTTCATAAATTTCCCCGAGATGACACTATTATTATTGTTACTGTTTTCCTGCCATTCAAGAGGTTCTAGAAGTCCACCAAACCATTTCATACCAAACACCTTTAGAAGAATAAGCTATGATAATGAAACGAGTAAACAAGATGACATTAAATCATGAAAATTCAAGGTTAATTTCAGTTACCTTCTTTGTATTGGAAGAAGGCAATGCCAATATGATAGCTAAAATACAAATTATCCTCACCGATACCAAGTACAACTTGAGAAATAGTTGATGCCCCCTACCAGGTACCGGCCACCACCAATTGTTACATTCTATGAAAAATTGAGTAATCTGTCTCTGCAATCAGCATCCAATTCCTTTAACATAACCCGGATCACATTGTCCGAGATATAAATGAATCACTTGATGACAGTGATCAAGAAAAAAATGCCTGTACAAATAACGGCAGACTAATTAGAGGAGAGAGTAGCAGAGAAATGGTAAGGTAAGATAAGTACGAGTTAACGGTGATTTCTGCATCATGAGTATACTAATCTAATGCCAAAGCTTACTACAGAACCCATTTCGTGGCTTCTTGCTGGATATGATATCAGAAAAGGAGTCAACTAACTGTCCAGCCAAGCTACTGGGTTCATCAATGAGTGTTTGGATAAAGGTGCTGACTACCCTACGTTCTTGCTCTGTTGATCTCAAGCTAAACCATGTTAGAAGTTTCAATCTAAATTCCTGTTTAATGTGACCTTCACATTCTAGCCATCGAATTATCTTAACACAATACTCGAAGTTCTCGTCCAAGAAACATGAACCATTTGATAATGGGAGCGGCGATCCATTTATTAAAGTGCTGTCACAGTCATTCGGATCTTCGCTTGTGCTAGCTGCCCTTTTCCTGTACAACCCTGTAAGGGAATCAACAGCCGGCACCTCGCCATTTGGTCCACAAGTCCAGATCTGAGAATCATCACTACCGTGTGATCTTGCCAAGCCATTTTTCTCTATGTCATGGGAGGCAGCATCTTCATCTGCCTCAACAGCCTGCTGCAGAGTGCAGCCGTTACCTTCATCCCTAAAACACTCAAAAGGAGGAGTTAGTTCTTCATTCAGATCAGGTACTGAAACTACATTTAAATCAAGTCCACGAGAAACAGGAGGAAGCTGCTCTTCTTCCGGAGTTTCTGGCTTGACACCGATCTGCACTCTACAACAATTTTTTACATCAGCACAGCAAAGGCTCTCAAGACAACCTTCTCCTTGAGCCCTAGCAAGTTCCAGAATCTTTCCAAGATCTCGTACTTGAAATCCTGAGGACGAACAGATAATGGTTGTATCATCTGGACCCTTCTTGCGGATACAGCTTTCTTCAGTAACAGGACTTTCTTTCCTGTGATTTGAAGGGGCGGGAGAATGAGAGTTGTGAATTATTTCCACGCTCTGGGTAAAACACTTGGCCTCAGAGTGACCAACGTCACCATTCTCTGAATATGAAACAATTCTGAACATGTATTCGGTGCAAGGTTGTAGATTGGATATCAAAATCCTTCTCTGATCTCTAGGAAATACACAAATAGGTTCTTCTGTGTATGTTTCTTCTCTACTTTTACTATACCAAAGCTTGTAGCCCTTAGTCTCATTAGACGATGAATTCGAGATTTCAACTAAAGTTATCACAATGGAAGAAGATTTTATCTCCTCAAATAGAAGCTTGCAAGCAGCCGGAAATGAATCATCTGTCAAAAATGAAATTATGGGAAAAGATATAAACAACAGAAAAGCTAATGAGATTTATAGACAATAGTTGGAGCAAGAAACATGATGGTCATGGATTAAACCTCTGCAGTTCAGATTTGTATTAGACACTCCAGCGAGCCATTGATCTGCTTTTTCAACTGCGAATGAGCAAAGCTTCTGCACATCCCCGCCAACAGATAGCCTGCAGACAATACCTCGAGCCATCTTGGCGGAAATCCCATTTACTGGACCCACTTCTGTTTCTAGCTTGGCCTTTGCATCTTGAATAATTTCGTGCAGTTCCTTAAACCTTGAAGTCCTTTCAAGGAGCCTATAACCTAAATAAATCCTGTAACAGAGAACATCAACACGGCGTGCATCTCTTGCTATGGCTAGTTGCTTCTTCCAACATCTGCCAGTAAAGAATTTTACAATCCAATCAGGCCATAGCTAGAATAAGATTGCTGGAATAAATATAAACCATGCAACAACACCTCTCCGCGGCTTGAGAGCCCACAATTATGCAAAATATGAGAATTAAAGGAAATATTGAACAGGAAAATTACTTACTCTAGTATCCCAGAAACTTTGCCACAAGAAGCACAGCAATAACTACCATCTAGCTGCATTAATTGACCAAGATCAACAACCCCCACCTTCTCACGCTGCAAGGCACACTCAATATGGCAAGATAATCCACAGGAATCTCTCTGTCCAGATTCAGTAGAGCACACCAGCCAGAGACTAGGGTCCTTGTTGTCATCAAATAAGTGACAGATACAGCAAGAGCATCTCTTGCAAAATGTATCATCTACTGACAAAACAGCCCTACAAGCAGAATTTTTGCATACCCATGTACTTGAGATTCCAGACTGTAGAGATTTCTCAGGAGCTGTTGGAACTCGAGCCGGGTTATCTATCTTCCTGTACGACTTCCTACTAGCAGACCGATTATTTAAACTGGATGAAGCTTTCTTCATCCCCAGTTTCTTAACCATTCTAACCTTTGAAAGTTCTGAAATTTAACTACTAGAATGATTAAGTTCAGCTTCTCCTCGTTAAGACATGATCAGAATGTTGAACAAATTCATCATTCGTCATCATTTTGGAAACCTAGAGAACAGTTCTAGACCTGTTCAACCATCACCGAACAGCTCATTTTCTCTGCATCTCTACGTACCAGGGCTTTGAACGCCAAAACTGGATAGAAAATATAAACAAGTTACACATGGCAATAAAATAACATGAATTCATATACATGATCATGTCAATGTAAGCTTAATTTCTTTCGGTCATGGTTGGAAAGAGAATATTGACTCATATAATAGCACTAACAAAAGACAAACAACGCAGAAAAACAAAATAATTCATAATCTTTCTTACCAAATTCGCAAGGCAAGTGATTCCTTAGTGCCATTCAGTGAAAAGGAATTGGAGAATAAATGGCAACCAATTAATATAGTACTAATCTTATAATATACGTCAGAATATGCTATAATTTTGAGCGCAATAGAGTAGAGATATAACAAATTGCCTATTTTTTCGTCCATATATGTATACTCCATTAGAGCGTGAAACCAAGTCACAAGATCTTCATCATAACAATAAAATGCAAGCTAATCTTCATAAAGTCCAAGGGAAAAATAAGAAAATAAAAGCAGATGAACTTTCAATCTATGCGTATGCAGGAGGAAACTCTCAAACGACTCCATCTTTTTCTCAACACTTTCCCTCCCAAATGTAGCTTATGATTTTCCCGAAATTGATTGACAAATATGTAAATCATTGATTCAGCAATACAGAAGAAACGATTTCAGTCAAGTTCCCAGAGGAAAAAATAAACAGAAGAGAAAAAATAATCTCTTTTCCACCATTCCCTCGAAAATCACTGTTGAATTACCATGACAATTGGCATTACCTTCATCAAACATTCTCCCCCACCACTTTATACGATATGACAACAATAACCCAAAAACAAAAATACGGGAAGCCACCAGCAGTGAAGTAAAAGTTGAAAATAACGCTTCAGAAATTTTCACAAACACATTGTGCGAATCTTGAAGAACCAATAAAAGGCCAGCAGCAAATATACTGATTACAGCGAATTAAACAGAAAAACATATATAGTAGCGCTGCGGAATACTAACACAATACGGATAGAAAAACAGAAAGAAAAAGAAAAAAAGAACAGCACCAAGAAGGAAGCTCGAAAATCAATGGATCTGCCACAGAAACAGCCCCAAAGAAACGATATAAATAAAAGAGAAATATTCGGGACGTACCGGCGAAGAATGGGGACGAATCTAGGGCTTCGATGCGCCGAAACCGAATAATTTGTTCTGCGCAAGCATGAAGCTAGAGAGAGAAAGAAGAAGAAGAAGAAGAAGAAGAAGAGAGAGAGAGACAGACAGAGAAAGAGTCTACGAAGGTGTTAGTTGGCTTCGAAAGGGAGAGGGGAGAAAAGGCTTGTACGAGATGTTCACGTTATGGAACCTGGAGACCGAGCGTGGAAAACACGAACAAGAGAAGCGCGTGAAAAATGCTCCTTCTAATAGGAACGAAGTTTTTGTGACGAGCGAGCATATAAAGTACTTAGCCACTGCGTTGATTTACAATTGGGTAGTGAAACCCACTCGCACTTTTTCGGCGCGTGAGTTTCCACTTTCCATCAGTAAAACGTTATTTTCAATTCCAAATTGTTTTATTATTATTATTATATTTTCGCTTTTATCATGTTTGTTTTGGAACCCAAAGCGAAAGACAAAAAAAAACCAGTCTCATCACCACCAGCATCTCCCTCGCCACTGCTGCTGCTTAGCCAGATCAAATAACGACCGTCCGATCAGACGACTTTTGAATCTCGTGACACCTCATCACTCTTAATCATTAATTACACGAAATTGAATTAGAAAATTCCCCAATCACGTCGCCTTAATTTTAAAGAAAGACTCGGTTTTTGCAATACAGAATCTTCAATGAATTATTGGACTAAATTAAGTTTACACACAAAATTAAAAACTTTAAAATTTATTAGCCATTTTCTAAAGATCAAAATTTTAATATGATTTAATACAGATAAGATAATCCACGAGAAAGCTTTTTATAACGTAAAAATTGAACAATTTTGGTGCATTCCCTGTAATCATCATCCATCAGTTCCGGACCTTATTGGGCAATTTAAATGCGAACTTACAAAAATCGGTGGGCGGAAATTGAAGAATGAAAAACTCCCCCACTTTAAACGCCGGGTTGAGAAATGAGAGGCGTGTTTTTGCGGCGTTTTCTAATTGTGGTGGACCAAATTAAATGAACCCATTTAATTTCTTTTTGTCTTTAACCTAACTTTGGTGACTATCATTCAATTCAGACCTATGCCCTCTATATTTCTTATCAAAATTAAGTCCTAGTGTCAACAGACAAAATTTATATAATTATTTAACTCATTTTTGGATCGAGAATCTCTTCAGATTATGAATTGATGAAATAATTGTTGGGTCAAGAAGAAAAGAAAGTGTAGAGTAGTGGTAGGGAGGTAAGAAGGGTGGGTGGGTTTTAGTTGAAATGAAGGAAAAAGGTAAAGGGGATGATTGATTGATTGATTGATTGATAGATAGATAGATAAAAGTGGTGAAAATAGACAACAAGGCAATCTGAAATAGTGAGATGTGTTTGGGTGTGGTATTTGAAGAGAGTGGCATGTAATTATGGATTAGAGGGAGGGATTGATTGGGTAATGAGTAAAGAGAGGCGCAATGCTAGAAGGGCAAGCAATAGGATTAGGGGGCACAGACAACGAGGCCAGGGCAGTGCCACTCCACTTCAATTGGTGTTGGCTGTGGGGGGCGTGTAAAATGAATTGCCTACGACAACTTTGTTGGGTCTGGTCTTGGTGGGTTATTGGGAAATGAAGATATGCTTTTAGGGGAATCTGGTAAGTCAGGCTCTCCACTTCTGCTACAACAACAACAATATGTATTGTGTCCACATGTCGGCATGTCCATAGTTTTCAAATTGCGTAGTGCATTGGAGGTGAGGGGTACTAGACTGTACGTTACGTCTTTTCTGTCAAGTTTTAGTTTGATCATGTCGGTTCACTCACTAGATTTCCCACCAATATGTCTAAAGGTTGTTGGACGCAATTTCAAATTTTTCACACTATGCAAGTATGGCTATGAGGATGAATGGAGTGGAAGATTTGGGAATGTTTAAATATTTCTTCTTTCGTTTCCTGGGAAATTGAAAATATATTTTACGTCATTCTCTTAAAATGTACAAGTATAAGATCACAAAAGAAGAGATTATTGACCTATAGTTATGGTTGGATTATGCACGATTTATGCACATTAGAATTGACATGATTCTACTTTTGCAGTATTATCCTTCCACCATACATTAACAAACCCTTAAATTCTTATGAAAAATAGACGAATTTTTCAATTCCATAAGTGTGAGATTCTACAAGATTCTACTTTCTTTATAAATGTGTGAAAACTTTGTTTTCAAGGACGCGTTTTAGAATCGTAAGACTAACGACAATACATAACAAACCAAATCAGACAATATCTATTAGCAATGGTCTTGAGTTATTATAAATGGCTATTGAGAATGCTGGAGCTTCAAGGGAGTGGATTGTGAGATATTATATCGGTTGGAGAGGAGAATAAAACATTATTTATGAAGGTGTGAAAAACTCTCCTAACATAAGCTTTTAAAAACCGTCAGTTTGACGGAGATACGTAACGGGTCAAAGCGGACAATATCTACTAGCAATAGGCTTGGAAGTTTGACTTGAATAGCAGAGCAAAGTTGCAAAGTTTGAGGGAGTAGAAATACAAATCAGTTCATGATCAAGCACTAAACAAACCAATATGATTCAAATAGAGTGTTAATCCAGAGCTAAGAGTTGCAATAAGCAGAAGTAATATATACAAATAGCAGGCGGATGGACAGGCAGCATAGATTGATGATAATATGATATGCATTATCCAGTAAGTTCATATCATATCTATGCTTGAAGTGAATGAAAGGCCTGCACAAGAACGAAACAGCAGTTAAATATTATATATTCTGCAGTTTTAAGAAGTCAAGAAATTTAAAAATTTAACACCAAAAGAAACAAAGTTGAGGAATCTACTTTAATGCATAGAATAAAAAACCAGACAAAATGAGAGAATTCAGTTGTTTCTTTATGAACAGTAATGAAGATAGCTTGAGATCACAGCATTAAAGGAACACAACACAAACTCCAGCTAAAAGATTCTTGGTAAAAGATAAGATATAGTGGAGATTACAAGAATGTTATATGCCTGAAAAGTCAGTGAATTAACCTTAAAAGAAGCAGAAATACAGTGAATTGAAGAAACCCGAAGCTGTTACGAAGCCGACAGACGCTCTTCACACACAGGGCTGTCGTTGAAACTCTTGGATGGATACTTAGCGGTGATCATCCCCACCTCGAACACCGAATCCTCGCCGGTGGACTTAATTCCAGTAATCGAGCGTGGGCAGAGGACGGCGGAATTGTTGGGCCTTTTGAATCAGTGGATTGGGTCGAAACAGAAACAAGGGCTGAGAAGAGAAAGAGAACGAAGATGGATTTCATGAATCAAATTTTAGTTGTTTCAGATTACACGAATCTCTAGTTTCTTTTTTCTTTCTACTTTGTCTTTCGAGTTATCCAAGGTCGTGGTGGCTAAGGAACAACTGTTCTCTCTTGAATTCTGACCGCGATGACTTTCACCACTTAAACGACGTCGTTGCGAAGAGATATTATTTTGTAATCAATTTGGTATTTAATATTCAAAGTCAATGGAATTAAGATGTTATCTAAAAAAAAAAAAAAAAAAAAAAAAAACCAAAAATTAAAGTAAAAGGCATTCATCGGTTACGTATTAAATTATATATTTATTTTTCATCTAAAACATTGATATTTCCATTTACATTTTCTATATTATTTCTCTTTATATTTGTCTTCCTTATTTATTTTATTTTAATGCAATATATATTCTGTTCATCAAATTTAATTTCATTAAATTCCTATAAATCACACCACTTCCGGTGAATAAACATATAGAATACGGAAATCAAAAGAAAAAAACACAAAATTAGTGAGAATAAAAAATATTCTCTGCCAAATTCCGATCCCTCTGTCTTCCAACGATGTACACATTTAATTAATAATAGTGTTGTTCATATGGAATAATGATCAAGCTAGCGAGGATTGCCAGAGCTGTGCGTTTTTGACTTTAGAGACACTCTCCACCACTTCAAATGGCAGAACGTCCCCAATAATGATCACCATCTTAGTCTCCAAGTCTATTGTGTAGGAGCTCACTCCTGTTCATTCAACGACAATAAATTTATGCTCGAAGTGAACAATATTATACTATTATGAAGAGTCGTGTTTTACCTTCCATTTTTGAAATGTGTTTCTCCACCTTTCTTGCACAGCCTCTACAGTGCATGGATACCCTTAGAGTCACCATCTGCAAACCCAAAACACAAATCCTGTTTCAAAATGTACGATAATAACAGTAATAAAGGTAAAAATTAGTTACCTTGGGCTTGAGTTGAAAGGCCAAGGTCTGGTTTCCATTGACAACGTCCTTCAACGTGGGCAGCTGGTCTTTGTGAGAGGGTATGAGGGGCAGTTTATCAAACTCATCTTCCTGCTCTTCCATGGAGTTTATGCAAAAACAAGAGCCTGAGCTACAAGAGGAGGGACCAAGACTAAGACTAAAACAGTCCAACGCCTTTGAAATTTTCTTGTGCAGCTTCCCCATGATCACAACAAGAATCTTGGTAAATTTCAGGGACACCCTTCAAGTCTCTCCATGGCTATGTCAGTGAAGAATTTGGGAGAGGGGCAGGTGGAATGCGCAAGTGTATTTAAAGTAGGAAAAAAGGTGGAACCTTTACGGTATTGGTATTTAGAGCAAAATCCGGGAATTTAAAGGCACCCAAATCTGTAATGCCTCTCACCTGGGCTGCCCCCAAATTTATAATACATAATTCAATAAAATGATTGTTGGCGTTGAATATAGGAGAGCAGGAAGGAAGCAAAAAGCAGAGGGTTTTGGCACCGCCCAACCTGCGGGTGACGGGACTGTCGAGCTGACAGACTTGTTCTTGTCCTTCATCAAATATTATATAAATATAGTGGCAGTGATGAAGACGATAGGAGCTTCAATTATTGGATTGACGCCCCCATCACTTCAATTTTTTCCTTCATCACCTTTTAAATTATTGAACCAAAGTTGTTGGTTTTATTTTTAATATTATAAATATATAATATTGCCTAAATTATGGTTCTGGGCCATGTGAGGAATGGGTACGGGGGGGCATTTTTGGAAGTTTCACCTCTGCGGAAAGGGGTAGAGAGGGATTTATGGATCATGTTATGCACGTGCGTGTCACGTGAGTATTGAAACAATATTATTGAAAAGCTTGGTTGGAAAATGTCTTTAAATTAAAATAATTGGAACATCAGCATGTAACATGTTCCCTGTTTGGATAAAGTGGACTCTGGTTTTGCCAGCTGGAATTTATTGCAACTAACTGTATCCCATTTTTATTTTTATATAATTCACGATTAAAAATTAAAAATTAAAAATTTATTTAAATACTTATACCTAATTAACGTTTAAAATTAATATTGATGGGGAAATGTCCATTCAGCCTCATGCAGTTCTGAAAGGACACTAAATTTATGTCCCAATACAATCGAAAAATTGATTAAATACTTACTCTTACCTAATTTTATTTCGGCAATTAATTTTTTATGCAATGAGTAGTAAGTACCGTGTACACTTATGCGTGGTGTAAACTATATTCTAATATTTAATTTAATATACATATTTGAGTGGCGTGACCAAATTTTTATTAATTAAGAATTAGGGTTATCTTATGCTACCCGATCAAAATGTCGTGGGTTGCATTGTATGTGTTTTTGTCCAAGAATCTAAACCATTTTCCTGTGGGGCCCTTTTCCATGGCTTAAACACATATATACATCAAACGATAATAACCTTAATTTTATAAAAATAAATTATTGTTATTATTAAATGATAGATGAAAAATATTGGATTAATTTTTTAAAAAAGTTTGTGTCGTCCGTTTCCTTTGTCGTGATAGAGAGGCCCAAGTGATTCGGAAGTCCGATGATAGAGAGGCCCAATGGACCTGGCCCTCTATATTCGGACATAATATAAATTTTCCAAAATAATTATATTTTTTTTTTCTTTTTATGACTGTTACTGCTCATTCATATCTAAATCAGGGTTAATTAATGAAAATAAAACTAATTAATTGAAATAAAAAAATAATTTAGCATAATTAATAAGAAGGAAGAACATAAAATTGATATGGTTGAATAATTATCCAGATATGCCCCAACTGTGAGTTGGCATTGCTAGGCTCTTGCCCCTATTTTGCCAGCTAAATTAAATCGAATAAATGTTGCTTAAGAACAAAAGAAATATTTTGTTTTTAAATATATAGTACAATAAGACTTTAAATAATTCACTACCAAAAACTTTATCTTTATCTAACTCAATTAATTTCATAATTCCTTGAAGGAACACGGGTTAGGTTTTGTTTGGTGGGTTGCAATAAATCTCGAACCACTCTACCAAATTTTCATACCCAGTATGTTTCAACTATGTTACTATATTACGTTAATTATTGTCTTCAATCTCATAATTTTAAAACGTATTTATTAGAGAGAAAAAAAAAAGATCTCCAACCTTAAAAAAAACAATCACGAAGATGAGGGTAAGTCGAGAGAAAGATATGAGACATGGGAGAACACAAAAGTACGTAGACTAAAGCAACCCATGTGAGTTCCCCCATGGTAACAAGCATGGGCCATCCCATTTATGTTTTTTCCTTTCGTTGCCCGATCATACTTGCAAACATAGCCAATAATCGAAATCTAGCTTGTCAATATCCACGAAATAAGTACCTAAAAATTTAATGAATTTCTAAATTAAATCACAGCCATGCATGTTACACGACTCTTAGTGTAGAAATCAATTCAATTATTACCAAAGTTTCAACACGTATGTACATCATTATTTAACCCATCTCCGAACTTATATTTCTCCATACTATCATAATTAACTGTATTATTATTATTATTATCATTATGTACACTCAATACATCACCCTACATTCTAGCTTCCAAACACGTTAATTCAAAACTTTTAATTACCTGAAATTTGTGGCGTTGAATCTTTATTTAAGGGTAAAAACGATGAAATTTCATTAATAACTTTCATATCAGAGACGATTTTTTATCTTTATCATTCATCCAATCATAATTAACGAAAAATGATATTTTTTAGAATATTTTTAAAGGATAAAAATCATTAGTTTTTGTTTAAGTTTAAAGATATTATTATTATTATTCGTGATTTAACGTAAAAAAGAATAAATAAATGAAAAGAAAAGAAACGAATAGGAAAACGAGGGAAAATGCACATGGTGTATATTAAATGCAGAGAGGGGGGGCATGGGGGTACAACTTTATTTACAATATTCGATTCAATTAATAAAACTACTTCAAGTGTCATGTTGTTGGTGCCATACCAATACGGACCGCATTGATTTTAAATATTTCAAAAAAGAAAAAAAAAATCTAATTTCCAAAATGATAGAGACCTTTGTCTTTCAAATCAAACGACTTCAAATCAAAATTAAGTATACTGATTTCTTGTATATCTCTTATGACATGGTTACATTATTTACTCATCATTTTATTAAAGTCTATGATTAAATTTTATGTGTGAACAGATACCTATAAATTATTATAGTTTTTCTAAATGTTGAGGATGTAATCCGTTCTTCTAGATTCAACATATAATAGTTCTGACTTTTTCGAAGTCATTTGTGACATGACTACGATATCTATCTATCATAAATTTTATGGGGAACAATGGATACCCAAAAATAAAATATTCTAAATTATAAATGGTAGAAAGTTTTTGCAATTATTACAGTTCTTCCAAATGTTGAGGATCACAAAAAGAACCCCATATGTTTGAACTATATATATATATATATATTTGAAAATTAGGTGTATTTGAGATGGGGAATTCAGATTCAGCTCCATGTTACTGGGAATCAGTGGCCTGCCCTCGGTCCTAGATTCAGCCATTTATGTGTATATATATACAATTTTCCAAGTTTAAAAATGATTTATTAATTAATTTTTCGGATTTTTCACAATCTGAATGTCCGCCGATCACGTTGCTTTCTGTCCTCTGTTTTTGTCTAATTATATTTTGAACCTCCAACGTCCAAGTTAAGTTCATCTTCCTGAAAATTTTGACTTACTTTGACCAAATTTGGACTGTTGTTTAAGCGAAAAGATTGGTTGAGCATCCACCAATTCAAAGAACAAATGAAAAGCGAAAAGGAATAGTAAATAAGATATGGATTGAAATAATAGTAGAACTCGACAACCAAAGAGGCACAGAAAGGAGTGCAGCTTTAGTTGAATTATGGAGTTCGTCCCTATACATACATTTCTGCGCTCTGAAACAACATAAGAAGCTTAAGGTTCCCCTGCAAATTCTACTAATTTTTATTGCAGAGACTAAAAAACGATGAATTACATAGCAATGTGAAAAGAAATATAGAATTTCTTTCTCTCTGTTTCTTCAACATGGGATGGAGTTTTACGTTTGTATTATTGTTTCTCCGTGGCCGATGAGGATTGACCAGAGGGAGAAGATTTGATCAGGAATGAAGCTCAATGGGGGAAATCGCAGGTGGGGAATTTTTGGGAGAATTGGCCGGAGAGATGATAAATAATTAATAGAAGGGTGGGGGTGGAGGAGAGGCGTAGGGAACTCCGTAGATTGGAGGCAGTGGGCCACCGTATACTGGAGTTGGAGGCGGCGGTGGGCTTTCGTAAATCACTGGAGGTGGGGGTGAGGGAGATAGTCGCGGATACACGCTGACCGGAGGTGAAGGTGAGGGAGGAGATTGATATTGCCCCGGTGGTGGTGGTGGGGAGTTGTAGTGGATCGGGGAAGACGGTGTTGAAGACTGAGGAGGCGGTGGTTCTGAATAGTGAGCACCTGGTGGGGGAGATGGAGGTTTTGTGCAGGGGAGAGGGGACGGCGATGTATGAACAGGGGGTGGGGAATAAACAGGTGGCGGCGGCGGGGGGGAGGTGAAGTGAGAATCAGGTGGGTTTGGGGAGTAGGATGGAGGGGATGGTGGATATGGGGATCGTGGGCAGTAGACGGGAGGTTGGGTATTTGGCGGCGAAGGGAAATCAGGGAAATGTGGTGGAGGCGGAGTGTAAATTGGGAATGGCGGTGCTGATATTCCAGGAGGAGAAGGCTCAGCCGGGGGAATGTGGACATATGGCGGCGAGGAAGGAGAGGGCTCAGTCGGTGAAGGTGGAGATTGCGGAGTATGGGCTTGTGGTGGCGATGATGGTGAGGGCTCGGACGGCGAAGGACCAGGGGGAGTGTGGCCTTGTGGCGGTAATGATGGCGAGGGTTTGGTTGGTGAAGGTGGAGTTGGGGGGGTATGACTGTGAGGTGGCGATGGTTGTGAGGGTTCAGATGGTGGAGTATGACCTAGAGGCGGCGAGGAAGGTGAGGGTAGTGACGGCGGAGAAGGACCTTGATGCGGTGATGAAGGTGGCGGCGCAGATGGAGATGGAAAATGAGGTGGCGATGAGGGGGTTGTAGGTGTAGTCGGAGATGAAGGCGACGGAGCAGATGGAGATGGAAAATGAGGCGGCGATGAGGGGGTTGTAGGTGTAGTCGGAGATGAAGGCGACGGCGGTGGCGATAGTGGAGGAAAATGGGGCGACAATGGCGGTTCCGTCGGTGTACCAGGAGACTCAGACGGCGACGGAGGTGATGACGGCGCCACTGGTGACGGGAAAGACGGAGGAGACGACGGCGCCACCGGTGATGGAGGCGAAGAGGGCGAAACAGCCGGAGGGGAAAACGGAGAAGAAGGCGTAACAGACGAAGAACCGCCGCATTTAAACGCATTACAATCAACAGGGTTCGACAAAAACGAGTTACATTTCCCACTTGGGCGCTGCATTGGCCGCCCCGGTAAGCAATTCCTCCGATCACTGAACTCCGGAACCCTCAAACACTCCGGCGGCTCACCGGAAAAGAAGTTATTCGAGAACGTAAAGTTCTGAAGCTTGGGCAAATCGCAAATACTCCCCGGAATGTTCCCAGAAAGAAAATTATTAGCTACATTGAGTTGCTCCAAACTCACGAGCCCTCCAAAAGTCTCCGGCAATGGCCCCACCAACTGATTTGAACTAACATCGAACACTGTCAAGTTCTTCAACGCCCCAATTACCGGCGGCAAGCAAGAATTTAGTCCATTGTTCATCATAATGATCTCATTCAGCCTCGTCATGTTGCCCAAGCTCTTAGGCAAACACCCATGGAAGTTATTGTTGGCCACAACAATCACCGACACCGGCGAGTTCCCAAAATTATCCGGCAGTTCGAATCTAAACCGATTATGGTTAATAAAAATGGCGTCTAAATCCTTATCAAACAGCTCTCTGGGTACACTGCCTTCAAATTCGTTAAACCTCAGATCCAAAAACTTGAGAATCGGAAGCCTGAGAACCACATCGGGAAACCTCCCGGCGAACCGATTATTACTGAGATCCAACTCGTAAAGCAACTTGAGACGGTCGAATTTGTGAGGAACAGTGCCGCAGAATCTGTTGGAGTTGATGTGGAACAATGCTAGATCCACAAGCAAACCGAGCTCCTCAGGGAGGTATCCGGCAATGTCGCCGTGATTGAGATCGATGCCGGCGACAGTACGAATGTTGGGGTTGTCCAATGCGGGAGCACAGTAAACGCCGGTGTAGGTGCAGACATCAGATCCGACCCAATTAGCTGTTTGATTCAGAGGGTCGGACAAAATGGCGAGTTTCCAAGCCTGAAGTGCAATGTAGGCGTTTCTGATCCTTTCGTTTTCGAAAACGAGAGATGGGTCGACGGTAACTTCCTCGCCACGGTCGCCGAACTCATCTCGATAGTACAGAAGCTGACGCTGCCGGATATAGAGAGCTTCGGCGTCAGAGAGGGTGCCATGGCCGACGGTGGCGGCGGCGAGGCGGAGGAGGAGGAGGAGGAGTGAGAGGTTTAAAATGGAGTTGAAATTCATTTGGAATGAGGCATCTGAGTGGGCAGAAAAATGTGGGTTAGTAGGGAGTAAAGAAGGGAGTGGGTTTTAGTAGGGGATTTTGAAGGCCAAGGCCAAGGCCAGCTATTTAACAGCTCAACCGCCCCCCACACTCTCACACTGTTTCTTTATTTACCACTGTTATAATTTTTGTAATTATTGTTTTATTACCCTAAAAAAAACTTAGTCTATCAAATATGAGTTTATTTCTTCATATATTAATGAGTGTTGCATATTTTTTTTTTTTTTTTTTTTTTTTTTTTGGAAATCATCTATGAGAATGTTTTTCATGTGTTAACATGTGTAGCACATGACATCAATAAAGTTTAACGAAAAAAATTATATAAGAATTAAATTTTTGTTCAAATTTATGAGTTTTTAATAAGCTTTAATTTTTTTTTTTTGTACATCTAGTTTATGGGTTTTATATATTTTATACATCAATTTTTATTTAATTATTCGTTCATAGATTTTGATTGAATTACATAATTAGAATTTAGGTATGTAACTATTGTTGGTGCTACTGAAATTCGAAGGAGATTTTATTCCCGAATGTCGATAGTTGATTCCTATTTATTCGACAGTCTGTCCAAACGCTTAGCTTATTTATTTATCAATGATGGAAAAGAATCAATGTTAAAGTGATTGGTGAGTTGTGTTTTGTTTTTGATCATTCATGACCCGTCTTAATCAAACTATTTTATTTATTTAATTTTTTAAAAGTAAAACATCTTAAATATTAATTTAATTTTTTAAGTTTTTTTTTTTAGTATTCATATGTGCACTAATATAATATAATAATGTTTTGGGTGAAATTAAATTGATGGAATCATAAATTTAGACAAGTACTTATAAAGTTTTATAGCATGTTATAAAAAATTTGTATTGAAGGTGACAATTGAAATCATATCTCGACTCATTTAAGATTGAGTTGACAGGTTCAGCAGCTTTCTAGCTAATAAGTTTTATATTTCAACTCAAAAAGGTTTTTCAGATTAAAATAAATATTAAATGAAAAAAAAAAACTTAAAGGATAAGCATTAAAATAAAAGTAAAAAAAAAAAAAAAAAAAAAAAAAACATTTAGAAAATGATTACTCTTAACGAACAAATAAAGTTGCTTTGAATTATTCAAAAATAAAAAAAAAAAAGTGAAAAGGAGTGAAATTACGAAAATACCCCATGTCAGAGTCAGAAAAGTGTCAGAGTTAATGAACTCCTGTCACCGTATCAAAATTATTTCATTTTAAAAATGAAATTTTGTAAACCGTTCCCGTAAGGTTACTGTTTCCAGAGAGCGCGTGGGGTTCACATTCTTAAGACAGCCATGTGAGAAATTTTTTTTTTTTGTAAGAGATTGTCCGAGTTCATAATTTTAACGCGGTCGAATATACGGAAAAAATAATTAAAAAATAAAATAGGTTAAGAGTGAGATTAATTTTATAATTTAAAATCCTGATTTAATAATTTATGTAGAGGTTGGGCGGGAGCATTTAATTCCTTCATTCAATTAACATTTAAAATCACCATGGCCATGACATGGATTCCCAAACACATACCATACCTGGCCCATGGAAAGGTGGGTCCCATCATGAAAGGTTTTTTTAATTTTTAATTTTATTTTTTAAAGAAGAAAATCTGTCCACGTGGACTGTCACCGCCAAACGCCGTACGCGCTCAATGAGCCCAAATCTTTTCGAATGGCCCAATTGAGCTCATTTTGGGCCCAAATCTCTTCCCATGGCCCAATTGAGATAATTTCCGAGTGGCATCCATTGAAATCAACAATTAAGATGCAAACATTTTGATCAATTATTTATTAAATTTCGAAGCTTTGGGGTTCCTCTGTTTCATACATTTGGAAGAAGAAGAACCTCAAAGAAAAAGGAAGATTTTACATTATGATTGTGTTGTGCATGTGATGCCATCTGCAAAACTTCTATCTACTAATTTATTTCTTTATTTGCTGAATGAAACTCTCATCTGGAACTGAAAAAGCAATAAAAAATTCCAGATTCTACTGCACCCATTTGCTTATAATTTTATACCCGCAGCTCCACTGCGCTCAATTCCACGTTATCATCACTTGGATTTGTTTTCTGTGGGTTGTACGCCAAATCTCTGCACCTTTCCACTCCATCGTCCACTGACAAATAGATGTTTTCTTTCCCGATCGTGTTTGTGAATTCTGATGCTATCATCTTCTCCATCACTACGATTCTTGGGTTTACAATTCCCATCTGTTTCTCAAATATGAAATTCGCAAGTTTTCAGTGAAGGAGATGGAAAAATGGATTGGCGGGTGACTGAGAAATTACCTTAACTCCGTTTGCTTGCAACAATCTGCGAATTTCGACGAGTGTTTCAATCCCTGTCATGTCGATTGATGTAACTCCTGCACGAACAAACAACTCAGTGAGTGATAGATCAAAATTGTTGGGAGTGGATGATTTGGGAAGGCAGGATAGTGGATTCTTACCACTCAACTCCAGCAGTACATGGTGGACGGTTCCATCTACGGAATCGTACTTGGCATGCTCATCACGAACCCATCTCAAAATCCTAATGAGAAAACGCAAGAATTCGGCTGGTTAATCCGAGGCATCATGTTTGCAGGTAAACTGTTTGATAAAATGCGTGAATGAACTTTCACATTACCTTTCTCTGATGTAGTTGGAGTTGGCATAATAAATAGGGGAACCAAGTTGAAGAACAATGACTCCAGGGACTCTCATTGCATTAGGATACTGCTCCACGTCTCTGTACAAATCAGTGTCTGGTATTTTCCCAAGCTTGCAAGTTGCTGGTCTAGCCATGTAAAGAAGAGCTCTCAGCAAAGCAAGACCCACCTGATAAAGATCATTTAACACAATCCAATATGTAAGGAATTTTGAGCTTTGAAACTCCCTTGTTATGTGATGACAGAAACTACTGACCGAAAGCATTAAGCCAACATCCATGCTCAATAGAGCAACGCCCAAGAAAGCAGCCATACAAATGCAGAAATCGAACTTGTCGACCTTGAAAAGATGATATATTTCTTCGTATTTGATCAAACCAAACATGGCGGACATAATAATGGCGGAAAGGGCTACAAGAGGAGTGTAGCTGAAGAGAGGAGCTAGAAAGAGGAGCGTGAGAGCCATGAAGACCGCCATTACTACGTTTGACATTGCTGTTCTACATCCAGCATTGAAGTTCACTGCAGTCTTTGAGAATGGCCCTGAAAGGTAAAAATGTCATTTCATTTTGAACTGCTCTTTGTTAGAATGTAATTATTAGTTTAATTATTACCAGTGGTTAAGTAGCAGGAAGTGAAAGATCCCACAATGTTCATCAAACCGAAGGCTACCATCTCTTTGTTGCCATCGACTTGTTCGTTTTTCATTATTGCAAAGCTTCGACCAATTGCTATTCCTTCCTGAGATGGTAAAACCATGATGAATTATGAAAGCTCAGAGATTCAATTGCGAGAGACAGAGAGAGAGGGCTAAGAACTTACAGCCAAAGCCACAAGGCCAGTGATGGCACCAGCTTGTACCACAGCTGGTAGGTATTTTGGGTCAAAGTTCAAGGAGTGAATAGAAGGAGGGTTTATTCCTTTGTTCAAGCGACCCACCTGAGGTGAAATCAAGGCATACAAAATGAGAAAGACAGGTGTTGGTTCAGAAACTCCATTGATTGTGGCTTTAAGGAAAGAAAGGATACAGTTAAGATTCCATGCTGACTTCCATGGACGAGATATGCAACCACACACCCGACTATCACTGTCACCATCGGAGCCATCGCTGATACCCAAAACAGCTTCGGGTTTCTATCTCTCTGTTTAACCAACCAAAAACAAACAAACAAACCCATTTGTTTTCACCGACAGAACAGAGATTGAAAAGGAGAGAGGAGAGGAAAATTTACTTACCAGGTACCTAGTAAACTGGAGGAAGATAAGGAAGACGACGCCCGTGACAGCACTTTGCCATCTCCACTGAAATTTGGAGGGAAAAAAAAAGAGAAAGTTTTAGGTCTGTGTTTGAATTCAAAAGACAGGAAGTTAAAACAGGAACAGGATTTTAACGAACCTCATTTCTAAGGGAGAAAACGGCATGGAGTACCGAATAGACGTCGGTTTTAGAGGTGAAATGAGTGAGTCCGAATATGCCTTTCAGCTGTTGCAGGCAAATGATCACAGCTGTTCCTCCCATAAACCCTATGATCGTTGAATGCGATAAGAAATCCACCAAGATTCCCAATCTGTCCAGTTTCATTCAACACGCAATCAGAAATTCTATTTTATAAAAGAGAGAAAAAAAGGATTTATGGGGTCGCACCGTAGAAGCCCTAAGGCCGTCTGCATGACGCCGGTGATTAAGGTGGCTGTTAAAACCAGGTGTAGATACAATGTGGGATCTTCTTCCGGCGACGCCACTTCTCCGATGATTTCCGCTATTAGCAACGAACATGCCGCCACCGTACCCACCGCCAGATGCTTCGAGCTTCCAAACACCGCATACACAAGCGGTGGAACGAAGCTCGAATCTGCACCCACATAATTAATTACTCTAATTATCAGAATTCCAATACACACCCAACTGGTTAATCAATATCACCATAAAGACAGATAGAAAGCAAATAGTTAAAATTTTGAGATAGATAAATGGGACTCACAAAGGCCGATGATGGGAGGGAGGCTGCCAAGCTTAGCGTAGCTGATGCCTTGGGGGATGGCGAGGCTGGTAATGGTAATACCAGCGAGCAAATCATACTTAAACATATTAAAATTGTATTTAGGAAGCCATTCCAATATGGGGATGAAATACTGGACGGCCTTTTTGAGTTGGTGCGTCGGCCTATCATCACGAAACTGCCTGAAGGGATCATCGGGATAAAACGTCTCTTTCAGATCTGATTTCAGCCTGTTCACGAATGGTCTTGGAGCAGCAAAGTTCACATGTTGTTCACTTTTCAACGAACCCATCGGAGAGAAACAAAAAAACAGAGGAATTAATGTATGAGAAGGAGGATTAAGTTTAATATATACAGGGAATGTTGAGTGGAGACGATGGTAAATGGATAAGATAAATAAGAAGAAAAAGAAGGACGAAATAGAGAAGCGGAATAGAACAGTTAACTGTTTTTAAGGAATGGGAAACAGATGTAATTAAGTTATGGGGATTTCTTAAACTTATCAAAACCGATTGTTTAGAACAGGACACGGTTGGTGACAGTGTGTTGTATGAAGACTGGTTTTCTAATCTGGGACAACCTCTGGGTTTTTGCGGGATTACAAGTTTGTGTGGTGATCTATGATAGTGGAGTCAGCGGAGGGAATTCCATGCAAAATGAAGGCCACATTCCTTCTTTTGCCTGCACAAATTTAACAAACATTTCTCCCGGCCATGCAAATTTTAAGTTTACACCATCATATTAGTGTTAAAAAAAACACCTTAATTTTGCATAGTCTAACGACTCAAGCGTATAGTTAATTGTAGGCTTGAACTGTTACAAATGATGTCAGGACTAGAAGGACCAGACATTAGGCTGGGTGCGAGCGAGAACGCGCTCTCAAGAGGTAGATTGTAAGATCTCACATCGGTTAAAGAATGGAACGAACTTATGAAAACTTCTCTCCTACTCGACACATCTTTGTGTGAAATTTAATCATTTTAGTCACATAATATATATTTTTTTTTTTATAGAGCGTAAGTTTATTCCAATATTCTTAGAGTTTCTCCAATATTCTTAGAGTAACCAACAAGAAAGCTCATTTAAAGTGCAATAGGATTTAGGAACTATACAATAAATTTATCTTTTTGGTCCTTTAAATAATTCTCTTTTTGAAAGATCTTTTGGTACCCAAAATTGGTTTGAATTTGATTATCTTAGAAATAATCATAATACATTTGAAATAAAATTTGTGTTTTTTTAGATTCAATATAATTTAAACTTCTTATAATTTTTAAACAGCTATAAAATTATTTATTGTTTCTCCAATGTCCATTGGTTAAATTTTATAAAAATTATATAATATTCAATACTATATTAAATTTCAACTTGAATTTTTTCCCAAGAAAAAAGAGGACAAATACAATTACATTAAGGATCATATATTCATAGAATTTATTTATCACATTATCAAATAAAAAAAAATTGGAATAATATCAATCCTTATTTAGGTCTAAAAATATATATCTTTCATACCACTTATTATTAAGAAAAAAAACACATTTTCAACATATTTTTTTTTAACTCTTATAAAATGGAATTAATTAATTCATTCATGTATTAAATAACAAAAAAAAAAAACAATAATTATCTATATAATTAGTTTAATGGCTAGTTAAATCTTAAAAGTAATTCTTTTTTCACTAGAAAAGATATTAATAAACGTACATAATTTTAGTTCATAGTAATAAAAAAAAATATGGTTACATGCGTGTTGGATAATATTTGAAAAAAGGGTTAGGAGTAAGTCAAATACGCCTTATTAAAAATAGAATTTTTTTAAAAGAATCAAAGTAGCTTAAAAAAGAACCTTCTAAGATGCTTATCTTCCTTCGAAGAGCATCTTAGATCGTTAGGTTGTTCTCGATTGCTTCGAACAAAAATGGTAATCTATTTATATAGATGATTAGGTATCTATCAAACAAACAATCTTATCGGAATAGAATACAATTTAAGAAAATAATTTTTTTTTTTTTTTTTGAATAATATGTAAAGCATTTGATATGGAGGGAAACAGAAAAGGGGCTTTGAAAAGGAAAGAACATAAGCTTTTTCAACGAAGCCTCCAAATTAGTTATGGAATATTTATTTGTTTTGTAATATTCATTTGTTGCTATGAAGGAAGAAAATTTTGATATCAATACTTCCATCTTTAGGAAACAGTTAAATTTTGTTCATTTAAAATACCTTCGAGATCTACGATCATTTATATCAACCTAATTTTCTATTTTTTTTACAACGTACTTTAGGTTGTTACAATTTAAATACATTTCTCAATCATACAGTTAAGTAGAGATGTTCATTTAACCGGCCATTTCTCAAATAAGATGAAGAATAATAAAGGGAGTACTATAACAGCTTAAGTCTACCGTTAACAAATATAAGTTTGCTTTCCCTTTCAGGCTTCCTCTTAAAGAATAGGTTTCCAGACCCTTTATAAGAAATGTTTCAAGATCCACCCTTTTAGGGGCAAAATGTTCTGGCCACACCGCTTGTTGTCTAGCTCTGATACTATTTGTATCGGTCAAAATCTACCGCTAGTAGATATTGTCCTCCTTGAACTTTCCTTTTTGGACTTTCCTCAAAAATTTTAAAATGCGTCTACTAAGTAAAAATTTTCACACCCTTACCTAAGGAGATGACTAAGAAAGGTTTAAAATAAATTTATACACAGAAAAAGATAGAAATTTTAGAAATATTTGAGTATATTTTCAATAAAATTAATATTATTCTATTTTTTTAAATAAATATCCATTTGTATTAGAATTTTGGTTCTTATTTTGAAGTGCTGAATCGGGGGAAATGGTTTTCCTTATCACCAACGGTAAAATGAAAAATAATAATAATAATAATACAAAATTTTAAACTTCTAAATAAAATTTAAATTGGTAGACGGAGTGGAGGGAAAATATTAGCGAGAATCCAATGTCCGGACAACCCGAAGTCGCTTTGGGCCCGGCCCAATGTTTCCTTTAAACGCCGTTGACTGTATGCTTCCTACAGGCGAGTCGGCGGCCTAAAAATAACTTAACGGTAACAGAACAACGGCAACTGAATTCAAAAATCCACAGTGCACCTAATATTTGAATTTCAAATTTGAATCTCACAAACCCGTAACGGCCATTTCCTCTCTTCTTACCCTCCTTATACCTTATCTTTCTCCTTCACTCCTCTTCCTCACTCCCCGAAATTCCGCCATGGCTTCTCTCACTCCCGGAATCCTCTTGAAGCTTCTTCAGGCCATGAATTCCAATACCAGAGTCACTGGCGACCACCGTTCTGCTCTTCTCCAAGTCATCGGCATTGTTCCAGCCCTCGCCGGTTCCGAATTATGGCCCAATCGTGGGTTCTACATCCAGCTCTCTGATTCCCTTAATTCCACTTACGTCTCGCTTTCTGATCGCGAAACAGATCTCATCCTCTCGAATCGACTGCATCTCGGCCAGTTCGTTTATGTCGATCGTTTCGAATTCGACACGCCAGTCCCACGTGTTTGCGGTATTCGTCCGATTGCAGGGCGGCAAGCTTCTGTTGGAAGCCCTGAGCTACTAATTGCGAGGATTTCGGCTTCTAAGCGTGAGTTTGTGATTCAACCGGTGACCGATTCGGATCAATCGGCTGATCCTATTGCTGCATTGTCGTCTAATCAGAAATTGGAGGAGTCTCAAATTAATGAATCCAAGAGTAATTCGAAGACTGGAAATGGTAGGGGAAGGCAAGCCCTAGCTCCTCGAGATAATGTACAGATTGAAAATGTGGGGAGTACGGAAGGGAGCAAAGTTTCTCTTAAGCCTCAGAGGTTTTCTTCCCCTGCGTCAGGAAAAAGATCTATGTCAGCCGGAAAGAAGAATGTGGCGGTGGTTGAGAGAGATCCTTCACCGGCTGGAAAGGGGAAGAGGTCGGCTTCTCCAGTGCCCTCGAAATCTGTAGTCCCGAGTTTGGTAGCTGCACGTGAAGAGAACCGGGTGAGTTCGAAGGAGGCCGCCATTATAGTTCCTTCGAGGTATCGACAGCCATCCCCAAATGGCAGGAGACAAGCTTCTCCTAGTGTACGAAGGGCTTCTCTGTCACCGGCAAGAAGGTTATCAGGGGGTTTGAAGGTCTCCCCTCTTTTGGCAGTTGCAGATTCTTCTAGCAAGAAGAAGATGACTAACATAGCTTCTGGGATTTCTAAGGTTTCTGAGGCACTTGTTGGGTCTGCAAAATCGAATAGGAAGAGCTGGGATGATCAATCAACGGTCTCTTCTACCTCTGATGAGCACAGAGAAAGTGGGGTTTCAAAGAACAAGCCAGATCTACAAGCAATTCTTCGGACCCAGGTACAATCATTACACGTCGTTGATAACTAGAACCCTTTCCATTTTTATATGATGTTGTTGTCTTCTCTAGGCTGCCATTTCTAGACGATTGAGTGATGTAAATGATCATAGACCCAAGAGTGACGATGTGCAAAGAAAAGAGAAAAAGAAGTCCTTCAGTCCATCTAAGTGCGATGCTCCAGATGAGAGAAAATTTTCGGGTCTTGGTATCACTGTTCACGATAAGAAATGGAGTGATGGCAGTGTTCTAGTTGATGCAGCTCCTGCAAATCTTGTTAAACTTGCAAAGGTTCGAATTGAGATTGTAATTTGTGAGTTAAACTAGGGAAAGAAGTGAGTAAATTTAGTGTCAAACTTGGACTGAGGTTGTACTTGTTGATGTTATCAGGAGGCTATGCAAAGGAGAGATACTGCTTCTATAGCTGCAGCTGAAGCGTTGGAGGAGGCAATTTCTACTGAATCCATTATAAGGAGCATAAGGTATGCATTACCCACCTTTCCATTTCTTAGTGTTTGATTTGAACTGAATTGTGATTTGAACTTCCGTTTCTTTCCAGCATGTTTTCAGAACTTTCCTCTACGCACAAGACTGGAGACCTTTTGCACGTAGTGGACCAGTTTTTCATGATCTATAACGATGTTGTGAAATCAACGGAGATTGCAGAATCAGTTTTTGGCAGCCGGAATGGCAACAAACCTTGTGCCATTCCGGGGCAATCCAAACCTGCCTCCCTCTGGGTTGAAGCCGCCTTAGCCACCAACCTCGAGATAGTCTCACTTCTCACCAGCCAAGACAAAGGCTCTCTGCACAAAAATGGATCAAAAAGACAAACTATGGAGGCCTCTTCAGTTCCCAACTCCTCCAGTGCGGTGGTTCCATGGAGTAGAGGCCATGGAATGAAAGAGACCGTAGAGCTTGCTATGGAGTTGCAGTCTGAGATGAAGCTTTGGTTTCTTAAGTTTGTGGAGGATTCCCTTGATGCAGGTTCAAAGGTGTTCAGAGAAAGCTCTGGAGATGGCGTTAAAACATCGCCTCCAATCCCAAATCGTGGCTCCATTGCATCGGTTTTGTCCCAGTTAAAGCGAGTTAATGACTGGTTGGACCGTGTAGTTTCAAAGCGAGATGATCCTTTGAAAGAAAAGGTGGAAAGGTTAAAACGAAAGATATATGGTTTTGTCATCCAGAATGTTGATTGTTGATTCTTAATTTGTGTCGAAATCATCATCATGCTTAAGAAGAAGCATGTTTCTTAATTTCTCAGTTATCTTTATCTTTAAGCTAAATGGGAAAAGTTCAAAATTTTTATTGTATTTCTTGTGCACATTATGTTTTTTCACATCACGAACAATGTCAGTACCACCTGCAATCCACCAACAGAACTTTAAAATCCGCCTTTTTATTTTAGCTCCTCAAGCTTTCTTTGCATGCCTTAGCAAAAGTAGAGTCTTCTTCTACAAATGCTTCCAAACAGCAAGACGAGTTTCAACATTCTCTCATGGCTCCACCGTGGGTTCAAGAGCTCCAAATTCCTCACATAGACATCCCCATCACTATTGACCGTATGGTTCCAATCATGCCGGCACGCCCTATTCCTGCTGCCGACGGTGATTCCCTTTACCTATCTAACCTCGACGATGTCGTCGGAGCTCGTGTTTTCACTCCAACTGTCTACTTTTACCAGTTGGACAGCTTCAACTCCAGCGTGCCTGTAATGGAAATGCTTGGAGAAGCACTTTCCCTTGTTTTGGTTCCTTATTACCCTTTTTCAGGCAGGCTCAGAGAAACCAAAAATGGGAAGGTGGAAGTGTTCTTTGGACCAGAACAAGGAGCTCTAATGGTAGAAGCTCACTCTGAAATAACATTGGACAGTTTAGGAAACATAACGGTTCCAAACCCGGCATGGGAATCATTGATCTTCAAGTTCCCTAATGAGGAACCATACAAAGTACTCGAGATGCCATTGCTCATAGCACAAGTGACCATTTTCAAATGTGGGGGGTTCAGCTTAGGCTTGAGGCTCTGCCATTGCATCTGCGATGGCCTCGGCGCGATGCAATTCCTCAGCGCCTGGGCTGCCACGGCTAAATCAGGAACACTGACAACCAACCCACATCCATGTTGGGAACGAGAGTTTTTCAAGCCTCGTGACCCACCAATTGTGAAATTCCCCCACGTTGAGTTCATGAAAATTGACGATGGCTCGAGCTTGACGATGACCCTCTGGAAATCAAAACCCGTTCAAAGATGTTACCGTATCAGCCGCGAGTTCCAACTCTGGTTGAAATCCCACGCCCAACCAGACGACATGTCGACTTGCTCGACCTTCGACGCCATGGCCGCTCATATTTGGAGGTCATGGGTAGAGGCGCTCGATGTAAAACCAGTGGATTACACACTCCGGCTAACGTTTTCAGTGAATGCTCGACAGAAACTGAAAAACCCCCCATTGAAGAACGGGTTCTACGGCAATGTGCTCTGTCTCCCCTGCGTCACGAGCACCGTATCGGAGCTTGTCAATGACGATCTCTCAAAGACGACACGATTGGTCCGTGAGGCAAGAAACGGCGTGTCGGAGGAATATGTGAAATCGACGGTGGATTACATTGAAGTGGATAGGCCGAGAAGATTGGAATTTGGAGGGAAATTGACGATCACGCAGTGGACTAGGTTTTCGATCTATGAAACTGCGGATTTTGGATGGGGACGGCCAGTATATGCCGGCCCGATCGATCTGTCTCCAACGCCGCAGGTTTGTGTGTTCTTGCCGGAAGGGGCGACGGAATCAAACGGCTCAATGCTGGTCTGCATTTGCTTGCCGGAAAATGCTACCCAGAAATTCACAGAGTTGTTGTGTAGGGTGATGATGGATTAAGATTTAGAGTCTAATCGAACTATTGAGATGTATTGTAATACTCCATATTTGTGATTCCGTCTCGTTCCAAATCATGGTTCGAATTCTTATAAATGTTTTTTTTTTCTTAATTTCTTTAAGATCCACCTCTTTTTGGTTAAATAAAACATATTTAATTGACATAATTTGAATGAAAATGTTTGAAATAATGCTATGCTAATCTTTTCTATTATTGATTGCGATATGCCAGAGCATCATGTTGGATATGTACCTAAACTTGTTTCAGTTTATGAGACGAAACCATGTCATCGGAGAATAATAGAACAAAAGTGTCATCATACAATTACGTGAGAGTTGATATTGAGGACAAATTATTTAAATTTAATTTTAAAAAAATTGAATTATTTCCTAATTAAACCGCTCTTTAATAATTTCGTGAGATCTGCAATGAGCGTTAAAAAAATTAAAATGTGTAGGGTAACGGGCAGTCGTAAGACTACGAAATTGGCGCTACAAGAAGACATTAATTACGAGACTACCATTGTACAACTGGCAGTTGACACGTGTGAAACATAGGCGGGATTGCACATTTTGAGCGCAAAAAAGATTGGAGTGGGTTTTGAGCTGTTTCTGCGAAGGATATAATGAAAAGCTGAAAGGAGACCAATTGCGCTTTTGATTCCTGAATACCTCTGTTTGTTTGCCCACCAATACTTTTCTAATTTCTCTCTAATTCAAATGATTTTTAAAAGATATAAATAAATGTGAGAATTAAGTAATGAAAATAATACTCCAATTATTATAGTATAAGAAATTAGAAGAAGGCATTCCCCGCAGAAAGGACAAAAGGGAAGTCAAATAAGATTGAAATAAAGCAAGTACAGTTGAGCTACCCATTGTTTTAGTTACTTACTCTATTTATTTTTGTTTGTTGATGAATATTGGATTCTCATATTGCTCTATTTCTTGCTGCCATCAAATTTCATTCACTTGGTCATAACCAAAATATAAAACTCTATTTTAACTATTATTATTATTATTCTTTTTTTTTTTTTAAGAATAGTAATTTTCAAGACATTTTTCAAGCATATACATTAAAAATTAACAACAAAGTTTGATAACATAGTTTTTAAATTTAAGAAAAAATATCTATGGTTGAATCAATATGACAAAAATAATAATAACTCATTACATAGTCCGTTTGATTTGTTAAGATACTTTTTATTAATTCAACGGTTCCCACGAAAATCCTCTGATGAGATGGGCAATTTTTTTTTAAAGGTAATAGAGGTGGAGAATATGTTCCTCCAACTCATCCCTCACTTTATATATTTTCAAATGTAGCATTTTTTAAAAGGTATCAACGTATATACTGAGCAAGCAGCATGAGCATTGTATAGAAGGTAATGTTGGAAGACAAAAAATGTATATACTCGGCACCATTCTAGAGCTTTGACATCAACTTAAGTTAAGATTAAAATATATAATTTATATACTCCTTTCCTAAATAAACTTTAATCGCACCACATATAATCCATCATTGATTCATTCAACTTTGACCACGTATCCTATCAACTCTCAAATTTACTGTTACATACATTCAAGTAATAAATTAAAAGAGTTATTGAAACCAAAATAATAATAAAAAAAATGTTTTTTTTTTTTAATATTTAGGGGGAAAAACAAATACAATTATTAAAAACAGAGGACTAATTTCGTAATTTAATTTAAAATTAAGAAAAGGAGAGGATGATTCTGGAAGGGGACTGGTTTGAAAGAAAGCAGAGAAATGAAAATGCCGAGTAGGGCAAAATCGTAATTGCGGTATTAGAAGTGGGAATCGAGGGTAGAAATGTATGTTATTTATTTTGAAGGCTCCAAAATCAATTCCTCACCACTAACACCCACAGTTGGCCTCAACCCTCCGCCCCCTCTCCTTCTCCATAATTTCCCTTTTTCTTTCGTTCTTTATTTTCCATTTTGAAACGAGCTAAATAAAAACAGCTAACTCAATAAATTTCCGAACGCCGAACACGAAGAATCATCAAATCCAACTACAGCAAACCCTACGATCCGCGGCGAATAAGGAGGGATCTGCATTCCAACTTCCTGCATTACTTCTTTTTCCTTGTCGTCTTTTCGCCAGAGGATTTTTGACATCCGTTTGCTTCTCTTTTCTTCCGACGGTCAAGGTACGGGGGCCGTAGTTTTCTTCTCTTTTGGTTTTTATCTGTTTCTTGTCTGATCTGGAAGTTGAGAGAATGACGGAGCTAGGCTGCTTTTGCCGTGTTTAGTGTTTGACGAATTAATCGTTTGAGATCTGTATTTGAAGGTTTTGTTTTACTTGTTTTGTTTATCGTTCTTTGTTTTCTGGGCCACGGAGCGTGTTTTTTGAAGTCTGCACGTCTATTTTATTATTGCTGTTACGTACGGTTTATTTCGCTCGACGGAATTTTGCGTTATTCCTGGTTTATAGTTTTTCTATGGTTTTATTGGATGCTTATTTTGATTTCCGTTTCTGATCTTGTGTTTATTTAGCTCTGTGGTTCTACGTTTGGGACGAGATCTGTTTTCTCTTCTACTGTAGATTTATGAAAGGTTTCTTCTGATCTCGCTATAAGCGTGCAAGTGGATGGTTCTCTTTTCAGCTCATGCATTCATTGATTCTTGGTGCGATTTTTTCTTAAATAGCTTGTTGTCATTTTCGCTCTTTCTGCTCTTTTTTTCTTTATTGTCGTTGTATGTTATGCGTGAAAATACTCGCAGTGTCTCTTGATGATCTTGGATTAGTTTTTTGTTTCGCTCAATCTTGCTATGCTACACGGACTTTTTTTTTTTTTTTTTTTTTTTTTTTTTTTTTTTTTTTTTTTTTGACAAAGTTTTACAAATTGTCTATTTGAATTTATCGCGTAGATTCATGTTTTATATTCCGGTTCCGCGAATCTCTGTTTTTAAATGACTTTCTAGTTCGTTTTAGGTCCAATCTTTTGATGTCTTTGGGTTCACTTCTGTGGACACTCCTCTCTTTTCCTTCTGTGATTATTCACTGAATCTTACCTCGTACACGATTTTGTTCACTTTCGTAATTATTGTACACGAGTTTAATGTATATTTTTATGCTTCTAGAGAAAGAGGAAGTTTGTTAATTACATGTATGACCAAATATTGATGATTCCTATATCAACTTCATGAAGCTTTCTTAATGAATGGATACTAAATTCCATGTAGTTGCGTATAGGTTGCTAATGTATGTTTCCCCAAGAACTCAGCCATCTTTCATGTACTTAGACTTCTGTTGATAGAGGGAAATTCATTGGAACGAGTCTCTGGTTGGCATATTACAACCGTTATCTGGTAGAAAGTTCGACATGGTTGCCACTGCAGCTACTTCTGCCTTTTTTCCTGCTATTTCTCTGTCCTCGGACTCTGGAGAAAAGTCAACTAAGTTCGGCGGTGGTTCTGTCAATCCTGGAGGAAGCAGGCCGAAATCTTCTTCCCGTGGTTTGCAAGTTAAGGCTAATGCCCAAGCTCCTTCAAAGATAAATGGTACTTCCGTTGGATTGGAGGGTGTCAAGCTGGACGATGACTTGACATCACCTCCTCCAAGGACTTTCATAAACGTACTTCCTGACTGGAGCATGCTTCTTGCTGCTATCACTACCATCTTCCTGGCGGCTGAGAAGCAGTGGATGATGCTTGACTGGAAACCTAGGCGGCCTGACATGCTTATTGATTCGTTTGGTTTGGGAAGAATTGTGCAGGATGGTCTCGTGTTTCGGCAGAACTTTTCAATTAGATCATATGAAATTGGTGCAGATCGGACTGCATCTATAGAAACATTAATGAATCATTTACAGGTACATGATTGATCATTCTGTTTCTTTCTTGTTGGATATTAATTCTTATGCTGTTTATCTGTGGTAAATTTTAAAAAATTTGGTTGCTCTTGCCGGTCAAATGCACTATAGGTTGTTAATTCTTCTATATCTTCATTATTTGGAAACAGTGAGATGATATCTTGTTCTTTTATACAGGAAACTGCACTTAATCATGTAAAAACTGCTGGACTACTAGGTGATGGATTTGGTTCTACACCAGAAATGTGTAAAAAAAACTTGATATGGGTAGTTGCAAAGATGCAGGTTGTGGTAGATAGATACCCTACTTGGTAAGTTGCCATATGTTTCTTTTATATATGTGTATATATATCCTAGAAAAGCAAAATAATTTGCAGCTGCTAACATTTATTCATTTTTACAGTAGCATTATCTTTCCATTGATCATGTAGGATGAATGATTTAGATGTTTGACTTCTATGGATTTTCATATTTTCAGGAAATGTAGACAACAGCTAGTTATGTCTTTTAGGTTGTCTATTTTAAAAGTGCTTCTGTAATTTTAATTAGAAATGTGTTCTGATATCTGGAAAACTTCACCTCTCATGGTTATGGTACTATATGTGTAATTAAATAGTTCTTGCGAATTATTTATAGGTTAAAGTTCTCGAGGACTGAATCATTTTTCCCCCCTTTTTGTCAGGGGTGATGTTGTTCAAGTAGACACTTGGGTCGGTGCATCTGGGAAGAATGGCATGCGACGAGATTGGCTTGTTCGTGATTGCAAAACTGGTGAAACTCTTACTAGGGCCTCAAGGTATAGGTTTCCGCTGCCAGCAAGTAATCCGTGTTTTTTCTTTCCCTCCCCTCAATTCCCCTGGTAATTATTCTACCGCTTGATCATAACTGCCTTTCTAATAACTGTGTGGGATTGTTTTTCTGTTCCTGTCCAATGACAGTGTCTGGGTGATGATGAATAAGCAGACAAGAAAATTATCAAAGATTCCTGGGGAAGTTAGAGGGGAAATAGAGCCTTATTTTGCAAATTCACCTCCCATAGTGGAAGAAGATGGCAGGAAACTTACCAAACTTGATGATGATAGTGCTGATTATATACGTACAGGTTTGACGGTAAGTTATACTTCCGTTTGGTTAAATATATTTACTAGTAGGCTTCCTCGTTTCATTCTTGTGAGTGACATGTATTTCGAATTGCAGCCTAGATGGAGCGATTTAGATGTCAACCAGCATGTTAATAATGTGAAGTACATTGGCTGGGTACTCGAGGTAGTTTCTCTTTTCAAAATGACTCTTGGTTTCTCCTTTATCCGAACACATGTCTCTGACCAAAAGATTTGGTACTCACAGAGTGCACCTCTGCCAATCCTGGAGAGTCACGAACTCTCTACCATGACTTTGGAATACAGGAGAGAATGTGGAAGGGACAGCGTGCTGCAATCCCTTACTGCTGTGTCTGGTGCTGGTATCAGCAATTTGGCCGATGCTGGTGACATCGAGTGCCACCACTTGCTTCGACTTGAAAATGGAGCTGAGATTGTTAGAGGAAGGACTGAGTGGAGGCCCAAACACGCGACAAACTTCGGGATGGTGGGTCAGATTCCAGCCGGAAATACTTAAAAAAAGAAATTCAATTGGAGAAGCTACCTCGTAGCTGGAGTCGTCTCTGGTTGTGGCCCCACCACCTTGTGCATTCACTGCTTGTGTTGTAGAGTCCTGCTTCCGTTTTTTCTTCTCGGATTTGAGAAATCCCCATATAAATATAAGATATATCTATATATATATATATATATATATGTTTCCGGCCCTTCCCTAAACCATCTGTTTCCATGGAAGGAAAAAGACCAAAAAACATGCCAGTCCGTCTCATTGTAATTATTCATTCTTTTATTGTCCCCATTCTCTCAATTGTCCCAACGGAAAGGTAAAATATACTTCAGCACATCATCTATTTAATGTTTTGCTCTTAGGTTCAGCTTTGCTGACTGTACCTGCGTTTTACTTATTGGTGATTGCCATCATTTAATCAGACTTAAACTGTGAAATGTCTACCTTATTTTCAATTGTTAATTCATTTTATTTTGTACTGATTGATCCTTAATTCTTCTTTGCCAGCCTGGTTTATAATTGAGAAAGGAAGTTTCTGTAGCATGATGTGACGAGTTTTCGTTTTATTGGTCAGATTTTGCAGCCCGGCTTCTTAGCTGGACCAACCAACTAACAGGTTGCCGCCTCCACGTTCTGTAATGGCCCTACCTTGGTCTTTCTCTTGTTTTTGAAAAGCAAATAACGTAAGCTAACCTTATCTAAATGAATGACTAATAATAGAGAACATAGAAACTGGTTTCAAGTAATGCAAGAATGTCTCGCTATTTTAGTTCAACTTATCTAAATGAATGACAGTTAGAGCTTTATCAGTATTTCTAAACTTAACATTGAAACCTTTGAAATAATATGGATATTTGGAAACAAATACCAAACCTTAGAGATATATTTCTTATAATTTTGGCAAGGTAAAGTGGTTGATCAGCAAAACCAAGTACATGAACTGCGTGATTATACTAAATTAATCAAGTAATTAATTGTGTGTGTGAAAATGCAAGCACATTCAATGAAGCTTCTTAGCAACTACAACAAAAATGTAATACTAAATGCAATGTATTTTGTCACAAACTTCATTCAATTTGAGACATATGCCAAACGTCATGAAATTAAAAGTTGTCTTCAACATAATTATGGTTATGTATTGATTATTGGGACGGGAGATGACCCATTACAACTTTATTCTAATATACTTTACTTAGATACAAATTTAAGACATTTGAGGAACACATTTAAAACTAATTTTAACAGAAACAAAATTTATTTTTTAAAAAATTATTATAAACTAAGTTTGTATAATTTAATGAAAATAATGATAATAAAAGGAATAGGATAAGAATGATGGTTGGACAAGGTGTCGACAAAGTGAAAAGCTTCCCGATGTTTCTGTCTCCCGAAAGACCTTCCATAGTCAATCAGTGTGTCCATTGACTTTTTTTAGTAACACTCTATGGGACCCACCTAGTTACTTTTGTGCCACCTCATCCACTTCCGTCAAATTGGTCTTATCGTATTCCCATAGTGCCTTCCCTTGTCTCAATCTCAAAATGTGATTGAAAGATGCAAGAACACCAAAAACTTTAGGAAAAAAAAGTTGAAACATTATATTATAATAATAATAATAATAATTTCCTAAGTTGAAAGATTCAAGAATACGACAACAACTTATAAATAATAAATAATTTCCTAAGTTGAGATGAGAAAAGCAGAGACAATACCAATTAATTTTGCTGTGAAATTTACGTAAAGGAATAAAGGGCATTTAGATTGAATGTACCGACAATCACCTCCCTAATTTCAATTCTGCTTCTCTCATGGCAACTCTGGCCATGCCCCCACGTGTCGTCTTCTCACTTGCTCCTTTGCTTCTATATATATGAAACCCATTCGTGGTTCATTCATTATTCACTACCAAACAGAAACAGAGACAGACAACAGAGTGTGTAGCTATGTCGTCGGCGGAGACAGTTCCAGAGTCGCCGGAATCTGATTTGACCCATATCAATTTCGATGAAACTGAGCTTACCTTGGGGCTTCCCGGAGCCGAGTTTCGCCCAACTCAGCCAAACAAAGTGTATCACAAACCTAATGCTAATAGACGTGCTTTCCATGAGGCTGATGATGCCGGAGCCGGGAACTCCACAAGTAATTGAATTTCTTTTACGTCCATCTATTATTAATGCTATGGTTCCTTATTAAGCTCTTATATGTGAATAATATATGGAATGTTTTGAATGTTAAGGGAAAAAGCCGGCAGCCATGGGTTGGCCGCCGGTGAGATCATACAGAAAAAAGACAACAGAAATGAACTATAAGTACGTTAAAGTTGCTGCAGATGGGGCGCCGTATTTGCGTAAGCTCGACCTTCAGATGTTCAATGGCTATCACCAACTGTTCAAGGCATTCCAGGGATTGTTCCCCTCCTTTCCAATATGTTGTGAGTCCATCCACTTTAGTATCTTATTCATCCAACTATACTCAGATTGATATTGAATAATATTTTAAATGATTACTTGGAGGAAGGCAACCATTTGAACCCAGTGAAGAGAGCAGATGAATACTTACCAACTTACGAAGATAAAGATGGGGATTGGATGTTAGTTGGAGACGTCCCTTGGAAGTAAGTTTAATTGTTATCTTCCCCATAACTTTTCTTATAGTTTGGATTCTAATCGTGTTGCAAATTGTGCAGATTCTTCATTGAATCTTGCAAACGTATTCGTTTGATGAAAGGCTCAGATGGAAATGGCAATGGCATAGGTTTTCTTCCCTTCATTTGTTCCATTTTTATTATCCAAATTAACAAAGGGACTTGCCATTGTTAACTTATGAGTTTGTTTTTCACTTTTATGCAGCTCCCAGAGCCCCATAGAGAGGAGGAAGGTCAAGGCTTTGGATGGCTAGTTTTTTCATTTTTAATTCGTTAAACTTGGGTTGAGGATATGATCTTAGTTATGGGCTTGCTTGAATGCTATTAGGCCTTAAGATGTTGTATAGTTGTTAACTTGATCACAGGTGGAGTGATCAAATACTAATGGGTCATTGTCATGTTCAAACTCTTCCTCTTATCTGCTAAGTAATAATAAGAACTCAGGTTATCGACTAAATCAACAACAGACAATTTTAGCGTACCATTTTGGTTGGAGAAGAGAGCTCGTTGAATTCGTTACTGCCAGAGTTTGACACAGCTATCATTTGATGCAGCCAATGCTGATACCAGCTTGTCATGAGCAAGCAGTGTCCTTGTCTTGTTTTCTGTCATGTCCCAAAGCTCCAGTGACTGGAAACCAACAATTCCATTTAGAACATAACAATACATATAAATCATAGAACTTAAACACAGAAACATTAAATAATAGCATGTGAAGGAACTTGGAATAGCTGAGACTAACCTCATGAGAGGCAATGATCAAAAGAGAAGTATTGGTGGGATGAAGAACATGGGTACGAAATGTGTTTCAATACTCATGAACGCACTCTCCTTCGCAACTATGGGATCTCACAATCCGGTCCAGCGTCCTCACTGACACTCGTTCCTCTCTCCATCGATATGGGATCTCACAGTCTACTCATGAAACACTCGATTACACACAATGTGAAGTGCAAGTTGATTGTAACATCACAGTTTAGCTGGCATTGTAATATCAAAACCTATCTCAATCAAGAGTTGATGTATATACACTATTTCACACACAAATTGTGTCATAACTCTATTATGACTCAATACTTGAACATGAAACCACACTTTGTTTCTTACTCTTCCACAACATCAAATTGCCTCCTACAAGAACACTATCCACAAATTGGTCTGCTATCAGCATTTGAAAAACATTCAAGTTTTGTATGGTCTTATACAATTTCATGTCGAAGTGCACCTTTTAGGCGGCATAGAATTTGAATTTGTTCCACTGTAACCCAATGATCTATTGTAGGTGAAAGCATATACTAACTTACAACAAGCGATGTCTAGCTATGTCACTATCAAATAATTCAACTTTCTAACCA
This sequence comes from Cucurbita pepo subsp. pepo, assembly GCF_057944985.1. Classification (NCBI taxonomy): domain Eukaryota; kingdom Viridiplantae; phylum Streptophyta; class Magnoliopsida; order Cucurbitales; family Cucurbitaceae; genus Cucurbita; species Cucurbita pepo. The sequence continues at coordinate 11,091,019 of NC_141801.1, forward strand.
ATCTTCATATCACTCAATGTGTTTAAAGGATTCTCCTTCTTTGGAGAGTAGCAAATTAGGTATTATCAAAGCACTTCATAATAATAATATATATAGTATAAGGAATTAAACCCATGTGATGAAAGCAGGATTTACTTACATTATCAACATCCCAAGCCTTGACAGTCCTGTCACCTGAAGATGTTGCAATCTTTAATGTCCTTGGACTAACGCAAACATCAGTTATCCATTGTGAATGTTCATCGGACTTCACTGTAAACGACTTTGTGCAACACAATGTAGCCTGCACCAAAAATTTGTTCACAAAACGTCCTCGAATCTGAAACATACTTACATATATCGATAAAGTAGCATACTTGACAAATAATCATGCATGCAATAGGTCTCACAACATTTATTTACATAGTCAACATTGAATCACTCAACACACAACCATACAATGACAAACATATGTTCTCAAGTTTTGATTTTGCACAAAAAAAAGAGAGAGAAAAAAAAAAAAAAGACTAATAAGTTCATGTATGATAGGTCTCTAATTGAACTTCTTACTATAAGATTGATGATGAAAATTCTAAGAATCCACGTTGTTCTTGTACGAGAAGAAAGAAAATTTCTTCATAACATTAATAATCAACACTATCAGGCGAATTCAATCGCAATTGCTCATACAAATTCATCCAAATATGTTTTCCTAGATGAGACAATATCATCACCATTGATGAACTGTATACATTTCCTAGAAAATTCAAGGAGTTCAAAGCTTCATAACTCTGACCTTAGCCTATAATCATGGTTCCGGCTCCATTGTCAGTCATGATCTCTAGCAGCAACGAATGCTCCAGCCTCCCGTCAATGATACTCGCCGTCCTCACCCCTTGAGCCAACGATCGGACACAACAATTCACCTTTGGAATCATCCCTCCGCCGATTCTTCCCTCTTCCATCATCTTCTTCACTCCTTTTATGTCTATCTGCTTCACTAAGCTTTTCGGATCGTCACGGTCTTCCAGAATCCCCGCCACATCCGTCAGTAAGATCAGCTTCTCCGCCCCCAGCGCCGCCGCTAATTCTCCGGCAACTGTGTCCGCGTTGATATTGTACATCTGCCCCGACTCATCGGCAGCCACCGAAGAAACCACCGGAATGTGGCCTTTGTCCAGAAGTGCCTGTAGAACCGTAGGATCCACACGTGCGACCTCGCCTACGAATCCTAACTGTGCTGCGTTAGGGGCTGGTCGAGCCGTCAGTAGCCGCCCATCCACACCGCAGAGCCCTGCAGCCGATGCTCCGGCCTTATTGATCAACGAAACCAGGTTCTTATTCACGTCGCCGACCAACACCATCGACACTATTTTCATCGTTTCGGCGTCGGTAACACGAAGACCGTCGCGGAAAACGACCTCAATGTTGAGCCGTTTGAGCCAGTTGTTGATTTCCGGCCCGCCGCCATGGACCAGGATCGGACGAAGGCCGACGCAGGACAGAAGTACAAGATCATTAACAACCGATGCCTGGAGCGACCGCGATTTCATAGCGGCCCCACCGTACTTCACAACAATCGTTTTACCTCGAAATTTCTGTATGAATGGCAGTGATTCCGAGAGAACATCTACTCGGAACTGCTCTGGACTTACAGAATCAACCACAGCCTCCATTTGTTGAGTTGCCGAGCACCTAATCGACAGCGACGAAGAAGAACTTATTCTGCGCAATCGCGGAGCGGGCGAGAAAATGGAGGAACTGGAAATGGAAGGATTGAACAAGGATTTGGAGGAAAATAGGTTGAAGGCGGATGGATTGAGCAAGCTTTCGATCGTCGACATTTTAATCAGACCGGCGAGAGAGAATGAGCGGCGGAAGGAGGCGGCGATTTGATGCTGAGAATTTCGAAAGGATAATTAGGGCTTAAAGAGCGCAAGTTTATAACAATTTCACGTATCTGGTCTGATCTCTTCACGCATTTCTTTCTGTTTCTCTCACACGCGCAAATGGACTGGTCTCTTCACGCATTTCTTCTCCCCATTTCAATCTCATCGAACACTGTATTCGATAGAGATGAACAGATTCTTTTCCAGAGAATTCAAGGAAAAATGGAAGGATTGTTAAAGCATTCAAAAGATCGAAATTTTATTACTACAACTCTCAACACAAATAAATGGGCCATGGCACTGATCAAATCCAAAAACTGTGCCATCATATTCAAACAAATCGATAGAAGTAAGCTAGCAAATATCTAGAACTTGAACTACTTCTATTTTTTTCATTCTTGGAAATCATCTTTGTCGTCGGCCGGAATTGGCATGTTCCTCCAGAAGACTGCAAGAGCACTGCCACCAAGCTGTTGAGATGGTAGCAAATGAGCATCATGAATGTTTGAACACAAGTTTCTTAACAAATGGATCAGAAAACAAAGATCAGAGAAGATAAACAGAGGGCAAGCTCTTACCGCCATACAAACGACGCTAACTGCCGATGGAACGGCGACGAGGGGGTTTGTGAAATGCTTTTGAGCAAGTAAAAACCCGAGCGCAGAGCTCTGCAAATAATGACATGTTGCAAATCAAAACCATAGAATAGCATTTCTAGAAAAACTCTCTGCAATTGTTACCTGCATCCCACATTCTATTGAAATCGTGCGGGAGGTGGATTCTCCAAATGATATTTTTGAAAGCCAATAACCCAGAGCAAATGCAGCACCATGGAGGACGGCTACTGGGAGCAATAGCTGCGCTCCTTGAGTTTTCAAAACTTCTGCTACTTGCCCGATCTTCAACATCACAAACATTGATGAAAGGACATTACTACAATGAAACAGTGTAAACTCAATCTCTTGCACTGCCTAATACTTTTGAAACTTACTGGGCTGGCACACAGGAGAGTTGTGAGGATAACTCCAATCAAAGGTGTCACTGTGATTATCTTTGCAGTGAATTTGGGGAAGAATTCATTAGCTAAAACTGCAGATAAGAGTAATGATGGTTCAGGATGATTAACTTATGTTGTTTCTTGAGGGGAATTTTTGTTATGAACTTACCTCCAATTACAGTTGGAACCAAGACTACCTGAAAAGTGCTGATAGCAAGACCCTGAAAGAATAACAATCAAAATAATGACAACCTTCGCCCAAGTCCACCGCTAGCAGATACTGTCTGTTTTAGCTCATTACGTATTGTTGTCAGCCTAATAGTTTTAAAACGCGTCTTTTAGGTTGAGTTTTCCACACCCTTATAAGAAATGTTTCATTCTCCTCTCCAACCGATGTGAGATCTCACAATCCACCCCCTTGGGAGCCAACATCCTCGTTGTCGCACTGCTCGGTGTCTGGCTCTGATACCATTTGTAACAACCCAAGCACCACTAGTAGATATTGTCTACATTGGCCCGTTACATATTTCCGTCAGCCTAACGGTTTTAAAACGCGTCTTTTAGGGAGAGGTTTCCACACTCTTATAAAGAATGTTTCGTTCTCCTCTCCAACCAATGTGTGATCTCATAGTTACTGTGTAATCATCAGTCTAATATGATCCAAACCCTCAACAAACGTATATTTGGAAAGGTTAGCTTATCTGAACTTACAGCAGCATCAACTGGGACTAGTTGGCCAGCAAGAAGCTTGGTAAGCAATGGCGTCATGACAATAGCACCAATAGTTGAACACCTGTATAAATTCCAGTTAGTAGGGACAACCATAGGCAGACAAAAATCAAACTGTTCTGCAAACTTTGGACAGGACAGGAGCATCTTATGATCCAAACTGGTCATACGTTGTCATAAGAACCGAAAGTGCGACATTTCCTTTAGATATATAAGTAGCAACATTCGATGCCTGTCCCCCAGGGCAGCACGAGACCAAAATAAGACCAGTTGCAAGAGGTGCAGACAGTTTGAGAGTCTGAAACACACATAAATTGGTTGTTATCTTTGCCTGTTCTATCATTTCAGCATGATATTGAGCTATAACATTTCATCATAGTTATTACCATGGAGATAGTAAAGCCAAGCATGGGTTTAATTAAGTACTGGGCAAGAAATCCTACACCAACCTGCAACAGGAAAATAGATGCTAAATAACACAACTACTTAAGTACATCCATTTGGTTAGTAGAAGGATGTCTCTTACAGTCCATGGATTTCTCAAACAACGCCTGAAATCCTCAAATGTCAATGTCAATCCCATCGAAAGCATAAGAAAACCCAATCCCAGGGTAAAAAGATCAGTCTCCAACCAAGTTACCTGCAAGGGGAGGCTGATGAGTACCAGTAGATTCACCAATCATCAATCAAGAAGAACCAAGAATGAGCAATTACTGCAGCAGGTTTGTAGATGCCGATAATGGTTCCAAGGATAACCTGTTCATAGGTGGCAAACTCAGGAACTAAAAGGCAAAGCTCCAGAACACAAATGCACTAAATCCAGATTCACAAAAACAGAACTAATAAGCATTACCCACAGAGGAAAAAGTGTGGTTAAAGTTTCAATAGTTCTTTCGTACAGACTCATTCCACTTGGAGAATTACCATCAGGGATATCTCCAGAGACATCATTTGCAGCTTTGCACAGAATTTGGAGCTTCCTGAGTTGATAGTTCAATATGTATTTATTATAAGGTACAGTCTCCAATCTAACTAAATCTATGAACGTAACCAATAAGCATCAGGAAGAACAAGTAAATCTAAATATAAGGGGGAATGAACTTTCATGAAAGGAATTCTAGACAATATGAAGCAATAGTCACATGTTTAACATCATACCTTGAGGTGATTGCAGAAGGAGAGCCAGAAAAAACGATCGGCTTAAGCAGCTTGCACTGAGCTACTAAACTTCTTGCATTGTGAGATGAACATGATTTTCCCCTTATATCTAAATCAAACAAACAAAGACAAAAAGAAGCCAAAATTTAAGCCGCGACTTCATGAAACTTGAAAATAGAAGCAAAAATCAGAGCGCCCAGATAGAGAGTGACCCTAAAGTAGAGAACTAAAACATACACAGATGGGCTGTAGGCTTCTTCGCGGAGAAATCGTAGGTTTGCCTGTAGAGAGCATCGAACTTGTGTGTTCTACAATCTGTGTAATCGAATTTGGAAAATGACGCCATTGTAGCTGCAGTTGAAATTGCAGAATGGTAGCTGAATCGAAGTAGAGTAGCGCTCAATAAGAAAATGAATTCTTGCCCAATATGGAAAGAAGATTGAAGATAACGTTTTCGATGTGAGAATCGATAAACCACAACTTTTTTTGTTGTTTTATAGTAAAATTATAAACTTATAGTTTCACAGTTATTATTTTTTGAACAAATAATGTGTTGCTATTAATGTAAACAAAATATGTGTTAGACGAGCACCACTCTCTACAATATATTGTCTACTCTCTATAATAGTACGATATTGTCCACTCTCTACAATAGTACGATATTGTCCACTCATAGTAACTGCTTATGTTTTTACTCTTGACTTCCTAAAATGCTTTATATCAATGGAGAGAGAGAATTCTTTGTTTATAAACATATAATCAAATTACTAAATTAACCCAAATGGAATTTTCATCCTCCAAAAAAAAAATATATGATCTTAAATATTTTTTAATTTGACAAAAATCTCATAAAAAAAAAAAGAAAAAAATCATGTTTATCTGAAATGGAGTAATGAAACGGCGAAAAAGGGAGTGGGGACCACTTTTACCTGAGTTTGCAAATCATGTGGGGCCCCTTCCTTAGCCCCACCGAAAAATGGATGTCAGAAGTCAGAAGTTTCTTCGTCAGAATTTACGATTTTTCAAGCATTAAATTAAACGATTCGTGGTTCTTCAAAGTTTTTGAGCGTCAATAGTTGGGCCACATTGGGCTTACGAGCAGGCCCAAAGTCCCATTTATGGGCCGACTTCCAATAACTTGTTTGGAAGTACTCGTGGGGGTGTGGGCCGTAGTGTTCCCTGTCGCTTTCAGACGACACTGACTCTGGGTTGACAATGTCCAAAATAGGTTTTGAATTTGCATGCTATCAATTTATAAACTTATGCCCTACTACATTAATTTAATATAATGTACAAATATTCTTATTTTAATATTTTTAGGTATTTCTTTTTTACTTAATACACATCTATTTATGTTTATTAATTAACCTATCATTATTTTGTAAGGTTAAATGGTAAATTATAAATTAATTAATTAATTTAAAAAAACCAAAAACAAAACAACTTAGCCGACCCTTAAAAGTAGGACGGCGGTAGGGTTGTTAAATAATTAAAATAATAACAACTTTTTATTTGAAGAATTAATAGTAAAAATAGAGTATTTAAGAGTTTGGAGACCCAGACCAAACTGCTCAGATTTAAATCTTGTTGCTACTATTTTATTTTTTAATTTATTATAATTAATTTCTCTCAATTATAGCAAAAAAATGTCTTTAATTCTTAATAATATTAATTAAATAAACAACCACATTAACACAGCCCATTGTGATGTAATATTATTTTAATTATTCATATGATTCAGATTTGTTGCATGACATTTTCATGTACCTATGATTGTATTTTTTTTAATTAAGTTCATTTCATGGGTCTATGTCTATTCTATTTAATGTATTTGTTTTCATACCATGACATTTAAAGTGACTATATATTTTAATTAATTAACTGCAATTAATATTTTTAATACCTCAAAGAGTGTCAATATCATATCAATTTTTAATTTAATATCCAACCGAATGATTTTATACTTGAAAACTATAGTTTTAAAAGGTCAATATTATAAATTTTAAAAGAATATAGTTATTTTTGAAAAAGAAATAATTTAGCCTCAATATTATTAAATATAATAAATTAAAGAAAATTTAAAAACTAATTAAAGGAGGGCATAATAATGGTAATATTGTTAAGATAAGGATTATGGTTTAACCACGACGATAATAATCATAATAATAAAAGATAATTATTATTCTGTCCTATATTTATGTAAGATAATCATTCTTGAAACAAAAATATGTTGAGAGTTGAATATTCAAACAGATTTGAAGCTTAATATATATATTTTTTTTAATTAATAATAAGATGATGTAATAAAAGGAAAAATTACTTCAGCCTGCAGCGCCTGCTTCTGGTTATCATCTACCTTTTCCACTTTTTGTTGGCTTTACAGCTCCGCTCCCTTCACCTTCCTCTTCCTCACTCTCACTCTCTATTTCACCCGATTTTTCGTCGTTTCCTTCTTTTTGTTAAATGGGTTATCGCCGGAATCCTGGTTTTGTCTCACCTCACCGTCGCGAACCGCCTCTCAAAACTAGTTTCGTATAGAAGACAAAACAGAGCAACCTCCCCATCCTTGTTTTTTCTTCTTCATCATCCTTCGTTTGTCTACTCTCTGACTGTTTTCTAATGGCTGCAGTTTTCCGTTCTAGAAGCCGCATCCCTGTTTTCTTCATTTTACTTCACCTTTTTCTTCTTCTTCATTCAGTTCAATCGGAGCCGTCCGCCGACAAGGAAGCACTTCTCGATTTCTTGAATCAAATCCCCCATGAGAATCGCCTTCAATGGAATGCGTCGGCCTCTGCTTGTACTTGGGTTGGAGTTAGCTGTGATGTCAATCAGTCGTTTGTTTTTGCTCTCCGGTTGCCGGGTGTTGGACTTGTCGGCCCCATTCCGGCGAATACTCTGGGCCGCTTGAATAGGCTTAGAGTTCTGAGTCTCCGGTCTAATAAAATCTATGGGGAGTTGCCGGCGGATTTTTCGAATTTGACATTTCTTCGGAGTCTTTATCTTCAGGATAACGAGCTTTCTGGTGAACTACCGGCGAGTGTGACTCAGTTGACTCGGTTGAATCGTCTGGATCTCTCGTCCAACAATTTCACTGGTTCGATTCCATTTTCGATCAATAACTTGACCCATTTGAGCGGGCTTTTTCTGGAGAATAATGGCTTTACGGGCTCTTTGCCGAGTATTCCAGCGAGTAATTTAACGAGCTTCAATGTCTCGAATAACCAGCTCAATGGATCCATTCCCGAAACCCTTTCGAAATTCTCTGCTGCCTCTTTCGCTGGGAATTTAGCGCTTTGCGGTGGTCCATTGCCGTCATGCAACCCGTTTTTTCCCTCCCCTGCTCCGTCGCCGACGTCCGCCGTGAAACCCCCAGAAATTCCCGTCGAGAGGAAGTCAAAAAAGCTCTCCATCGCTGCCATTGTCGGAATAGTCGTCGGCGCTGCTTTCGTTGCGTTTCTGTTGCTGCTTTTACTCATTTTTTGCCTCCGGAAGCGCCAGAGTCGGCAGCCGGCGAAGCCATCGAGTACGGTGGTTACTGCTCGATCTGCGCCAGCGGAGGCCGGCACATCGTCTTCCAAAGACGACATCACCGGCGGGTCGGTGGAAGCGGAGAAAAACAAATTAGTGTTCTTCGAAGGTGGGGTTTACAGTTTCGATTTGGAGGATTTATTGAGGGCTTCAGCGGAGGTTTTGGGAAAAGGAAGTGTCGGAACGTCGTACAAGGCGGTGCTGGAAGAAGGAACCACCGTCGTCGTCAAGAGATTGAAAGATGTCGTAATGACGAAGCAGGAATTCGAAACGCAAATAGAAGCTCTGGGAAATGTCAAACATGAAAATGTGGTTCCTCTCAGAGCTTTCTACTTTTCCAGAGACGAGAAATTACTTGTTTCCGATTACATGGCCGCCGGCAGCCTTTCCGCTTCACTTCACGGTATAATCTCTAATTTCCATTTCCAAGTTCTTTCTCTTATCATCAATGGGGCCAGAACTTTCCACCGAATTCTAAGTTTTTACATGAACAATCTTTGAACTCTGAATTAAATTCCATTTTCAAGTTATTTCTTCGTCATTTTTCTGGAAAGTTCCATTGTTCATAACTAACATTAAAGCATTTTCAAATCTCTCATTCTTTTAAGAAAAGGGATTCCCCCCCTCAATTTCATGTGGGCGAAAAGTAAAAGCGATGAATACCCATAAGAACAGAGGCAATTTCTCTTGGGGTTCCCTTATTATCTGATTTACTTTCGTTTCTTTTAAGAAAAGCCTTTTTTTTTTCTGGGTTCTGTCTCACTGGTGGCTATGGTACCTAGAAAAGTAAAAAGAAAAGGAAAAGAGGGTCTAAATTATTGGCCATTGTGGTGTCCTGAACTTCCGGTGATTCACAGGAAGCAGAGGATCCGGCCGTACGCCGCTTAACTGGGACAACCGGATGAAAATCGCGTTACACGCAGCGAGAGGACTGGCTCACCTACACGTGTCGGGAAAACTCGTCCACGGCAACGTCAAATCGTCGAACATCCTCCTCCACCCCAATTACGACGCCGCCGTTTCCGACTACGGCCTCAACCCTCTCTTCGGCGCTACTACGCCGCCGAACCGTATTGCCGGCTACCGCGCGCCGGAGGTTGTCGAAACTCGAAAGGTCACCTTCAAGTCCGATGTGTACAGTTTTGGCGTCTTGCTGTTGGAGCTTTTGACCGGAAAATCCCCAATTCAGGCGTCGTTGGGCGAAGAAGGAATTGATCTTCCCCGGTGGGTCCAATCAGTAGTCCGAGAGGAATGGACAGCGGAGGTTTTTGATGTGGAATTGATGAGGTACCACAATATCGAAGAGGAAATGGTTCAGTTGTTACAAATTGCGATGGCTTGTGTCGCCACAGTGCCGGACCAGCGGCCGTCAATGCAGGAAGTGGTTCGAATGATCGAGGACTTGAACCGTGTAGAGACCGATGACGGCTTACGACCATCATCCGATGACCCGTCAAAAGGATCGGAAGGGCACACGCCGCCGCAGGAGTCCAGAGCCACCCCTCCCGGAATCAGCGGAGAAGTGTAGAAATTGTTTCTGTCCTCTTGTGAAAGCCGTAGATTAGTGCACAGTTGGTAAATAAGCGGTTAGAGTGTGCGGCCGAAGGGTATCCGTCATCGTCGGCGGCGGTGATGAATTTCCGTTCTGGGATAGTTTGGGAATTTCGTGTTAGTTCATTTGAATATTTTTTTGGGCAGTATTTTTTTTTTTTTTTTTTTTTTTTTTACAGCTGGGAGGAGGATTTGAATTGTTTATTGGTTGAGTGGATTGGAAAGCTTCCATGGTCACATTCAAATTGGCCATATTATGATTTGATTCTCTCTTTTTTTTTTTTTTTTTTCTAAATTCTATTTCGTATCATTTTTATAGAATCATGGATTGTGAAATTTTTCTTTGTCCTTTAAGCCCTCGCATACCTTTTAATTGCACCAAATAATCTTAAATAATTAGGGGTATAATAATCTTGGGTCCCGAGCTTATATTACAGTGAATGTCCAAAGTTTAGCTTGTTTTGGATATATAGGATAAAACATAAGGAATATAAAATTTTTAAAAGGAAATAAAGTCAAAAGATCACAGGTGAAATAAGAAAAATAATTCAACCGCACTAGATTTGAAAATCTTTATACTCTAAGAATCATTGCCAAGTACAAAATTGAAGCATTCTTGTAATTCTTATCTCCATTTGGTGATGCAAAATTCAAATTGCTTTTCGTGAAATAGACGCCACACGTGTGCAAAGAAATATCTTGAAAGATGGAGCGTGCGTGGTGTACATTCAACCAATCAGAAGCAGACATGTGGGGTTGTTGTGTGGACGAATTGCAAGGCGAAGCAAAGGGTTAAGAATTGAGAGATGGCACCGAAAAGTGTGAGAGGGTTTAGGGTTCGAGAGAATTGTGGTCAGACGCCGATTTGACTTCATACTTTCACTATAAAATCGATACCTTTTCTACTTTACATACTATATATGTATGATGTTTTCACACCATGATCTCATAATTTCCAAAATACAAACATAATATACCAAGCAATAAATGGGAGTCGGTATGAAATTTTAAATTATATGAGCTAAAATGGAATCACTTAAAAAAAGAAAATACATACCCCAAATGATACTTTAACCTTTTAGGGTTCATTTAATTATTCCCAAACAGTATAAAGATTTGGGCCATGCGCCATACCCATTAGCAATAATTTCAATGAGTAGAGCCACCAAAGATAAGAGGAAAAAGGGAAGACCTAAGAATTATAAAAAGGCGATAATATTAGAAGCTAATGAAATAAAGGGGAAGAAGAGCAACCAACAACTAGTTGGTGAAGATTTGATTGCACCCTTTTTTTTAATGGAATCCATGCAAAGCCTTAATGATGTTTCTTAAAACACCCTTTTTTTCGGTATTCGACTTCGACTTTTCTCTTTTCAGCTAATTAATTCATGAACAAATCATTTGACTGAATTTGATACACTCCTCTTTACGAACAGTCACAGCCTTTTCAATATTTTACACCATATGATTTCCAATCCTAACAATTTGAATTGACACTGATTAAAAATTTACAGAAAATAGTTAAAAAGGCTATTCAACTTCCACCAGGTTTAAGAGAGTTTAGAGCATATCTTGACTCTTAATTGTGTTTAAACAAAGGTTATGCATACATTAATGACACTCACTTTAACTTTATGCAATCAAATCAATGCCCATGTGGATGTAGCAAAGATGAAAGAATCCCACAGAGTTACTACTTCGATGAAAGCAATGTGAATTAGAATGTATGAGAGAGAGAGAGAGAGAGAGAGAGAGAGACATACCGACGAGAGTAAGGAACGTCTTTCTCTAAAGTAGCACGGTCTCCCAGTCTCTGCTGTCGAACAAAATAAGGTGTGGATAATAATAGCTCGTTGATGCCCACTGAACAATATGTGAAAAGGCGTTGTTTCTTCATCATTTCACTTTCCTTGGATAGCACGAATCACCAAGACAAAAGGGTAAGATTTTATTTGGTTGTTACTCGTTACAGCATAGGATGCTTCACTAAAAGACTAGGATGAGTGCATGCCTTCAATTGGAAGTTAAAAATTCAAATAAAACTATAAAGACTACAACAAAGCTAAGGAGCATCTGTGTGTTTATGTTGATGATAAAGATTTGTAAATCTCTGTGTACAGAAAAGGAGGAGGGAGAGAGAGGGATAAAGAAAAATCAATTTGGTAATATTGTATAGGTGGTCCGGCACTAAATGATTAGATTACTGATATCAAAACTTGGCTGTTCTTAAAACCTGAGTGTAGTAACCTGACCTGGAATAGTTGAACAAGGAACATGAAAATGAGAACGAGAAAACAGATGTTTACAGGTACTAACCTGACATCAGCAACAATACTGATGTTTTGTGCTGAGATCTTTTCATAGTGCCAGTTCCTGTAATCTGCCGGTGTGATGACAATTCGGGAACTGAAATTTGGTTGCATGTCTCCAATTCTCAAAAACCATACAACCAAGTCCGGTAGGGTGTAATATCTTGGCTGCTTTGTAAGAAGAGAAAAACATCCAATATACAGTGCATGGTGAATGAAAGTTAGCAATCTTCATTAACTAAACAAAAAAAAACATGCAAGCATTTTAGGCCAGAGTTAACTGTTCTATTTGAAGAATTTGATGTGCAATACTTGACGAGAATATTCCCACACCATATAGAAGTTGCGCAGAAAATAAGTTAAGAACATTCCAACTCATATGATTGGGAACATTCCAACTCATATGGTTGGGTATATTCATAGTAGAGAGCAAGCAAAGTTGGTGTGCTTCTAGTAGACAGGCCAATTGGTAATGGTAACTGAATGATATACAGTGAGAGAATCAAATCATTCACGGACTTTACTAAAGACCAAAAACCTGAGTTTGACGTGAAAGCAACTCGTACAGCTTGCATACACAATCCTGCACAACTTGGCACCACTGGTTCTCAGCAATGCAATTCAATATAGAAAATGATAAATGGATTTCTCGAGCACTGCATCATGATGTTTATAAATTCCATAGTTGCTAATCAGCTCAAATTTAGTCCAAGATGAACTCAGATGTGCAATTGGTTAATCTACTTGTTCCTAGATTCTTGTCATAGCTAAAAACAAACCCGAAGGTCTCAAATCTCTCATAACAGGCGCTTGTGCAGTGCAATACTCTGATCGTAATAGTAGATTCCTCAACTAGGTAGCATTTCGAGCCGTCCAAAAGGAATAACATTCCAAAACCCAGAGTATTCTTTTTTAAGCCAGGGTAAATTATATTTTGCAGCTGTCTTCAAGTCTGTGTGACCTCAACATAGTCGGAGAAGGCCACTAATCATTTAAGAAATCACTATTTCCTCTGTGCTAATTAAAAAGCACATGCATCAACCTGTACAGATATGACATCCTCATTCTCAAGAATGGAAATGTAAGACACCAGCTTAACTAATCACAGGTATACATCTAGTGACTTGCATTTCTATTCCAAGGAGGGCCAACATCTTGTAAATTTCCTTTGTCTTGGAGTGTGACTTATCACCAGCGAAAAATACATGTGTTTTGTTTCCAATCTGAATCAAGCTATGCCCAGGAGTCTTCCTTAGACCCCTTTCTTTCATCAGATCTCTCACCTTTGATGCTTCGTCCCACATTCCAGTAGCAGCATATGCATTTGACAGTGCCACATAATTTCCTGAATTATCTGGCTCCAATTTCAACAAGCGTTCGAACAAGCGTTCATTGAGTTCAACGTCAGGATGCTCTCTCCATGCAGCAAGTAAAGATCCAAATATAAATGCATCAGGCTCAAAAGGCATCGCTAGAATAAGTCTTAAGGCTTCGTCCAAGTTATGACACCTAGACAGAATACTAACAAGACACCCATAATGCTCTGCTTGTGCTACTATTTTGTGATTAGAAACCATATCAATGAAAAGCTCTAAACCTTCTGTCACAAGTCCAGCATGACTGCAAGCAGAAAGAATACTAGTAAAGGTTATTTCATCAGGTTTTATACATTCCTCTTTTAGACGTCTAAAGAGTGAAAGAGCTTCCACTGCTTGACCATGTAGTGCATAGCCAGAGATCATTGCATTATAGATGGGCAACTCCTTTTTCAATATCATATCAAAAATCCTCTTCGCTTGATTTATACTACCACATTTGGCATACATGTTCACCAAGGAGCATAAGACCGGTGTTGATAGTGAAAGTTCACGTCTTGTGATGTAACCATGAATTGCTCTTCCATGTCGCAGAGACGCCATAGTTGTGCAAGCTGAAAGTAGCGGGCTAATACTCAAACTGTTGGGTTTGATGCCAGCTTCTTGCATTGATTGGAATGTAAGGAATGCTTCATCACCAAGACCATTCTGAGAGAGTCCAGATATGAGAGTGGTCCAAGTAACTAAATTAGGACAGACACCAAGAGACTGCATCTCCAAGAACATGTCTTTAGCCTTACTAACTTCACCTTTATTCAAGAGACCCAAAATCACAGAGTTCCAGGATATCAAATTTGGTGGCAGACCTTCTAACTGCATCTGATAAAACAATTTTAATGTTTCACCACTCCAACCCTGCTCTGCATAGGCAGCCAACAGAGTATTCCACATTATAAGATCTCTCTTTATAGTTAATTCAAAAACTCGTCTTGCACATTCCAATTTCCCACATTTGGCATACGTATCTACTATGCTACTTGCAACAGCAACATCAGATTCAAGGTTGTTTCTAACACAAAAAGAATGTCCTTCCTTCCCTAGTTTCAAATTTCTCGAGTCAGCAGCAGCAGCCATTATTGAAGCAAGAGTCACAGAATCAAACCTCAAATTTTCCGATTGCATTACGCGACATAAACCAAGTGCCCGATCAACCAACCCATTATGCACATAACCAGAGACCAGCAAATTCCATGTCACTACATCTTTCTCCAACATTTCACTGAAAACCAGTTCAGCGTCCTCAACCAAACCAATCTTGGAATAAAAATTTATAAGCGAACTACCCAATATGTTGGTTAGTTCCAGTCCAGATAACACTGCTAGGGCGTGACCTTGTTTACCCTCATTGATCAGACTTAAATTAGCTGAAGCTGAAAGAAAAGTTGAAAGAGTCACTTGAGTAGGTTCAACACCTTCCACCCTCATGTCATAAAACGTTTCAATTGCTTCCTCATACAATCCATTATGGGTAAAATTAACAATCATCGAATTCCAAGCTACTATATTCTTCTCAGGAATTTTATCAAACACCTTCTTTGCATCTCCACATACCCCACATTTACCGTACATATCCAGAAGACTACTAGCAACAAAGATACACCCACCTAGACCCATCTTGACTGCGTAGCCATGGATTGCTTTGCCAAACCCAATCCACTGCAGAGAGCCAGAAGCCTTCAAAGCAATTGGAATAACAAAATTGTCCAGGAATAGCCCATTTTCGTGCATCTCACAAAAACACAATAAAGCTTCTTCGTTAAAGCCGATTCTACATTTTAATCCCATAATAGCAGCCCAAGAAAACTCGTTCTGTACCCGCAGCTTGCGAAACAAACGGTTGGCGATCTCTGACTCGTCGCATTTTGAATAGAAAATCACCAATTTGGTTTCGATGTACTCATTCTTTGCAATGAACTCACCATTCTTGAGAATTCGACCGTGGATTTGCTGACCCAACGAAAGAGCTCTCTCGTAAACGCAGCCCTGAAGAAGTTCTCCATATACGTCAGGTCCAACTGTGATACCCTGCAATTCCAAATTAGAAACTAGGTCCACAGCTGCTCGAAGGTCGCCTTCTTTGCATAGAGAAGATATCCGGTTGAGGTAAGATTTATACGAGATTTGAAAGTTCCCAGCACTCGCATTCAACTTCGCAGCATGGGTGGGCGTGTTCTGGAGTTTTCTGGTACTGTAGAGAGAAGCAAGCGGATAAGTGGGAGTGACAAAAGGAAGAGCAGCCATACATGGAGCAGATGAAAAGGAAGACTGAGCAAAGCAGCAAAAACTAACAGCTTCTGATTGGGTAGAGCACACTATCGCCAAGCCTCGTCTAAATCATTTCAATAAACATAACAAAAGTTCGTAACCTACAAGTATCTCTTATGCACAATGACTATTTTTAACTCATATTTCAATTAGATTTTAATTAAAAATAACAAATTGAGCAGCAATAATATATGTTATACAATTGAACAAAATAGAACTTCTGACTTGGCTTTGAACAATGACGCTCGAGAGGCCCAATCGAAACCGTCCATTGGGCTTTTCCCATGTAAAAGGTCTACCGAAATCATGTGTAGTTTTATAGGCTACTTGCTTCGCTTAATCCTTGGATTCTGCCGATGTGGGACAAGTGCTGGAATCACTTTACAGAGCCGAATCAAGTTCTCCATGGATCCATTTTTATTAATTTGTAAATAAACAAATAAAAATGTACAGAGATAAAATGTTCCTTTCTGGAATCAAATCACTGTAACCTGTCGCTTCCCTTCAACATTCAAACCTTTTTTGTTTTTGTTTTTTTATAATAAATCCAACTTTATCACTGTCACGTCTTAAAACTATTTTCAACAACACTTGAGAACAATTTAAGATTATCTTCAACAGTTCATTAGTGTTTACTTGAACAATATTTATTCCTTTCCTTTTTTAATGTTTATTTGAAACCTTAAAACTAATACCCCTCAAAATTAACTTGAATTATATTCAAAATAACGCTATAAAATGCTCAAAATAATAATTCATGCATGAGATTTTTCATAAATTAAAAGCATGGAGACTAAATTATTTTAAATTTAAAACAACACAAATAATAATTATAATAATATAGTAAATAAAATTAAAAAATGTATAGCTTTTTAAAAAAGAAAAAAAAAAAAAACATGTGTGGTTTGTAGATTCTGTTTGAAGAGTGTCGTTGAAAATTCCAAACTTCATTAACACTCAACCTGTGACTCATATTCTCTGATTCTCCCACTCTTCTCCACCTTCTTCTTCAAGCTTTTTATTTTTATTTCTCATCGCACATCATGTGCCTCTTTCACTTTCTTTTATATATATATATTAGAAACTATGAGCTAAATATGGATATGATATTTTCGTTGCTTTATTGTTTATTTTTTCAACAAATTTCATAATAATGAGAGTAATGTTTATTACTTATAAACGTATGATTTCTTCGTGTTAATTTATGAACGTGGGCTATTTATAATCTAACTAAGGTGTATAACGTAATGGTTATATTTGCATCCATGTCTTGGGTTTTGCTCAAACTTGTAGGTTCCTTCTTTTTATGGAAACAAAGTTGCACAATTTTTATATCACACAAACTCCCACTTTGTGCATTAAATTATTTGTACAATCCTTGGAATTTCTTTTGGGGTAGGGCCATGGCCACCAAACACGACTTTTAAAAAATAAAAAAAAAAAAGATTATGAAATAAAGTCAAAAAAGTACTGTGTACTAAATTAAGAAGGGAATAAAAATGTTAGAGAGCATCTGGAATATTTAGTTGTTATCGCGGGTGTACCTATCTCACCCAAAAAAAAAAAAAAAAAAAAAAACTTAATAAGAGAATTTGGAGACAAAATTAATCTTTCCAAAAAGAAGAGGGAATATTCCTGGGTGTGGGCGCCAGACAAAAAGGATATTCAAACCGAATATTGCGACACGTGTCACGAGGAGAATCTCTTTATTTTTAATTTTATTCCTTTTTCTTTCTCCAATACAGTACTCCCCCATAAAGTCCTTGCTTGGAAGGAGCTTCTACCACAAGCTTCCTCATCCGCCTATCAACTCAAATAAATTATAAACTTTAGAAATTTCTTTTAACATATTCATTTTTTTTTTAACAAATATATACACGTAATTGAAAAATGTAAAGATTCAATTGAACACCCATTTTTACGTTGAAAAAAAGATTAAATGAGGTTAAGAATGAGAAATAGAATTGAATGTGTGTTTTCATTCATGTTTATAAGTTTTAAATAAGATACAAGTTAGCCTACCTAAAAATAAAGAAAATATAAATTAATTAAATATTATATTAAATAAAATATTTAAATAATATATTATTAAAATATTATATAAATAAATATGGGAAGAATAAAAAAATGAAAAAGTGAATTCTGGTTTGTTCCACCCAGATCCAAACAGCCATGCAAATATGGTTCAGAAACCCAGAAAGATAAAAGGTTGGTCTAAATTTTAGTGAGAATCTTATTACCTTCATTAAAGTGGGATAGCAGACCAAGATTCCCCTCCTTTAATTAATTCCAGTTATTTTTATTTTTATTTATTCATAAATTAATCACATAATTTTACATAAAAGCAAGAAAGCAAAAAAAAAAAAAAAAAAGAAGAAGAATCGTCTTTTTTTTTTTATTTTTTTTTTTATGAAATAAAAAAAAAAAAAATTAATGTGGGTTTAGAAAACCCAGAGTGAGTCAGGGTCCCAGATTGGATTGTAATGCTAAAATTGGGTGGGTGACGTTGGCTTTTGTTGTTTACAGGAAATGAGCTACGTACCATTACTCCTCTTTATCCTCTTCCTTTTTCTTAAAAAAAAGCCCTGCTTTAATTTATTCCCTTCCAGAATCCACCCATTATAACACAAAACCCCATTTTCTCTCATTCATTCATCCCTTCATTCCTTCAAACGCCAAATTGGTATCATCGGAGGAGTTGAGTTAATTAGTTTATGGCGTCTACTCAGCTCAGCTTGGAATGTCAAGTTCAAAGCTATTCCATGCTGCTTCAATATTCTTTTGGAGACCAACACCAAGTGCCGCCTAATTCTCATGACTTCTATTATAAGCTTCAGGAATTCGTTTCTCGCCTTGAACAAGAGCGCCTTAAAATCGATGTCTTCAAACGGGAGCTTCCCCTATGTATGCAGCTTTTGACCAACGGTACTATCTATATCCAAATCCACTTTCTTTGTATTTGTAGTTTGCTAAATTTGGTATGTTTGTAGCTGTGGAGACGTCCAGGAGACAGCTGCAGGCCTGCAAGGCAATAGAGGCGCCGCCATCCAAGCCGGTTTTGGAACAATTCATGCCGCTCAAAAACTCCACAACGCCGGATGGTGAAAAGCCGCCCACAATATTGTCGGATAAGGCAAATTGGATGACGTCACTTCAGCTTTGGAGTCAAGCAAATAAGGAATATACTGATCCACCTCATTCCCATAATAATAATAATAATAATAATAATAATTCAGACACTCGTAAACAGAGAGTTAGTAATGGAGATTTTGTTCCGTTCGATAAAGATCGAAACTTGGAGCCGGGTTTGGGTGTTGGCGGAGGCGGCGTGAATGGGGTGGCGGCGGAAATGGAGTTACTGGAGAAAGGTGAGAAGAAGGAGAAGAAGAATCATTGTGGTGATACTAATAATAACGTTGATGGTGGGATAGTAACGGCCACGGAGGACAGGGCTGAACGTGGAACAGGGGAGGTGGGATTGGCTCCCACCACGAGTTCAACTACGACTCAGACACACCGGAAGGCAAGACGATGCTGGTCGCCGGACTTGCACCGAAGATTTGTCAATGCTCTTCAGATGCTTGGTGGCTCTCAAGGTATGACATGAATTTATAACTGGAAAATATTGATCAAGTCAAAGTTATTACAACTTATGTTCAAAATGGACAATATCATAAGAATCGTGATTACTACCCTTATAATTTTTATTAAATTTAAAACAGTTGCGACACCAAAGCAGATCAGAGAGTTGATGAAAGTAGACGGTTTGACGAACGATGAAGTAAAAAGCCATCTCCAGGTCAGCTTTTATCCCTGCAATTTATATTACCCATCTTTAATTTGCGTTAATTTTGTCGTATACTGTCAGAAATACCGGCTCCACACAGTGAGACGCCCCAGTTTGGCCCCACAAGCATCTGGGTCGCCAGCGGCTCAGCTCGTAGTACTCGGTCTAGGCGGGCTATGGGTCCCACCAGAGTATGCGAGGTCACCCACCCTGTACGGCCCACCCGCCACGTCACATCCGCCTTCCCACTTCTACACCCCGGCTTCAGTGCCGCAAGAATATTATACAAGAACGATAGCGCCGCCGCATCTGCAGCAACATCATCATCAAGTGCATTTATACAAGGGGGAGCCCACGAAGGCGGCCCAAATCTCGCCGGCTTCGGAGGTGAGGGACACGGCGGAGCGGTCGGAGAGCTTGGAGGAGGAGAAATCGGAGGGCGGTCAAAATGGCGAGGACAGAAGAATTAAAGGGAGAGGATCGTGGGGGCGGAGATTGGAGGGCGAACAAAGTAATAGAAGTGAAGTCAGTCTGAAATTCTGAAGAGTTAAATAATATAATAATAGCGTAATTTGCGTATAATTATTATTATTATTATATTTTTTTTAACGGATGTTTAGTTAGCCGATGCCTCCTTGAATTAAGGAGAAATAAAGCAAAAATGTTTGGTGGATATGTAATTAATTATTATTTTAGCATTTTATAATGTTTCCGTCTCAACTGGAGCTCCTTTAAGCGATCATTTCTAGAACTTAATATGATTTAATATGAACAAATCAAATAATAATACATAAACCTAGTACCCATCTCATGTTTCCAACTACTTATTTGAGTAATGTGTCTGTATTTTGGATCTAGGATGAAGCCCATATTTATATAGAGGGCCCATTACCATAAAAAAGTGGGCCAACATTGGGCCCCAGCCCATATAAAACCTAATTAGACCCCTGTAACAACTTTATCCTGTTAAGAAGGGCTCTACCATCGTCTCCATAGTCAAACTACTAATGAACTTTTTTTTGAAAAGCAAAAAGAAAAAATAATAATAATAATAATAAGTGAATGAATGATGAGGGAATTGATTTGTTTCCATTTCATGCCAAAAAGAAAAAGAAAAAGTTTGGTGATTGGTATAACATCAAACAACCATTGTCATATCATTAAGAACAGTTGTATATTTATTAATTTTATTTTTGTCTTTTAAATCATTTTCATAAAGGAAATGTGATATGTATTTAATTTGATTATAAATGTAATATCTAAATTATTTTAAATAAGATATAAGATTTAAAAGAGTTTAAGGGACCAAATTGTAATTTTGGAAAACTAAAAGGATCAAAACAAAATTAAGCTTGAAGCTTTGAAAGTAAATATACAAGAATTGCATTTCTTTAAATTTAGTAAGTCTGAGGGTTGCGCCGCCTCCACCGCCGCCAAGCGCTTGGCAGCCGCCACATTGTCTTGATCCAACTCCCTCTTCTCACTCTGTAAATTGGAATTTCCTTCACAACCCACCATCCAAATCCGATGGACAAACCTGAAACCTTGTGGAAAAGAACTAAACTTAGGCCTAGATCATATACACTCCTAGCTTCACAGAGCACCATTAGTACACATCCGGCCGCCACCAAGACTGCAGAACGGCATTAGGATATTACAAGAATGTCCCCCCGATGTTCTTTATTTCAGTTTGTTTAACAAAATTCCGCAGCACACATGATTAAGCTTGGGGTTGAGTTCCTTGGCAGAATTCATTGCTACCCTTTTGTCAAAAAAAAAAGAAATGAATTAGTGTAAAGAAAGACAGAATTTTGATTAGATTAATAAAAAGGTGGGGTGTAGCAGTTAGCGCACGCTAGCTTTCTCTTTTGGAGCTAATAAACAGAACCCTTTTCTCGTTTGTTTAAACTAATAGGAAGAAGCTTTTTCCTTTCTTAAAGGCAGTGCCCATATGCTCATTCGCCAACAGGCCTCTGCTTCTGCTTCCTCAACACAAAGCCCTCCAAGGTTTTTCTATATTCCTTCTTTCCCCTTTCCCTTTCCCTTTCTTTATTCCCTTTTATTATTCTTAATTAATACGGTGCCGTTCCCCATACATTATAACTCCACTCCCCACGTTCTCTTTCTATTCCTCCACCTTCAGTTCCCCTTTTTCCTTAACCCCATTTCTTTTAACTTCTTAAGCTAACGTATTAACTTAAACGAGCTCTTGTTGTTTCCTTATTCACTGTATTATCTATTGAAACAATCCTGTTAGTTTTGCACTGTTGATGCATGTAAGAACTGCAAAATATGTGAATTTTGTATTCAAGAAGATGTCATTGAAGTGTGTGAAATCTTCGGGCATGTTGAGGTGCTTCTGTGTTTGATTTACTTTTTGCCCTATTTTTAACTGATATTTCAAGGAATAAACTAATGGGGTGTAATGAATGGGAAGCAAAGAAGAGAAAGTAATAAAAAAGGGATGAAGAAAAGGAAAGTAGGAGATGGGGTTTAGAGTTAGTGCAATAAATAGGTGAAAGTTTGGAGCTTTAGCAGAGTAGGCGTCTGGTTTGGTGCAAACTGAACTGGAAAACTGGTGTTAGTTTGTTTCTCCACCACTGGAATTGCCATTATTCTCGTTTCCTTGCTTTTGGCAGCGTTTCAACAGTTGGGTTTCTCAGAAAAATCAAATCAAATCAAAGGTTGGGCATTAATACCAACACATCCTGCAAAATCTTTTATAAAGAAGATAAGAAAAAGAAGAGAAAAAGTTGTTGTCTCTTTTAGTCTTCAGTTTTTGCTTTGGTTTTCCCTCTGCAACCTCCAACCAAAAACCATCTTCTTCTTCTTCCTCTTCTTTTTTTTTTTTTTTTTTTTTTTTTTTTCTCTCTGCAGTCAAACACAGAAAGCATGGTTTCAGTTTGGTTTGATTATCTTTATAATTAGTCGTTTTTAGGTGTAATTAATACATATGAGGATGCAGGTGGAGAAAGGAGTGTGAGTCTATGGCTGACCAAATGGCGTAGTCCTCAAGGTTCGTTCTAAACTCTCTTATGCCTTAAATCTTATAGGAAAGCAATTGGTATTAAGTTAGGAGTAATTGATTTTGGGTATGAATATCTATGAATATGGGAGATTATGGCATGGGAATTGAGTTGTGAGGTATGAGCTTTTGGTCTGAAGCAGATGTTGTGTCATATGAACTTTTATCCACCACACGTGATGGGTGATGAGAGAGAGAGAGAGAGAGAGAGAGAGAGAGAGAGTTGGTGAAGTGAAGGCAGTGAGTGAGGAGAATTTGTACACAATTTGGGCATACTATGTCTTTTCAAAATCCTTCACTTTTGGCTGTGTGTTTTTTTGTTTTTGTTTTGTTTTTTTCACTTTAGTTTATGCTTTTTGACATAGAGATGTCAATAACATTCTCTGTAATGTCTCTCATCTCTGTACCCTCCACTACTTCCTTCTTCTCCTCATCACTTTTTTCAAAACATTTTGCATTTTTGCATTTTGGGGTTTTTATTGTGAATATTATCTGTATGGGCATTGACTTTCTTTTGTGCCACTCATAACACCCCTCTCTAACTAATTATTTCTTCTTGTTTTTTTCTTTTGAAATAGAAAAGAAAATTAGAAGATTGTATCTTCTTTAACTTTAATTTTGGTTTGATCAACTTCTATTAACTTCTTTCGGATTGGATCGAAGAATTGGTGTACTTAAAAAAAACTATATTCTACTGAAATTACTCAATTAATTTTTGTACTGAATTTGAACCATTAACTTGTTAGATGTTGAACTATAACTATGGTGACAAAACACTTAATTAGATGAAGAACACATTGAGCTGAAACCTATTTGTGAGATCCTACATCGATTGGAGAGGGAAATAAACACATTGGTTGCAGAGGGGAATGAAGCATTCCTATAAAGGTGTGGAAACCTCTTCTAAGCATATGTGTTTTAATAACTGTGAAGCTGACGATGATATATAACGGGTCAAAGTGGACAATATGTGTTATTGATGGGTTTGGGCTGTTACAAATGGTATCAGAGCTAGACACCAAGCGGTGTGCTAGCGAGAACACTGGATCCCAAAGGGAGGTGGATTGTGAGATCTCACATCGGTTGGAGAAGGGAACGAAGCATTCCTACAAGGGTGTGGAAACCTCTCCTTAACATATGCGTTTCAAAACTATGAGGCTAACGACGATACATAACAAGTCAAAGCGGACAATATCTATTAGCAGTGGGCTTGGGCTGTTACACTATTGTTTCCGTTCCTTCTTAATGTCCTTATTTTGTATTTATGATAATACAATATGATATTGTCTGTGATAAATGTCTACCTTGGTTGGTAAGAGTTCACTTGTTAATGTCCTTATTTTGTATTTATGATAATACAATGTCTACCTTGAACCCAAATTTGCATGATTGTACTTGTGCATTCAAATGTCTTCACATTAATGAATGGGCTGTGTTTCTCTCTTCAATAATTTTTTAATAAATGGAGACAGGGTCACATAACCAAGAGGTGAAAAGTTAAATAAGAGGGGGAGGGGGGGATTGAAAGATGAATCTTCCCAAAATCCAGAATTGTGGTACTTGAGCAGTGAGTTGTGGTTCTCACACAGTTTGGGTGTCGTATTGTGTTGGTCAATGAATCTTGGTCTGATCCGTAGCCATCGAATAAATATGAAGTGGGAAAAGTAAAAATCGAATACCGACAGATCGAATTATCTCCTTCTCAGTCCTCTCTTTTCATTTTTCTCTTTTGACATTTTTCTTTCACCAACACCACAACCTGCATCTTCATGCCCTGTTCAACACATTCTAAATGTCAAAACACACACAATCTTACTACCAAACCCACTGCTCTTCCTCTAACCATTACTCAGAGAGGAAATTGTTTTGAATAATAGCTTAATCACCTTTGAATGTTCTTCTTCTTCTTCTTCTTCATGTCTCTCTTATGATGATGCCATGAGTGTACTAAAACCGGATGCTTCTTCCAGCTGCTACAGTTCCTGGGAGAAATTAGTGAGAGAAAAAAAGAAAAGAAAAGTTACAAGCTTTCACTGAGTGGGGGGTGGGGAAGAAATTTGACGTGTGGCTGCTATAACAGAGGGTATTAATGGTGTCTGGTTTGTAAAGAACAGTGAAACAATGAGAAGAGACTGAAATTCTGCTGAGGGGAATTAAGTATGGGGGGGGGGGGGGGGGGGTGTTAATTTGGTGCATCTGATTTTCCACCCTTACTTTGTTATGTGTTGTCTTAATACCTGTCTGCTTTTGACACTGTGGGTGGGCTTTGGGATGAGTTAAAGCTCCTTTTTGTTCGCTGAAAAGAGTTTGTATTCTTTCCCCATCTTACAACTTTGTCCTCTTCTTCCTGCAAAAACCACTGGGAATAAATAGCATTCCCTCACACGTTGTCCATTAGGACCACTCCCTTAATCAACCATTTTCCTTTTCTTTTTCTTTTTTTTATGCTTCTAACATTCATTTTTTCATACCATTTATGGGAGAAAATTTAGTTGTCTGAAAGAAGTGAGGTTTGTGTAAGTTGGGGTCAAATATTATGTTTGACCCACATGATCTCATTTACATCCGACAACCAGTCACTTCACTTCGATCCTATCATATTAAAGGCAACAATAATACATTAACCCCCCACCCATTGTTTTTTTAGTACAGAAACACATAATTTAACCATTCTAAATATGCTTTAATTCATATGTGTTACTGTTTTCTGTAATTCTGAAAGAAATGGATTTGGTTAGCCAACTAACCAGGATGATATGATGCAAAGGCTCCAATTTCGAAGATGGGAAAGATGAAATGTGTTTAGCTTATTAGATTCCAATTTCACTGTATATATAGAGCTTGGGAGAAAAAGTAGAGGACACTGTCGAGATATGATGCCATTACCTTCTTTTTATCTCTTTCTCTGATAGTTTTTCCTTTTATCTTGCGCTTGCTAGCATGTTTGCTGCTTTTCTTTTAAACACCACACCTTGAGAACATGGAAGTTGCTTATTGCCACAGCACAAATTTTCTCCAAGTTTTCTTTTGTCGGCTTTCAAGTCGTTGAGTGTTGTGCTGAGTGACGAGTCTTTCTGTGTTAACAGAAAAAAAAGAAAAATGCCCTACATGCATATGGAGCCAGAAGAGAAACATGTGATACCGTCTTCTCAAATGGTGTTAAAATCCCTACATGGCTCAAAGGATGATGAAAAGACTAGTTTATGGAAAAGGAAAGGAAAAAGGAGGGCGAAAGGATCTACCATGGAAGGACTGAAACAAGAGGAGCTTGATCCAAATCTGGAGTTTCCCTCTTCTTCTTCCTGCAAAAGCTTAACATTTCCAAGAAGGCCAGACTTTGGCTCGCTGGGGACTAAATGCTTGGTTAAAGCCAACCACTTCCTAGCCAAAATACCTGAATCAGACATAAGCCATTATAATGTAAGATGGAAACAAGTCATAGTATTGATCAGAAGATTTCTTCAAAGAGGCAATAGAAATATGAAAGTTGAGTGTGTATTTTGTTGAGCTTGCAGGTTAAGATAACCCCAGAAGTTACTTCTCGTAAACTGAAGAAGAACATACTGACCGAGTTGGTCAAACATTATAGAAGCACAGAGCTGGGGATGCGACTGCCAGTTTACGATGGAGGAAGCAACCTGTACACGGCCGGATTGCTGCCTTTCACATCAAAAGAGTTCACTGTC
The DNA here is from genome assembly GCF_057944985.1 of Cucurbita pepo subsp. pepo. Lineage (NCBI taxonomy): Eukaryota > Viridiplantae > Streptophyta > Magnoliopsida > Cucurbitales > Cucurbitaceae > Cucurbita > Cucurbita pepo. The sequence continues at coordinate 11,117,298 of NC_141801.1, forward strand.
ATTTTGGCTGATGAGGAAGAGGGAGCAGCCACTCCCAGGCAATTTCTTTTCTTTTCTTCACATATTTTGCTCTTTTTTAGTTGGTAAACTTTAAGTTTAATACGGGGTAATCATATCAGGGAACGAGAATTTAAAGTGCAAATAAAGTTTGTAACTTTAGCTAGCATGCACCAGTTACGAGAATTATTTGCTGGTAAACAAGTTAAAAACCCTCAAGAAGCTTTGACCATCATTGACATCGTCTTGAGGGAGCTTCATGCTCAAAGGTTCGTATCTAATGGCACTTTTTTGGGCCTAGTTTGTTGGATTCATGTTCTGGCTGCATTTATGTTTTCAATACTTTGGTGAATTTCAATCTGGAATTATAGATATATATCAGTTGGGCGATTCTTTTACTCTCCTTGCATTAAGAAGCCTCAACATGTTGGGGGTGGTTTGCAAGTTTGGCGTGGCTTCTATCAAAGCATCCGACCTACTCAAATGGGATTGTCACTAAATATTGGTGGGCATCGAAGTTTTCTTTTCCTAGGCTTCTACTTGGCTGTGTTTTGTCTGCCTGAATTGACTTTTCTTATGGTTTTCTTTTGGGAATTGCATCTCATATCCAGACATGTCATCCACTGCATTCATTGAAGCAATCCCTGTCATTGATTTTGTTGCTCAAATCTTAAACAAAGATGTGTATTCAAGACCACTGTCTGATGCTGATCGTATCAAGGTACCATTATTCTTCTAGATACTTTTTGCTTCTCGAGCATGAAATTTGGGTTATAATATCAGAGTTTGAATGATTCTGCTCTGAACTAGTATTGATGCTTTTTTTTGTAAGATTAAAAAAGTGCTCAGAGGTGTAAAAGTTGAAGTTACACACAGAGGAAATGTGCGAAGGAAATACCGAATTTCAGGACTAACAACACAGCCTACAAGAGAGCTAATGTATATAAAAGCTTGGCCCTTTCCCTCTTATTCTGCATTTCAGATTGCCCCTTTCTCTTTGATGTTGTTTCAATTGAGTTGTTTTGCCGCAGCTTCCCTCTTGATGAGCAAATGAACATGAAATCTGTCGTTGAATACTTCCAAGAGGTGTATGGATATACCATTCAGTACACACATTTGCCTTGCCTTCAAGTAGGAAACCAGAAGAAGGTGAACTATCTACCCATGGAGGTCAGTTCTGCCAACTACCCATCAAGTTACCTTAAACGCTCGAATCTTTTGTCCGCAGAAAATTTATGTGATGTTTTTCCTCAGGCATGTAAGATTCTTAAGGGGCAGAGATACACAAAAGGACTGAATGAAAAGCAAATAGCTTCCTTGTTGAAGGTTTCATGCCAAAGACCATCTGATCAAGAAATGGACATTTTACAGGTCCAATTCATAATTTTTTTTTTCTTTTTTCAATCTACTAACTATATCATTGTATTGGACCATGCAAAGACATTAGTTGTGTGAATACTCAAAGAAAAAAAATCAAACAATCATTTGCTGCATTTCAGACTGTTCATCAGAATGCATACGAGGAAGATCCATATGCAAAAGAGTTCGGAATCAGCATTGACACCAAGCTTACATCGGTTGAAGCACGAGTCCTCCCATCTCCATGGGTACTTGGGAACTAAATTTATCAATACCACATCATATTCAGCTTCACTTTTTAACATATTTCTCATTTTCATTTTTTGTTTTCCTCTAGCTAAAATTTCATGACACGGGAAAAGAAAGGGAACATCTGCCTCAAGTTGGTCAATGGAATATGATGAATAAGGTTGGTCACTTCCTAATGTTCGATGTGTTATTATGTATCTCATAGAAGGATATTTTACTTTCTTCCCCCATTGCAGAAAGTAATAAATGGAAGTGTTGTAAGATATTGGGCTTGTATCAATTTCTCACGCAACGTCCAAGAGAGCATAGCTTGTGGTTTCTGTCAACAGCTGGTCCAGATGTGCCAAGTCTCCGGCATGGTAAACAGTTGCCTGTTCTTGAGTATGTTCAATGAATTGAGAATTGCCAGCATTCTCAATTATCCTGCTTTAATATAATTTTGCTGATCTTTCTATCAGGAATTTAACTCAGATCCTGCAATTCCTATATACTCCGCAAGACCTGATCAAGTGAAAAAGGCCTTAAAATATGTATGTAATGCAGTATATACCAAACATGAAGGAATGGAGTTAGAGTTACTGATAGCTATTCTTCCGGACAACAACGGCTCTTTATATGGTATCTGTTTTCACTTGTGATATGTCGATACAAAAACTTATCAACTGTGAAATAATTTAGATCATCTAATCCTTGTCCAAAACCTATGAGTGCCTTCAAGTCAACATTCCTCATGTATTAAGAAGAATATTGCTGTTAAAAATATACTTGTAGGATCGCTAACTGTCTGTGTAAAAAGAAAAGGTCTGGATCATATGAAGCATCCAACATTACCTGAAGGAGCTGCTATTTACAAAATTCCCAACATTTTTAACAAAGTAATTTGACCTTCTATTTTATCTAAGAGAAGTAAAATTTTCATTCAGGTGATCTTAAAAGGATCTGTGAAACAGAGTTGGGATTGATATCGCAGTGTTGTCTAACAAAGCATGTCTTCAAGAAGAGCAGACAGTATTTGGCGAATGTGTCACTTAAGATCAACGTCAAGGTCTCTACTCAATAGTTTATCTCACAATTCTACCATACATAATCACCAATCTTATCTAATATTGGATTGGTTTTTGTGTTCTATAAAGATGGGTGGAAGAAACACTGTTCTGTTAGATGCTTTGCGGTCAAGAATTCCACTAGTCAGTGACATACCAACAATAATCTTTGGAGCTGATGTCACCCATCCAGAATCTGGAGAGAATTCTCTTCCATCGATAGCTGCCGTAAGCTTTTCCAAAATGTTCAATTACTTAAATTCCTTCACATGTTTTCATGATTGAGCCACTCTGACATGTGCCATACAGGTTGTGGCTTCCCAAGATTGGCCGGAAGTTACAAAATATGCTGGATTGGTATGTGCTCAGCCTCACAGAGAAGAACTGATTCAAGATTTATTCAAAACATGGAAAGATCCTCATCGCGGCACAGTTGCCGGGGGTATGATAAGGTGCATAATCGAGGGTGTGCAATTGAATGGAAATGAAATAGCTTAATCCTAGCTGCCTGTTGGGGGCTAACGAAGTTAGTTATTTTGCAGGGAGCTCTTGCTTTCATTTAAGAAGGCCACTGGACAAAAACCATTAAGGATAATATTCTATAGGTAATATGGGGGTTAAACAATCACGTGAGGGACTTCACTTGGTGTAAAATTGGGGCATGTGAAGCAGCTGCATTATGATTTATATGTGTACCATTTTATGCTTGTAGGGATGGTGTCAGTGAGGGTCAGTTCTACCAAGTTCTACTGCACGAACTTGATGCCATACGCAAGGTCTGTTATAAAGCTTACAATCACTTGCTTTCTATGCTGTTGTCCTAAGAAAGCAAGGTGGACATATTTTAATTCAAATTTTGGCCAATCTATAGGCTTGTGCTTCACTAGAACCCAGTTACCAACCTCCAGTAACTTTTATCATTGTCCAAAAGCGACATCATACCAGACTTTTCACATCCAATCACAGTGATAGGAGCAGCACTGACAAGAGTGGTAATATTTTACCAGGTAATACATTTGCAAGCAAGATATAGCAGAACGCCTTCAAATTTTGTCCTACAGAAAGGGACTTCTCTTAACTTTTTGGTTTAGAATTTTCAACATATGTCCTTAATTTGTAGGTACTGTCGTGGATTCAAAGATATGTCATCCGACTGAGTTCGACTTTTATCTATGCAGTCACGCAGGAATCCAGGTATGGTGTAAGAGAACAATCATAATGGACAAAACATAACACTCAAAACACTAGAATTGGGATATTGAAGCTCAAAACTTGCACTAACAGCAAAAGGATAAATTTATATTTGGGTTTTCTTGTTTTCAGGGAACAAGTCGTCCCGCTCATTATCATGTTCTTTGGGATGAGAATAATTTCAGTGCTGATGACATTCAATCTCTGACTAATAACCTCTGTTACACGTAAGGATCCTCAAATTATCTTCACAAAATTTCCCAATATAGCTTTCTTTCTACTATTTGTTTAAACTTTAAACCATTAACTTTCCTACAGATATGCTCGGTGCACAAGATCAGTCTCAGTAGGTAATTCCTTGACAATACCATCTTGATTGTTTACTTCTATGTTACTTTACTTGAATTTAAAGACATAAAACTGGGATTGCAGAATCAAGTACTTACAATGACATTTATGGTGTGATGCAGTGCCTCCAGCATACTACGCTCATTTAGCAGCGTATAGAGCTCGATTCTACGTGGAACCCGACGCCCAGGAGAATGCGAAAAGATGCTGCACTCGAACCACAAATGGGTCCAGCGTCCGGCCTTTGCCTGCACTGAAAGAGAGAGTGAAAAATGTGATGTTCTATTGTTGACACAAGTAAAAACCAAGAATGAGAGAAATCGGAAAGCGATTTGTTCACAATCACACTATATACGAAAAAATATATATATCTATGTATTAAGAAACTTCGGAGCAATGAAAATTTTTGACCAAGTTTACCGATTTTGAATTCGCCTCTCTTCGTCTTTCGCGGTTGATTTGATGTGGATCGTTGACTCCTTCCGTTGAAAATTTTCAACCATTGCCGCCCTAACGCCTTGACCCTGAATTTGATTGGGACTTGCAGGGCCTCCAGCCCCAAACAAGTGGTAATGAACCGCAATTACAAATTTAACCTCAAATTTTATTTTATTTATTTATTTTTATTTATTTTATTTATTATTTTTTTTTTTTTTGCAAAGTATCCAAACAAAATTGATATTTTGAAGCAAGAAAAAACACTAATTATAACTTATATTTTAAAAAAAATGATCATTTAAATTGTTAGGCCATAAACGTAATCAATTTTTGTTTAATAATATGTATTTTTATCTAATTATTATCATTATTATTCTCGTGTGCAATCTTTGACTTTTCAGTTTAAAAGTAGATATCTTTAGTGGTTATGTTCTCCTTTTGACTTAATGTACATGTAATTTAACAAAATATATCATTATTATTTTGTTTGAGGGTAGAATAATTTGACTAAGTAGAGAAGTAGGGAGAAGAAAAATATAATAAATAAAATTATTAGATATCAAGAACATAACCTTGATTTTTCTTACCATATGGTGAGATCTTTGTAAGCATTTTTTACGCTATAAAGTAAGTCCATTTATACAACAACTTTATTTGATTATATGAAATATTTATAATTTTATATGGTATTGGTTCAAATTAATTTCATTGTTCGTGGCGCCTACTTTTCTATACCAAATTGAAATAAATATTTAAGTAATATTTTATTATAGGATAAGGTTAACCTTCTTTTTTAAGTATCTAATACCTTTTCAACTTAAAACATGATACTAAAATAAGACATAAGTAAAGCGTGTTTGAAATTAATGCAATTATTAAGAAAGAGGTGAAGGAATATTTTAAAATGAAAAGGCGGAAAAACGGTGAAGGAAGGTGGCTATATTTATTTTAAATAGACCCGATGATTAAAATTAATAATAATATAAGAAAATCTTGATTATGGATTTCACCCACGTAATTTATGATATCCAAAGGTGCGAGTTGGTGAAAAGTTAAATCACGGTTGTTTTGATTAAACAAAATTAAATATTTAAATTTAGTGAATTAGTGGTGAACAAGTTTATACTTATAAAATATAGAAATTAAATTTAGAAGTTTGGTAGGTAAAATGTAATTTAACTATAAATATAGTGTAAGATAAGATTGGCAGAAGGAAGGAGCAGAGGCTGTTTCCCTAGTCTAGTCCGCAGAGGATCCTATCCGAAATGATGGGCCGGAGACTACGACGGGTCTCTCTCACGGAAAATTGACCCACGAGGGACGGACCAGGTAAAAAATTATAAATAAATATTAATTAAAAGGATTTAAAAGAAAAAGAAGGGTGAGGTGGAAAAAATAATAATAAAAAAGAAAGGAGGAGGGGTAATATCGGTGTCCACGTGGGAGATAAGTGAGACGTGAATGTGGCGGTCGATGCAGAGGTAAAGGTGGTCCCCTGGGAAATATTTTTGAATGTGGGCCATGGGATTTTCCGACTTAGTCAGCACGCAGAACGGGATCACGTGAAATTAGGGAATGGTAGGCCACATATCGGGTCTACTGGGTCCGGATTCTTCCGGATTGACCCGCTTTTTCATCGGCTTAATTTCCTCGACTTGCGGAAGCTTGTTTCCTTAGCCATCTCCAGTTTCAATTTTGTAAAATTTCATTGAAAGAAAAAAAAAAAATAAAAAAAAAATGAAATTGTGATTGAGAGAAAGAATGATGAGGAGAGGGAGTGGTTGTGGAAGTTTGAAGAAGAAAAAAAAAAAGGAGTAATTTAGTGTACCAAAAAAACAAAGAAAAACGCCCTTCTTTTAGACATTTGATCAAACGCTTTGGAGGGGCCCAAATTATAATGCACAACAGCACAAGTTGAGTCAGTAAAGGGACGGCCCATGGACAGGCCAGCTGAGGTGATGCCACAGTTCGCACAGCACGCCCTAGCTGTTGCTGCATCTGCCTTACACCTGCACCCTCACCCACACACTCTCTCTCTCTTTTTCTCTCACGTGACTCATAATCCCTTTTAACCATAACCCTAAATTACTGAAATAATGGGACCCACAAAATTACAGGGAATGTATATATATATATTAAGCTAATTAATATCAATTTTTTAAGGAAGCAAACGGTACGAAATTCAATGAATTATATATAAAAATAAAAGGTAAATGTATGTAATTATAAATATAAAAAGTTATTTAAGAGAGATAAAAGAGAAAAGGGGTAGGACCTACTATTATTATGAAAAAATGGAAAGGGAAAGGGTGGAACCCACCACCATGATTATTAAAAGAAAAAAAAAAAAAAGAAGAGAAAAATAAAAGAGGGTACCGAATTTGAGTAAGAAAGCATAGGTAGGTTTAGCGGCGGGTTTGTTACTTAAAATTTAAAACTCAGGGCTGAAACAGGTCTGAAGAAAGTTATAAATTATTTTGATTCAGCCAGCCACCAGCCAGCCACCAGCCAGCCAGCCAGGTAGTAGGGGTCCCGTTTTGGCGACGTTGGGCGAGTCCGTTTCTTCCTTTAGTGTCGGGCCAATCCCACATGCCACCCTATTCCAATCACCCCCTCCTGGGTCTCCTTTCCCCAAAACACAACCCCACAACTCTGTTTCTTTCTTTTTCCTGTTTTTTGCCTTTTCGTCCTCCTCCATCTCTTCTCTTTTCCATTGCCCCTCTCCCTTTTCTTTTATTCCATTTTCATCCCCTATATTTCCTATTCTTTTCAACCAAACCTCTTCCATTTCTGCCATAAATTACTAATTACCAGCTCTTAATTTCACAACACGTTAACTATGTATGACTATATTTATGTAATAAAGAAAAGAAGATAATGGATTTGAAAGAATAATAAAAGAAGTGGGTGAAACGTACGGATAACATTCAACTTGTCCCTGTTAAAGGAACATATAAATAAGGCAGTAATTAGGGTAGGCCTCGCTGCTCCTAATACCAACCTTAACATATTTCATTTTATTTATTTTAAATAAATAAAAACAGAAGAGGCACTTGACATTAATTTTGAATTAATTCTTCATTAAATATTTATTTAATGGACAAGAAATTAAATGTAATATAGAGAGGAATTGGTAAATGAACGGGGGATTAGGGATAAGCAAAAGGAGTAATTAGGGATTAATAATTAAAACCTTTTGATGGGTAAAGCTAAACCACACATTAAGAATTACAAGATTAGATCCAACGTCCATATCATTGACTCTTTATATTCAAATTTAATGCAATCTGATGGATGGAACTACCATTTTTTTTTTCTCTGTTTTTCTTTTTTGGGTTCGATGGGAATTAAAGAAAAAAAAAAAAAAAAAGAATTTTACATTATTATTATTTTTATTTTATACTGTTCCTCCGAATGGATGATTTGCAGTTGCATCCGGCGGCGGGGCGGCCTGCCAAGCCGAAGCCGCGATGAGAGGGCGGCTGTGCCACCCGAGCGTTAAACACCCTTCGTTCTCCTCCACGGAGAATCCCTCTGCGGAGAAGAGCGTTAGCAGCATACTGGCTTGTTTGAAGGCGTTGGATCCCAAATGGAGGGCTCTAAAACCGGCTTGTCGGAGCCGAGATCTCCACTTGACAAGCGGCTCATGGCGCTCCACTCGAGCTGGTCCTTCACAGCTCACCACGTTGCAAATCTCCCTCTGTAGATACATCTCCGCTAGAGCCTTCTCCGGCATCATACAGCAAGCTTCAAGCGAATCGAACATGGTGGAGTAATAAAATAGCGCCTCTGTGAACCGATCCAAGAACCCGGTCTGGTTGTGGTCGGCTTCTTGCTCCACTACTGTAACGATCTTCGGGTTCAAACTCCGGATCCACCCCAGAACCGTTTCCATGGCGGAGGAGGACCGGTTGTTGTTTCCCAGTAGCCGGTGGAGCTGCATAATAGAGTTCACCGCCACCGTCTCCTTTGGATTCACTTGAAGCATCCACGGCTTCACATCTTCCAGCCTTGACGCCGCCACGCCGCGGAAGGCGAACCGAACGTTCACCGACCGGGCCAACTCGGCGAGCCGCAATCCGATTTCACGAAGCGAGTCACGGCCGTCAGAAGATGGTGGGCCAATGCCGGTTAAACGAAGAAGAGGAGGGCCGCCAGGGCGGAGAGCGAGGGCTTGGATTAATGCCGGCCATTGTAAGCCGTGCATTAGATTGAAATCGATGACGTGGACACAATCGTGACCGTCGAAGGCTTCTAAAATAGCTTGATTAGCGGTGAAATGGGCGAATTTAAGGTAAGGGCAAGCTTCGTAATAATGATGATATAAAAGCTCGTTTTCGTAGCCGGTGGTGTTCATGGTTGTGTCATGCGGTGTAAACACGCGCCGAGTGAGCGCGTCGATGAAGTAACCAGCGACTTTTCCGATGCCGCAATCGGTGTTGATACCAGAGAGCAAACTCTGCATTTCGACAATCAGAGAACCAGCCAATGGGAAATCACCACGGTGAATTGAATCGGCACACGTAACGAGCATGTGAACGAGCTTTATACCGGAATCCTCCTCCATGGCGGTCACGACGGTTAGTTGATTGTGAGATAAGTTCTGGTGTTGCGCAGCAACACAAGGATCGGTCCAGGAGACATTTCCAGCCGTCTGATTAGAACCGGGAATAAGATCAGGGAAATCGAGGATATCGGACGGCAACGAGGTGGTTTGATTCAACTCGGAGAGAATGGAATCGACCCAAGACGCGATGTCGGAAGGATTGTAATGGACAGTCTCTGAGGCGAGTTGAGAGATCTCGGAGGAAGAGTTAACCATGGCGGATTCAAGGCGTTCGAGGCGTTGAGCGACGTGGTGAAGGTCGGAGGCGCGAACTTTATACCCTGCGCCGGCGAGTAGGCCATCGATGTCCTGGGGTTTGGTGACGGTGGAGGAGGAAGAGGAGGAGCTGCCGCTGCTGCTGGTACCAGAGGAGGCGGCGGAGTCGAAAGGGGCCATTAAATTGATTAACAAACAGAAAGAGAGAGAGAGAGAGAGAGAGAGAAATGGATTGGTTGTTGAAGAAGAAGAAGAAGGAATCAAGAAAAGGGGATTTGGGATGTTAAGTTGACCATGGCCATATAGAATTGAAAACAATGGAGGTCTGTTAAATTAGGAGAGTGAGGGAGAGAGTGAAAAGCGATGGCTAAATGGGAGAGGACGAAAAGGATTTTAGAAACAGAGACACAGAGGCGGTGCATCTCAGAATTTAACAACAGTCGTGGGAAATTGGAAATTCAAAAAATAACCAGTTTTTACACTTAACACGCTCATCAAAATCAATTTTATTTTTATTTCCAAAACTATTTTTGTAATAAAAAAAATCAAATCCCAGATTCAAACCTACCACACCTTCCATAAAATGTATGGAGCTCAAAATAACCAGCCATGCCAACGTGGATTATAACTAAAATTATATCTTTTTTTTTTTTTTAATTATCCTCAAATTGGTCTCATCAGTTGGTAGATAAGTTAGCATTATTTATCTAATTTTATTGTGTTGTAAATCCATCTAAATATACGATTAAATACGGAATATCCGTTGAAAAGCGAGGAATAAATAATAATATACACAAAGTACTTTTGTGTGTAATAAAAAAATATATCGATTGTTTTGAAAAATTAAAAAAAAAAAAAAAAAAAAAAAATCCCCCAAACAGAATCTCTATGCAACCGGCAGTTAGACACACGTGGATGGAAAAGAAAAACAATTTAAAACCATATAATATTTTAAAATTGTATAAATATTATTGTAGAAAAAATAAAAAAATATATTGCATTTAATGTTTACGTTATTTAACGAAACTGCTATGAAATGAATGAAATTACAAATTACCAAATGCAGAGGTTTCAATAAATTTTCTTTTACAATGTTTGTACTAAAAAAGAAACAAAGAAGAGTATGTGTAGTAATAAATAGGATTAAAATAAAGACAAAGCAAGCGGTGTATAAAATTGTTGAGAAAAAAAAAAAAAAAAAAATACACGCTGGATGTAAGTGACAGGTAGACATTGGTGACACAGCGCATTATTAAGGCGTAGTCATGGGGTGATTAATAATGTTTGAATAGAGTGGTCGCAGTCCACGTCATTTAGAGCAACACACAAGAGTGAGTATATTAATCGATTAACTACCATTATTAAGACAAAGATAGCGACACCCGCCCCACTAGCTTCATTTAATTAATCTAATAATTATTGGTATATAGTATAGCATAATAAAATTGAGGGGTATTTGTGTGAAACGTATAATGGAATGGCTCGGCTGGGCTGGGCTTGGGTTGGAGTGAATCTAGTAGGACCAATATAGAGGGAGTCAAAGTGAATGGAACAGAGAGAGAGAGAGAGAGAGAGAGAGAGAGAGAGAGAGGTGGAAGTGAAGTGATAAAACCGATGCTAAGAGATGAGTATAGGGTACACGCAAAATAAGAATGATTTGTATTTAAAAGAATATTTTTCTCACATCCCGATGCTGTAAAAAAATGTTGTAATGTAAATTGGTGACCATAATTTGAATGAAAAATTGGAATAAATATTTAAATGGAAGAAGTGGTCAAAGAATAAAAGGGAGGGAGTGCATGGGAATTAGGGACGGTTGCATGCCATGCATAGTCCCCAAAAACAGCACGATTTTTCATTTTTTGACGACCTGCCTGTCACCCCACGTAGGATCAATGTTGATTTGGTAAACTGCTTACGTGGACGTAGTGTGTTATTTTTATATTATTTTGGATTTTATAATTGAAAAAAATAAAAAAAAAAAAGAAAAAGAAAAGAATGGGGGGTGAGATTTAAATGTGGAAGGTTGGAGGAAGGTTTTTGAGTGGGGGCATGTGCAGAAGGTTGAAATGGCACATGGGTGTTTCTGTCTAATCCCTTGCCTCTGGTCCACAGGATCAAATATACACACATCTTCTTCTTTCTCATTATCAGATCTAAAAACCCTAACTCTCTCTTTTTTTTTTTTTTTTTTTTTTTTTTTTTTTTTTTTTTAATTTATGACTAAATTTATAATTCAATCTAAAAAAAGAGTTCAAAAATACCTATAATATTTTAATAATGTTTGAATTTGACGTCACAAGAACCACTGCTCGCTTACATCTCCTAATTTATTGGATCAATATTAATTACTCGAATTTCAAATTCATTTGTAATAAACTTTTTAGATTTTCTTTTTAAAGTAATACTTAATATAGCATTCAAAAGCCCATGTGTTGAGGCCCAAATGAATTGGGCCAAGCCCAATTTGGTGAGCCAGAGAATTATACGGAAACGTAGTGCTCCACCGTTTTTTCTTTCTTTTTTTTTTTTTTTTTTGAAAAAATTAAGAACATATATAAATAAAAACAAACACTTTACGAATTAAAATATACGTTCATATTTGTGTTAATATTTTATCGACTAAATTATTTGACAATTTGATATTGGCTTAACCATAACATTTTTAACTTAAACAAAAACATTATCTAACAATATTTCGACCTTTTAAACTCTAAATTGGTTTACTAAAATAGTATATTTCAAGTAAAAATCTAAATTTATGTGTGACTATTTGATATAATATATATTTTTATATATATATAATTTACGGGTGTGTTTATTAAAAGAAATTAAATCAATTATGGATGTAACAATTGACCATGGTATTAAGTTATGTGACATATTTATTCCATGTTGCTTAAGAAAATGATACATAATTCTTTATTCTTTTTAATAAATACTTTGGATAAGAATATGATAGATAATTATAGCCTCACAATTGATAAAAAAAACCATCCATGATAGTCACGTGTGCGTGTGCTTAAATCTAAATCATTCATTCAGCCCCACGTGATGTTGACGTTGAGGTTGATTTGATCTATTCCCATTCTCAAATTTTATTTTTTTAACACGAAAATGTTTACTATCAACAAAATTGTTTTATTTTTATATTCAAATTCAATTTTTTTCTTGATTTCTTTAGTTTTTTAATTATAAAATTATTTAGTCATCAAATAAAAATAAACACGATTTTTTTTTTTTTTTGTTATGTTATGATATATAATTTATTATGTCAATAACAGATATGTTATCGAACTTGAACCGGACTCCATTGGTCAAAATATATACGATCGAGTTCCAAAAGAAAATATGTATATGAAAAGAAAGCGCACCACTGCCGAAGCTAGCTAGTTATTATCGTCGGTTTAAGCCTATCGGCAAAACTTGCAATAATGTTATACTCGATCTCTTTCTCTTGAGTTCATGCAGCGGGGGCAAAGTCATGATCTGCAACGATGCCTCCGCCGCCAATTACATCGGCAGCAGGTGGAGGAAGGGGCGGAGGCGCGGGTGGGTCGAGGTAGTTCTTGCCGCCATTGTTACTATCTCCATGGTTGTTGCAACTGGAGTCGAAGGGCTTTGAAATGGGAGGCATTTTGTGTAAGAAATGAGATGGGATGAGCTAAAAAGTAAAGCAGAGCCCTGAGTTTGATGACAATGGCGACCCAATCTTCATGCTTTATATAAGCAGGAGGGTTGGGATCCCAAACATATTACTATTATTATTATTATTATTATTTATTCAAATGAGTAATTAAAAATAAATAATAATAATAAAAACCCACTATTTCAATTTTATTCCAAGTTCGCACAAAATTGACCTTTATATAATTTGTTGTTTTTTTAAATAAAAATTTAAGAATAATTTTTGAGATTATGTGAGTAAAATTCATGCTTTTCATAATCATTTTTAAAATGGGTTTTCAAATTTATTTTGCTCATGTTTTACTTTCCACTATTCTTAATTCTTAATTATTTATATATGATGACTGAATGTTAAGTAAATTTACTTAATTTACTGGTTTTTTTTTTTTTTTTTTTTTTTTTTTTTTTTTTTTTTTTTTTTTTGAGGGAGAATCCAATTTTATTAATGAATTTGATTTTATTTATAGAGATGGGTGTGTACATTATGAGAACACATTACTAAATATTTAGTAATGTGGGAGAAATCAAGAAGCATATGTCTTTAAAAGATAGATGCTTAGATGCTCAATCAAAGTCACGTTCTAATTTTATAAGAATCTTCGCTGTCATCTAAATGTGGCTTAGAATCAATTTATTCTTACCCAAATTCCATTAACCTAACTTAATTAATACGATTTATGCTGAGTTAAATAAATAAAAATTTATGAGATTAGCTAATTCATTAGTTTGATATCAATAAAATAAATTAAATAAACGACATAAACAACTCAATGTTTGAGTTTGAAAATAATTATTTAATAAAAATTGTTTGAGTGGAAAAAATTTAAGATTCAACTTAACCACAGTTGGAGAGAAGTGGGTTGAATTTAATCACATGTTGTATTGTGTATGTGTAGGATTATTTTGATGCTTATCCAATTCTCATTCTTCCTCTTTACTCACCTTAGTGGGGGCACTCCAACGTCAAACCTCTTCACTACTCACCTCATATGGTTCGGTAGGGTTCGATACTTTCTAATGCTTTCTCGTTTTGTCTATATCGTAGCGTTTACTCTGTTCATGTCATAATCTTTAAAAATTCTAATCTCAACATTCTCTTATAATATTCGTCCACTTGCCTCTTATATATATTTTCAACTAAAAAATTATGAGATGGTTAAAACTTATTCGAAATCGAAGTAGATTAAAAATGTGAGATCTCATATCAGTTGGAGAGAGAAACGAAACATTTCTTGTAACGATGTGAAAATGTATTCATAACAGTCACGTTTTAAAACTTTGAGGGAAGCCCAAACGTAAAAACTCAAAGAAAAACAACTTGTTTGATATTCCAAAAATATTTAAAGCTTTCAAATAATAAGAAAATTTAATCAACCTACGGCTAGGAATCACGAGATGGTATGATATTGTCCACTCTAATCATAAACTTATACTAATAGAGATTTTCTTATTTATAAGTCTATGAGAATCCTCTAAATTAATCAATTTGGTACTCTTTCCTAACAATCGTCCAGCAAATTTAAAAGAATATTAAATGAAAATAAAAATTGGAACTTTCAGTAAGTTTATAAAACATGCAAATACTGGAAATTGTTGTTTTGACTTTGAAAAGTGTTGGAAAAACACAGAAACACGTCCACGGAAGAGCTGAATCTGAATATCTCTTATTTTTGGTTCATACAATGATGGTCCAGATTTGAACACGTAGGTTGTTAATATGATTTGGCTGATTCTGCACCACAAAATTCTCACCAAAGACTAGCCATTCACTGCCCCCACTCGTCTTCAACCTCCAAATAATCCCACCTCCCCAATGGCAGTTCGCGGGTTGTGGCTCAAATGGCCGCTCTTCCATTTTCCCTCCAAAACTCTCTGGCACTCTCAACCCCATCACTCGGTTTCGGTTTCCGGCCGCCCAATTCTGGCAGACTAATCACCCGAAGCAGAACTGTACCTTCTAAACCCCATACCCGAAATTCCAAGTGGGTCGTTCGATTAAGCTTGGTCGATCAAAACCCACCAAAATCGACGGTCGATGTGGACCAATTGGTGGATTTCTTATACGAAGATCTTCCCCATCTCTTCGATGAACAGGGGATTGATCGAACGGCGTATGACGATGGAGTGAGATTCCGGGACCCCATTACCAAGCACGATACGATTACTGGGTATTTGTTCAATATTTCCCTCTTGCGAGAACTCTTCAGGCCTGAGTTCTTATTGCACTGGGTTAAAAAGGTTCGATTCTCTTCAATTTCTCGCCCATTATGATCAATTCCATCATTACTCATTAGTTGGATCTGGGAGTTGAATGATTTCATAGAGCTGGTTTTGAATATTAATCTCACTGATTGAGTCGCTCTAGACAGGAGCTTATGAAATAACTACAAGATGGACTATGGTAATGAAGTTTGTTCTTCTGCCATGGAAACCACAATTAGTTTTCACGGGAAATTCCATCATGGGTATCAATCCAGAGACGGGCAAGTTCTGTAGTCATGTGGTAACCTCCTCCTTAATTTGAAAGTTGAATGAGAAAATTTGTGGCTATGAGTTATGAAATTCTATTCAAGCCCATCTCATCCGTTTGTATCGTAGGATCTCTGGGATTCAATACAGAATAATGACTACTTTTCTGTAGAAGGGTTGTTGGATGTATTTAAGCAGGTACTCTCGTTATAATATGATGATAATCATCTACAAGACACTTCTGATGTTTTTTTTTTTCTTTTTTTTTTTTTGGTCTCTTTAGCTTCGATTTTATAAGACTCCAGAATTGGAATCACCCAAGTATGAGATACTGAAAAGGACTGCTAATTATGAGGTTTGTTTTCTACTTCTCTTTTCTCTGTTTCATGATCTTTATAGGAACCTTCTATCTCTGTTTCATGATTCAATGTAAATGTTTTCTTCAGGTGAGGAAATATGCACCATTTATTGTTGTTGAAACAAGTGGAGATAAACTCGCTGGGTCTGCTGGATTCAATACAGTTGCTGGGTAAGTCTTTGTGAGATCCCACATCGATTGGAGAGGGTAACGAGTGCCAGCGAGGACGCTGGGCTCCAAAGGGGTGGATTGTGAGATCCCACACTAGTTGGAGAAGGAAATGAAACATTCTTTATAAGGGTGTGGAAACCTATTCTTAAAACCTTGAGGGGAAGCTTGAAAGGGAAAAAGCTCAAAGAGGACATTATCTGCTAGCGGTGGGCTCAGCCTGTTACAAATAGTATCAGAGCCAGACACCGGGCGCTGTGCCATTGAGAACGTTGGACCCTAAAGGGGGGTGGATTGTGAGATCCCACATTGATTGGAGAGGGTAATGAGTGCCAACGAGGACGTTGGCTCTGAAGGGGTGGATTGTGAGATCCCACATTGGTTGGAGAGGGGAACGAATCATTTTTTATAAGAGTGTGAAAACCTTTCCCTAACAGACATGTTTTAAAAACCTTGATGGGAAGGCTGAAAGGGTAAGCGCAGAGTAGACAATATCTGCTAGCGGTGGCCTTGGGCTTGGGCTGTTACAGTCTTCCTCTTTTCCTTTAGTCGGGCCACGTTTGAATTACCTTTCTCAGTGATTTTAGAAGGTATTCCGAACTCACTTTAGCAATATTTTGGGACAGTGCAGCACAGCACCTATAAAGTCCTACATTTTTTGTAATAGTAGAAGTATAATTCTTGTTGTTGTGGATGATACACTGTAATTCAATAAACACAGGTATATATTTGGGAAAAACTCAGCAAAGGAGAAGATTCCCATGACAACTCCTGTATTCACCCAAACATTTGACTCTGAATCACCCAAAGTCTCCATTCAAATAGTTCTTCCTTCAGAGAAAGATCTATACAGGTGTGGTTAACTGATCCCTCTTCAAATCCTTTGAAATGAAACTATGGAAGAACTGAACACATGAAGTTGTAGTCAAACTCAAACCATTACGAATGCTGCTAAGCTATTAATGAACATCATCACTTCACTTTGTTCAGTTTACCAGATCCTGAACAAGACACAATTGGCTTGAGAAAGGTTGAAGGAGGAACTGCTGCAGTGTTGAAATTCAGTGGAAAACCTACCGAAGAGATTGTGCAAGAGAAGGCCAAAGAGTTGCGGTCTAGTCTCATAAAGGATGGTCTCAAACCTGGTAACGGCTGTTTGCTTGCTCGGTATAACGACCCTGGACGAACATGGAACTTTATAATGGTAAGTCCAAAGTCCATTTGCCTTTCCATCATATGTTGTTGTAGTTATGGTTTGACATTGTTTGATCACATGTTGAGTTCAAGGACAGGACAGATTTTAAGGTTATCTGTTCCATATAAATAAGCACTTATTTGGGGTTTTGTTGGCAGAGAAATGAGGTTCTAATATGGCTTGAAGAATTCTCATTGGAGTAGACCCAATCAAGCCAGAGGTTTTGAAGCCTTTGAGTCCTAATTCATATTTTGTATATATTTTGGCTGTTCTGCGATCAACAAGTTTTGCTTATAGTTAAGTTAGCAAACAAAAATTTCTTGAGATAATGAAAAGGATACCATAAGATTGCATGTTTATTTTTGCTTTCCCCATTTCTTATTTTTACATTTTGGAGAAAGAAAGTTACTGAGAACAATTTTGATAGTTAATTTTCACTCAATGGTTAGCTAATGCTATGAAAGTTGGAGATCGAGGGCATACCGGTTCTATCTTGCCCGATTGTGGACAACAAAGGTCGTTTGATTTGTAAAAGTGAGAGGCTTTTTAAATCTAGAGATGTCTATGGAGCAAAGTGTAAGCTATGTTGATACAATATGTGTGAGATCTCACATCTGTTGGAGAAGTGAACGAAACATTTCTTAATAGGATAGAAACCTCTCTCTAGAATACGTTTTTCAAAACCTTGAGGAGAGACCAGAAGAGAAGCCCACAAAATGACCTTTTTATCCCTATGTTGGCTTTTAACGGATTATTTTGTTTTTTTTTTTTCTCTAGTGTTACAAGTGGTCTTTTAGATACATTGGTCCCATAATTTATTACACACCATTTTCAACGTGTAGGAAAACGAAAATGTTGCCAACTTCAATATTGGTTGTTATTTACAGCTTTGGGGCTAAGTTGGACACCTACATTACCGTGTGTGAGATATACTCCTACTTCAATCACATCCTTAACCTTATCCCTTCCAACAAGCACAACCTTCTTACGACTCTATCTAGACTAAGTAAACCTTTAACAGCTCAAACTCACGGCTAATAGATATGGTTCGATTTGACCAATTACGTATCGTTGTCAGTCTCACAATTTTAAAATGCGTCTACTAAGTAGAAGTTTTTACACCCTGATAAGGAATGCTTCGTTCCTTTCTCCAACCAATGTGGGATCCTTTCTCCAACCAATGTGAGATCTCACAAAACTGCTTCACGAACTTGTCAGTCGATAGGATGACTTTTAGTTGCATGATGAAAATTGGTAGTTTATGTTTCTGACCATGACTCCAATATCAAGTATATATAAAAACTTGAGTTGCCACTTAAATGATGTTTCTTTGAAAATTAAAGATGTATTATGCAGCATCTAGAGAAAATTGATTGAAAAAATTATCTTAAATTTAAAGTTGTGAGTATACTTGAGCCAACAATGATAATTTGAACGTATGATGATAGAGATATGTGAAGGTTTGCGGTCCAAAAAGTGGACCGTAGGGAAAATAATGACTAATAATTGAGCTACCATTTCTTCGTTTTATGCAGAGTATATCTATGGATCCAGAGCTTTAACTCTCCATCCTCTTCTACGGCTCACACCCTTTTGTCATTGCGGCTCCTATATTTATCTCTTTCCCTCTGCTCTGAAATATCAGGACACTCTAATTCATGGAGGAACAAGTGATTAACACCTTTGTTACAATAAAGCACCCTATCGATGGCTTCCCACATGCCTCAGATTTTGAGCTTAAATCCCAACCTCTTCATCTCTCTGTAAAGCCCGGCCATATTGTCCTAAAAAATCTGTGTTTCCATTGACCCATATCAGATCAACCGTATGAAGCTCCACAGCTCTTCACATTCAGTTTCATCTGCCACTCGTTTTATCACTCCTGGACAGGTAAGAGTATTCAAAGTTTCTACCTTTGGATAGTTGGTGTATGTCTTAAGATTACGTTCGTGTTTTGGTGGCTTTTGGGTTTGTTTGGAACAGGCGATTAGTGCTTATGGTGTAGCAGAAGTTGTGGCTTCAAGCGACTCTGGATTTGAAAAGGGGGACTTGGTTAAGGGGTTCATACATTGGGCGGAATACAGCGTTGTTAAAGCTGAAGAATGCACTCTAACAAAGTTGGATACTTTGGGATTTCCCTTAACATACTATCTAGGAATTAAAGCTGAAGAATGCACTCTAACAAAGTTGGATACTTTGGGATTTCCCTTAACATACTATCTAGGAATTTTAGGTGAGTTGTATGCTTGTTTGGAATCAATTTTTGTAAGATCTAATATTCCTTATAAGGTGTGGAAACCTCTCTCTCGTGTGCGTGTTTTAAAATCTTAAGGGAAAGCCTAACGAAAACAATATTTGTTAGTGGTGGACTTGGGCCATTATAAATGGTATCAGAGCCAGATACCGGGCAATGTGATAGTGAGGACAATGGCCCCCAAAGAGGTGGGTTGTGAGATTGCACGTCGGTTGGAGAGTGGAATGAAACATTTCTTATAAAGTGTGGAAACTTGTCCCTAGGGAAGTTGTTTGAAAACCTTGAAAAAAAGCCTAAAAAGATAATATCCGTTAGCAGTGGGCTTGAATCATTACACTT
Source organism: Cucurbita pepo subsp. pepo (assembly GCF_057944985.1). NCBI lineage: Eukaryota > Viridiplantae > Streptophyta > Magnoliopsida > Cucurbitales > Cucurbitaceae > Cucurbita > Cucurbita pepo. The sequence goes on from NC_141801.1 coordinate 11,137,215, forward strand.
TTAGACCGTTTTTAAGTAAAAAAAATGCTTTAGAGCACTTTGGAAGAGTATAATATACTATGAAGAAACACTTATTTTCCTTTGTGGTTGATCAGGGATGAGTGGCCACACTGCCTACACTGGTCTGTTTGAAGTAGGGAAGGTTAAGGAAGGGGACAAAGTGTTTGTGTCTGCAGCATCTGGCTCTGTTGGGAATTTAGTTGGACAGTTTGCTAAGCTGCATGGTTGCTATGTTGTTGGCTGTGCTGGTTCTGATCAAAAGGTCCAACTTTTCACAAACAATCAATATTAACCATACTTGTTCGTGATTGATTAATTTAACTTCTCATGGTTAACTTTTTGATCAGTGGAAGACGAGATAGAGAAAATAGTTTTTGTTTTGAAAATTTAGCTAACTCTAATGGCAGGTGGCATTGCTGAAAGAGAAGCTTGGCTTTGACGAAGCATTCAACTACAAGCAACAAAAAGATTTGAAATCCACCATAGCCAAGTGGGAAAAATCCTTGTTCTTCCATTCATTTGAACATCAAAAATACCCAACACATTCAAAACAGTAGAATCATTGTGCAGGTACTTCCCCCAAGGAATTGATACTTACTTTGACAACGTGGGCGACGAGATGCTAGAGGCAGCCATTGCAAACATGAAGCCATTTGGAAAAGTGGCTGCGTGCGGTGTTATTTCAGAGTACACAAAATCAGCAAAACGAGAGGGCCCAAACATGTTGGACATTGTATACAAAAGGATCACAATCCAAGGATTTTTGGTGATTGATTATTGGGATGTTTTTCCAGATTTCATATCCAAGACCGTTGGCTACCTTCGCTCCGGCAAGATTAAGGCTGTCGAAGACATATCAGTGGGTGTGGACAGCATTCCCACATCTTTCATCGGATTGTTCCAAGGCAATAATATTGGGAAGAAGATAGTCAAACTTGCTTACTAGTATTACTATCATCGTCATCATCATTTTAAGTTTTTATTTTCAGAAACACTGTTCTTTTGTTTTGTTTCAAAACAATTGGAACTGTTCTCTCACATCACATCAGTGTTCTACTGTCCACTTGCCTTTACCGACCATTCAATATTCTCCAAAATCTTCCCATTCGACCAATGTGTGGATTCCTGTCGTTTTTGGCAGGAAAGAATTCTATGTTCCACCAGTGTTTTGGCGAGACGAAAACCCAACCCCATGTGACATATACTGCCATTTTTACGGGATCAATTTCTTAGTTAGGAATAACGAACCTCCGCTACGGTATGATATTGTCCACTTTAAGCGTAAGTTCTCTTGACTTTACTTTTGGTCTCCCCAAAAGACTTCATACCAATGGAGATATATTCCTTATAAACCCGTGATCAACCCCTTAACTAGCCAATGTGGGACTCCTCTTTCAACAATCCTCCCACCATAGAGCCTCTCCTGAGGCCTATGGAGTCCTCGAACAAAGTACACTCTTGGTTCGATATTTGAGCATTCTATTAACATGACTAAGTGACTTTGATACCATAGTATGATATTGTTCACTTTGAGTATAGGGTCTCATGGTTTTACTTTTAGTTTTCCTAAAAGGCTTCGGGAGACGTATTCCTTACTTATAAACCCGTGATCAATATAGAACTCCTCTCCCAACAACTTTAGAATAAGTTAGCAGGGTTACTAAACGGAGGGAGGAGGAGAGCATGTACATCCACGATCGGGAATTGGATGATCCTCGACTCCCGAGAAAGAGTTAGATATGATGGAAATGCTAAAGAAAACGATTTATGGCAGAGATGACTGAAAATTAGGAATGTGGACATTGGATTCATCGTTGAAACAGACAATACTTTATACATAAAGCATGATACATTCTCAATCCAACTTTACATCATAATTTAGAGTGTAGGAGAGAATTGAAAGGAAAAGCACAAGCCATTACTTAGTTTTCATAGCTCCCACTAGCATTTCTCTTCACCCAAGTTGTGGTTCTTCTGCGAGTCTTTGCCTTCTTGCGGAATGTACCGGTTAACACAAACCAGAAAAGCAACAAAGTTGATCACACTTAATATGGTCAATAGTCCATAGAAGCAGTCAAGTCTGCCATAGTTTATATTGTCTGCGAGCCAACCTTGTCCATCGTTTCCTGTCACCCTCTTCACAACCAAAACCAAGAAACTGCTGATAAAAAACCCAAGTGATAAAGTGGAGAGGAACAGACCAGTACTCATAGTTTTCATCCCTTTGGGAGAATTGGTTATGAAGAAATCAAGCTGCCCTGTATATATGAAGGCTTCACCTGAACCCACCAAGAAAAACTGTGGGATCAATAGGAACACCGTTATAGGCAGAGTAGTTGTGTTGTCACCCACTGCTTTTGCCACTGCTAGCCGTTTCCTCTCGGCTACTGCTGCAGCTGCCATTCCAAGTATTGACAGGACAAGGCCTATGGCCATTCTCTGTATGTTTGTGAAACCTGTGACATGACAACATAGCTCCTCAGGATTCCTTCAAGTTGTGTATAGATTAGGATTTTGTGATTGGATCTTAATTTACCTTGTTTTCCTTTCCATTTCTTCCATAGAGGCATAATAAGACGGTCATAAACACCCAGTGTGATGAGTATAGCTGCTACAAAGAAGACAGTGAGAGAGCCTGCTGGGATTTGGAATGACCCAATTGACCTTTCCATGGTGGATGCTTGTACTACTGAGAAAGTGATCATCTGAGCATATATAGTCCAGAAGAGTATGGTTGTGGCCCATACAGGCAGCAGTCTTGCCACCATTTTCACCTCCTCCACTCTTGTCACTGAGCTTAGCTTCCATGGATTTTGAGCTGAATCTCCTTCTGCAACAATTGCAGCCTTGTCCAAGAACCTATACGAAAAGGAATCACAAATTAATGACATTACTTGAAAATTGCAGCTAATCAATGAACTTACTGGAATTGTTTTGTGTGCTGGATTCTTGTAGCATGCTCAGAAGAATCCTCATAAAGCAAAGCAACATTGTGAGGAAGCTCCAGTTTCCTGTTTTTGATTGCAGCAGAAATGACTTGGAGAATGTGAATTACAGGGCTTCCCATGCTCTTCTTGTATCTGTACCGCTTGGTCCCCGACAGGAACAACAAAATGGCGACAAACATTGAGACAGAACAAATCCCATAAGCCCAACTCCGACCCACTTCATCTTGAATATAAACCAGCACAGTGACTGCCATGAGTGTTCCAGTGCTGATAAAGAAAAAGAATCTGTTAAAGAAAAAGGCCATCTTAGTCTTTTCCTTCTCATCTCTCTCATCAAACTGGTCGGTTCCAAAGCCCGAAATGCTTGATTTTAGTCCACCAGTCCCCAAAGCAATGAGATACAGAGTCAGGTACAGAATTCCCATTTGAAACCCATTTGCTTCCTTACAGGTCTTGGTGCCATCACACGGCGGCGGACGAAGCTGTGGCAGTTTTGTTGTAATTGCAAGTGCAGCAGTTCCCTATGGTAGCATACAATCGTAATCAACACCCACTATATGTGCTTCAAATGATTGATTTAAGTGAGTTCGATGAACAAACCAGTGTTTGGATTGAAGCAGAGATGAGAGTGGTATAGTATCGGCCCAGGAAAGAATCAGCAAGAAAGCCTCCAAGCAAAGAAAGGAGAAAGCAAGTGCCCATGAAATCTGTAACGATGTTGGCTGAAGCAGCGCTGGGTAGATGCATTACCCCACTCATGTACGTCACAAGATTCACTGCTATTCCCATTGTTGACAGCCTTTCACATATTTCAATACCTGAAAATTAAAATGTTTTATTTCATACTTTTTATGAACACCAAGTTTCATCCCTCTCATCCATCATTCTTGTATGTAAGGAAGGTTTATTCTCATAATCTAAAACTTCCCTTTTGCAGCAACCTCATACTGGTTCTAATATTTTTCTTCTTTTCCAAAGAAATTTCAGTGGAATTTTATTTTGAAGTAGTAGTAGGAGTGAGAAATTGAAAAACGTCACTATTTTTGTTTCTCATTCTTAAATCACGGTAATTATTAGTCCTAAATAGTAAGACGTTGGTGTATGTTATGGAAGAGTTTCCACAGCCTTATAAGGAATACTTTGTTCCCCTCTCCAACTGACGTGGGATCTCACAATCCAATTCCCATAGGGCCAACGTCCTTGCTAGCATATTGCTTGATATCTAACTCTGATAGCATTTGTAACAGCTTAAGTCTATTGTAAGCAAATATTGTCTCCTTTGACCCATTACGTCTTGCCGTCGGCCTCACGATTTTAAAACGCATATGTTAGGGAGGAGTTTCCACACCTTTGTACGAAAACACATTTTAAAACTATGAGGCTGACGACAATACGCAACGGGCCAAATCGGATAATATATGTTAGCCGTGGGGTTGATTATTACATAAACTCATAAAAAGAAAAAAAAAAAAAAAAAAAAGCACTCCATAAGGAACAAGTCCAATTATGGAAGGAAAGCTAGGATTTTGGAAGGAAAAACAAGTTCAATTGTTTTGGAACAGCGAACAAGAGAACAAGAACTCCAGATTTGCTCATAAGGAACAAGCAATCCTCCATCTTTTTAAAGAAAAATTATCAAACATTTTTCAAACTGAATCTTTATCTTTTCAAAGAAAAGGGGAAAAAAAAAAAAAAAAGAAGTGATATTATCTTAAAAAGCTTGTGATGAAGTGACATAAGATTATGTCATTTATTCCCATATGAACACAAAAAGGCATCACCAATAATCAGCCATCTACGTTATGTCCCTCTCAGTTCTTCTGTTCTTCCACTTTTTAAAATTTGGAGTTTTGTAGTTGAAACAGAATCTAATGAATCATAAAAAAACAAATCTCATCTCCATATTTTCCCTGGAAAATTTGCATGCAATATCATGCCGGGTTGAATCTCTGCTAATAAGATCATATGAGAAAGAACTTTAAGATGAATGCCATTTCATAATAGCTTAAAGAGCTAAGTATTTACACACCTAAAATAAGAGCAGCAGGAATCCAACCACCAGTCTTAGACTTATCAGCAGGAAAGCCTTTGTAATCCACAGCATCAGCCACTCTACAACTTAGCTTCCCATCCTAACAAACAGAGCAAAAAAAGACACAATTTTTAAGCTCACCCATTAGAGATAAGACAAAAATGGAGGTGAAAATGAAAGCAAGGCTCCATTGGAGCTCTGTTTCTCAAAAGAACCAACCATTTTTGAAGCTTTGCAGGTAGCAGCTATGGAGAAGATGAGGTAAAAGAAGGCTTAGCTTTTGAAAGGGTTGAAAGTGAGTGTGGAAAGTGGTGAGGGAGTTGGTGGTTTTGTAGGCAGAGATTCTGAAAGGAATGAGAGGGGACACCGCATTGCAAGTTGGAGAAGCAGAGGGAGGGAGGGACAAAGGCACTGTTTTTGTAGGATTAGGCTGGTAGAAATTGATTTGAGACTTTTGTTCTTGTTTTCTTTTTGGTTAAATTATAAGTTGTTTATTCAGTTTTTGCATCTTCAAAAGTAATTGTAATCATATCTTTCATTAAGGTTTTCAATTTGTTTTCGACTTGTATACCACCTATCTACTCATTTCTCTCCATGTCTCTACTTACAATTGTACGATGAACTGATATGAAATAGTTCTTGTAGTGTAATAACGGATCTTGTCCATTTTAGTTTGTTACATATCGTAGTCAACTTTACTGTTTTAAAACATGCATATTAGGGAGAGGTTTCCTCACCATTATAGCTCACCGCTGATAGATATTATCCGTTTTGGCTCGTTACATATCGCCGTCAGTTTCATAGTTTTATAAGAGAAGTTTTCACATCCTTATAAGAAATGGTCCACCCTTGAGAACTAAATGCCCTCGTTGTACACTATTTGTGTCTAACTCTTATACCATTTGTAACAACTCAAGTCACTTCTAGCAAATATTGTCTGCTTTAGCCTTTTACGTATTGTCATTAACTTCACAGTTTTAAAACGTGTCTACTAGAGAGAGGGTTTCACACGTTTATAAGAAATGTTTCGCTCTTCTCTCTGACACATATGGGACGAAGAAAAATGATGATGGTGGGTGGAAAGAAAAGATTGGAACGTAGAAGAAGCAAGAGAGGGCCAGTTAGAGCCTGCCAAATTATCACCAACCTTACATTTTGGTCCATCTCAAAATTCAGACCATTGTTTTTGTGGAGATTAAAGGAAAGGAGGTGTTTTTCAGAAGTGCTTTTGGTACCCCACAAACCCCCAAACACACTCACAATTCTTCGTTCCATCTTCCCCAAAATTCCAAATGGAGCTTTCCACTGTGGAATATTATTGGTCGGGTTGTTCTTATGGATACATGTGGCTCTCATATATATGTTAGGCTTTAATTATTGGGGTTTGGTTTGGCCAAACTCAACTTATTTGTCTCGTTTGTCTTTAATCACGTTCAAAGTGAGCTATCATATTGAAACTTCAACAACAAAAGATGAAATAAAAGTTTTAGAACGAAAAAACACGAGTATCTATTGTTTTGAATGAAGAAAGATGAGCTAAAATATTGAAAGTTCAACACTAAAAAGCTAGAAATTTTCTTCATCATTGATGAAGTTAAGATCACTCAGGTAAGTGATGAAATAAACACTTTTTAGGAAGACATTTTATTATTAATAAATGTGTTTTTATATAATCTTCGTCTATTAGGTATACGAGATGTGATGTGAGAAGCGAAAAGCAAGTACGTACATATTTCATCAAATTTTTATGGGTCACTTTAGATGCTTTAACCACACACGATTATAAGATTCAATTAGCTCCGCTCTCCCTTTGATGCATTAAAACAAAATAATATTTTATGTCTCTTTAATTTTTTTGAAACTTTATTGTAAAAAGATTCTTTTTTATTAGATTCTCTCCTCCTATAATTTAGTCAATTGAATCTCTCATTCCTATTAAAATTTTAACTAAACTCTACCGTATCAACGTTGGTAATCTAATCAAGGTATTCTTTCCATCGGTAGTGGGATCTCGCATTCCACTTCCCTTAAAGACCAGCATCATTCTTAGCATATAGGCCAATGTTTAACTTCGCTACCATTTGTAATACTCAAAGTTCATCGCTAGTAGATATTGTTCGCTTTGACTCATTACGTATCGTGTGGGATCTCATACATTTACTTCTTTATTACCTGTTAGAGATAATTAATTTAAAAGAAAGTAGAGGTTTTTATTTCTTTTTACCATAAGAATATTGGAGAGAGACTAGTCAATGACTTCTTTAGCCATTGACTTTTAATGTCATTGACTACTAACGACTCAAAGTTAGATTAGAATAGTGATAATGGGTTCAACAATAGTTGCCATAGATTATACGATGGGCTGCACAATAGTTGACATAGATTATACGATGGGCTGCAAGTGTTTATTTATACACATATATACACACGTGTATATATATATATATACACACATATATACATACATACATACATACACTTTCCCTAGCTACCAACTTCAAGATATTTTTTGTAAGTTTTGATGTCATATGCAAAACATGGGCTGCAAGTGTGCAACTTTTGCAGAGAAAGCAATGGAACATCAAAAATTCAATACGCTTTTTTCCGACAAAAGTGTAACAATAATGCACCACTTTCTCCAAATTTACCAATTAAATATCTTTTCATTTATATATTTTCCAAATTCCCATCATCTTCCTTCAACAGAGACATTAATTATATGCCAAATTGGCCTAAGTGGGAGTAGAAGAAAACAACCGTTGACTAATGACGACCGTTGACATTCCCATGTCCCAGGGGAAATAAGTATATATATATATATATATATAATTCAAAACGCTGTTTGGAATAATAATTCAGTGGGTTTTGCCGAAACGCACGTGATGTTGTGCCCGTTTGTCACGTGGCAGCTTAGTGGGGAATATCCAAAAACATGCATTGCACCTGAAAATGTGGGGTCCATTAAGATACTAGCACACCCACAATATGGAACTATCAGATCCTCACCGCCCATTATAATAATATTATGAAAATAATAATACAGCTCCACTAAGGACCATCCAAATTAAAAGCCATTTATTTTTAATTCACGTGATAATGTATTAATTAATTTATTATTGTGAGGTTCTTGCAGAATCTTTTGTGGAATATATGATTCCCTTTTGACTCTAATCATATTTCTAAAGCTTTAAAAAAGTTTTTAAAATATTCATAGTATTTCCAAAAGATTCCAAAAGTATTCTTACCCTTTTTAAGTTTTAATAATATATTAATGTTTCAAGAAAGTTTTTAAAATTTATATAAAAAATGTTGTTTTTTTTTTCTCTAAAAATTATTTTTTCTCATTAAATTATTGGGAGTGAGATCCACATTGGTTAATTTAGTGGAAGATCATGAGTTTATAAGTGAGGAATACTATCTTCATTGGTATGAGACTTATTGGAGAAGCCCAGAGTAAAGCCACGAGAAAGGACAATATCTCCGGCCTCCCACAAGGTTGGTTGGTGTGGGCTGCCATTTATTTATTTTTGTGAGGACTGGAAGCTGTTTGGGCTTTTTCAAGGCCCAATATAGGCCGCCCCATAGCCCTAGTTTGTTTATACGCTAATTACAAGAAATGACCGAATCGTTAAATTTGGAGCCAAAAAATCGCTTTGATTTGGCTGATCGGCTCCTCGCCGCTGCCACTTGATTTCAACGATCAACTACCTTTGTCCTCATGCTTACCCGCCATCTCAATTTCAAATCCTTTCATGTCAAATCCAAACAACGGTTAACAAGCTTCAACTTTTTCCACTCTTTCCGACATGACCACAACCTGTTTGATCAAAGTCCTCCTCCGAATGCAGCCTCTACCAACCGCGTTTTACTCAATTACTTGCACAGAAACGAGGCATTTCAAGCCCTTCGCTTGTTCAAGAAGCATATTCGGTGGGGTCTTGATGGGAATGCCGATGAGTTCACTTTGGCTCTCGCTCTGAAAGCCTGTTGTGGGGTCCCTAAACTAGGTAGACAAATTCATGGATTTGTTATTTCTTCTGGGCTTGTTTCGAATGTTTCAGTCTCTAACTCCTTGATGAATATGTACTGTAAATCTGGGCAGCTTGAGAGGGCTTTTAGTGTCTTTGAGAATTTACTTGACCCAGATATTGTTTCCTGGAATACTATTCTTTCCGGGTTTCAAAAGAGTGAGAGCGCTTTGAGTTTTGCTGCTTGGATGAACTTAAATGGGGTTCAGTTTGATCCTGTAACATATACTACGGCACTTTCCTTCTGCTTAGATGGAGAAGATTTTATGTTTGGTTGGCAGTTGCATACTCTTGTCCTGAAATGTGGATTCCAATGTGATGTTTTTGTTGGAAATGCTCTGATTACAATGTACTCGAGATGGGAACATCTTGTGGATGCGCGACAAGTGTTTGATGAAATGCGGAGCCGGGATCGGGTGTCTTGGAGTGCGATGATTACTGGTTATGCACAAGAGGGAGATCATGGGTTAGAAGCTATTTTGGTGTTCATTCAAATGGTGAGAGAAGGAGTGAAGTTTGACAATGTGGCTATCACTGGAGCTGTTTCTGTCTGCGGTCATGAAAGAAACCTGGAGCTTGGAAAACAGATTCATTGTTTGACTGTGAAAATTGGATTTGAGACTCATACCTCTGTTGGTAATGTTCTGATCTCGACGTACTCCAAGTGTGAGGTCATTGATGATGCAAAGTCAGTATTTGAAATAATAGATGACCGCAATGTGATCTCATGGACGACTATGATCTCATTGTATGAAGAAGATGCAGTTTCTTTGTTCAATGAGATGAGATTAGATGGAGTGTATCCAAATGATGTAACATTTATTGGATTGCTTCATGCAATTACAATGAGAAATATGGTGGAACAGGGACTGATGGTCCATGGATTATGTATCAAAGCTGACTTTGTAACGGAGTTGGGTGTCGGCAATAGTCTAATCACCATGTATGCTAAATTCGAGTCGATGCAAGATGCATCAAGAGTGTTCATGGAACTTCCATATAGAGAGATAATATCATGGAATGCTTTAATTTCTGGGTATGCTCAAAATGGATTATGTCAAGAAGCTTTAGAGACATTTCTGTGTGCGATAATGGAATCGAAGCCAAACGAGTACACATTTGGGAGTGTCCTGAATGCAATCAGTGGTGGTGAAGACATATCTCTGAAACATGGTCAAAGATGCCATTCTCATTTGATCAAAGTAGGATTAAACTCTGGCCCTATCATTTCAGGTGCCCTCCTAGACATGTATGCGAAACGAGGGAGCATTCAAGAATCCCAAAGAGTTTTCAAGGAAGCATCCAAAAGAAGTCAATTCGCTTGGACAGCGTTGATCTCAGGCTATGCACAACATGGAGATTACGATACAGTGATGAAGCTGTTTGAAGAGATGAAAAAGGAAAAGATAAATCCTGATGCAGTAATCTTCCTGTCTGTCTTAGCAGCATGTAGCAGGAACAGGATGGTTGACATGGGTCGTCAATTTTTCAATATGATGATCAACGATCATATGATAGAGCCAGAAGCAGAGCACTATTCTTGTATGGTGGATATGTTGGGTCGTGCAGGACAACTGGAAGAGGCCCAGGAAATGCTAGCACGCATACCAGGAGGGCCAGGGATATCTGCATTACAAAGCTTGCTTGGAGCTTGTAGGATACATGGGAATGTGGACATGGCGGAGAGAATGGCTGATGCTTTGATGAAGAGTGAACCATTGGAATCGGGGTCGTACGTGTTGATGTCAAACCTGTATGCTCAAAAGGGAGATTGGGAAAAGGTTGCTGAAGTAAGGAAGGGAATGAAAGAGAAGGGAGTGAAGAAAGAGATTGGATTCAGTTGGGTAGATGTTGGTAACTTTGGTGCTTCTTTATACTTGCATGGCTTTTCATCTGGTGATGTATCCCATCCACAATCAGAGGAGATTTGTAGAATGGCACAATACATGGGAGCAGAAATGAAGTTTCTAAAGGATAGAGAGAGACAGCGCCAGACCCATATGATTGATGGACTACCTCTAACAGATTTATTTGTATTTGATGGATGATACTTAGTTGAGTAAAAGTGTTTTTAGTTGAGTAAAAGAAAAAATCTAGTTTTTGGCTGCACAGTTTGTTCACATACAAAATGTCGACAGAAAGAAAAACAAAAGATAAAAACGTGAGCGGCAGGATTCGAACCTGCGCGGGCAGAGCCCACATGATTTCTAGTCATGCCCGATAACCACTCCGGCACGCCCACTTTTGTTTACAGCCTTACATTGTAGTACTTACATTCTTAATAGTGAGTTTTAGAAACCGTACGTGACCATTATGCAAGCACATTTATAGTCTCGTTCACCCACAATGCTAACGAAGCACCTATTCTCTTCATTCACACTACTATTTTGTGTTGATACATTTTTCTTTAAGAAAATAAGATGCTGGGATTGCAGCCACGAAAATAAGACGACACAATCACATCTTCATGGTTCAAAATACTTCAAGAAATTCTATTAAATTCATATTTGTCAAACATTTAATGTCAGAGATCTCTAACAAAAATCTTACTGAATGGAAATATGACTACCAGACAAGTAACTAACATCAAGATATGGCAAACATAAGAATGACCATTATCATTTCTCAATAAATATCGTATCTCTTGGAAAAGAAAATTTTAGTGGTTGTTACAATTGAAACATATTCCTCCACTTGCACAACCCACATCAGTCAAAGCCTCAATGGAGCGACCACCAAGAAACAAGAAGCCCATCACACCGAATTCACACAATTGACTATATCTTCAAATCAGGAGCTTCTCAATGGCATCCTATATATAAAAAAGAATGGCCAGAACAATTCATCAGGGAGGACATTTAGAAAAGATGGGAGATATTTACAGTCAGATATTGAATAATTTACCTTCAGTTGCTGTATTTGCGACTTCAATTGGCTTCCTTCATTTGTCGTCACAGAACAAGCTATAACAGGTCTTGTAACTCCACAAGCTCGGCCAAGTGCTTGCTTAGACGGGACAAACACATAGGGCACATTCTGCAAAATCAAATAGAATCCTATTTCCATCGTTACCATGACCAGACATCAAAACATTGAATGGAAACATACAATAATCAAATTTTGACAAAGTTCTGTTTTTTATACTTTTAGTAGCATTCTGAAGCAATGTTCAAAAGCCAGTCTGCTGGAAGGAAACCATAATGGAGGCAGTCAATGGCTTTTGGTGGTAGTAGTTCTTCGAATTAATAACATTTCAAATAGAAACGGAATGGGAAATTGTGTTTCTCGTCTATATACAAGTATCCAGAAATAAAAGCTACCAAAAAATGAGCACCACTACGAAGCTTCCAAAGAGTCATAGAGAAGATTATTGGGGTATGTCAATTAGATTGACCATAAGAGGGTTGTTGAATACAGTTGGAGTCAGTTGATCTACTGATCTATCAATAGATGCAAACTGCTGAAAAACTACAATGCAGCTTGCCTGGAACGTGAAAGAAATTTTGATGTGAGAGAAGGGTCTCATAGAAAAGCTAAACCCTATGCCATTTCACTCTTCCCCCTTCTGGCAATGATAAATTAGTCATTTGAAGTGGAAAACTTAACTAAACAGATTTTGAAGGAAAGGTATAAAAATGTAGGAAGTTCGGTAAGCAGATTCGTTGACAGAGAACAACAACCGGCCAGTTAACTTCACGTATTTGATTTAGCTACAGCCACTTTGGCAGGTCAAGAAATATGGGTATTAACAATTTTTCACACCCTTCTCTTGGTACATGTAGCCTCAAACCCCACAAAATACATCAAACAACCAAATGAACGCCAATAAATAAAAGGAAGCATACAGATACCAATCAGACACAAAATCTTCTCCCCACAACTGTTAAGGATTGAAGAGTACCTTATCCTCGGCTAATAACGGAAGATGAAGGAGGATTTCAAGCGGCTCGGTATCTGCGGCCATCACAACGAACTCAGATATACCTCTGTTCAGCGTCTTGGTTGCTGAAAAAGGCACAAAACAAAGAATCATTCACTGAAATACGAAAACGAACTAAAGCTCATCCGTGTGTTTCGTAACAGTAGATGGTGCAGACAAAGGTACAAGAAGAGAGGCTACCTTCATTGGCGCCCTTCTTGATTTGCTTGTAGTTAGCAGCTTGTTGAACAAGATCAAGAATGGTGATTGTAAGTTGTGCGTCGGCCAAAGGGTACGCCTTGGGATTTACTTTCTCTGCAGTCTGCCAGTTTACAAGAAGTTCACAATCAGTCGATAGCAATCAAATAAACATACAATCATTCAGATATGAAACAGGAAGAGAGGAAGAGAGAAAGAGAGGGTACCATTGTTCGTGCGAAGAATAAGCAAGCAGAGACACAGGTTTCCGAGATCTTTGGAGGAGACGGAGAGGCTTGGGAATTAGGGTTTAAGAACGGCAACAGAGATCTAGGGCTCTCTGTTACAGTTGTCGTCTTAATTGGATTCAAATTTAGTTTAAAATCCGTCCACACTTCCAAAATATCAATTTATGCCTTAAATTATTTTGTTTTTTGATTTTGATCTCACAATTCTTTTGCCAATATTTTTATTTTAATATTTGAATACCTAGTCAAAATTTATTTTTTAAACAAAACTATATTTTGATAACTATTTTACTTTTTTTTTTTCTATAATTTTTTTTTTTTTTTTTTTTTTTTTTGTAATTATCTGTTTCATTTTCGTTAAAAAAAAATATTTTTAGTCAAGTGGAATAAAAATTTTGTAAACTACTTTTTTTTCAATTTTCAAAATTTTGCTTGATCTTTTTTTAATATATAAATAACAAAATAAGGAAACCAGGTTCGCAAATAGTATTTATAAATTTATTTACAAAAAAAATTAAAATGATAATTATTGATGGTGGTACACCATGTCTGATAACCTGCTAATGTATATGAAATTTTGATAAATTCATGTCTAATAGTGTGTTGATATACTCAGAAAATTTTGTAAAATGATACACTCATATATGATAAAAGGCACATTCAAATTTGTTTGTAAAATGATAGCACTCATAATTAAAAACTAAATTATACTATAGTTAAGTGAGTTCAGCAATTAAAACATCTATTTTTCTCTGTCAAGAATATCATCTCCACATCTGTTGGGCTGAGAAGATTGCATTCCAATCACTCATTTCCGTGGGTTGTGGGAGAGAATTTTAATGAACTTGTTGGTATACATGAGAAATGGGGTGGATGTCGAAGACCACAGACACAAATGCAACAACTTTGTGATGCAATAATATAGATGATTAGAATGATGTTTAGCCATTGACATAAAGGACTGGGCTTCAATCCGTTTAATAATTCATGTGAACCACAAGAAATATTATGAAAAATGTATCAACATAGGTCCATATGTCATATAGCTTCAACAGTTTGAGACAGAAAAGTATTATATCAACACAACACATTAGTCTTAATTTATACTACCTAAGTTCCCAGTCCCAGATATAATATCAACACAACCATCTAATCTGTGCAACCTACCAGACACTGTCGTTTTATGGTAATCTTCAGAAGCAGAAGCAAAACATTTGAAATACAAATAAGTTGAGTTAATGGCAGATGAACCAACCTTGCCTTGCAGCTCTAACTTAACAATAGAACCTATCTGCACAAGAGAGAAACAAGAGAACAAACATGTCTCAAATCCAAACTCAACAAAGGAATCTCATGATTAACATGAAAGACAAATTCCCTGCAGAACAACTCTACAACAAATGTGTAAATAAGACTTAAGAAAGGCCATAAGAAACAAAATTCCATTCATATGCATCAAATTCATTGATGATGACGATCAAAAGTATTTCTGTACATATCTTGTTTATACCTTTTTTTAGCTCAATCATTCAGCTTTGTTTCAGCTCCAATAAATGAAAAGGCCACAACGTACACGAGTAAAAAACATTAAAACCGAACGATTAAATCAACTCACTCACCAGATGGCCACCATGGTATATAGAAAGCTTTTGTTTCCATGTAGTCTCCAATTGAATCATTGAAAAGATATTATCCAGCCACATATAATATCGGTTATAGGGTCAAGGATTAGCATAAGAAATGAATAGTCTCACAATGCATATTGCACATCTCGTTGGAGTACAAAAGCTCAATGGCTTTCAAATTCCAAACAAATGGAGAGGTACCACGGAAGGAAAGCTTAATCGATTTGATAATAAAAACTTGGTAAACATTCTCGAGCAATCTTGATTATACATCTATGACTGATAAAAAGATAAACAGAGGGATGAAATGAACCTTTTCGTTCATTCATGAAGCAGCTGTCTGAAACTTCTGTAACATATCACAATATGGAGTTTCCCTTATATATCCCCACTGCCGACGCTGCATCTCAGCACGACAATTCTGAGCAAGAATGCTAACATAATCCCTCTCAACGTGCCGCTCGAGTTGCATTCGGTCCAGACTATCAGGTGGAAACTTTTCTTCAAAAGTAGTTGATTTCACATAATAATTGACACCCTTCTGAGTGGTAAACTGGAATTCATAGGGATAGGAGAGGGAAAGAGAATAGATAGGTTCTGAGGATGGCAAGAAGTTCAAAAGCAATATTAACAGCACAGGGAGCAATTGAATCAGAGTCCGAAGGCCACCACCTGAGCCCTGATTAGCTGTTCCATGTCCCATTCCAGGGCCAAAATTGAAAGTACGAAAATGTGTAGTTGTAGGCGCCATTCCACCGAAGAAGAAGTTTCTAAATATCTCCTCTGCGTCAATATCAGGATCATAAAACCCATTAAATCCATTAGCACCATGTCTTGTAGTTCGTCTCTCGTAAACTGGCTCATCAGACCCAACAACATCATACTTTTTCCGACTCTCCTCGTTACTTAGACATTGAAATGCCTTTGATACAGCCTTAAACGCTTCTTCAGATCCAGGAGCATTGTTTTTATCTGGGTGAACCTTTAAAGACAGCTTTCTGTATGCCTTTCGAACATCCTCAGTACTGCAACTCTTCTCCAATCCCAAAACCTCGTAGTAATCCTTCTTCTTCTTGATAGTCCTCACAACCTCTATCTGCTCCTCTGTGTAAGTTACCGATGTGGAAGATTCAGAAGACCCGGATGCCGCAACTCTACGGCGAATCGAAGGCTGATTCGAG
Organism: Cucurbita pepo subsp. pepo; assembly: GCF_057944985.1. Taxonomy (NCBI): domain Eukaryota; kingdom Viridiplantae; phylum Streptophyta; class Magnoliopsida; order Cucurbitales; family Cucurbitaceae; genus Cucurbita; species Cucurbita pepo. The sequence continues at coordinate 11,153,394 of NC_141801.1, forward strand.
GGCTTGGATGAAGACGTATCAGACGACCTATTTCCAGATTCACCAGTATCAGCACCCAAATCGTCACTGGAAACGTTCTGAATGTCCGATAACAGATCGTCAACGGAGAGCGTCGGATCAAGACGGCGAGCTTTATTCACAAATTTTAGGGCACGGGTCCGATTCCCGGCTTCCAAAGCTCCTTTCCCGATTTTCAAACATTTCAAAGCATCGTCTTTGTTCCCGTCCATCCGAAATATCGAAAAGTAAAACGTATCCGCAATTCCCTTCAAGAAAAGGGGGAAAAGAAATTACATTCATCACCGGGAACTAATAGAAAGAATCGATTCTAACAATTTCGTACATCGATTGCGATTGCCGCAAAGCTAATATGGCAGAAAACTAATTACACATTTGCTCGAGATATTAAAATCCAATCACAACAAGAATCTATTTTGAGAATTTGAACTTACAGACGGTGCGAACAAGACGATTCAATGATTCAAGAACTGTAATATATCATCAATGTAAACGCATCGATGGCTCCGCTTGGAAAAAAATGAGAAATCTAGGGACTGCAATTCCTGATCGCATGAGAAAAATTGGGGAAATCGAGACCAGTATTCAAGTCGAAGGTCGCGTTTGGATGTGAGGTTAAGTGGCTTTATAGGACAATTTCAGCTCAAGAGTATAGAATAACTCCATCACGTCATTTCGCAAATTAAAAATGTTCTTGCCTTTTTTTTTTTCTTTTTTTTCTTTAAAAATGTTTCCAATATTTAAATTGAGGGGAGAAAATCAATCAAATTTTACATCAAGTGATTTTTATCGTAAAACTTTTAATTTCATCAAATTTAATATATACTTAAAAAAGTATTGGCTGTTTTTATTTGTTTCATTTCAATTTCGTTCATTCTTAATTTTAACAAAAAAGTAAGACAACTATTTTCAGTAAAAATTAAAATTTTAACTTAAATTAAGAATGGTGAATGAATATATATTTTCCAAACACATAAATTTCAAAAACTTCCATCCATAATTTATTAGAAAGTAGAAATTATATGAGCTTTTTTGAAAATGATGGAAAGGGATGATGAGAAACTTTGGGTTGGAGGTAGTAATGGAGTTCTTACTTGGAAATCCATGTACCATTCCCAGAGAGGTTTGGTTGGTAAAGATATCATTACCTGTGATAAGCTCCAAGTTATCGAACTTTCAAGGACTACTCTAACCCAAATGAGTTCATTTTGTGCCAAAACAATCCACACTCATACAAGACTTGATTCTGTGACCCAACAAGGTCATACCTTTTTGTATTCTCCTCGTTACCTAGACACTGAAATGCCTTTGATATAGCCTTTAAACACTTCTTCAGCACCAAGAGCATTGTTCTTATCTGGATGGACCTTTAAAGACAGCTTTCTAATACGTCGCTTGCCCTTCTAAAGGCACCAGGAGCATTGTTCTGACCCAGTTAAGCATGTATGAAATCTACAGTTCAAGTATATTTGACACAATAATCCATCTTCCAGGCTTCACTTCATGACAAGTGTTAAGACATGTACGCATTCTAAACTCTACTAGTTCGAACTAGTTTTTTTTATCATGAAAACAAGAGTAATCACTATAGAGACAAATCATAGGCGAAGATATGACCCACATTTGATAATCCTCCTAAAACTGGCCATACATGGAAGAATGCAGGAGAGGCGCAGGAGAGGCGCCTGCTATAGACCTGAATGCATTAACCCATGTTGTAATAGCTACAGGGAATACTATGCTATCACAAACTATATTTCTCAAAAGCAGTCTTTTGAGACCTAACATGTCTGGTCAATCCGTGATATGAACTCAAGCAGATGTCCACCATAGTGATCATCAGATCATGGAGGCCAAGGTTCAATCACAAATCGTACTACATAAACAGAGAATAGACTTCAATGCAGTTTGAATTACTGAAGCAGATCACCAATTGAATGCATGTTTACCAAAATTGATGCATCAAAATAATAATATAAACTTGATTTTGAAGGGTAACTCAGATTAGGTTTCCACGCTCTTAAACGAAGATATCCCATAGTATCTAAAAAAGGGCAAATAAATGGTTCACCAACTAAAAGCCTACATCAGTAAATAAACCACTTGTTTACTAACGTTAATTAAAAACAGAGAGACCAGATATAAGGAAATAACCAGACTCATCCACAAGGAGGATAAGAAGAACAGGGTAAAAAAGAAAAAAAGAAAAAAAAAATCTTTTCAACTCTGCTCTTCACCATCTCCGTTTTCCCTTTCCTCCGCAGCAGCAGCCATCAGTTCATCAAAGTTTTCAGTTTTCCCCAGCACAATCTCAATCTGGAAGGCAAAAATCAGTCATGACAAGTGTTAAGACACATCTAATCAAATGAAAACACAGAGAATTGCACAGTCACAGTTATTCAGTTGCATGTTCAATGAACAAATACCATTACCTGCACCACTAATTTCTAGGGTCCAACTAAGAGAATTAATTAACGTGATAAGTTGGATTAAAATTGACATGAGAATATAATTTTATATGCCAAAAATGGAGACAAGAGAGAAAACTCCCAAATTTTCATCCATTATGAAGAAACCAAAACAAGAAGACAATATGAGGCAACCTTAGCCTTCTGAACTGGTCTCCCCCGAGAATCATCCTTGATATCAACGGTAGAAGTCATGATCTCTATAGAATAGAAGAAAATTTTTGTGAGTGTTAAGACAAAACCCCGACTACATATTATTAAAAAAGGAAGGAAGAGGATATTTACTCTTTTCTAGAGCCAGTCCATTGTTTTTCAGAATTTCCGCAACAGTCACCACAGTTGCAATGGCTGCAAAAGCATCCATAGAAGTTTTAACATATTAATAACCCAAAACACCATAGCAGAAGGATCAATTGACTGCATTGATATGCAAGCAGAAAATCTATAGACTAGTTGCAAAACGAGATGCAAAAAGGGTTGCAAAAAGAAAAAAGAAAAACAATGACAAGTTAACTTCCCACAAGAGAACATTTGAAAAGATGTTTCATTTGTCATATATCACATCACACAAGAACATGAATATCTTGGTATGAAAGGTTAACAAATGAAATGTACTCATTAACAAAATATCTCTAACTCTATTGCTCAACAGTCCGAAGTAACTCAAACCGTCAAAGTAATTAAAGGAATAACAAATACAGTAATAAATTACATCCAAACACGAGAAAGAGAAATTAAACTCAAACCCTAAATGTTAAGCCCGAAAACAGTGTAGATAGCCTACCCATTCCAAGCGCAGAAAGCTCGACCTCATTGTACTGCTGCATATACCTCTACACAAATTGAAAAAACGGTAACAGAGGGTTATCAAAACCAGATAAACGAACAGATAAAACCCAAAACGGGGATAAAGTTGAAAATCTAAACCAAATAACAACCCTTGGAAAGAGAGTAAGCGAAATTGAAGAAGAGAGCAAAAAAGGAAACAAACCTTGGCGAGATTAACATAGAAGAAGAGGGGCTTCTTGGTGTTGGAGACTTGAATTCGATTCTTCTTCTGCGAGTCAGCCGTCAAGGCGATGGAGTTAACACCCTCTGTTATCTCTTCCATTGAGCTTCTGAATGCTAAAACCCTAACCCTAAAACTCACGCGAATTTGAGAAAGGGGTTGAGCAGTGAAGAAAAGGGTTGAAATTATCTCAAAATCAGGTATTTGTGTTGAGGCCGCCGCAATTCCCAAATAATTAACCAATTTTATAACCAATCTCTATTTAATGTAACACCTTTCAATATTATTAACCTACCAAATATATAATTTCTTCCTTTTAATTTATATATTATTATTTTTAAAATATTTTTGCTTTTTCAAGGTATTATACTTAGATAAAAATAATACTTGTTTAATATCACATATTTATTCCACTAGATTTAAAATTAAATCAATCCTAAAAAAATTAAAATTTTTAAATAGATTTTTCTTAACTTTTTCAATAAATTGTTTAATATCAAATATCTATTCCACTATATTTAAAATTTAAATCAATCCTAACCAATTAAAGTTTAAAATATATCTTTTTTAACTTTTTCGATCAATTTAAAAGATTCATTTTTTTTTTTTTCGAAATTGTAAAGATAAATTTTAAATTTTTATCGATAATAATACCATGATCGAGTCGTAGACTGTTACTATAGATGAAGGAAAGAAAAAAATAGCAAACATGTACACTGGTGTAGTGCATTCTCAACACGCTCTAATACTAAATTTATTAATATTTAACTAATTAAATTATATTTAAATTGTTATTCTCCCGCTATAAAATTAATTATAGATATTTTAAATAAATATTCAAAAATGTTATTGGAGTGCCATTATGTTCTTTTTTTGATAGGATTGGTGAGAAGCATTATATTATCTTTTTTATTTTTCAAAATAATATTAAAACATACCACTATAAATGTTTAAAAAATTAATTTATATCATTTTGACTAATTTCATGAACAAATATTTGATAATTAAAAAACTCTTAAAATATTTAAAAAGTACAAGTATGCGAGTACATAATAATTTGAACTCGTCAACTAGTTGCCTCCAACCTCCACAAATAACGATCCATAAGTTAACATTCAATCTACCTGCTTCTTGGAAGATACAAAATTCAAAACAGGGTTTAGGGTAATTTCATTTCTACCTATAACAAACATAAATCAATCTGAACATAGCCCGACCGCAGATAAGATACTAATTATTAGTCTAAATATAGAATGATTCAATCCCCTAAAAAATAATAACAAGATGAGCTTCACTCGACCAATAATGTAAGAAACTCAATGATTGTGTATCATACAAAATTTATGTAACAACAGTCTATCAGAGTCTCCAGAGAAATTGGACATCTGGAATACACATGATCATGTTTGTTATGTACCTATATTATCAAGAGAGGCTCATTCATCTGAATCACCTTACAGTATATTGCAGAAATATTTCAAGTTCTATCACAGTTCAATACTACTTCAAATAATTTTATGGTGAATGGACAATTTTGTTTCCCTTCTTTCTCACCAATAAAAAGAACAAGAACACGACAGACGACAGGGAGGATATAATTGACAAAACTATTTGGAGTAGTATTGATTTAATTCCCTCATGTTTGACATCTAAGCATGATTTTAAGATATGTATAGAGGAGAAGCAAAACTAGAATTTATCAAAAAAATTCATGCTTGGAGTACCTGGCAGTGAACGATATGGCTCTTCAGACGACTTCGACCCGAAAGACTCGACCAGAGATTTGTGACCAAGGTTTTGAGGTGACCTTTTCCGGCTAAGGTCTCCCAGAGATGTTCACCAGAAGCACCACTGGCATCTTCACACTTCAAAACATCAACAAGAGAAATGCTCATGTTATTGCGAACGATGCACAGTTTTCCGTTGAGTGGAACGAGAGCAACCGCCTCCAACGCTTGAGAATTCCCCAGATGCAGCTTGCTATCGATGCTCTTGTTCCACGAGTTGGATGCTTCGTCGTAGACTCGAAGTTTGCAGCCATCCCTGCAGTCAACAGCATAAAGATGTCCATTTAAGGAGACACTTGGGTTGCTCCAACCTGGAACCATTCCATCATAAACAGGGCACCACGTGTCGGTTTCAGGCTGGTAGACGTCGCTTAGAACCTGACGTTGAGCTCCATACCCCTTCAAATACCATTTACCCTCATAAACAACTCCAATCACGGGTACCATGGGAGTGCTCATATCAGAGATGAAGGTCCATCTATTCTTATTTGGGTCATAGACTTCCGCAGATCTCAAGGACCGATGGCCACCTTCATTTTCCCCACCTGCAACATACAAACAGTTGTTTATCACACACGAGCCAAAGACATATCGTCTCCGAAGCATGTCCGGGGCTCGGTGCCATTTATTCGTCCTGGCACTGTAAAAAATGACTCGTCTCATCGCTCCTTTTATTGGATCCTTTCCACCAAACAAATAGAGGTGGCAACCACTAAGAACAGCACAGCCAAACCCAAGAGCTTCAGAATATTCTCTAGGGACAGGAGGAAGAGGCTGCCAAAGCTGGTATATAGGGTCAAACGCATGCCACGAGATCTTATTATCTCGGTCTTTCTTAACGACGTATATCCATTCTTCTGCAACTCCTAGACTCTTACGGAGAGAGTAAAAGAAGTTGCCAGCCAAAAGACGATACCACCTTTTGCAAACTAACCGGAGTTTACGGTGTTCAACCCTCGGAACACGAATAAGGCAAGCTATTGCAAGATCATCAGGTAGTCCAGGAAGCAGAGGAGATTGGTTCCTGCTTCTGTCACTGCGAGTCGGCTTAGGCCTAGTTGGGTGTATAGATGGTTTGATGCTAGGTTGTAGACAAAGCTTTGAACCAGGGACAAACTTTTTAGCTCCAGCTACTGTCTTGAGGCCTGCATCTACTCTACATAAACAAGCTGTTGTGTCAACCTGAAACCGTCAATCAGTGAATGTAAGTCATTCTGCTATCCATCTCAACGAGTAGGTTCAACAATTTGCAGCTTCACCAAATATATATTATGCATAATGCCTAATATTGCTTAAACATCTTACTTCTAGTCTTCATCTCAACTGATCTTATTTATTAGATGGCATGGTGTCCAAGATGACTTACAAGAGTGCATATCAATTCTATGGAACAACCACTTGACTTAACAATATTTTGCATCAGAATTTGGGATCAACAAGCAAACATGATAAAAATCAAGTTCCAAGTTGCACTAATCAATGATCAAACAAGGATCTTAAGAAAGCAAATCAACATTCTCAGAACTCCACAGCTGATAAGATCATAGTACATGAACACATCAGCCAATTGAGAGATAGATAAAGGACTTACCAGAGGAGGTTGGATCATTCTTTCCATTTCTTTCCTTGAGGGAATTGCAGCACCAGATGAAATGTCAACCTCACATTTATCTAATACTACAAGAACCATATAAGAACAAGAAAGGCATGCTGATACAAGTTAATCACAGCAGGTCGAGTATTCCGTCTTCTGGGAAGTCCACGATTCAGGTTTCAGGAAACAAAAATCTTCTTTAAATAGAATCAGTCATTGAATTCTAGAGATGACCTGTCACTTCCTCAATCCACCTCTACAAATCATCTTAGGAATTACGAAGGCGAAAAAGAAAAGAGAGAGAAAAAATGGAGACAAAAAGGGCATCGGAAACTCAGGAAATTAAAGTCGAAGATAAAGAGGCAGCATGATTTGAGCATTATCTCAAAGACCCATTTCAGAAATCAGAGATCCGCTCAGAAAAAGCTCGTGTAAAGCTCGTCCAACAAGGTCTAAAGACAAGAAATCAGAAAACCCAATTGTTATCTAGCTCAAAAAAAAAACAGTCAGAGGAAAAATTAAATGCGAGACAGCTGAAAACGGGAGCAAAGAGAGCAGTGAAGGAGGAGAAAGAGACCCATGTCGCCATTAAACCTCAGTGGAGTTTAGGGCCCATCCCCTCAGCAGCACAACCAACCAAGCACAAGAGTCCGTTCAAGAAGGGAGTGAGAGACTGAAAAAGCAAACCTAAACCATTAAAGGGGATGAAGAAATATAGGCCTCGATTGATGATGACACTTAAAGGGCTGATTGTTATTGCAGAAATGAAGAACAAAACCCACAAATGGGTGAGAGGAGAGCCTTGGAAGATGGCAAAAGTATGGAAAATTAGAATTTATTTTAGGGTCAAAGCCTCAAAAGGAAGACTCCTCCAAAGAACCAAAAAGACTGAAAATTCCACAAAAAAGAAAAAAGAAGTAAAATTGATAGCCCCCACATACTAACCCAGCTTTCAAATTACAGGAAGACTTTCTACCAGTTGACCCACCAACACATAAAACTTTTTTTTTTCCAATTCCTACTCCACAAAGGGCATTCTCGTCATTTGGGGGGACAGGACTCCCAATCTTCATTGCAGAGGGCCATGAATGGTGTGGATTCTTTGAAAATGGAGTGTGTGATTGCATTATATTTGTATGATAAGTTAATTACAAACCCAATGAAACTCTACATTCTCTGTTCATTCATTCCTCCTATTTACTCTCTCTACTTTCTAACCCTTCTTTTTTCTTCTTTTTTTTAAACGGTCATATTCCATATTCCATATCATAATAATATCTTGATTTTTGTAAAAAAAGTATAGTGTATAGTTATCCACCAATACCATTTTTTTTAACTTTGTAACATTTTTCATATTCGTAATGAAAACACTGCACACTTTTTGTTGAAGTATTTCACTTTAAGACAAAACTACACAAAACCCTTTTTCTTTAATTTATTACTGTACGAGTTGGACAAATTCGAACGTCTAATTTTGATTAAGCGTAGGAATAAAAAAGGAGAGGGGATGTTTGAAGGTCAACATCAGAGGCACAAGGGAAGAGTTTGTGGATGGTGAAAGTCCACATCTTGATCTTCGATGTTTTAGAGAGAAAGGAAAGAAGGAAGAAAGATGATTGTCTCAGAAAAGTCTTGAAAACAAGCGATGTGTTTCACACTCTTTCAAACATCTTTTGATTGCATTGCATGCTGCTCAATTCTTCCAGTTCACATCTTTGATTTAGTTTGGAATCCATGAACATGCTTACTCAAAGGCTTGAAAACATGATAAAGTTTTAGAAGATCATAAAATCAAGCAAAGAAAACATCCTTTTTTCTTGGTTGGTTTCAAGACAATGCGTATAACCAAATGAATTTTAAAAAGACTATGAACTTTTAATAGTCAATTTGTCTGGTAGCAATCCAACTTATTCATGATTCCTTTTTACCGAATGTATAAACAAAGAAAGAACGAATATCAAGGAACGTATAAGGTCAGCTGCAACCTTGTCAAAATCCTACATCAAAACAATAAACCATACAATAAATCAGCTAAATAGTTGATTGAAACTCTCAACTTCTTGCTGATTGTCATTTCTCCAGCAAACATGGTCTGAAACATGCACATGCAACTCCAAATTTCCAGCACGAAAAACTCATTCTATTATATAAGAGATATCCTAAGACTCAAATAGAGAAGTTAACAACAAAAGAGATTAGTTTCTTGAGCAACTTCGAGGTGAAGGTGGGGTATGAGCTTAATATAAGGAATGGAGCCCCCCCGACACTCGATTATCGAATAAACGAGTAGAAATTCAAAGTAGGGCCATGAAGAAAATGGGAGGTGAAGCTGCTTTGCCTTTTTTCCTTTTGGAGTGTATGATGGTAAAAGATAAAAAGCTCCCAACAAGGGGAACAACGCATGGTTAAGGCCTTATAGGGATCAAGAAAAGTGGAAGAAAGTGGGGTTTGCTTTAGCTTTTCTAGTACACTCAATTTGCTCAAATTTGGTGGCCCATACAGATCAGAAAAGTAATGGATGCAAATCAAGGGATAAGACAGGCTTAAGTTTTACCAGTAATTCGTAAAATAGACTAAGCAGATCTTAATTCAGTGTTCTAAGTAACAACGAGAGAATGCCTCCAAACAAACTTCAGCAATAGCAGAAAGAGAAAAAAATTAAGCAAGAAACATGCCCAGTTGTTCATTCATTAAAGCAACTTCACTGAAACAGTATTTCCCAAAACTTTACAGTCCTACCAAACTCCTCACCCATTTCATGTTCTCTATCTTTTCCTTGTGCTAAGGATACCAGTGAAGTGACGTCAGCTTACAAACACAAACAAATTTATCACCAAAGAAGATGCTAACTACTTTCGAATGAAAAAATGAGGCAACTAAACAATGTAACAAAGTAAATGGACTTTGCTAACAGAAGATGTAATGATAAGAGAATTGTGGTCCGGTTGTGGTCATACCAAAATAAGGAACGCCCGTTGTACCATAATCGTGAATCATTCTGGCAAAGTCGGAATTTGAGTTGACTGAAGCAAGGGCAGTTGGGTTACGGAGAATCATGGTATCCAAAGAACCTTGTTTCATCTCAAGCCAGTCCAACCAATCATCTGTTTTTTAAAATCAATCTTTGAATCTATGCATCACTTTGAACAAGTGAAAGTCAATCTATACGGTGTACACCACTCTGAGGCCAGAATTTCCCGATCATTATATTGGGAAATACAACCATGAATGCCATGAACATAGTGAACTGCAGCAACACCAAAGAGTAGTAGAAGTCATTGCAAAGCCATATTGTAAGCCTAAAAATTGGTAGGTGCTAAAACCAATAGCATGTGATTAAGTACCAGAAGGGGAATGGTCAGGAAACCCCATATTGGCCAGAGAGCAAATGACAACCTACAAATGAAAAAAATAAGTGTTTGTATATCAGAGAAGATGAGAGCGATGAATGTTAATGCATATCATAAATGTTGGGGAGTTATCTTACAAGCAAAAGGAGATAAGCCCCAGAAGTGTTACAATTGGTAAAACTGATAAGCTTGCTAGTTCCCATTTTTCATCAAACCTTCTAATACTCCAGGCTGACATACTTGTGTAAATGAAGATGACAGCATTCAAACCGATACCCACCATTCCGAAGTATAAAGGAGGTCTGCTCAAGAGAATAGAATTCAAGTGATGTAAGTGAATCTATCAACACCTTTTCTTTAATGAAAAAACCACCACCATTAATAATAATGGAACATTCTTATCAAAATAATAACGACGACGACCATGATGAAACATTGCAAAATGGGTCAAACAAACAACATGGAGCCAAGCAAAATGGGAGAGATAAACATTACAAGACAGAGCCCCAACTATTGTGAACCAAAAATAAGGAAATATCACACAGAAATAATCAAGACTCAACAGCCCAAACAAATCAATCAGAACTCGAACTCCAAACTCCCAATGCCCCTCACATTTCAATACCACTTGCCGATGAAAACTCTCCTTTGGAAAGGAGTGGTGAAGAAAAACTTCTTCCAACATAGCGTGATCACCAACCAGTATTGGTCAAAAGCAAGGCCACACCAAAACTTGGAAAAGGCTTCACCATGTCTAACCATATGAATATTAAGCAACTAAAGCTGTCTCAATATTCACCAATCACTCAATTTCTAGAGAAAAAGAAATCCAAATGTACAACAAGAAGGTGGTGCCATTTTGAATAATTACTACTTAATGTGTATCCTTCCTCTTTTTGCTCTGAGCATAGAAAACCTCTAGTAAATTCAATCTGCATAAGATGTTCTATATGAGATCTTATCATCTAAATACAAAATCTGTAAAGGAACCTGTATCATTCTAAGAACGTTGGCAACGACTACACCAAAGACAGATCAAAGAATTCTTTATAAAAATATTAAGAAATATATGCAGAATCAGCAAGATGATATAAACCACAACTCTAAATTCTGAGGCACGCACCTAAAGGCATTCTCACTAAAGAGTAACGAGTATCCATAGATTTAATGTGTTGCTTAACACCATTCCAGTACTATAAAAGATTCAAGAATTCACCTGCCCTTGGAATGAAAACATATGAATCAACACTATGCAAGCTTATCCTAATGCCAAATATGGTTTCTTCATACCTAAATAATGCTAGATTCCATTAAAGAGGAACATTGAGGTAGCCTGCATCTGCCTCGTGTCCATTTAACAAATCTCAAAATATCATTTAAAATTTGTTAAGTGATCAACTCATAGCGTAAAAATCTCACATTTTAGGTTCCAAATTCAACGATGAAAAACCACCCTGGCCCAGGGCATCTACCAAGTCATGGGGAGAGGGGTTTGTGCAGTCACAAATCAACGATGAAGTTAAAAAGTAAATAAAACAACCAACAATATATAAAGCAATGTAAGCAATAGATATAATGAAATGACTAATTAGTAAGTTATCACTGAAATAGTTGAGTGGAATAATCAAACAACAACAATCAAGGAGTGTGCTTAAAGGCTAAGTATTCACCTTCTTATTCGGCCATCATGCCACAAGAGATATATCATATTGGAGTACCTATCGCCATAGTATACAATGAAAGCAGCAGAAGCAAGCCAAAGGATATTCTCTACAACTTCAATCCACGTCCGACTCTTTGGAGTTTGAAACGACATGGTTTGAAACCTTGAACATGCATCATCCTCAATATCATCACCACTAGATGCATATCCCTGGCTATGCCTCTGCCTCATATAACCACCCGCTACGGGTGTTCCCCCCGACATAGTAGCACAAGTTAAAACTAAGCAAAAGGCATGGATTACAGAAAGGAAAAAAACTCTTCTAACTCGAAATTTATCAAGAATTTCAATTACCCAGAAAACTTTACAGCGTTACACTCAGATACTCCACTTATAACCTCCAAGATTCAAATGTATCAAAATTAAATGCGACAGAACTGTCACTTCAAATCACAGAACGCACGAATTGATTGGCACAAGATCATGGAAAAAGAACCAATTCCTAACGGATTAGTGCCGCGGAAAAGAAACAGGGATCCTCAAAACGAATATTCTGAACAACACATCTGGGGTTCTTCGTATTCCAACCCCTAACAGAAACAAAAGCTTCGAATTCTCAAGAACCCACAATTGGACTTCAAAACCGCTTCAATACCCACAATACAATTTCCTATATTTTGTAAATTGTAGCATTGAATGCGGGAAACCGAGCAGGCTATGCAATTTAAGAAACCAGGGAGGGTATCATAGGATTTTGGGTATTCACTGCGTGCTTGCTTTCTTCTTCTTGTCGAGGGTGATGAGGCCGAGTGGGATCTGTGTCGCAGAATGTTTCGGATTTCAATGGGGATGACGAGTGAAGGGGTTATTCGATGCGTGAAAGAAACTAGGAATATGGGTTTTGATTTTTGAATCGTGGGAGATAATTCTTGTTCTAAAATGCCTCTTCTTTCTTGCACGCTTCCTGAGATCTCTCTCTCTCTCTCTCTCTCTCTCTCTCTCTCTCTCTCTCTCTCTTTTTGTTTGCCCTTCTAATGGGCACTTCCCATCTTTGTTTTGAGGACTTCCCAACGAGTAAGTCAACAATAAGGGATGAATCAGACTCCCCAAAATGCTAATGAGCCTAAAATTTGCAAAATGTTCAATTCTTGAAAGGAAACAGTTCGTCAAATCTTAAATATTGAAACCAAATTATGGGATTTAAAAAATGAAAAAAGAAAACAACAATAAGATGATGCATTGAGGCTAATGATGCATTGAGGCTAATGATGCATTAAGGCCAAAGGTGGTTTGGCTAATTGATTTGGAAATAGCATTTTGGGTAATTAAGTGGAAGCCAATAAGATAATGATGCATTGGCTTCCACCTGCCCTCCCATGGGTACCGCAATGAACGCCATAATTTATTATATGAATGAAACTGTGCTGTGAAATGTAAATTTTATTAACATTTAGAAACATACCATTTCTGTTTCTTTAAAGGAAAATATGTCTTTTCTTAAAACGTTTGAAATTTGATTTGGTCTTAAAAAGACGTCTTCGTGAAGTTCTTGGACTTTTTCCCCTCCTTTTTAAAATGTCTTCAAGAATGCTAAATAGTGGATGGCTTTCAATTTACAGAGCTTATAAGGAGCCTTTAATGAAACTAGGCCAATTTAGTCACATATAAACGAAAAAAAAGAGGCCTCTGTCCACTCAAATAGTAAAACAAAAGGACAATATTAATAGCATAATTTAAGTTTCAAGATTTCAGCCTCACATCATCACGAGCTTTTGAAATCAAAATAAATTCTAAGGCATTTCATCTCTTACAACTGTAATATACTCTGAAAGTTTCCCTTGTAAGGTTCAAATCATCCACCTTGACTTTTCAAACAAAGAAAATGGACAGAAAACACCACAAGAAAGTTAAGTACAAATCAAACCTAGGTTACTCAATTTGAAGATAGAGAACTCACTAGAAGATGAGGATTTCCAAACGGTTACTTCCTTTTGAAGTCAGCTTCCAGCCATCCAGGTCATCAGGCCCACCTTTACTGTTTTTGGATAGTATATATATAATATATGAACTTGGGGAAGCAATGGGGGCACAAATTGAAGATTTCATTAGGATTTGAACATCTAGAGGCTGAAATTACAAGAATTCAATGCAATTTGGTGGTTATAGGCTACTACCAAATCCACTACACAAACTAACCAAATCCATTAGTGTTAAATGCAAAACTTCCAGAGATAAATGGCCCAAAAACTTCCGGTATTCAGGTACAACATCGGATATGTCAAAATTAAGTTTCCTGTCATCCATCAAGCCATCGTCCATTACCAACCACCAAGAAAGGCATCCTTGAGTATCCTCTGGGTTCACATGGGCTACCAGACGGAGTGTTTCGCCCTGTTCTAGCTCAAATGACAGACTTAGGAAGTCACGATTGGCCTTTATTCCCCAGGTTAGAGCTTCTTCATGAAGCCAAAGAACAATTTGGCTTGCAACCTGTCGCAAAAATACGATGATAATATTACTATTACTTTCCATTGATAAGGCAGCTTACAAGCATGGAAATCTACTTTCTGCTCACCTGCAGCAGAATTATCACGGGAAGATCAGCCAAGTCACAGCCATATCTGTTCATCGAATAGATATCCTTGGAATTTCGCTTGAACAAGCTAACGACATTAGGAGCACCTTCCCCCTCAATAGTAATGCAATTATCATTTACAACCACTTTAGTCTGAAAAAGCGATTTGGTTACATTATTCATCTGATGACTGTCTGATGTACGAGCTTGGATGCTAGTAGGATGAAGTATGGACCGGGGAACTTCCATGAAAAACGTCCATGAAGATTTTCGAGAATTCCAAGTAGGATGAGATATCAATTGAAGAAATGGGACCTTCCAAACCTAAGAACAACCAAAGATAAACTGCATGTTTAATATGCTGAGTAACATCAAATACAGGAATCAGAACCATTTTAGTTTTACATATATATATATAAACAGTGCAGTTTCATCATCGACAAAAAATGGAAGAAATTAAGAAATTGGGACTATACCACATTTTCGAGCTCCATGAGAACATTGTTTGCAAATATTCTGTGGGCCAGAGACAAACAGAAATGACCAAGAAGCCCAGACCCATCATTAGAAACTTGAGCCGATTGCCTGCTGAAGGCAGAAATGGCTCTATCATTTGATTTTACAAACACTAGCGCGTGAAAAATTTGTTGCAGATATATCTCAAAGGTTATATGATTAGGATTCCGCAATTTCTTTTCAAGGTGGTCATCTCTATCTGGTAATTCAATCCCATCAAGGGAATCAAAAGGTAAATTAGTATTATCCAAAATCTCGGTATTTGCACCATCAACTAGTTGGCAACTTTGACTAGATGGCACAAGAGAGATGAAGACCGAGGTACCCTGATCTATACTTAATTGCAAGTAATTTTCTCGTATGCCAGTCACGTTGATACCCAAGGACGGATTGAATGCTTCACGGTTCACCAAATCAAACACCTGGAACCAGTAGAGCAAACGATGTATCATGTGGTGGAGGACTAAAGTAGGAAAGGCCTATACTGAGCAAGATTAATGTAATAAAGAAACCACCTGCTCACTGAAAATGGCATGGTGAACTTCACGGAGAAGTGAGTTTGTTTCCTTAATGTACGCATTGTCATTCGTAAACTCCTTCTCACTTTTATTTGAAGACTGGTTGGTTGAATTTGTGGACTCGTTTTTACCAAGTTCCAAAGAATTTTCTACATTACATCCACTGAGAAATCCAAAACGAAGGGAGTGGCATGAATTTGGAGGTAAATTAATTGTCAGCATTCCAGACAAATCATGTTCAACACGAATCGTAGATGAAGATGGTCGAAACACAGATGACGGGTCACATGATGAACTGTCAAATAAATCAATGGTAAAGCCTTCATTTGCAGGAGCTGGAGCAGCAGCCACACGCTGCCTTTTAACCTTCCAATTTTGCTGCAATCTGATATACATCATCAGCAAATACTGAAAATTTGTGAAGATTAGAAAGCATTAAAAGTACAAAAAGGTTTCCGATTCTTAGTATAGAAATTGGTACTATAATAAACTAATATATGGTTATATTTAGGTTAATTAGATATTAAATAAAGTAAATTCCAGAAGTTAAAAAGTTATTAAATTTCAAATGGTGGAAATTCTCAATTTATAGATGAAACGTTACGAAAGAATCAAATAACAAGCTCAGAATATTAAGAAGGCCGAACCCTAAATAATCCAAAGGTTTATTAGAAGAAAAAAAAAAAGATGAAGGAACCAAAAACAAAGAAAGGGAGAATATGCGAAGGTGCAACTTATAAAGTAGCAAGGGGCTACGAAGAAGCTCCATACACATACTAAGGAAACAGGCCAGACAAAGCTATACAAAGGGAAATTTGGAGCAACCTCCCTTATCTTCCAATTATTAGATAGGGTATATGCCTGATGATGGGGTGACAGATGGAAGCCCAAAGTGGCAGTAGATTGAAAGGGGTCTATACCTCCCAGTTAAGAAAAGATCTACAATCAAGGTTCCCCCATTACACTTCAACAAGATGCCTCGAGAATACCACCTTGCTTAATGACCTAACCTTAGCAAGGGTTGACAGAATATGGAAAATAACCTCCTCCAGGGAAGCAACCAATATTTTCTCCCTACAATATCGGAACTATGGGAGCTCGTTTAAATGACAGGTTTTTTTCTTTTTTCTTTTAAAAAAACAAAATTTGTCAGTAGAGTGAAACCTGAAAAGTACAATGATCATCTATATCCTACCCATTTGAGTTTGCGATGAAGCTCCCCAATTAACAAAAAATCCTAAGCAATGGCCTTCTGGAACTATGATGAGAGAGACTAATGAAGCCTGATTGGAACCCCAACTACTGGACTGAACCCCAAATCTTCTTGCAATAATCTTATATTTCCTGAAGTAGATTGCTACCAACAAAAACTTCAAAGCCCAAATCCACTTAACTAAAGCAGCAAGGTTATTAGTCAGCAATTAACCATCCCAATCAACCACTCTCAAACAACACGATGCCAAGCTCCAGTTAACTAGATAACACTCATTCTCACACACCCTCCCAAGGGAGGAAGTCTCATATAAGCTTTTTGGATCAAACAACAGATACACGAGTCCTGAATGCATACACAAAAAAAAAAAAAAAAAAAAAAAAAAAAAAAGACAGCTATTGGAAAGAGCCAAATGAATAAGGGTTAATCCCACCCCTTTACAGAAAATAACCTCTTTTTTTGCCAGCATCCACCTTAGGATCCCAAAATGAGTACTTGAGGTTATGCCCTATACGTAAATCTAGATCTTCATTGAGGCAATTAATACCTAGAACGGATCATTTATCGTATAAATCTTATAGTATGACATATGACTATATGAGGGGCATAACTAAGTTATCTTATCAGAAACTTCTGTTTATCTAAATTGATAAAGGCCCAAGAATACAAATCACAGAATATTTATATTTTATGATAGAACTGTTTAATTTCAGGACACTTCAGGGATTTTAAAGAGTACTACCGTGCACAAACTGTCAGATTCACAATGATAAATGATTTTTAACATAGGTACATTGCACAATGATTGCAGGATTAATGAAATGAATTGATTACCGAATTAGAGCACCATAGAATCTTGCTTCCCTGGAAACCTGGCGTTCCAAACCTTTAGCTGACTGCTTGAAATATTTACCAAGATGCTGTAGAGATTAAGGGGTAGGAGATAAAATCAGGCACTTTCAAAGCGATAGTACAGATAATAAGATGAAATTTTACTGAATAATACTGCAAATTAATCTTAACACAGTTGCTCCAACCCAATCAAAGCAAGCTAATCAGAAAAGGCAATAATTCTGTGAACAAAAGAAGGATAAAAATAGTACTCGAAAGCATTGTAGTTTCGTTGCTACAGACACTCCAAGATCAGATAAAGCTTCATTAGGTAATAGTTTTGGCCTTGTCATCCCTGCCACTGTTACTGCATCATTAGCTTCCACCTACAATTATATCAAGACAAAAAATATTTTATTTATACAACAAACAGTATGGTAAAAATATAGCAAAATCAGAGGCGTTTAATTTAGAAACTCACGGTGTTGATCAGGTCTATGATAACAGAGAGCTCCTGATGAGCCAACTGCAAGTTTTCTATCATGTTCTGCCATGGCCACGGCGTTGAACTCTCCTTGGAGCTCTTCTTCTGCTTCTTTTTGTCATCGTCCTTCTCTATTGCCCAAGCAAAGTCAATTCTCCGAATAAGCGACAACCGTTTCTCTTCATACCCTACATCTCTATTAACAATATAGCAAAAACCAACCTTAATTAACCAAAAACGTTCGAGAAATTAATCAGAAACTTCGCAAGGAACACCGAGAAATACATTGACAAATTATATTCCAGATAATTTAGCATAATGAGAAACTCGTATCAGAGTTCACTCTAAACAATCACCAAGGTACACATACGAACGTAATCAGAATTAAGAATGCCTAATCACAAGCACACATTCGTCAACTAAGGTACATCTTCTTCTACCTTAACACGCATATCAAGTAATTTATGTTTCCTCAGTTATCTCAGGAACCAAAAATGGGGTAAAAGCAGAGGAAAAAATGAACATACGATGGGAATCTCTCGAGTCCGTTTTCTTCTATGGCCTCCAAACGTTTGATGGGAAGCTTGTCGAGAGAAACTGTAATGTCTCCGTCCATATTCGCACAGTATTTTCCCGGAATAATGTGAAGAGGGGAAGAGCTTCGGAGCGAGCCCTAGAACCGAAGAGAAGTCCGGGATGGGGATGAGAGTCCACTGACAGAGAGCTCAGCCGACGACTGCGAAACCCGAAATTACCGATTTGTCCCTGAATTTTCTGGATAAACATCATGCTTCACTGCCCTTTTTCGGCGCGCAATACTCTCCTCCCTTTTTTCTTTTTACTTTTTCGGTTTAAATATTTTCTTTCTGTAATCAAAATATACGAACGCCTTCCTTTCTTTTTCTTTTTTTATTAAAATTAATTCTATAATTGATTTCTTATTTTATACCAATTATCTCTAACAAAGTTAGATAAAATTTAACTTAAAAAGGGAGAAAAAAACAATCATCTATATAATTCCAACATTATTTTATATGCCATTTATTATAATTTCTAAAATAATTTCACTAAATATTTTTTAAACATACCACCACTAAAATGCATGAAACCTTACTACCATATTTTCTTTAATTAACTATCAATATTATCCCATCAAATTTAATTTAGTTAATACTTCTTTATTGTTCAATAATGTATATTTTTAAATAATCCTTCAACATAAACATTACTTTTCAATCACATAACTAATCATCATAAGAATCATATGATAGCGTGACAATCACTTTTTAATAATTTATTAGATTTATCAAAATGGATATAAATTATATGGTGACAATCGTATTCGAATGCGTTGAATAACAACAAAACACAAAAGTAAATTTAAATATTTATAGTGCAGGCCAAAGGTGGTATGATATTACCTTAACTTAGTTTAATTCAAGACAAAGTCGCAAAAAAAAAATTGTTTCTTTTTGTTTTCATTTGAAGATGTTGTGTGACCAAATATCATTTGTTCTAATATTTGATATATATATATTTTTTGATAATTGTTTGAAAATGCTGATTTAAAAAAATCAAAATTCAATTTTTTAAAACTTTTTCTGTAAAACAAAGTTGGGGAATTCGTCTGAGAAATCAAAGGGAATATTATAAACATGGAATCGAATGGATAATATCGAAGGGATAACGGCCAAAAGGAGAAGGAGGAATTAGTAAATCCAAAATATAATTATATTTAAATGACGTTTTATTCTAGACATCAATCTTATTAATGCAGACGATTAAGTTTGACCGATTATTTTTTGTTATTTTTTAAGTAATTCCGGGAACCCCAATACTTCTTATAAACCATATTTTCAAATGAATTTTATATTAAAAATTCAAATCTAAAATTTTAAAACACAACTTCGTAATATAAAAATAATTATGGACGTACAAAAATTAAGTTTATCCACCGCACATGTTACATTTTTTATGTCCTAAAATTTAAATATAAAATATCTGTTGGGATGCTACAAGGTGTATCTGAGGAGGAAAAAATTGAAGCTTTCTTCCCCTTTAATTATTGAAGACATAATATATTATAGTTTGACAAAGTCAAAAGCACAAAATTCCATTAATAAGTTATTAATTACATCTGTTGACTGGAAAATAATCAAACACACAGAAACTTATGCTACTCAAATTAATTAAAAAATGAAATTAATTAAAGCTTCTGCCACCTCCCACTCGATATAAATCCCCTAATTAAGGAACAATTTGAATGCAATTAATTCCACTTCTCTTTGATTATTCATTTAATTAAGATGAAGAATCCTCTTCGTCTGAAGGCTGTGAATCACATCTCAATAGTCTGCAATTCAGTGGAGAAATCTGTGGATTTCTACCAGAGAGTTCTTGGCTTCTATTCTGTTAAAAGACCTGCTTCCTTCACCTTCCATGGCGCATGGTATTGTATTTATATATATTTTGAAAAACCCTTTAATCAAAATTATATTTTTTTGTTTAAAAATTAAAACTTTTGTGGAATAGGTTGTACAATTACGGGATGGGGATACATCTTCTGCAGTCCTGTGAGGCGGACGATAAGCCGAAGAAGAGAGTGATAAACCCTAAAGACAATCATCTTTCGTTTCAGAGCGAGAACATGGGAGCTACTGAGAAGCAGCTGAAGGAGATGAGAATAGAGTACGTGAAGTGTGAGGTGGAAGACGATGGGGTCTTTGTTGACCAGTTGTTCTTCCACGACCCAGATGGCCTAATGATTGAAATTTGCAATTGTGAGAACCTCCCTATTCTTCCACTGTCTGGCGGCGATTCCCCGACCGCGGCGGCGCGTTTGTGCAGTATTCAACAAGCGGAGCAACAGCAAAAGCTACAACAGATTCAAAACGCTGCCGTTCAGATGATGCAGCTCCAACAGTTGCTCATCAGCATCCCATGCAATGCATGCACATGAAATTCCTTGGTTTTTTTTTTTTTTTTTTTTTTTATGTCGTGTGGCTGTGGTTGTAAAAACATGATTAAAGGGCAATTTTGAGTTCGTTCTCCAAATATGTTGTGTATTTAAATAACAAGACTTGGTACTTATGTGAATGAAAAATATATATTCAAATTACTTTTAACCATTTATATGTCTTACTTAATTGTTAGTTAGTTAGTTGAGAGGGGTGTACAAAGTTCAAGTTGGGTTAGGTTGAGTGATTTTTTTTTACCCCATCCAAAAGTTACCGTTGGTTGGATTGGTAACCCAACCCAACCCAACTCTTTATTTTCGGGTTGGTACCCGTTGCGTTGTCAAATTTTTATTTTTTTAAGTTTTATTTATTCACCCTCTATAATTATTTGGATACAATCTTATCTGAAATATATTAAAAGTTAACAAATAAACACAAATCAATCTATAATTATTTATAAATAAATAAATAAATAAACGAAAATGATAATATATTAACATAGTTCAACATTGTCATAAAATTAAAGACAATAAATATAGATATTTCTTTAGAATGGGTTAAAGTATAAATATAAACATAAGAATGGATCATAAAATTAAATAAATAATAAAAATGATTAATTTAAAGATTATATAACAAAATATATATATATATATATATATATATATATATATATATATATATATATATATATATAAATATATATAAATATTTTAATTGAAATATGTTTATTTATAGATGAATCCTGAACTATTAAAAAAAATAAAAATATATATAAATTATGATATAACAACAAATAAACTGAACTTAAAATATGCTTTTTAAAATTATATATATATATATATATATATAGCTATAATAACTTAAATTAAATAATGTATAAATCATAATTAAAATAGTATAAAATGTATCCATAGTTATATGTTAGCCTATTTTAATGTGTTTTCAAATAATATGAAATATTAAGGTATTTTTAAAATATATATATATATAAACGAAATTAAACAAAAGAAATTAAAAATAATAAAATAACAAATATATATATATATATATATAAAAGAAACTAAACCAACAAATTAAAAATAATAAAATAAAATAGAAACATATATTTTCTCAGGCGCTAGTGTTCTTCGAACACGTTCAAAGTTAAAGGGTAAAAATAATAAATTTTTTCTTTTTTGATGCTTAAAAATGTTGATTCATCTTTAAATTTTCAGCGTGTTGACGGCTATATTTTGAACTAGTAATATATAAAATAAAATCTTCTTCAATATATCAAAGATTACCTATGTCATCTATTTAAATGTCGGCTCAACAATTAATAGCAATTTTTCTACCGTCAAGGCGTTCAAATCTTCAAGCTTTCACATTTAAAATATTTATCCGATCAAATATATTAAAAGTTTAGATATCTTTCTTGACTACGTAGCATTGCGATGACTACATCCTTACGTATCAGCAGCATTCTAATGTGAATAATAACGAGAGTGAAATTCAAGTTTTCTTAATAACGTTGTTTACTTTTCTTCTTCTTTTTTAATTTTTAAATTCTATTTGAGAACTATTTCAATGTATATAATTAATATATATAAAAAGTATTTATCAAACTGACTTTAGAGATTGGCATTCTTTTTGGATTTTGTAATTAAAAAAAAAAAATACTTGGAATATCTACAGCACATCAAAGAAAATACCCAATAATTATTGTTTTTTTTTTTAATATTAACTTCAAAACTGTTTTATTTTTAGTTCCCAGAAATTCAAAACTTATATAATAATAATAATAATAATAATAATAATAATAATAACTACATACATTTAATGTGGTAACTAAGTCAATGATAGTTTATGTATGCCTATAGTTCCGGGCAATCTTTTTCTTTTTATTTTTTATTTTAATTTGTATAAGTCAATTAAAATTTAATTATTCTAAAAATATTACTTTTTTCTTGTGTTAAGTCTCAATCGAATATAATTTACTCAAATGATTCTTGATTTTGAAAAAGAAATGTCGGGTTAAGATTAAACACTTAAAATAAATATAAATGTTTTAAAGCTTTTTATTGTATGATATTAATCAGGACAAGCTTATATGTAATTGAAATTGATTGTCCTTGACCGAACATGTTCGTGTTGACTTTTTTAATGTCCAATAATTACCTAGTCCGCCTCATGCGTCAAGTTTGAAATTCAAAGCAATTAATTTGAAAGTTTATTAGTAGCATAAATATATATATATATATATATATATATATATATATATATTTAAAGCAATTAATTAAATATTGCATAGGTTGTTAATTGTGTTTTGTTTTAAGAAAAATAAGTTGATATTAAATATAATTAATTTTGAATAAACGCAGTTGTTTTGAGTTTCAGATTAATTCCATTTGGTTCTTTGTGTAATTTCTTTATTTTCAACAAACAATCCATAAATTAATAATCCCAGGGGAAAACTTGCAGAGAATTAACGAAATTAAATTGCTCCGATCAATGTTTGTTGGATTTCTGATGGCGAGACCCGCCGATGGGGCGGCCAAACACGCCGCAGAATCCGCAGCCGGTGAACTTCGGTGAAGATGGGTCCCCCATACTTGGCGTTGGCGACGGCGATATAACCTCCATACGGTGGACGGTGGAAGATCGGGTTCCTTCAGAGGTGGCGGTGGATCCGACGCTGCGACAAGTCCTCAACTCTTTGGAAAGAGAAACGACGTCGGGTTGAAGGTGTTCTTCATAGTGACGCTTTGTGGGTTTCAATTCGCCGCTGTAGAATCTGTCGTCCCAGACCAAGCCGGAGGAGCCCTGACGCCGGAACGACACGGCGGACCTCTGTAAGCCCGTCATGTTTATTCTAAAATCTGAGACCCAAAAAAAAGGAAAGAAGGAGAAGAAATAGAAGAAGATGCGCGTTTTGGGAGTTCTTTTTCTTTCCTTTTTTTTCTAAATATTATTATTATTTATATATATATATATATATATATATATATTATTTATTTTGTTATGTTTTCTGTTGGCCTTTATTTTGGTTTATAAAACAGAGGACGATGCAATTTGGGTAAAAATAGGAAATTTTAATGGCAACTGAATTTTCTGTTTCTTTTTTTCTTTAAAAAAAAAACAAAACTTTTCTTAAAAAAATTAGTTGACCAATTCAGTTACCATGTTTCTCTCCCATGTTCTTCTTTCATCCTTTGTTTTCATTTGATTTCGACATAAAATTTAGAATGAGAAATAATAAAATTATAACCCACCTTACCAAACACTAAATAAATATCACATGTTGTGAATTAAAAATAATAACAATATATTTTCATACGAATGAGAAACTTTAGTATAATAAAATTTTCAAAAAATTATCTGAGTTTTGAATATAGTTTTCATTAAATGTATTGAATCCTTATTTATGTTTCTCATTTATGTTAATTTATAATTAATTACTTTAATTCTTGTAAATGAATTATCACTATTAAAATATTTAAACCAGTTGATGAAAAGATAAAGGGAAGCACTGAAGGGTATAAAAGTGTAAATACAAACTATAGGATTCATCACTAATATGTATTATATCATTAGACTACGTACACACCCTAATATGTCATCTTGTTTATGTTGATATTTAAAGTTGAACATGTGAAGTGGAAGATTTGAAGGGTATATGCTATGATGAATTGAGCAGCTCCGGGGCAGATGAACACACTCTTAATACTAAAAAAATGGCAAAGTCAACACATGAGAGGGACCCCATCAAGTTAAGCTTCTGGTTCAGCTACCTCTAACTAAGAAAGACAAGATTTATGGCACCTACAAGCCCAGGATTCAGTAACAGTATCTAATTTCTTTTGACAATATCACAATTAGCACATCATAGATTTGAAGAAAAACGAACTATTTGCCATTACACCAACTTATTCAGCTAACTAATTATTTCCTTCACAAGCTTCTCCACCTTCCTTTTGTCTTTAAGGATATCACTCAAAGGTTTTGGCCCTCTAAAGTCAGCCGAGGACGAAGCACATCCGATCGAATGACGTTTTTTCATCGACAAGCCTCTGTTTTCTTCTACTTTTCTCTTCTCGTCCTTGATCTGAGAAAGGGTCTTTGGTCCTTTAAATGGAACAGACTTCAGATTGAATCCATGATCCCTTGGAACGGGTTCCCTCGACACAGGTCTTCTTGAGATGTTGGACAGCGGATGTTGTCGTCTGGCCAATCTATATCCGTCGTAATACCTGCAGGGCTTGTATTGTCTAGAGTGCCTAAAAGATCGATAACCACTAATACTATTTGAAAAGGTTAAATTTTCTGAGAGTGATTCTCCAGAAACCTTCCCCACATGTAATGGCAGTCTTCTTCCAAGGGTTGGGTGATATAAACCATCCTTCCAAGGTTTTGCAAAGTTTCTACTTGTTCGACGAGACATTCCGTTTCTTCTCCTTGATAAACCAATAATTGAACCATTTCCAGAAACACCGTCTCTCTGCAGATAACTTCGAAGATCGGTACGATTCCATTCCTCTGAATCTATATTCATGAGTGTGAGCTTTCTCTTTCGAGTAAACAAGGACTTGATAAGTTTCCCTCTCGAGCAGCTGATAACGTTCCTGTCATTGGAAAGGACAGAATTGCGCTCTAAATGGTCATATGAGTGCATCTCACGTTCATAAAGAAGTTCTAAATCAGAATGCATGGGCTCATATGCAATATAGTCTTCATCGTCGTCCCTGCATAATTCAGTATCCAGTTCTCTTTGCTCCAGATTAGTTGATAGAAGGTACTCTGAATCATCATCACTATCCAAATTCTCCGACTCGTGGCCTACAACAACATCAAAGCCAGTGGATGACTCCAAGGGGTTTTCGTCCTCTGAACTGTCCATCATTGGCTCCTCATAACTCTGATCTGCAACTACATGTACATGAGATCTACTATATTTAGATCCTTCAGTCAGAGGTAAGGAGACAGGCTCATCAACAGCCACTTTTTCACACTCGGGCAACGAGATCTTTGCACAGGCACTTCTAATCGAAACATTTTCAGCAGAGGGATGACTGAGACTCTCCCGAAATGTCCCCTCAATTGTTGGACCAACTACTTTTTTGGATGGATGAAGAAATGCATCTGCATCTGTAGAGGCTAGTCCATTTTTGTGAGATGAAGCTGTTTTATCTTCAGAGGAAGATGTATTGCCTATCTTAGTAGATCTTGCAGCAACAGGAATATCATTGCCATGCAAAAAAGTGCATGTATCGCCTTTACTGCAGAAGCCATTGAAATAAAAATAACAGGGAATATTTGTCTTATTCACAGGTACAGAAGATTGAGAAGATTCAAACACTTTTCCAGCAGCACCATCCATTGGCTAAGGAGAAAAAGGAAAGCACAAATTTTAAAAACAATGTTGTTACATAATGAGAGCACGATAAAGTTCCAAGAAGACCATCAACTCAAATTAACAATCACGAGGCGAAAGGTAACAGGAACTGTTAGTTCAACAAAGAGGAAAAGTTAATATCTAAAGTATAAACAGATGGAGGTATCCAGTTAATAAATCATTCAAGGATTTGGCATAAATTTACGAACAAAGCATCCTTAATAAAGATCACATGAAAGGTATCCAGCTACTTGTGTTCTCCACCTCGAACACTGTGTACTGGACCGGGTCAATAAAATATTATAACATTTGAAACAATCTACTAGAATGCATGAGATTCTTCAGAAGGCTTAATAAATTCCTGTAGGGATCTATTTACTCCAGCCTGGCTTCCATTAGATGTTTACACAGCACGATCATTCAACAAATAGATATATACATCACTATAACTAATCTCATATCATTCACAGATTATGCTCGTTTATGTACGAAGGTGATGACAATAGGACTAAGGCCCCTTTTCATGTTGATGGAAAGAACAAAGTTTAACAAATTCTCAAGAGCCATTCAAACCTAAATATTTAAATTGCTAGCTCTAAGAACAGTCTATAAAGACCGGCATTGTTTATTGCATAACAAAGTAAACAAAAACAGATCACTTCGACAATTGTTTTTCTTAAATCGGCACCATAAATCGACTACAGCATTACTTGCTTTCCAAATAAACTTACGATCCAAAAGAAAAAAGAAGAAGAATAATCTAATTCTACCCAACAATATAGGCATGCCTAGGCATAGATTTGTGATAACAGATACCTAAGTTATGGGGATTGAATCTTTGAGCAAAAGCATAACGACGGCATATTCAAAGTTGAGAACCAGGAAAAATGCCCAAGTAAGAAAAACATCAGAGAAATGTGCAACCCTTCCAACAAAAATTTAGTTTTACAGCATACAAAGGAAGTGTTCTTACCAATGAAGCTTCATAGCTAAACATATATAAATAAGATAGATTAAGCGGTCACTGACTCCAACTAAGTTCAAGGGAAATTTCAACAGAACAGATTATAAGCTTACCGGGTGGCGAAAACTACAGGCTGCATTCAAGCAGTTTCCCGCCAGCCAGTAGTAACAATCTCTTGGGTTCAGCCTAGCAATCTCGCTGTGCCGATACTCGCAATCAAACCCCTGAAAGGAAGTAGTTTTTACTCGTTCGAATCAAAATAAAAATTTGAAACATGCAAAAAGCAAACATAAACACGAAAACCAGACTCCACATTAGAATCGAGAAATCTCATGATCATGGTGTGGGGTAGAAAATGAACTGAAAAGGACCATCCACAATGTCCGACGCCCCGTAAATTGAAACACAGAAACCAACCCTACTTCTGTTCAACATTAACAAGTACAATTAGAGGACTCAAACAGAAAATGTCGCCGATGCATTTCGACAGAATGTTACAGAAAACCCTTCAAATGGAAAGCAAGATCTTCACAGTCGCAATAAACCAATGTAATCATAACCCAAATCCTCCGGTCTTGACGCATATCGAGAAGGAATTATAACATTAAGGAAATGACAAAAGAAAAAAGAAAAAAAAAAAATCGATGAACTTCAAAAAAGGGGTTACATTATTTAAGCAACAAAAGCAGACCTTCTTGCAGGTAAGAGGTGAAGCCAAGAAATAAACGCAATCAGTATTCCGCTTCCGAAATTCTTCCCCCATTTGGTATTCTTCTCAAAACTAGAAGGAATTGGAAGAAGAAGAAGAAGACGGGAGAGCGTGTGGGAAGTGAAAAAGAAGCAACAAAATCATCGTCATAAAGGGCCTTCTATTGAATTTTCGATTTTTGATTTTAGATGGCGGAGATCATTTTAAATTAAATTGTGTTACCCAAACCAAACAAAAATTAAAAAATTAAATCTTCTATTTATTTTCGCATCCAATTCCATTTAATTATCTTACAATAATGAACTCAATAAATATATATTTATATAAATTAATTGTTTATCCATAATTTCTAATTTTTACTTTCCTATCGGGATTCTAGCCTTTACCCTTCGTGGTAGTTTTGGCTCAGTATTATAACACATAGGGCTTCATTGCTACTACAACTCGGTTCATTGCTACTACAACGCTTCGCTAACGCTTTGGCTAAATTTTGAATCTTTGTGTTGACGGTGGATGAAAATTCCAATTCCGTAGGGATTCAGTGCTATGCCCCCACTGAGTTTTGAAGGGGAAAAGGAGAGTGAGCCTATCCAGTGCTATGCCCCACTGACCAGACCTTCATTTTTGTCATCCTTCTCTTCAACGGTTGACAGCGCTTCACTGCTCAAAAGGTTGACAGCGTGACGGATTTACAATAATGTAAGATTCTTTCCAACTTCCTTTCCTTTTCACTATCAAATTCAATCACCGCACTTCCTGGAGCTTCTCTTCCTGTCTTACCTAGTTTTGCGCCATACACTATTTGCTTTGAATGTGAAGAAACCCAGAGCCGCTTCTTATTAACAACCTTTGTACTTCCATGGATTCTCGTGTAAATATCATGTCTTTCTTCATATTTTTATCCTGAGAGAATTTTGGGTTTTGGGGCATGGGTATAAATTTGATTCTCCAATCTATTTCTTTCCACCCATTGAATTATCTATCTGTTCTGAGGAGAAATATGGCTGCTTAGTTTGAATCCCACTGAAATTCTTGGTCTTTACATAAATGATGCTTGATGGAGGGATGGCTATGCCCTTTTATGCACTGAATTGCCCCGCACCTGTTCGACGAAATGCTAACGAAAGCATTACTCGCTTTAGAAGGAGATTAAACCCGTATTCATCTCTACAGATTTTCTCTGTTGTTCAAACGGATGAGAATGATAACTTACCAGTGTCCAAGAAGATATCAACTCCAGGGAAGTCTGTGTCAAAAGGTCGAGCTCCTAAGCCGCTTCTTGTCCAGCCAAATACCGTGGGTGTCATAGGAGGAGTATCGGTTATTTCTACTCTACTTTTCTTGGAAAAGCTCGTGTGGTGGAGCTTGAAGGATGGACAACAGAGTATACCATTTGTTGTCTGCAGCGATCCAGCATTAGGCAAAGGGATCCCACCTCTCACTTCATTGACTACATTCCCCGCAAATTCTTCTCA
The DNA here is from genome assembly GCF_057944985.1 of Cucurbita pepo subsp. pepo. Taxonomy (NCBI): domain Eukaryota; kingdom Viridiplantae; phylum Streptophyta; class Magnoliopsida; order Cucurbitales; family Cucurbitaceae; genus Cucurbita; species Cucurbita pepo. The sequence continues at coordinate 11,182,899 of NC_141801.1, forward strand.
ACATGCTCAGACTGATGCTCCCATCATCGAGATTTTGAAGCAAAAATGCGTGTTTCTCGAGCAATCTGGAGCTCGGTGCCTAATTACACCTTGCCATCTTTCACATAGGTGGCTTGGTGACACAAGTTGTAAATTACCTTTCCTTCATGTGGGAGATTGTGTTGCTATGGAGCTTAAAGAGGCTAAGCTTAAGCCACTTGAAGCAGGGAGCAGTGTCCGGATTGGGCTGCTTGCGACTGATGCAGCTATAGTGACTGGTTTTTACCGTGAGAGACTACAAAATCAGGTTTTGTAAATACATTCAGATCTATTTAGTAATTGATTCCAGAATTTGGTTCTGATTTCATTTTGTTTCTTCAGGGCTTTGAGGTTGTCTTGCCAGACGAAGCAACCATAAAGCATATTTTAGTTCCTGCAGTTGAAGCTTTGAACAAAAGGGATCAGGAAGGAGCAAGAAATCTGTTGAGGATTGCGGTTCATATTCTTTTGATAAGGGCTGTGAATATAGTAATACTTGCTTCTGATGAATTGCTTAATCTTCTTCCTCCAGATGATCCTATTCTGAAGAAATGTATTGACCCCATGGATGCGTTGGCCAGAGCAGCCATTAAATGGTCTAGATCTACAGGAAACTTACATGAGAAAGCTTAGCCTTTTCTCTCTTGTTCAGAAGCTGCATCATTTATGTATTCTTAGATAAGAAAATTGGAGCTATCAATGGCTCAAAACTAGAAGCTCTACTTTTCCCCTTTGGTAGAAACTAGTATGTGAAGAATATCCACCTGCTGCATTGTATTTTCAGACAATGAAACAAGAAGAATTACAAGGATTCTGCCTCAAAGAACTGCAATTTGTTTGCAAGGAACAATTGAATATGTGCTGTCAATGCCATTGCCCAGAGCTATGCAACTCGAACTAGCCTCACTAGCCTCAAAAGCCAAAATGCTACATCAAACTCAGCCTGGAAGGTTGATTCATATGAGTTTCAGCTTCATTTTCCATTGTCTTGATAAGCCCAAGAGGAGATAAGTTGATGAGCGATTGCATAAGGGCCAGGAAAGAACATGGAAGCAAGTCCACTATCTTCAGCGTTGATATCAGCAGACTGACTGTGTCTGCTTTCGACTCCGTTGCACAGTTGTTCGACTTTGGCTGCTGCAGATCTTTGCGTCTTCTCGTAGTCGCTTAATGTTAAAGCTTTCTTCACATCTTCTCTGGTGTGCCATTGGGCGTCTGTACACAAAGTTTCAACCAATTCAGATCCATTCAAAGTGAACGAGAATTTCAAGAGGAGTTGTCTTAGAAAGAAAACTAGAAGTGGCGACATTGTAATGCAAATAATGTGAACATTAGTCAATATACCTTCTAACTCAGCCTTGTCCACCTTGATATCGAGCGATTTTGCATACGCAAAGAACCCAACCATCAATTGACATGGCATTGTGCTTCGTCCAACTGAGAAAGAATTTCAATTTAAACGAAGATTCAAACTGATGGCCTAAAAGAGAGATTACAGATATATATATATATATATCTCGATGAGAAACATGAAAAATGAGCGTTTTTTCTTTCGAAAGTACCAACAGATAGTGCAAAGGTGTGGTTAAGAAGCTGTACTTTCAGAATGAACAGACCTGGCCATGGCTGAGAACTGTGATAGACCACCTTTCCAACTTCAATACCAGTCTCTTCCAATGTTTCTCTTATCACAGCTTCTTCCAAGCTTTCTCCAGGCTGATGACAATTACAAAAGCAAATGAATGAATTCTCTAGTTCATGAAATACATGTAACAAACAAGCCCACAGCTAGCAAATATCGTCCTCTTTGAGCTTTTCACTTTGGGCTTTCCCTCAAAGTTTTAGAACGCATCTATACCGTCTATACTAGGGTGAGGGTTCCACATCCTTATAAGGATGCTTTGTTCCCCTCTCCAACCGAGGTGGGATCTCACAATCCACCCCTCTTGAGAGCCCAACGTCCGCATTGGCACACCGAGCTCAAGCCCACCGTTAGCAGATATTGTCCGCTTTGGGTTTTTCCTTTTAGGCTTCTCTCAAGGTTTTAAAACACTTCTACTAGGGAGAAGTTTCCACACCCTTACGAGGGATGTTTTGTTCCCCTCCCTAACTGACGTGATATCTCACAACACATGATATCGTACTACAAAAGTTTAAGGTAATAAATAAACTAGTTATATTCATTAGTGCTAGAAGTCTAATTCTACCAAATGTATTTCTATCATTCTTCTTGCCATTGGCAAAGAAAGGTACCTCCATAAAACCAGCCAAGCAACTCCATTTTCGGGGCACATATCTCGATTGCCTGCTTAAGAGTGCGCGGTCGTTCTCCTGGTCAATGACTAACATGATAACAACCTGCAATGAACAAGATTAATACATAGCCTTCAGTATGCAGAGGTTCAGCAATCATAAAAGCAAAGGATTATGATCTCACAGGATCGACACGAGGGAAAATCCTCAATTTGCATGACTGATTGGAGCATTCCCTTCGCTTCCCAGCTTCCATTGGGACTGTCCTTTCTCCACAATGCCCACAGAAACCTGATGTTCTATGCCAATCTAGCAAAGCCCTGCCCTGAGCAATCAATCGAACAAACCAGAAAGGTACGCACAGATTCAACCACATTTTAAGTAATTAAGAAGTTTGAGAAACGATGTTCATACTCCAAATTGAAAAACCAATTCTGAGCACTTACATGACCAGCAATAGCCAACTGTCCCATTGCCCATGTATCCGACCAATTCGTGGCTACCATGAGCATTCGCAGCTCGATAAAATTGAGCTTCCTTTGACCCAATTCCGCATCCAAATTATCCGCGACAGAGAAATCAGTGGCCCAATAAACAGCATCGTCTTCAACAGAAGAACCGAGATAAACCAACAAATCTTCTGTTACCTTCGACCCAGACAAGGCCAATAGAGTTTCGCAATCAGCCAAGCTGATCCAACCCAGGCCCCACCCAGACGCCAAACCACCGTTGCTCTTACCACCATTGCAAGAAACCAACGGCCAGCCCTTCCTGAAGGGCAAAATTTTGAAATCTGGTGAAGATAGCAAAGGGGTTTTCGCCAGAAGCTTCGATTTCAGCGATTCGAACGACGAATCGGGTGAAAGGGGATTTCCAGGTTTGGGGGTTTTGGATCTTATAGGGTTCCGCGCAAAGGCATGTGACTGTAAATTAATGGACATGGAAGGGGTTCCGGTGGAGGAACAGAAGGTTGCTCCATTGAAGGAGGAGTTAAACGGCGGGAAGAAACGAGACGAAGCAGGAGGAAGACGAAGCAGTCGTGAAGTCGATTTGGATACAGTGAGGAATGTTCTTGCGCCGTTCGCCATCAGAAATCCAAGGCGATCAAAATTCAAAAAGCAGTTTTTGTTCATTCTTTTGAACTCTACGTGGTTATGAGGTGTCCAATTCTCCTTCACAAATCCCCTCACTTGAAAATTCACCAACACCACCAACGTCATCCAACCAACAAAACAAAACAAACAAAACAAGCCTACTTCAGTGAAGCAAAGAGAAGCAAGAACAATGGATGAACAAGTTGAGGTAAGAATTTTCCATGATAAGTTAATTGGAATCTCCAAAATAAACAAAATCTTGTTTGCAGCCACAAAATTAGAGTTGGGTTTGACTCAGAATTTGAGGGTAATTATTAGAAGGGTGTTTTCCATTAATGTCCATTGAAGTGGGGCATCTGGTTCTTATCTATTTTAACAACTTATTTCTTTGAGATTATGAGTCTTATCTTCTTAGGAACCTGCCTGCTATTCACACAGATTCTGAATCTTTAACCTTTCCCCCTGCTTCAATCTCATTTCAATTTGATTTTGTCCACATCTCATCTCATTCAGTTACGTTCGAGACAGACAGAGAGTAGCATTGAGGATTATTAGGAGAGAGCTCATGCTCAAAGTGAATAATATCATACTATTATAGAGAATTGTAATTTCTAACCAAGTAACGGCTGTGTTACAATGATCGAGGAGGAAGTATATGGGCCTATTCTAAGTGCTTACATTATTATTGTTAGTCATTAAAAGAAAGAAAAAGGCAGCATTTTGATAGGAATCAGATGCCAAGTAGGCGATATAATCGCATAAACAGAGTCTTCCAAAATTCCTTCTCGCTTTAAACTGCAGCACCTGCAGCGCCCAGAGTTGTATTACAGACCCAACTGAGCTACAGCATCAAATATTGTAATTGATATGAACTTACCGAAATCTCTTGGCGTTTTGCATTTAAAACACTCTGCCCTGCTTGCATAATTATGCACTCCGCATCCCATTCTGTAGAACACAACATTATGGTTTTGGGTAAGGAATTTGAAATGTTGTGTAGGTGAAACTAATGCAGATTGTTGAGTGTGCGTACCTTGGGCAAATCCAGTCTCCAGATTTCCATCCAGGCGGGATAGTTGCATCAGATCCATACTGATAGGCAGCACAGTCAGGAGGATAGGCGGACTTAAACGCACCACATTTAAAGCAGTTGGGGCGGCTAGCGTAATTGTGAGCTCCGCAAGTGAGGGTGGTGCAGTACCAGTCCCCGGGCAACGCCTCCGTGTTGTTGTAAGTGTAAGTTGAAGGGTCTGGGCCTCCATACTTGGGGTAAGCGCAACGATGGCAGGCTTCTCTTTTCTTGAAGTTTACGTTCTGGCAAGCGTTGCATATCCAGTCTCCTGATGACCAGCTCATTCCAAAATAAAGAACTCAGCTTTGATGAAGAAAAGGAGATTTAAATTTTGGTATTGTTTGGTGGGGGGAATGGGGTGTTTATATAGTTCTTCAAGTTCTTGTAGCGTTGGGGTCCATTTTTTGGTATTTTTCTTTCCTTCCTTTGCCTTTACACAATTGGTTCGATTCCTGAAGTTGAATTTTTTTTACTTTTTGTTTTTGTTTTTGTTTTGAGTTTCATAATTGATGAAGTTAGGGTTATTTATGGAAGTGTTTGATTTGAAGTTGAGATGCTAAGTAGGAATGGCCTCTAGAAGTGGGGAATTATCAAATTCCCCATCTACTATGTTTATTATTTTTTATATATTCCATGCACACTATTATGTAGTATAATATATTTTCATCACTACCTACCTATCTAGAATAGAACAAGTCACCCGTCTCAATCTATTTCTTTTATTTATTATTAGATATGTTTCTTTTACTCGGCATGGGCCTCGAATAGAGAGGAGATTTCTAGTTAGATATATGGAACTGGGGACGAAGGAGAGTCGAGATTTCTAGCTTTTGTTTTAAATATTTGTGAGCGTTGTGAGTTAGTTTGAGTGCATCTCAACTAATATTACAAGACAATTATTTGTTCTTGTTACATTTGATTATCAAAAAAATAGGTAGGATATTAAATTTTAAGCAGATGACCATGTGAACTCCATCTCAATATTAATGAGGTAGGGATGATGAGAGTTTACGTAGGAAGTGATAGCTAGCTAGCTAGCTGCAGATCAACGCACTATAAAAACTAATGAATACGATGTCTTTGTGTTGGATGACGTTTGTTTGGTCCAACTGGGACGAATAAGCCTTCCCCATGTAGTTTCATTACAAAATAAAAAGAAAAAAGAGGGGTTAATTAAAAAAAAAAAAAAAAGAACTTGTTTTCTCCAAGAAGTTGTTTGTTGGGGTATTATTAATATAATTGCCCCCTCCTATTTTCTATTGGAATCTATTCCTATTTATTAAGTGCTCATCCATCAACCCTCCAAATTTCTCTTCCTTCAATAATTCAACAAAAAGATGGCCACTCCTATTGCTTAACTCATATTCATGCATATTCGATTTTCAGTGAGATGGACGACGATATGTAATGAATCAAGACAAACAATGTTTACTAGCGATGAGGTTAGAATGTTACATATACGGTTAGCAATAATATTGATATGACATGACATGTCTATTAATATTTCAATTTATCCTATCATATCAAGCTAAGTTTACGATAAAAAAAAAATATTTATTTAATGAGTATTCTATATAGGTGAATCGTGTAAACGTCTTAAAGTGAATGAAAACATAAATTTGATATCGAACTACTTTAATAAATTTATGTGTCCGGTCAGATTTTGAGGTTTATTACCGACTAATAAAACCATATTTTTATATAAAATTGAAGAACTAAAATAAAATATTTAAAATTTTATAGATATTAAAATAGAATTAAAAAGTTTTTTTACGCAAAATAGTTTGTTTAATTGATGAAATTTATATGATGTTTTAATTTTTTAAATGACAATACTTTGACGCTAGGAGGAAAATAATATGGATTAAATTTAAGAAAAGTTGAAAATAATTAAATTGGAATAATTGGGATTGCGGCGAACCGACGCTGGGTAGAGTTCATGGGTCAGCGTGAGAACTTTACAGAAATATCAATTTTTTTTTTTTTTAATTTGGGAATATTTATAAATTTTATCGTCTCCAAAAATATCTATATATTTATTTATTATCTACATGTGCATGCATGTAGGTAAGGGAGCTATTAGTAAATATAACAATGGTACACGTGGCGGTCGTACATTGGGTTGCTAAGTTTGACCCAGCATTTGATAAGGAAGAATAAAAAATAAAAAGAAAAAAGGTAAGGACAAAAATGTAATAACCAGAGAGAGACAAGGTGAATATTCCAATTAAACATGAAAACCTTAGACAAATGCCCTTTCATTCCAAAAACTCTTTTTATTCTCTCCATTTTAATAATTTGTAAAAAAATAAAATAAAATAAAATAAAATAATTGAGTGTTTTTAAAAGAAAAGGCAAACCCCTTTAATAATACTTGGAGAATCCTCATCCCAACACTTGAAAGCAAAGATCCCTTTATATATTCCCTCAATCTGAATATTCCAATTTTCCATTTCTTATTTGGCTTTTCATATCCTTAACCCCTATTTTACCCTTTCTTTATATGTAATTTAAATATATTAAAAAATAATTTAAACTCCAAAACTAAATTAAAAATAAAAAATAAAAAAATCAATTTCTAATTGGCACTTGTCTTTGGCGGGTAGGGTCCGTACAACTACATTTCAAATAATAACGACCCTTATCTTTTGCGCTTTGGATTTCAATGATTCGACGGCTCTCGATGAGTCTGTCAGCGGTTATGCCATTAGTTTTCTTTGTCAGAATGATTCATTCGGGAGTTAAGCCGGATTCTTATACTTTTCCTTTTCTATTCAAGTCTTGCGCGAAGCTAGCCTCCTCCCATGGAGGGAAACAGATTCGTGCGTATGTCTTGAAGCTTGGGTTTTGTTTGATGTGTATATTCATAATTCGCTCATCATCAATGCCCATTTGGTGTTTGATCAAAGTAATTTAAGGGATGCAATTTCTTTTACTGCACTAATTGCGGGTTACGCTATGTGGGGTAATACGGATCGCGCACGGAAACTGTTTGATGAAATGCCTGTTAGAGACGTGGTGTCTTGGAATGCTATGGTTGCTGGCTATGGGCAAACTAGTCGATCTAAGAAGGATCGTTAATGTTTGAAGAAACGAGGAAGGAAAATGTCACCCGTCTCTGTTCTTTCTGCTTGGAAACTCGACACGCTTTTGGATTGAAGATTTTGGGCTTCATTCGAATCTTAAGCTTGTTAATGCACTTATTGTGATCTTCAGACTGCTCGTGAGTTGTTTGACGATATGCCTGTAAGGGATGTGGTCTCATGGACTGTAATGATCAGAGGTTACACTCACATGAGCAGCTATACATGTTTATATAATCATAAACTTCGATTCTGCCAGCACCTCTCTTTGGACGAGTCTGGTCGATATGTATGCTAAATGCGGCAAGATGGCAGGTTTTCCGATCATACGACACTTCACTTAATTTTGCATGTAAACTCGGTTGCCGATCATGTAATTGTAACCTGCTATAAATTTTTATTTAAAAAAATATATCCAAGTATAGTTCCCAACAGTAAACTCTTCCTCCACAGTGGAATTTGAGCCTGTGGCTGATGAACAAACTACATCTTGTGAGAATCAGATGCAGCCAAAGCTGGTATGCCCTTTGTGCCGAGGGAAGGTAAAAAAGTGGGTTGTTGATGAGCATGCTCGTCAGTTCATGAATGCAAAATCAAGAAGTTGTTCTTGTGAGACATGTAACTTCAGTGGAACCTATACAGATCTTAGGAAGCACGCAAGGAAGGAGCATCCTCTTGTTCTCCATCAGAAGTCGACCCAGAACGACAGCATAATTGGAGACGACTTGAGCGACAAAGGGACCTGAGAGATCTTCTTAGCACACTACAATCATCATTTGGAGAGGATAGGGTTGATGATGATAGTATTTTGCCCATTGATGATGGGGGCTGGCTCACAGTTTTTCTCCTTATTCGAGTTTTTAGACCTGAATCCGGTAGAAGGAGCAGCAGTTGGTCTAATGTATCTAGAGCTGGAGAGCAACCAAGTTATAGGAGGAGAGAGTTATGATCGGGAAATAGGATCATCTTCCAGAGACGAAGATAATAACTCTTCAGACGTTGGATCAGGATCGTCGAGGCATCAAGATCGCACACAGCGACAGGCAATTTCCCACATGGAAAGAAAGATGGAGGCTGTTCCTTGCTGCCTTTATCATGCGTTCCGTTGATTCTGGATCAATTCTGGTTCGAATCTTGTAATTTACTGCACCTCCAGTCATTTAATCTCTTTCTAATTTTCAATAAAATTACTCTGTTTTCACAGGAAATGGTAAATTCAACCTGGACCATCCATCTTCTATGTCAGCTCCTTGGATATCCAGCCTCAAAGAAACAAACACAAAAGGAGATTCTTGTTTTGATGATGGATATAATGGAATAACTGAACAAAGAATATTTGGCGGTGTATCTTCCTACACACTGGTATGTAGCCAAGTATTTTTTGGTTCATATTATAGCTCTAAGCTACATGAACGCTATATAAATGCAATCTGTTAGCTAAATGTGTCTCTTAGTTGAGCTCAATTTCACTTTTTCAGGTTCAACAATGTATACTTGAATCATGAAAGATCACCCAAAATGTTAGAAGGGTCGGGATGACTTCTAACTGGTGAGATTTTATCGGTTGGTTAATTAAGCAATAATCTAAGTAAGTTGTAGTTCAGTGGATGTTCAAACTTCTAACTTATTAGTTAAAATCATATATTAAAAAAAAAAAAACTATGCTTTACTAATGCATTTGAAGGATTGTTTAAAGTTCATTCCTGCCCACCAATCAAGGAGTGTCACATGATTATCTACATATTCAACAAATCATGTCTTTACCCATCTAGCAACTTTAATAAATTGGAGCAATCCAAACAGAAATTATTTTGGGAAATTAGGGTGGCCCACTCATAAAACACAACTCTCTTTAATATATAATTAAAAAAAAAATTAATTGTGTATTTAACAAAATTTTTACCTTGGTAACTATTTTATTTTTATTTTTAAAAATTATGTTTTAAAAAAAAAAAACTTGTTTTTTGTTTTTGTAATTTGACTTTTGATTCAAATATTTTTTTTAAAAAATGTAAAATTGATGGCAGATGCATTGAAAAAAAAAAGCATAAATTTGAGAAATAAAATACTAAAATTACTTAATAATTAATTTAAGCTTAAAAAAAGTTTGAGGAAGTAATTAGAAGGTTTGAATAGGCTGGAGTTGTTTTATTTTACCCTAACAAGTCATTTTCCAAACAAAACCATATATTTAATTATTTTATTTAGCAGAATGAAGCACAATATTATTTATTTGGGTGTGCACCAAATCGAACGTCTGGGAGCCCACCTATTCGTTTATCTTCTTTCTCATTTGCCACTTTTATATTATTGATGTTTCTGTTAATAATTTCTTCGAAATTCCTGAGCTTTTTCTTTTTCCCATCTCGCCGGAGATCGACCCTACTTTCTTTTATTCCTGTTTTTTCTCCGATGGGCAGAGAAGGGTAAGGTAAAAAGGGAAGGGAAAGTAAAAGTTAGGAGGTTTTCTTTCTAGATTTTCAAGTTCAGATTCATTCAGGAGAGATATTCTTGCGAGAAAGAAAAGAAAAGGAAAAAAAATTGAAGATGGGAGCAGAGAGCACCTCGGAAACGACCCCCGTAAGTGGAGATTGGAACGAGAAATACGAGACCCAGGTGGTGTTGAACGTTTATGATCTCACCCCTGCCAACAATTATTCTTATTGGTTTGGTTTTGGGATTTTTCATTCGGGTATTGAAGGTGATTTTCGTATCTGCTTATGCCCTCTCCCCCCTTTTCTTATCTTCCTGATTTTGTTTGGTGTTTGGTGCACTCCTTATGTTTGTTAAAATGCATCTGATGCTCTGAAGAAAGATTGTTCAAACCTTCCTCCTTTTTCTTTTGGAATTTCTTCAAGTATTTGGTCTACAATGGAACTGAATCAAAACTACAGAAGATTGATTTTAAACATCTTGTGTTGATGAATGAACTCCGAATCATCTTCCATTGTCTGGATTGGTTGATCTAAAGCTGGTTCTGGATGTGTGGAACGTTTTCAATGAGGTGTTGCAAAATCTTTTCTTGTAGTTGCCATTGAAATATCCGAATCATCAGGGTCAGCGAAATCAGATTTTGTAATGTGGGTTGTTCTTAGAATCTTCCAACTGTTGTAGATCTTGTTTTCTTCTCTGATTAGCCATTGAATATTTGGAGAGAAATAGAATCTCTCAAGTTCTGTGTGTGTTTCTGTTTATGTTTATGTTTGTTTTAGGGATAAGAGGGGGTTTGGTGTGATCTCATCATGTTTTTAGGATTGAAGCATTTTTGGATCAAAAGAAAGGCTTCCAACTGATGTAAAACTTAATTTATGTATGAAAATTCTTGATTATAAGTCAGAATTTTCAAGTCAATGTTATGGCTATTGTGAACCTAACGTGTGAATTCATTTAAGTATGTTTGGTGTTGCCCACAGTCCACGGTAAAGAGTACGGATTTGGAGCTCACGACTTCCCTGCTAGTGGAGTTTTTGAAGTAGAACCAAGGAGCTGTCCGGGTTTTATATACCGATGTTCTGTCACGTTGGGAAAACTTGATATGCCTCCCTCTGAATTTAGAACGTTCATTGAAACTGTTGCCTCTGAATATCATGGAGATACATATCATCTTATTTCCAAGAACTGTAATCATTTTACTGATGATGTCTCAAGCAGATTGACTGGGAAACGGATACCTGGATGGATTAATCGGCTCGCTCGGATGGGTAACAGTTTTATCCATTGAGCTCTCTTTGATTTCTTCCCAGCACACCATTGTTCACTTCCTTTGCATCCATCTTTGCATTGAATTGCTCTTGCCATTATGTTGATGCCATTGAAACCTATATACTGCTCCTTTTCTAAGAAAACTTGAATAGAAACTTTGTTTTTTGCATACTTTTCTGCTTGAATTGATTTTCCTTCCAAATATGTGAAAGAAAAGTGATGATGGTTTGTTCCTTAATTGTTCCATTCTCAGTCTTTACTATGATGCAAATAAAAGAACGAATGATGATAATTTACTGTTGTAACTTCACTCAAACAAGTTTGATGGGCATGGATGTCGCCTGTTTGACATCGAACTCGGTCTCTGCATGCATTTGCAAGCGTAAAAGTGAATTCTGCTAATTTCTTCTGGTGAAAACTTCAGGTGCTTTGTGCAGTTGTTTGCTACCTGAAAGTCTTCAAGTAACTACTGTCAAACAATTGCCCGAATACCACGAATACTCAGGTTTGTGGTCTTTTACTTGGATGTTTTATTTTTCCTCCTTGGGTTGATCTAGAACCTTTGGTCTGATGCAATACGTATGTAGTTAAAAACTTGAATCCAACGAAGTATGCTGTTATAAGCATTACCATTTGGGGTTTGTTTCCTCCAGAGGAAGAATGTACCACCGGGTCTCCGTCGCTCGACACTCGACTGGTCTCGGCAGAAATTGTGGAAGATGAAGATAAGCGGCTGCTGACAATATCAACTGGAATCACAGATGTTGCTTTCGTCCCAGAATCTCACAAGTGAAAGAGAGCAGAGAGGCAGGTGTCTTGTATTGCTTGCAAATCGCATCTCCCATGCCCGCGCCTAATGATCTTGTCTCCATTGCAAAAGTAAGAACTGTTTGGCTTCTTTGTATTAAATGTTTGGGAGTAGAATTGTTTTTATTCCGTAGATAGTGTTACTTCAGCTTTAATTGGCCCAAAGAGACATCGAGATCACTTTGAATGCTGTTTTGCTTCCATATCCTTTGAAATGATCACAGTATTGCCTCGATTTGCAGAACAACTCTCAGTTTCAATGTTATATTATGAGTTAAGTTACATATTTGATCTCTGATACATTCTTAATAAATGTGGCATAAGAAATAACATTGAGCTTTTTCTATGTCTATTAAATATCATCCTAAAAAAACATCAGATATGGCAGAAAAATCAAGTTGAAAATGCAATGATTGTTAGAATGTTAAGAAGTTCCTAAACATTTTTAGAGCTCAAACATCATATACATACAAATTATACATACGAATTAAAGTTCATATATTATGATCCCAAGGTTAGTTAGTAAAATAATTCATGTAATAGTTTAAGTCTACCTAGTAGATATTGTCTGTTTTGACTCATAAGTAATATTAAAATGAGAAAACTTTTCACACCTTTGCAAGGAAAGTTTCGTTCTCCTCTCCAATCGATATAGGGTCTCACAATCCACCCCCTTAGGAGCCAGCGTCCTTGCTGATAAGGAGCCAGCGTCCTTGCTGATACGCCACTCGATGTCTGGCTCTAATACCATTTGTAACACCAAAAGTAGATATTGTCCATCACCATTAGCCTCATGATTTAAAACGCATTTGTTAGATAAAAGTTTTCACACCCTTGTAAGAAATGTTTCATTCTCCTCTCCAATTGATGTAGGATCTCACAATTCTCCTTTATAATCTAGTGCGATAAAAAGCTTATAACTTCAAGATAAACATAGTATCATACGGATTATCAAAAGGAATTTTCTCATTCATATAATAATGTGAGGAAAGTTCAATATAATCAGATTCATCGTTCATCTCACAATAGTTAAGGTACACAAATTTGAGACAAAACTGTCTGATGGAATATGAAAGTAAGAACATGAAGCAAAACAAGCAGGAAAATGATATATAGTGAAGAGTAACACTCAAGTGTGGGATAAAGTAATCCAACTTCCATGGGTCAGGGTATCTCTGCAGGTTCCAATCTTGGTGTAAAAACCATATCAAATATAGGTTCAAAAGGAATATAATATATATATATATATATCACACCAAATCTGTTCCCAGTAAACTGTAGGGCAAAGAATTTGTCTAAACATCATAAGTAAAGATGGTGCAATTTGAAGGGCTTTCCCTTCCTCCTCCCTCTATAGCCCCAACTTTGAAGTTAACCAGGCGCAAACCTCATCCATCTCTTCAGGAACTGTGTAGTGCCCAAGTCTGTAAACAAAACACGACTCGATATCAAACAACACGTTACTTAGTTTCTTGATTTTAACACACACACAAAGTCACATACGTGTTGTAGGATTTAAACGTAACGTCTTGAAATCCACATGAACGTAATGCCTGTGAAGATTTCTCTCCAAATTTATAAAGAACCACATCATCAACTGCAACACGTTTCACACCAAACCATTATCAGAAATGCAACAAGCTCAAATTTGTAACGTAATATTCTGCATGAACAATTATAAATTCATAAATACCTTTTCCATGACATAGCAAAACAGGCAACGATCCCGCTCCACTATTACTAGCTTTCATCTCTTCCATCTTGCTCTTCAAGGTCCTGGAATCACCACGATAACTCGTTAAATGAAGCTTTGTATTGATTATAAAAGGATCAAAGATTGTCCAGATGACAAAATTAAGAAGCCAACTTTGAACATGGAAGCCAGCCACTAAGCCCCACAACTGCACTCAAATTGGCTGGATAAGGATTGCCATTCCCATATTTTCCCAGTGAATGGCAGGTCGCCGAGTAAAGCGCAGTAGCTGCTCCCATACTGAACCCTCCTACAGCAAGCTTAACTGTAAAAAAGATTACAGCACAATCAGTAGAAAAAGCAAAAACAAATAGTATTTAGAAGGGTAAGAGAAACTTACTGTCAGATGGCTCTGTTGATAACAAATATGCAACGTGAGCGGCTGAAGCATCCAACCCCTCTAAATCATCTGGACCATCTTCTGAAAGATCTTCCACATCAAACCCTGGTTTAACAAGAACATCAGTCTTGAATATATAAGATATCAGTCTTGATGCTCTTGTTATTGTAAAATACATGAATAACAACTAGACTTTGCAGCATGGAGATCCCGGTTCGAGCGACGTTGAATAATTAAAGGAAAAGGGATTTCAGTAAAGCTTACAAGCAGTGGAAGGAAAGCCACCAAATAAAGCAATTGGTCGAGTAGGTGCAGTTGGACATATCCATTTAATCTGCATCAATAACTCCAAGCTTAAATTCATCTTCCCACCATGGAGAATAGCAGTGTAAATGCTTGTAAATAGTTTGATAAGCTTCATATTCTTACATTTGGTAGGGGAAGGGTCTCCAAGAGCTGCGACCAGCTGTCGAACAAAATCAAAACATTTCTGAACATAATAAAAACAATTAAGAAAAGAACAGAAAGAAAGAAAGAAAGAAGAAAACCTTGCGCCATTATCACCAAGACCATGAAGCCAGACAACAGTAGCTTGGTGTCTTCCCTTGGGCCTCACTACGTGGGTTTTACCAAACTCAATTGCCTTTCTGGCAGTTTTAACACCTGAGGAGACGATGATACAATCAAGCAACAAAGTTCAAGCTTCCACAAAACAATATAATGTAAAGAGAAGAATGCAGAGGGATAAGTCCATTGACCAGAGACAACGGAAGAGCCAGCAAAACTCATATTCGCAGTACAAACGGCCAAGTGAACCGCCACCTGAAGAGATTGCCTCAGAATGGATCCTGCCGTAGCTACCTATGCCAAGAAATGAGAGGTGTTGGAATTGTTTTGAGAAACTTGCTGAATTAGAAATCATCCAAGGACCAAATCTCCTCAAACACCATCCAAAAACAATGCAACCACGCCCACTTTAATCCAAGATTAATGATTCATTTCATCCTTTCGACCAAAATTTCCATGATTCAGTCCCCTTTCAACCATCCAAGGAAGAAAGAGTTGAGAATGAGAGAAGAGGAAATGCAATAATAATAGAAACTATCTCAAATTTCAAGAGGTCGTTCAAAAATAAATGCATTTCAACCCAACCCCATGAAATTACAACAATTTTTCCCGTATGACTAAATCCCAAGAGCAGCAAAAAAGAACCCCACAAAGTCCTCAAAGAAACCACCAACAGAACACAACCCAAGATTCAGAAACGACTTCTCACCATCCCCAAAGAGAAACCAAAAAACCAAAAAAAAAAAATGAAGCCTCATGTATTTCATTCAAAAAAATTCAAGAAAACGAATCAAAAGAGGAAAAACATCAACAACCCATGAAGAAATAATGAATCTGGAGGCAGAAACCAAAAGGGTATCGAGGAGGAAGAAAGTGAACCTGGGTGGAGGAGCCCGAAGTGGGTGTGCTTCTGGCTATATTTTCTTGTTGTCGTCGCTGTAGTGATTTGATTGTATCTCTTTCTACCACTCTGTCTCTATCTCTCAAAGTTTCGTTCTTTTTTCTTTTCTTATTTCTTTTCTTTTTCCTTTTCTTTTGGAGGGGTTTGTGGCGTGTCCCCGCCACGCCCGGTCCGCACTTGTAGTTTTAATTGGCATAGCTGCAGCACTGGGCTGGGGAGTGCCCAACTTTCTCCTCTCGGCCTCTCGGGCCCCCTCCCATCGCCTACGTGCTACACTTGGGCCTTAACCTTTCCCTCTTCCGTCCCCAAAACGGTATCACATTCACAACCTTCGCCACCTGGCGTGTATCCTTATCTCTTTGCATCTGCCGTCCTAATCTTACAACGTTTTAGTAACGCTCTTTGTGTTCTGAAAAACAAAATGTAAGAACTCGGCCCAACTTAGATATAAAATTAGTTCCAGTTGATATCTCAAACTTTCAACTTACAGATTCATAATCGAGGATCCAACTCAATTGGAGATTCAGGGTTGACTTTTTATATCTAAAATTCTCGTGGGATAACTATATGATTATATAATTGACTTTTATGTTAACCTTTCCCTCTTCCGTCCCCAAAACGGTATCACATTCACAACCTTCGCCACCTGGCGTGTATCCTTATCTCTTTGCATCTGCCGTCCTAATCTTACAACGTTTTAGTAACGCTCTTTGTGTTCTGAAAAACAAAATGTAAGAACTCGGCCCAACTTAGATATAAAATTAGTTCCAGTTGATATCTCAAACTTTCAACTTACAGATTCATAATCGAGGATCCAACTCAATTGGAGATTCAGGGTTGACTTTTTATATCTAAAATTCTCGTGGGATAACTATATGATTATATAATTGACTTTTATGTTAACCTTTCCCTCTTCCGTCCCCAAAACGGTATCACATTCACAACCTTCGCCACCTGGCGTGTATCCTTATCTCTTTGCATCTGCCGTCCTAATCTTACAACGTTTTAGTAACGCTCTTTGTGTTCTGAAAAACAAAATGTAAGAACTCGGCCCAACTTAGATATAAAATTAGTTCCAGTTGATATCTCAAACTTTCAACTTACAGATTCATAATCGAGGATCCAACTCAATTGGAGATTCAGGGTTGACTTTTTATATCTAAAATTCTCGTGGGATAACTATATGATTATATAATTGACTTTTATGTTAACCTTTCCCTCTTCCGTCCCCAAAACGGTATCACATTCACAACCTTCGCCACCTGGCGTGTATCCTTATCTCTTTGCATCTGCCGTCCTAATCTTACAACGTTTTAGTAACGCTCTTTGTGTTCTGAAAAACAAAATGTAAGAACTCGGCCCAACTTAGATATAAAATTAGTTCCAGTTGATATCTCAAACTTTCAACTTACAGATTCATAATCGAGGATCCAACTCAATTGGAGATTCAGGGTTGACTTTTTATATCTAAAATTCTCGTGGGATAACTATATGATTATATAATTGACTTTTATGTTAACCTTTCCCTCTTCCGTCCCCAAAACGGTATCACATTCACAACCTTCGCCACCTGGCGTGTATCCTTATCTCTTTGCATCTGCCGTCCTAATCTTACAACGTTTTAGTAACGCTCTTTGTGTTCTGAAAAACAAAATGTAAGAACTCGGCCCAACTTAGATATAAAATTAGTTCCAGTTGATATCTCAAACTTTCAACTTACAGATTCATAATCGAGGATCCAACTCAATTGGAGATTCAGGGTTGACTTTTTATATCTAAAATTCTCGTGGGATAACTATATGATTATATAATTGACTTTTATGTTAACCTTTCCCTCTTCCGTCCCCAAAACGGTATCACATTCACAACCTTCGCCACCTGGCGTGTATCCTTATCTCTTTGCATCTGCCGTCCTAATCTTACAACGTTTTAGTAACGCTCTTTGTGTTCTGAAAAACAAAATGTAAGAACTCGGCCCAACTTAGATATAAAATTAGTTCCAGTTGATATCTCAAACTTTCAACTTACAGATTCATAATCGAGGATCCAACTCAATTGGAGATTCAGGGTTGACTTTTTATATCTAAAATTCTCGTGGGATAACTATATGATTATATAATTGACTTTTATGTTAACCTTTCCCTCTTCCGTCCCCAAAACGGTATCACATTCACAACCTTCGCCACCTGGCGTGTATCCTTATCTCTTTGCATCTGCCGTCCTAATCTTACAACGTTTTAGTAACGCTCTTTGTGTTCTGAAAAACAAAATGTAAGAACTCGGCCCAACTTAGATATAAAATTAGTTCCAGTTGATATCTCAAACTTTCAACTTACAGATTCATAATCGAGGATCCAACTCAATTGGAGATTCAGGGTTGACTTTTTATATCTAAAATTCTCGTGGGATAACTATATGATTATATAATTGACTTTTATGTTAACCTTTCCCTCTTCCGTCCCCAAAACGGTATCACATTCACAACCTTCGCCACCTGGCGTGTATCCTTATCTCTTTGCATCTGCCGTCCTAATCTTACAACGTTTTAGTAACGCTCTTTGTGTTCTGAAAAACAAAATGTAAGAACTCGGCCCAACTTAGATATAAAATTAGTTCCAGTTGATATCTCAAACTTTCAACTTACAGATTCATAATCGAGGATCCAACTCAATTGGAGATTCAGGGTTGACTTTTTATATCTAAAATTCTCGTGGGATAACTATATGATTATATAATTGACTTTTATGTTAACCTTTCCCTCTTCCGTCCCCAAAACGGTATCACATTCACAACCTTCGCCACCTGGCGTGTATCCTTATCTCTTTGCATCTGCCGTCCTAATCTTACAACGTTTTAGTAACGCTCTTTGTGTTCTGAAAAACAAAATGTAAGAACTCGGCCCAACTTAGATATAAAATTAGTTCCAGTTGATATCTCAAACTTTCAACTTACAGATTCATAATCGAGGATCCAACTCAATTGGAGATTCAGGGTTGACTTTTTATATCTAAAATTCTCGTGGGATAACTATATGATTATATAATTGACTTTTATGTTAACCTTTCCCTCTTCCGTCCCCAAAACGGTATCACATTCACAACCTTCGCCACCTGGCGTGTATCCTTATCTCTTTGCATCTGCCGTCCTAATCTTACAACGTTTTAGTAACGCTCTTTGTGTTCTGAAAAACAAAATGTAAGAACTCGGCCCAACTTAGATATAAAATTAGTTCCAGTTGATATCTCAAACTTTCAACTTACAGATTCATAATCGAGGATCCAACTCAATTGGAGATTCAGGGTTGACTTTTTATATCTAAAATTCTCGTGGGATAACTATATGATTATATAATTGACTTTTATGTTAACCTTTCCCTCTTCCGTCCCCAAAACGGTATCACATTCACAACCTTCGCCACCTGGCGTGTATCCTTATCTCTTTGCATCTGCCGTCCTAATCTTACAACGTTTTAGTAACGCTCTTTGTGTTCTGAAAAACAAAATGTAAGAACTCGGCCCAACTTAGATATAAAATTAGTTCCAGTTGATATCTCAAACTTTCAACTTACAGATTCATAATCGAGGATCCAACTCAATTGGAGATTCAGGGTTGACTTTTTATATCTAAAATTCTCGTGGGATAACTATATGATTATATAATTGACTTTTATGTTCTTCAATTGATCAATCTCTTGCCGGTAGAAACAATTGTCAAGGGACTAAGCTCCATTAATTGACTTGATTATAGATATTAGGAACCATAAATCTCTACGAATCTTCACAATGATATGTGCATAAACTTTTACGGTTTTGCTTCTTAGATCCTCAAAATACCTTATATCAATAGAAATAATATTTCTTACTTATATACACATTATCTTTTCTTCTTTTTTAATCCAATATGTGACTATTTCTCTCAATAATCTTTAACGATATACAAACCGTTGCCGAAAATGCTTGAAAATACACGATAAGAGGATGTTGAAAAACGTTTGTTTTAGTTATCTTGGGTGTATAAACGAGATACACATTTTCCTTTCACATGAAAACGCCTATGGTCATGCCTTTAGTTGCCCCTCAAGCAGCTTTTCAATGAAGCCACCACCACTACCACCCCAGCTTGCTTCATTCATCATTCATCACTTTTGTCAACTCTTGGGATTTCAAATCTCTTCTCCCCACGCCATTTTTGGCTCCTAAAGCAAAGCTTGATTCTCTCCTTAACTGAACAAAACCAATGGAATAGCATTTGTATATAAGAAGATCTCCCATTCCTTTCTCCTTTCATTCACCCCCCCAACACTACTTCCCCTTCACAATGCATAGGTCTTCAAGCACGTCGCGAAACTTCGACGAGTACTCGGTCGACATGCCACCGGGTTTCACCAGCTCCCCACCATTCAAGAATGAAGCTCCTGATCTGTTGCCACTGTTCAAGATTGATACCCCCAAGAAAGAAATGGGGCCACATTTTAAACCTCCTGGGCAAAATGCAGTTCATCTCATTCCTCTCATTCTGCTTCTCTCTGCTTTAATCCTCTGGATTTGTTCATCCAGGTAAATTTTGAGTGCACATCCATAATGTAACTCATTACTGCTTTATGATTGTTGGTTCAAATAAAACTGCACTCATTCTTTAAGAATGAAAACTGAAACGTGTATGATACGAGGAGTTGTTGGCTTGAAAGCAACAGATACAAAAGGCATAGCAATATGTATGAAGTTTATAACAGATTTAGGAGAATATTGTTTGAAAAGAGGCAAAGTTGGGTTGATTATGATCTATGAAATTGGTAGATCAGGGAGAGAGATTAACGTGTTTCTCAAGGTAATTTCAAGCTTTAAACGCACACATCTCCAAACTTTGCCCTCTCAACAACACCTCATTTGCTTTCACCCTACTCAACCTCCACATTACACAACTACTTGCTTCACTCAATCTACTTTCGGTATTTTTGTAATACCGCAAGTCTACCGTTGATAGATATTGCCTCACGGTTTTAAAATGAGTCTACTAGAAAAAGGTTTCAACATCCTTCTAAAAAATATCACAATTCACCCCTTTCAAGGCCCAGCGTCCTCCCTGATACACTGTCCGGTGTTCACCTCCCTTCAGGGTCGAGCATCCTCGCTAGTACATCGTCCGGTGTTTATCTCCCTTCGGAGCTCAACGTCTTCGTTGGCACACTGCCCAATGTCTACCTCCCTTCGAGGTCTAGTGTCCTTGCTAGCACACCGCCCGTTGTCCACCCCCTTTGAGAATCAATGTCCTTGTTGGCACATCATTCGGTATCTGGATCTAATACCATTTGTACAACTATGAACAAATTTTTTTTATGAAAAAGAGAATAAAAAAAAAAAAAAAGCAAGTCTATAGTAAAAGTTGTTGAGTATGACTGTCATAATAGTTAGCATATTTTAGACCTGTTCTTTAGAAAGACAAAGACAAATCTTAAAAAGATTGAAAAAGGGAAAGAAAGTAGAGAATGGATAACAATAATATTACTGATGTGAGCTTCAAACTTACACACCCATTCACAACACCCAACATGTTAAGCCTTCTCATTCAAGTCTAACAATATTCCAATTTTCGATCGTTTTATTCTCTAGTAACACACGATCAAATACAATATTGATATTATAAAATTTGACCCTAAGATAATTCATATTAAACAAATAGATCGTATTAATATACTCAACAAAATGAGTATCTAAATGATTATAAACAATTTATAACAAGAATTTCATAAAATTTAAAGGAATTGATAATAAATATTATGATTTGGTGGCCAAACCTACCCAATTGTTAAGCATTTGCCTAGATGTTTGGTATATGATTTGTCGAATGAAATTTGGTTATATAAAACATGGAAAGTTTTCATTTTTTTCCTCCACATCTCATTGCATAAATTCCATTTTAATTTGACCTAAAAATTAATTTAATCCATTTTCCTGAAGAACTTAATTAAAACCCAGAAATTTCAATTGGGTATAGTGCTTGCTTTGAAGAAGAGAATGATGAACAGGCAATTTCCAACTCAACAAGCTATTCTTGGGCTGTTTGTTGGCAAGTTGAGCATAAAAACCATACCATTATTCTTTGTTTATTTATTAAGTTTTATTTATTTATTTATTTATAAATAAATATTTTGATTTCCATTCTTTTTCTGGGCCTTCTTAGTATGGCCTAAAAATTAAAAGCAAATCACGCTTAATTATCCAATATAAGGACCGACACAAAATAGAAGCACAAATTAGATGGAAAGAAAGAGGGTTGTGACGATCCTGGGATAACAATTTTTCTCGCTGCATTTCAAAAGGGTCAGTGAAATTCGTTTCCTTTTGCTTCCTTCAATTCCATCTTCTTTTCGCTTCAATCTATGTTTCCATTTTCAGCACTTCCTTAAATCTTGATGCTCATAATTTTCTTTCCTTCGTTCTTTTTCTTGTTTTTGGGGGCTATTCGTTTCTCAGGATGGTGTTTGGTTGCTCAGAAATCGATAATAGACTAATCAGTTCCATGAACTTGTTTTGATGAATATTTTGTGTTTTTATGGCATGATCGAGGAGAACTATTCAAGATTTTGTTCATTTTTCCTTCTCTTTCCCTCTTTCCAGCGAGCAGGCCTTACTGAAATTAGTTTGTGTGTTCTTTCATTACATTTTCTGATGAATCGTAAGGGCACTTTTGGCTATGAATTTTCTTTTGATTTGCTTTTATTTGTTCTGCAGCATGGTTTTATGAACAGTATCGATGATGGTGCTGCTTGATGTCTGATATTTTAGCGATTACAAACGGCATTAGTATAAGCAAACACACAAAGAAAACGAAAAAAAAAGAAAGAAATCGAATCGGAGGCTGTTTCGCGTTGCTTTCGATTGGATCAAGACCTGAAAAGACTAAGCTATTTATAATTTTGACATTCCAATGGTAGAATTATAGATGATAAATGGCTTAAACATTTGGGATACTCTCCTTTTCTGTTGATCTTTTATTCCATTTCTCTTTTCATTTACTTTTTGCAGAGTGAGTATGTTTATAAAAACTATAAGTCTTGGAGAAAGAGTTTTAGTTTTCATTCTCATAGTTTTGGACCCTCCTATATTGAATTTTTGAGTGATGGGTAGTCTTTGTACAATTTTTCAGATATTATAAATTTCCGTCCTTTAATCTCGAATGATGTCATTTTAGCTTCAACTCGTGTTTTCTTTAACTCTGATAACAGATTTCGATTAGTAATTTGGGCTACACATCATGAAATTCAAAAACGGGAGTAAGCTGAAAATATTGAGCAAAAAGAAGGTGCCTTTAGGACCACAATGTTCTATGGAAGCGATAAGAAGCAACGGCGCCAACTATATAGTTAGACATGTTAAGTCCAAGGGTGGCAGCAACCATGCTATGGTGGAGCAGGTGTCTCAAAAGGTCATCGTACCCTGCCACACTCGTTTAGATGTTAAAGGGGCTTGGGCTCCTGGTGATGTTGTAGAGGTGTTTGATAACAACTCATGGAAAATTGCCACAATCTCAGAGGTTTTGGGAAAAATGCACATTCTTGTCAGATTACTTGGATCCTCTCAGGAGTTTAAAGTCAGAAAAACCAATATCCGGGTTCGACAGGCATGGGAAGATGATGATGGTGCAAGGGTTATGGTTGGAAAGGTAATATCATCCATCTACCTTTTCTCCACAGTATTACTTTTTGTTCTATTAGGGGTATTAAATTGTAAAACTTATCATATATGGTGAGGAGCTTGTGTCATGATGTCGTTGTTGAGTTCATCGTGTTGCTGAATGAGTATGCACTAATGTCTTTCGGCAACATTCACATTTATGTCTTACTTAGGAGTCATGAACTTGCATTAGCCTTTAGATTATACATTTTAATATACGAAAAAAAAAAAACATCGAAGCAATTTTCTTATCATATTTTCTTGCAGTTTTCATGTGTTGATAACATTATAAGTGAAGAAGTGAATTTTTTTTCTCGCAGGGAAACCAAAATTCTAATGGAGGGAAGCTCCATGCCAATCAACTTTTGAACCACAATCAAAATTCAACCTCTCAAGTTCAGAAGACAAACTCAAGGACCACTCTGTGGAAAAAAGATGACGGTTTTGCTGTTAGGAACAAAAGAATTCAAGATGGCTACAATGTTGGAATTCTGAAGAGATCAACAGATTGCTCGTCTGGAGCATTTTATGGAGCGAGCCATAAAGTTAGATTGATTGAGAAAGACGGGCGATATGTTAAGGTGGTTGCTGCAAATCCAACGAAGTTACCTGAATTGCAGGTAGGTCCTGTTTCATATCTTAGAGATTATCTGGGTGAAAGACATAGGCCTGAATCTCTGAATCGCAGACATGGTGGGCATTTGAAACTGGATGTCAAGGGTAAAGAACCAGTTAGTCCGGTTCGAGAACTAAACGATGGAGATAGCATTATGTGCTCTGTTGGTAGTTGCAGCATCAGTAGTGACAACTCAAGTGAGATGCCTTGTGATGTGTCCACTGCTGTGACTGAACAAATTGCTTGTCACTTCCCTGATGATCGATCACCTCATCATTCGGGATATGAAGGCCACTGCCTTCCTACCAAAGAAGAATTGTCTGCTGAAATTCATAGGTTAGAGTTACATGCCTACCGTTGCACTATCGAGGCATTGCATGCATCAGGACCTTTGAGTTGGGAACAAGAAGTATTGATCACAAATCTTCGGCTTTCACTTAACATATCGAATGATGAACATTTAATGCAGATAAAATATTTAATCTCTGCAGATACCAGAATTCCTATTAAATGATTGAGAAATAATTCTTTTGCTTCTCTTTCATATATATGCTCCACCTCTGTTCTCATAGTGATTACTTCTCTTATGTTTTTACAGTACCCATTTCTGATATAAACTGAATGTACAACTTAGCCGACAATTGAATCATTTTAAGCTCATTAGTCCAAGTCGAGTTTTATGGCGTCATGGATTCATTTTGGCAATTGTATGATGAAAACGTTGCTATAGATATGTTGATCTTCTCAACCATTTGGAAACAACTGAGATATGCTCAGAATAAGAACATTGTCATTCTGTGACTTAGTTTCGAAAAATATGTAGTCATCTTGTAGACAGAGATTGTTGTCTGGAAACAATTTGACACTGTGAGCTATGTTAATTAGAACTGTTTGTGATGACTGAGCCAATGTTTTCATTACATGGCTCCTCACTACATTTCTCCATTTCAGGGTGGTTAAGATCAAGACTGGCGTTGTCTTCTTCTCGATGCCAAGCGATGGTGAATGCGGGGGAGGTTATACTTTAAACCTTTCTGCGGTGCTGTATATCCAACTTGGTACTCGAATTCAACTGCATAGCCACCACACCACAGACAACAAATATTTGGCTTCACATGTTAAACTTGGTAATGTAATTCACTTGACCATGTCACTGATACATCGTATTCAACCATTTGTTTTGAAATTCTTTTACTGTTGGATATTGTTATTACCTGGGATTTGTTTTAGAGTGTACTTTGTTTTTATGGTTTTTTTCCTGCTGAAAACAGCATCTAAACCAGAGGCCTTAGCTTTTTAAGAGGTTCGCCATACTAGAGGTCCCATCTCTAACAGCAGCTGAGATTCAAAGTACCTAATGAAACAGAGGAGCTCTTTCCACACAACCAACCCAGTAGCCCCCATTTGATGATGATGCCTTCCAATCTTCACAATTATGATAGTTTCTCTCTCTTAAACAGAAGAAGATAAACCAACCCACAACCCTTTTTTGGCCAAATACTTTATTCATAAATCAGGACCAAGGAAACAATCTCACAGCTCGAGATAACAAAAAAAGAACAAATTGTTGAGAGAGAGAGAGAGGGAATGCAGATTGGCATCTTGAAAAGTAGCCCACTAGTCCTTGTTTTTGCATTTTTATAAAACAAACAAAATGGAAAAGGAGGGAATGAGAGAGAGAGAGAGATGGGTTCTGTTGATGGGAAGGTGAATTGATTTTAATTTTGTCTGTAAGATCGTAGGAAAAAAGGGGTTGATGGGGATGAACCCTACAAGAAAGGCCACAGCATTTATGGGGCACACCAAATCCTCTGCTATTGGCTCATTAGCAACTCTTCCTCATTGGCATTCCCATGTGATCTTGCTCCCTCTGTCACACAGACACTTACACACACAGAGAAAGAGAGAGGTGTCACCTTCCAACACCTTCTCACATTCTGAAATTAGCCTTAGCCTCTGCTTCATTTCTTTATCACAACTTATCATCATCAACAACAATGAACTCAACCAACCCCTTTATATCTATACACAAATTAAGCAAATCCCCTAATTGGATATTGACAAAGACTTCAAAGCTTGCATCTTTTTTAAAAAACATAATTCGATCCTTTGAAGTAAGGGAGAAGAGGTCAGAAAGTCCCATCAAATATTGGTATCTCTCTGTGTGTGGCAAGTGATGGAAGGTGATGGCCAAGGATGTGGTTGTATTTTAGTAACAGTTATAGATTCTTATTTGGAGAGAGAAATGGCTGTTGTTGTTGTTGTCACCTTTTATCTCATCATACAGTGTGTTTATGTAGAAAAACAAAGTAGAAAGTACATGTGGCAGATTGCAGACCTCAACTAAAGTCTTCTCAGCAATGCCACATATCTATTATATATATATATATAGATAGATACAAACAAGTAATCATATGACAGTTAAAATAAAAGTTAAGAGGTGCTGCCTGTAAACTGCAGCCCTACTGAGATATGGTGGATCATCTTTGTGCTCAGAAGAAAGAGAAAGAAATTAGTGCATTTAATCAAGAACAGAGCTTAGCCAGCTCTTGTGCTTTGGCATAAGAGCCAATTTTGGGAAACATAAGGCATTACTCTATTGATTAGGGATCAATGGTTGATATTCCCAAGGGATCTCTCTCCCTCTCTGAACACATAACACAATCATGGCTTAGTGAAGAGAGAGACATATCATATGTGAAATAGTACACATGAATTTATTTCCTGTCAAGTAGGAGGAGAGCCACCTCCCTCCCTCCCTCCCTCATTTTGCTCATTCAAAACCTCTTACCTTCTTCTTATTACTTCATATCATTTCATGTTTACAGAAGAGAGA
This sequence comes from Cucurbita pepo subsp. pepo, assembly GCF_057944985.1. Lineage (NCBI taxonomy): Eukaryota > Viridiplantae > Streptophyta > Magnoliopsida > Cucurbitales > Cucurbitaceae > Cucurbita > Cucurbita pepo. The sequence continues at coordinate 11,209,614 of NC_141801.1, forward strand.
GAGAGAGAGAGGAAAGAACAGAGAAGAAGACAGTGCCTCTTCTTTTACTTTTTGCTCATGTAATTATCTGATGCGAAGTTGAGTTGTCTTGAGAAGTGTTATTATTTTTTCATTATGTGCAATGGAACCAACGCAAGACGCAAGACACAAGACACAAGACACTTCTTTTCTCTTATATTAACACTTAATTAATCACTTTTTTCTTCTAATTAGGGATTGATTAATGAGAGACAGACACAGAGAGAGAGAGCATGTAAGTAAAGGAGATTTGGGGATTGGAGATTGGAGACATGTAGCAATCATGCCTTACACCACAGGCTTGGAAGCATGCTTTCTTATTTAATTCCTTCACTCCAAAAAAACAAACTAAAGTTTATAAAGATTCAAACTTTGATTACAATGTAACAAAAAGTTAGCATGGCACAAACAAAATCAAATCTTATACGAACGGAATCCAATGTCCTATAAGAAATAAAAATCCCGGATGTGTCTCTTTGGGGACCAGTATCGCGTTCGAGCAAGGAAGGGAGACATGATTAATAAAATTAAAATAAAGTGATTAGTTAGATGAAAAGGCGTTTATTGAGACGGGTGATTAATTAGAAATTTCCATGAAATGGTGAGGTTTTTCTTGGAATAATTAAAGGAAATGAGGTTTCCCATAGAGAATGCATGCTTGTAAGGTGACAAAGGAAGCGCAGTCATGGAGTAAATTGCTCCTTTCTGTTTGTTTTTTTCCTTTTTTTTTCCTTCTGGGCAAGCTCTGTCTTTTATTGCGCATAGGGCTTCTCAATCTTAACTGGCTTCCATATCAATCTTTTTACTTCTTTTTTTATTTACCAATTAATATGCAAACCCATCAATACTTCAAAATGGACACCAATATGTTAGCCATTTTACTCATACATATTCATAATAAACTTGCAAACACTGTGGGGTTAGTGTACCAAGGACAAGGATCAAATAGCTACCCAAACCCTCTTCCATCCTTAGTCCCTTGGGGTCTCTATCTTTCGAAAAACAATCGGAGCTCCGTATTGCGGATACAAAAGCATCAACACCGTTGGTGCATGCTGATAAGAAGGAGCCAATCGAAATGAGAATCGTTGAACTATGATTGCTATTGCCAACTTTGCTTGCAGAAGAGCCAAGTTCTTGCCAATGCAAGCACGAAGACCATGTCCAAATGGAATGAACCCGGCTGGATGGTTTCCAGCGTGACCCACACCTTCTGAGAATCGCCCTGGATTGAACTCGCTCGCATCGTTCCCCCAAATATTTTGATCATGATGAACCGCTAGAATTGGGATTAAGAACTCTGTCCCACGTGGGATCATCCGCCCTCTTAGCTCGACAACTGTCTTTGCACGTCGAATCGTAGCCACCGTCGGAGGGTACAATCGTAAGGACTCGTTCAGTATCATGCTCAGCTACCAATAACAAATAACAAAAGTTTAGAGTTTAGTTTGTATAATTAATTAACATAATCCAATTTTTTGCTATAATATTTATGGCGTGATATTAATAAATAAATAAGTAGTGGGTTTTCTTTTAATTCGTCACATATAGTTATCATTCTAATACATAAGTCATTATTATTATTATTATTATTATTATTATTTGGGTGATGAAAAAAGGGGCTTACGATCTTGAACTTAGAAAGGTCATCTCTGGAGGGGAGAGCACGTGGACCGCACACGCTAAGAACCTCGTCACGTGCCTGAATTTGCCACTGTGGATGCATTGCTAGCAAGACAGTAGTCCACGTCAGCAGATTGGAAGTGGTCTGTTTGCCAGCAAAGAAGAAGGTTTTGCACTCTTCAACGATGTCGTGGACGGAAATATTAGTGTGTAATGAAGAAGAAGATGATGATGATGATGATGATGAGTTGGAAGCTTGAATCATGAGCCCTAATAAATCTTTTGGTGCTTTTTCATCCATTGCCCAAATTTTCTGTGAATTCCCTTTTCGACCCTCGATCAATTTCATCAATGATTTTCTTATTTCCTTGTCTAATTTCCACGAATTAATATTGGTTCTTGTCGGCAAAAATCTGAAAATTAAACCCCAAAATAATTTGTTTAATAATAAATAGAAAAAATTTTAAAAAAAAAGGTGTGATTATTGAATTGTACCTGTAACCAGGAATGAAGACCTTTTGGAAAGCTTCGGAAGCTAATATCATTTGTTGTGTTTGAAGCTTGAAAATGGCTTTACCATCTTCATAGCTACTTCCAAACACTGTCTTCGTCACCACATCTTCAGCTAGCGTTTGGAACCAATCAAAAACATCAATTTCCACCTCGTCCGAGGCGGCGCCGCCTGCCATGGCCGACCATTTCTCCACCATATCCACCACACTTTCCTCCACCACCGGAATCAACAACTGTGTATATATATACCAACCAAACCAAACCAAACCAAACCCCACATGAAATAACAACCTTTTTTTTTTTTTAAAAAAAAAAAAAAAAAAAAATTTGAAATTTTTACCTTGAGATTCTCCATGTTGAATACGGGGGAGATGATCTTGCGATGGAGAGCCCATTTCTGATCCTTTAGAGTAAGGAGGCCGTCGCCTTCGAGCTTTTTGATGAGAGGGTGCGCTTCGTTTTTCTCGTAGAATTCTGAGTTGGTAGTCAAGATGTCTCGGATCATGTCCGGGTCGGACACCGCCACTCGAACAATGGGTCCGAACCAGATCAGAAATGTGGAGCCTAATTTCATTACAAAATGTAATTTATTTTTTATTTTTATTTTTTATACAAAAAAGAATAAATTTAAAAAAAAAAAAAAAAAAAAAAACAGGTAAGAAAAGAAGGGGGATTTGAATTATGGGTACCGTAAATTTTCTTCCAATGATGGTAAAAAGAGAGGACGCGGGGGAGAATATTGTGGGAGAAATTGGGCATCGGACGGGAGGTAGCGGCGAGCATCATAGAGTCGAGTTCTTTGAAGTTACCGATGAAGAAACGATAAGGAGGGCCGCGAATTCCTTGGCGGAGAAAGTGTGCTTCTATCCTTCTGGGCTTCCACCACAAGGCCACGGCCATCTTGAGAGCTAGTATGAGGAGGAGGGCGCATAGGAAAGGGATCTTGATCGAGTCCAACGGCGGCGGTGGAGTGTGGTTCATTGGGTGATATTTTGGTTGCCTTATTTGGCTAAGGAATAAGGATGGTGTGTAGTATTGGAGAGTTGGTTCGTGGGATTTAAATAAATAAACACAAAGCATGAGAGAGAGAGAGAGAGAGAGAGGGAAGCAGCAACAAAGCCCAACGCCTTAGGGGCCCGCAATTGCAAATCTATGCGAATCACCCAAACAAAACAAATAAATTTTTCTTTTTCTTTTTTCTTTTTCTTTTTTTTTTTCTCCATTTGTATTATAATAATATATATACTTTGTTTATACTACTCTTGTCTTTTTTTTTTTCTTCTCTATTATTATTATTATTATTCTATTATGAGTGCACCCACCTGAAAAAAGGAAAAAAAAAAAAAAAAAATTCATTGATGGGATTAGATTTTGCCATTGGGCTTTTTTTTTTTTTTAATTTTATTGATTTTTTTAGAAACTATTTATTCGTATTAAAATCTTGTATCAACCGTGATGTGACTTAACAATAAGTGATACTAATATCTATATTATTATTGTAATATTAAAATTTACCAATTTTCTGCAAAATTATTTTCTAGTTTTTTTAAATAAATCAAAAGTGGAATTTTAAAATATTAAAGACGAAGTTAATTTTTTTTTTTTTATAGGCTGTCTAATCATTTGATTTATATTATTGCCAATTTAAATATACATTTTTATGGAAAGAATGAAATAATAAAATTAGTGATTTTGTAGGGAAATTTTCAAATTATTGCTTTTATTTTGTTAATTATCTAAATTTAGTAATTGTAGAAAGGATTTAGTTAGCTATGGTTATGTTGTTCAATATTAAATTCTTGGTCCTATATATAGAATATGTAAACCAAACAATATCAATGTAAATATAACAAAAACGAGTAATTTAATTGATACCATATTTGTATATTTTAGTTTAGGGATAAATTCTTCAAAATTAAAAGTTTAATTAAAATATATTTTCTAAATTTAATTTGTGAAACTAAATTTCACTCTTATTAAAAACTAAAGATAAAATCGCTAGCGTATATATATATATTCGATTCATAAGTAAGCTGACATTTTTTCCACATTTATAAGTGAAAAATACAAATACTTTTTTTTTTTTTTTTTTTTAATGCCTAATTCCAAAGATATTTAGGTGGACACAAGGCCGTAGGGGAAGGGAGAAGCATTTGTCAAATATTTTGCAATAAATTGTACATTTTTTCTACTTTTATAATTGTTCAAATTTTATCCTTTCTTTTAAAAAAAAAAAAAAGAAAAGAAAAAGAAAAAAATCGTTGAAAAACTTTGACGTTGACCTTACATCAATGCCGTTAAAATTAATAAACTGAAGTATAAAGATAAAATTTAATTTTTTTATAGCAATATAAAAATAAATAATTTTATTAAATTATATTTATCTAGTCACTATTTCGCACCATCTGACTTTCTATCGATTAATCTTTTAATGTTACACAGATAAAATAATTCATTTAGAAAAGCAAAATTAAACTTTAGAATGAAAAGGGTAATTTAAAAAATAAATTTTATAGAGTTATTTTTGAATAACACGTAAGGAAAGAAATCAAACACTTTTAATTTTGTGTCGGACTAATTCTATCTTTGTTGATAGTTAAATGATGGAGAGTGTTAAGAATTATTGAGAGGAGTAGTCCCGCATTGACTATCTCTGTTGCTATGAGACTGTTTGAAGAATCCAGTGAATAATATCATATTATTGCCGAGTTTCATAATTTCTAACTCAAATGGATAGAAAAAAGGATTCCTTAAAAGTGATCTCAAATAAAATGAAAGGAAGATATAAAGATGGATCCTTTATTATTTGTTGTTTGGGTGAGTGGGTGCCAAATGACAAACTACCACACATCAGGCACAAGCTGCCACACAAAAGAAGCCAAATGACCCAACTTATGTGCACCAGAATCATCAGCTTTTTAAAACGCATTTGTTAGAAGGAGGATGTTTCGATCCCTCTCCAACCAATGTGAGATATCTCAATTCACCTCTCTTTGAGACCTAACATCCTCGCTGACATTCATTTTCTCTCTACAAGCGATGTGGGATCTCACAATCCACTCTTATTCAGGGCCCAACATCCTTGTTGACACTCGTTACTCTCTCTAATCGATATGAGATCTCACATCTTAAGTTTTAAAGAAATGTGTGTGTGTCTGAAACGTATTTGTTGTTCCAAAAACATGATCATGGGGAAAGAAAGGAAGAGAGAAAGAGAAGCAAAAAGGAAGTTGTCGTTTTGGAATGTTGCTCTTAAATTTGTGCACATGGGAACAATGGTGTGTGTATGTAAGAGTTTGTTTGTGAGGCTTTAATGGGGAAATATGCTTTAGTTGACCCAACAATGGGTACCCACAACCAGTCATCCACCCCTCAACTATGTCTCAATACACCTCAGACATAATGGGTCCATCTCGTGTCTCCCAACTTTTTACCACCCCAACATATCTAACCTCCTTCTACAAACCATGGCCTTTCTTCGTCAACGCAATATCTCATCTCGAACCACACCGAAACGAAACAAACAACTCTTTTCTCAATACACAACCCTAATTTTTCTTTTGGTTATAACATAAAAAAAGAGAAAGGACAAAAGTAAGAACCTAAGAAGTGATGGAGTTATCGAAAATGACCAAAAGAATCCAACCAAAAAAAGCCTGCCGTTCATGATGTACTACTACTACTAATCTCTAAATAAATTATTTATTTATAATACAAACCATTTAAATCATCATCCATTTATTTTGTCTGTATATATAAAAGGGGGTAGCTCTTGTATTTATTGGAAATTTTCATTCAATTTCACCTTTTTTTGTAAAAGTCAATTGGATAAGTTTGTTTATTTGGCCATATTTTCCTGGCTTATGTGTATCAAAAAATTAAATTTTCAAAACTAAAAAACAACAACAATAATAATAGTAATAATAAGAGCATGCATTTTTTTAATAGAATAAAATAAAATGGGATGGTGCAAGTATGGAGGGTATGCCTCATATTTAAAAAAAAAAAATAATAATAATTGGTTGACTTAGATATTCAAAATAAAGAGACTATATAATTAATTTTTCATCCATGTAATTATGTGCATATCATAATCTTTTATTTATTTATTTGATTTATTTATTGATTACACACACAGAGAGAGCATGCGCAATTTGGCACCTAATAAATTCTTTCATTGGGACAATCATGTAATTTTGAGATTTGGTTGGATTATATTTAATTTATTATTATTTTTTGAAGTAAAAAACAAATATTGTTTGACCACTGTGAGAATGTGACATTTGGGCATCTTTGGCAATACCCTCTTCTTCACAAATCCATATTGTGTAGTTACATCAATTCTGGATTTTAGCCTTCACATCTTCACCCCAATTTCATCACTTTTTTATTTTTATTTTTATTATATATATATATATATATACAAAGAAACTTTTTAATGAAATGATTTGAAATTGTCGTTTTTAGCCCAAAGTCCCTTGTCATATACTTTTTGGATTCTTTTTTATTTAAAAAAATTAAAACAAAATTGAAAGACTAAGTAGAAAGTTTATAGTTAAAAAATATATAATTTATTATTATTATTATTATTTTGGGTATGAAAATGGTGACAGAGAATAAACGGTAGCAACGGTGTGACCAGTAGTTTATTATGTGTAAATGGTTTTTCTTTATTATTATTTTTTTTTTTTTGTTTAATAGATAATGATAATAATAATAATAATAATAAGAGAAGTGAAAGAGGGACGTCAAATCACGTCAAGACACGTGTCATCCAATGATTGAGTATGGAGGTCGAAATCAGAAAGTGTTTAGTTACATCAACCCAATGGTTTGGCAGATGCAGCAGATCCTTGTTTTCTTTCTCCTTATGACTTAACTACCCTTCTACCACCAATCATTGTTTTTTTTTTTTTTTTTTTTTTTTTTTAAATTTTATTTTCCTCACAATTACTATTCTACAAATATTAAGAATGTTGGGTTTAATTGAATAATATTATGGATGTAATGTTAGTAGAAACAAAGTCATAATTTGGTCAAATGAAAGAGAGGATAAATGGTTGGGAGCTTTATTTAGCTTTAGAAAGCAGGAGGGATTCGAAAAGATAATAAAGATTTTTTTAATAATTATGAAGATTAAAGAATTAATTTATTAATTAAATAATTAATTGATTGTAGGGAACCTAATCTAAGCTAAGGTAGGCATGAAAGAGCTAGAAAAAGCAAGTGGGCCAAAAACATATTCATTAATTAAATATTAAATAATAATTAAAAAGCTATTCCTCTTTTAATTCTGATTTCAAAAAGTGGCAGACCTACAAACACCAAAACATTTTTGTTCCCTCTCTCCTTTTTTTTTTTTCTTTTTATATATATATATATAATATCTTCCAAATCATAAAACATATTAATCAAGATTCTACTCGATCCCTATTAACTTTCTCCTATTTATTTTTTACAAATTTTTGTGTTTAAATTTAATGTATGATATAAAATTAGTATGATGATGGAATAGAATGCAATTCCTAGATAATTAGAGATATTCTCTGTCGTTAATATAACCAAATATCTATCGTTTTTTTGGTAATTGACCATCCATGATATTATTTCACGAAAACTAACTAAGATTACAACCGATGCTGGTGAGAAAAATTCTAACTCTCATGTTCTTAAGTACGAATAGACAAAATTAATAATAAAAAAAAAAAAAAAAACCTCCTAACTCGTGCAAATTGCTATTACCCTTGTTATTTGGCTTACAAAAATAATCTTAAATTTTTAATATAATTTCAAAAATATCATTAAACTTAATTTTTTTTTTTTTTTTATTAATACTCAACATCTTTTACAAGTACATTTATCATTCATACTATATTTTAAAATTTTAGAAAAGCTTAAAAACAATAAAACATTTTGAAGGTTTTACAAGCTAATTTAAAGGTTTTTTTTTTTGAAGTTTTTAAGGAGAAGCTTAAAGAAATTAATGGAGTTTTGAAAATTCAATAAAAAAAATTTAACCCTCTTTAAACTTAGAAGGGTATCTTTTAAAACATTTTGAAGTTTTATTTGAACAAAATATTAATAATCCAAAGTTTTTTTTTTTTTTAAGTTTAAGGTTAACTTTTAGATAATATCTAAGTTAAATAGGTATTATTATTAATTTAGTCTAAATATATAAATAAAAAAATATATATATATAGATAGATTGTATTTTTTTTTTTTTTTTTTTTTTGGTACCAAACATAACAAACTCTGACACCAGTGATGTTTTTTTATGTGAGATTTTTAAAGAAAATAAAGGAAAGAGAGAGAGAAATGAATTTATCCGTACTATTCCCAAACATCTTCCATTGGAATTGGAGCCTCTCTCTCCCCCTCTGTTTTCACTTTTTCAGTTAAAATCTGTCTCTCTCTCTCTGTCTCTCTCTGAATTTCAGGCTTTCACTGTCATCTATGAACATCATCTCCTTCTTCCCACTCTCTTCATTAATATGCTGTGACAAACGAAACAAACCCTTCTTTTTTTTTTCTAATGTAATTTTCATATCACTTTCTTTTCACAACATTGGAGAATTCAAATGTAAGCAAGAAACCCTGAGGGAGGAAGAAAAGCAAGCAACAAATTGTGCTAAATTTTGGAATTCTTCCTCTAATTAAAACCGTGTCTTTCTGTCCTTTTTCAACCAAAATGGGTTTTCATTCATACATGGAAAACAAACCATAATCATTCCAAGAACAGGACAGTAGCAATCGAAGTTGAGTAGCAGAATAGGTCGGATCTTGCATCGGTGTGGGTAGCTTATTGGGGGAAATAGCAGAGACAACGACAGGAATTTGATGCTTCTCATCGTATGAGCTTAGAGGAGAAACATGGTGGTTTTACAGAACATGTCCTGTTTGGAGTTTACATGAAATACAGCCTGCACTCCATTTTCATTGCTCGATTATGCTTCCTTGCCCCACCAATTCCATTTTTTTCATCTAAATTCATTTGGGGTCTCTGTTTTTTCGTAGCTTCACATGATGGGGTTTCATGGGTTCTGTAAAGTCGCAGTCTTTTTAATTACTAACAATTCCCCACACTTTCTTTTCCATAATTCATGAATCATAACTGTTGAAGGGCTAGGGAGTTTGAAGCTAATAAGATTAATATAAATTAAGGATCGATGCATAACTGTCAGCCACATTGTAGCGGAGCTGAGACAATGAACCCCCAACAGTGAAAAAGGCACTTGATCTCTTGGTGTTGGATGGAGAGGTTAGTTGGGGTGATATTCAGGTACAAAAGCAGGCCCCGGCGCCCCCCATTGAAGAGAGGTTTTAAAAGCAGCCCCACATTTGGTAGACATGCCGGCATGTCTTACTTTTGGGTGAGATTGAAACTTAAATTCTTTGTTACTGTGGGATTTCTTTAAGGAAATAGAAAACAGAGAATATGATTTAATGGATTCTCGTTGGAGCATAGTCCAAGTGAAATGGAGAGTGTTCTGTTGAGACCGACATGGATAGAGACAAGTCCTTATGCGATGGGAAATAGAAGGAAGAATTGAAAGACAACTAACTACTTCATTTTGCAACAACTAAGGCCGCGTGAGATGGGCCACTCCATGCTGTCACCTATTAACTTAAGCTTTATTTATGAACACTAATTTGAGAGCTTCAAATGTTGTATTTGTTTTTCAACCAGTCAAATGTCTGTGGCTTCATGCTTCATCATTGGGAGCTGGAAGTTTTAATTTGAGTGTCACAACTTTGCTGCTGGGCTACTTGGCCCATCAGAAATGCCTATTCACCCAGCTCATATATGGGTTAGGCCCAAGTTGCAGCACACGTTCAAGGCGTTTTGTTCACGGCCGCATATCAAAAACCTTATTGCTTTCCTTTACCGTTTTCATGGTATATAGTTTCTTGAGCATATGACGTTTTAGAAAAATCTTATCAACACCCTATAGACTTAAAATGTCCTATTATAGGAGATGCCATTAGTCATCAATTCTTGGAGTTTTACTATCATTTATGTCTTTTTCCAACTGAAACCCTTCTTAAGACGAGATTAGAAGCTTGGATATATGTAATCTGCCACTAACTATTTTATAGCCATGCCTATGGACATCAGATTACCCGCAAAAGAACTCCAGAAATGCTAAACAGGTTGCGTTAAGAGTTTAATAAAACAGAGTAGCATTGAATGAAGTTGTTCATAATAAACTTAAATGGTGGCCATGTGCCTATTAATCGATACAAAAGATCAGCTAAAGAGAAAAAGAAAACCTTGATGTCTACGAAATTTTAGTCTATCCACAACACCTGTGTTGGCTTCTGTCGCTCTTAATAGAGGCACAACAGAAGATCAGCTAAAGAGATGAAAGAGAGCATCACCAGAAGATCAACCTCATTACTACTAAACAATTAAATATTAGAATGTAACAAAAATTATTAAATATTTCACTTGATATTATAATTTAGACTTTTCAATGGAGACTGATAACTTGATTCAATATTCTAGCCATCCCAAGAATGCAGAATATGGTGGAAGAAAGGAATTAAATCAACTCAAACCCAAATAATGTAACTTTCAGTCCACGCGGTTACATTAATCGATACACAACTCGCTCACAGAAAACAAAATCATCAACACCAAATTCTTTCTTGTTCCGGGAAAACTTGACGTTTTCAACAAAACTCAAAATCTCTATCAATACCCACATCCAGCCCACCTATTGCCTCCTGTCAGTCAATCCTAGCAACAATTTCACTCGAGGGAAAATGAGAAAGTAAAGATATCTGGTAAAGAACAGCATCACCAGTTGATCAAACCACGTCTTTACTCAAATGCGTCATCGTCATCATCTGGCAGGGGTTGACTGGCAGCTGCAGCCAACTCCGCTTCATGCCTGCAAGAAAACAAGCCAAATATATGGTGAATGTGGATATTACTCACAAGAATGTCAATGGTTCATTGGTTATGAGTTGTGATAAGGTCTTACTGCTGCTGAACGGCCAAGTCAATTTGTACTTCTGGAGGAGCAAGGGCAGGAGATTCCACAAAGTGAATGTTAGCATCCCTACATGAAAGAACCACAAGAAAAGGAAACCACTTGTCATGAATGAACAAACATTTTAAAGATAATAGTAGAACAACCAGGCTATTGAATTTACCCAGCTAACTTCCTGGCCAGGTACAAGAATGGTTTCTCAAAGTTGTAATTACTCTTTGCAGATATTTCATAGTACTGTAAGTTTTTCTTCCTGTGGAATGTGACCTGCTTGGCCTTAACCTGCCTATTCTTCACATCAACCTTGTTTCCACAAAGAACAATTGGAATATTCTCACACACCCTGCAATTCAACAGAAAAATCGTTATTGTAAGTTTGCTCCAGGAGGGTGCCATGAAATGGAACAATTATGTACAAAAACAAACGTTAAGTAACCTGCAAAGATCACGGTGCCATGTAGGAACGTTTTTGTATGTCAATCTGGCAGTAACGTCAAACATGATGATCGCACATTGCCCATGGATGCTGCAATCATGTACACAAACATTAAATTAGAAATCTCGATGATGGGAGGAATGTTGATTCAGAAGTTCACAAGGGGAAATGGAAAAAATATTACATCTAGCAATGCATCATTAGAAAACAGAAAATGCTCAGAGCAGTTCAAAAAACAGGATATCAAGATACATAAATGTATTAGATCTGCCGCACAGTAGAATATTCAAAATTCAGCAAAATTACAAAATGAACTATATTCAAGTTGTTATATAAGTTCCAATACAAGTTGGGAATAAATAGGAAAGACATATCCTCGAAAGATAAATAATTATAAGAACTCTAGAAATGAATTAAAGCTCTAATTCTCAACTACAACTTACTAGTAACCATCACGCAAACCACCAAACTTCTCTTGCCCAGCAGTGTCCCAGCAGTAAAATCTAATTTTTCCACAGTTCGTGAAGAAGTCCAGTGGGTGCACCTCCACGCCAATGGTAGCTGGTTTCATTACAACAACGGAAGATTGAATACAGTAGAAAATAAAATATCTAGACAACACAATCAATAGAATAAACCATCAAATTGTAAACAAGTTGGTGAAATGCTTACGTTCATATTTCTTTTCAAACTCCCCAGTGACATGTCTCTTCACAAAAGTGGTCTTTCCTGGTCAAAGAATATGCACAGAAGTCAATTAGGCACTAAATATTTCGGCATTAACAATCATTGAAAAGAATTCATCTTCCATCGCAATGTATGATTTCTCTTATGTCTTTCTTCCTTCACGATTTCTTCTAATTTGTATGATACCGTTGAGATCTCATGAATACCAGACAAAGTGACAGTAATGTGTGAGTTGAGAGAACGAAAAGACAGACAAACAACACATGAAAAAAAAAAAAAAAAAAAACAGCCGTATTCCGGAAATAATACTGCCAAAAAAAAACATAAGACTCATGTGATTTCAATTAAACTCACATAGATCTTGCAGAACATATATCGTCGCACTAAACAGAGATAACCATACCAAACTAGATAAAAATAAATAAAAAACTAAGAAATTGTGCTTGATCACCCATACATCTCTCTCTATCTATTCTCTAATTCGCCTGCAGATCAATTGTTATTTCCCGACACTTCATCAGCTCACGAATTATAAACAAGTTTCTTTCGTTTCGCATCAATTTCAAACAATGGCCACTTTCCCTAATGCATCGCTTTAGTAACCATCTCTCACGATGTAATACATATAACAATACGTAAAAAACAACTATTGTAAAATAAAATCCGGGATGAAGGATTACCAGTGCCACCATCGCCAACAAGCACAAGCTTGAAGCTCGGATAATCAACAGTCTTCTGATTCGGCAAAGCCTACAAAATTCGCAAGAAAGTATAATTAACAAACTGAAATTCAAGATCGATGACTAAACCATCGAACTGAGAACGATCATCGCACTGGAAGAAGAAGAAGAGAGACTCACCATTGAAGCGCTTGGAGAGTTCGGAAGCGAGAGAAATAAGAAATGAGCGGGTATCGGCGTTTTAGGTCTCACACCCGTTTGGGGTTTATAAGGTAAACCCCTACTGGCTTTGGAATGACGCTACTTTCTTGGCCGTTGGATTGTCAATCTATATCATCTGCACCGTCGCTTTTCCCTCTCGTGAAGGTACCTTCTAGAATTTTTTTTATAAATATATTTATTTATTTAATGAAACAACCGTAGATTTCAACTGGATACGAATTTAAAACTATTTGATATGGTTAGTTATACAATCTTTTAATCGTTTTTTTTCTTTGTTAAAAATTAATTTATATTCCTAAACAATTAAAACTTTAAATTAATGATAATATCAATTTAATACTTAGAAATTAATAATAATTTTGACTTTTACAGATAAATTTTATTTGATCATTAACTTTAAATTTTAAAATATGTCTAATAAGACATTATACATTTAATTCTATCTACTAAGTTTTTGGCATATTCAACATTTTTTAAAATTAATAGATTAATTTATTATAAAATTGAATTTATTTTTAATAACACCTTAAAATTTTAAGGTAGTGCCAAATAGTTAAATAACTTTTTTAAAATGAAATAAATTAACGACTAAACACAGAAACAAAACTCAACTTATTTCATAAGATTGAAAGTTTAATGGCTTACCAAATATATAGAAAGTTGAAGATTAGGTCTTTATAATTTTAACTTTGATTATTATTTTTTTATTTAAAATTAGCTCAAAATCACCCAAAAAAAATATATATATTTTCTCCCAAATTTTAAAAATAAGAAAAATGCAGTAAATGTGTCTATTTTTATTTATTTATTATTGTTGTTATTATTATTATTTGTAATTTACGTTAATTTTTTTTCTTCATATAATTGAAACCTTATATAGTGTGCACAAACATAACAATTTCTGTGATGAAATCTAGCCCATGTCCAAGTAAGTCCGATGGAGGTTGTTCGATGGAGAAACGAAGAAAGGAAACAATTAACACAAATCAAATAGTGGAACCAACACTCGATAAAGAAAAATTCTGCATAATCAGCAGCTTTCACCGGAGGCCATATGGCTTTCTGTAGACAAAAACTCACCAACAGGAACCAACCCCAACCCCAACCCCAACACCACAACTTCTGTTTTCATAATCCCCGGGGAAAATAGATTTGCAAAGAGCATCATCACCAGATGATTCACCACTTTTACTCGAAAGCGTCGTCGTCGTCATCCGGGAGAGGTTGACTGGCAGCAGCTGCCAACTCAGCTTCATGCCTGCACAAAAACAAGCAGCATGTGAATGAATGCCTCGAACGAATGTGAATGGTTTCATTAGTCATAGACTGAGGATGAGAAAGTCTCACTGTTGCTGAATAGCCAAGTCAATTTGTACTTCCGGAGGAGCAAGAGCTGGAGACTCCACGAAATGAATGTTCGCATCCCTGTACCGCCATTACACAAGATAAGGAAGTCGATTTTTATGGAAGCTCACATATTAGAGAAAAAAGTAATTCAAACAGGGAAATGGGGTTACCCAGCCAACTTCCTGGCCAAGTACAGGAATGGTTTTTCAAAGTTGTAGTTACTCTTTGCAGAAATTTCATAGTACTGTAGGTTTTTCTTCCTGTGGAACGTGACTTGCTTCGCCTTCACCTGCCTATTCTTCACATCGACCTTGTTTCCACAAAGAACAATGGGAATGTTCTCACATACCCTGCAAGTTAACATCTCATCAAATGATAAGCAACTTCTAGAAGGGTGTCATGACTATGTAACAATTCATTCATATGCAGGAGTTGTGCACAAATAAATGTAAAATCACCTGCATAGATCACGGTGCCATGTAGGAACATTTTTGTATGTCAATCTGGCAGTAACATCGAACATGATTATTGCACATTGCCCGTGGATGCTGTAACCATGGATTGACATAGAATTAGGACTTACAATGATAGGAGGAAATTGAAATCAAAACAAAACTAATACCACATAATCGAAGACTCAAAGAGACCAAAAGGCCATCAACAAAACATAATCTAACAGATCAAATGTACAAGAGAATAATGAAAATTCAATAATATTACATAAGAATATGGTACAACTTAAGAGGGAAAATGATTATCGAAGGAGACTCCTTCCAAAAAATGAGGAAATCGTTCAACAGAGTATAGATGGGAATCTAGAACTTGTGACCATATAAAAAACACCCGAAAGAATAAAAGAGCTAATTCTTTAACTTACTAGTAGCCATCCCGTAAACCACCAAACTTCTCCTGCCCAGCAGTGTCCCAGCAGTAAAATCTAATTTTTCCACAGTTTGTGAAGAAGTCCAATGGGTGCACCTCCACGCCAATGGTTGCTACGTTCATAAGAAACAATAGAAAGATTGAGTTCATAACTATACAAGTTGTTTGTTTATTTAGGAAAAAAAAAAAAAAACCTTTCAATGGACAAAAAATTGCAAAAATACTTACGTTCGTATTTCTTTTCAAACTCTCCTGTGACATGTCTTTTCACAAATGTTGTTTTTCCTGAACAACAAAAGGTAACCAATTCAGTCATACTTGTAATTTCAAGTCCTATCAAGTATTGGAGGGATCCATCTTTATTGAAGATCCTATAAATAGAACCGATACTAGCAATTGATATCCACCTGGATTAAGGGGATCCGGTGATCTAATTCACTAGTCTCTTGATTTCTTTTTCTCTTCGTTTTTTCTATTTATGTGCAAGTTCCCGTTTTATCATCCTCGATCACGAGGCAATGTCATGGATTTTCAAGTTTTAATAGCAAACATGAAACAACGAAGAAGGACGATTTTCCTGTTTATATGATCTCAGCCAAGAAAATACAGAGGTTTATGTGGGTTTTAATAATGCACTTCAAATAATGTATCTTGAATACCTTTCGAGTTTGGAGTACTAACTAAAATTTAAAACCCTAATAAATCATAGACAAGTTTTCTTCTCGGAACAAGAACCCAATCCCCAGGCTCAGGCAATCTTTATTCAAATCACATGCACTAACATAGTTTCAGATTCTAAGCTCTGTTCTTCTCACTCTAAGCTCAAACTAGTACCACTACCTATAAAATATCACTTTTCTCCAAAATGCTATATTCCAATCAGCACAAGATATGATACATTTCTAAAAGGAAAATTCAGAAAACAGAATATACCCGTGCCACCATCACCAACAATGACAAGCTTGAAACTCGGATAATCAACAGTCTGCTGGTTCGGCAAAGCCTAAGAAATTCACCACAAAATGGAAGCAACAAACAAAAATCAAAAGATATTAAGAAATGTAACCAGATCGAAAACAGATCATCAAAATGAGACTAAAAGAGACTACTCACCATTGGAATTTGGCGATTTAGGTTTAAAATAATTGTGAGTGGTGGAGAAGGAGGGTTTATAGGGTAAGCGACTACTGGCTTTGAACTGACGCTATTCTCTTGACCGTCGGATTTGCAGTCGGATCACACTCCACCGTTGCTTTTCTTCATTGAATCGAATCTTTTGAGTTTTTTGAATTTGAAAAGTGGTCTATTTTCATATTAATTTCGAAATATACGACTAGAAAGAAAATTTAAGACATATTCCTATAAATTACGGAAAAGCCCAATTCAGGCCCATTAAATACACAAGCCCATATTTATTGTGGGCTTTTAGTGCAAATGGCGTGTTGGGCCGGTTCTCATATTACATATAAAAAGATAATTTACATAAATAAGCCTTTTTTTTTCCAAGTTATGGGATTCAAGAAGTAGGTGGCATAGTTCCAAAATCCAAACGACGCCGTTTAACGTTAGGAGGAAAGGAAACAATTCAATGTCCCCTAAATGGCGTCATCATTCATTCATGATAAAATCACCATCACTGCATAAGTGGGTCTCCCCTGTCGTCGACATCTTTTCAGAGGATTTTTGCAATGAAATGGGAAGTTGATAATAATCAAATTAATTAGAAAAATACCAAAATATTTTAAAATGTTTGTTTGTTTGGCCTTTTGGTTCATCAAAAGGTCTTTTAGGGAAAATGTCAAACTTTAGACCATATATTATATTTTTATCATAAGAAAAGGAAAATAAAATCAAACCCTAATGTTGATGTAATGTGGGTTCAAGGCACTACTTAATTTACAATTAATACACAACAATTTCATATGAAAGGTGGCAATTTTATTTCCACTTATTATATTATATTAATATTATTTTAAATAGTTTGGACTACTTTTGTCCTTAACCTCTCATATTGCTTCTAAAAAGCTTAGGCATATAAACAAACATAGCCCACATATCATGTTCCAATGAATAGTGAGAATATGCATGGTTCATTATTCAATTCAATTCCAATTTTATGGATTAAGTTTCACATGAGGTTTAGTTCGTAATGGTATCTCGCAATTTAAAACTCCCTCTACAATTAAAGAATGAGTGCGTTCTCGAGTCATCGTAGAAACATAGATAAGGTTGGTGATAGAACAAACAACGAAACTTTACGACAATTCTTCTGTACATGTTCACTTGTATCACATACATAAGTGGTCTCTGAACTATGTAATAAGGTCACCCATAACACGGCTCTCTCAGTTAAGTTAATCCAACGTCATGCTATCCAATGATATTGGAAGAAGAAATGAAGACGTAACGTAACAAAATGTATTGAAAGCGATTTCTTTTCTGTTCTGTTCTTATGAATTCCCAGTTAAGCCTATCATTTTTGTAATTGATCTTATGTTAAGAAATAGTATAATTCTAATGATCAAATAATACTTTAAAATGTAGCACCAATATGAACATAACTCATCTGAAATAAAATATGTATTATCGACTAAAAAGTCAAGAGAATTTTATTCTAAATAGGGGTTCAGGGTTTTGGGCTCCTCAATCATCAATTTCTTACATATAATTAGAATCTAATTCCATATGGGAAACCAAAATCAGTTCATGTAAGCCATTAGAATAAAGCAAATTAACACAAATAATTGAATGGCAGATATAGAAACCAAAATTTATAAATAAAAAAAATAAGCATATGATTAAAGATATATATTAAATTACAATCACATGTACCTTAGTATAAATAGACCTTACGTGTAATTAATAATAAACTTTAGTGTCATTCAACAGACATGATTCTTTGCATTATTTGCATTTCTTCGCATAATTGATTTATTTAAATTGACAAAACAATAGGGTTTTTGGGACCCATCAAATCAAATCAAAATGGGACACCAAAATCCTCATTAGTTTAAAAATGCTCATTAATCGGTACAAAGGAAGAACTTTCAAGTAATTAAATTACTCATAATTCAAAAAGTTAGTAGTAGTAGTTGGTCGACCTCTAAATCATTTATTATTCAAAGGGTTTTGAAATATCGTTCCATGCTTGTTCAACATTGACGTGATCACGTCTCAAATTAAAATATTATGTATTATTTTTTTTATACGTGAAATTAATGTGATCTCATCACGAATATGTTACTACTTTTTCTGTAATAAAAATATTGGAAATAGTTTTTTAAATATGAAAAGAAAAATATAGAAAATTCATCTGCCCGTAGATTAAAAAATTTTAATGGTACAATTTTTACTAGACTTTTCTAAGAAAAGGTGTAATAAATTTAATATAGATTATGATACGATAATTATATTATTATTTTTTTTCTAAATATGAGACTCGTGTCATTATAATATAAGGCAGTCTCTAATGACTTAAATAAAGAGTTTTGACGAATTGCAAAAATTTATTTAAATGCCTAAAAATATGGGGTTTTATTTAGTAGGAGAAAAGATAGCCAAATTATCGAGAAATTTCCTCGAAATTGTCATTAATGAAAGAACCCAAATACATAAATAAATAAATAAATGAGAGGATTTTGAATGTTTGGTAATTCATTTGATTTTTCCTTTTTTTTTTTTTTTTTTTTCATTTACCTAATTTGAGTCCAAGAAATCGGCAAACTAAATCAAAATTTTGAGTTAGGTGGGTGGTTGACCCGAGCAATTTGAATAGAGATTGTTGACCCGAACAATTTGATTAGAGTGTGAAATTTCACTAGTCATAACATATCATTAATATCAGTTATAAATGTGAAATATTTTTAATCTTTTTTAAAAAAATATATATATACAAAAATCTCTTTTCATAATTTACTATAAATTTGTTTAAAAATTTTGAGATTTTAATATATATAAATAATTTAAAAATAAAACGGAGAATATTATCATCTAATGAAATTCACAGACGTTATTATCTTAAACGTTAAATACTAAAAAAGTTGAGAAAAGGTTTAAAAAAAAAAAGTGAAATTAAGAGAATATTATTATACGCAACTTTTTTATTATTATTATTATTATTATTATTTTCCTCTTAAAATGAAATTCACAGACGTTATTATCTCCAAAAGGAATTTAAAAATGATAAACACAAAGTCCTCTTTACATAGTTCTCGAATAATTTAGGCAACACCTTTTTTGACATATTGAACTTCAACTTCATTTTAATTTGTGCTTCTTACCTTTCTTTTTTAGAATATTACATTCTACCCCCATAATTTTAGAATCTTACCTCACGAACTACCTACACAAAAATCATTTAAATTTTCTAATTCTTTTAAAAAATAAAATTATTTTAATTATTAAACTATACGTGAATAAACAAAAATTTAGTAAGTTTCTACCAATTTGAATATAACCCTGAAAATAATAAAAACAAAATTTTAACTTTTTCAAAATTATAAAAATTAAGTTGATCTCAATTTACGTTCGTGAGAATAAGAGTTTGTTATATAACCCGAAAACTCTTAATGATTATTGAGAATTAAATATGATCTCAGCTCTTATTGAATCACGAGAAAGAATCTAATTTCACTTCAAAGGGAATAAAAGAAACAACCATAAATTGGGGAGTTTAAACAAAATATACAAACTTTTGTGGTATCGTGTCATATAAGGTATTTTATATATATATATATATTAAATTTACTAAGAAAAATTATATTATTGTAATACAAGACTAAATTAAGGATATATGAATGAATCGAAAATATATACGAATGAGAGCGATCTTGAGAATAAAATAATTAAGAAATGCCTGAAGAAATTGAGAGTCACTACTTAGGCTAATAAAATGTTCATTCTTTTCAGTAATTTTCCTACGATTCTTATGAGCGGAGCAAAACATGCTAGAAATAATGTGACCACGTCGTAGGAGCTAAGGAGAATGCTGGAGCACATAACTACTAAATCTTAATTCAAATTTTGAGCATGAATGGTTATATCTACGCTAAATTTGTATTTATTCAGTCTCAAAATTTAAAGTATTAAATTTTCTATATAATTAATTATTGATATATTTCAAGAAAAAATTAATTTAAAAATTACACAACCAAATAATTATGAAATGAGACAATTTTTAAAAAAATGGTAATAAAAAAACAACTAAAAATATTCTATAACGTTGGGCATTCCCATTGAAAAAAGGGACAGAGAATTGCGGAAGTGAATTTATAGGGAAGTGTTCAGTGTACGTTGACTTTACGTTTGGAAAGAAAATAATATTTTATTTTATGAATATTATATATTTCTTATTTATTTCCTTTTGTAGTTTGATTAATGTTTAGTATTCTAAATACTCCTGCGTATGAGAAGACTAAAATATAATATTTTATAGTATTAAATAAAGTTGGAAATTCTAGATTGAAAGTTGAACCCCATAAATAAAAATGTCCAATTTGGAATTTTTTTATTATTATTATTGAATGAGATATGCATATTTATTAAAGATAATGTAAATAATAATAATAAATTGTAAAAAATTGTTTCCATTATTGATAAGAAGTCAAAGTGTATTTCATAGAAAAATACTATGGACTAAAAGGTCAAAATTCAAAGCATGGTTAAGAGAAAGTCAACCATGAATGGGAGTGGTAGGTTGGGCATGGGGGGTTTTGTGACTTCATCAACATTAATTCTTTATCAAATGTCACCAACTTTCACCCTTTCAATTATTTTAATTGGACCACCCTTCAAATTAAGTACTATTATTGTTGTTCCCAAAATCGAGACAGGATAATATAATTTTCACGTGACAATAACAATCAAATATATAAGAAAAAATATATACTTACCGAAGAAAAGAGGAATTTGCACACCTACCACATAAGCATTGATGCTTAAATTAGTACAAAGAATTTTAGTGTCAGGTAAAAGAGAAGGACATGAATAAACCAAAACCACAAATGAAAGTAGTTTTGAGAATATAACGATTAAGAAAAATAAATAAATTTTGTTATCTATACCAATAAAATATTGGTATATATGGTTAAAGGAAATTTTTAGAGCAATTTTATGTTAGGTGGTCTCTTAAAAATCTGACTGTTAGCAAGATTTTAGGAGAAGAATTTTAGGATTTTATATTTGATAGAGGTTTAAATCGTGCAGGTAGGTAAAATTCTAACTCCAAGGAATGTCGGGATCGAATCACCAAGGGTAGAGAGAAAGGTAGATGTAAGAGAACTCGAGTAGCATTCAAAGTAAGAGTTGTATGAAAATGAACGGGTATTTAGAGTATCTTAATTTTAAAATTTAAAAGTTTTTTTTTTTCAAGAATAAAAGAATTTTTTGAATTAAAAAATAATATATCTTGTAATTAAATCCGCTTCTGGAGATAACATTGGAATAATAGGTGGCACTGGAATGTGGTCGGCAAGAAATTGAAGGGTAATATTTGGAAATAATTAAAAATGCATTAAAAGGTAATTAATTAAATAATTATTGGAAGGAGAATTTAGACGGGAGTCCGGAATGACATGTCATCACTATCTTCCATTATGCCATTACTCCAATCCTCACAATAGCTTAACAATTAAGGTACGCATCCTGTTTTCAAGAAATTAAATGAAAGTACCGTTATAGACTACCCTGAGGTTAACAGTTTAATATACGATAAGATCTACCTCTAACCATGTCAAAATGGTAATTTCATTATATCCCTACGCAAAAAATAATAACTTTAAAAAATATAATTTCTCTTGACACCACTTGAAAGGAGTTAGAAAAGGAGCGATGAGAAAGATGACATTTTTTGTTTTCTAACGTCTGTATACGTGCGTCAGAAGATGACACTATTTTTTAAAATAGCGCAAAAACAATACTTTTTATCGATGTCATCTATTTAGTGTTGGCATAACCTCTTCTGATACTATCCAATTTAAAGTATAAACCAAGATACATTAGAAATTAACATTAAATTTAATTTATTTAGATTAAAAGAAGAAAATTTGAAATATATATATTTTTTGTTATTGAATTCAACCATTGAGAACTTGTTTATTTATGGTTTCCTATACCTGATTCTTAGTGTTCTTTCTTTTTGTCTATTACCTTGTCATCAGTTATCCACTTTTAATTTTTTTTTTTTTTTATCTATCTGTTTGGATAATTTCTTATGACATTTTGGTCCAAATGTATTTAATTATTATTTTATTGAGATTAGCTGCATGTCTAGGTATGGTAATAAAACAATTTGAAAGGAGTAATTATTCATTAATATACTACTTAAACGTAAATTTCTATTAATTAGTATTAATCAATTTGCATACTAAGTATTACGCTACATAAAGTAAATTTATATTAATAAGTAAATTTCTCTTTGTTATGGTCATTCATGAGTTTAAATATATTAGTAAAAGAATAGATGGTAAAAAAAAAAAACACCAAATTTCTTCAGACAAATTTTGACAATTTTCCTACATAATTGAGATATATATAACATATATTTAACTTAGACTATAAATAAATAAAATAATTTAGGGTGGGCGTGAAAGTTAGAAGACATGCACGCAAGGTGGTTGGTGTTTCAGGCGAGTCATCTCACGCGCATAATGAAAGAAAAAAAAAAGGAATTTCCCGTTTTTGCCCATCACGGATTTGTAGACTTCAGCTGGAATACATTTTACGAGGGTTTAGCTCTGCCAGCGTGGCATGGCGGTGTTTCCCATCCAAGGGCAATTTGGACTTCTCTCTTAAAATAACCGAATTATAATCATTTTTATTAAATTCTCAGATTTCTTTCATTTATTTATTATGTATATAATTTAAAAATCTTAAATACATAATTTTTGAATTTATGACGGAAGAATAAACATTTATTTCCTTTTTTTTTTTTTCATTTCAGTTTTATCCCTAAACAGTAAAATTCCTATAATTTTACCGTTTAAATTTCCATTCCTTAGGAAATGTAATCACCTAATTAATTCGTTAACGTGTTGAAGATATTGCTTTAAATTAAGTCATCTCATAGCAAATCTTTAATATTATATCTAAAATTTCTCATTAAAGATCCAACCCTCGATTCTCCCACCCAAAATATTACTAAATTAAAAAAATATTTGCACATGCGTGTATATATATATATATATATATATATATATATATATATATATATAATTGAATTTATAATAAGTCAAATAGGAATAATTATTTCTCATTTACTGTTTTCTGTTTCACACTCAACCATACCAGTAAAAACTACACAGTTGTACATAAAGTAACTTTTTTTATTTTTATTTTTTTTATTATTATGAGTTTATAATGTATTAAATACACATAAAAATATAAATATATTGGTTGAATCTTGAAATAATTTTTTTAATCCAATAAATATAGAGATAAAGATGGAAGCTTTACAATTAATTTGACGATATTATAACTCACCGTTCCACGTAAATGGAAAAGGTAAGAATTAAAATATTTAAGGTACAGAGAATAAAAATATTTTGAAAAATTGAAATATATAAGTAGAAATATAGTAATTTCACAATACCAATACAAAAAGGAAATTAAAAAAAAAAAAAAAAAAAGTTTCCATGGCCAATATTACAGCACAAGGCAAACACGGCGTTAGGGGAATAGGAATCCAAACAGAAGAAGGTTTGACCCATTTGAATAAGTTAAGGGTAATAGTGAATTGGGTGCTAAAATAACTGTGCAGTGGGAGCCGCTCCCGAAAAGCCTACACGCAGTGAGCAAGAAACGCGCCTATATAACAGAGCCGAGGGTTGATGGCCTGCAAGGTTCAAGCTAATAGCAAACGAGCAGACCCCACTTGAGAAAAAACGCTATATAAGGAAACCGAATCAAACCCAAGAACAAGAACAAGATATTCAAACCAACAGGGAAGGCGAGAGAGATTTTCTTCTCTCTCTCTTTTTTTTTTTTGTAGTTTCCAGTAATGGAGGGCCTCAGAAACAGAGGAGTTTTCAGGGTTTCTGTTTGTGGGCAACAGGAGCTCGAGCAACTCTCTAGAGATGGCAGTCAGTATAGCCTCACCACCGGAGTATTGCCGTCTCTTGGAGCTAGAAGTAACCGGAGAGTTAAGCTTCGGTGGTTTATCATATCGCCCTATGACCGTCGATACAGGTCAGTTTGTTCTTCATCATCATTCATGCATTGGTTCCTTCTTATTGCCTTTTTTAGCAGTTGCTTTGACTTCCATCATCAATTTTATTCAACTTTTTGAATTGGGTTTGAAAAAAAAATTAATCTATGCCTTCTTAATCCATTTATGTATTGAATGGTGGGATTCAGAATTCCCCTGTTTGTAAATAATACAATCTCTGCACCTTTTTGTTCTTTATATAGGTTATTCTAAGATTCACCTCATGTTTAAAGCTGGTTTTTGTTTTTATTGATGTATTTGTGTAATCTTGCGTTATTTTATGTTTGTTTGTATAGGGTGATGCATATTTGTTTCAATTTTCTGCAAAAAGTGGCTAAGATTTTGCTATCTACAGGATCTGGGAGACATTTCTAGTTGTTTTAGTGGTTTATACAGCTTGGGTCTCGCCGTTCGAGTTTGGATTCCTTAAGAAACCCCAATCGCCACTCTCAGTTACAGACAATGTGGTTAATGGGTTTTTTGCTGTGGATATTGTTCTAACATTCTTTGTGGCTTATCTTCATAAAGCCACCTATTTACTTGTGGATGAACCAAAGAAGATAGCTCTAAAGTATGCACGTTCATGGCTAATCCTTGATGTCATATCAACAATCCCTTCCGAACTTGCTCAGAAAATTTCCCCACCACCGCTCCGTTCCTATGGATTATTCAACATGCTTCGTTTATGGCGTCTAAGAAGAGTCAGTGCTCTGTTTTCCAGGTACAAACACTTTTAACTTTGTCTATATTAGCAAGCAGAATCAAAGATGTGTTCAAGTTGAGTTAATCTCCATTTTCTTTCTTCCAAACAGATTGGAAAAAGATAAGAACTACAACTACTTCTGGGTTCGATGTGCGAAGCTTATTTGTGTTACTCTCTTTGCGGTTCATTGTGCTGCATGTTTCTATTATCTTATTGCTGCTCGTAATAGTGACCCGACTAAAACATGGATTGGAGCGTCTATTGATGACTTTCTCAATCAAAGTTTGTGGGTTAGATATGTCACTTCCATTTACTGGTCCATCACTACCTTAACCACTGTTGGGTATGGCGATTTGCATCCTGTGAATTCAAAGGAGATGATTTTTGACATTTTCTACATGCTTTTCAATCTTGGCTTGACAGCATATTTGATTGGAAATATGACCAACTTAGTTGTTCATGGCACCGGTAGAACTAGAAAATTTGTAAGTATACATGATTCAAATATTTCGATAATTTGTAGGTTTTGCTGATGTTCTTACTACTTTGTTACTTGTTTTTCTCAGAGAGATACCATTCAAGCGGCTTCGAGTTTCGCTCATAGGAATCAACTTCCTCCCCGTTTGCAAGACCAAATGCTTGCACATTTGTGTTTAAAGTTCAGGACTGACTCTGAAGGATTGCAGCAGCAAGAAACTCTTGACTCCTTGCCTAAAGCCATTCGATCAAGCATTTCTCATTATCTGTTCTATTCTCTAGTAGACAAAGTCTACTTGTTTCGTGGTGTTTCGAATGATCTACTTTTTCAACTGGTAATTAGCTGAAGTTCTCGAGGTTTTAACCGTGATAATTGTTCTTTTTATTATGAGTCTAATTGATTTGCTGAATGTTATAGGTTTCAGAAATGAAGGCAGAGTACTTTCCTCCAAAGGAAGATGTGATTTTACAAAATGAAGCGCCGACCGACTTTTACATTCTTGTCACGGGTGCTGTGGTAATTATTGAAGTTCTTTGATTATGAACCCAAATTCTGTTCAACCAAAGTCTAATGTTTGATTCTTTTCACAGGATTTGCTGGTTCTCAAGAATGGAGTTGAACAGGCAAGTCTGTTTATTGAAGCTCTTGGATACTTAGAATATTGGATTTTTGGTGTTATTTGCTGACTGAACTGGTCCAATATTTGCAGCTTGTTGGAGAGGCTAGAACCGGGGATCTTTGTGGTGAGATTGGGGTGTTATGTTACAGGCCACAACTATTTACGGTGCGCACGAAGCGATTGAGTCAGTTGCTGCGTCTGAATCGTACTGCTTTCCTTAATATCGTTCAATCTAATGTCGGCGATGGGACCATAATCATGAACAATCTTCTTCAGGTCTGCTTCCTTATTACAATTATGTTATGTTGCTTAACCAGAGTTCCTTCCGGATGATGTCTATAGACTCGATTAACAAGTATATTTTCTTGGATGGCAGCATTTGAGGGACCTCAAAGACAAGGACCCCATCATGGAAGGGGTATTGTTGGAGACAGAGAACATGCTAGCTAGAGGCAGAATGGACCTACCACTCAGTCTTTGCTTTGCAACACTTAGAGGAGATGACTTGCTTTTACACCAGCTTTTGAAACGAGGTCTCGATCCAAATGAATCGGACAACAACGGGCGTACTTCACTCGTGAGCTCAATTTCCTGTTGCTCTAAACATTTTCCAAAAGATTTACATGTTTCTGAGTTTGAATCCTTTCCTTTTCTTGTTATATTCACATTCATGTAATACCAGCACATAGCAGCATCAAATGGAAACGAGAACTGTGTGCTTCTGTTACTGGACTATGGAGCAGATCCCAATAGCAGAGGTACTCATATCCTTTATTACTGATATTAACGGCATCACCAGCAGCTGTGTTTCAATAACTATTTGCTTCTCATGATACTAACTTCTCCATGCAACGAAAATAAGGTGGCACCGCGTTGACTTTCTTTGCCCCTGCAAATGCATTTATTTCTCCCCATTATTCAACTTCAAGTCAACTATCTTCTTTAACTTATTTGCTTGTTTTTTAAATATAATCTGAGAATTCTGTGGTCTTGTATTTAATAGCCGAGTTGACCAAATATTCTTATTTGAAAAAGTCTTATCTCAATAGTAGTTTGCTTTAGACACCTTTGGAACCCATTAGAACATTTAGTCCAACTCTCCTGTCTCATTTCCCTTTATAGGTGTTGTTATTAATGCTGTGTCTTTGCTGGCATCCAATTTGTTTATCATAGCTTGATAAACAGATCGTATCGCATTAGAATATGCCTTATCATGTGCTTCGTGGTTGAAACTGATAAACATATGGAATTATTGAAAGAATTCATTCTCAGATAAACTTTTTGATTGATTCACAGACTGGAAAGTTGATTATTTTCTACTGTATCTCTTTCTACAGATTCTGATGGAAGTGTGCCATTGTGGGAGGCGATACTAGGTGGCCATGAGCCAGTTATTCAGCTACTTATGGACAATGGAGCTAATCTTCGATCGGGGGACGTGGGTCAATTTGTGTGCACTGCTGCAGAGCAAAACAACCTCCAGTTGCTCAAGGAGATTGTCCGATATGGAGGAGACGTTAGGAGTGCCAAGATCAATGGAACGACAGCTTTGCATGTTGCTGTTTGTGAAGACAACATTGAGATTGTTAAGTTCCTTCTTCAACAAGGAGCTGATATTGACAAAGCTGATGTTCATGGATGGACTCCAAGAGATCTAGCAGACCAACAGGGGCATGAAGAGATTAAAAATCTCTTCCAGACAACCAAAGAGTCAAAAACTCAATCTGTCATTGCCATTCCCGAGAAGCAGACTGGGATTCGCTTCCTTGGAAGATTTACAAGCGAGCCTACGATTCGCCCCGTACCTCAGGAAGGAAATGATGGTTCGTTGTCGGGTCATTCACGTCCACGGCGTAGAACTAACAACTTCAATAACTCATTGTTTGGAATCATGTCAGCAGCTCACTCTGGTGGGAAAGACATTCTTTTTCCTGATAACCAAACCGGAGGAGAGCACTCAGGAACCAACCCTGCTAGGGTGATAATCAGCTGTCCAGAGGTTGGCGAAGTTGGTGGGAAGTTGGTGCTGCTCCCGGGTAGCTACAACGAGCTGCTCGAGATCGGTTCCAAGAAATATGGGATTGTGGGTGCAAAGGTATTGACCAAAGATGGAGCTGCCATTGAAGATATAGAGGTCATTAGAGACGGTGATCATCTTGTTTTTGTCAGCGATGGAAAAACCATATAGTACTACCTTTTTGTGTTTTGTTTTCAACCAGCGAAGCCGAGGGGCGATATGGTATAGATAGGGAGATTCGTAAAGTTCAAATCTTGTATATAGTGCATCATTCTTTAAGCAAATATCTTTAAGCAAATATGAATGCATTTACCATTTCATGACACCCAAACTGGTGGTGAGAAATTTGAAATGGGACAGCTTTGGATTCACAAAAAAATTTATTCGAACAACTTTTCGATCCAAATTCACCTACAAATTGTTTCGATCCAAATTCACCTACGAATTGTCTTAGAATGTTACTTAAAATTGACGAATGGTCTTGGTTGTTAAGCGATGAAAAGTTGAATAAGAATGTAGATATGAATCTCTAACTTAGCTTAAATTGACTTAAATTTCACAAATAATTTATCTTATAAATAACTATTTTTGAAAGAAGTAACTATCTATATGAATAATGCCCCACTTCATGAACACTTGAGAAACAATCAAAATGTTGAAGATGACAATGGCCTAAAAACTGAAACTGGTGCTCAAAATGCGAGAAGGGGTAAGTGACAAATTAGTTAAGATCTATTTTCCACATTGCTCATTTATAACAACGCAGTTAAGCAAATGCACATTGTATCGTCTCAAACAAAAGATCATAGCAAACAAAATGAAAATTTAACACCTCATCTGCCATTCATTACAGGAGCTGTAGCATTTTCAAGTGCTGTTCATGTTCTGGATCCAATTTTGGAGGGGTATAACAACCGTGAAGATCCTCCACCACATATTCCTACAGAAAAGTGAAGTATAAAAACCAGCAACAGGTATGGTATCCACTGACAAAGAACACAAACGGGTTTAGAACTTTACTTTAGTCAGCTCCCTTTTGGTGAGAATGTGGTAATGCCTTTGCCAGATCCTTTGGATAGCCATAGTAGCAGCGAGGAAACCATAAGCTATGCCAAGGATTACAAAGATAACGACGAAAACAATAACAAGTGCAAAGCAGGCCTCCATAGATGCAGGGAAACAATCCAAGATACCCCAGCCATAGCAACAGTTGTGACACCCAGCAACTCGTGGATCGTTACTATTCAGGGAGGAACAATGTAGTATGAGCCCGAAAAATCCAAGCAGAACAAAGAAGGCCAGAACACCTGGCATAAGGAAAACACGCATACAATAATACATTAAGAAATCAAATCTCCATGAAACAAGTTGTCGATAATGCATATAATTAATCCAATAGCTCTTCTAACCATGAAATTTAGAAGACGAAAAATGTTCAGAAAGAAATGGGTGAACAATGGAACTATATCCCAAGACAAGACCTCAACATCAAATTCGAAATGGACGCTGAAGTTAATTTTACAGGCAGTCAACTTAAATGAAAGATTTCACACACTTTTCAGGGGAAAGGGGAGTGTTAATACGTCAATGTGTAACAGCCCAAGCCCTTTGCTAGCGGATATTGTTCTCTTTGAGTTTTTCCTTTCGGGCTCCCCCTCAAGATTTTAAAACGTGTCTGCTAGGGAGAGGTTTTCACATCCTTAGAAAGAATGCTTCGTTCCCCTCTCCACGGTAAACTAATTATTTTGACAGAAAGGTAGATGAATATATCCATTTTCCTGTCATTAACTAGTAACAAGTTTTCAACACTAATAAAATGAGAGATTTGACATCCTTGCTACTTTATCTCAAGTATAAATGAACAACGAAGCCTGAATTTATCAATAAAGCATTTGTATTTGTGATAATCTGAGACGTCTAAGACCCAATTCTTAAAGAAAAATCTGACCAGTTTAGATAAAAGTAGTTTACCAATACAGTAATAAAATGGAATAGGATGTTTGGAGAGAATACGATCCCATCCATCACTGAAAGAGTTTCTGAATGCCCCATCTTTGTCCATAATATACGCATAACCACCTATTGCAGCTATTAACTGCAAAAGGGATAAACCCTCCATTATCAAAGTGCAGACAAGATTTTCCATAAAAGTTTATGTTTAAACATTTAATTTTCTCATGCATTCCAGAAAAAGAGAATTCGAATGAAATTTAGAATCATAGGAAGTTTTAAGTGAACTCACAGTTTGAACAGCTAGAAATACAAGGAGAACATCCCTTGCCACAAAAAGCCTGAATTTAACTTTACGCCAAGAGTTGTCCTCAAATAAGGAAACTTTCAGATGAAATTGGGCTTTGCATGTTGTGCAATGCGAGAAAGCAAACCCTTCCTGCAGAATTACGAGAATCCTTTCAGATTGATTAAAATCATAAGAAAATAGAATAGGAAACAAGCAAATCCTTGATAGTCGAAAGCAGGAACAGCGTAGAAGAACTAAAATAAAGAAAATTGCCTTAATGGAGCGCCAATGATCAAGACAAGATCGATGGACAAACTGCTGTGTGCCTTTGCACATGCATGGAGAAATCAGTTCATCTTCTGTAAAATGGAAAATTGGATTTGAGCCAGTGGAAGAAGATATTACCCCAGCTATGAAAACTTGTATATGACTGTAATAATCAGTGGTATTAACCCCCACGATGCAATGAAGCTAAAATTCAACAGAATTGCGCCAACATCTAAATTGTTTAACCGAGCATGAATTAAGAAAGAAAATAAACATCCAACGACGAAAGTAACGATGAAATTGACCTGGTTCAGCGTCGCTCTCTAGGCAAATACGACAACAGGGAATGGAACCAGCTTCAGCATCCTCATCGTCCCTGATTTCATCGGAGGTTCCACCATGGGATGAATCGGACTGATTCTCAAGCAGAGGATCAGAGTCAGTAGGTTTTTGGGCAATAGACGATTCCAACTGTACTTCCCCTTTCATTGGTTATCTCCTTACCCGAAAGAGAACGACCGAAGCTTTCAGCCCTAGAACAAACTTGATCACAAATTCACAAAGATCAAAAACCATTACCCAGAATTAGAATTAAATATATGGAAGTCAATCCATCATTCATCCAAATTAACACGAAAAGAAAACTAGTAAAAAGTAATTGGAATAAAAAGAAATTAGAGAGCTCCAAATCGAGTTACCTGAAATCGAGGAAATATTCGGACTGGACTTTTTGCAGATGTTGATGAATATTAATGTTGAAGAAAGCACAGATGTTTTTAAAATAATTCTTGGAACCGAACATTTTTTGGAATTAATTTCTAAACTCTTTCATATAATAAATTCAAAGACTATAGTTTCAAAATGGGACTCTATGAGTATACATTATTTTGAAACTATAGTCCCATGATATCGATCATTTCTGAGTTATGAGTCGATCATTTAGTGTCATTTATGGTTGCATTCCTACCAAAAAATAGAATCAAATTAACCATGGTTGAAAACAATTCTTTTTATTTAAATCATATTTAAATATTCCACTGTTATCTCATTTAAATTATATATATATATATTCTTCAATTTATATATATTTTAAATTTAAATATTCCACTGTTATCTCATTTAAATTATATATATATATATTCTTCAATTTATATATATTTTAAATTAAATCTATACAATTGTATTCATTGACTAATTATAGACATAAGATTGAACTCTTATGCACTGTAGAACACGTTATGTCACATTATAAATAAGTCAATCATTCCTGAGTTATTCGTAAATAACTGCAACTAAGTTACCCATGTGATAACATATTTTACCTGAAGTAATAATACTCATTCTCAAAGGTCAGAATGATATGAAGTAAATATAGAACACAATTCTAAACTATCAGCCAATTGATAATTCTTGCCAACTACATGCAACTTGTCAATACATTTGGAGAAGGAGGCGGTAAAAAATGTGGCAGGGGAGACTTTTAAGTTACAGATACAATTGAGTATAAAAGAGTTGACGACAAGAAAACATCATTCAAGGTAAAATGAGCAAGTTCAACAACGTCCAAGCACAGCCCAGGTGAGGCAGAGAATTCAAAAACGAAAAGGGTAAGCAACAATAATGCTTGAAATTTGCTCGGCCATTGGGTGCTTCGTATGGTATTCTACTTCCAGAGTTTTCGCAACGACATGTTCTTCTCTGATTCCTTCTTCATTACCTTGGCCACGGCCATCTCAAAATCTTCCTGAGTCACGTGAACCCTTCTTTCTCTCAAAGCAAACATCCCAGCTTCTGTGCACACCGCCTGCATTAAAGCACAACATATGCCACCAAAAAGTAATTGACGTAAACACTCAACAGCAATCGTGATTACATTTGTTCTAATGCTTTCGTGTAATCGAATTGGCAACAATTTTTTAATATATGCAGAGATAACTATCCAAGAGGAGCTTTAGATCCAAGAGCTGTTAGCTAATCCTTTGGTCACCACAAGGTTAGCTAATCGTGCTAAACAGGCTTTCTTCCGTGATAATTGCCCCGCCCTACTACATTTGGTGCTAACTTGTAGGATATTAATTCCAGGACGGTGGTCACCTTATTAATCACTAGGCTAACCTATGATAGTTTTTCCGAAATTAATAGATAAATGTTTCAAAGTGCTACTTAGTGTTAATAGCAGTTGACGTGGAATAACTATATGCATGAACGCTCAAGATTCTTTTCGAACCAGTCATCATCAAGTGATATGTAAGAACATCGACATTGAGAGAGCATTTATATCATATACAAGTACAACAGATATACCTTGAGCTCAGCACCAGATGCGCCATTCATTTTCTCTGCAATTTTCTTCAAATCGATCCCACGCATCAAATTCATTTTCCGTGAATGTATTTTCAAGATATCAAACCGGGACTGCATTCCACAAGAACTGAATGTCAGTGTTTCAATATAGTAAGAGCAACTATGATTGATACCACTCCTAACAGCTAATAAATCGCAACCCTTATTAGAAGAGAAATATATAGGCAGCTTTATCGCATAACCAAACAACCATGATAAGTGGCTTTTACCTTTCTATCGCAAACAAACTTATAATTCCTTTTTGGGAAAAGAGTGCTTCAGAAAAAGCAGAGTGAAATGAAGTAAAATTCATTGTGTTTCTATGATACTCTTTAAATAACAAAAGTATATACTGAAACAACTAGTTGTGCTTACATCCTCGTTAGGATTTGGGAATTCAATCTTCCTGTCAATTCGTCCTGGCCTTAGAAGAGCTTGATCCAGAATATCAATCCTATTTGTGGCCATCAAGACCTGTAATAAGTCCAAGCAGTTAGAATCCAACTTTAGATATAAAATCTTAATCCAAAATAATCGGTAGTCAGATTACTATAAGTCAGGAGACAGTTAAGTGCCCCAATAAGTTTCCATGAATTGCATGGACTTTAGTACAAACAGGAATAAAATCTTCAGTATCTTAAAAGGCACAAGAAGTATACGCACTATGAAAAAGCATGGAATGGAATCTTTATAACTGATGTAAAGACTAGAAGAATGAAATCAATATATAGTATATATTTGTGATACCAATACAACATGAAATTTAAACCTTTAGAAATTTATTTTTGTTTGAGAGTTCCAACATGATCTGGGGGTGAGGAATTTTAAGAAGAAACAAACAAAAACTATAAGAGTAAAGGTGGATCTTAAGGGACAATGCAATGATGAATATTCCTTAAAATCTCCACTTAAATAAGGACATACTTCCTTTCCCTTTCATTTAATCATTACGTTCGGGAGTGGTTCAACATGATGTGAGAGTGAGAAATTTTAAGAAAAGCACAAACAAAAACTACAGTATAGGTAGATCTTAAGGGACAATGCAATGCTCAATGCTTCCCTAAAATCCCCACTTGAAGAAAGACATACTTTCTTTCCCTTTAATTTAATCATTATGTTTGGTAATAGATGGTTATACACTTCTATTACTTGCCTTTTCGGTTTAGATAGATACTTACACCTCATATCTCTACAAGACATCTAGACATAAACCACGCCCATCGAGAGAATAAGCCTCAACGCTCATCTAATATTTAAAACATTGGTTGTTCACCAAAAGCTAGTGTATGATTTATTTAATGTTAGTCTTTTGTTTAATTTTACTAAGAAATATTTAATCAATGTTTGTCATAAGATATGCTCACCATCCTTCACAAATGGAGTCTAGGTATTGTACCTTGATCTTATTTGATGCTTCAAATCCATCGAGCTGGTTAAGAAGTTCCAACATAGTACGCTGCACCTCGCTATCACCATTACCACTCCCGGATTCCATTCTAGCAGACCCAATGCTATCAATTTCATCCATGAAAATGATAGAAGGCGCATGCTCCCTGCAGAGGAAAAATCAAGAAATGATTGCAGTTGGAACAATAAAAATATGCATAAGATTAAAGAGGGTGACACAACTTAAGATACAATCTTTTCCAGGTTTGGTTTATGCAATTATTTTTCTGGGATGTTTGTTTGAACACTTTCATGGGTGGAAAATTGAAATCCTAGATTGCCCATTTCCAGTCAACAAAATTTTGGCACCAAAAGGCCCGTTCCTGATTTGGGTTCTAGTCATTGAAGGAAGTTGAGAAAAGGACCATGCATACACAAAAGAAAATATGAAAACAAACCTGGCCATGACGAAAAGCTCTCGGACCATTCTAGAGCCTTCTCCAATATATTTCTGGACCAATTCAGACCCAGACACCCTGATGAAAGTACAATCTGTATGGTGCGCCACTGCTCTAGCCAACAGTGTCTTCCCTGTACCAGGTGGTCCATATAGCAGGACACCCTATTTGAAGTGCATGGTGAGAGATATGTATTTGACAGGACCAGCATATATTGCAAGAAACTAGTAAGGAAGTAACATTGTGGCATATAATATTATCATTACCTTTGGTTGAGCTATTCCAAGACTCTCAAATAGTTCGGGATGCTTAATGGGAAGTTCAATAACCTATAAATTGGAATTAATATTTTAGAACAGATTATTGACTAACAAGTAGTTAACAACAAGAAAACTATTTGCAACGCACAAACCTCTTTTATTTCCTTTATTTGCTGGTCAAGACCACCAATCATATCATAAGTAGAATCAGGAACCTTTTCAACTTTCATAAGATTAACAAGGGGATCTACTTTGCTTGGCAAGATTAAATGAAGAACATAGCTGTCATTACGGAGAGCAACTCTAGTTGACGGTGTGATTTTAGTGATATCGATACTTTTGTCAATATCAACCACATACTTCCCTTCTGGATGGACCTGTGCAGGTGAAGAACAAATAGAAGTTGGGAAAAGACGAACATCCAATAAGCTAGTTGAGATAGAATGTTTTGGAATTGAACTTCTAAGATCATATTACCATATAAACACAAATACAATTAGAAACGTTGATTAATATTAGGATACAACGCTAATTATTTGAAGCATTACAAGGCCAATTCAGTTGCCCAGCAAGTATCAGAAGTCAAATCTCAGTATGTTAATGATATGGACTCGATGATATGAGCTTAAATGCATTTTCATATTTTAATTTCAGAATATTGAACTTGACTCAAAAGGAGTTCCAAACAGAAGTTCTTATGTAATATCAATGCGTATCCCAATGCATGGAGGGGGTGAGGGAGGGAAGGAGAATGGCAATGAATCTGTAATTTATTTATTTATTATTACTACTTTTTTCCTGACATAAAAACAAGAGAAGCCCACTTACCTTGACTAAAACTTTGTTCTTTCCCATGACTTTAACAACTTCTCCAACATAGGATCCTGGCTCTTGAAGCAGCTGCAGCTCTTCCCGTAGCATGCGCACTGTAAATATTAATACGAGTTAGAAATGAAATAGCCTCAATTAAATCATATATCAACAGGTTAACGTTGGGACTTCCCAGGAAATAAACGTGCAGTTTCGATTAGGCAAACTCAAAAATGAAGTTATCATCAAAACAGTCCACTGGCTCTGGTTAATCTTATTATTAAACTAACGAAATAAATGCAATGGTGAGACAATAAGTAAGCTTCTTACAAATAACAGAGCCCAGTGTAGGAATTGTTTTTGTTTCTAAGATCCCATTAAAAAGTTATAGAATTGCAAGATCTAAAGCAGAAGATATTTACTCGGACAGTTATTTGAAGAGGACAATTACATCAAAGTTCACCCACTGCTCAATCACCAGTCATAATTACTTTCACCCTCATCAAGTACCACGCTTAATTACTCTCCAGGAAACGAAGTTGGTTACAGCCCTAGAGGAATTCAATTCCAGGAGTCCCAGATCAAGACATTTGGCTTCTTCTCCCCACATATTTCAGATACTAAGGCACCATTAAGCGGTTTCCAATCATTTATACTTATACCAAATGATATGGAGGGATAGAATCTTAATTCCAAAAACAGTTCGCTCGTTGAAGGAAATGGGAAGAACAGCAACATAACGAAAGAGTACTAATTAACTATTCTTGTATCTTCCTCGGAAGTAATCAAGTTTTCATTTTTTCCCTAATTCACTTTATGTAACAATTCTTCAGCGGAGTAAACAAAAAGTATGACATTTGTGAACTGACCAACACAAACCAATCGAGAAAAACGAACGCTACCCACAAAAACCCACAAACCCTTAAGGTAAATAAGAAATTAAAAATTCAGAATTGACTGGTACCTTTCGAATTCAGCTCGTTCCGCTGAGCTTCAAGACGATTCAGATTATGGGATTTCTGACGGACCTGTAGCTGCAGCTCGTGAATATGTTGCAGATAGTACTGCCTCAGACCCTCACCTTGTTTCGCCGCCTGTTTCGCCGAGCAACTATCCACCATCGTCGACAACACTTTCTGGGTCTCGACCTCCATTGTCGCCATTGAAAACACCCTTTAGAAATTGAAGTTTTACAAGACGATCAAGATTTGAACGATAGTCGGTAAACCAGAATGAGATTTCGTTGTACTGTCAATGAATTGGAGGTGGATGTCCCGGTTTCTTGCGTTTTCGGCAAAGAAAAGAACAACGAAACGGGCCTCAACACTAAATGGGTCGGTCTCAAGCTAAAGCCCATCTCAACGGAGGCCCAAAAGAAAAATGAAATTATCATGTTTTAATGGGCCAGCATCAAAATTAAGCTACTCAAAAAGGCCCAATAAGTCAGCCCAGGTCCAGAAGAAAAGGGAAAAAGAGAGAAAACGAAATTATCATGTTTTAATGGGCCAGCTTCAAAATAAAGCTACTCAATAAGGCCCAATAAATCAGGCCAGGCCCAAAATAAAAGGGTAAAAAAGAAAAACGAAACTATCATGTTTTAATGGGCCAGGCTCAAATTAAAGCTACTCAATAAGGCCCAATAAATCAGGCCCAATAAATCAGGCCAGGCTCAAAATAAAAAAGGAAAAAAAGAAAAAACGAAATAATCATGTTTGAATGGGCCAGCCTCAAAATAAAACTACTCAATAAGGCCCAATAATTCAGCCCAGGTCCAGAAGAAAAAGGGCAAAAAAGAAAAAACGAAATTATCATGTTTTAATGGGCCAGGCTCAAAATAAAGCTAACTCAATAAGGCCCAATAAAACAGGCCAGGCCCAGAAGAAAAAATAAAAAATAAAAAAAACGCAAAGAAAAGGGGAAAAAAGAAGTCGTTTCACAATTATATAAGGTCAGGTGTGAAGCCAGTTATGGTTGCGCCTAGCCCTTCTCTAGGAAGCTCTGCTTTGTTAGATTTTCCTTTTTAAGGTTTTTTTTTGGGGAATTTTCGTTTTCGCTGTAATTTTGGGGTTTAGATTTTGATTTTATCAGAGCCATTTTAGAGGGTTAGGAGGTGTGGGTGTTAGCTCAGTTGTTAGCGTCTCTCACCTGTGTTATATACCGCCATTTCTCGCTCCAATTTCCGTTTCGATCACAATTCAAACAGCTTACTGATCGCCCTCGTCTTCCTGCTTACAGTTGGTTATGGATTTGTGAGGATTTGCGGCTTTAGGGTTTTGATTTCGTTATTCGATTTTGAAATACACATTTAAAGGAATCAATAAGGAGCAAATCCATAGTATTTTTAGGTTAGATTTATAGAACTGTAAGTAGTTGAATTTTGTGAGCGATGGATAAGAAGAGAGTGGCTATTCCTCTTGTATGCCATGGCCATTCAAGACCGGTTGTGGATCTATGTTATAGCCCTGTTACGCCGGATGGATTCTTCCTCATCAGTGCCAGCAAGGGTACGGCTCAACATAACAAATTTTTTTTCGTTTTTTTTTTCTTTTTATATTGAATTTATGAATCGCGCAAGTTTCTGCAAACTGTTCATTTAGGTCATCATCAGTTTATGAGTGTTGAATGATTATGGATCATGTTTGTTCAGTGTCAGCCCTTTTGACTTTAATTGATACCTGTGGTACATGTGGGCATTGCTATTTTAGCCGTTGTTGTTGATTCGTTGAGACCCTTGTGTATTGGTTGTTTGCTCAAAGCATATTTCAGACTTTGTTATCTTGGGTTGCCTTTGAAGTATGCTTTTCTGCACCATTCAGATTCCAATCCCATGCTCAGAAATGGAGAAACTGGCGATTGGATTGGTACATTTGAAGGTCATAAAGGTGCAGTTTGGAGTTGTTGTCTGGATACCAATGCTTTACGTGCTGCCACTGGCTCTGCTGATTTTTCAGCGTATGTCTTTTTAATTGGTTTCCATGTTGCGTTTCTAGAATTTCCATATTATTGGTTTTTTTTTTTTTTTTTTTTTTTTGGGTTATAACACTGTATGCAGTCTTTGATTCGCTATATTCTTTTGAAAAGGAGAGGAGAGGAGGGAGGTCTTTATGTATATAGTGTATGGATTTTCCTAACTTTTCTTATAGTTTATTAACCGTTCAACTTAGATCTTAAATATGTCCTTATAATTCCCTTTTTCAAGTACTTTGATTCCCATGCTTCTGCTTTACGGTCCACACTCTACTATATAATTAACATTTTAAATTTCCTATGCGTTTCCCTTTGTGATTATTAGCAATTGCTAGCTTTTTATGAATGTTGGTTTTTAGACCAACTTTGTATTTGAGAAAAGGAGATGAGTTATTGTTTGATGCTGAGTGGCATTTAGAAAATCACAATTTGGAAGGGTTCTAATATAGTTGGTAAGCCGTTCTTTTTACTTTATTTTCTTGAAGCAGTGGATTACAAACATCAATAGTATGTACGAGTATTCAATTATTTTAATTTTATTCATACTTAAATGAAATTATGATTATGTGATATCTTTCTATGTAGATTTTGATAGCAAAATATTATTATTATTATCATTAAACTCTATATTTTTTTAGATTTCTGTAAAACTATAAGGAAATTCAACCATTTCCCTGTTTTTGGTGCACATTACAATGATTTGAAATGTCTTTAATAATTTATACTCATCAATTTTTAAAAACTTATTATTATTATTATTTTGAGTTGTTTGAATGAAAATTGATTGAAAACTGCGAGGTTTATGCTCTTTGAGCATTTGCACCAGTTATTGAATTTAACTTATTATGCGTTTCTATCTTGCTTGAAAATTTGTTAATTGTGCTATTAGAAATGTTGTGCAGGCTAGATTCCTCACCCAAATACACTTTTGGTTCCCATCCATGCTGAATTGTTCCTGCATTATTCATGTGATTGTGTGGTACAAAGTTGTTGAAAGATATTATTGTATTTGGCAAATATCTGCCAAAATTTATGATGAACACTCTATTATGATTGGGGGAGTCTGAAACAAAAAATTCTGACTGTTAGAATCTAGTTGATTCTAGTCATCAGGTACAACAGTTTAATTGACCTACAAACCACTTACTATCTATGCTTAACTTATGGGTACATCATTTCGGGGCCAGTATCTGGGCACTTGCATTGCTACCTTTCGGCATGTCCTTCACTTGTGCATTTTGCTCCATACTTTTTATCATAATTACTCATTGTGGTCTCCCAGCCCTGCAACAACAACGCCCCCCCCCCCCCCCCCCCCCCCCCAATTGTTTGCTTCCTCTGCTGCACAACCTCCTCCGCTCCTCAGGCATACAGTAGGGCTTTTTGAAATTCGGAAGGAAATTGACTATTCATATGCTTTAATTTGGTGACTGAATATTGTTTGTTAAATATCACTTTATTTGCAATGAACATTTCTTTCAAGTGATTTTGTGAACAATGATGGAGATTGAACTCATTGGTAGGATCCTGATTAAACTTACAGGAAAGTATGGGATGCATTAACTGGAGATGTACTGCATTCATTTGAGCACAAGCATATTGTTCGTGCCTGTGCTTTTTCGGAGGTAATTTAATCATGATCTTAATAATGTCATATCTTTTATCATGTTGTTGATACACACACTTCACTGATGTGCGTGTGTTCATGTCCTAAGGACTAAAATTGGAATCTATTATCATGGGGGCCACCTACTTAGAGTCTGTCAAGATCCTCAAGTTTCTCAACAATTTGTGAATGGTCGCCTCATGTGAGATCAGTTGAGCTACGCTCAAGTTGACCCAGACACTACATATATTATCATGAAACAATGTGATGTATTCATGTGCCCCTTGGTTTTTTAGTTAGTTTTTGTCTTGATAAGAGTAAATTTAGTTTACATGCAAATTTAGTTTACATGTTTGGACTCTTTAGTTTTTGTCTTGATAAGAGTAAATTTGTAGTTTACTTGTATAGGCTCTTTAGTTGTTTCTTTGACTTGCTTTCTAACTGCTGGTATTCTCCCTAGTCCCTCATGCGGAATGATTGTGGCACTAATTGAGTTTTAACTGATATTTACTGATTTGTTGTTGTCATCTTGTAATTTAGGTGGAGTGAGCTGGCGCTTAGATTCTTATCTTTGTTCATTCTGATATTCTTCAATTTAAAATCAATTTCTCTTCTCTCAATGCGTTTTCTAAAATGTATCAGGATACACACCTTTTATTGACTGGTGGTCTGGAGAAAGTACTGCGTATATATGATCTGAATCGTCCAGATGCACCTCCAAGAGAAGTGGATAAATCCCCCGGCTCAGTAAGAACTGTTACATGGCTTCACAGTGATCAGACAATATTAAGTTCCTGCACTGACATGGGAGGTGTCAGGTATGGATGGCTGGGTGTAAATCTGCCTTCTCAAACTGCATGGAAGTATGTACGTATATATATATAGTCAGTCGGTCTTTCCTAAGTTTTATTGTTTCCATACAGGTTATGGGATGTAAGAAGTGGCCAAATAGTTCAAACACTTGAAACCAAGTCATCAGTGACCAGTGCAGAAGTAAGTCAGGATGGACGGTATATCACAACTGCTGACGGATCTACTGTTAAATTCTGGGATGCAAATCAGTAAGTGTAATGCTTAAGCAATGTTACTGTTAAATTATATATTCTCCTCCTGATTTTTTGTTTTCTTTAGCAGCTTTGGCTTGGTCAAGAGCTACAACATGCCTTGCACTGTAGAATCTGCTTCATTGGAACCCAAGTATGGGATGAAGTTCATTGCGGGTGGAGAGGATATGTGGATCCATGTATTTGATTTTCATACTGGCGATGAGATTGGTAAGCTCAACTAAACATCAGTTCCCATTAATCTGCAAAATCATTCTTTTTCCTTTTTGATTGCCGAAAAGATTCTCAAATTCTTCCTGTGAGGTTCCATTTGTGATTTCTGAAGAATACCTCATTTTAAATGTGCATGCAGCGTGTAATAAGGGTCATCATGGACCTGTACATTGCTTACGCTTTGCACCCGGAGGGGAATCCTATGCCTCTGGATCTGAGGATGGAACCATTAGGATATGGCAGACTGGTCCTTTAACACACGATGACTCGGATGAAGCCTTGGTCAATGGATCTGTTGGGAAAGTAAAGGTAAGTGCAGATGAGGTCTCACGCAAGATTGAGGGGTTCAACATTGCAGACGAGGGGAAGACCAGAGAGAAGGAGAAGGAGAAGGAGGAGACGGGAAATGAGTGAAATCGTTTCTCCATTGCTTGACGGGAAGCCCCAGAGCGTTTTGAGCTTTATCCTATACAGTTAAAATCTTTTGTGAAGTATGGACTTTGCTGATTTTTTGTATACAGTTTTAGTCAATTCTTGCAGATATGGGTGTGAACTTGTGGTCACAAGTGAACGCGTTTTTGTTATGGCACTGTCTTATGCTTTATAATTGTTAAGGTTTTTCGATTTTTAACCACTGTCGTAGTGAAGACCGTGTTTGAAGAGCAATTACGTAAACAAAGCTATACCAATCTCGCAGAGTTGGCAATTCAACTTTGGGAGCTTAATTCAGTTCCACTTTCTTGTAGTCAAGCTAAGTCCAATAAAATTGAAAAATATTGAATGTTTCTGCTTGATTTCAGAAGCTTTATAGACCAGAAACTTGCTCATTCCAAACAGGGTGATATATGAGTTTAGTTATTGAGTGCCTCAACAGTTCAGGCCTCATTTGATGAACGATTTAACCATTCTTTTGAATGGTTCTAGCATGTTGTGAGTGTGTCTATGAGTCTCCAGTGCTGCTCTTTGTAGGACATGGCTATACATCTTGTATTTGTGTATTTATAATTATTTGTATATTATATTTTATTTTTAATTTAAAAAACATATAGTTTTATAATTTAGACAGATCCAAGCTCATTCAATTAGTCAAGAATTTAAGTTGATGAATCGACCTGATCCAGATCCAAACAGTACCTGAATTAAGGCTTAGACTGAGATTAGATCTTCACTTAAATGTGGAATTAAGGCTAAGATTAGACCTTCACTTTTTTAGGACGGGGCCACTAATAGATGAAGGTGAACACTATTCATAGACTTCATAGACAGTTACTGTAACCCACAAGTTTAAAACAAACAAATAATTATTTCTTAAAAAAAAAAAAAAAAAAAAGTTGACCCTTTTTCTCATGATTATTTGCTGGTTTCCTTATATTATTAGATTTTTTTGCTGCGTGTATCACATTCAGGGATGAATTTATTGTAAAATGCAGGTAAATTCGAAGCAAGATTATTAATTTGTTAAAACAGAAGTAGATTAGGAGGCACAATAGTAAATGAAAAAGATGTCATGGAATGGATATTTTGATTCAGATATGCAACAGTTGTCATTATATGACAGAACAGTAGTAGGGAAAGAAGAATGAATGAAGGATCCATCCAAATTGTGTGTAGCAATGAAGGTTTGATGCAATTGTTCTTCACTAAACAAACCAAATACCAAATACCTCCCTTTAATCTAATCTGGCCTAGAAGAAAAGAAAGTGTTAATTATTAAATATCAGCACACCAAAACCAATTACAGAGGACACTAATCTGAATGATGAACTAAAAAGAGTTGATACTGAGTTTTTCAAATGGCTACAATCTTAGGAACATCCACTGGAAACTGGTTGATCTCATTCATCCATGGGTTGTTTTCTTGTGCTGGATTTATGGTCCTTACAGCTTTCCAAACTGCACTATTGCACTTGAATCCTGAACCAAATGCTATTTGCCATGTTCTATCTCCTTTCTTCATTCTCCCTTTCCCTTCTGTATACGCCAATTCGTACCAAAGTGAACTGCTCGACGTGTTGCCGAATCGGTACAGTGTCATCCGGGATGGCTCCATATGCCAATCAGACAGCTGCAAGTTCTTCTCCAGTTCGTCCAAAACCGCTCTTCCCCCAGCATGAATGCAGAAATGTTCAAAAGCTAGTTTGAAGTCAGGGATGTAAGGTTTGATCTTCATTTTGAAGAGTTTCTTCCCAACCAGTGTACCGAAAAAGAGAAGCTGCTCCGACATTGGCAGCACGAGAGGCCCCAATGTCGTGATGTTTGTCTTCAATGCATCACCTGCAACTGCCATCAAGTCTTTTGATAAAGTAACACCAATCTTCCCAGT
The DNA here is from genome assembly GCF_057944985.1 of Cucurbita pepo subsp. pepo. NCBI lineage: Eukaryota > Viridiplantae > Streptophyta > Magnoliopsida > Cucurbitales > Cucurbitaceae > Cucurbita > Cucurbita pepo. Next base: position 11,253,973 of record NC_141801.1, read on the forward strand.
TGAGTCCTCTTCCTGAGTAACACAGCTAAAGCACTTGTCATCTGCTCCCTTGTGGGTACGAACAGTATGTATTAATTGGTATTTGGATCTCCTTCTCTCAGATCTTCTGTTCGAAAGCAATATTGCTGCTCCACCCATCCGAAATAAGCAGTTCGAGACGAGCTTCGACCGGTCATTCCCAAAGTACCAGTTCAATGTTATGTTCTCCATGCTAATTACCAAGGCATAGGAATTGGGATGGACCTGAAGCAGCTGTTTTGCAAGATCAATGGAAATAAGCCCTGCACTGCAACCCATCCCACCAAGGTTGTAACTAACGACGTTCCCTCTAAGCTTGTAGTGGTTGATGACCATTGCAGAAAGCGACGGCGTCGGATTAAACAAGCTACAATTCACAATCAAGATACCAATATCTTTCGGTTTCACACTCGTCTTAGCTAGAAGCGCATCAATGGCACCAAACATCACCATTTCAGCTTCTTTTCTAGCTTCTGCCATAGAGGGGTTTGGAGGAACATTGAGAACAGCCTCAGGTAGATAGGTTGAATCCCCAAGGCCAGATCTCTCAAGGATTTTCCTTTGGAACTGAAGATTCTCCTCTGTAAATGTCCCTGTCATCCCGGATCGATCCATGAAAATCTTCTTCGTGCATTTACGAGCCTCATCGGGCTTGTAACACGAAAAGTTAACAAGGTACACAGGGCGAGGACGGGTAAGAAAGTAGAGGGTAGATAAGAACACAAGGAGAGTGGAACAAAGGATCACGGAGACCAAGTTATATTGGAGATGGCTCCAGACTTCATAAAAGTCTTGAACAGTAAAGGTGGAAAGCTGAGCCGCAATCACAACAAGCAAAGGAGAAAGGAAAAGGTACATTCCATGAGTGATCAGGTAGTGATAACCAAGTTTTACATATTTGAGTTTGACAGACTTTTTAAAATCAGGGAGGGTTCGTGAGGACGGTGTTGCTGATGGCTTTGGCTCCGTCATTTCCCCCTGCTAAATTCTCAACAACTCAATGAACTATGAACAAAATGTACAAGGATCTACTAAACTATGAACAACAAGTCCCAAAGCTGATGCAAGAGAACACAAATCTCATCCATAAATGGCTTTTGTTACACTAGAAAAGGGCATAAAGTTCCAGAAGAAAAGACAAAACAAGAATGCATATGAACAAACTCTAAAATTCAGCATACATTACTAAAAGACAGTAATCCACAATATCCAAACAAACCCAGAAAGATTTTCACAGAAAAAACAGCAATGAGGCAGTAAATCCATAGATCAAGGGCCAGATACAAGACATTAAACCAAGTTTAAAGGAAAGGGGATCCAGAAATCGAAGTTAAAAAGAGAAAAAAAGAGAAACCCAGAAAGAAAAACAGACCTGAGAACTCAAATTCCTCGGCAGCCGCAGCAATCTCGGTTGAAAGAGGCCAAAGAGGAAGAGAGAATGGAGAAAATGAGCGATATATGTATATATATATATATATATATATATATATATATATATACATATATATATATATATATATATATATATATATACATATATATATATATATATATATATATATACACAGAAGTGGAGGAATAAAAGGAGAGAACGAGATTAGAATATAATTAAAATTATAATGAAAAGGAAAACTGGGCATGAGAACATGACAAGAAGAAAAGAAGAAGAAAAACAAAAGCAAACAATGGAAGAAGGGGGGGTATTAGGAGAGGAATGTCACAATTTAGTGCAACTTATTTTAGTTTGAATTAGTTATAGAATATATGATATTCGTAATCTTCCCGAATATATTAGTTAGGAAATATATTTTAGATATGGTAATCAGTTGAATTTGAATAGTAGTATATTTGATTTTATTATCGGGATTTAGTTAGTTTATATTTTGTTGGTAGATATTATTTAGTATCTTGTATCCTATTTAAAGGTCGTGAATATCAATGAAGATAGTACATTCGATCCCAATTCTTTATTCTTATTCTTAAATCTGTATTCTTCCGTTGAGTAATAATATTTTCATATCTATGCACACTTAGGAGTGGTAGATATTGCGTCAGTTGGTATCAGAGCCAAGTTGGTACGGTTTAATATTATTACTCAACGAGATGAATAGTGGGAGTGCTTCTATGGGTGTAGCTATGGAAAAGCTGGTTGGCAATAACTATAGTTATTGGAAGTTATGCATGGAAGCTTATCTACAAGGGCAAGATTTGTGGGATTTAATTGAAGGTGATGACACAGAAATTCCAGCCGATACTCCACAGAATGCAAAATTACGCCAACAATGGAAGATCAAATGCGGAAAAGCCTTGTTTACCTTGCGGACTTTGATTAGCAAGGAGTATATTGATCATGTTCGTGATTTAAAGTCACCAAAGCAAATATGGGATACACTTCAAAAGTTGTTCACTAAGAAAAATACCGCTCGACTGCAATTTCTAGAGAATGAACTAGCTATGGTAACTCAAGGTAATTTTTCGGTTGAAGAATATTTTTTGAAAGTGAAAAATCTTTGTTATGAAATTTCAGAATTAGATGCTGAGGAGCCAGTGAGTGAGGCTCGATTACGGCGTTATCTTATTCGTGGATTACGAAAAGAGTTTATGCCATTTGTTTCCTCAATACAAGGGTGGGCAAATCAGCCTACAGTTATTGAACTGGAGAATCTTCTTTCCAATCAGGAAGCATTGATTAAGCAAATGACTAGCAGCAACGAATTTTCCCCAAAGTTAGAAGGTGTGTTGTATGTCAAAGATCAAAGGAGACAGAATTTTCATTCAAAGCCTTCATCTAGCAATGGGAATCAATTAAGAAGTGAGGAGTGGTCAAAGAAGCCATTTAAAGCTTGTTACAGGTGTGGAAAACCAGGTCACTTTAAACGAGATTGTCAGGCGAAAGTGGTGTGTGATCATTGCGGAAAGCCAGGCCATATTAAACCAAATTGCAGAGTCAAGATGCAAGAATCAGAAGCAAATGCGGTACATGAAAATAAAAGTTCTCCAGATCCAATTTGGGAATATTGCTTAACCACTGAGGTTCTTGACCAGCCAACAAACGTGACTTCAGCCGTATATCAAGATGATGTTTATACAGGTGATCAAAATTCTAATTCCACTACTTACGCTTCTGAGTTTGATTCTCTCCAAATTTCGCATCTGGACTCTCTCTTTTTCTCCGATTTCAATTCTATTGCCCCTGATGACCCTTCTGTTTACTCCACGGCCTTGGATTTGAGATTCGACGAAAATGAAGTTGTCGAGCTAACGTTTGACGATCTTGACGGTCTTTACCTCCCCTCTGAGGCTGACGATTTTCTCATCTTGGAGAATTTAGATCAAACTACCAATTCGCAGGATTCGGCTACTGATGCTCTGCCCCAGTCTGACCCAGAAATAGCTGCACTGCTTGATGATGATGATTTATCACTATTTGGTTCTGATGTTGAGGACTTGGAGGAGGATTTCGTAGTTCAGGTAAATTTATGTGAAGAAAGGGAGGATGGTTCAATGGATAATAAGTTTAGTGTGGCTAAGGATTCTGAGAGGGCGACAGGAAGCCAGAATATTATTAATAACAAATGTTTTGGCGATGACATTTTTGAGGATGCAGATGTTGACCATGTGGAGGATGATGTTGACCATGTGGAGGATGATGTTGATAAGCCACAGCTTTTGGATGATCGATTTGATACCCTCTTAAGTCAGGACTATGCGTCTAGTGACAACGGTGACAGTGCTTGTGATGAGCATGATGGTTGGGTAGCTGAAGAAGATGAGTCCCTTGCTCAAAAGCTCAAGCATGCCCTTGATGATCATAGTAAGGATGACTTGGACCTTGACCAAGGATATAAAGCTTGTGCAGATCAAGAGCTTTTGCAGTCTACCAGTGATGTAATTCACCGGTGTATGGAGTATGCTGAGTCTGCACAAGTTGAGATGAATTATTACTCTTTCTCATTAGAATTGAATCGCTGCGATGTGGAACTTATTAAGAAGGAAATCATTGAACATGATGTGTCAGTGTCTTATTCAGGTGGTGGCGTGCCTAAGAAGTCCATACGCAAGCCTAACTGGAAGAAATTCTTCGTAGATTTTGTTCGAGAGAACGTGTTAACGCAGGATGTTGAATTGCAGAAAATACATAATGAGCAAGTTGCAGACATATTTACTAAGGCACTTGCCAAAGTGAAGTTTGAAGTTCTTCGTAGAAGCTCTCGAAGTTATTGAGAAATAAGCTTGCACTAAGGGAGGCTGTCACAATTTAGTGCAACTTATTTTAGTTTGAATTAGTTATAGAATATATGATATTCGTAATCTTCCCGAATATATTAGTTAGGAAATATATTTTAGATATGGTAATCAGTTGAATTTGAATAGTAGTATATTTGATTTTATTATCGGGATTTAGTTAGTTTATATTTTGTTGGTAGATATTATTTAGTATCTTGTATCCTATTTAAAGGTCGTGAATATCAATGAAGATAGTACATTCGATCCCAATTCTTTATTCTTATTCTTAAATCTGTATTCTTCCGTTGAGTAATAATATTTTTCATTCGATCCCAATTCTTTATTCTTATTCTTAAATCTGTATTCTTCCGTTGAGTAATAATATTTTCATATCTATGCACACTTAGGAGTGGTAGATATTGCGTCAAGGGAAGGCAATGGGCGTAGATGCAAGCGGCGATGTGTTCGGAGGGGTTTTTGAATTGAAAAATGCGGATTACATCAAACTCAAGACGGCGCTGCCTTCTTCTCAGTTATTTCAAATTCCAAATTCAATTACTCTCCTCCTTCTTCTCTTCTTCTTCTCTGCTAATCTCTCTTTCCCCAACCCCCAACCAGGGAAAAGGATGCCATTTTTTTTATTATTATTTAATCTACAACATTACATTATAGATTAAATTTAAATAATATAATCATTATAAATCCGTAAAATTAGACATTATTTAATGAAACCACTGGTCCATTTAAATTAGACGCAATTTATAGTAAAATTGAAAAATGTTCCAAGTTAGTACTGAGAGATCCATCCATATCTCCTATCTCAATTATTTAAGATATTATTTAGATTTCAAATATCATAAAAAATTTAAAATAATTTCTTTCTATTATCTAAATTTTTTTAGAAATGATAGGAATAGAGATCTTTTTTGAATTGAAAACGGTTAGACAGGTTTGAATTTTATTTATTTAATTATCTATTTATTTATAGTCTTAAACAACATATTATGTGTGTTTTTAATACAACTAATTGCATCGTGTATGCCTTAATTTTGGAAAGAAACGTGGGTATGGTTCATAAAGTCAGAGATATGTGTTGTTTATTATACAGCAACGCCAATCAACACAAACATTATATTATATTCTTCTACTATTAACATTAACGTCAATTCAATTTTATGTTCACCTTTTTCCATCATTCTTAATTTTAAAATAATTTTAAAATATTTAAAGCTTATAGATAATATATATATATATATATATATTTTTTTTTTAACCAAAAGATCTCGAACTCTCAAAATTTTAAAATATTAATAAATACTTTTTTAAGTTATTATAACTTTTTTTTAACATCTTCAAAAACACCTTTAAACTATTTTTAAGAAAATTTTAAAATATTTTTACAGTTAGTATCACGTTTAAAAAATATTTATAAACTATCCAAAATAATATTAAAATGTTTGTAAATAATATATGAAGTGTCGATAGATTATTAATGATAAAAAAAAAATTGAACTTTTTCATAAGGATAACGTGTCAATGTAACTGTTAAAATTTTATGAGTATTTTTTAAATATAGTAGCTAAGTATTTTTTAAAAAACATAATAGTAATAATATACTTTTGAAGGTATTATTGATTTTTTTTTTTGAGCTTGAAAGTATAATTTTTTTAAAAATATATATATATATATAAAAAAGTAAATTAGCAGAAAATGGATGAGGTCGACGGTTGGCAGTTGACAATAGTTAAGCGGCACATGGGCCGTTCGATCTTTGTTTGTCTCATTCTCCCCAACCCTAAACCCAACCAATCAAATTTCTCGCTCTCTAATTCATTGTTTAAATGAATTTTAAACTTAAAAAAGGACATTTAATTTGAGGTAAGAAAAACTAAACAACTATTAGATACAAAAGGTTAAGCTAGAGATCAAAATTATTAGATAAGACTGTTACAGTGTTACAATGTTACAATGTTACAATGTTGCAGTGTCACTGTCTCTTATTAATAATTAAATATAGATTTAAAAATTTGTAAAACTATTTATCGCCTTCTCTTACTTGAGAATTGTGACAAAGTGAAGTTGGATTTGTTGGACTAAATGGAGAATTCTTCGAGCCATATTAGCACCTCATTTCTCTGCGAATCAAACCCAAAACCATGCAAAATTACCAGTTAAAATCAAACACCCAATTTAGCAACGAACAATGCGATATACATAAGATGAGACAAAAGGGACGTAAAGTTACCATTACAAAGCTCCACGTTCGGGCAGAGTTGTTGTAGCGAGCAAGCAAACAGCCATTAATGGGTTTAAGGCCATCCTTTTTTAGACTACATCGTAATTCTTTTGCCTTTTGCTGAGCCATATCTTCTGTGGGATCTCCACTGAATTTCAACACTGCACCAATACCTCCTTCCATCTCTCTTATGCTCATTGTGTCCTCCTGTTTAGCATCTGAGAAACTGAACAGTAATGTAATGGTCATTTAAGAGGTGGCATAATTAAGAGAAAGATCCTCCATTCATAAGTGAAGAACAGGGCAGTGGTCGCTAACAGGGGACTCACCTACCAACCCTATTGAATCCGGCAGAAATCTGGTGTCCATTTCTTTCAACCACAACAAATGGCGCATATTTTCTCACCTGATACATAACACAACACATTAATGCTACAAATTAAAGCTGCTACAAACATAAATTATGGTCAACAAACCTCATAATTTGCAGTCCTTTTCAGTATTTGATATTTGGGCGATTCCAATTCTGGAGTCTCATAAAACCGAAACTGGAAAGAGGGAAAGAAATTATAACAAAAAGTCTTCAATTTTGGATGATTTTTCAGTTTTAGCTATGTATACCTGTTTAAACACATCCCACAAGGCTTCTAGAGAAAAGTAGTCATTATTTTGCAGTGAATCCCAAACATCCTTCAAAATTAACCAGATGAAGTAGGAAATTGGGTGAAAAATAAGGAAGGAGATGGATGGTAAATTTTAATTACCACATGGCTACAGAACTTGCCGGTTTGTGGATTGATACCCATGATGGAAGTTCCCGTCAACACTAACTCTGGCTTCCATGGCAGAAGGATAAACTTCATTACCGCAGTCCATCTTGTAGTTATCTCATATGGTCCAGTCTAAAAATAAGATTTGGTTGACTATGAATATAATTAATATAATATTGATAGCTCGTCGGAGAAGTGATCGGACCAACCTTTTTGACCCAGTGGAAGATGATCTCCGGCCTGAAGAATTCTCGCAACAGGGCAATATTCAGCATATACCCACTAATTCCGTCATACTTTGTAATTGGGTCTCGAAATCTCACTTCTTCGTCGTACGCCGTCCGATCAATCCCCTGCTCATCGAATACATGCCGGAGATCGTCGTACATGAAATCCACCAGTCGGTCCACGTCCACCGTTGGTTTCTGACGGCTTTGATCTGCCAAGGTTGATCGAATAGACGACTTCCAATTTGGGCTTCCGGTTCTGCTTTGTGCGGCCCTGGTCGGTCCGTAGGATTTCCTCGGCCGGACACCAAAATCAACGGTTGGGATTGAGAGGAAGTTTTGGAAGGAAACTTGGGCTGTCGCCATTGGCAACCGAAGCTTTAACTTCTCAGAATTTGAGGGAAATGCCTGCCATTGTCAACTTCTATATTTTTTTAAATACTGGGAGAAGGATAGAAAATGATATACAAATTTATAACATACAATAAATTACCACAATAATTTTCAAATTAAATAGAAAAAATTTAGAAAGGATAACACCCTTCTTTATGTCAAGTTGGATCTACTCTATTTAAAAATTTGAATAAATAAAAAATTTCTTCTTTTGGATAAGAGTCTCCCGAACAAATTCAATCATTTAGGTAGCTCAGGATCAAACTGTTACAAGCATTCAAATTTTGTAAATAACATACCACAACTCTCTAAAATACTAAATTTACAACTATTTCTTTACTTTCACATTGCAATAACAATCTCTCCGATTAAAATGAAAAATAAAATTGAAAGCTTGAAGAGAACGACCATCAAAGTTTCAGAAAATTGTGGAAGATATGGTAAAAATATAAAAGAAAAATAGTGAAAATTAGAAAAAAAGAAATGGAAAGAAGAGATTAAAGGTAGGGGTAGTAGTGGTGGTTTTATCTATAAACTTTTCATTTTAATTCTAATTGGAGTCATTCAAAAAGTGTTGGTAGGGTTAGTTAAACAAAATAGTAATAATTATTAATAATTAAAGTAGGTTAAGACTAAATAAATGATTAATTAAAATTAATTAATTTAAGATTAAGAATAACTAACGGATTATAGATTATATTATCTCTAAATTTAACTCCGTCTTCAAAAGAATTGACAATAACCTATTTTTTTAAAAGAAATTAAAACATGTTACTAACCATAAAAGTATTTAAAAGTTTTTTTTTTTTTTTTTTTTGAAATTTTTTAAAAGTTGAATGATATATTTTTTTTAAAACAAAGTGTTCAGTTATTTTAAAGGTAAGAATATTAGAATATTTTTTTATAGCATAAATTATATGCAATTTGCATTTTAAAAATAATGTTTAATGTTGAAGAAAAGGGGAGAGGGAAGCGTACAAGTTTGAACTCAAAAAAGGAAAGAAAAGATGGTTGCAAGCCATTGTTGACACATCCAAAATTAGACCTTCAAAATTGGATTATTCAAAACCATCTAATTCATCAACTATCCATCTCTATATTATATTCATATCAATTTATATTTATTTTAAATTTATATTATCTACTTGATTTACACAAGCAATTATGTACTTCGGCTCTATAGCTTTCACAAGCAATTATGGTGAGACCTAACTTCGGCTCTATAGCTTTCACAACGGCGTTGTCATCAAAATGCAAACAAACAATTATGGTACTTCGGCTCTATAGCTTTCACAACGGATTTGTCATCAAAATGCAAACAAACAATTATGGTGGGACCTATCTTTTTTGTAAAAACAGTCATGTCCTTGAACTCTACTTTCCAATTTGGACAAAAAAAAAAAAGGATGCATAATACTCCTCTACACACACAGCTAATGCACGCATATATAGACCCACTAGGGGCGTATACATATCCTTAGACCTATCATTTAGCTAGTGCACGTTCACGCTACCAAAGCCACGGAGGAAAAGGAGCCCGCATAATTTTATGACAAAACATAAATATTGTAATGAACACATTCATACTTATAACAACGGCGGAAAGTAATTTGAATCACATAACATACATACCAAAAAAAAAACATACAACACCAATTGGTTCACTTATTATTATTGTAATCATTATTATTCTGTCACACTGCTAATTTGACCATCTTCTTTCCAATATTATCACCCTTAAACAGCCCAATGAAAGCAGAGGGAATGGTGTCGACCCCAATGGATACATCTTCCAGTGATTCAATCTTGCCAGAACCAAGGTACTGAGAGGCCATTGCGATGAAATCTGAGTACACATTCAAGAAATCTCCAGCTAGAAACCCTTCAACTTTGATTCGTTTGTACACCAAATCAAGCATCTTTGGCGCAGCCTTTTTGGAACTTGTATACTCCGAAATGACCCCACAAAGCGCTACTCTTCCAAACGCCTTCAAGTTCGCCACTGCTGCTTCTAGCATTTCGCCTCCCACGTTGTCAAAATAAACGTCTATTCCATCTGGAAAGTACCTGTCAAATTCAACTCCCAAGCCTTTTACTTCACCAATTTCTCTAAATCATGAGAACTATAGCTTAGATTCTAAATTCTCACCTCTCTAAGGTTGATGTCAAGTCCTTTTCTTGCTTGTAATTGAATGCTTCATCAAATCCAAGCTTCTCTTTCAGCAACGCCACCTAAAACATACTCATAATTATTCAATGCGGCTGTCACGATTAGTCGAGAAAATTAGAGGCGTTTATGTGACCTTTTCATCCGAACCAGCACTGCCGACAACGTAGCAGCCATGCAGCTTTGCCAACTGTCCGGCCAAACTCCCGACAGACCCAGAGGCAGCCGACACAAACACTGTCTCTCCCTCCTTAACCTTTGCTACTTCGAACAAGCCAGCGTATGCAGTCAGCCCACTGAATCCTAATCAAAACAAAACCAAAATTAGTAAGACTAAAAATCACGACTCTCTATGATAGACTCGTGATCTTCCTCTTAATTATCCTATGTTATGGACTACTCTTTTTAATAATCTTCAACAATTTTTCCATCGAACAAAGTACACCATAAAGCCATTCTTGAGGCCTCCTTTTCTAGAGCTCTCGATCAGCTTCCCCTTAATTGAGGCTCGACTTCTTTTCTGAAGCTCTCGAACAGCCTCCCCTTAATTGAGGCTCGACTACTTCTCTAGAGCTTTTGAACAAAGTACATCCTTTATTCGACACTCAAGTCATCTTTGACTACACTTTCGAAACTCACAACTTTTTTGTTGAGACACTTGAGGATTCTATTGACATTAGTTAAGGGTAACTTCTTTGTTCGACCCTTGAGGATTCTATTGACATTGCTGTGTTAAAGACATACTCTGATACCATGTTAGGAATCACGACTCTCAACAATAGTATGATATTGTCTACTTTGAGCATAAGTTCTAGTGTGTTTCTCCAAAAGACCTCATACCAATAGAGATGTATTGCTTAGTTATAAACTCATAATCATTCCTTAAATTAGCCAGCACGGGACTCCCTCGTAACAATTCTCAACAAATAACGGAAGATAAAAGAGGGTTTAGGGTAAGATACCCAGAATTCCAAGATGGTTAGTTAATGGAAGCCCCATAGAGTCAATTTTTCGAAGCAAGCTCGTCTGGGCTTCCACTATACTGTACTCTGCCCAATGCAAGAGCCCTGCCACCAAGTCGCCCTTCGTAAAATCAGCGTTCCCGGAGGCCAAGACTTCTCCCACTCCATATGCGTCGATGGGCTGTGTTCATAGCAAACCACAAAGCAGAGTAGGTGACCAAGTAGATTAAAATGAAGGATAGATAGCCCTTAATGGGTCAATAATTACCTGGGCGGGCTTGATGGAAGTTGCAAAAGATGAAGTCTTCTGTGAAGAGCTATGGCTCTTCATACGGTTGATCTGATATGGATCGATCGAAACATAAAGATTCTTGACAACAATATCATCACAACCAGGTTTCACCGACACAATAAGAGCTTCAGATTTGAGCTCAAAGTCGGACTCAACTGGGAACTCATCAATATGATGTCTTATGGCCACAACTCTGTTCATCACTTCCATTGCAGCTTCCTGAATGATTTGTGGATAAAGTTCAGAACTTGAAAAGAAATATAAAAGGAAACATGGAGGAATCAGCTAAAACAAAGATGATGAATGATTCGCAAGGAAAAATGACAAAAATTGGCAGACCCAATAAATTGATGGAGGAACAGAACAAAAGACCGTTTTTTTTTTTTTTTTTTTTTTTTTTTTTGTTGCATAAAGCAACTTCGATCGAGAAAGAAAACAAACCTCGCCAGCTAAGGTAACGGCAAAGTTGAGTGAAGTTTTGGGTATTTATTGGGCTGAAGAGTTGGAAAAGTAAAAAACCAAAGTCTTACTTCAACTTAATTTCTAACTCTTTCTTACTTACTATCAAAGCTTTCCAAAATTGATTAAACTTTGAGATGATAAAATTATTATGTGCTACCAAAGCTTTCCAGATTAATTGCAATTGAAACTAACGTGTCATCAAAATTTTCTCAGTTGCAATTGAATGTTGAGGATTATTGAGAGTGAGTCCCACCTTGGTTAATTTAGTGGAAGATCGTTGGTTTATAAGTGAGGAATACTATCTTCATTGGTACGAGGCCCTTTGGTGAGCCCAAACCAAAGCCATGAGCGCTTGTACTTAAAGTGGACAATACCATATCATTATTGGAGAGAGTTGGTCAAATCAACGTGGGAAAAAAGTTGAGTTAAAGACTATGACTAAAATTTTCTTCTTAAAAATGATAATTAAAATGTCTTAATTTGGTTATTATTGTTATTTAATATTGGCTATATTTTTAGAAAGAAACAGAGTTTGAGTTAATTTTAAAATTGAATCAACCATTAAATATTGATTATTGATTTGTATGATTATATGAATTGATTGGTATATAAATAAAAATGATTTAAATATGTTATTGTCCCCTCACTGAATAAGTTAGAGATTATTTACAATTTTTTATTAGTGGTGAGTAATGATTGTATTTCTTATATTTATAGGAGATAGGAGACATTTATTAAATATTGATATTGACGTCCAGCTCTTTTTTTTTTATTTAATATCTTATTTGATTTCTGTGAAAAACAAGTGTTTAGAAATAAAATATCTGAAAATAAAATTATTAGTTTAATTATAAATGAAAATGCTAACGGTTGTTGTAGAAATAAATAATGTTTATGCTTATTTTTTCGGGATTACTCCTAAAAAATAATTAGTGAATTTTAAGCCATTAATTAATAAATAGTTAATGATTTTAATTAACCATTAACTATAACTATATGAATATTCCTACCCAACCATTTAATTGTATAAATTTTTATACTATAGTTAATTAAGTGATCATTTATTCATTTAATATATTTCACCACGAGTTAATACTTCTTAATAAATTATAATGGAATGTTTAATGAGTATCTTAATCCTTGGTTGAAAATGACTCAAACGTGGTGGCGGCTATAAAAAAAACACAAACCTATGTTCTTAGAATTTTGCAACTAAAAAAAGTCTGGTACCAATAGAGATGTGTTCGTTGTAAATCCACAATCGTCCATTCAATTAGCATCGTGGGACTCTCGTCCAACAATAACAATGAAAAGGTAATACACTTGAAGATGGGATTGAGGGCATAACTTTCAGAGTTTACAAACAGATACTTTAGAAGTGTGAAGTTTGAAGAAGGGACATTCAAGAATTCAAGCTTGAACAGAGATGGAGGGCATATCCCATTAGAGGGTGTATAAAGAAACAATAACACGGCTACTAAAAGAAAGGCATCGTCGTTGTCATCGTCATCGTCGTCATCATGACAATATTAAACGGAGAATTTCTCCCGAGTGCTTAAAAGACTTCTCGGTTTCCTCCAGGCAATGGTTCTTCTCCTCCCTACTCCAGCTCTGGTAAACATACCACGCAACCAACATTGTGTTATCAAACAAACTCAATGAGAAAACAAGAGATGAATGTAAGAAAAAGGGGAATCAGATTGAGTTACCTCAGCGACTTTGTTGAGCTTGTCCCTTACATTCTGCAGCAATTGGGAAAGGTCTCCATCCCATTTATAAAATTCCAGCTCCTTGTTCTCCAGAATCCTTTCTGCTACCTGAAGCACATCACGACAGGACAAGGTTTAAAACCAGTAGCAGGACTCCACCCAAAAACAAAACAAAACAACAAACATTTGCCTCCACATAATCAGAGATTATTGGCTAATCTTACTTACTTCCATGGGTTAACTACTTCAATACCGAAATTGTAACAGCCCAAACTCAAGCCCACTGCTGATAGATATTGTCTTCTTTGGACTTTTCCTTTTGGGTTTCTCCTCAAAGTTTTTAAAAAGCGTCTGCTAGGGAGAAGTTTCCACATTCTTATAAAGAGTGCTTCGTTCTCTTCCTCAATTGATGTGGGATCTCACAATCCACCCCTTCGGAGCCCAACGTCCTCACTAGCACTCATTCCCTTCTCCAATCGATGTGGGACCCCCTAATCTACCCCCTTCGAAGCCCAGCGTCCTTACTGGCACACCGCCTTGTGTCCACCCCATTTGGGGCTTAGCCTCCTCGTTGGCACATCGCCTAGTGTCTGGCTCTTATACCATTTATAACAACCCAAACCCACTATTACTAGATATTGTCCTCTTTGACTTTTCCTTTCGAGCTTTCCTTCAAGGTTTTCACACCCTTATAATGAAGGTTTCATTATACTCCCCAACCGATGTGGGATCTCACAGGAATTTTGCAAAAGAGCCAAATTAAGAAATCAGCAAGTTCATACAAGTTGGTACATACCTGAAGTCATTAAGAAAAGTTTAAACATTGATTAAACTCCCCCCACATTCATGAGTATCTCTGATCAACAACTTAGTGATACACATTTGGTACCCAAAGAAACTGATCTCCTAAGTACTCACAATGCATTTAAGTCATGGTGGTTACCTAATATCTCAAGTAAGTATCCACCATGACTTAAATGCAGTCCCTCGAAGTCCTTTACTACTCTACATGAGCCTTAATAGACCACTAAATCAATTATGCAACCCAAGAATGAAAATGAACATATGGTGAATTTGTTACCTTTCTCCCAATCATCCGACCGCCAGCAGTGTGGGCAAAGTATGTATTATAGAAATGGCATATAAATGCTTGAGGATCCTTTTCCGACAATTCTTCAAGATAACGAGCATAGGTGACTCCAGGAGAAGAAGGCTCAGGAATGACATACCCTTGCTCTTTGAACCACTCCAAATCTTTTGCCAATGCTTCAGACCTTTCCAGTCCTGTGTCACGAAACTCTGCATCTATTACCATAAACAAAACACTTCATTAACATCCTACAATTACCTTTCCTGTGATACTTATATGACTAGAAAAAGAACCATGCAATCTTGCCAAAGATCACCAAACCATTTAAACCAACCTTCAAATCAATCATATCTAGGAAAGAACAATCTGTCAACACTCACAAAATAAATAAAAAATCATGGAAGGAACGCCTGGTTAGCGGAATCAGAAGCATTTCCCATCAACAACTAAATAGAAATGTTCATATAAAATATTCACACTCATCGTCAGAGAACAATAACAGCAAACCCACAGACTGAATGAACAAAAGCATAAACATCAGAAGCAAAAACTGGAACAACATATGCAAAGCCAGAGTGAATCCAAGACATCAGGAAAAACCCAAAAAGACCGTCTCCAATAAACCAGGAAATCAGCAACAACTTACAGGAAGGAAATACAGCCTTGGCAATGATTTTATCCAGTGTATCATAAACCAATTTGCTATCCACAAGAAACCTCAAATACCCTTCAACCGTCGGCTCCCATTTAGCGACAGGTGCCTCTTGGGGCTCTTTAGTTTCCTTCTCACCCTCTTTAGCTTGATCCCTGGTGTGCAATTTCATCGCCACAAACCTCATCTCCTCAACAAACCCTTTTGATTCACCAGGATACCTCTTTTTCGACTTCTCAGCCGTGGTAGCCGAAACCAGGGGAACAGTCTTCATTCGAACCGTTGAAATTCCAGCAGTACTCTTCTTACAGAGAAGGGCAGAGGGAACCCTTCTGGGTAAGAAACTGGATTCCAAACTGGAATTGGAATTGGAAAAGGAAGTGGGCGTTCTGAAACGAAGTTTATTGAAGAGAGACTGTGAGGGGGAAACTGGGTTAAGAGAAGCCATGGTTGAAGAAAGCGAGAAGTGGGTCAGATGATTGAAGAGTGTAAGAAACCTCGAAAGAGAGAAGGAAGAAAAGAAAAGAAATGGGAAGACAGAGATTTGCGAGGGTGGATTGAATTGAATTAGGGGTTCACGTAATCTTGAAGAAAAAGGTAGGAGTACAACAATTTATTAAAAAAAAAAAGAGAACTAATGGTACCAAATAATTTGAAGAAGACGGGGAGACATGGGAGCCAGCCAGCCAGCAACCTTCAGGAATGGGTATTCATCGCTGGGATTCGTGTCCATCATCGCTCTCTGGATAACTCTTCCACGTTTCTTTATTAGTCTTTTTATTTCTAATATTAAAAAAAAAAAAAAAAAAAAAAAAAAAAATCACAAATGGTTAATTATTTTCTATTACAGATTTTTAATTAGTAAGTAATTAATTATAGTTATTAAGAAATTAACTGATTTTGGCCAACTTATGAGATTGAAGCCAGCTAGGGATGACTAATTAGGTTTACTATATTTGAACGTGGTGAACGTGGT
Source organism: Cucurbita pepo subsp. pepo (assembly GCF_057944985.1). Taxonomy (NCBI): domain Eukaryota; kingdom Viridiplantae; phylum Streptophyta; class Magnoliopsida; order Cucurbitales; family Cucurbitaceae; genus Cucurbita; species Cucurbita pepo. The sequence continues at coordinate 11,270,154 of NC_141801.1, forward strand.
GAGTTTGTGTAATGTGGGATAAATTTTGATGAACCACGACTCTTTGTGTGAATTTAGGGTACATAAGTGTATGTAAGACACTTCGAGGAGGATGATAAACTATGTACTAGTTATGGCATATTAAGACCTTTCCAAATAAGTACAAATGATTAATTTTATTTGTGAGGGATCCAAACGAACTTTAACCAAATTCAAAATTTGAGCCAATAGAAAAATGAAACCCCACAAATTATTGGAGAGGGCTGATGTTCCAAGCTTACTCTATTTGAGCCAATATGTTCAAAGGCACCCCTTATGAAGCCCAAGTGTGCACCCACCAAACTATACATACAAATCTGCAATCCTTACTGAAAGTGTCAAGCTTAGAGAAGACAGAAGGCCCAAAGAAATGAGCTTCAGGCCTGATTAGAAGGCCCACTTTGTGCACTGGTTGGTCAATGATTCTCACACATTTGTTGCTAAAAAGAAGAAAACCACAAGGGGAAAACACAATGTGCAAGAATATGGCGGAAAGTAAAATGAATTCTCAATCATAGTTTTTTTAAGATATGTAGTAATTTGAATGCGAAACAAACATGAAAAACATTGGCTTTCTACTTGTAACACTTTTTGGGTTTATATTTAGGATTTTACATGTTTGAGTATCTAATTCATTCTTACAAGATGCTGTCGTAAAACTAATGGAATAAGGTGATGTTATATTCTGAAAGCCAAATTCTACTTGGCTATGGCTTCCTGTTCCAACACGGGAACCTTTTTCCATGTGCCCTCTAATCCATTTATCTGTAATGGTGGCAATGAAAATTCACTAACAGTTGAGCTTCCACTTCGAATTTCTTTTAGAACTCGCAAGGCTGATAGCGTGCCCTTCATGTACACGCTCTCCATCTGTTCGATCTCTGCGAGTTCCTTGGGCATCCCAGGAAGCCCATCGCTGTTTGAGGTGGCGGTGGCAGATGCTCTAGGAGCACAGCCTTCATCACCAACAGCTGCCTCAGCCAAGGCAGGCTGTTCGTTTGCAGGGAAGAGGCGGTCCAGCATAGCCTCACACTCTTTGACAAGCTTAAAGAGTAGGTCTGTGGTAAAGAAAGGCTGTTGCAGTACCTTCTGTATAAAGGGTAGGCGAATAAGTGCACCAGTTCTTTTGTCATATTTCTTGAGGATTTTAGCCAGGCCTGTCGAAGATGAGAAGAAGGCATGTAAATTTCGAAGTGGTGGGACTAATTGGGGGAAAAAAAAGCAGGGGAGGCAGTTTGTGCATTGATGACATAGAGATAATGTGCTAGCCTTCAGGACTAACCATAGACACACAGAAAAAGGTCCAAGAAATTAAGTCCAAAAGCAATTATCTTTACGAAAAGCATTAGGACCATACATAGAAAAGTAAGTATCACAACACAAATATCTAGAAACAAAAGGCCATTCCAACAATGACCGTTAAAAGTCAAACAGACCGATACCCCTAAGGATATCCTGATGATAAGCCAAGAAATGTTTGCAGATAATCTTGAAGGTCTAGAGTTCAAGCTTGTAAGTTGAGAACTTAACAGCTTAAAATTCTAGTTGCCAAGCTGCTCTTATGGCAGACAAAGCCTCACTAGAGATTAGTAAAGAGTGGACCATGAACAAAATGTAAGGATCCAAATAAAGTACATGATAAGATGAAGCAAAAGTATATAATTCCAGTGACTAAAGGGACCGTGCGGTTACCTGTATAGTTAAGAGCACTGTAATTCTCCAATAAAACCATCTCGCCGTGAAAGTCAACAATCTCTTTACGAATTTGTGTCAACTCTTCATCAAAGTATTTCACTTTAGCTACTCTATCTTGTAATTCCTGACAAATTCCCCCACCAAAAACCAAGACAAGTTTTGTCAAATTCTCAATCGCCCTACATCATTGATTACGCAGAAAGTGCAATAACGTCAATGTTGTCCCGACTCCCAAAAGTCAAATTCAATACACACAGCATAATATTAAACCATATCCTTTCTCTGGCCCTACTCAAATCTCAAACAAACAAAGTGGGCAAAGGAATCTAGTTTTTGAGTCGTATTATTACCGAAGTTGCACAGTTTACCAACTGTGACTCGGAGCATGGATGATGTATAAGAATCCAGATCTAGACCAATAAAACAATGCGACCGGACGATTTTGTGCATAAAATATTGCCGCAAATACACAAGACAATAAAGACCAGCCAGCCGGCATGGTCATGTACAGCCCCAGATAATCATGTGAGTGGCAAAGTAGTTGCAACGTGGGCCAAAGAACTCTATTCTAAGAGTCAAAAAGGAGAGCAAATTTGAGAGAGGGAAAAAAAAAAAAAAAAAAAAGAGTGCCTCTTACTTTATGTTTTGTGAGTTAGAATTTGATAAACGCAGCGAATACCTTGGGGTAATAATAAAATTATTAAGCGTCCCTTTTCAAAGGAATGTGGTAAGATGTCTTTTCACCTAGCGAAGCGAAAAGCGACGTCGTTGTTTTAGTCCTCAAGCATCGATTGGTTCGGTGGATTACTTAACGATAGAAAATCAGTCGAATTAACTTATTAAGTGCATGAAGATTTTGTCGAGAAATAAACTGCTTATACAGTTGAATAAAATTAGTGCTAAGTTAATTAATCAAAAGTAAAGTTCAATTCCATAGTTCTTCAAAGAATTTCAGAAATCGAAAGTTTCTCGCATCACACATCCGTTTAGTCGCTGAAATAATGCAGTAAACAGATTTCCAGAATGTTGAATGCACAAAATCAAGTAGTTCAGTCGAAACTTCTTCACTATTCAACAATAATCTGATTGGAAAGTGAAAAAAAAGACCTACATACCTTCAATCTGATGATGTATTCCTCCTCCTTCTCAACGAAGAACGAATTGAATTTCTCGAGCTCCTTCTCCAAGAGAGTGATGAAATCAACGACCTCATTGGGGACAGCATCCGCATCGGTATCGGCATCGGCATCGGCCTCAGCATCAAGCCTAGGCTTCTTGAAAGGTCTGTTAGAGTCGCCGGACTTCGGCTGCACAAGTTTGAGCTTCTTCTTGAGCTCCTTGTAGGAGAGGAACTTATCCCGCCATTCCGGCAAGGTCTCTTCGATCTGGTTGCTGAGACTCTTCCCGAATTTCATATCTCTGGAAATGGAAAGTCGTTAGGAAGAAAATGGTGAGGGTGAGTGAGTAAAGGAATGGGAATGGTGGAAGGAAAATGGAAGAGGAAGATCGAGGAAGAGGAAGAGGACGGTAATATAAGCGGAAAGGGGAGAATATTCGGAGGGGCAGTACGGGAATATCCGTTAAATATTTGTCCAAATTCAAATTTAAGAGCATATTTATGGGTTTATCCCCTCGTGAAAAGAAAGAGACAGAGAATGAGAGAAGAAGCTCAAAAGGTCACCAGTACCCTTCTATTTTATCTTTTTTTTTTTTAAATATATAAATATTTAATTTAATATTTGGTTGACAACTACCCGTCTATAAATACATTATCAAATACATTTTATATTTTATAAATACATTATCAAAGACATTTACCAGTTAATAAGTAAATTAATGTTATATTTGTAAGAAAATCGATAATTAGAGTTTTAATTATTAAAATATTTTGTATAAAATAAAATAATAAATATTTGGGGAATGGGATATTTTGTAGTTGGTGGGAATTTGAAAAATGGGTGAAAGAGTGGTGAGGGGTTTTAAATTTTGGGGGTAAAGGGCGGCGCGTGCAGAAAGTGGTGAGCGTCGATTGGAAGGTATCAAAGCCAATGGGCTCACTCCCAAGTTGGATCACGTGGGAACCATCCTATGATACTCCAACAACGCCCCACCATCTTTTACCTGACACGTGTCCCACTCAAATCTTTTCCACTATTTTACTCCTTAAATCCCTCCACTTTAAACTATTTATAGACTTTTAATTTTCTTCTTCGAAAAAATTAAAATTTTAATTTGTGTCTCACATAAAGCCTAAATTTTAAGAAGACTATGATTTTATTCAAAATTTAATGACATATTTTTTGAAATGGGAATAAATTGAAAAGGATGAATGAGAGAATAAACCCAATATAAAAGAAACGAGTATAAAAATATTTTGAGCCATGGAATTGTTTCCATTTATAATCACCTAGGGAAGGGACGCCCTTTAATAAAATATTTTGTCGTATTTTTGAATAAATATTATTCCCAATTTGTCATTTTTCATACAAATTATATATTTCATTCTTTAATTAAAATTGTGAATCCGTTTATTACCGGCTTATTAGTTAACAGTCATGAAAATGAAACTGTTCTAAATTTGTATCGATTTTTTAAATAAATAATTAATACAATTTTGATACTGATAAAATATCACACATTTCTAAACAAATTTATACTTTGAAAATAATTTAAACTATGTTTTCCTTGACCAAAATTTATAAAACTGTTTAGACATTTAGTTCTAAATTGTTCTATATTTATACTCATCTAATAATATTGGCAGCAGTTTAAATTAATAAATAAATCAACCAACAAAGCAACCAAAATCAAATTACAAACAAATGGACTCAGGAAAGTAGCCATTTAAGAAACAAAAACAAATAAATTAAAAAAAAAATTACTGAAAGAGTGGGCATAACAAAAAAAAAATGTAGAATATTAATGGTATTCATGTATTTAAATTTAGAATTAAACTTAATGAATAAAATATGTAGATTTAAAAAATATATATTTGGGAATTAGTTAGAAAGCAAAAAAGAAAACGGAAGTTCCATAATGTAAAAGCAACGGAGGAGAATGATCCGAAAGGAATTTGGAATATCCAATAAATTGCAAAAACTTTCAACAATCCATCCCCCATCCTCCAATCTCCAACATCACCACACACACACCTCAATAATAAATGTCAACCGGCCATGTCATGTATGAAGGGTAAAACAGGAAATTCACTCCGCCCCCACGTGGGATGTTTCTATTACCTGTTTCTTCTAAATCACCAGATTCATGCCTCACCCTGAGGGACCTATTCTTTCTCTTTCTATTTTTATTTTGAAATGGATTTTTACTTTAACCCATCATTAAAAACACCACGTAGTTATTATTTTTATATATTAAAAAATATATATATATATATATTCTTTACCGAATATGCCTTCCCCTTTTTCCAATTAAATGGGTTTCTTTATTGCAATTGCAACCTTCAATATCCAATTTATTTTTTCATTGACAAAACAATACTCAAACTTCCGTTTTCTAATGATTTGTATAAAGAACCGTAGGAGTTAGTAGTGATGCCAGGGATTTTGTAGTATCATAATATAATATAATACAAATATAATATAATACAAATGACGTATAATCGATCATTGAACTTTAATTAAATCATTTTTTTTTTTTAACCATAACATGCCAGTAGTAATACTTTAGAAAGTAAAAGTAGGTAAGTTTGATTTCTATATTTATAAAACATAGGATAATTGTACAATATGTTTTCAACCTTTATCTAATTTTTATTATAATTTTAATAGAATACTTTTGTATTAAAATATTTCAGAGCTTGTGTTAAAAAAGTATATAAGAACTAATTATATGCTAAAAAAATAAATAAAAGATAGAATAACAAATCAAAATAGATGAAGACCAAAATAATAATACCGAAAGGAGAATATTCTATATGAATGGTGGCATCTTTTACTAAATGCTCACAATTAAGAGGTCAAACCATAGACTTGAAACCTGTCATTAGTTTCAATCTTTTATTTTTATTTAACTGTATATGTCCCTCCCAACCTCCATTCTTCCTCTCTCCACTTATGAGTGAGATATCTTAGTCTTCACTTTTGCTTGTGCTTTTAACAATGAATAATTATGATTTATTTGCAAACATTTATTTCCAATGTTTGCAGAATCCACCTCCAAATATCTCAGAATTACGTTATCTAAATACCAAGCTATATAAAAGTTCAAATATATTAATTTTACCAATGTTTTCTCACGAGGATCCTGACATTCCTTTACATCTCATGTGCTACAACCACATTACTCCTGACATTCCTTTACATCTCATGTGCTACAACCACATTACCTACTTATTGTTACTTATTGTTTTGAAGACTGTCTTCGTAGATTAACATGAATACTTTACTTTGTCATCAATTTTGTACAAAAATTCTTAAAAATTCTCAAGAAGATGACCTTAACTTTCATAAAGTAAAGTTTTTGTTTGAATTTTAAGATTTTTTTTTTTTAAATTTGAATATCTTTCGTTTCTTGATGAACTTCCTATTCCAAATGAATGGCTTAACAAAATATTACACATGCACAACATTTTAAAAAGATGCCAAACAATATTCTGTTGTTAGTTGGAGTTTTACTTTTTCTCTCTTCTTGGAAAATTATAAAATAATTATATCTGATCTAGATGGCTTACTCAAATAAACTTGTGTTTTTTTTAGAAAAATAATAAAAATAAATAAATTGGTATAATGGTTGCAAAATTCCTATAAAACAAATATTAGGTTTTGGAGGCAGTGGTTTTCCGAATAAATATAAGCAAATTGGGGATATTATTATTGATCCGAGAATATTTTATAGGATATTCCCAACAACAGATATTTCTAGGCAGTTAACTGTTTTTGTCTTTTGAGGTGGCAAAAGTTCTATGGTACTTTTATTGTCACTATAAAAATAGCAAATATCTGTAGACACCTTTTAATAATTTAACAACTGTTCCGTCCACATCTAATGCCTTAAAATTAGTCAGAATTTGAGTAAGTTCTAATATAATGTTAGTAAATTAAAAATATCATACTTAGAACCAAGTTTCTAATTTATCTAAATATCACGGGCATATGGATGAACCTAACAAAACAAAAAAAAAAAAAAAACAAAAAAAAAAAATTCAAAGTAAGAAAGACATTTAAATTAATAAATATTTCTTTGATCTAGACATTTAAAAGACTTGTCATGAGAACTTTTACCTTAAATCGAGATGTTCAAGAATTTATGTATGTTTACGCTTGTTCTTATTTTTTATTTTTATGAAATTATTGCATCTATCAATTTGATTCTCTGTGAATTTGTTACCTAGCATAATTTATTTAGTTCAAAATTCACCTATTCCATTAAGAAGACGACTTATGCATATATATCTTCTCATAATTCAATGTTTTCTTGGTAAGTTTTCATCCAAACATTATTGAATAATTTCTAAAATAATTTGAGAATTATTGATCTTAGTTCTAAGAATCAGGTTTATTGTTACTATTTTAAATTATATTATTAAAATTTTTCAATGTATTAAATATGCTTTTCATGTAATACTAATGGGTATACAATGTTTGGGCCATTTTCGGGCTTCAGAAAAACGTTCGGACCAGTGGTTGGAAATTGGGCTTCCATCTAAAACTTGAAATGTTAAAAGATACGAACCACGTTACGATTCTTAATTTCTTTTTACAGAAAACATTCGATTTAAAGGATTCCTACAAAAGTATTTTTCATTGAAGAATTCTTGGTACGAAAAGATGGTGTAGATTATAAGTTCATATATATATATATATATATATATATATATATATATATTATACTCCTTGATATGAAGGATTTACTGTAGATGGCAATAAAGCTTTTGAATCTTCTAGTGTATAGGCAACTGTTAGGACTAACGGAGTTACTAAACACAAAGGTTGATGCTCTAAAAGAAGAGTACTTAATACTTGGAAATGAGAAAATGAGAAAATGACAAAATTGAATAATATTAATATTGGGCAGGCAAAGTAAACGGACCTGAACAAGGACTTGTATAGAGTAGGGGCCGCGCAAGAGCACTCCCCACTCCTACGAATTGCGACATATTCTCAGAAACTACGGACTACTATTCCTAGGACGGGCACCACTTCATCCATTTTTATATCCCACTCCCGCCACTCATCCAGAAACTTCTCCGATGTGGGACGAACCCAAAGTATCCTCTAATTATACATCGGTTTATCTACAATTTTTTTCTTTTCTTTAAGATTAGTATATTACTTTTATTTTTGAAAATGGTATTAACAATAATAATATTTGTGCATATTATTAAAGAAAATCAATAATATTTTTATTAATTTAACCTTTTATTATATTTCGTATTTAAAATGTTATTAATTTCTCTCTCGTTCATTCAAATACAATTTTTTTTTTTTAAATCCTCAATTTTCCCAAAGATGGTAAGAGGGAGATGTTCATTTTTTTTTCATTCCTTTAATTTAATTGATGGACCCAAAATAATATTAAATTTATGTGATACATATACATATAATATTAAATATGAATGAAGGTGTGGGTGAGACCTCCCATTGGGGCATCTAATTTTAGGGTTTAGTTCAAATGGGTCTAATCAGTGTGGTTGAAGGCTACATGGACCCCAATCAGCTATTATCATATGTTCAACTTAATGCATCCATACTCACATGCTCTTTTAATATCATAAAATACTTTATGGAATTAATTTATTACAAAGTTTAATCATTTTATTTTATTTTTTATATAGTTTTCTAGCTGAGTTCAAGATGATAGAAACATCATAATAATAGCTTTTAACAAGTTAAGATAAGTCGAGATATGAATCTAATTTTCTTCTAATAATTGTTTGAAAAGTCTTTTATTTTAATATTTTTTTTAAAGAGCCTGAAATATATTCAACTATACTCATTTTTGTATTTTTAAAGTTTAATTGCAATATATATATATATATATTTTAGACTTCGATAAAGTTTAAGATAATTATTAAAATACTTGAAAATATAAAGAAAATAGTCATCCTAAAATGACCTAAGACGGTAGCACGATCTCTCTCTACTATATTGTACCCAAATACTCGTACGCCCACTAATTTTTCCCTAGGCACAAAGGTGATGGTCATGCTACAATGGTAGGTGGTCTTGGAGAGTGGCTAGTTGGTTCCCTAAAATGAGGGATTCATTTAGATAACATCTTAGACCGGACAAAGAAAATTCATCACAAATTACAAATAAATAAATTCTATAAAACTAATCATAATATATTTCGACCATTTTATAGAACAAATTATCGAAGGTAACTATCTCAAAAATAAATTAGGTTAGAATTTTTTCTTTTTTTTAATCTAACGATATAAAACTGTCAGATAGATTATGACAGTTTCATCGATATTATATAGGTTTTTGTTTTTTTTATAGTGCATAATGCACGTTTTAAAATATTACAACTTAATTAACAACATAAGTTGATATTAGCAATTTGGTTACAAACTAAAGATAAACATCCTTCCCCTGTTGAATCTCAAACATTTGGTTTGGTTCATCATAGCTGATATGAAGCAGTTCCTCCACCATTTGCAAAGCTACCATTCTCTCTTCTTCATCCAACTCCGATGGAATCTCCGCCACTTCCGCCGCCACCGGAGATTGATCAGCCACAACCACACCCATCAGAGAATCATCCTCGTTGTTATGGCTCTTCTTATTTCCAAGCTCAACAGTCATGACCCAGCTAGATGCCGACCGAGGCCCAGCACGTTTCTGCCACACGCCAATGTTGGAATTCTCAGTGTCGAGCCTCAAACATGTCATGGACGGCGATGGAGTCCGACAGCATTTCTTGAGCTTAGCTTGCAATATTTCAGACAACCCCTTGGGGGAATCCTTGGTTGTAGTAATGTTGGTGTCATGGGTCGTCGGAAAATTGGTTTTGGCATTACGTCCGCTCATCAAAATCGCAGCTTGATCATACGCTCTTGCCGCTTCCTCCGCCGTCTCAAACGTCCCCAACCAAATCCGCCTCTTCCTGCACGCAATCAAACCAGAAATTGATTAAACAATACACATATTTAAAATTTGGGGAAGAAATTAGAAGAATTAATTACAGTAATGGGTGACGAATTTCAGAAACCCAAGAGCCCCAATGGCGCTGCCTAACACCACGAAACTTCTTAAACTTGGGCATTGTCAGAGAAGGAAGTACAGAGAGAAGGGGGCAGTGGAGGAAACATATAAGAAGGGGGGAATTTACAGACAGTACACTGTCGGCTAACTAAAAGTGATAAAATCCTTAAGAATTTATCAGTGTCACCTAAATCTGTCGCACAAAACAGTGGGAGAAGGACAACATCATTAAAGCATCTTTTTTGATTGAAACATCGCCATAACTTAGATTAGATACTCTGTTACTCGCTCTTTGGCTTTGTTGTGATTGAGCCAAGTGTTGTTTGTTGCTTCGTCTGCCCAAATCTTTGAACTTTATAGTCCGTATACTTCCACGTGAATCATAAAGTAAGAGTGTGGGGAGGGAAATTATTGATGGGATTGATTTGAATGTGGATTAGGTGAAAAGGGTTAAGAAGGCTCCAACTTTTGAGGTCATTTCAGGTCAAAACCAACTGCATTAGTGCATAAAGTTTGGGAGATTGTTATTTCTACCTTATTTAATGTCCCTAATCAATCCATCTCTTTTTTTATAGGTCACCCATAACAGCTAGTAAATATTGTCTGCTTTTGTTCGTTACATATCATCATCCGTCTCACGGTTTTAAAACGTGTCTACCAAGAGGAGGTTAATGCGCTTGTAGATAACCTATGAGGTGTATATACACACCATTTTCATCTATATAATGACGGTAAGATTTTGTAACAACCCAAGTCCACCATTATAGGTTTTGTCCATTTTGGCCAGTTATGTATTGTTAACCCAAGTCCACCATTATAGGTTTTGTCCATTTTGGCCAGTTATGTATTGTTATCAGCCTCCTAGTTTTAAAATGTGTCTATTAGGGAGAGGTTTTCACAATAAATGTTTCATTATCCTCTCCAATCGACGTGAGATCTCACAATTCTTTCCCCTTGAATACCAGCGTCCTCGTTGGCACATCGTTTAGTGTCTGGCTCTGATAACATGATTAAAAAAACGCACCTTCTTTTTCAATTGTTAAATTACAATAACTTTATGATTAAAGGTGTTTTGCTTGTATGAGTGTGAAGCAGTAAGTTTGAATCTTTACATGTAGGGAAGAAAAAAATCCTTTAAAACATATAAAGTTGAATAATGTCTATTTCAAAATTAATGACTAAATTTATAATAATTAAATAAATGTTGATCGTGAAGTTTGAATTTAATAATATGGTTAGATGGGGAAGGTAAATCAAATGAAAAAGAAGTATACCTTGATTTATCACAAACTCACGACTCAATTTATTACATCCAAAAAAAAAAAAAAAAAAAAAAAAAAAAAAAAAAAAAAAAAAGCCATTAAGAGAATGACGTCATGCGATACTTTTTAATAATAAAATTATTAGTTATATTACGAAAAACTATTTATAATTAATTTGGACAAATTTCTATCATTTTCAATTCGAATCTATCATATCTTTTTAATAAATAATATTTGTGTAATAATAGCGTCTAGGTTTCCTTTCCTTTTATTTTTTGTTTTCACAAACATGTCAACAAAATTTAGTTAAATCTTTCCAAATTTGGAAATATGATAGTATTGTCAATTTTTATTAAATTTTAAAAATATTTATTGACATAAAATAATTTATAGAAAAATGCACTTATTTTAATTATTAATTAATGTAGTTGGGAGGGTAAATAAAGTGAAATTAATTAATTGTTATTTCACTTATTAGTTATAAGGTGTTTGGTGGGGTTACGTGCATTTAATTAATTGATTTTGAGGGGAGATTAGTTTTGATTTAAATAAATATATATTAATTAAGCTGTCGGTTCAAAATTCAAATATTAATATTTGGGCCAAAATGCATTTTTTTTTTATCCAAGAAATATTTGGGCCTTTCTTTCATGGTCCAAATGACGTGGCGTGGGCTGGCCCATTCATAATAGATAAAAAATAATTAAATATAGCCAATTCAAGATTTTAAAAAGGTTTTAATAAATTAAATTCATTATGTATAATTAAAAACGAACAAAGCTAAGAAACTCATTAAAAAAAGGAAAAAATAAATTTAAATTTTGTCTTAATAATGTAATGAATGAAATGCATGCTTAAATAAAGTAATGAAATATGTGATATTTTTTCAATTAAATAGAGATAATAATCTAATGGTCATAATTAAATATATATATATATATTAAGTGGGAATAGGAAAGGACGCACATGAAGCGCCTAATAAAGTCAAAGTCAAGTAAAAGGAAAGGGCATGTGATAGTGATGTTATGTTTTAAAATATCATTTAGCTTATAATTTACTTTTAATTCATATTAACTATAAATATTTTACTTAATTATGCTAAACCATTGCAAATGGAGTAATGGATAGGACATGGAACCATGGACCCGCCATCCACGTACGATTTGACTAACTCTGGAATGAGACCTCTTCGATAGAATCGAGCCAAAGAGGTGTAATTGATCAATGGTAAGGTGTGTGGATGAAATTAACCAGGTTGGGACACATGTTACTCCTATACTTAATTTTCGTAGATATGTCAATCATGACAAATATCAAATAGATATAGTCTATCTCATTAGTTATGTGTTTAACCCCCTCGACATGGGTAATGACTTGAATATTAGAGCATGTTAAACTTAATACCATAGTGATGTAATTATCTTCTTTGGAGGTTTACTTGACCTCAAAACTAATTATTTCAATATGAAAATGTAAATTCGTAACTAAATTTTCGGATCAATAGCAAATTTCAAACGGCAGAATTAGATGTTTTTGTCAAAAGACATACTTTTAATGTGTTTTTCAACTTAAATTTGAAGACGTGTGAAAGGATAGAAAGAAAAATGTGGTGAGAATTTGGATAAGGGTTGGAAATCATTGTCTTGAAGTTAAAGCTGAAGTTGAAATTAAATGTCCTATAAATCGAAACTTCTAAGAGTATAATCGTTCGTTATCGGTCTACTCTTTGTATTCACGAGTATTTACAAAGTAAACTATATTAATCTTTATTTTTCTTTATCTATACCGATATTTATACTGTTTGTGTCCACAATGATTCAGTACCATCCTTCAATTTATTCTTCAATTTTAATTAAATGATATAATTATTCTGATAAAAATTTTAAATACTTAAACCAACTTTATTCTGTTTTAGGTACAGAAATAAAAAAAAAATGACTTCACTGTTCACCGTTTACTTTGAATTATTTAGCACATGACTTTCTACTTTATATTTGATTAAGCGATAAGATCCTTTGATTAAACATTTACTATATGATTAAGTGATAAGATTATTTCATTAAACATTTACTATTTAATTTGCACATGCCTTTTATAATCTTTTTCAATTCCTTTTTTTTTTTCTATCATCTCTAAAATACGTTTTTTTCCCATTAAAAACCAGACATTAACAATAATAACATGATTAAAAGAAAAAAAAAAAAAAGGTTAAAGGGCAAAGCAACGGTCAAAAAGTCGAGAAGTTGAACATTCCGACCAAATTCGAAATATCATAATGGTGGCACGTGTGACATGCACCACAGTGCCAGCAAAAAAATTGGTCTGACTGTCCAGCTTGGAAATTATGTTTTTTTTTTTTTCCTTTTACTTTAATTTCCATTTATTGAATTCTAATAAACACACAGAATTTCCTTTTGGCCTAATGTCTCATAATTCAAAATAAATTAATTTAATTTTGAAAAAAGAGGCAATTCAGCCGTCACAAGTAGCCAAAAATACAAAGCAGAACCAATTTTGTGGGTCCTGAAATTAATTGAAGCAAAATAATATAATTAATAAATTATATATATATATATACGTATAATTTCCAGAATTTGGTAGAAGCCCCTCCCCAACCAAGTAGTAATATTATTTAATTTTAATTTTATTTTAATTTTAGGCTTCGATTACATCACCCCTTTAATTTCACCTCTTCCTTCTCTGTCCTATCTATAAATCCTCCGAGTTTTGGATGATTTTGGTGAGAAAAAACAAAGGGATAAAAAGTATGTCTTCGATGATGAACTCGCAGGGAATGGCTCTGGCCACCGCCATGGCGGCTGTCTCCGGCACCGTAATTCTTCTCTCCTATTGCATCCAAAAATCCATCCCGATTCACCAAACCCACCACTTTTCTCCTCCGGTTCTCCGCTCTTGTATTCCTTCTGGTACGTTTTCAATAACCCATCATGGATTTCTCTGTTCAACTTTTGAGCTAATTCTTGGTTTTTTCAGAGACGAGTAAGAAGAAGAAGAAGAAGAAACAGAGTCAGAAAAAGAGGGTTCATTTTGCGAAGGACGTAGTGGATCCAATTGGGAACGGTGAGGATTTTCGAAGACAGCACGAAATCGCCGCCGCTTCACCGCCTCAAAAGGCCGCCGGAATGCCGGCGAACAGAGCCGCGCTTTACAACAGGATTCTGAGAGATCGCGTTGTTCATAGATACACTTACTCTTGCTGATTTCAATTTAGAATTTTTCTGTACAAAATTCAAGTTCCACCAAATCTGTGTCTACAATTTTCTTCCCTCTTTTCCCAATTCTCTCCAATTTTAACCACTGGGTGTCGATTAAAATTCAATAATTTTCCCTCAATTATTGGGTAAATTGAAAGAAACAAAGAGGAAAAAGGGTTACTTTTTTTCTTTTTTTTTTTTTTTTTTTTTTTTTTGTTCTTGGGCGACAATAATTGAAGCTTGCTTGGTTGTTCGATCAACTGTAAGCCAACGGTAACGGCTTTTGGGGGGGGCAGGGGCGAAGGGGCCGTCATCCAGAACTTTATTTATTGAATTTATTATATGATTAGTGCAGCTGAAAGTTTGAACATGGGCACGTTAGAGATGCTTCCCTTTGGTCGCCCACACCCAATTTGATTATTTAATATAAAGTATGGTTTATTTATAATGGACTTTGAAGGGAGACTAGCTTTGATTTAACCACACCCATTTGGCAAAATGGCCCCTGGAAAATAACAAAATTGTCGTTCGAAGCCCCTCAAAATTGCGGAAATTGTAGTCTTGGAATGTGACTTATTTGGGCAGGCCATGTGAAGGTGGTGCAACATGTTGGTGGGTTGAAATTGGGGAAAGATTGGGACAACCAAACAGAATATGCCCACAGATATAAAAAATAAATAAAATAAAACAAGTTCAATACTTTGCTTGAGAATTGTTGAGAGGGACTCTCGTATTTACTAATTAAATAAATGATTAAAATATTATATTTTTCAAGACATAAAATATTCAACCAATAGTATAGTGAGATTTAGCGTGAAGGAAAAAAAGTTATTTAAAAAGAAATATATATTATGACCAAATTCAAAACTATCCTTAAAGAAATCACAAGAAAATAAGCTTATTTTTTTACTTAATTTCTTTTAATATTGTTATTTTTCAATACAATAAAAGATATAAATTTGTAATTTCAAAAAAAGAAATACATGCTAATTATACTATTTTTATAATTCATTAATTAATTATTTTATGATCGGATGAATTTTAAAATTAATTTAGGAAAAAAAAAAATAGAAAATAGAATGGCGGAGGGAGACTCGGAAGAATAAAGCTGGAAACCGCATTTTTACGTTCACTTACAACTCTGCTTGGACGCCGTCGCTCTCGATTTGAAGGTACTACTCTTCTAAAATTATTCTTCTTCTTCTTCCTTAAGATTTGCCTCGATAATACTTACTGGATCATCCTTATCTTTTTCCTTGTTAGATTTTGCTGTCAATGGATTCTAGGGTTTAGGATTTAGGGTTTTGTATTGGTTTTTGTTTTAACATTTTTCAATATCAGTAACAACTTCTGTAAATCACTCGGGAAATCTGAACTTTGAGTACTGATTTATACCTATTTCCAAGGCTTCTTGTTCTGGAATTTATGCGTTCTGTTCTCTTTCCATTTGTTCTTTACGCATAGGTAGCTTGTTTCGATTAATCTTCTCCGAGTTTTTGATTTTGAATGATTAAGGAAGAATTCCTTACTATGTTGAGGGGTAGGGCTCATTGGGTTTCTACAAATCCTCTGATGACTGTCGGGAAGAATTCCTTACAGAGTTTTGCCTTGTAGATCCATGATTTGGCCATTTTGTGCTTTCAGTGTATCCTTTCTCTTTTCTTTAATTTCATTGTTGGAATTGACAATAGTGAGATGTGATAATTTTACATCGCATTTGACTGCCGCTTTATGTCTTGGCTTCTTTTGTTTTCCTTCATACAGTCATGAAAGTCCGTGCTTCAGTGAAAAAGATGTGCGAGTTTTGTAGGACGGTGAGGCGTCGAGGTCGAGTGTATATATACTGCTCTGCCAATCCCAAACACAAGCAACGCCAAGGCCTATCAACATTTGCAAGTGAAGCTCCATCTCCTTCCTTGTAAGTACTTCCCTTTCTTTTTTATTTGGGTGTTGTCTATTATTAGTCTTGTACAATTTGAACAATCTGTTAAAGATGGAAAACTGTGAAGACTTATGTAATTTGCTTAACTTAAGGACGGACAATTTATTACTTGGGAGTAATGTATGAATGTAGTTCGAGTTTATGTAAAACATAAATGGCTGAACTTGTTAATGTAAAATTGTGTTCTTCAGCACCGAAAAGTGTGTTTCTTTTTTGTTTTAATGTGAGGACGAAGCTGAGGCCAGATTCTTGGAAATTAGTAGCTCAAGTTTGACACTCATAAGTCTTCTTCTAGTTCCATCCTCTACGATGGAGCTGGAGATTAATTTTGGGGATAGACGGAAGTCATTTTTCCATTTTCATGATTAATAAGCTCAGTACACTTCTTGTTCACATATCCGTATATGGCATGAATGGTATGCAGGTTTTAACTTGGGATTAATCACATGATTCTTGTAGCAAAATGCATTAAAGTTCGCTCATTTTTCAGGTTCTCCAGAAGTGAGGTGAAGCAAGAGATTCTTCCCAGTCATAGCTCGCGAACAGGGCTAGCCTCTCTCATCCCCCAAAAGCACGAGCCAACAATGTTGTTTGGTTGGAGAATGGGTCTGGCTTCAATTCTGTGGAAGAAACAAAATTAGAGCTTAGTCGACACAAGGACTGATTTTGTGTGCCATGGCAATGCTGCTGCTACATTGATAATTATTAGTTACTCTTTGAACTTCTTTCGTGATAAAAGATGAAGCACTTCTTCTCTCAGATTTGTTCTATTTGAACTGGTTTTGATACTTAGAATGAGAGGAATAGATGTTGTTACTTTGGATATCAAAATAACATTTAAACAACTTTCGACCTGCAAAGTTTGATGTTGTAAACGTCGAAGGCACAGGAAACGCTTAGCAAATCAAAGAAAATAAGACATCTAATGTAACTTGAAGACTGAAAAATAAAAGTCGAATTCCAGTACGATACAGGATTTTGTTCTAAATGTTGAATTTGAGTTCGGAATGTGTTAAAAATGGGATATAAGTGAAGTTGAAAGCAGTAGAAGAAAAGAAACGACTGTTTTTGCTGTTAATAATAGCAAGCAGTGGATGGATAGTGGGGGCCAGAGCCACACAAAAGGTGCGTATAAACCACCAACAAGAATCCACCAATTGAACTATCCATTTCTCCATTTCGACGCCCATCTCTTCTCTGAATTTCTCGGAAACAACCCACCAATTTTCTATTTTGGTATTTAGTTTCCACTCCCCACTCAACTTTCCCCTTTTTCCCTCATCCAACTTCCTGCTTTCTTGCCCCAACTCTACTCCATCTCTCGCCAGTTACAGGTTCTTAGCTTCACTCTCGTTTTACCTGAATCGATGCCCTTCTCTGCGCTTTTGGCTTAATATCAACATGGTTATGCTTAATAGTTCCTTCGCCGCCTGGATCAGCCGCTTGTTCGCTTGCATGGGGTAAGTTCTCGATTTTCCTCATCAATCGTTCATTGCGGTCTTGTAAAGGAGTTGTTATATTTGCTTCTAATGGAGTTTTGTGATGACCCTTTTGTGTAATCCATGGAATTGCTTCTGTTTTCTGGCTTACTGAATAGTGGACCATCTCCTTTTTTCTTCTTTTGCCAAGAATTTCACTATTTCAACTGTAATGTTTAATCCAAACGAAGAAAGGGGCATGGGGGAAGTTGTGGGATTTCATGTTCTTTTGGATTGCTGGTATTAATGTGAATTCCTGAAGGAACTATGAACGAAACTAAGTTTATTAAGATTCAAAGTTCGAAACCATTCCACATTCTTAGTAATGTTTTTGCTGCAATTTTATAGCATATATAGTGCTTTATTAGGTTTATAACAGTGCAGGGGTTGTTTTGGATGCTGCACTAAACCAACACCTATTATTGCTGTGGATGAGCCATCTAAGGGATTAAGAATTCAAGGACGAGTCGTTAAGAAACGTAGCATATCTGATGGTTTTTGGAGCACAAGCACATGTGATTTGGATAATAGCACCATTCAATCTCAACCAAGCATCTCCTCTATCAGTACATCAACCCTCACGCTCACTCATAGCAATGTTGGTGGCAGTGTGAGCAACCCTTCTGAATTTGTAAACCATGGCAAGTTTCCCTTCTGAATTTGTAAACCACGGCGGTTAGATCGCGATTGCTCATTCAAACCTGCTCAATATAGCAACAAACCAATTGCTCATTTTCATTGCTTTCAGGTCTTCTTCTCTGGAATCAGAACAGGCTGCAGTGGATTGGTGGTGGTAGTAGCAGCAAGACAACGGATCAAACTCAACAAAAACAGAAGGCGAAAATCAGGTCAGTTCACCAAATGTCTCTGCCTTTCGAAATTGTACCCACCGTTTGTAAATTCTTTCGCTAAGTGCTATCTTGTGAGATTCTACCTGGGTTGGAGAGGGAAATGAAGCATTTCTTATAAGGATGTGGAAACCTCTCCCAAATTAACGTGTTTTAAAATTGTGAGGCTGACGGCGATACGTAACAGGGCCAAAGCAATATGTGCTAGTGGTAGGCTTAGACTGTTATAAATGGTATCAGAGCCAGACACCGGACAGGTGCCAGCGAGGACGCTGGGCTCCCAATGGGGGTGGATTATGAAATCTCACATCGGTTGGAAAGAGGAACGAAGCATTCCTTATAAGGGTGTGGAAACCTCTCCCAAATAGATGCGTTTTAAAATCGTGAGGCTGACGGCGATACGTAACGGGTCAAAGCGGACAATATCTGCTAGCGGTGGGCTTGGATTATTACAAATGATATCAGAGCCACAACACCGGGCAATGTCTCCGCTGGGCTTCCAGGAGGGGTGGATTGTGAGATCACACATCGATTGGAGAGGGGAACAAAACATTCCTTATAAAGGTGTGAGAACCTCTCCCAAACAGACACGTTCTAAAATCGGGAGGCTGACGACGATATGTAAAGGGCCAAAGTAGACAATATTTACTAGCGGTGGGCTTGGGGTGTTACAAATGGTATCAGAGCCAGACACCAGGCGGTGTGCTAGCAAGGACGCTGACCTCCAAAGGGGGTGGATTGTGAGATCCCACATCGGTTGGAGAGGGGAACGAAATGTTCCTTTGAAGGGTGTGGAAACCTCTCCCAAACATACGTGTTTTAAAACCGTGAGGTTGACGACAATACATATCAAACCAAAGCGGACAATATCTACTAGTAATGAGCTTGGACTGTTAGAGTAGTGATACAAAAATCTAGAACTAAAAATCTTGGTGGAGATCATATTAAATCTTCATTCCATGCGTGTATATATGCATTTGCTTGCAGTTGGCGTGCAACATATGACAGTTTACTGAGTACAAGACAATCTTTTCCTCATCCAATTCCTTTGTCCGTAAGTTTGGTGTTGCAAGTATTGTCATTTCTTTCTCCACTGGTTTCATTGTAAGACTAAGAACTTTAAGAACTTGATTTTAACAGGAAATGGTGAAGTTTCTTGTGGAAGTATGGGAACAGGAGGGCCTATATGATTGAAAATGCTTCGTTTATTTTGGATATATTCCTTGAATCCTTGGGAGGAACCTTCTTAGTACAGATTTCCAAAAAGAGAATAAAGGCTGTTTTTCTTCTTCTTCTTACCTTTATCAATCCTCCATTCGTCCTGTACAAATTTATGAACACCAGAACTTCCTTTTTCTTCACTGTTCATATTATGCATAAAAACTCGAAAATCTCCATCACTGCTGCTCAAAGTAAACTGTGTTATAATGTGAATTTACATGTATAGTTTGGTGACTTTGATGGGATTTTTTGTGGGTACTCTTCTATGTTTCTGTGTGGTATGTTATTGGTTGGATATGACATAGAGATGGATTCTTATATTATAACGGGATTTAAGTAGCTATCTTCTTTTCTCCCGTGCCCCTAACAAGATGAAGAATCTCCATTTAAGTGGGGAACATGGAGGGAGCTGAGCAAAATAAAAAGAAAATCATGTGATCTATATCAAGTTCCTCACGGTATCAACTCGACCCAAATCACTCACTAAAAAGATTCATTTTCTAGTTTTTGATACACAAAACATCTAGATAGCTTACATTATTGAATATATGCTATTCACATCGGTTATTAATTACTCAAGTATTTCGTATTAAATTAAAGGATGAGGTAGTGACGTAGCAACTACCTCGAAATTAAGAGGATTGTGACCAAAATGTGTTGTATCATTTGGTGGGTCTTTTATATAATTGTCCAAAAAATGTCGAATCATTTCAACAAGTTGTCTCTTGATGCCTCTGTTTTCCTCATGCCTACTCTCCTTAATTTCACTGCTGAGTTTCTGGGTTTAATTGTTCTTCTCTGATTTATAATGCCCAACTTCGCTCTTTGATCGATTAGGGAATGATGAATTAGTAACAACTCATTTGGGTGCTCACAGTCTGAGAATCTTTGTCCTGTTTCTGATGATATTGAAATGAGGAGTGGTTGTTGATACGCAATTGCATAGGTTTTGGTGCTGCAAGGCTAGCCATGGTTGGAAGATTGTGCCCTCAGCTTCAGCATCTTGACCTTGTGGGGCTCAATGGTTTTAACTGATGCAGTGCTGCTTCTTCTACAGGTAGTCCATCAGCCGCAGAGCTCAATTGAAGTTGTGGAGATGCGACATCCTTGTATGAACAAGGGACCAAGCAGCTGAATTCCCTGAGAAAGGTGTTCCTTCAATTGAATCTTCATTAGATTATGGTAATAAATGCTGTCTTTGTGTGTGCATCCATTTAGAGTTTGAGGCTCCATTGAGCTGCTGAAGCGCTTGTCATAAGGTACGTGTTGGTACATATGGCAAAAGGCTAAAAGGCAAGCAAATTGAACAAATGGCTATAAGATCTCTCATCCCACCGTCGGTCAGTGGTGGATGAGAGAAAGCAGAAGCACAATGGGGACAGAGAGGGGACCCTCCAAGCGTAGGGTACCCTAAAATGATGTTAGTATAACATGGGGTTGTAAAGTGGTTGGCCTGAGAATCTGAATTTGCAGTTTGGGACAGCAGCTTCCATTAGATTGGATTATTCAGCAGTGGCATATGCATATATCAACTCCACACCAGCCTTCTCTTCTTTTCAACACCTTTCATTACTTAAATATTCTCACCCTTCACATCCTTCTCAATTCTTTTCAAAAGATATTGAACTTGAATGTGTCGGTTCAAGTCCACCACTAGTAGATGTTATCCTCTTTGAGTTTTCCCTCTCGAGCTTCCCTTCAAAGTTTTAAAACGCGTCCACTAGGGAGAGGTTTCTACACCCTTGTAAAAAACGCTTCGTTTCTCTCCCACCGATGTGGGATCTCACAATCCACACTCCCCTTA
The DNA here is from genome assembly GCF_057944985.1 of Cucurbita pepo subsp. pepo. NCBI lineage: Eukaryota > Viridiplantae > Streptophyta > Magnoliopsida > Cucurbitales > Cucurbitaceae > Cucurbita > Cucurbita pepo. Next base: position 11,291,802 of record NC_141801.1, read on the forward strand.
AGGGTCTAACATTCTCGCTGGTACACTGTCTAGTGTCTGGCTCTGATACCATTGAATTGTGATGATAGTATAACATGGGCTTGTAAAGGGAAAGCTCAAAGAGGACATTATCTGCTAGCGGTAGGTTTAGACTGTTACAAATGGTATAAAAGTCAGACACTAGGTGGTGTGTCAGCGAAGACGTTGGGCCCTTAAGGGGGGTAGATTGTGAAATCTCACATCAGTTGGAGAGGGGAACGAAACATTCCTTATAAGGGTGTGGAAACTCTCCCTAACAGACGCGTTTAAAAACTGTGAGGCTGAACTGTTATGCATAATTTTTTTATTTTTTATTTCCTTAAAAAACATGAATTCATGCAATAAAATATGAAATTTGTAAGTGAAGAGCATATATTAAAGAATGGGGAATAGAAGGCCAAATAATTGGAGTTTTATAGGTAAAGCTTTAAATGAAGGGAAGATGGAAAACTAAATAGAAAGCAAACAAAAACAGAAGTCCTTTTTCTAGGCAATAGACCTCTGTTTCTTTGTACCTCTTCATAACTACATTTCCCATAACTCTTCAGTCCTTAGACAAGAATCGTTTAATCTCGACCCACTTTTGCAATGGCTTCATAATGTATTAGCCATTAATTGATATCAACGTATTAAGTATCACGAGTCAACTCAAGCATAACTTGACTACTCGAGACATACCTGATGTTCGAATCCCTCTCTCTTCTCTCTCAAAAGGAAATGAAATGAAAAGAAAAGGGATTGATTTATTCAATTGGGACCCCCAAGAACAGAGAGATGCAGTGCAGGAGCAAGACAAAGGCTATACCATTTCCTTTCACTGTAGCATTTTTGTCAACACTTCACCACCACCACTTCAATTCTCTGAACCCTTTTTTTCCCATTTCAACACTCCAATCCTTCTCTCATTCTCTCACTCAAAATATGGCTTTAAACAATTCCCTCTTTCTCATTCTCCCTCTCATATTCTCCCTCTCTGTCTTTCACCCCACATCAGGTAATTCCTAATCCAACTTCCACACATGTTTATATTCATATGTGTTCATAATTTTCTTAATTTTGTTGGGTGTTCTTAGTTTTGGGAATCTCAGGGAATGAAGATTCAAAGCAGAAGGAATTGGCTATTGGGTCAAGGCCACCAAAGTGCTTCAACAAGTGCTTGAATTGCAAGCCATGTGTTGCTGCTTTGGTCATTTCTCAGCGCCACAAAGGTGATGATAGTAACAACGGCGGTGTTGTTTCTAATTTGGAGGCGGCTCAAGTTCCCAAAGATGATGCCTATTATCTTCTCTCATGGAAATGCAAGTGTAAAGATAAGTACTTTCAACCTCGAAAAACATAAAAACACTTCCATTTTTCATTGTTTCACCCAAATTTTTATGTATGCCTACGTATCATAATATAGTGATTCTTGAGAGAGTTTTTTTTTGGTGCTTTTTCTTCTGCTCTCTTTGTTCAAGGGAATGGAACTGAATGTAAATTTACAAGATTTTGATTTGAAAAACATGTGGGCATTAAGTGTGGAATGTATGAGTATTTAATGCATATAAGTTAGTTGTTTTCGTTGAATCAAATGAATGGATTGCTCATAAACTGTCCATTGGACCACTCTACTTCTGTTTTTTTTACCCTTTTCAAGCATTAATATTCAGTAAAGTTATTGCATTTTGATCAAATTAGCCTCAAACTCAAAAGGGTAAGCAAAAGAATGTTCAAAAGAAAGAGAGAGGATGTGAAGAGACATAAGTTTGTAACTATTTGAGATTATCTTGATGGGTTAATGTCTAGTAATCCTGTGGTTGAATGGTCATAGTCATGCTACTGTGCTTGTCCCGACCAGTTTTAGGGCTGCAGCTAACCAAATCTTTGAATTTAAAGCTCGTTTCTTCACAGCAGATGAAAAATGGGTCTGAAATGAATCAACCCTTGTTTTTATATTCAACTTAGACATGATAGCAGCAGCAGAGCAGAAAGAGGATGATGTTTCTCATCTACATGTTCGATCTTTGAGATTCCACATCAGTTGAAAATGAGAACAAAACATTATGTATAAGAGTGTGGAAACTTCTAACAGACGTATTTTAAAAACCTTGAGAGGAAGTCCGAAGGTGAAAGTCCAAAGAGGACAATATCTGCTAGCAGTGGGCTTGAACTATTATAAATGGTATCAAAGCCATGTATCAATGATGTTAGATACTCAAAGCCATATCGGTGGATGTTGGGCCCTCAAGGGAGTATCAAAGCAATGTGCTGGCAAGAATGTTGGGTCTTGAAAGTGGTGGATTGTGAGATACTATATCGGTTGTAAAAGTGTGAAAACCTTTCCCTAACAAACGCGTTTTAAAACTTTGAGAAAAAATATAAAACGAAAAAGTCCAAAATAGACAATATCTACTAAACGATTACTCGTTACTTGTATGTATATTGAGAGATAGCCCATCAGATCCAACCAAAAGTTTTGAGACCTCGTGCAGATGATAAGAGAGGCAAAATGATGTAATATATATTCGAAATGTTCCCATCATATTGGCAAATTCAATGTGATAGGACCATATTAACGACTGTGTCGTCAACGACATGACATTTTACCTTATTTTTCGCCATCATCGAGTTAATGGGTTATGCCTTCGCCTTGAGGCGGTGTTCACTAGTTTAGCTCACAATGGCCGATTATTGTTTTGGGGTTCTTTAGATTATGATGAAGTCTCAAACTTTAGTTGTACTCTGGCTTGAAGAAAGGGAAAAAAGAAAGCCGCAGATTCTGACATGCCCCCATCATTCGTGTACTATGATCAGTGATATCAGTGATATGTGTCGCATTTAAAACCACAGGAGTTCTTTATTACTTTCTTAATGTTGAACGACCAGTTTTTCAGACGTACTATTAGAAGCTAGAAGATCATTTGTGCTATAAAATGTAGTTTATGGCTTAAGAATTATGATCTAATGATTTGTAAATGTAGGTAGTAATCAATTTTCAATCCCCAAAAGAACACAATTTCTCTGTTGTTCTTATAAACAGACCTGCTGTGAGAACAACAATAGTATAAAGAATCTATTAAAATATGTCGGTATAGCTCAATTAGTTAAGATATAAACAAATCTACACACTTCCGGTGTTATATATATCATTGGCAGCTTAACCCCTTTTGTTTTCTAAGTCATAATAGCATAAACAAAGTTCAGATCATGGACAAAGGGAAGCTTCATGAGCACCTGCTGCATCATTGATAGAAGTATCTCATCATGATGAACAGCTTTTGGGCAATAAGTATGTAACCAAGCAGGGCCTTCAGTTCCCCACACTCTCGGATGGTTTTCAGATGATGTTTTATAGCTTAGCACAGAAATTCTTGTAGAAATACAGTAAGGCCACACAAATAAGAAAATGCAGCCTATGACAATAGATGTATATAAAGGATTTAGGCCTCCCTATGTCTTTTTGCATACCAATATTTAGTTGTATAAAATTACCTTGTGATATACTATGAGATTACCTCCAGCACAACTGCAAACTGTGCATCCCTGTGTCCAATCCTTCTTTGCAACCTCGTTTGTAAGGAAAATTTAAACTAAGATTACTATGTAATTCCAAAACTATGTCATAGTATTATAATTCGTCATCATGAAGGAAGAATAATAGTTAAACCTTCAATTACGTGTGTGGACACTCAAATCCATTGCTTCTGCTACAGCTTCAATGGTTGACATTACGAAGTTAGATATCTATTGTAGAAATTGTCATCTAAAGAACATTTTTGTATCACACAGAATGGTTTCCCATGTATAAAGATGAGCTAGTAATTCAAATCTGAGGGTGATGGAAATTTTGGAAACGTGCCTTGTTGTTTAGGGTGGGGAGATCCGTCTATGACAATGGAAGATGTCCAGCCATAAGTGCATAGAGGATGTCTGCAGCTGCACCATCATAACCCTGACCTCCAAGAACCTGCAGCATATGTAATAATTTTAAAAACAGTATGATAAAAAAGACATTAACGTATTCCTGGCAGAAAGAAACAAGACATAATCATTCGCAATCTAATGAATGAAACCACCTACTTATGAGCATTTTATCGATATACAGTACATTACTTCTGGACACAGTGCACTCAGTCCAAATTCAGAAACCTTCCAGATTTCAAGGAAATATAGGATTAATAAGGAACAGAGCACATGAATTCTTTTTGTCCAGAACCATGAATTTTATCCCTCTATTTAAAAGTTTGCACCTTAATGTCCCAGTGGTGCACACCCTTGTTGTGACAATGAGCAAGTGCACCTATAAGTTGTTGAAGGTATCGCCTAGACTAAATTTTGGGAAGCTTCTTCTGAAGAACCTGTGCAGATCAATACACATAATATGGTTTCAATATTTACCAATCTAATGTAAAGAAGGAGATAACAGTATTCAGCTGAAAAAAACCCGTACTATTTTATTAGACAGTTCATGTAACCGCCTAAGTCCACAGCTAGCAGATATTGTCCTCTTTGAGCTTCCTTTCAAGGTTTTTAAAACTCATCTGCTAGGAAGAGGCTTTCCCACCGTTATAAAAAATGTTTTGTTCTACTCTCCAATCTGAGGTAGAATCTCACATTTCACCACTCGAGACAAACTCAAGAATAATATATATCTTTGCCCGGCTAGCGAGCACCTGGAATTTAGGGGGAGATAGAAAACCATAGAGGAAAGATACACGATGCCAAAAGCAGGAAGCCAACTACAGATAACTCCTACGAGTTATGTGATATTACGTCATGAACGTACCTGATGCAGACGGGCAATATGTGGATGCCTAACAATTTTCATTATTGACATCTCCCTCTTAATCTGAAAGAGAATTTAAATTAACAAAAAGATTTAGATCATGAAACAAAGGGCAAGTATCATTATGAGTGTGTGTGTAATGACAGCATCCTTCCAGAACATGCATGTCGCAGGCTTCTTTAATTCCTGACTTTAAAGGGCAGACCCCTCCACGAAATCCCTGAGTTTGTTCATTTCTTGATTTCTTTGAGTATTTTTTCAATCATTAGGAAATAACATAACATGTGAGATCCTACGTCGAATCGATTGGAGAGAAGAACAAACGCCAGCAAGGATGCTGGCCCAAAAAAGGTAAATTGTAAGATCTCACGTCGGTTGAAAAGGAGAATGAATCATTCTTTATAAGAGTGTGGAAATCTCTCTCTACCAGACGGGTTTTAAAAACTTTAAGGGGAAGTCCAAAAGGAACAATATCCACTAGCGGTAGGCTTGGACTGGTCTTGGACGGTTACAAAATGCGGTTACAAAATGGGTATCGAGATGTCGATTTTTGAGGATGGCAAAGCTTAAACCATGGCAAAAGGCATCTCCACATACAGAGAATCCTTATTAGAGTGATAAGCAAAATGAATCTTGAAGTAAGTAGTGTATCCATGTGCCTTACCTCCATAATCGTTTATATATCTTTTTTTTACACTACCAAGCGAAATTAATGCGCAAATTAACAGGTAAGATATCCAGTTTGTACTTCAGTAAAGGGAGAGTGGGGTTCAAAATTGATAAACAAGAAGCCTGGATTGAATAATACAACCGGTTGGGCATCGAGTTGATACTAAATGCATATGCTGACCCTTTACATGAACATGGCACAGAGAGTCGCTTCATGATCGCATTACCCAGAAGAAAATGCAATCCCGCGATGGTTTTCAACTAAAGAAAACAAATATCCATAAGCATAAGCATCCAACGTGACAGAAAAAACATCAACAAAAAGTATCAAATAAGAAAAGGTAAGTTCTCAACTATTTTATTCTAAAACACAAATCGGCGTGAGCTGAACGGCCGAGCCTAAAATGGAATTCGAATAGTACACCTCAGCTTTGACCAAAGACAATAGCGATCAATTTTGTATCCTTATCCACCTATTTCACTTAATTAGATATAGAACCAAAATGTGAGGAGCATCTTGAAGAACAATAATTCAGAGAACTGATGACAAAACGCCGGTGAGATGCTTACCAGAATTTACTTCATCACCGGAGGAGCAACTCTGAGTATTGGAACGAAAATAATGGGTCTGGTGAAAGAAAAATTAAGTGATTTCTTTTTCTTAAACGAAATAAAATAAAGGATAAGTTAAAAAATAAAATAAAATATATATATATACCTAATTTAACAGCTCGTTACGGAGCCCATTACCAAGCTTGGAAAGCCCATTTAACAGCTCGTTACGGAGCCCATTTCCAAGCTTGGAAAGCCCATTTAACAGCTCATTACTGAGCCCATTACCAAGCTTGGAAAGCCCATTTAACAGCTCGTTACTGAGCCCATTACCAAGCTTGGAAAGCCCATTTAACAGCTCGTTACTGAGCCCATTAATCTACCATATATCTATTAATCACCCATATTGGTATGATTCGATAGACATAATCATGCAATTTATTTTATAGTCAATTCTCCATCAAAACTAAAATGTATTTGACATGTTGATAAATTTTTATTCATTTTCAAGTCTTAAATATACAAGTTTTAATTATTAGTAGGTTATGAGATGTGAATTATTTTTATTTAAATTTGATGTTAGTTTTTTTTAAGAATTTTAATTAATATTCGAATATTTTATTTAACCATTTCTTCCTACTTCAAAACCTATCTATCGACAAGAAAGAAACGACGAGCTATGGTGGGGTCCATTTGGGGAGATTCTTCTTTCTGATTGGAAGATGAAAAAGGTGATGGAAAAATGAACGGTCTTGATTGTCCATAAAGAAATCAATGATCGCAAATTGACTAGGGACATCTCACCCGAATATGATATATTAATTTCTTTTGGAAAGTTTCATTCTATATATTACAAGAATAAAATAAATAAATAGATTTACTCAATTAATAAAAATAAAATTAATTAATTTTGGAAAGTAAGAAACAAGGAGCTGAAAGAAATAGAAAAAAAATAAAATAAATCTGTGATTTGTTTAAAAAGTAGTTATAATTTTTATTAACATTATTTTCTTATTTTAATTATTATGTAAATTCCAAAAACATATGGACGAAAAATAAATTTTAATTAAAATTCCAAAGAGATGGACCATAATATATCAATTTTCCATACTTTAGCCATCATTATTGAACACCCACTTGAAATTACAACAATACCCCCAAATTGGCATAGTCCCCCAATCGCTGTTCTTATTTTCGATGACTTTTAAGACTCACCGTTGAACCAAGCCGTGGGCACCACCAGTGACGCCGACTTTCCCTCTGGGCTCGACCAGGTGGGTCCCCGGATGCTACATTCAGCCACTCCTCGGCGAGAGTGGTATAAACGTAAATTTGAGAAGCTCTGAGGGCTCGCTGTCAAGATTGTGGAAGTAGTTTTCGTGATCACGTGAATAATTTAACGAGAATCGTTAAAAATTTGACACGCCACCAATCAACGGTGTTCATAGGTCATCAGTCACGTGACGTATTAACAATACTGGGTCCCACTTCTACTCTCTAAAATGTCTACATTTAAATTGCAAGTTTGGTTTATAATATATTAAATATTCTTCAATTAACAATAATAAATTTTACTCTTTCAATAAAATAAGATGAAATTATCATAATTAATAAATCAAATAATTCCTTTCTAATTAATTTTACGAGCTTCAAAGTTCATGCACGGGTATTAATGTAAGTTAAATAGTATATACCTTTTATGAAGGAATAATTTATACCCTTTATAAATAAGAAATAGTCAAACGTTTCTTTATGACTGAAACAATTCATATCCAGTAGGATGGTGGATATGTATGTTGATTTTGTTTTATATTCACTTGGTTCATGTGACTCCCTTGTACTTGGTCAAAGCCCAAGTGTTCCTCGAGGCTGCTCGAGCCTACACCTTTGTGTGTCTCGTCTATGCATATTTTCTTTATTGATTAGCCACATGGCAAGACGATTTTATCTCATAATAAAAGTTTTTTGGGCTCGTATGGATTTCGAAGATTGGAAGAATGTGATTGAGTTCCCAAGAATCATACATTGAACAATGTTGCTAGTATATCAAATTCAAATTGAATAGCATTTAGACATCTTTGTTTGGAGCCACATTACCGACTACTAGTTGCTAAAAGAGAAAACCAAACAGCCAAACCTCGTGCGTACACGGTTTTCTTAGTCCTCACACGCCCGACGTCTCAGATTTCATATTCAATTGCCACTAATTCTCCTATAAGAATACCCCGCGCCACCGCCATTGTTATGGGTCAGCTCTCGAGGAACTGATACATACCAGGCAAGAACAACTTCGTATGCAATAACAAGCTCAAGAATACCTTCATAACAATGATTCTGAGAAGCGCTTCGACTCCCCTCTTCAATTCATGGTTACACCATTCAAGAGATTCATACCTGGAGCCGGAGATCGTGAACCAAATCCCTAGGGCGCGTTCCATTGTGCTCTGTTGCTCACCCAGTTGCACATCACCGATAATCGATGACTCACCCAGGAAGATTACTCGGGCGTTGTCCGAGACGGATCTTCGGGACATGTCCATGAATAAGATGAAACCCTTTAACAGAACTCTGAGTGGGTTTTCTGAGGTTGACGAAGAGAGAGATGTAATCGGGTTTAGCCGCTCCAAAACGGCGTCATTGAGGCGTGAATCGATTTCTGAAACTGGGGATAGGGATGGTGGGTTTGTGAATGTTCTGGTTGGTGGTGGAGTTGGTGGTAGTGGTGGAAGGATCAGTGGCGGCGGAGGATCCGACGGTGGCGACGATGGGAGTTTCGGGATTGGAGATTCGAATCATGGAAATGACAATACGGATCTGCACTATCAGAAAATGATCGAGGCAAATCCTGGGAATTCAATGCTTTTGAGCAATTATGCACGGTTCTTGAAAGAGGTATATCCAATTGCTATATCATAGAAGAAAAACTCTTATCCGATTTCGAACATTACTGGTTTCTGGTATTTACAAGGATTTTTACGGGTAATAGGTACGTGGGGATCTTGTAAAAGCTCAAGAATATTGTGGAAGGGCGATTCTGAGCAATCCAGGCGATGGTAATGTCTTGTCTATGTACGCCGATCTGATATGGGAAACTCAAAAGGACACTCCAAGAGCCGAGAGTTACTTCAATCAAGCCGTTCAAGCTGCCCCTGATGACTGGTAAGCTTTTAGATTATTTGATGATGAACTTCACACTTTTTCATGGGAGTTATGGTTGTTTAATGTCATATTGATTGCTCTTATGGTGCAGTTATGTTCTAGCATCATATGCACGGTTTCTTTGGGATGCTGAAGAAGACGAAGAAGAAGAAGAAGATGGCTTAATCGAAAAGCCAGCGACAAGCTTCTTTCAAGGAGTTCATACCCCACCTCCTCTTGCTGCCGCATCTTAATAGCTCTTGGACTTCCCCTTGCGCCCAGCTCCTTTGTATCATAGCTTTAGAGATAACATCTCTTGACCCTGTTTATAATCCGTTCTTGGCCTTTAGTATTAGTATATGCAGCAGTGAGTTGTATGATCAATAGATATTGAATTTCTCCATACGGAATGCGATTTGTAGAAAGGAAATAAGATATATATTTTGTGCTCAGCCTGCAAGCATAGAGTTTTGCCTGAATTTACCTTTAAGAAGAAAGAAACCAGGAAACTACTACAATGGATTTCTAATGCTACATTTGTTACTACTACCCAAGATTGAACATGGAGAGAGATGCCACTTGAGTGAAAAACTTTCTTGTCAGCTTCTTCTTCGTCATGTCTTCAGCTCGGTTTGCACTTTTCGACAGTCGAACATGGTGGTCGTTCGAATGTTGGGCCTTTTATCTTGTCTGCTTGCGCAGTTTATATCCTGTGAAGGTTGGCAAAAGGTTCCCCAATCCAGACAATTTGGAGGAGACAACATTTTATTAGTTTGTAGTACCAATTTGGCGAATTGCCGTTGGCAGGGTACTAAATAATTTGGAGTTTGGTTCAACTTCAAAGGATCCAAAACCAGCCTAAAACTGAGCCACCAACCAACCCAATTCCCAGGAACACAACCATTACAATGGCAGATAACTCTGCCTCTGATGCAGGTAATAACTTGGGAGTATTGATCATGATGACACTTGTTAGATATCCGTTGCTCAAGCCGAGTAAAAAAGTGAGAACTATCACTGGTAATTCAGTTTTCAGCCACCTTGGACCATGGATGCAGGCCATGAACAGTGGATAAAACAGAAGCCTGGTGATGCAGAACCATGTTGCTGTCTTGATGTTCTTCAAGATATATATTGCAGTTAGAGATTTTCCAACTAAATCTGCAACATTGTATACTGTTATCAGTAGAATAGGATACCAATCTTGAAGCAGTTTGGATTCAAGGTCCTCTGCTATGACTCCGGGAAAAATCGAAAGCGTAACGACATAAGTTATGAAAATTCCAAATGCAGGCCATCTGATTTTACCCACCACTGTCCAGAACTTTGACTTTGAACATGGAGGTTCATCAAGAAGAACTCTGTAGTAATGCTGCATCACTGGCAGCTTGCACAACAAGTTACACGACACAATGCAGCAGAAGAGAATCGACGCACCGACGATGAAGTACAAATGCGCACTCTTTTGAAGACCCTTCGGCGATTGTGTTAGTGAAGCCTTTGTAATAATCCTCAAGATTGAAACAAGAACACCTGCCACCATGAATTTTCTCAATCAGGTAATTTGTAATGATCTTTTTTAGCTTGTTTGTATAACAAAGCAGGAAATCATCTGTTATTTTCAATTTAATACTATACACCAATACCCAGTTGCCACATCAATAGAGATCATTAAAATATTAACATACTTTTTCATGCAGTTGAATGGAGAAAGTACTTCTTTTATTGCCCTTTCAGCCATCTTAAGGCACATGCTTTCTAGGATGCTAGATCATGTCTGGCACTTTATATTTGTGTCAAAGTTTTCGTGATAAAATTTGAAAGGTAAGAGGAGAAGGTTTGGACATATATAGTACCTGAAGAAGCAGTCCCGGCAAACACAGCCTGCATAAATTGTTTTGGAAGCCTACCAGCTGATCCTATCAAACTTCCTGCTACCAAGCCATCAGCCAAACCGCAGGTGACAATGGATGCAACGATCACGCCATAAGCTTCGTTCGGCCGCCAGTTCGAACCAGTGATGTTTGAAGCCCAGTCCATGACAGGAGAGACCAGAACAGACAGGATGAACAAAGAAAACCCCAAGTTCATTCTAAATCTAAAGCTCATCTTCTTAGACCATCCATCCCAAGCAACCATAAGAACCAGAAGGAGCACAGAGGAAGTCATGTAAGCGACGGAGAAAACCTTTTCGACGTGTTTGGTGGGATAGAGGTAGCCAAAGTAATCAACAGCAGTGATGGAAGCATTCCATGGGAGCAAATTACCAACACCAAGCAAGAAATGGATTAGGTAAGCAATTTTGAAAGTATCTCTTGGTTCTAGTTGCTCTCTCATAATAATAGCCTTTTCAGCTTCCATTTTCATGTTCAAGCGTTCTTCTGAGTTCTGGTGTTGGGAATTTATGCATTGTCAAAACAGTAGCTCGGCATCCAGAAATGATGTGTTGATGAGATGGGCATATCCCTTTGAGAAAGAGTTGAAATTATTCAAAGCTTAAGGTAATAAGCCAGCCAGCAGCAGTGCCACTTCATGATTGGTGGCTGTAATTTATAGACATGTTTGATCTTTTTCAATGTTGTTAACCATTAAAAACAGCTTCCCTCAGTCACCATGGAGAGGGATGGCTCTGTTTTAGGCTTTGAAAGCCCTTTATTGAAATAATTGACAGCTCAGTTTGTTTGGATCGCAGATGTGATTGATGGGTTCAACTTGGAACCAATATGACTCACGAAAGTAACCAAAAAACTTGTGCTTCATGGATGGGCAATATTATTAGGCTTGCTGCTCCTTTATTCTACTGCTACTGCTACACATGGAGGGGCTGCATTCCTCATCAACCCCATCTCTAAACTTCAATTCCATTCCATAATTTCTGGGTTTAAGCTTTAAAGTTTTAAGGGTTCATTAAGTAATCATTCTCTGAGCTTTTGCAGCCTACAGGCAGAGCTAAAACTGGTTAGAGTAAACAGAGCTGACATGAACCGGAGGGTCCTATCAGCGTGGCCAAGATGACACATACAGATGATAAGCCATCCGCATGGGGAACTTGATTCTTCTTTTTCCCAGTCAGGGAATTTTCATATTGGAGAAGGTTAATTGCCCCCATCCATCCTTTTCTTTTTCTTCTTCTTCCTGTCATTTCGTACTATCTTCACTTGGTTTTTATATTCCCCTCACCTTGATTAATCTGAACAAGACTTTATTCATGGAGGTGAGTTGTTTGCATTTGTATAGGGAATTGTTTATATTACTTTAAATATATATTATTCACTAGAAAATTCCTCCGCCTATGATGTCCTTAACTGTGAGATCTCAACTAAACATTTCTTATAAGGGTGTGAAATTTTTTTACTAATAAATCATGAGACTAATAGCTAGATGTAACTGGGCAAAGCAAACAATATCTGCTTGCAGTGAGCTTGAGCTATTACAAATGGTATTAGAGCTAGACACCGGGTGGTGTGCCAATGAGGATGTGGTCCCTCAACAGGGGTGGATTGTAAGATTCCACATTGGTTGGAGAGGGGAACGAAACATTTCTAATAAAGGTACGTAATGGACCAAAGTTGACCATTTGTTAGATTAATTCTCATTACACACCATGAATTGTAAATTAAATGACGAAACAAGTGAATTCGATTGCACATTCTTAGTATAACGAACAATAGAACCTTAACTGTTTGGTTATACTCAAGCTAGAAGATTTGATCATACGTTACACAAGTTGGATATATCATATTTGTTTATATGAGTTTCGTTAGCATATAGATCAGTGAGTGACACGATATGGAGATTGAAAATTGCAAGACGGCAATGAATGCATAAAAGTGGAAGAAAATTAGAATCTTTGTACCTAGTTTAGTTACAAGACATATGTAGTCAATTGTTTCAAAATGAAAGCGTAAGAGATGGTGATGCATTATTATTGTTTGGTGCACATCAAATCTGAGTAGAATATATAAAAGGAATTGAAGGCAGAAAAAAAAGAAAAGGGTACCCATGGTTTGAAAGCCTGAAAAGCGATTCACGCCACTCCAAAACCACTCCTTTAGAAGCTATTATAATAACCCTTTTGTTTTTGTAGTCTTTTTCCATAGATGTGCAAACCCAATATTTTTGACAGCAAATGCGATTCCTTGTTCCTCAAAATTGCGCATATTTTGTACTCTTATTAATATTCCCTCTCTTCTCTCTCTCTCTCTATATTAATGTTCTTGTTATAGTCGGTTACGTATCGTCCTCAGTCAACCTCAGTCACATGGTTTTAAAACACGTCTGCTAGGGAGAGGTTTCCATATTCTTATAAGAAATGTTTTATTCTTCTCTCATATTTATGAGATCTCATCATTCACAGCCTTGGAGGCCAAGAGCCCTTGCTGGCACACCATCCTTTGTAATTGTTGGAATAGGACTAGACCCTCACCATAGTAGACGACAAAACGTAACGAGCCAAAATGGACAATATCTACTTACGGTGGGCTTAAACTGTTACAAAATGATACTTTACCTCGTCTTTCGATGCATGCATTTCGTTTTCTTCGTCTCCCAACGAATGATTGTGAGAATCTTGGTGTAATTTGTGGGAGCTCCTATTTTCTTGTCTTATTTAGCAACCCTGCTAAGCTTTTTCCAAATCTAGGAAAAAGAGAGGAAATCTAATTAAAGTAGTGGTAGTTGATTTTAGATAAAATAAGTAATAACTAAGTGTGAAAATGTCACATTATATATCAAAATCACTGATGTTCTTCCAACACGAATGAGATCTTGGCATGATCTTTTTAATATAAGATCGGCTCGACTCGTAAGAGTACAATTTCACATCACTGCTTCAATTACGAGAGAAGAGAATTGAGTATTGATGCCTTTTATTTGCTTATAAATTAGTTGGCTCGATTTTATTTAAGACCATTTGCTTCTTCTTCTTATTTTCAATCAAAGTCAATGATTAATGGCACGAGACTATAAGAACATAGCAATTAAGCTACGTAACCTCAACAAATAATTATAGCACACAAGTAATTGTCTATCTCACGCTAATTAAGTTAGCTCGTGTTTATGCAACCCGACAATCTATGAGATTTTGTGAAGGTTAGGCTTAGTTTTCTCTTTATTTTTCGATTATAATTTTTTAATAATGTGAGTTAATTTTTGAAATATTGGTGAAAAAAATTTACAAATTTATATGCATTTATATAAGAGATTTGGAGTGGTGGGTAGGGTGAACGACATACAATTATTTGCTAGCATATTTACGACATGTCGTTCCAAGAAGAAATAAAATGGAAGGTTCAACATTGCGGCTATGGGCTCAGTCGTCGCCACAAAGTCGAGTCGGCATATTTTCGAAGAGAAAAAGAAGCGAAAAACAGTCGACGCGAGGGTGTTATACTGCGAGCAGCCACCACTCAAGGCAGAGCCCCTGTGTCAGATTTAACATGGAGAGGGCGGAGGTAAGGGCGTCGTCGACACCGTACGGTGGAGGAGGAGTTGGAGGAAAGGTTCGGAAGCCAACCTCAAGAAAGCCGCCGCCTACCCCTTACGCTCGGCCGGAGCAAAACCAACCGCAAAGGCGGTGGCTTTCGAAGCTTGTTGATCCGGCTTACCGGCTCATCACCGGCGGCGCCACACGACTGCTTCCCTATTTGTTCTCTAAATCACTGCCCTCCAATGCCCTTCCGTGTCCAGGAGATGAAGATCAAGGTCATTTGCCTCCCCCGATCTTCTCTCTTAAGTTTCCTATTTACTGCGACCTATCTAGGGTTTTGGAAATCGCATTTGAAATCAATATTATTTTTATACTCTCTATTTTAAGCATTTGGGGAAATTGATGGTTTTTCTGATGATAGTGACTAGTGAGGTTTCTAAATCTCTTCCCCCTCAGTAAACATCTTGTTGCATTTGCAATGTGACATTTCTAATTCACGTAGGTGAAATAAAATATTGTATTTGTAGCTATGCTTTGCAGTGCTGGATGCATATATCTAATGGACATTGTTCACATCAGACTCCATAGAATGTTATTATTGGTTTTGTTTGTACATCATGTTGTAAGACTAGGTGCTGATGATGTATTCTTTTTTAGCAGATCACGTCGAGGCAGAATTGGAGGATAACGCCCCTGGAGAAGAACTCCGCAATGTAAATGTCTTTTTTTTTTTTTTGTCTTTTTGTTACATTTGTGCGGTTCCATGGCTTCTGAGCACATTCCTTTATATGCCATCTCACGAATGAGTATCCGGGTATTGCTTTGATTACAGACAAATGAACAATCGGTATTCATAAATGCGTATTGAGGTTGTGTCGTTCAATGAAATTGAAAGCAATAGAAATAAAGTCATAGGGGAAGGGTTACCTACTCTTAACAGTCATTTTTCACTCACTTTGATTAGTGTGTAATCTAGAAGGTTATGATTGTTTTTACCTTGCAAGGGCGCTCGTGTGTCCGAACTATGCTATTCAATCTAAGTCCTGTTTGATAATCATTTGGTTTTTTGTTTTCGAAAATTAAGCTTTTAAACACACTTCCTCCTATTGGTTTCTTTGTTTTGTTATCTATTCTTTACAAATGTTTTTAAAATTGGGGTAAGTTTTGGAAACTAAAATAGTAGTTTTTAAAACTATACATATATATTAATTTGATTAAGAATTCAAAGATGGAAACAATAATAAGAAATAGTGAGAAAACAATCACAATTTCTAAAAACTAAAAACAAAACAAAATGGTTATCAAATGCTTGATATAGTTGCTTTTCTCTCGTTTCCCTTTCCTGTATGGCAATATTCTTACCCTGATCCTGATGGGTTGGAGTTACTAATCACAATTTCTCATGGGATGATTACCTATCTCCTGTTTTTGCTTTCATTTTAGTCAATTTTACTTTTCATTTTGAAAAATGATATGCATGCAGTAATGTGATTCACTAACATGCATTTTGCTTCATGTCTTGCAGCAAGGTGCATCTACCATAGATGGATTACCAGGTCCTAGTGGAGAGGCTTGTAGATCAAATTACAATTCTGATGTTAATGGCCGCCAAAAGGACAGAGAAACTGATGCATTAGCTGGAAATGGGAATTTTGATATTGAAAAATGGATCCAAGGAAAAACATTTTCAAGGTAAATCAGAGTGTGACCATTTTGTCTGCTCTATAGGACAAAAGTGAGTGTCATTTATTGTGTCTAAGAAGCATGGACATGGGCACAATCCAACATGATACTGATATAGATATGATAACTCATTTTCTTAGACAGGCACGACAAAGACTTCTTTAGTAAAACATCTATTTTCAGATAAAGAATTTATCTTAATTCACAAAATTGGTGTTTAAGTTTATTTGAAAATGTTGTAATATGCAATATCTTAAAGAAGTTGAAGAAGCCAATTGTGTGTATTTGACTGTGCAGTTCCTTATGGTACAATTATGTTTATACGATTATATGCTGATAGATCTGATATTTTTCTTTGTTAATTTTTCCCCATCTTTTTATTAGTCAATTACCTTTAGAAAAGGTATAAGAAAGTGCCCAACATCAACACATACTTGAGTAGTATCTGAGTGTGCTCAACATGTAAGACACAGACATGTTCCCTAAAGTACATCTTGCGTTCATCTTCAATTTTTTTTGCATCGCAGGCTTTAGTCGAAGTGTTTCCTTGTTGAATGAATTGAAACATTATTGTGAAGGAACTTATTTTATCACTGATGGAAGTACTTTCCCCTGCTAGAGTAAATAGGTCTATTGCTTCTGAGGTCAAATGTCCATATATAATGGTCTCGATAATTTCATTTCTAATCATATTTAACAGCATTATTGTTCTACCATAAAGTGGTAGTGGCTTGGTGCGTCTATGTCTCTTTTGATCCTCCTATACATTGTCTACTGCCACATAGCCAGTTTGAGTACTTGATTTCTTTAATTGGCTGATTTTGCTATGCAGGGATGAAGTGAGTCGTTTGTTAGAGATAATACAATCAAGGGCTCTTGAACCTTCTAAGAAAGTGGAAGACAATAAAATTTCACCACAGAGCATTGAAAAACAATCTGAGCAGCCACCTGCTGCAAATAGAGTTATAAAAATGCCTCGCGAAGAAAAGAAAGAAGATTTGGAGA
Source organism: Cucurbita pepo subsp. pepo (assembly GCF_057944985.1). Lineage (NCBI taxonomy): Eukaryota > Viridiplantae > Streptophyta > Magnoliopsida > Cucurbitales > Cucurbitaceae > Cucurbita > Cucurbita pepo. The sequence goes on from NC_141801.1 coordinate 11,309,060, forward strand.
GAGCTACATGGGGAAACTTAACTCCTCATCCACATTCATCGGTTAGTAGGGTGAATTCTTGAGCAGTTCCTGTAGAAAATAAGTATAAATATCTCATGGCTGTCTTGTTTCTCTGATAGGTTTTATTAGCCCATGCTATATTTAGTATTTTTTTTTTTCATTTGAATATCAACAAATCACCCTAGGTACTCTTTTGTATTCATTAATAGTATGATGTATAAAACACCAAGAAGTCTTATTTAGTTTTGAAATGGACAAAAAGCAGAGGAAACTGATGAATGCCTTATCCATAACTATGCGATAACTAGGTTGTTCGTATTTATATTTTTATTCTGGTTGTTGTTTTAGTACTGTTCTTATTAATTAATAAAAAAATTGTATTGATGATATTCTGAAAATCAAATCATACCAGTGTTGATGATACCAAAGAAAGACCCACCAAAAGGCATGAGACCGAGCTGTGATTACAAATGACCCGACTACAAGATAATAAAAAACGTCCTCTCTCTGTTAGAAATATGGTAAATTTGGTTGATGTCTGAAAGTTCATCGGCAAATAAGAAATTAAAGTTCTGGAATGGGGATTTGTACAAGAACCTAATAAATTATTTTTGCCAAAATCTTCAATATTTGTTCATGTTGAGAGTGTTATTAACGTTGTTCTGTCTCTAATAATTTAACCTTTTGGATGTATTGGCAGACACTAAATGCAGTTGGAGCATCACCTGTGGATATTGCTAGAGCATACATGAGCAACAGGAAATCTGAACCGGGCTTGCTTTCTGACAAGATTCCTGATGATGAAAGGACTTTGCTTAATGGTGACCATCAAATGTCAAAGCCCTTTATTCCATTCATGTCCCCCAATCCATCAACTTGTTGGCCTGGTGCCATGTCAGAAAGTCAGCGTAGTTATTTAACTCCAAGAAGTCAAAGAGGTAGATTTGGAACTCATAATTTCCCACGGACTCCATATTCTAGGAGTATCTTTTCGAAGTCTAAGTCCAAGGTTTGTAGACATGGGCTTTGATTCTTTTTTTTTTTCTTTTTTTCTTTTTTTTTTTTGTCGTGACAAGTGTATGTAGAGTAAGCAGACTGCATATGTTAACCATGCTTTTGCATGTTAACAGCTAACTCAGTTGCAAGGAGATACCCAAAAGTTTGTGAATACACCATCTCCTCTCTGGCAGCAGTCACGAACTCCAGCTTATTCTCAGGTAATTCTTGTTTCATTAAGCACTCGATGACTAAAAGCCAATAATATTACCCAAGGAACTCTTGTTGAAAAATTCCTTTGTAGCATTTTCTTGGGCTTCAGTGCTGGAAATTTTTTTCGTATCCATAATATGCCAACATTTAAGGTAGTATTAAAGATGATCCTTGTAGCCAGCGGAATAAAAGCTGAAATATTATAGAGAACTGGAGTTTAAATTTTGTGTATATATGCGTTGCAGGGTAGAGCTATAATTTTTGCTGGTGGGCAGTATTTTGCATCAGAACTTTTTATATACCTGATGTTTTAATTTTGAAATTTGAAGGGGCATATTAGAGGAAAAACTTTTAACACAACTTTACGTTTCTATGCTTTGTCTGGTGCCCGTGTTGAGTATATCATTGATATCTTAGTCTTAACCCTTAAAACCTTTTACTTGACCAAAATATTCAATTCACCTTTTCTTACTTCTGTCATTACTTTTTTTTTTTTCTGTTGGTCTATATAGATGACATCAAGCAATGATCCATTCGATGAGGCAACTGGTTCCATTGGTCCATTTCGTAGGCTTGGGCGTAAGGCATCTGCAGTTACTAATTCTAGACGATCTGCTTACCATTATCCAACCCGCCAAGCAGAGACAAAGGTAGAAAATTCCAATATTTCGGAAGGGATTCTACCTGATATGAAGAAGAATCTGGAACTTGGGGGAGCAAGTACCATTCCTCTATCACCCTCAGTGGGAAACAACATCTCTGAGTCAAGTCTCTGTCCACAGTCCAGTCAGGTTGCTAGGACAATCCTAGAGCATATCAGTAGAAACCCACCTACTCCTAAAGAAAAGAATGAAGAGTTAAAGAGAGCAATAGAATGGAAGAGAACCCCATCTTCCAGTGTACAAACGATCAAGCCAAATGAAACTATTAGTTTGGCTGTAGAGTTAGACTCTCGGCAAAAAGTGAACCAAGTAGATCAGAACTGCCACCCCACATTGAGCAATAAGGGGAAAACCGTGTCCACGATTCATCTAGAGTCGAGTGCTGGCAGAAATTCTGATGCTGTAAACCAAAATTCTTCTGACCTAAGGTTTAGGCTTAGCAATGCTGATCTGAAATACAAGGATGACGCAGGCCTAAAAATTAATATCTCATCGCCTAAGGTATCATCTTAACTTTGTAATAGGTTCAATTCTGTGATGATGGACATACAGATGCTTTCATTTATTTACTTCGAAATTACTAGCATAAGCTTGAAGAATTCTTAATTGCTTGTTGAATTCATGGGCAGGATGTTCCTCCGAAGAAGATCGTTCCAGCTCTTGGATCAGAAGTGGGAACTCAAATGAAGCCTTTCTCCTCTCTTGGAACTAAACCAGGTTTTCCATCCATTACCGTCAAGAAGCCCGAGTCAGGGTGGACAATTTCTCCTGATAGTGGTTCGGCATTTACGTTCCCTGTTTCGGGCGCATCCTCGGGAATGATCTCAGAACCGCCAACACCGTCCATCTTTCCCTCAACCAGCATTGGGGGCAGTCAGCCTCTGTTATTGAAGCCTGAGAATGCAGTTCCTTCATACAGTTTTGGCTCAAAGAAGTCCAGCCCTACCCTTGTTTTCTCATTCCCTTCAACAAACAGCAATACAATCTCCAGCGACGCCTCAAATATTAAGTTCAGCTTTGGGTCGGACAATCATAAGAGACTCTCCTTTAGTTCCGTTGGAAAAGATGCAGTTTGTTGCTAACTGATTAGACTTGTCAAATATAGTTTTTGATCTTGTGCTTGTGGGAACGACTAGAGTATCCAAACGAGGAAAGAAAATTGTTTCAAAAACCCTTTTTTTTATAAAAAAAACAAATAGAAAATTGAAAATTCATTGCTAGTTTAATGAATAAAATTTCCATTTCTGATGATAATATCATGGTAATGCTCTAGTTTCATGTATATTAGTTATCAACTGTCACATCCTCGAGTGAGAACAACACTCCTGATTCAAGGTTATGCAGTTCGAAGTTGAGAACTAGGCCCAAGTGGTTTCACATGTGAAGTGTTTGATGCAGATTCCCGAAGAAGTCCAGGAAAAAAAAATCTGGGAAAAGGGGAATGGATGCCTACCTACATCTACATCCACATCCATCCTAATTCCTATCCATGAAAGATATAAGTAGATATTTGATTGGATGACAGGCTAGGAAAGAGGTCAGTGACCAATGAGAGAGCCCCACAAAGGACAAGAACAAGTCCACGTGGCAGACTGGATATCACAAGATGAAGGAACCCTGAAAATGGAAAAACTTGGAGATGCCATTGCCAGGCAGAGTGAGAGAGAATCACATGTTGGCTCTAAATTTTGCATGTAACGAGGAAGAGGAAGTCATTCCCTCCATCCTCCATCCTCTGTCATCAGATAAACTCAAATTTGGAGGGGTCCCCATTTTGAATGGGGTAAGAGAAAGAAGAACCCATTACAGGAAAACTGATGAAAATGCCAAGAGAGAGAAGAAGAAGGGTCCAGGAAGAAAGTGCGGAAGGAAGGGGGGCTGTGTTGGATTGAAATGACATTGGAAGTGAAATGAATGCGGAGCAGACATGAATGCGACGTTTCAGATTCTAAATGTCAGGAGGTTTTCTGAATATCAGAGCAGCAGCAGCAGCACCAACAGCAGCACCAGCGGCTGCAGCAGCGCCACCCACCACCGCTACCTCTGCTCCACTCTATGCTCTTTTTCTCATGTCTTTTTCCAACTCAACCAAAAAAAAAAAAAAAAACAACTCTTCCATTTTCACTCTTTTTTTCCCTTTGTTTTGCCAGTTTGTAATCTATCTATTTATCTCCATACATTCATTACCAACCACTTGAAGATCCCTAGGACATTCATACTTCAACTTTATCATGTTCCTTTGTTCTTCAAATTTACCCATTTCCTCCCAAGTTTAGAAAAAAACTGAACTATGTTTCAGTCCAACTTTTACTAACTAAAATCCATGTTAACACTCAAAGTTATGTAGTCAAATATAATTAACCATGACACCATAATTAAGTTTAAATCTTAAATCAAATATATTTCTGATTCACGAAAATTGTACTAATTTTCTATACGATCACTCGATTTTCAAAATTAATACTTTTAGATCTTCAGATTTGAATTTTATTTTAAAAGTGACAATTCCTTCATATAGTTCACTTCATCACTTTGAATGTTCAAATGTTAAAACTTCGACGATATACGATTTGGAATGGATTGGATTTGATATTAGAGAACTTTTGGAAGTAAAAAGCATCTTTTGTGGCTGGAACATAACTTAGTATTGGTAGATTAGTAGAGGCAATGTTTGTGAAAGAACATAGATTTGGGCAGTTGATAACAATATTAGACAACACAGTGCACCCAAAGATGGATATTATAATTGTCACTTCAATTAAACAAGTTCATAGCTTAGAGGTGAAAAAAGGCAGCCACTTGATGATCACTTCATTTGTTTAATAGTGCAGCCATTGACATCAAACGCTCAGAACCCTGAATCCAATCAAGAACATTCAACATAAGTTTAGAAACAACAAAACATTAAAATTGAGCTTAATTTGATGACTAAAGCACTTACATCATCAATCTTCACTTGATTATTGGTTTCAAACATGAGACCAAAGTGAATACGAGGAAAGTGTGCCCACTAATCAAATCAACAAATCAAGATTATGAACCAAACTCATCAAGATCATGAACCCAAGTTTATTTTTTTTCAATTAACTTACGTTTTTGGCTGCTGTGCTGAAAGCTTCCCTATGACTAATCTCAGGGTTCTTCGCCTTGATCCTTCGGATTTCCTCTCTATAACAACATCATAAAGCTATTTGAATTAGAACAGTTTTGAACAAAATGACATAGAAAAAGCACTCGTGAAGGCTTTGGTTACTCACTTTATGAACTGATTGTATGCAGAAGGTACTCTCTGCCGCTTCTCGGGAGCTGAAAAAAGATAGCAACCACTCAGGATCGTTGGGAGTAGGTCTCACATTAGCTAATTTAGAGAATGATCATGAGTTTATAGGTAAGGAATACATCTCATTTGGCATAAGCTACGAGAGCTTATGCTTAAAGTGGACAATATCATACTAGAGTTTTCATTTTCTTAAAGATTTGCGAGTTTAAAAGGAAAAGGAAATAATACTGACGTCGATTCACGACCCGTTCCTCAGCTGCAATTGTAGCGGAATCTCGAATTTGCATCTTATTGTTATCACATTTGGATGAAGATCCAAAATCCCCTTGAAAATCAGGTCCACTAGAAGTGTAAAGATTGTAATTTGGAACCTATGATAAACAAAACAAACAGTGATGGTATGTAAATTTAGCTCATTTAGTTTCATTTGATCTTATGAAATGATGTTTCATGAAAGAACTCAAAAGGAAATATACCAACATTGAAATGACTGAATAAAGCATATAACACTCAGATTGGCAGTTCAATCTCAAAAACAGCTCAAAAGGACCTTTCAGATCTCCAAAAACATTAAAAAAAAAACACCTTTTTTTTGTTGTTACAGTAGAAGATGACAAAAAAAACCTAGCTAGGCTATGCAGCTCAAAGCTCGTTTCCCTATAAAAATTTACAAAACTTGAAGAACCCTAAACCCAAAAGTACAATCCAACGAACAAGGCTAAAAGAAAAAAAGCAGCTCAGAGTTTAACACTTCTCAAGAAAAGAAAAGAAAAGATCCACCATGAAAATGGTGAAACTCAGTGGATAAAAGAGTAAAACATAGGATTTATGGCGGCTGGATACCTGTAGAGCTAGTTAGGGTTTTCATTGATTTAATTACAATAATGGGTTTTGTTCATTTCAAAATTTCAAATTCTGGGTCACTTCGATTTTCTCAAAAAAGTTGCAAAATTGTGCCCTAGATAGAGAGAGAGAGAGAGAGAGAGAGAGAAGAAAGATTGGATTTTTAGGGTTTTTTAGGGTTACCTGAACATCTTGCCAGGAAAGTGACTGAAATGCAGCAGCCATATTCACGGACCATAGATTTGTACAGTGCCCACAACGGACTGTCACAATATCAAACAAGCTACTGCATGGAACACTCACCTGCTCATCATTATCATCATCATCATCATCAACATTCATTCATTTTCAACTAAATTCATGTAAAGATCCAAAATTTAACCCTCAATTTTGAACAAGAATCATGATTTGTGTTTTGGGGCTAAAAAAGTTAGCTTTTTTCCCCCATTAAGCTAACCCAAACATGAAATTGCAACCCCATTTCTCAATTTCCATGACGATCTACAAAAATTAGGCAAAAAGAAGCAAAACCCATCTCAGGAAATGAAGTTTGTTTATGAATGGAAGAACAGAGGTTTATACCGCAAGAACAATATTGCAAAAGTTGCAAGGGATGTAGCAGAGTTGTTCCGGTGCAATATCGATGCAGCTCGACATGGTTTCAACTCTCAAGAACAAGAAAAGAAGAGAAGCTTTCTTTGCAATTCTGCACAAACCCAAGTGAGAAACTTGAGAAATGTTCAACAATAAATAGAGCTTTTTATTCTCAGCAGATTCCCTTGCCTTCTGGGTACTGCTAATTGGCTCCTAGTGTATCACCAAATCTGACCTCGCTTATATATATATACACATACATATAGTGAGAGAAAGAGACAGAGAGATTAAATTAATGCATTGGTTCTAACATAATTGCAGGTATGAGAGAGAAATTTTAAGAATTTTATTTAAGATTTAAATGTAATGGTTTATAAAGATGTAGGTATTATGTCTTCTCGATGAACGAGATATATAAGTCGATCAATTGATATACAAGTCGATCAGTTGAGTTATACTCGTGGCTACTAACAACTTTTACTGTGACGGCATGGGGAGGGTATGACTTCAGAGTACGTGGGGCTCCAATCTCACTTATGAATTTAATATTTTTCAAGCTGTTCTACTGTTTAATGTAACATCAATTCATATCCAAATCCTGTTTGCTAAATTCTTTATTAAGATTACAATTTGACCATTCTGGCTTCTCATGCTTCTCATGAGTGTCCCACTTTTGGTGGTGTAACGAGGAAGGATACATGAATGAATTGATACTCCATTTCTGATCTCATGGATAGGATGATTAAGAAAAGCTTAAAAGAATTGAAATTTACTACTTATACCAACACGATGCACATTTCTTTTTAGTGGTTCGATCATAAAAACTTTATGATTAAGCATGTTTTACACGTAGTTTTATGTAGAGTGGCTTATACCATTTTTTAAAAATGTCGAATAAATTAAAACGAATACATGAAATACATCGGCAGCGATCGAGATTGACAAACAAAAGAAATACAAATGAAGAGAGAGAGACTTTATTCCTAAAGCCTGTTGCCAATTTGGGTAGGACCATTAACATCTCCATCTTTATACTAATAAATACATGTCAATTACTCTTAATTTTTATCGTTACCATACACGTATGGCACATGAATCCATTTAGTTAATTATTTTGTTAATTAATATTTGTCGACCGAGTCATGCTTACATAAATCATTAATGTGAGATTTTGTTTCTAGTTAAGAGGATACATCTTATGTGCTGTTCATTCATGTGCTCCATGCCCTAATTTCGGGTAAATATTTCTAGCACATTAATTAGCCACCGAACCATCTCAAGCGTCGAAAAGCCTTTATATCTTCTCTTTTAGCATATTTGAGGCAATTTACTCGTTCGGTGTGACAAATATCATACAAGTCAAATAATTATTAAAAACGTGACACATAATTTAATTGTGTGCACCATGAGGAAGGCATTAATAGAAGTAATTGATCAAGGTTCCAACACCATACTATATACTATATGTATATATATATATTCACTAAGAAGTCACCACACAACATATCATACAGCCAAGTGGGAATGCAATTTCGAGTCTTCTTCCTTCATGTGGGGTTCCCCTCTATCAAATCCACGTGCATATGTGTGCAAATTTCTAGACCCATAGTCTAAGTTCATAGAATTCTTTGTGTTTATCTTCCACCCTAAATTCGTCAAAAAGCCACTCTAAATTCGGCCGTTAATGATTTAGAGTGATATCTATTCTTGTGTGATCATAACCATTGTCAGCCTTGTTTATAACGAGTCAAACATTTGTTCTAATAGTCGAAAGTATATAATTCAACGAATTGAGCTATATATAAGTTGATGTTGGGAAACACGAGAAAATAATAGAATTTTTTTTCTTCTTTTGAATTGATATATGGATAAGAAGCTGAACATAATGTTTATCAATAGTTTAATCAATTGAACTATATTTAAGTTGATGTTGTAATTATTTTTTACTAATTATTTGATATATAAGTCTTCCCCTTTTCAACAGTTGCTCCGACATTGTGGTTCGTAGCCACGTGGTTAGAACCTTGATCGTGGATACTCTAAAAAATAACCTTTTTTCGATCGAACTAGCCATAGTTAATAAAGTTAGGGTTTTAGATGGTTGAGTTGGTTGAGTTTCTCGATATCCACACAAGAAAACCTGGCTGTTTCTCTCCCGGCTGCCTCTGAAACCAAAAAGATAAAGATTTTAACCTGAAAATCTCCATAGAAACACTAGAAATCCAGAGTACGAATCCCCCTCTCTATCTTATCTTCAATTTTAAGATTGTAGTTTGTCGTGTTCCCCAAATACCTTTTAAATATATAATTAATACTCATTCACGTCTCATTAGCTACTCATCACGTAGCCCACATTCAAGTACACCACCTTTTCAACACCCATCACCTACCTCTCACTCTAATTCTAACCCTACATATTTCTTTACTACATACTTGTTAATCAATCAACAACTAAAAAATAATCTAAATTTAATGTTTAGTGATCAATAAATGCAATTTCAGAATGGAAGATTTTTAAGGTTTTAAACGCTCATTCTTCGAGTAAGTAAACCAACTAGAATTTGAGTTGTTATTGGCACGAGCAACATATGCTCAAGCCTCTAACCTCGTTTCTCTTTCTCGTAAAATTGTTTAGAAAACTAGAATAATGAAAGTTTTAAAAAGCATTTAAAATTAGTGGGGAAGAAAGTAATATAATAGATTAGAAGTTAATTATAATGATAACTAGTCACATCTCTCTGTAATATAGTTTGAGTCATTTTAATCTTGGTTATACATGATTTTGACGAACGACTATATATTATATATTGATATAACAAAAATAGAATGAGTTGGACGGGACAAATATGATCGAAACATGGCTATAAAAATGAGTCTTGGCGAAGAGCTTTCTTTTTCGTAATTTGCGTCAAATTTTACTAACATTTAAAAAAAAAAATATATATTAGGGCAGGGCAGGGCAGGGCAGGACATTCTTTCTCGCATCTTCAAAGGAATAACTGTTGGATATCAAATCAATTAATTTCATCTCTCTCTTCTGTCATATTTTTGTTTTACCAGTTTCTCTCTCCTCTGCCCTAAAATTTAGAGGGCACATCATATTTTAAATTAATTGACTTTCTTAAATTTAATGAAGTCTCTGGGCCCTACAACAGACTAGCTCTCTCTATCCAATGCCCAATCTGTACGGTTGTCAAGCATCTACAACTGCCTGCCCTTCTTCACTTTTCCCCTACCCAAATCCCCTTAATCAAACTAAACTCTCCCAACCTTCTTGTTAGACTTATTCAAATTCCTCGATAACGATTAACCGACTCAAACTCTAAAGGTTCAATTGAGTTCGATTTGAATTGGATTGAATTTTTCTGCTTCGTCCCTCTGGTCTCCATCTTGACTCAACTCGTAAGTAGTAGAAAGTTAAATTGTAAACCCTGTTTAATTCAAGCAGGTGCGCAACCCAACTAACAAAAAAATCTTAGGTTGATCTGAAACTTACCTCAACTCAACCCATGGACACTCCTATTCAACTACATGGTTAAATGTTTGAATTTCCATTTTTACGTGTTATATCAATATTTAAGTGCCATAATCTACCCGGAAACTATCTCGAAGAATCAAATTTTGATGGACGGTTTAACAACACAATAGGATGAATAACGAAAGTGAATTCCAAAAGAGAGTAAGGATTTTGACCACACATAATGCAAAGCCCCTTGATATCTCAAAGAGTGGGCTTTTGATAGCATATGGAATTACTTCACCAATACGTCGAGCTTCAAGCACTATCACAACACACAAAAAGCAACAGAAAACAAACAAAAACTAAAACTTTTATCATACAAAATCTCCCTTAATCGCCCAACCAAACCAAACCTAAAGATGCCTATGCCAATTCACCAAAGTATCAAACTTTGCTTTCCTCGTCATCATATATTCATCATCGTACCTTCCATCTTCGCCATGTGAAACTATACGCGTAATATTTACATTTTCATTTGCATCGAACTTTTCAAATTTTTATAAGATTTTGGTGTCCACAAGCCTTTAAAAGTTATTCGTTTTACGTTACCGTCATTGATAAATCATGTGTGTTGGTATCATTGCATGAGACTAGACGAGGACGATATCGAAATGTATTTCTATTTAGTTGATGTCGATGAAATTGTCGTACATATATCAAAAGAAATCGTTAACATTATATTGGTGTTAGAAATACTGAATCAAAGTTTTAAAAAATATTATTACCTAATTTTTTTTAATATATAATAAAAAAAAAAACCAGCCATATTATTAGTTGTATGTTTATGAATGAAGATAATATATAAAGGTTTCACATTTCATGTATAGGCACATCATCCATCACATGGTCCATGAGCTTGAGGCCCACTTAATTAAAAGCCCAATAAAGTTGGCCCATGAACGACATCGATTGGACAGTCTTTGTGCTGGGCTAATCGTGTAGAGCTAATTGGGCTTACAGAATGAGCATAAACGCCATCTGCGCTCATACTAAAGCCCAGATCTGACAATCCACAAGTGGTGTTGATGGTATGGTGAAATAAATGGACCCGTCTAGATCCGACCATGCACCTCTTTTCAGGTTTAGTGTCTTCACTTATATGGCTCTAATTTCATTTATAACGGTCTAAGGCCACTACTAATAAATATTGTTCGTTTTAGTATAGCCGTGAGTCTCGTAATTTTAAAACTTATTTACTAGAGAGAGGTTTTCCCATCCTTATAATAAATGTTTCATTATTTTCTACAACTACAGCGGATGTGGGATCTAACAACAGGGCTTGAACGGCTAATAATTTCTTTTTAATTTTAAAGTTGTTAGAATTGAACAAATATATATATTATGGTAACGGCTCAAAATGGACAATATCTATTAATAATAGACGTAGACTATTAGAATATAATATAATTTAATAAGATATATAAAATAAATTAAGATGATTCATAATAATAATTAATAATATGATGGGAGTTATGTTTTTTTTCTCCTAAAACAATAATTATTAGTATTTCCAAATGAATTATATTTCAATAAAGAATGATATAATTTGATTATTTGATTATTTATTTATTTAGAAGAGAAAAAAGTTTATAGGGTGAGAAAGAGCGAAGTAATTTTAAGATGAAAAAAAAAAAAAAAATGTTAATCTGATATTGGATAAAGAATGTTAAAGGGAATTAGGTAACGTAGGAAGATTGTAGGCATCAAAGTGGAATTGGTGAAAAGAAATCGGTTAGATGTAATGTGGAATTGGTGAAAAGAATTTTAGAGAGACGACATTCCTGTAATTTAGAATAGCAAAATAAGATCTGAAGGGTGACCGGGACGGGGTTGCATTGGCGCCATTGTCCAAGTCTGAGCGAGTTGCTGCTCAAAACTCAGCTCCGGTGATCTGCACTGCTTTTGTATTCATCAGAGATCCATTGCCTGGATTCGCCCGACCGAATGCTCCGCCTTCATCATCTTTCTCTTCCCTTCTCTCCGGGTTGGTAGTTTAACGCCGGCCAAAACAACCTCCCATTTTATTCTCCCATCCTACTTTGACCGGAATGAGGAGCCCCCGGTCATCGGTGCCACCGCCTCTTCCGATTCACTCCCCATCACAGCACCATGACTCTTGGGACTGCATGCTTCCGGGCCCTCCAAGCCGTAACAACTTCGGATCCGCCGACATCAGCCCCTCCGGTCTCCTTGCTTTCTCCTCCGGCAGTTCCGTCTCCATCGTTGATTCTCGTTCTATGCAGCTCATCACCGTCATTCCCATGCCTCCGCCGTCGACCACTACTAATTCTCTTTCCCCTTTTGTCACCTCTGTGCGGTGGACCCCTCTCCCCCTCCGCCATGAACTCCTCTCTACAGAGCCCTCCACCTCGCACCTTCATCTCGCCGCTGCCGATCGCCAAGGCCGCATTGCTCTCCTTGATTTCCGCCTCAAGTCCCCTACCGTCTGGTTCGATACTAGCGACTACAAATTCGGTGTTCAGGATATGTGCTGGGTGCGGTCTGGACCCGACTCCTTCCTCCTTGCTGCAATTCACGGAACCTCGGGTCTCTCCCTCTACAGTGTTGCCACCGCTCGATGTGTTTGGAAATACGATGCCTCCCCTGAATATTTGTCTTGCATCCGCAGCGATCCTTTCGATTCGCGCCATTTTTGCATAATTGGTCTCAAAGGGTTTCTTCTATCGGTTCAGGTCCTTGGCGCGAAGAAAAGTGATGTCATCATGAAGGAGCTACGGATTGGAGCTGACTGCACCGAGTTGCTGAAGCTAGAAAGGGACGCTGCTGCCGGATCGTCGTCGCCGGCCTCCGGCCTTTTTCCTCTTTACAATGCAAAATTTGCATTTTCGCCTCAGTGGAGGCATATTCTATTCGTAACATTTCCCAGGGAGTTGGTGGTTTACGACTTGCAGTATGAGACCACGCTTTTTAGTACCTCATTGCCTCGTGGGTGTGGTAAATTCCTTGATGTTTTACCGGATCCGAACAGTGAGTTGCTCTACTGTCCTCACCTGGATGGAAGGCTCAGTATCTGGCAGCGAAAAGAGTAAGTTCTCTTGTTGGGTATCTGCATGGTTTATTATGAAATGGTTGAATAACTTCAATGGTTTCCGTTTTTGAGTTTGGCATTTCACCACTGTAACTCATATTTGTTCCCATGTTTCGTGTAAATGTCATTATTATGTTGATGTTCAATTGCCTACCCATTTGCCAAAATTTCATGATAACTTATCCCCCTCGAATTGTATCTTGTGAATTTGCTCAATGTATGAACAAGTTTTGCAAAATCTAACTGCCATCCTGGATAGCTATCGAAGATGCTTAAATTCTGAGCATTTATAGGAATAGCTGCATAAATGCGATCGTAATGAAATTGTTTGTTATGTGTATGAAAAAATGTACTTAAGATGGGAGGTGATATTGTGGTGGGACTGGGAATGGATGTGGGTAACCGACTATGGACCCATAGGGAGGTCATATTGTACTTGAATGGACTTTTAAAACTTGTATGTTCTTAAGGATTGAATAATCTTTTTTGGTAAATTCAGACCTGTGCATACGTTCATATCTATTTAACTTTACTTTCATAAATTTGTTGAGGACTGTTTAGAAGTCTTGAGTGGAAAATGCACCCAGTTTTACTAAAATTTAAGTGCTCATGCCCATGGTTTTTTCTATCATAAATATTTATCATTTCTTTGTGCCTGCTGAAGGTAGGAATCAGATTTACAGGCTTGCATAATGGATTTGTTGGTGCATACAATTCTTTACTTCCAAGAATAGTAATACACACAAATGTTTCGCTTATTTTTGGACTTCTAGGAGAGAAACTTATATTTTTACTTACAGAGGTGAACAAGTGCACATAATGTCTGCAATGGAAGAGTTGCTGCCTTCTATTGGCACATCTGTTCCATCTCCTTCAGTTCTTGCTGTCGTCATCTGCCAGTCCGATTCCATCCTCCAAAATGTTGGCAAGCTTTGTTCTGATATACCTCATTCTCATTATCCTGATGGTGATGCAGATGCAGATATTGATACTCCATTTGATTTGTTTCATGAATCTCATTATGTCTCTTCAACACACTTGGTATCCATTTCTGATGATGGAAAAGTATGGAACTGGCTCGCAACTGCCGAAGGTGCTGAAGACACTCAGAAGGATGATGCAGGTGTGAGTACGAGCACTGTTATTGGTGAAGTACCAGCCTCAGACAGCAACACTGACCACTCGAATTCTTCTACCAATACATTTACTTCAGAAGGAGGCAAGCAACTAGATCGTGCCAGTACAAGTGGTGGTCGTCCACCTTCTGACATCAGTAAAGTGGATTTGTCTTTTAAGGTTTGTCTACGTATCTACAATTGCACTTTAAACTTTGCTTGTGTTTGTTAATGTACTTCTTAACCAGTTCAAGGCTGCAGCAATTTTATTATGAAAGTAAATTTCTTGGTATTTTCTTTAGCCAGAACAAACTTATGCAATGTTTACAAAATAAACCTCTTCAGCATACTACCCATTTAAATTAGGAAGATTGAGTTTCTTTGATGTTGTTTGTCCAGCTGCTCTTGGCAATAAACTTGAATTAATTAATTGTATACTGTTGACATTGAACACTGTTCAATAGATCATTCTATTGTTACAGGCCAATCAACTCTACACAGGATCTTATTGTACCGTACAGGGGTGGGTAGGGGTGGGGTGGGGTATAATAATCTTTGCTCGTTAGTCCAGTTGCCAAAACAACAAGTTGAAAATTTAATTGTTATTGTGGTTACATGTTCAAATATTGGTTGCAACCTATCTTATATACCAATATCTTATGCGTTTTTCAACATTCAATACTCCTGAGCTATTTGCATCATGCACACAAGGAGTAAATAACAAAACTCTTTGCTAGCAAAAAAAAAAAAAAAATGATGATGTGTTCCAACACGTTTTGAAGAATTCCAGGGAGAAATCGTCCAAACTAAAAAAAGTGTCCTTCAGGAAAACCCAAGATTTTCATCAGTTAGGAAATTTCTTTCTAATCATATAGGTCTCTCCGACCGAGAATTGTCTTTTCTAGTTATTACCTTCCACTAGAAGCCTCCAATGGTTTCCTCTGACCTTAGAAGCCTTAACTTCCTTCCAGATTAGATAGATGATAATGTCTTTTAAAGACGAATTCTGCCCCTTAATAAAAAAAAAAAAATGATGATGTGTTCCAACACGTTTTGAAGAATTCCAGGGAGAAATCGTCCAAACTAAAAAAAGTGTCTTTCAGGAAACCCCAAGATTTTCATCAGTTAGGAAATTTCTTTCTAATCATATAGGTCTCTCCGACCGAGAATTGTCTTTTCTAGTTATTACCTTCCACTAGAAGCCTCCAATGGTTTCCTCATCCTTATGCTTTTCCCCCTTTCTGGTAAGAAATAGCATGTGCTTTCTGTGTAAAACATCTTTAAAAAATTGACCACCTCAGTTTCTCTGTTAAAGGATTAACCCCTTCTTAGATGACTTCCTCCTTTCCTTTTGCAATTTTTAAGGGTCTAGGAGATGCAAAATATTGTACTTAATACAAGAATAAGAGCGTTGCTTGCAGGAAACTTGTTGACATGGATGCAGGTTGTGTTTTAATTGGATGAAATTAGCTTTTTCAGTTGTCTCATGTGGCATATCAGATATTTTGATGTGCTGAATTAGGCTAGAAGTTAAATCTGTCTAGCTTTTTGCACCAAATTGGACTGCAAATGTAGCATGTGTTTTGTTTAATGTTTTTTAATCTGCGTAATTAGTTTTGCTGTTGCTTATTTTTTAATTGAATCAGGAAATATGCACCTGCTTACTGTTAAATCATTGATGCAGATCAACTTAGTTGGTCAGCTTCAGCTTCTTTCTTCTGCAATAACGATGTTGGCAGTGCCATCTCCATCATTAATAGCTACATTAGCTCGTAAGTTTCATGACTAAGCTCGTGTAAATGCAAATACATGTTACCCACGTATTAATGCAGAGTTATAATACCATTTTTATGAGATTTAAAAGGTGGTTCCAATTCAATTGAATGAGCTGGTTGTTTTTAGTTTGAACAAATTAATTAGCCTGGTTTCTTATTTAAGGTGGAGGAAACCATCCTGCTGTTGCCGTACCATTGGTTGCTTTAGGGACTCAAAGTGGAACAATTGATGTCATTGATGTTTCTGCCAATTCTGTTGCATCTTCGTTTTCTGTACATAATAGCACTGTTAGAGGTTTACGGTGGCTAGGGAATTCCAGATTGGTGTCGTTTTCTTACAGTCAGGTATATACTTTAGCATATTCGTTTTCTTTACATAATAGCATTGTTAGAGGTTTACGGTGGCTAGGGAATTCCAGATTGGTGTCGTTTTCTTACAGTCAGGTATATACTTTAGCATGTTGTTAATATTTTGAGTTTTGATCTATTTCTTTCCAGACTTATGATACAATGCATTACGTTCAGTGTTTTTCTGCTTGTATGTTTGCGTTATATCCCATCTTTGTACCCAAGTGCACTGGATTCTCATTAAAGAAGACGCAAAAATCAATTTATGCCCAGTTTAGGGTTGTATAAATTAAAATCCTAAATTTTCAAAAGTGTGTCAATTTACACCTCTGTTTGGCATGAGGAACGTATGTTTTTACACTTGTGGAGTGTTGTAATATATCAATGAAACCTATAAACTTTTATACAATTGATTCACTTATGAAAGGAGTTCCATTGCTACAACTAGGAGTTTACAATTGGTTCACTTACAAAAGTTTAGGAGTATTATTGCTAGAATTATAAGTCCCCATATGTTTAAATTAACGTTTGAAAAACGAAATCTAACCGAGTGTAAATTGATACACTTATGAAAGTTCACGGTTTTCATTGATACAATTATTAGTTTAGAATTTTAATTGATACAACCTCAAAACTTTAAAGGTATAAACTGATTTATGCCCCCAAAAAAATGCAACCTTTTTATTATCCTATGCCTGTTTACATTTTTTATTTTATTATACAATTCAAAAGTAACATGCACTACTCTTGTGAACTCAGGTGAATGAAAAAACTGGAGGTTTCATTAATCGTCTTGTTGTGACCTGTCTTAGAAGTGGCTTTAATAGAACCTTCCGTGTTTTGCAAAAGCCAGAGCGTGCTCCCATCAGAGCTTTAAGGGCTTCTTCATCTGGAAGGTTGACCTTGATCTCCCATTTTGCCTGTTATGTTTAATATAATGATTTTTCTTAAGGCGGGCTAAAAGAGTTCTCCAATTAACCTCTCCCCTCCCCTCCCCTCTCAAACCTCAGTTCCGACCATCAAACCTTCCTCTCTTGTTCTCGCTTCACCTTAGGTCCTTTTCCTGAACCCTAATTGTGCCGCCTCCTCACCTTTTGCTACCCTAATCCTCTCCCCCTCTCTAACCTCCAACTTCATCCCTGTCTGCCTTGACCTAGGCTAGGCCTTCAATGTCTTTCCCATCTGTTGTTCCTCACCCATTCCTCACGGTTCCTTCAACCTCTCCGCCTTTGTCCATTTACCCTCTTTTCTTCTTTTTCCTTTCTATTTTTCTTCTCTTTCTCTCACTTCCCAACCTCTCTTCCTTCCCCGCCCCACACCACCTTGCTGTTGACTGCAACCACTACCTGCCCTCTTACTATTGTCTGCATTTTCTTCATTCAGCCTCCCACCCTTCAGTTCTCCTAGTTTGTGTTATTCTTGTAGGTTTTTCCTATCAAGATTTCATTATTCAAAGTTGATTGATTTGCATTTTTTGCTTCAATTGAAGTGTTGAGTTGTTGCATATGTAATATTGATTTCCGCATTGTGTGTGAAAATAATGAGTTTTTCATGGAAAATGTGAACAATCAGAAGACTATCCTTTTGAGGCTGCTTCTTATGCTGGTCCGAATGCTCTATGGTTGAGCTCTTGCAAATTCCAGTTACTCGTTTTTTCGTAAAAAATTTAGAGAGGATTTCGGAACCATTCAACTGTCTAAATTTTGTTCATCATTGGCTGGCATTATGACTATACTATTTGGCATTCCTCAAGGGGAAGAATGCTTTTCCGAGTTCCTGTTGGTTTTGACAAGAAAGGATGACTTGTATTTTGGGAAATGATAAGAGATTTTATCTTTAAACTCTAGGAGATGAAGTTTTAGTGTTCGACTCTTCTCATTAGTCTAAGAAAGCTGCAACACCACAAGAAGAATAGGTGAAAAGAAAGCAATCCTCTAGTAGTTATATAGACGTGATTAGATAAAATCCATGCCACTTTCAAAGTCTGGGCTTTTTAAAAGCATTGACGCTGAGGCTTATTCCTTTTGGATAACGAAAGAGAAGGAAGTAGTAGATTTGAATCTCAATTCCCTCTTGGTTGTTTCTAGGACGCTTGTTCACAAATCTTGAAAAGAGGTGCGAATCACTTTAGAAGATTATTTTCAGTCCAAAATTTTATTAAATCCATTCATGGATGATGAGACTTCGGTAAAGATTGATGATGGGTTTTCTGTAATGTTTTGATGTGGAGACTTATTGGTATTCTTCATTTGAAAATTGAGCATTGGGCCAACATGAAACACTCCCACCTGTAGTTTATAAGGAGCTATGGAGGATGGATCTCTTTAAAGAATTTACCATTGCCATATTGGAAACGTTCTTTCTTTGAAGTAATAGGGCAGCACTTCGGTGGTCTGGTAAGCATTTCCTCCCAAACAATTAATCTCGTTGATTGTTTAGCAGTTGTAATAAAAGTAGAGGAAAATATTTGTGGATTCATTCTAGTAGAAATTGAAATTAAGGACGGTAATATTAGAAAAATTTTCCTCCATTTTGGAGATATTGTTGCATTAAACCGTTCTACCACAATAAACTTTAATCATTGTATTTTATCCATTGAAGTCTTTTCAAATTCAGTGTATAAGAGAATTAATTTGGTAATGGAAGACAAAGGGTTCACTTCCACAAACAAAGATGATTTGATGGTAGGGGTTCATGGTTTAAAGCACTCAGAAAGTGCATGATAAGATCAATATCTCATGTGGACTTGGCTCTAAGCAACAATAATTATGTGTATAACAACCCAATCCACTGCTAGTAGATATTGTCCGTTTTGGCCCGTTACATATCGCCATTAGCCTCGCGGTTTTTAAAACGTGTCTATTAGGAAGAGGTTTCCACACCCTTATAAGAAATGCTTCGTTCCCCTCTCTAACCAATGTGAAATCTTACAATAAAGCGCGCCTACTATGGATAGGTTTCCACACCCTTATAAGAAATGCTTCGTTCCCCTCCAATTGATGTGAGATCTCACAATCTACCCCTCCTGAGGTTTTAACGTCCTCACTGTGTGCCTGACTTTGATACCATTTGTGACTGCCAAGCCCACCGCTAGTAGATATAGTCTGCTTTGACTCGTTACAGATCGTCGTTAGCTGCACGGTTTTAAAATGCGTCTACTAGGGAGAGATTTCCACACCATTATAAGGAATTCTTTGTTCCCCTCTCTAACCAATGTGGGATCTCACAATCCATCCCCACTGGGGGCTCAACGTCCTCGCTGGCACACCCCCCGTTGTCTGGCTTTGATACCATTTGCAAACGGTTCAAGTCCACCGCTAGTAGATATTATCCGCTTCGGCCAGTTACGTATCGCCACCAGCCTCACGGTTTTAAAGTGCGTCTATTAGGAAGAGGTTTCCACACCCTTATAAAGAATGTTTTGTTCCCCTCCCTAACCAATGTGGGACATGAAGCTTTCCTCTAGAAGAAGTTTCTGCATTTTGAGCCGGAGTGGGAGCTCTTTATTGCTGATTTTTGGCTGTATTTTTTGTTTGCTTTGCTAGTTGTTTTTCATTGTTTTATCCTCTTGTATTTTTAGGTTTATTTCTTCTTGTCTCATCTTTTCTCTGTATTGCTGATTTTTGGCTGTATTTTTTGTTTGCTTTGCTAGTTATTTTTCATTGTTTTATCGTCTTGTATTTTTAGGTTTATTTCTTCTTGTCTTATCTTTTTTCGTTCCCATTGGGAACTTGTATCCTTGAACTCCTTCCTTTCCATATATCAATGAAAAGTCATTTATGGTTAATATATGTATAAAGGAACATATTTTTGAATTTTTTAAAAAATATAATGTCTTTTTCTTACACTACTATTTGTTTCTGAATTCTGGGGCAAGATACATTTGCTTCTGTCCGTCATAGATAATTTTAATGAATCTATTTTTAGATAGTGTTATGTAAGAGTAAGGACATAGGTGAATCAAACTCTCCCCATACACCCTCATGTTGTTGCATGAAATTTAAGCAACGCTACTTGCAGCTTTATTCCAGTTATAAATCTTCTTTCCTTTTTATGCTAATTAATTCTAGGTATCTTCTAATCCTGTTTCGAGATGCTCCGGTTGAAGTTTGGGCAATGACAAAGACTCCTATCATGGTAAATTTACTTTCACAAACACTATCCATTTTCATTTATGCTTCATAACTTTTATTATTAATAATATTCTCACAGTTTGGTTTTGAAGGAAGAATTAGACTTTTTATTCAGTTTCTTAACTGTCTAATTATCCTAATGTTTTGATTCAAGCAATTGGATAGTTTTTTGTAATCTTGTTTGGCATTAGTGTGGAGAGATGACTTATCTTCCCTTATTTATTTATTTATTTATTCAAGCAATTGGATAGTTTTTTATAAGCTTTTTTTCCCCTTTGACTATACCCCCAACTAGAAGCAGTAAACTGTACACTTTTATAAAATTAAAAAAAAAAAAAAAAAAAAAAAGAAAAGAAAGAAGAAGACTTGTCCTTAAAGATCCTCTGATTTCTTTCCTGCCAAACATGCTCCCTTACTGCGCCAGAACACAAAATGTTGATCCTTTTTGGGCATTTTTCCACCCTGAATAAACTTCTAGGAGACATCTATCTATGGAACTTGGAAAACAACCACTCACTCACCCCAAAGATATTCATGATGGAGAACCAACCATTGGCAGCAAAATGGGAAGGCAGAAGCAAATGATCCTTATCTTCCCTGATTTTTAACTAATTTT
Organism: Cucurbita pepo subsp. pepo; assembly: GCF_057944985.1. Taxonomy (NCBI): domain Eukaryota; kingdom Viridiplantae; phylum Streptophyta; class Magnoliopsida; order Cucurbitales; family Cucurbitaceae; genus Cucurbita; species Cucurbita pepo. Next base: position 11,330,204 of record NC_141801.1, read on the forward strand.
ATTTGAATAAATTCTTCTTATTCAATCATTGGCATCGGTTGTGGTTCTTAAAAAAAAAAAAAAAAAAAGAATACAATTTCCAGTAATTTCAAAGCCTTCATTTCTTGTACCAGGACTCCTATTTTAGTGTTTCTCAATGACCAGCGTCATTTTTCAGACATCCACCCTAGCAGTAGAAGGAATTTCTTGTCTTCAGTCTATAGTGTTCTTTTCGTGCTTGCTGTTGATTTTGCGTGAATTATCTTGATCACATTTTGAAACTTCTCACTGCTGCCCTTTTCAAAAGAAATAATTGCAAGAAGAGGTAATGTTTTGTCCATGTCTATATTGTGTTACACAAATTTTGAAAATTATTCTGGTTACTTTGTGTAGAAGGAATGGGCTGGTTGGAAAATTTTATTAACCTGCTGAAATATAATAATCATTTTGCTAATATCGTTAAATGCATGATACACCTACTCATGATATTTTCTATCTCCATGTAGCTTAGATCGTTAGCTCTTCCATTTACAGTTTTGGAATGGACGCTTCCAACAGTTCCACGATCTGTTGCAGAGCGTACAACAATGACAGCGGATACTGTATCTTCACCCACCAAGGCATCATTATCTGATTCTAGTAAGCTCGTTATCTTGCAACTTCTCACTGCTTCATCATCAAAAGAATGAATTGGTTCTTCCACAACTAATACATACATATATTTAGTCTCTTGGATGGCTTAACTTACTTTAATCGTGTTAGACTTGGGCTTATGCTTGCTACATGTGAAACCATTTTTTTGTATCAGAGACACCAAACTCAGAGGGTAATCAAGATGAAACGTCTGAAAGTTTTTCTTTTGCCCTGGTAAATGGTGCGCTTGGAGTGTTTGAAGTTCATGGGCGAAGAATTCGGGACTTCAGGTACAATTCCTTCCGAATATCATGGAGTATAATAGAAATCTAGGTCATGAAAAATACTTGGATTTCATATATATAGAATACGTGGCAAGTTTCAAATCCAAACAGTAAATATATATTGTGTGATAATTTATAAAGATTTATGAGAATTTATTTTTAGGAGATGAGCATGAAGGAGTTTGATAAATGAAATGCTTACGCTTATAGGGTTTTTTTGCTTCTGCGAGAGTCATCCAACTTTCATTATAGGAATTAGAATGAGATTTTTTTTTCTGAAAAAGGAATAAGAAAATATTATTTAAACCGTAGTCTAATTGAAAAAAAATAATAATCAGAAAACATCGTTTAAACCATACTCTAATTGATTTAATAATCTATGGGTCTATTTGACTTTCATTCAAATTCTATTAAGATAAAAAGTGAGCTGATGTAGTAAGATGATAATACAAAATAACTGTACACTTTCATAGAGATATAAGGTGCCATACTAGGATTTCATTTCCCAATACAGCAATGTTGCATTTTATTCGCTCATACAATTTCAGATGAATTAAACTCATACTAATTAAATTTAAGTGTCCTGCTTTGTCGGTTGGTTTTTAACAGTAACTTAGAGACTAACGTACATTGTTGTCACCTAAACTTCCAAATCTGCATCTTCATTAGAAATGGTTGTTTTTGAAGTCAAGGGCTTGTATGGAAACTGAGATCCCTTTCTTGTAATTATAGCTTTATGAATCTTATGACCAATTGCAAGTGGTTTTTATAATCCATTGGATAGGTTCTCCTTTTGTAATTTCATGTCATCAAACGAAATGTTATGTTCCCTACCTAAGAGCATTTATTAAATTTTCCCTATAGTCAAATGTTAATCACTGATATGGAGTTTTCTCTGAAAAAACTCATTGTCGTTTGTGTATCATGAACTGTGAGGTCTGTCTTATTGAATGAAATTGGTTACCATCCAAATGATAAAAACTCTCATAAAGATTTCACCTTACATGCCTGTAGACCCAAATGGCCCTCATCTTCATTCGTTTCATCTGATGGATTAATTACAGCCATGGCCTACCGCTTGCCACATGTGGTATGTTTCACCCATTATTTAATAATATAAAATTTTGTCAGTTACTTTAGATCATGGGTGATAAAATCTTGATCACTCTAACTTGGACATTTTTCAGGTCATGGGTGATAAAACTGGTAACATTCGCTGGTGGGATGTAACAACTGGACATTCTTCATCTTTTAACACACACAGAGAAGGAATCAGGCGAATCAAATTTTCCCCTGTAGTTTCCGGGGACCACAGCAGAGGACGTATAGCTGTTCTTTTTTATGATAATACATTTTCTATATTTGATCTTGTAAGTTTTATTTATTAACTTTAAATTTCAATTTGATTTTGTAGTTTTTAAACTGCTATACATTTTCCTGCTCATTCAACCCATTTGAATCATTTAGTTCAAATTTATCAGCTTTAGAGTGCTTATTCTCTTGAATATTAGGTATGTGGAACTGCATGCTTGCCTTCTTCCACGGTGTCATACAATGGATAATTTGGAGGGATTTTCTGTTATTGATTAAAACGCCATACATACTTTTTGCTGGCAGGATTCACAGGATCCCTTGGCTAATTCCATTTTGCAACATCAATTTCCAGGGACCCTTGTATTGGAACTTGATTGGTTACCTCTACGAATAGATAGAAAAGATCCTCTAGTTTTATGTATTGCAGGAGCTGATAGTAGCTTTCGTCTTGTTGAGATCATAATGTAAGTACTGGAGTTCCTTTTGAATCTTTGAAATTTAGTATTTGAATTATTTAATTTCTTGTTGTTGGTAATTTTCATGTATGATTTTATTTAAAAATCAATGATCTATTTACTCGATAAAATTATGTCAAGATTGCTCGTCTCCTTCACCTCTGTTTTAATTGGCTGTTTATTCAAAAGTTGTCTGTCTGTCCTGTTAAAAATAAAAACTTAGAAATCTAAGATTTATTTGATTAATGTTGTTGTTACTTGCATCCATGCACTATGAAATATCTTCCTTTTAAAATACAATTTCATTGACGTATGAAATTTATAAAATGGATGAGAGATTAAAAGGGAAGCATAGCTGTATGAAGTAAATAGAGTAGACAATTTACACCAAGAAAATAGCATAATAAACAACAAGGTCAAAGAGCACTTCAAAAGAAGTGTACTAATCTCAAATCACATTGTTATTGTGCCATCAAGCTTTTTGTCATGCCGTTTTGGTTCTTATCCATATGCAATTATTGGGTCTCTCTCTCTTTTTTTTCTTCTTCTGATGCACAGTATATTAGTGGAAAGAGAAAAGCTCATTCAATCTACAAGTAACAAACCATCGGCTTAAGTATTAAACAACACCCTAGGTGTCTGGTATATGAAACTGTCTTAAAAGTTATTTGACCTCTTAGGTGTTGTGAGCCTGCTACCCTGCTTACTATTTTTTTTAAAGCCATATGGTTTAAACGCTATCCTAGTTTGCGCTTTTGTAACCCTTATTTTATGCAGTAATGAAAAGAAGCATGGCTATGGACCCAAGACAGTTAGGGAAAGATTTCGGCCAATGCCTATATGTTCTCCTATGTTACTTCCCACTCCACATGCGTTGGTAATTATTTTTCATTTATTATTCTCATCACGTACACCTTATGCATCTTCACAATCTCTTGATGTTATATGAAAAATGAAACTTCAATTTTTTCTTCAGTCAATTCTTTTTCATTGCATTTTGAGCAGGTTCTAGTTTTTGCAATGAATGATGCATTTGTAGGGAATAGAGATGTAGATTGAAGTGTAAAAAGTAAATAACCCATATTAAATGCAGATTTTGGAATATGGGACCAAACTTATACGTGTTGAGTGAACTCATGTTAATTTTATTCACTACAGGCATTACGGATGATCTTGCAGTTAGGTGTAAAGCCCTCCTGGTTAAGTAAGAGACCTCAACTCATGTCTGGATTTTCTGCAGCTGGTGGTGACCTTCGGAGTCACATGATTGATTTACCACCTGTTGGTGACTCTGTGGTGCCAGAAATGCTTCTCAAGGTTCTTGATCCTTATCGTATCGAAGGTTGTATTCTGCCCCATATGTTGTTCTCATGACCAATGGCCCTGAAAACTCTCGTCTCTTCTTTCTGAATATATGATGATATTCATTATTCTCACCAATTCTCAATGTTTTAATGCAAAAGGTTGCATCCTTGATGATGCGAGGGCAAAATTATATTCAAAGTTAGTACATAAAGGCTCTGCTTTGAGGTTTGCCTTTGCTGCTGCAATTTTTGGCGAATCATCTGAAGCCCTCTTTTGGCTACAGTTGCCTAGTGCTCTCAATCATCTGATGAATAAGTTAGCCAATAAATCTCACCAGAGAGGCAAATCCTCTGCATCTAATGTGGATCTTGATGAAGCTTCAATGCTGAATAGGATATCCTCAAAGGGAAAATCAGTGCCAAGAACTGGGAAGAAAAAAGCATTTGTAGATCTCTTGCTTATTTGTTTTTTTATTTATTTATTTATAATTATTGTTTATTTTAGGGTAAAAAAATCAAGTTCCATTGCTAGAATTCTTAACTAGCAAATAATTTTTTCCATTAAGAATCATCCATCACTCGTACTCTTTTTATTTGAAAGCTTATAGAAACTTTAGATGATCTTTTTCGAAATTCTCCCTTTTTTCATTATTGCTGATGATTTGGCTTTCGATGTTGCAGGGTCAAGGCCAACTTATGGCAATGGCTTTCAAACAAGAAGAGTTATGGGAAAGTGCAAATGAACGCATTCCTTGGCATGAAAAATTGGATGGGGAAGAGGTTAATCAAAATCGTGTGCATGAGTAAGTTTGGCTCAACTCCGTTCTGTCTATCTACACTTTTTAGTGTTTTGTGTTTGCATAGATATGAAAACTTATCCTACCTGACTGCACACAATTGGCTGCTGCTGTTCCAAAATTTAACATGTGAATGCACAATGTTGCTATTAGTTTGTAAACAACTCGGTCTCTGCTTTTGACTTGCACACAATATTTTGCCAACAGCTTGGTTGCGTAGGAAAATATTTTTCTCTTAAAAGAACATATTTGAAAATTTAAATTACGTAAATAAATTTAGCTAACGGGACTGAAGTAATGTAGCTTCCTTGCAATGTTTTGGGTTGGTGTGGATCCTTCCTTAAGATTGTAGGGCTATGATGAAGCATTGAGGGTCCATTAAAGGAGGTTCATAGTATTGTTCATTTCAATGTCCCTTTGAGTTTTACAGTGTCAGTGACTTTTTTCTCCCTTAATTTTCTATTACTAACAAGTGGAGCATCTTTTTGTTGGGTTCGACTTGTGAAGTACATCCTTTAGTTTCTTCCTAAAAGTTAAAAATTTAAAATAAAATAAAATAAAAACTAAAAAGTGGGCTTTGGGCATTGAGGTTCATTAAGGGTGTTTCACTTTGAAGCGAGGCACCTAGGGGGCTTTTCTAGGAAGCATGCTGGTACTCTTTTCAAAACAAGATTCAATGAATTTGTTTTCTTTTTGAACGAGGAAAAAAGGTATTGTTTGCAAATGGTTGCCATGAACTCCATTTCCTATCCAAAAGCCTTGGCAAAATCACTTTAAGCCTAGGCCTTAAACGGTCAACAACCAGCAGACAAAACAGAGAGGAGGATCCCCTTAACTAATTCCCTCGATCTCTAGATTTTTCCACTCAGGTATCCGTGATAAATTAGCTTTAGAAAGACATTTTCTTATCCATTGCCTCTGAAATCTGCCTTAAGCGACCTTTGGCTTTAAGATTAGCATCCAAGACGTTCTGATCTGCTTATTAGTTATCATAAGTCCTCTCCAAGTTATAATCAGGTCCTTCTATTTCCTTTTTGTCGTTTCCCACCCGTCAATATATCAGGTAAAAATCTACTATCTGGCTGTTTCGACAAAAGGCTGCCTCAAATTCTATTTTCATACTTCCACTCATCAATATTCTTGCCAACAATTCCGTCCGTCAAAGTTTAAGTAAAGAATATAAACTCCTAACTCTTTACTTTTTCCTGATGGCACCTCTACCATTTTGTACTACAAGAAGAGTCTGTTAGGCTGATTCCTCTGCTTTTTACATAAAACTCTCATGATCTTCACACGTGTTTGCACACACACACACACACATATATGTTCATCTTTCATTAATGGAAATTTTCTAATGTAGTGAACAATAACTCTGGTTGTTTGCATATTTCACGTGTGCCTTACTAGTAGAACTTATCCTACTACATAACACTCAAATCTAGATAATTAAGATTGTTTGATGCAATCGAGCATCAAAAGAGTCTAAAAGTAAGAATACCCGGGTCTTTCTCCTATTCAAAAGTATGCTAATGCTAGAGATTGGCCTCCAAAATTTAACCCACTAATCCAAGTACTAACACATGCACACGAACTAGCTAACATGCTACTTAACAATCCAAGTACTAACCAATTCACAACTAACAGACTAAAACGAACACAAACTAAATGTTACAACTAATTGCTACGTTGTTGAGAAATTGCTACTCTTTATCTGTTGATCCTCCAAGAATACTTTATAATTTGGCTATAAGTTTTTTAGTTCAAAATAAGCTCTCTTTTTCTGCTTCTACTTGCTTGAACGATTGTTTGGCCAGACTATAGTCTACATCAGTTTTATAGTCAATTGGAGCTATCAGGAATAACCGCTTAGTAATGCATGAGGCCACTTGTTGGTTTCAGCCTTTGGAACTCTCTTTGCAATTGAGTTGATCTGTTCAGTGTCCTCACACTTTATTTTATTCCTTCTACAGAATTCAATCTGCATTACCTTCGCCTTTCTAACTGTCTTTATCATTAGGCTTGTATCTGTTGGAAACTTAGAAGCCACTGTTAGTTTACTGCTTTCCACTCCTCCAGAGAGCTCTTACTTCTATGCAAATGCTCTACGTGCCGTTGCACTTTCTTCAGCTGTGTCAAAATCGCTTTTAGAACTGGCTGTCAAGGTATGCTTAATTGAATAGATTAAATTCGGATGCTTGAAGAACTTGGAACTTGTCAAGATCATACCCTTCTGCCGTTAGGTTGTTGCTGCCAACATGGTGAGAACTGACCGGTCACTGTCTGGAACTCATCTTCTCTGCGCTGTAGGAAAATATCAAGAAGCTTGTTCTCAGGTTTAATATATCATGATGTCTTCTCATGTTTTATTTTATCATAATCAAGTTCTCTTCCAATTCAGACGTATTTCATGTATGGAACAATTTTTTAGGATTAGAAGTTTGAGTTGGGAAGAGGTTTTCGATTTAGTCAAATTCTGCAACTTGTGTGGGGTGGTCGAATCTCTCTCTTAATGTGAATTTTCTTTTTCTTTTTTTGGTGAACTTAGTAAATGCTAGGACACTATTTCTTAAAATAGATAATTCGATCATGATGTTATTGTTAATTTTATGATTTTTTTGGGGGGGCTCGATTCCTATAATGGCATTGGCTCTTACAGCTTCAAGATGCTGGATGCTGGACGGATGCTGCAACTTTAGCTGCGACACATTTAAAAGGATCTGATTATGCTAGGTAGCTTCTTTGTTGCTAAACTTACAAGATTTCCATATTTATCTTTTTTGCATATATGTTGCATCTGTTTTCTGTAACTTCTTTTGTTGGCTTCATTAGTATGATCTCTGCTGCATCACTTTGCCCCAAGGCTCTTTTCTTTGTTGCCTGAGATGCCTTAAATGATAAATTAACTCAGTTTTAAGGAAACGTTGTTGCTGTTAGTGGGATATCTCAAGACTAATACTCTAATACTATTATTTTTGTCGATTTCTCTGATTGGTTGTATATATGTTCTTCAGGGTGCTTCTAAGGTGGGCTAATCATGTCTTCCTTAGCGAACATAACATCTGGAGGTAGCATCATTTTTCTTCCCTGCTACATGTAGAGGTTTTCCTGCGACATAGAGTTCTGAAATGGCTCCTTTACAGGGCGCTGATATTGTACGTTGCAGCTGGTGCACTGCAAGAGGCACTGGCTGCACTTCGTGAATCGCAGCAACCTGATACTGCAGCCATGTTCGTCCTGGCTTGTCGAGAAATACATGCAGAATTCATCTCCAATTTAGAACATTCAGACGATGAGTCGGATTCTCGTTTTTTGAAGGAAAAACTCCTTAAGTTGCCCGGGTTGGACCCGGAAAACGAAGATGTTATCGCAGTCTGTGAATATTATGGACAATACCAGAGAAAACTGGTGCACCTCTGCATGGACTCCATGCCGTATTCTGACTGAAGACTGTGGGATTACTTCTCTCCAAGTCTGGTTTGATTAATTCATTCTTCAGGGAGTTATTTTATCGAGTACGTCCCTGAAATGAAACCACACAGAGTTTATATACGCCGAAATAACTGAAATTAGAAATGACTTCCATGAATCGAAGCTTAGTTGCAGAGAGCATCTTGGGAGTAATCTTTTGCCGGCCAGCTTTAAAGCTAAATCTGCAGAGGAAAGGGGTTCCAATGGTGCTGTATTATGATCTAGAAATCTTTGTAGAGGAGTTGTCAATAACGGTATTACTTCATTCAACAGAGGGAGGTTTTGCTTTCTTTTCCTCCCTCTCTTATCTTTTTTGTTTTTGTTTTCCCTCTTTGTATATAATAGCTTTTTGATAACATAAACGATTCATGAGAAGGATGCAATGGCTTGGCATCAGTTTGTTTGGTAGGAATCTTGGGTGTTCATGAATCCGACACACCCAACAGTGTTTTTTGTGTTTGTTTTACAGAAATATAGGACTGTAAAAGAAATCTCTTTTGATGTTCAAATGAATTTCACTGAGTTGGTTCTTTTTCTTGGAATTCTAAGTTCTCCATGATGTGGTCTTCCATCTATTATCCTATTTTAAGCTATGAATATGTTAAACCTTCCATCTTACGTCATAAATACTTCAAATTTCGATCCAGAAACTTTGAATTTGGGCGCTGTTAGATATTAACATTAAATATATTATATTATGTGTTAATAACTTTCAAATGCTCCCAAAAGTCTCATTGAAGAAGTCAAAACTAATTGCATAATAGAATCTTCAATCCATTGCTGAACAACATGGTGTTCGTAATTCAAAATAATAATATTTGACTAATTTTTACACATTTTTTTAAAAAAATATCACATCACGTGTAATTGGTAGAATTTAAGTTTGCAATTTTTTAAAGAATTTTAAAAATTTGTTTTTACATATAAAAAAATTGGAATTATTCTGTGGCGTTGGATCAATCTCTCTCTCTCTCTCTCTCTCTCTCTCTCCCTCCCAACAACGACGAAAGCAAGAAATTTCTGCAAGCGTGGGTGGTTATTTAAAGTCAAATATCAACATTTTTTTTTTCAATTTGATTACAAATATATTTTAATTGGAAATTTATGGAAGACTTTTTGTTACATTATTATATATTTTTTTCTTTTTTGCTACTAATATTTCCAATATACATTTTATTATATGAATGTCTTCTCACATATTATTCTTATTCCCTCTTTCACCCTTTGTTCGAGTAAATTTCTCATTATTAGAAATTCTTTTACATATACTTTTTATTATCAATTTGCCATATATTATGTTCTTCACTTTATATATTTATACAATCAACCTATTCTTCGCCTCACATGTTTTTTCTCCTTGCCTAAAATTTATTTCAAAAAATACTTACTAACTAAATGGAATTATTAGCCAAGAAATAAAAGATGGGAAGGACACTAAAACACACACAAAAACATCTTGTATATACATATATATGTCTGTGTGTATATATATATATATATATAATCATTTCTTGTTGGGGGCGTTTTTTAAAAATGAAAACAAAAAACAGGAAACTATGTTTCTTAAAGAAGCCTACTGACATATATGTAATTTTAGTCACGCTTTTCTTCGTCACTCGTATTCGTAGAAACCATGGAGGCCAATTCAAAAGGGAGCATAATGGTAGGCTGAGCTTTGAGGCGCAATTGGCTGAGGATTTGGGCCAATATAGGCGGAGCCACCAGCAAGCTTTACCAGACCCACTTGGCCGTGCATTCCATCTCTGCCGTACTGTTGCCATAGAAGCTGCTCTTGCATAAGTAACTGCTGCTTCATCTCCATTTCAGCTATCTGCACATATGAAGGAGGTGGCACTGTAAGCGATGCAGCGAAAGGGTCCTGATCCCCGATTGGTTTAACCGTTCCATCTGGTGCTGGAAGTGCCAGAACTTGTGCAGCAGTCTTGCCTTGGCCTTTCAATGCCACACTACTCGAACTCCCGCCAAATTGCTCGGCATTGGCATGCTTCCTAATCGTCCCATGGTCGTACATTCCATTTAATAGCAGTGGATCAAAACCACCGCCCATATCAGCCTTCTGCTTTGACAGATTGCTAGCAGTTTCAACCAATGCCAGTTCCCATTCTGGTTTGCCAGCCTCGGCCGCTGGCGTTTGCCACGCCGAACTCACTTCAGGCTGCTTGTCTGATGAGAAAGTTTCCCATGAACCATTAGGATTTGCTGGGGGTCCAGAGAAAAGAGCCAAGGCCAATTTGTTCCCTTGCTCATCTGCTGAAACTCCATCCTCTCTCAAGTTCACCAAGTCTATTGGTCGTGAAGGCGGTTGCAGGGTAGGTGAACAATTCTCCAGCGGAGGAAGAGCCTTTATCTCATTCATGTAACATTCAGGCTCCTCAGCTGGTAGGGACTTCACCTTCTCCTCCCTTCTCCTCTCATTGTAATCCTTTGGCCTTCTTGACATCTCCTTTAGGAAGCCCCCAAGTGTGACCAAAAGATTACAAGTTATCCTCTGAGCCTCTGGGTATTCAGAAGATCTTGCAATTCCCACATCCTTACACCAAGTATAAAATTCATCAAGTTCATCAATCTTCTTTGCAGCATTAGCACAAACATCAAATGCTCTAAGACAATCACCATATTCCATTTCTTTAAAGCGATCCAGCAAATACCCTAATCCCTCACAAATCTCAACATACAACCCAAAGCTATCATTAACAACCAAATCAAGCGCAGTAATTACTAATCTACTACTCTTGGCCATCCCTGTCGGCCTACAAGCCAAAACTCGATCGAGAATTCGAAGCAATTGACTCAACTCATCCACTACACTCTCTGGTCGCATTGACCTCCATGGACTCTGCCTCCTCCTCTGTCTCACATTATCAAATTCATCTCTACGATCAAAGTTAGTATCATCACTCCCTCTCATCCTCTTCTCAAGAACCAGATTCTCAGCCATTTCATCAAGATACAAAGCGTAAGACCTCACAAAACTAGAATGATCCCACGAATTCGAATGCGCTTCATCTCTAAAACCAGACAAATCCAAGACTCGTATACCTTTCCGCGTAGCGTACACAATTTCCTCTCCAAAAGAGGAATTTCCATCAATCAAAACCCTGTGCACGACCACAAGCGCCTTGAGCGCAACTATCCAATCGCGAGTCTTACTCAAACGTTTAGAGACAGTAATCACACACGCACTCACATATCCATTCGAAGTCGAGCACAAATTCACAATCTCCCTAATATACCTGTGGTCGGCGGGATCCTCGTCGTGGCTCGTCGCCTTGACCACCAAAACTTCGAGCTCCGACGCCGTATTTCCAGCGACTTTAGCGATGCTAATGCTCGTTTGGTCCTTCACAGCTCCGAGCGCTTTCCTGATCGTGCTTTGAGCCATTGACTACAAAAATGAAAAAATTTTGAGTTCGCGTCTCACTGAAATGAAATCAGCAATTCCACTGTAATAAGTACGTTGAGGAGTAGAAGAGAACACTCAGCAATGGCGATGATGAAGAAGGCCGTGTGTGACCAAAGAGCTGTAAGGAAGAGAGAACTGAAAGGGTTTATTCAGACGTACTGAAACCAAAAGGACGTTTCAGAGAGAGAGAGAGAGAGAGCGGAGAGATGAAATCCATAACGTAAGAGAGGGGACGGTGATGCTCATTTCACTAAAACGACATCGTGCTCAGTTCTACTTGTACGCTATCAGATGCTGCCACGTGGCTCATATCTTACTTGCACCCCAAGATTCAAATAGCGCAATGTTTGAAAATGTCAATATCTAAAAATTAATTAATCTCTTTGACATTCTCTATAAATTTTAATATTATTTATTTACCAAGTTCTATTTAACTTAACTTTATTTACACAATAATGATTAATTTTAAATTTTATTAAAAGTACACACTCATTAAAATAGTATTTAAACCGATATTTAATTAGTTTGATTGGTAAATAGAAGTAAAATAATGAAGTATCATCACAAATCTACCACTTTTTTCTAATTCGAACATAATTTAATAGATAAAGCACTAATTATCATATCAAGTTCGACATTCGACCTCCTACCTTCCTGTCATGAAACTCGAACCAATTCTATCAATTATCTGGAAAGACTATATTATTTTAAAGAAGACTGACGAAATTTTGATAAGAATAGTCTAAAAAGTACTTACGCTCCGAATTTGTTGATGACTTCAATATCATTACAGTACAATGAAGAGATACAGGCAATTACTGCACAAAATTCTATCACTATCTGTGGCAAGATAATGCAAAAATCAGTAGACTAACCCAATGAATCATCTACCATAACATCACTCGCTCACGCTAACAGTTCAAACTTTCCTGTAGCCACACAACTTGTATCTATAAGTATATCAACACCAATAATCATCAGTCTTCACCTATTGTTTCTGGTAGCTAAATATTCACATCCTCTGGCAGCAAGGGCTCTATGGTTGCTTATTCAACTCTGGGATGCTGTCCACAGAGGTTCTTACACAGCCTCCAGGCAGCAGGAATCTGAACTTGTCTGCATTCTCTATCAGGTATGCAGGAAGGTGAATAGCTGAGGAAGAACGAGGAATTGAGCCCATCTTCTTAATCAACTCCTGGAACGTGTATTCTTCGGGAAGCATGTCAAACAGATCATCTCCCTGGCAAATGAGCTTCTGAATCCTTGAGTAATTCAAGAACTCTTGCCGCCTTACACGGTCTGCGTGGCTATAAGCTGTCATCTTGAATGCAAAGTCTTGAATGCTCCTAAAGCAAAAGCTACAATGCCACCCTCCATCCGAGAATATTAGATCGGTTTGGCGAGAATGCTTGTAATGACTCTGTGGACCATAGATGTGAACTGAGGCTCGCCAGCTGCTGAAGTCCACAGGGAACTCAAAAGAATACATGTAATTCCTCATTTCAAGATGGACTATAGGAGGCACCTCATCGCACCATTGCAGGAGTTTCACAGTATGTGAGCTCGGAATCTCATCAGTATCTGTCATGATCAAAAGATCACCAACTGAAATCCCTGCGCGCTGAAGTAATCCGTTCATAGCGACGCGTTGCTGGGATTCAAGGTCAAATGGGTTTCTATAGGACTCACGAGAGTCAACTTGTCCAGAAAACACATCATGGACGGTTTTATTTTCTGCAAAGGCAAACCTATCTCGATTTATTTGGAATAGTAATGGCTTGTGTATGCCTGTAAAAGTGCTGTATGACTCCAAAATTACAAACTTCCAGACATATGGGTAAAGCTCCCGCCATCTGATTTCAAGCAAATCTAGCTCATTGCTGAAGATGATGGCATCAAAAACACGACGAGGTGTGGATCTTAAAGACCAGCCATGGAGGCGACAAAGGTGTTCCATCGACACATTTTCTGCATAGTAGTGTGGTAGGCGTATAAAAGGGGGTGGAGGGCTGTCCCAAAGTGGACGGAAGAAATAAGAAATCTTTTGGCCATAATTGAAAATGGTAAAGACACTGATGGGAACAAGCATAAGAGGCATAAAAAGATATCTGGGTCGTATTCGTCTAGAATTGACCCGAACAGATTTTGTAGCCATTGTTTTAAGGGAGAATACTATGGGAAGGAAGCTACAGACGCAGTGTTTTAGGTACAGGTCGCAGAGCAGTCATGGTCTCACCACTGTTGGTTACCTGAGAAAATTGCCAACATATTACACACCAGAAGAAAAGGGATGGGGAACAGCATTTATGTGTTCAATTCCATTTTCGATGTCAATAGTAGATATTATCCACTTTGGTTTGTTACGAATCGTCGTTAGCCTCATAGTTCTAAAATGCGTCTATTAGGAGAAGTTTCCACACTAAGATCTCACATTCCACCCTCTTTGGGGCCAGCATCCTTGCTGGCACACCAGCCCAAGCCCATCATCGCTTGTAGATATTGTCCGTTTTAGGCTATCACCATCAACCTCACAATTTTAAAACGCGTTTGATAGGGAGAGGTTTCAACACACTTCTAAAGAATGCTTCGTTCTCCTCTCTACTCTCCAACCAACGTGTGGAATCTCACAAAAATGGTAGTATTAAGCTAGCTAGGGGTAGGGGGAGGACAGATTGTGGATGAAAAATTAAGATGAAGGTAGTAAAATCTAATATCATCAAATCATTATGAACACGACTAGCCGACCTTCTTGAACAACAAACCACTATTCTTTTCAAATGAAACAAAACTTTCGTTAAAGGAATATTATCAAGCAGTAGACAATGAATTTCGTTGTCAAGAACAGAGAACAAAATAAGCAGGCTGGAGGAAAGGATAGAGAGAAAAACTTCATATTATACTTGCCAAGATGAAGCTACCATTTCCTCATGATAATGACTTGCAAACTACTTAAAAGCAATTAAAATAATCAACAATCCCGCCAGTTGGGCAAAGTTCAAACATGGCCTCTCTACGTTAGCTGAAATTGAAAAGATCAACGATCTGAATTTCATATCAATCGACTCTTTTGTTGACAGATCCCCAAAAAATACATCTAGTTGCCATGATCATTCTAAGTTCGATACTATTAGCTTCTATGAACGTCTCCGAACCTCAGCTACACTAGAACCTCCCCCAATCATCTTAATCATAAAGACTCTATAAGTTCATAACATCAAGGAAGACACCTTGGAGCAAGAATCGGCCTTATTTTCAATTAATCGCCAGAAAATGAACGAAAACAGAACCACAGCATTCAAAACCCCCATAATGATATCTATACAGCAAGATTCGGCACTCAAAAAGATGAACCTCAGCAATCGATCAATTTACCTGGATGAAATCGCACAAGAACTGCAATTAATTGGCTGTCGGGACATCGCTGCCGGTGGCGGAGAGAGAAGGCAGAATGAAGGGATTTCGGCTTCTCAGCGGTGCAGAAATTGGAAGGTAAGAAAATGGCGACCGGATTTAAGATGAAGAAAGGGAAGGTAATGGGAACCACTAGAGTGCCGGGATGGAAAGTAATTGGCGGGACGGCGTTGGATAAATCCGTTATTGTAATTGCTGTAGCGCAGAAATTATGGGGCCGTAACATCCAACATGGGTCCTCCACTGCCCGGGCGTTGACTCTGTGTTAGGCCACCAGCCGTAATGTGAGGTCCCTATAATTTAGCACCCAAATCCTATTTTAATTCTTCCATTCCTAAATTTTATAAGGCTTTGCGACTCCAAACTTTAAATAGAAATCCTATTATCATACTAAATTCCTACTTTATGCTATCAATTTTCATTTTTATCTCAACTATTTCAACCTCCTTTTCAAAAATATATTTTTTTTAAATGTTATTCCTTATAAAAAGATGAACCTGATGCCACAACCTGTAGGTACATTATGGATCAAATCTGTTAAAAAAATCTAATACAAAATAAAATTAGGTCACCCGAGTCAAAGTTCCTTGGTCAACTTCTTAAGAGGCAAATGCTGAGCATTCTCATCTTAGTCAACCCAATTTAATCCACGTTTGACCTATTTTAAAAATAAATTGAAAAATACTCTTAGAGAATCATATAAATAGTCTTATTCAGAAATTAAAGCTCTTCTTGGTTAACTCCTACCTAACTTAAGTGATACTGAGTTGTAAGTACCATGTCAATGTGCAGGTTTATTTTGTCTCGTAGGGCACGTTCTTCTCCTTATATACTTATCATATCATCACGTGAAGGTCTTTAGAGAGAAAAAAAAAAACATGACATTCGAACGATGAATAAAAATATGAAAAAATAAAAATATGAAAAAACAACAGTTAATTCATATGAGGATCATTACTCACGAAAGACCCGAAAAGTTACATCTCCTCAACCTAGAATGCAATATTAGGGAGACGAACTTTACATGAATTAAATGCAAAGTTTAGCTTGTTATTCATTATAATAAATAATTTATATTATAGAAAATAAATAAATAAGAAAAAAATATATGGTGTATGGGCCACATGGATAAGTGGCCCAATCTCTCAATCTGAGGGCCCAAGTTCTGTAGTAATTAAATAATATATACATCCAAACCTTAAAATTACTTTAGTTTCATCGAATTATCTTGACAGGTTAAAAACTCTAAAGTTAACCAGGTTAAATAAAAAAGTTACCGAGTCATAGCTGAAGTTTTATCCATATATTATAATACATACAGTCATTAAAACTTCAAGGGCTAAAGAAGAAAAAAAGGGGGGAAAATGTATTCTTTTAGTTAGATGGCATCTGATTCTCTACCGACGACGCCGGTAACCCCTCATTCAGCCACGGTTCTTCTCCAATTTGATCCGTTGTACGGTTCCGATGAAATTCCTGTCAATATGACAAAAAAAAAAAACCCATAAATTTATTGGACACGTTTTGATTTTCCCATAAATTTAAATTATTTTTTTTATATTGGTTATTTCTTTGAATATTTAGCTTTACCTCCAAGTTACGTCGTCGGCAAGTAACCAGTCACCGTCGATATCCTGGTAAGTGAGTCTGTGACGGTCGGGGTCCATCTCGTCTGTTTCCAAATAACCTAAAATCAGTACACGAACTCACACCCATCCGGAATTCACTATTCTGAATAGGAATAAGAAAACAATCTTACCAAACATCTTCATCAAAGTGGCTCTAAGTTCGTCAAAACAATGGTATTGGCTCAAATCAACCTTCCTACCAATCCCAACTCCATCCATCTTCACCTTCACGTACCTCGAATTCCAATTCCAATTCAACCCGCCGCCATTCACCGCCGGCCGTCCCCGACCTCTGCGCTTCTGCATCAAAGACCTCGTCTTCCTCTTCTTAAGCGGCGGCCACCCCACAAGCCTATTTTCCTCTTCATCCTCTTCCTCGTCGTCTCTGTCAAGTAAACCAAAGAAATTCAGCCGAAGAAATCAGCCAAAATCCGAAATGAAAAAGAGAAAAGTGAGCGTACGAATCATTCGAGGCGGAATGGGGATCGTTGTCATCGTCATCGCCATTATTGGGATGGTCGTTCCAGAGAAGCAGAGGAAGTGTTCGACGAAATGCCAAAGAGGGGTCGACATGGAGAGGGCGCTTCTTGCGAATGGTGGAGTTCAAATCGAGACAAGAGGCAGTGTCGTGAAGGAGAAGGGAGTTGTTAAGGTCGAAGGGCTTGGCGGGGATTAGAGAGAGGCCTAATTGAAGCTCCATAGGGATAGGGGGAAGAAAATCCGAACAGGAAAAGAACAAAGATTGGATGAATATTAAAAAAAAAAAAAAATGGATGGGATTGAAGAGCAAGTGTGGGGTTGTTGGTGGCGAGGGCGAGGGCGTGGGCGGGGGTTAAAAGAGGCGGGGAGTGCGTGCGGGTGTGGGACAAAGGTGGGGACAATGTGTTGGGGAGAGAGGCCAAAAACGTCTAAGATGTCCGTATCAATGCTCTGCCTTTGGCCGACCCAGTTGCCCTGCTGTCCCTTTTTTTTCACCCACATTGTTTTCTGTACCTCCAACACTCTCTTTTCCCCTTAATCCACTCCCACTCGCCAACCTTATCCACTTCCTTCCTTTTTTTTTCTTTTTCGAAATATAAATTTTAAATAGAGACAAAATAAAGAAACTTGAAGGTTTAGAGATTAAAATAAAGTTAATTTAATCTAAAAAATAAAAATAGTTTTTAATCATTCTATAAAATAAAATTTAAAAAAAAAAAAAAAAAAAAAGAGAAAGGAAAGGAACGAGTCTCGACGGTGTAGACACGCTCCCCGTGTGCGCGTGAGAGATGTGGTTTTGGTGGCGGTGGACAGATTTTAATTCTCTGCGTCCTATGCCTTCGGGGCGGGTACAAACATAGTCAAAATCCCAGTAATTGGGGGGTCCATCTCCAGTAAAAAATCATTTTTATAATTTTGACCATTATTTTTCTACATAAACAATATTACAAAATATTATTTTAGTTTCTATTAGCATAGTTAATTATTTTTTTTAAAAGAAAAATAGTCTATATTAACCTTTTTTATTTAAAAATTAAAAATATATATTCATATTATTCTTCTGTTTACAAATTAAAAAAAGAAAGGCAATAACTAATGACTAAAATATAATAAAACGTAAAATAATATTTTAATCTCTTATTATTTTTATATCATTAGTGTCGATGTTTATCATTGCCGTTCTGTTTTTTTATTATTTTATTTTGGTTCTTTGCATCTAGATTATGATTTTTTTTTTTTTAAAACGTACTTTGTACCAAATTAATTATCATATGATATATAAACATCATATTACCAATTTTATTCTTAATTAATAATTCCTTTAGATCTGTGGTAGTAAATTAATTAATATTTAAAGGATAAAATATTAACACAAAATTACTGACTATTTTCTATATAATAAAAATAATAAAAGCAACTGAAAAATCGGCCACGTCAGGCTTGTGAGGGTGAAAAATGGGGACAAACCGTAACGGAACACATTTAACAGCAGCTGCGGATGATGTCGGTGGATGGAAGAGAGTGGCGAGGGGTCACGTGTCATAAAAAGAGATGAGGTGGCCGTAAATAACGGAGGTACAATGGATTGGACGGTGAAAACATGTTTTGTGAAAGTCGACTGAGATTGCAGGGCGGTTGGATTGGTCCACGTTGGAATTTGATGGGGGTGATGAAGCCCATGTGGATTTCTGGTCCAGCCCATTTGAACAGGACCACTGAGCTGGACCTCTTAGCGTTTTATTTTTATTATAAATGTCATTTTCAAGGCGACGAGTCCAAATCAGTGGTAACTAACCCTTATTGGAGCGGTGGTTGCGCTTAGTTTACGCTCTTTTGTCTTCAATTCTCCACCACCTTCAAAATCAACCCTAACTCCTTTTCATTTCTTTTCCTTAGCATATCTGTTCACTTGTCACTTTTCGCGGATAGTCGGAGCCGACTCGGTCTATGGTAAGTAACAGGTCTCTTCAGTTGAATATAAATTCATCGTCTAGTTAGAATCATTTTAAATTTGAAAGCTTTATATCTTAAACAGTTGAGTCATTCCGTTTTGATTAATATATTAAAAACGTGAAATAATAGATTTGAATAAAGCAAATCTCAAAAAGGAATGGAAGCTTGATCTCTCAGAATCATTCAACTTTAATACAAATAGTGTTTTTTGTCTTTTTGAAAATTTGGTGCAGATAAGATATTTGAGCATAATAATTTCATTTTACTTTGTTTTTTTTTTTTTTTTTTAATTATTATTATTCTAAATAAAGAAATAAAAAGGTGGGTGGGCCATAAAAATCCATTCCATAAGATATTGTAAAGGGTTGGTTTTGAAAAAGTGGAATGAAGAAGAAAGAAGAAGGGTAGAGAGGTTAGGTTTTAGCACAAAACACAATCAGTTGGGTTAGAGATTGTGAAAGCAAATTCAACTCCCAATTCATTCCTTCTGACTTCTATCCAACTTTTTTACGATATCGAGAGGACGATACTACACCTGATATTTTTCGAGTATAAACACACAGTGAGTGAGAAGTTTACACAAATATGCTTATATTAGGTGAGATACATTTCTAATTACTTACGGGACCCACCTGAAACGAGCAGGGAATTCTCTATTTAGATAGGAAATGGAGAAGGGAGCAGTAAACATTTTTCCTCGTTAAATAAATGAGGTTGGGGACGGGATTATATTTTCAGTCCCCGCCCCGCCCAATTACCCTCACTACCCCGCCATGCCTCGCTTAATATAAATATATAGGATTTTTTTAATAAAGATTATATTAAAAAAATGAAAACTTTCCAACTCGATCCCTACAAATTTTTTCGTGGAGAATCCCCGCCTCTTTGTCGACAAGAAATAAATGAAAATTTTTGTAGAAATGAAGAATAAAATAGGTGTGGATGATAGAGAGACAGGAAAGGCTTGTCCGTCCCCGCTTCCCCCATAGACATCTGTAATGGTGTGTGCTAGGAACCCGAGGAGAGAAGTGTGGGCCGTTAAAAAGCTTCACCGATTCAGTGTACGAACGCAGGTCCAATGAGAGCGATTGCGTCGTGGGCGGCCCATTGAAGGATATGCAAATTAAACTGAATTGTGCATCCCAAGTAATAGAGAAAGAAAGTGTGTGTTGGAGCGTTGAGAAGGGTTTGAAAAAGGGTGCAAGCCTTGAAGCAACCCTGTCTTAAAATCAGCATCTGAAACGAATTCCCATTACCCTTTTCACCCATTGCTTCAAACACACAGAAAAATGACAAGTTTTTAGAAGTTTGAAGGATAAAGAAAGAAAGAAAAGGGGAGAGTTGTTCCCTAATGGAGGAGGCTCAAGGCAGGGCTGGTTTCCCGGCTGTGTCTGCGCTTAAGGTTGAACAAGGGCCTTCACTTATGCCTTCCTCTGTGTGTCTGTGTGTGTCTTCCTTTCAAACTCAAATCCTCCTATGGAGAACAACCACTTATGAAAATATGGACTTTAAAATAATATTAGTCCTACAAAGAGAGGCACAATCAAAAGGGGAGTTGTTTTTGTTTTCTTTTGTTTTGGTGGAACAATCATTCAGCTGCATGCGCATATGAATGAAGAAAGTGTATTGGTTTTTATTGAGTACAAACTAAGCATCACACCAAAACCCACCCTAAAGTAAGTGTCTTGATCATATCCCTCTTCGCATCATTTCCCTCACCTTCTTCAACCCTATTCCTTCCCCCATCTCCTCCTCTTATACAATTTGTAAAACACGTCTTTAAGGGAGAGATTTTCACACCCTTATAGAAAATTTTCATTCCCTGTGATGTTTAAAAATCTTGAGGAGAAGCCCCAGAAGAGAAAACCCAAATATGACAATATTTTCCAGCGGTAAGCTTGAGCTGTTATAAATGATATCAGAGCGAGACACCGGGTGGTGTGCCAGTAAGGATGCTAGGCCACTAAGGAGGTAGATTGTGAGACCACACATCAGTTGGAGAGAGGAACAAAACATTCCTTATAAAAGTAAAGAAACCTAAAATTAAAATGGACCATATTTGTTAAATGTGGGTCTGGGCTGTTACAAAAATCGAGTGATGATCGATGATGACTTTTTTGGGACCAAACTTGAGCTCACTTTGATACACAAGTCAATTGAAGTTGAAATGAAGCAAGAGTTGTAAAGCAAGTTCTTAGGTTATGTTTGCTTCCCCTATTGCTCTATGGTTTTTGCCCTAATTTATGAGTTGGTGGGCTGTTTTTGAAAGAGATTACTAATCCCACTTAATGAAGCTATCTATATATATATATATGGTTGTTGTATTGATATCTATCTCTTTAATATTCTTCCCCACCACACCAACAAAACCACCAACTCTCTACCTCCTACTCCACTCACTCACCCTACCTTCTTTTTCTCCTCTAAAAACACTCCATTAACTTCATTCTCCACCTAAAAACAATAACACCCAAAATATTATTCATTTTGTTCTTCTTTTGGTGCCTTCAAATGGGTCCAATTTCTGCTCTTATTTCATTCAATAATTCTTCCTTCTTTTTGGTTCCTCAGTGGACACCTTTTCATACCCAAAAACAACTTTTCCTTTCTTATTATATAACATCAATCCTCCTCCCATTGGGTTTTACCAAATTCATCATTCTTCTTCTCCTTCTTCTTCTTCTTCTTCTTTCTCTATGTTTCATCTGCTTTCAAAGGAGGGACCGAGCTGAGAGGAATTCGTGCGAGACTCGGAAAGCGATATTGGTGAGGTTCAATCAGAAGACGAATTTTACCAAACTCGTGTAAAGTACGATCTCTGATTGAGCCGCGCCAATATCACTTTTGTATATTTCCAGGGTTTCAATTTAATCGAAACCCTAGTTCTTGTTTTTCGATTATCGCCTCTTCTTTTGTACGACCAAAAAATCATCATCGTTTTCGTCGCCGTCGTCATCGACACAATGGGTTTTATCATCAATTGTCGGATATTCAACCAACCAGAAGATCAGGTACCAGTAGGATGCTGTTTAATTGTACTCTCTCTATACATGTCCATGCATGAATATAGTATATGTTCATTGGAGTTGAATTATATTAGTGCTTTTTGTTTGCTCTTCCTTTTCTAGAACTTGGTAGGTGAGTAGGAAAACAACACAATACCTAACTACTTCCTTATTGTTTATTCAATGCAACTACATGCAGAGCTCTATAAGACAAATAATTTATAGAAATACGTGTATTATAGTTAAATTTCGACAATAAAATCATACTTTAAAGGGAATAAAAGATTGACTCTGAGTTAGAGCGAGATTGAATTAGATAGGTCAAGCTAACCGAACTTAGCCAAACCAAACACCATGGGCTATGGTCAATTAAAGTATTAGAGATGCTATGTTTAAACCCTAGGTTAACCTGTGTAAGAAACGCCAATCCAAGGTAACTTAAACTCAAACTTACTCTAAGTTTGCTACATTTTTTAACTCTTTGATTATGTATGGGAATGTAGGGTAACAATCACATTCTGCATTTATACGTTCAACTGTTCTAATATAATTTCAAACCTATCATAAATATTTATTCGGAGCGATATAATAATCTTATTAATAAGTTATTTAATTCTACTTCTTTTCTTTTTTATTTTCTATGTAATATATTTCTATATTTTAGAAAGTGTCTATTATTTAATTTCAATTTTTTATCTGATAATTCTTTAAATTTTTAATTCTTTCTCGTCCATCTATCTATACAACTTTTTAAAAAAAAAAAAAAAATCTATTATATATATATATATATTTATTTATTTATTTATTTATTATTATTATTATTTTATATATATATAATTACAAATAAAATTGTGTGTATATACAAATGAATTTGGGAAAAATATTTTGACCAGAAAAACAAAGTCAAAAGGGTTGTCGTTTTCAGGTTCTCTGATAACTGTTTCCCGCTTTCACAGCGAAACCAACGAACAAGCCAGAAAGGCTTTTTCTGTTACGCCCTCATTTCGTGTTTTCCGAACCCTAGACCTGACTGAAAATCGCATTAAGAGTTCAAGACTCTGCTCTTCCCAAATCAATGCTTGAAAATCCACCATTCATCCTTCTACTACCTGAATTCTGTACTGCAGGTCCATTCATGTCTCGCATTGAACCGAATATTCCGGATTCATGTTGTATCTCGCCTCGGTTTCGGAGCAACAGTTTTCGTCGGAGTCTTCGCTACCAGAGGCTTCCATCGCGGCTCCTCCACCTCTCCGTCTTGAAATTGGACGGTTCTTCCTTCGGTAACCTTTCCCCCCCTTTGTATGGATGCATTTGCAAATCTTGCTGTGTTGGACAGCGCATTTCTGTGAATAATCTGTGTGTATTTTAAATGTTTTTGATATTGATTTGAGATTTATTTTCCAAAACGTTTGGATGTTCTGCCATCGGTTGTTCCTTTGGTAATGTGAATGCTTAGAGGTGCAAGTTGCGAGGAAAGCGTCTGTGGCAAAGCTTAGAGAGGCGGTGGAGAGTGTTTTCTGTGGAATGTCGATGAATAGAGAAGATGTCAAGATTTCATGGTACAGTGTTGGGGATTTGGACTACTGAACCGCGTATATTAATCTAATCTGTTTGATTGAGAATGTGTTCAATTGTTTAATTAGTTGGTGCAAATGCAGGCCACATGTGTGGAGTCATTTTTGCTTATGCTATAAACATTACAAGCTGATCGACGAGAAATCGCGTATCAAACGCTTTGGAATCAGGGATGGTGATCTGGTATTCCCCTCGAATGCTTAACCTGCCTTAATTTATAGTTTTCTCTGTTTGAGTTTTGTCTTGTATTTGATCGAGTAATTAATGAGTTCTATGTTCCCCCATGCAGCTGCATTTTGTGAACCGTGTAGCTTAATTTTCGCCAAGAATCTGTGGATTTGAGATGGCCCAAAAGAATGAATGGATAGAGGAATATAGGCAGGCTGGTTGAACGGCTTCTGGTATAAACTTGTCGGAAGTTTTTGGGTGTGAATTATTGTGAAGTGGTCAGATGGGTCTTTTTTCTTTTTTTTCTTTCTTTTCTTGATTTTTTTACTTTCCTGATGCTAAATTTGAAGCCTTGGTTTATATATATATAACAAGATGAACTACATTTCGTTAGTGCCACATAAGACTTCACTTTCCTTTCGTCCAATCCAAAAACGAAGTCCATTAGTTCAGCCTCTAAGGTACTCAAATTGCTCTAAGAATAGAATAGAAGGAAGAATGGCAATGAAGATATGCCCAAGTGATCTGAAATTGATACATTTTGCAGGAGAATCTGAGAGGATTAATGTCATTATTGCCCGATCAACTTGATGTTATGGGGAGTGCAAGCTCTACAGTGTGAAGCTATGAACTTTGAAGATTTTCAGCTGATATTATATGTTTCTGTGGCCTTAATTTATGCACTTAGAAAATTATTTCGTATTGTAAGTTGAGACTTGGAAAGAATTCATAAATTCTAATGCTTTGATAGTTTCTTTATTAAACAAATAGTTGCCTAGAAACTTTAGTCTTTTAAACATGAATCAGAATGAGCATCAATGACCACCTACTACTTCTCCTTTCCTCTTAAAGATCATGGTTTAGGTTATTAGGTAAGACTGCAATTACAGGGTTTCTAGGATCTTTGAAACTAAGATTGATGGAATAATTAAAGCTAGATAAGATTCTTGGGCCATATTAAAGAAACAAATATGATTAGCATCCTTTTATAAAGTTAATATTCTCAAGTGCTAATTAGAAAGAATGGTGGTAATTTAGGCTAACAAACAATGCATTAATGGTGGAATTCCTCAAAGAAAGGAAGACTTCATTCATATTTCCCATAAATGTTCAAGAAAGATACATCCACAAAAGAGCACCGAAACTGAAAGCGACTGCAAATAGACAACCATGACGATGGAAGATCTCGTGTAGCTATAAGTTACATATGACTAACAGGGTAAGGTAATGCAGACCCACAAAAGAAGATCCAATTGTGCAGTATAGCTAAATATTTCCCATTTCCACTCTCATTCTGCCTCTGGTTCTGGTAAATATTTGAATGATATAGAAAAATAAACATGGTTCATATCATCCTAACAAATCCGGTTACCAAGCACGAACATTTCGGACCTATGTTTACTTTTCAACATCAGAGAGGAATTAGAGATTGGTCACCTTATATGCTGCTTTCCAATGTTCAGTGGAGATGCTCTGAAGCTTTGAGAGTAGGTGAGGCCATCAGGTTTCTTCTTGCGCCTCCCTTGTGAAGATAAGCGGCAGTGAGACGTTAGGATGGCGAGATCGTTGAGATCTTGCAGTGGAGTCAGAACCTTCACGATTTCGTCCATGGTTGGACGTAGTTTTGGATCCCTGCTGAGGCAACTGCAAGCAAGCTGGGAGACCTTCTGCACCCCTTTAATGGAATAGTTGAATTCCAAACGGGGATCCACTATATGATATAGCCTTCTTTTATCAGCTAAATATGGCCGAGCCCATGAGACGAGATTTTGTTCCCCACTCGGACGTTTCTTGTCCATGGATCTTCTCCCCGTTACAATCTCAAGAAGCACAACACCGAAGCTATAAACATCGTTTTTAGATGTCAGATGTCCTGTGATCAAATGAACAAAAGTTGAAATTTTGTCAGATATCAGTTAATGCTGTTGGGAAAATTGGAAAATGCAACGTTCTTTGAGTTGCCACCGGGTATAAAGGCAGCAAGGAGAACAAAAAAGATAACCCTCAAGTATTGGATTCCCATCTCCCAGAACTCAAGCTGGTTGTATGTTATCGTAGGCATGAGAGAGTTCTCGAGCTTCCTAAACAAGATAAAAAAAGATCTGGAATGTTTTTCCCTGCCTTTTGAACTTAACTAAGAGCTATATTATCCATTCTTATCTAATCATTTGATCAAGCTGCTTAAAAAGTTCATCCAGTCACTATTTTTGGACCTCTGGAACAAATCCAAATAGTCTGCACAGTTTAATCCTTACCAATCTAGAGATCAGAACCCATTAACAACTTCTAAGTTCTAGTTCTTCACAGCAAAAGCTTGCATAGATGTTTTAGTATGAAGGGGTTTCGTCTAGATAAGAACATATTTTATAGAAATGTACCTGTCATTACATATTCAGGAGCAGCATAGCCATATGTTCCAATCACCCTAGTAGAAACATGTGTTTTGTCTCCTTGGGGTCCTGCTTTTGCAAAACCAAAATCCGAAAGCTTTGCATTGTATTCCTGTAAAATCAATGTCATATTTATAATGACATAAAGGAATGAATTAAAACGTTTTGAACATGGCCATTTGGAACATACAGAATCAAGCAAGATGTTGGATGTCTTAAAATCTCTATAGATAACAGGTACTGGACCGCTATGAAGAAAGGCCAATCCTTTCGCTGCTCCAAGGGCAATCTTAATCCTATTGGACCATGGAAGAGGTATAGTCCCTGCACCAGTCATGAAGATAAGCATCTGTACCTACTGCTTGTCTGAAACTAAGACTGTAGTGTAGTTAATTGAAACTTCGAAAAGGCAGTCCCTCTCCATACTAAGCAACTCGATCTATTCATATCGTGAACACAAGTATATTAATGGAATTCTTATTGCCTATAAAAAAATTTAAGTATCACATAACGCTATATGATCATTTGACAAATCCTAAGTTCTTCACAAGTGAGAGAAGTAGTGAAAAGCAAAAGATAGAGATTCTTACTTCTGAAAAGATGGTTTTCAAGACTTCCACGGCTCATAAACTCGTAAACAAGCAAATGTTGATCATCTTCGTTACAGTAACCTATAAGCTTAACAAGATTCGGGTGGTGAAGTTGTCCAAGAAAGGCAACCTCAGCCTGTAACCGAGGAAACATGTTTTGTTAGCAAATTTTCAGCATTCTCACCAACAGGTCCCCTTTATAACACAAGTCTTTACGAACCCAAAGCAGAAAATTTTACTAACCACCCATTCTCTGTGGCCTTGAAGACCATCTTGTTTCATGCTCTTAACAGCTACTGTAATCCCTGATCCAGGTTTTGCAGGGGCTGTCCCATTCTCTTCAATCCATCCTTTAAAGACGAAACCAAATCCACCTTCCCCAAGAATACTGTCAGGTCTAAAGTTTCCAGTGGCAGCCTTGAGCTCATGAAAAGAGAACTGAAGAAGTTTGCTTGTTGTATTGTTATCTGATCGTGTTGAATTGGCATTATCAGAGGCTAGCTCAGTTTCATTTAGGGTACAGAGATCTCTGTTGCTAGCATTTAAATACCGTGTTTCGGTAGCTGCAATGACAAAGAGAGAGCATATGCTTAATCAGAAAAAATGATTGTTTGAACTCGAGAACTAGTTCAATAAGACTTTGCTTTAGATAAATATCAACAGACAATCAAAGGACCTAAAGTTTTTCAACCTCCGAATTCAGATCTAAAACATATTTACTTCCTGGGCATTGAACTAGTTCTAGCAGGCATTGCCAATCTTCTGCAAGCGAAAAAAACAGATAGAGATTGAACTTAATGGTTGCCATAAAGAAAAAAAGTGATCGTAATGGAATCATAGTAACCCATGTCGGGATCCGTAATCTTTGCTACAAATGCCTAATGCATCAATGGAGATTCCTTCACGAAATGGACACCTTTTCAATATTAACAAGACAGAGAATTAAAAACCTGCAGCTTTTACTGACGAACAAGAAACTGAGGTGATGCATACTTTACACTCATTTTAAGATATCAATTAATCAGATCAATTTAAAGCGTCAAAGAGAGTGGAGAGAACAGGGAGAAAAACAAAGTGAAGAAAGTGCAAATGAACTCAATATAGACACTCTACGGCACAGATGGACATAGAACATTATAAGGGAACCGAATTTCGAGCTAAAAACTCAAAATTTGGTAGAAGATACTTCAGAAAAAATCCACAGATACAACTAGAAATCAAACATGAAAAAGAAAATGGGTTGTTACCAGAATCATAAACTAGGCTAGTTCGAGGAATAGTGTTGGGAGAGTCTCTGGAAGCAGAGGATTTGCAAACACCAGAAACAGTACGAGTCAAAACAGCCCAACAACCATACCTTTTCTCCATACCCTCAAGCTGCAGCTGGTTAGTTTCAGTTCTAAAGGGGTGTGATTAGCATGGCGAAATCGAAAACATTAACCACACACAATTATGGGGAAGATAAGATGGAGAAGGGAGACGAAAAGGAATGGGACAAGAGAGAGAAAAGGAGAGGAATTTTGTTCGGGGTTTGATGCTGCTGTTTGTTGGGGATTGCAGGCATCATCATCGCCATCATCGCAGTGTGTACAAAAAGAACTTTTCTTTACCACCACCTTTTGTGTGGGGAATGGGATCAGTGCAAAATTACCAGAAATGCTTTGTCTATGGAAGTTATGACAATCAAAGAGGAAACCCATCAATGTCTTTGTAAACAAACAGTTCCTTGGTAATGTTCCTCCCTGTTTTATTTTCCTTTCCCAATTCATTTCAAGCAGAAATTGGAACCAAAAGTAATGAATAAACAAATAAAAAGAATGGAGAAAAGCTAATAATATGCCAATAGGCAGCTACAAAGCAAAGGCATTGGAAATAAGTTAATATTCCAATTTCCATCCACCCAAATGCCTTTCCTAAGTGAAAACAAGTTCGGATACTAATCACTGTTTGGTCAAATCCAATGGAAAGTCAGTCAAGAACATATCTAAATGAAATCCTTTTGGATTTCTCTCTGTATACGTGCAAGGAAAACGATGGGGCTGGATATATTCCAAAATGGGTGGGAGCTACAAGATTGCAGCCGATTAGGGACTTCGTGTCCAACAAAGGGTTTTAAATCGCAAATTCTCATAAACAGAATACAAAATCCTTCTCTCCTTCTTTTCTTTTCTTTTTTTTTTTTTTTTTTTTTCTTTTCGTTCTGTGCGCTGTGATCGCAACTTGACGAGGCCTTGTTGGAAAGTTTGTGCAGTGAAGCCATTTGCAGTCTGGAATTTGTGGGGCCGATCCCCCACTCCATAACATTACAAATAAACAAATACAAATAATCATTTACCGAACTCATCGAAGAGAGAATTTACTTGAGAAGCCAAAATTCCGCCGGACATTTCCTGCGGCGGTGATGCGGCGCCATGGTTTCCGCTGCTTCTCAACATTCGCTACTTCTGTTATTCTAGCGCACAAGTAAATAAGTTCACCGTCACAGTCATTTCGGAACATCACCCAAAATTACTAATATATATATATTTTTTTTTCTTTCTTTTTTGATGGCTTTACTTAAATTCTCTAAAATAGTTATCTTACGTGTCTCCACGTGTTTTTTCACTAATTCTTAACAAAAAAACATATATATATATATTCTTAATAATTAAGAAAAAACACATTTTTCTGTATGTGGGCCTAAATGGAATCTGGGCTACATCAACCGGTTGTTGGACTTTAAGCCTTGAATAGTAATCATGGGCTTGGGCTTTAAAACGGTAATTGGGCTTCTTAAATTAGGGCTTGGTTACTTTGCATATATATATATATATATATATATATATATATGTATATTCTCATTTTTAAAAACGTATTTTAAATAACTTAGCTGAATAATGCCATTTCTCTCAATCATATTATTCATTATATTCATTTATACCGTCAAAATTAGTATGTACATAGTTCATATTTGTCCGCGTTATCTATGGCCACATGCCCGTAACATGTTAAAACCCTTGTCTTGTATCACTTTATTGCTTTCACAATGCCAGTAAAATAATTTTAATTTTAGAGAATATAAAATAAAATAACCTGTTAATTAAATGTCAGAATACTAGAAAAAGGTGGCTTGGGAAGGAACCAAACAGTGGCACACATTTTTCTACCTTCTTTTCTTTTTTAAGTATGGTCGGATAGGAAAGCTCTGGCAGTTTGGCCCTCATTCAAATGTTTTTTTTATTTATTTTTCCAATTAAAACAAAAACATAGCATAAAAGTGGCTTTGTTAGGAAGGAAAATAATAAAAAATAATAAAATAAAAATTAGAGAATAAATACTTTCTAGGAATGATTAAGATGGCAATAGAGTTGAAGAATAAAGAAAGTAAGTAACAAAAAATCCGACATAGCGGCACGATTCCAATTTCAATTGTCGGCCATTCAAATTCGACATTTCATTATTTTCCAAATAATAAAAAGTTTTTTTTTTTAATTTTTATTTTTTACCCTTTCTCGAGGTCACGAGATCGAGGAATTTATTTGCAAAGATAAAAAAAAAAATAATAAATAAAAAAAAAAAAAGAGAGAAAGAAGTGGGCTTTTGAAGGCCCGTGTTTGAAGGTGGGCCCACATAAATGGAAGGCAGTGGGAGTCAGAAAATCGTGGCCCATTTTGATGGATACAAAGAGCAGATTATCCGGCTTTAGGATGTGAAAGACGTGACCTGTAATTTTGCCACTTACTGCCCTATTTTGTCCCATTCTCCATCCATATATTTTTTATTTTTATTTATTAATGAATTAAGAGTGTAATTATTAGGCGTACGGATATTATTTACATTTTGTGGGCGAAATACAAGAAAGCATTGGGATCATAAATAAACTTAGAGGAGGTACAAACATGGATGATGCGACATTGCAAATTTGAAACAAAAGGCGCCCCATTCAAATCCAAACTCATACAAATGATGTTGACGTGTCAGGCAGCACTCTGAATCCCCAATTTTCATTATTTATTATTATTATTTTACCTAAATTATTAGTGGGCTATGGCCCACTTTGAGAGAGAAATAACTCACCCCCCAGGCCCAACAATACCCACCTCTCCGGGCCCACACATACATTTCCACATCCTAACATACACATCCTAACACATCATCATCATATCATCCCCATACTCTCCTTCCCTCCTAACCCAACCCAACCCAACCCAACCCAAAAAATTCTCGTTATTATTATTTATTTATTTAAATATATATATATATATATATATGATAAGCCAGGGGGTTGGGGACCAGACAGCGTAAGCAACCCATACCTTAAAATCCCATTAAAATGAAAAGGGATCTTCCTCACATGCCTGCATGTGACCCTCAGCCATTACCCTTCTTCTTCTTTTATTTCTACCCTTCTCTCTGTCTGAGTTTCTCTCTACACGGAGAGACCAGCAAGCTGCGATAATTGCAGCTCCATGGGAGGACCTGGCCATGTTTTTCCACAGCTTTCTTGAACTTCCTCTTTATTTTCTTCTAATTCTGAAGATTTTAATCAATTTTGAAGCTCAAGAAAGCTGTGGGACATCATGGCATTTCAGGCTTCTTGTAATTTCTTCTTCTTCCTCTCTTACAGCGCTTGCCCAGGTCAAATTTTTCTATGTAATTTCGCTTCCTGCTTCTATAATTTTCATTTTCTGCTTTTTTTTTTTTTTTTTTAAATTATGAAGTTTTATTTAGGGTACTGCTACACGTTTGAAGCATGCATGGGGAGAGGGCTTTAATTAATTAATTGAAAAAAAAAAAAAGGAATTATTATTTGAAGTGGAGTTGTGTAGTGTTGAGAATTGAGATTCATTCAATCAGAATTCAAAACATGGTGAAAAGGGAATTACTGTGTGCAGAGAAGATTCCCCAACTTTTCCTTTTTATCTTCAATCATCATACTTACTCATCTTACACTCCCTCTCTCTCCTCCCCCACTATTTTTTACATCTTTTATTTTCCCCCCCTCATATTCTCCTACATTTCTGTGAAAAATGCCTCTAACCTTGTCACTATCTCACCCCCCTCTTCCTTTTTCTTTTTACCTTCCTCTCATCTCTCTCTACAATTCAACCATGAAATGGGTAATTTTGGAGAATGCATATATACCCTATTTTCATATCCTTGTTCAACACAATTGAGCTACACCAACTGGTTCGGTTTGATTCGGGTCGGTTCGAGGGTGAAGGAATTGGCTTAAAAGTGGTGGCATTTGAATAAGGCAGTAACCCAGCGCTGGCGCAGGAGGAGAATTGTAAATTTATACACTTTGTTTGGGAAATATTTTCTTGGAATTTGGTATTTTTGTACTCCCACATCAAGTACATATACGGTCTTGGTTTCTAATTATTCCTTTGGTTTTAAAATTTAGAAATAAAAGTAATATTGTGGAATTCATATCTTAGGCAATTATATTAATATATTATTATATTGTATTCTGTTGATTGGACAATTGAGTTGGGTCTGTTCTTCATTCTCTTTCTTCTTCTCCACAGTTGAGTGTTCTTGCAAATTTTGGAACACATCAGAAACAACGAAGATTTTGTTTCAGATCTTAAAGAGAATATGGTTGAATGGTTTCTCTCTGTTTGGCTGCTGGGAAATCATCATAGAAAATGTGGGTTGGCCGAGAAAATTGGAAAGAATTGTCGTTGACAGAGTGAACTGGGGCAGCCAGTGATGGTCCTCCAATAAATTGGGTTAAATATTCTGTTATTCACTTGTAATAATGCTATTGAGTAAGGACTGAATTAAAATATTTTACAATGTTGAGGACATAATTGAAATAATCATACTTAATAATTTAAAGTAATCGAACGAAAAATATAATTTTACTTTATCCTCGTAACTGAAAAAAAAAAAAAAAATGGGATTGTGCATGAACATCGAGGAATTTTGTGATTAAAAAACCATAATTTGGTTGGCTAATCTCAATTTTGGAATTATAATCTCACAAAGCACAAGAAATCTTCACCCTTTTCCCAACACCAGAACCATATTGAGACAAACGAATAATCCAAACCCTGTTTTTGATTTGGATCATAAAATCAGACAAAAATAATCCCTTTTTCCCAACATAACCATGTTTAAAAGCAACCAACATTGCCACTAAATTCATAAATTATTAAACTAATTAATTTTAAAACACTCTTTATGCTAAATATATATATATATATATGGTCACCTGTCATCTTTCATGCCTCTCCGGAAAGCTAAAGGTGCCGACAGATCGAGAGCATACAAGAATCCAAAGGAAATAAAAAAAAAAAAAAAAAAAAAAAAAAAAAAATTAATAACGATAATCAAGGAGGTATTTTAATGAACCATATAGTGTGACAACGAATCATAGATCATGGATTGGAAATTGACAACACTATGTTATATTATAAGTTATGGAGGGAAAAAAAAAAGCTTATGATAAAGAGAAATAATTAAATTAATGGTAGATCCAAGTGAATGTATGACCTGTAAATGGGTATGGGGTATATTAATTACAAGAGTTGAAGCCCCTGTGACTCTGTGAGAACACCACCAACCCCATGAACCCAATCCCATCTGTCTATCTAAACTTATTAAAATACCGAAACCTTTTTGTTTTTATTTTCATTCATTACAAACAAATATATTTTTTAATAAACTTTATGCTATTAATATAACATTCAAAAGCATTTCGTGATCAAATTCGTAGCGCTGCAGGGTTTTACCCTTTGCTTCACGGGATGCTTATGAGGTAAGTTATTGAAGATCACATTTTTCAACACTTACTGGTTTTTAATTTTATTTTTACCAAATTTACACAATACTGAGATTAAAATTGAAGCAACCAAATTCAAAAACCCACAAAATTTAATTAACATTTGAATTCTGAGAATTTGATGTTTAGAATGTCAAACAAGCTAGGGGTATTTAATCATTGAATACAAATGGAAAATTGTAGAAATTCTAAGGATGGTGATGAACAAGGCTTATGATATGAAATTATGTACATAAAATTTAAATCTCCAATGAGTAATTGCCCAATTTCGCATAATTATATCCTAATTTCATCTGAAAAAGGACCAATGCATTAATGAAGAACTAAAGGAACAAAAGAGAGAGAAATTCAGAGTATGATAGGCGAAGATGAGAAGAACAAAAGGGTTTGTATTGGATGTGGCCTGAATTGATGGAAAGTTTGAGGCAAAAACAAGCCAATTAAAGGCCCTTCAGTTATGCAGTCAAAATACTCTTAAACATAGCATTGAATACAAGAGAATAATTTCATACATGACATTTACTCTGCTACTCAGATTAATCCTTCTCTAATAATTCAAGCCACCAACTCTTAGAAAAAAAAAACGATGGAATGAAATCTATGGCTGCAGTGAAGACAGATAAAACTGTTAGTTGATCCACGGGCACAGTAAAAGTACAGATCCATAGGCTCTGAAAGCCGCTTCAATTATATATAATAATAATCATATTCATCATCCGAAACCATTGCTTCAAACAAACCTCACACAAATCTGTTTTTGCCTGCTATGGAACATACACATGGGGTCACACCAAACTAATAATAATACTGATAATACACAAAAAGTAAAATTAAATAAACGAAAGCGGTGTTTGAATCCAGACATCAATGGAGAAGAACATTAGCGATTAAATCAAAATGAACCTAAAATGTGATCTAAAGAAAATCGAATGAAAATTGTAAGAAAGAGATGAGGAATGTTACCGATGGCGGTGGAGGATTGATTGCGGAGGCGGAATTTGGTTGGCCCTGTGTGTATCTTCCCACAGCTTTATTGAACCGCAAAAGAAAATGATGAACAAAAGCGCGATTTTAAGAGAGAGAAGAGCGAATCGGGCTCAAGAAGATGCAGTTCAAGAAAGCTGTGGAAGAATACGAACAGAGCCATGGGAATAAAATTAGGGCATCAAACCCTAGAACCAGAAAACGGGAGAGGAGCGGGAAAGAGAGAGTTAGGTTTTGGGGGAAGACGAAGGGCTTCCTATTTATAAGGGGAATAAGAGCGGTTTGCGGTCTGGTTTTTTTTTTTTTTTTTTTTTTTTTTTTTTTTTTTTCTTCTTCTAACTCATCAATCCCGAGAAGAATATTGGGCCTAATTCTGGAGGATTACTCAGCTTTTTTCTTTTATTATTTTTTTAATTTTTTAATTTTTGGATCGGGTTTTTTATTTTTAAATTTTAATTTTAATTTTTATTTTTCTGGTTGCCGGCTGGCTGCCTGTTATGTTGCGCTGGCTAGTTTCGCGGGTAGTGAGCGATATTTTTAATATGGAATTTTAATTTTAAAAAATGAATAAAAATCTCACCAAATTCGCGTGGAACGACGTATGTTTGTTGTAGTATATCATAATTAAACGTGCGGCTGAGATGGCAGTTTTCCGGATCTAACGGTGACGGTTGGCGTTGTGGGGACATGGCGCTCGGTCCCACGATAGATCTGTCCGTTTCGATATTTAAAGTCTATCTTCACGCTCTCTTTTCAGCGCGTGGATACACCATCTGAGATTGAGAGGTGGCCTTAATGACCATCATGATTTCATGTGCTTATATCACTGTGATTGGGCTTCCACTTTTTTTTTTAAATACTTTTAAAAATTTTAATTATTTTATAAGAAATTAATATATTAAATTATTAAGATTGGAATAAAATCCACTCTCCAAATTTTAGAGACCAAAACTATATCCTTAAAAGTAATCAAAACTTTATTTAAATTTTAAATTCAATAATGTAGGAATAATTCATACAAAATGTTTGAACCTATATGTACTTTGATAGGAATTAATAATTCAGGCAAAGGTATATATTGTTTAATTTTTTTTTTTTTTTTTTTTTGATACCAAATATTAAAAATATAGATTTATATTGACTTGCGGTACTATAGTAATCCCTTACACATGTCAGAGGTTTATTTTATATGGCGTCTCTATAAATCACAGGTACATGAATTAATCAAAACAATATGTATAATGAGAATGATCAAGATAAAAACTTATAAAAAAATTAATGTTACTATATGTACTAATAAAGCATGTTACTTGTCGGTGACTTAATCAATAAATTATGTGAGTGAGAACGAATCATGATTAAACGATACTAAAATATAATCCCTTAGGAGAGTGGGGGAGTGCGCGTGATTGATGAATTTGAAGAAGCATGGGTGGGGGAGTAAATACGGAAAAATAAAGGGATGAAAATGAAAATGAAAGGGGAGTGGTGGAGGGAATCACATGGGGTCGACCCCACAGTGGGAACATGTGTGCGTGTGACAGTACACCCCCGTCTTTCCAGGAACGGAGCTCTCTTTGTCGCTCTTCGGACCACTTATATAAATTAATCACCATTTTTCAAATAATACAAAACCAAAAATATTACTTTATAAACATTACATGCTAACAAACCCACCTATTACCGTATCAATTATCTTCATCTTTAGTGTATATATTATCTTTTAATTTTCGATCTACAGATTACAAATTTATAATTTTATTCTAAGTCGAGTATAACTCATTAATTAAGATATAAATCATTGTTAAGGATGAATGGTTCACTCCCACTTTAATATTTTTTAATACGAAAGAAAGAAATAAAAACTCCCTATCATATTTAAAAAAAAGTGTCACAAATTCATTATAATAACCAATTATATCAAATTGATACATGCCATTAATTGGTGCCATATATACGAGTAAAACATTTTTGTCTCTACTTATATGTATCATATATATTTTTAGAGATATCATCCAACATAGAATTGCTCAAAACAAAATGCTTAAGTTTTCTACTCATTCTATCATTAAGATCGTTTTCATTTTGATGTGATATCCATTTATTCATTTCCTTTTTTAATCAGGTGTCGTATCATTAAACATCCTTAAATAATCTTTCGTCGTTATTTTTTGTATTATAGAAATTATAGTTTTGTAAAAATGAAAAAACAAATAATAAAAAGGTGAAAGAGAAAGATGAAAGAAACGTTAGAGGTTAGTGGTGGGATTGCATTAAAATGAAATTAGGTGGCAGCTGGTAGCTGGCCAACACTAACTTAGTCCACTCTAATATTGTGTGTAGCTAATCGCATGCCTTTGTAAATGTTTTGTTTGATTTGATGTCACCGCCATTATTCAACTCCCCCCTTTCTTTTTTCTTTTAATAATGGACCCCTTTAATTTATAACCAAATAATTAAAATAATAATATTAATTATTTATCATTATTATTATTTTTAAAAAGCTTTCTTTCCTTGGAGTGGTTGGTGATGGACATGGACAGCTAATAACTCTTCCATCCCACCTTATTAATCTTGTTTTTTTTTTTTTTTCCAATTTAAACTAATTAATATTCACCCTTCATTTCCATTTTCTTTTTTTTGGCACTTTATCTCCGTAATAATTGCGTCATTACGAAAAAAAACCATAAATTAATAATTATAATAATTAAAATTTTAAATTATCATAAACATATCAATTTATTTCTCTAATATGTTTCCGTAAAAAAAAATTATTAGTTGACTCGCGAATTTTAATTAAAATTAATTTTAGATCTAATGAATATCTATTAACATAAAAATATTTGAAAAAAAAAAAAGAAAGAATTATGGAGTACAATAAAATTTTAATTCTTTTTTAATATTAAGATATTATTATAATGCAAATATTTATTTATTTATTTTATGGAAGACACATCGGCAAATCTCTAGGAATATAGAGGAATAGACGTTTTTTTTTTTTTTTTTTTGTTATTTCATTTATTGATTTCAATTTAGTGCTCAGTACATTTAATAAAATAGGCTACATTGTGCTGTCCAAAAACGAAAAAAATCCTAACGTTTGACTTTGTCCACGACAAAATTAATTAAGCTGATGCTTTTATGGTTGGTGGGAAAATTAAAACTCTTGATAAATATAATTTCTGTTTGGGGAGTAATTTGCGTCATAATACAAAAATTTTATTTTAATTATTTCGAATAAACAAATTAAATTAAAAATATTTATGTAAGTATTTTTTAATAGAGAAAGGGTAAGAAGAGAGGT
This sequence comes from Cucurbita pepo subsp. pepo, assembly GCF_057944985.1. NCBI lineage: Eukaryota > Viridiplantae > Streptophyta > Magnoliopsida > Cucurbitales > Cucurbitaceae > Cucurbita > Cucurbita pepo. The sequence continues at coordinate 11,368,122 of NC_141801.1, forward strand.
GATTGGAGGGTTGTGGGTGCGCACGTGTGAAAGTGTGGGGACGGTTGCATGGAAATGCATGTATGTATATATATATAATTATACATCACTGACACTGTCTACCGAACACACATGCATAACAACCGTTGAATTATTTTTATATTTAACCAATAAAAAGAAAAAAGAATTAAAAAAAAAAAAAAAAAAAGAAGAAGAAAAAATTCCTTTTTTCTCGGCTTTCTTTTTGGTTCTTGACAAAATGAGATCACGACGCCCATGGAGGACACACACTCTTCAGCTTTAATTTTGAATGGAGATCATAGTGCTCTCTGCGGCTGCTGACAATTAATTCATTCCATTTTTATTTTATATACATATACGAAAGACTATACTAGTGTCGGGGCACTCGTAGCATTGTCATAAATAAGCTACGACGACGACACATAGCATATACCGCTCTAAGTTATCCCAACGTGTTACACTAGGTTGGGAGAATTTATCTTATATCATTGCATAATGTCTTGTCAGGGTTAACACGAGTTTTTTGAAATCACACGACAAAAAAAAAAAAAATGCAACCATTCCAACGGTAACAAAATACAAAAAACTGCTCTGAATTTTGATATCGCTTCTCTCTCCTATGGATGGTCCCCATCGTCTACCATCGCCGTCGCCATCTATCATCGTTGTCTCTGCTGTGAGTCACCGACGTTATTGTCGTCTTCCCTTCTTTTTCCTCTTCTATCTACTTACTATTTATCTGAATTTTTGAATTTTTTTTATTTTTTACACAAGAATAATGGGAGAAGGAAGAAATGCACAGAGAAGAAGAGCAGAAGACTTGGATCGGTTCGGTTCTAAATCGGGCCCAGCCCAAGTTGAGCCCACTTCTATGTAGTCCATAATATTTGGTGGGCCTTTGTGTTTATGGACCCTGAGGTAGAGAGTTGTGGGCTTTCTGGTCCAGTTAGGAAAAATAAAAAATGGCCCAAAAATCAATTAATTCAACAATATTTTATTAAAAAAAGAAAAATAGAATAATTAAATTAAGGCCGATGGACCTGCCGCGAAGTCCAGTACTCATAAGAAGAAAAAAAAACCCAAAATTAAAAAAAAAAAAAAGAAAAGAAGGAAAGTCTTCTCCGAATCCTTATCTACGAAACTGAGTCCCTCTGCTAAAAACTAAGGTCCAATTAGCTTTCTCGGGTTAGTTTTGAAGCCCAATCTCCGATTCTCTCTCTTTCTCTCTAGTTCGGTGCTTATTTCCAGGCTCCATCGCTTGCCGGACCGGAAAGTCAAGCCAGGGCTAGACCAGACCAGCTCGGGTCTCTGTTCGTGGATCTCATTCGAAACCACGGGTAAAATCCGAGCTCTGTTTCTGACGATTTTGTAATCGATGAAGAATTTTCCTGTTTTCCTTGCCTGTATTCACTTTCAGTTTGATGGAATTTCGTTTTCTGGAGTTGTTAGTTTCGGAATTGTGTTGTGTTGTTTTGTTTTTGTTTCTGGTGATTTCGGGATGGGAAACAATTAAGGTGGAAGTCTTCGTTTCTTCTTCTGTTATTTGTTGGTCCGGAAATGAGGTTTTGTATTCGGTAATTCTGTGTTCAAAATTCAGTGTTTGGTGGGTTTTTCCATTAAAACCTGGGTAGCTGGGCTTGAAATGCCCAAATCTTCTTCAAACCCTAGATCTGAAAACTCGTCTCTTTTCGACTACTACTTCCTAGCCCATCTTAGATATATTTTTTTGTTATTACCCATTTTAGCCTCACGGTTCCTCCATGTGGACTACCGTGATTCGGGTGAAATCTCTCAAGTTTGAATTGTGAAAGTGGCTCTAGGTGGGCCGAATGTCTTTTCATAATAATTTGACCCGATTTTCTTTAGTGGGCCCGGGCTAAGCCCATTATTCGGGTTGGAGTTGGGATTTGTTTCTTGTTTAACCCTTTTTTTTAAAGACCTCTCTCTCTCAAGCCGCCTCTAAAACTGAGCTTGCCGGTTGGGCTTTGGGGACTTTCACAAATCTGATTGATATGACTATTGAGACGGATCTTCTTCGCTTCCCTATGCTTTCTGGGTTTGGGAAAATGGTATTTTTGCCTTTACTTTTGTTTTTTTGGGTTCGAGTCCGTCTTACTAATGTAGCCAATTCAACTCTGCCTGCGCTTGTTTCGTTCGGACCTGGGTTCGAATCCGACTTCCTAACGTGACAAATGGGCACATGGTTTATTTTGTTGTCGTCTCGATTGATTTGATTTGCTTTGTCTATTGAAATAGCGTATTATTCCACTCGCTCGGACTTCAGAGTGGGATTCTATCGATTATGCCTTCGATGCTTCATTGGCTGTGTCTAGTTTATATTGTTCTTACCACCCTATTTAATTCATTTGATAAGGGTAATGTAATAATAAATGGGTTGGAGGGAATGCATTGTGCCCACCTACTTAGATACGAGTTTTCTTGGCAAGCAAATTTTGTTGGCCATGCAATTTGATCCATGACTCGTGTTAAACATATATGGTATCATTTTAACTTGTTCAAATACCCATATTTCTGCTTTAAGAATGAGTGCATTCGATGTTTATTTATTTATTTATGTTTACTTTGCTGCACAGGAAATTGTCTTCCCATACGAAATGGCAACTCCTGATGAAGAAAACATGGCAACTCCGGGCAAAGAGATCGTGTTGGTTCATCATGATGAAGACCATAATATGACAACTCCAAATGGTGAAAACATGATAACTCATGAAGATGAATTAATGGAGACTCCCGATACAGACAAGCTGGGATCACCAGATGAACATAATGAGCTCGCTTTAGTCGAAGTACAGCCTAACAAGAGGAGGAAGAAGAAGTCTATTGTCTGGGAACACTTCACTATAGAGTCTGTGAGTGCTGATTGCAGGCGGGCGTACTGTAAACAATGCAAGCAAAGCTTTGCATATAGTACAGGATCGAAAGTTGCAGGCACTAGCCATTTGAAGAGGCACATTGCTAAAGGAACTTGTACTGCACTTTTGCGTGGTCAGGATAAGAATCAGTTGGTGGCTACATATACCCCACCTTCAAAAGGGACTGTTAGTGATACACCAAAAAGACGGTATCGAACTTCTAGCTCGCCTTATGTTATGTTTGATCAGGATCGTTGCCGTCAAGACATTGCCCGGATGGTCATCATGCATGACTATCCACTTCATATGGTTGAGGATTCTGGATTTGTATCATTTGTCAAAAACCTTCAGCCTCGATTCAACATGTTGAGCTTCAACACTGTTCAAGGGGATTGTGTTGGAACTTATTTAATGGAGAAACAAAATCTAAGTAAGTTTATAGAAGCTATCCCGGGACGTATATGCCTTACCCTTGATATGTGGAGTTCTAGTCGATCAGTAGGTTACGTGTTTATTATGGGTAGTTTTATTGACAGTGAATGGAAGTTGCATAGACGGGTTTTGAATGTTGTAATGGAACAATATCCAGAATCACCTAATGCACTTAGCCATGCCGTTGCTGTATGTCTCTCTGATTGGAGATTAGATGGGAAGTTATTCTCTCTTACGTTTAATCTACAGAATGAAGCTGCCCTTGACAATCTCAGGCTCCTAGTTGCCATTAAGAACCCCCTTATTCTCAATGGTCAATTTTTGGTTGGAAGTTGTATTGCCTGGACTTTAAGCGACATTGCAAAAGATGTATTAGATGCAGGAGAAAATACAATAAGGAAAATTCGGGATAGCGTGAAATACGTGACAACCTCCGATTCTCACGAGGAAAAGTTTTTAGAGCTAAGGCAACAACTTCAAGTGCCAAGTGAGAGAAATCTCTCCCTTGATGATCAAATGCAATGGAATACAACCTATCATATGTTGGTGGCTGCTTCAGAGATGAAAGAAGTATTTTCTTGTTTGGGTACCTCTGATCCTGATTATAAGGAAGCTCCATCAATGGAAGATTGGAAGTTGGTTGAAATTCTCTGCACATACCTGAAACTTCTTTTTGATGCAGCAAACATCCTTACCACCACAACTCACCCAACTGCTATAACCGTCTTTCATGAAGTGTGGAGAATTCATTCGGAGTTGTCTCGGGCAGTAACGAGTGAGGATCCCTTCATAAGCAACCTTAGTAAAAGGATGCTTGAAAAGTTTGATAAATATTGGAAAGATTGTAGCTTAGTCTTGGCAGCTGCTGTAGTGATGGATCCACGGTTCAAGATGAAGCTTGTTGAGTTTAGTTTCACCAAAGTCTATGGTGAAGAAGCTCCTGCATACATTAAGGTTGTTGATGATGGAATTCATGAGCTCTTTGATGAGTATGTGGCACTGCCTCTACCCTTAACCCCAACCTATGCCGAAGATGGAGGTGCTGATGGTAATATGAAGGCAGAAGATTCCCAGGGAAATCTTCTGTCAGACAATGGATTTACAGATTTTGATGTCTACATCATGGAGACGACTAGCCATCAAACGAAATCAGAGCTCGATCGGTATTTGGAAGATTCTTTGTTACCCCGTGTGCAAGATTTCGATCTATTGGGATGGTGGAAATTGAACAAGTTCAAGTATCCTACTCTTTCAAAGATGGCTCGTGATATCTTGTCTATTCCAGTTTCTTCACTTCCTCCCGACTCTGTATTTATAACCAAAAGGAAGAAATTGGATCCGTATCGAAGCTCCTTGCGTCCCGAGACGGTGGAAGCGATGATATGTTCCAAGGACTGGATGCAGTCTGGATTAACCGAAGTGTCTAATGCCCTGGTAAGAATGGAATATTAGTCTTTGTTTAGGTCTGTTTAGCTTTTGTTCATAAGTTGCTATGTGACATCTCTCTTTAGGTTCTACTTTGGTATTAGGTTAACAGTTCTTGTACCATTTAAGGCAATTGTAATTCATCCTTGAAACTAGATTCTAGAAAATAGTTTTAACTCTGTGATCATATGTACTACTTTCTAGGAATCGTTCGGTACACCTTGTTCAAGAATTGCCGTAAATTATTGAGCTAATGTTGTCTTATATGTATATCACATGCTTCATACATTTCTCATTTGGCGTCTTATGGAATTCATATGTCGAACTACGGGACATGGAGTTAAAAAAAAAACGTTTTTACATCTCACCATGTTTGAATTTCGACCTCCATAATTATGATATTATGATATTATATTACATCTCACCATGGTCTAGGATGAATTTAGTTGATCTTTTTTTGGAGGAACAAATGATGATACAGAAAACCTATCACATCAGTTCGATGATCACTTGCCGTTCACGGATTAGCTGTACCCACACCTACCTTTTCTTTTTTGGATCAATATAAGCAATATAACTCAAGAATCCCATCGTTTGAGGCACTAGAAAGGTTCTTCATGTTCGATTATGTTTAGGTCAGGATTGCTGTTAATAAAAAATGTGGCCCATGGATAAAGAGAGAGCAATTAAGAAAACTAGTTCACTTAAATAGTATCCCGTTAGTAACTTAATATTTCTATTATTTTAAGGAAAAAGGTTCCCAAAGTTGTCTAATTATTGATAAAATAACATAAGAAAGTTATTTAGAATCAATTCGGCACCAAATACTTCACGACTCCATCCCAAAACAGAGGCAGACGGCAGAGTTTTGTCATGGTCGAAAGGAATCCTATAACCGGCTGCCAATGATACGATCGGTAACAAAACAATACAGCGAAAATATTCATAACTCTATTTTAACGTCGTGAACTTTGAGTTCGCCTTCAGGCATTTTGTCAATTCCGAAAGTCACCAAACCGGACTCAGAATCATAACCAAATTCAACAACGCTTGAATCCACCGTGCACCGCCGTGGCTTTGCCGACGAGTACGCTCCAAACCGCCCACGCCCTTTCACTTCCAAGTGAACAATTCCGCCGTCAACCTCCTCAGCCCCACCTTTTACTTCGTATTTCAACCCTTCAATTGCACCACCGGCGTTGAACATATCAATGAGTCCAATGGGAGCGAAACTGAAGCCAGGGGCCAAAAGCTTGATCGGTGTAATGGTGAAGATGTCGAACTCAAGGACTTTAAGAGAAACGGGGAGTGCTGAATTGTAAGGTAGATTGATGAGGTCGCCGGAGCGGTAGCAGTAGAAGGCGCAGTCGCCATTCCAGCCCGGATCCGCTGCGGCTTCAGAAATGTGATGAACATCACGTCCTTTGACGTAACCAGAGATGGCGTCGGAGTTGGTGTCGTGGAAAGTGTTCCTTCTTTCTTGGCTGTTCCAGGCGGCCCCTTGGCAATTGTAGATGCCGATGACGCCAGTGTGCTTGTTCAAATTCCATATCTTTAGCAAGCTGAAAGTGGTACGAAAGACCAAAGTCAAATTCTGGTGAGAAAATGCCGCAAAAAGCGAAGAAAAGAACAAACTATTGAATGATATCCCTACTTTTTTTTTCTCTTAATACATTCTAAAGCCGCCAACATCATTATCTCGAAGGCATAAAAACAGCCACCAAACACCATGAAATTGTGGGTTCCATTCCCATAAAGTGAAGGGGGAAAGAGAGGAAGTCAAATCCAAAACAAAAACACTCACCTAACGCCGTCTCGTGCTGGATCTGAGAATAAACAGTCCCTCGTTGGCCGCCCGGGCAAGCGTGCTCTGAGCACCGAGCCATCAGGCAACACTAGTTTCTTTAGAAGCTCGAAATTGTGCTTCCCCGGGGCATCACTGATGGCAAAAAGCAAGTAAAATCAAGATTAACATGTTTGAAAGTTTAAATTCGATCCTGAACTTTATAGTTTTGCACATAAAAAAGTTCAAATAGTTACCTAAGCTTTTTTATTTTTGGTTTTTTTCCAACAAATGCATAGTCAAACTTTGACAAATGAAGAATATAATCGATGCTTTATCGATTCTGCCGTATCAATAATGCTACCTCAAATTTTATAAGTTCGTGTCCAACATCTCTAAACTTTATTAAAGAATGTAATAGATTCGAATGTAATAGATTCGTCATGATAAAGCTCCCCAAAAGATTATGTCTAACTTTACCACTTAAATGGTCCTTGTGTTTAATATAGATATGATTCCTATTATTAACTCATATTGGTTAGCTCAACTCGAGCACTTTTAAGCAGGGATCCTTTTCTAGATTAAAAGTTTGACAAGATTATAATGATTTAACAAATTGTAAAGTATGTTTTGGCTTAACCAGTGAGACACCAACTTCACTACTTCATGGATCTCCTCAAAACCTAAGAAATTTATGAACTCATGAAAAGAATTTGCGGCAGAAAGAAAGTATACTTAACTTCAAATCTCAATAAATTGAACAAATTGACCAAAGACGAGTGATGGTCTAACCTGACATAAACAGGGCCACCGCTAATGGCCCTAGCGGAAGCGTGGTACTCGGCGGCGGGATGAAGGGAATGGAACATGTCCCAATCAGGCTGCATAATCTCCCCAAGAAAAACGCTGTTGTAAGCCACTGCTGCGATGTGGATCGTGTGGGACACCGGATCTCGCGGGTAGAAATCATCGGAAGCTCTCACAACCGCCGTCTGTTTCGCACTGAAATTAAACGCAACCACAAACCAAAGACGTTTCACTACATTTTGCCCAAATCTTAAGCAAATCGAAACAAAATTTCAACAAGAAATTGAGAGTTTCTGTTTACTAACCAGTAAAGTGCATCTGTATTGTGGCTCATACACGCAATGATGTCGTTGTCTGCAAAATTTTTGGCCACCGACGCGTCCAGAGCCTGGTGATACTGCCGAGTCAACTCCACTCGGCCACCGAACCCAGCGCCTAGAGTCTCCAATATGCACTGTACGTCCACTTTGACTCCGTCGATTCCGGCGGAGGCGAGATAACTATGGAGTTCATTGTAAAATTTGAAAATGTTCTTAGGGTTCACCAACCCCAATCCTTGCAGAGCCAATGCGTCGTTTTTCCATGTTGGCTCATTCTCAGTAACGCCTTTCGATACGTTTGGATACTGCATCAACGATCCGTAGTCCTCCATATCCTTAACGCCTGTGCGAAGTCCTCCCCAATACCCGGTAATCGCGTGCCATACGTACACATACTTCAGTCCGTACTTGTTCTTGGCGATCTTCGCGATGTTCTTGATCCCTTCCGTCGGATTCTCCTTGTTCTGGAACTTCGAGTTCTCTCTGATTCCCGTCAGTCTCTGCAATGGCGGCTGCTTCGGCTTTGTTTCCCCTTCTTCCTCGTTCTCCTCCTGCGGATCACCGCCCACCGATTGCCAACCGTCGTCGATAATGACGAACTTCGGCGGCGTATCGCTGGAGGAGAGAGACTCCAGTCCCGCTTCGACGCCGTCTTGAGTAACCTCCTGGTAGAAGGCGTCCCATGTACACCAACCGAAATAGTCAATTATTGCAGGCAGTTTCTTCTCTTGCCGCAATCGAAAAGTCTTGAGGTGGAGTTTAACGGCTCTGACCGCGTCGGCGATCGCGTCAAACGGATCGGTTCCGGCGTGGATGAACAATGAGTGCGTAAACGACGACGCTTTGGTGTCTGCATCACCACTTTCTAGGCAAAGCTCGAGCTCGTCCTGTCCGTTGCCTTGAAGACAGGCACGGAACGAACCTTCGATCAGAGGGAGAAAAACTGTGTATATGATCTGATTCTCTTCGTTTCCATCGTCCGATTCGAGGTGGGACCCATCCTTCGTCTCCAGTAACAGAAATTGCGTCTCTAATGGAATCTCCTTCCCTTTGTCGCCCATTTTCTGGGCCATCCACCACAACTTGAACCGGAAACATGCCATGAACCGGACATCCCGTAAGGTTCCCAACGGAACCACCTGACGACTCTGCTCCTCCTCAAAAACCGCCCCAAGGAATACTCCTTCTACCGGTCCGGACGACGAACCGGACGTCGCGATTACATTATCCGGTACTCCCGTCAGGATCGTCCGGTCTTTCACGATGAGCTTCCGGTCGGAGATCCGGATAGCCGGTTTGATCGTCATTACTCCTGTTAATAAATCTCCTTCTAGTTCTTTTTCGTTCGAGTTTCTAGTTTGATTATTCGCCTCGCGTTTCTACATTTTCAGATTTGTACCGTCCAATATCAGATTACAGATGGTATGAGAAATCCGAAAATAGAGACTTAAATTCGTTTATCCATATCCAAATTAGTTCAGAGTTCATTTAATTAGTTTACCTTGAATGCTTCCACCGACAATCGCCGGCGCCTCGAAGATGTGCAAATTCTAAGATATGAAAACAAATGGAAAAATCATCATCAGTTTGAGAGACACGATTTTCTCCGGAAACAAACATCGAAACAAACAGAAACAGAAGAAAATACGGAAAATATAATACCAGAAGCAGAGTCGTTCTTCCTTACTCTCAGCAAACTGAAATCAGAAGAAATCAACGACGGGAATGCAGATAAACGAAAGAAACGAGACGTATTTATAGTGAGAAATGGCGAATTAAACAACGAACGATTTAACGCCATGGCTAGCGACGTCCTTCTTGTTCTAAACCTTTTCGTCTTCCAATGAGCTTACGTTTATTCTTTTTTACAGAGTCATCCAACGGCACAGAAATATCCGCCCTGGTTAATCGGTCACTTCAACGGCCGATGAGAAAGCCACGTTGATCCATGTTTCTCCAATAGAAGATCTGGATCCTTTAGAACACAATCCGCTAAAGTCACTGGGGGTTCACAGGTATTTCCGTCAAACCATACGCGAATCACGACACGTGGATTAAGCTAAGAACGTGGGATTCTGAATTTAACTAACGGCCTCTCACACGTGTTACTATGTGCTTGGTTGAGCCAATTAGTGTATTTTACTGTCGTGTTAATCGTTATCCATGTGCAATAATTAAATGTGCTGACCTGTCTCCACATACTCAATTTTTGTCGTCTTTTTTTGACAAAATTATGACCGTAGATCGTATTGCCATTCGTGATTACCACGTCACAGGTCATTTAAGATATTTTACTCATCAGAAAATTTTCTTTAAAACTAATTTAAATTTCAAACAAAAATACGTAAATTATTTATTATTATTTTTTAAATAACATGAAAGACAAATTTAATTATATATTTGATTAAGAGATTATAAATTTGAATTTATTAGCTAAATAAAAAATAAAATTTAGAGTGAAAAAGTAAAAAAAAAAATGTAATAATTTTTAAAAAAATATTCCAAAAAACAGGCCGACACCAAACTTTGTCACATATGTCGTAGTTTCTATGGGAGTATACGAGTTGGGTAATTATCAAATTAAAAAATAGCCATTGTTTTTTCCTTTATTTTCATCTAAGCAACAGAAAAGTGACTGTGACATTTAACAAACCAATAAAATATTTTCATATAATAAGGTGAAAATTTTCTAATTTTTATATATAATAAGGTGAAAATGCATATGACTAAGCAGCCACGGTTTATGAGCCAAATGGCCACTACCTAATTTATAAAATTCATGCGTGGTCCATGCACGTGGTTGCTCACACGTGCACGGCTAATTGTGGTTGGAAATTTTTGTACTTATTTTAATTTTTTTAATATTAAATACTAGTTATGCTAGTGCATATTTGTACAATAAGACTAAACTGAAGAGTTTATTTTATAGAGTTACAAATAATTGAACATTTTAAATAATTTTAAATTAATTGGGTGACTATATGATTGTGATGTATGTTTTATATAAAATGTTTTTGGTCTCTTTCGATGTCGGCTAGATAATAAAATTATTTATAGACAGTGAAAAAAGTTAGACGATTGAATTTATAATATTAATAATTGTCTAAATCAAAATGACTTGGATCACCTTCCAACAAAATTATGAATGATTGATTTTTTTTAATGTAAACCAAAATTCAATTTTAGTTTGTAGAGTAAGTGATGATTAACTTAAAAGCGAAAAAAAATTATCAAATTATAAACTTGAGTTGTTAATTAAAAACTATAAATTAAAAAAATATTTAACAATTCAAGTGAAAATTGGTCACGTTTTAAATATTAAATTCGAATAATTTAAATGTTTGTTTATCTATTTATTGAGATTACGATTTTATTTTTAAATGCAACTTTTTTATTATTAAAAAATTATTGAAAAAATTAAAATTTCCTTTCTGTCCCTATGTTTTCGATATAATTATTTAAAAAAAAATTAGGAAGATTTATATTTTTAAGTAAAGGAATAATATGAAAAGTCATTTCATTTAACTAAAAAAACATAAACTGTCGTGTCAATAAAAGAGATTTTTTAATAACTTGTTTGAAAAAACTACAGCCAAATCATGAATTTTATGAAAGTTTTTTAAATTATTTGTTTTTTTATTATTATTCGTTAATTTTTTTTTTTTTCTCAACTTTTATTTTTCACTTTTCTATTTTTTTTTTAATGTTTTTTATTCCTTTTTAAATATGATTTTTTTTTCTTTCAATTATTTGTGTTTTAACATTGTTTTCCTCTATTTTATAACTCTTTCTTCTATTATTTGTATTTTGTCTTTGGTTTTATCAAATCATTTTTAGTTATTTATTTTTTATTTTATTTTCCAATATATAAAAATTATTTTTATCTATCAAATATTTAATATATAACAGAAACGAAAGGAGAAGACAATAAATTATAATAGATATATTTTAGGTTGGAAAAAGTGAAATAAATCAATTATATCTAATTTTTTAGATATAACATGCCATACTAATTATTTGCTATTACAAGTTGGCACAGTTTTATTGAAATTATTTATTTGATAATAATTATTAATATTCATGGTTAAATAAATTCAATACTCTAAAATTTAAGGTAGGTTGTTTATGATATACTTAAAGTTACAGTTATTTAATAATTTTGACTTAATAAAAATAATCTAACTAACGTTAATTAAATAATTTTATAGAAGTAATTAAATAAAATAAAAATATTATTTATTTATTTATATGAAATTCTAACATTATTTTATTCACATAGTTATTTAATTCTAGATTTTAATGATGGGAAGCATATTATGGGAATATACTTTTTACCATTTCTGAATATTTATAGTTTTATTTTATTTTCAAATAAAACCAATACTCTTATTTTCTTATGCATATGAAATATAAGATTAAATCTCATATATCTATGACACGTATTTTATGTTAGTTGAATTATATTCTTGTGAACAATGCTCTAAAATTTGGTTGTATCAATCATCATTAAATTTTTAAGGTAAATAAATAGTTATAAATTTGATTAACAAATATTTACTTTTTAGAAAATATCATTCACTCACCTAATCTCTCTGAAAAAAATCAATGGTTAGGTAACAGTAATTTTCAATACTTTACTTTTTCTTTTTCACTAGGGCATGGTTAAAACAGTAATTTTTTGAAGGATGGTTGAACTTGGAAGCGAAGAAAAGCCGAAGGTGAGGGGTAAGGCTAAGCCAATGGTGATGGAACGGTGACGTTTCTTGGGTTAAAGGAAGTTGGTCCGTCGGCAGTTAAAAAAAAATGTTCAAAGTGTGGGTCCCACTCTCAGACAAGTGGGTGACAAGTGGTTAACAGTGAGTGAATTACTCAACCATTTTTTTGAAAAAGTAAAAAGTACTTTCCGTCTTAAGACTTTATATTGCGGACCATCGTACCTTTCCTAAGACTCGGTTGTCGGGTAGTGGGCTGAAAAGCTAACAAAAAAGGCCCACTACTCAACCCTGGGCCTTCCAGCCCATTATCACACTTTTGGTGGCGGCCGTCGGCCGCGAAGTCTCCGGCGGGAACCTTTTATTTGCTGCCCAAAAGCCTTTTGTGCTGATGGGAATCCACCATAATCGTGAGTCATCCAACAGGTATGTCTATGTCTTGTTCAAATTGGGTTGAATAAATTTTTTGGATCAAGGGGAGTTAATTAGACGACGGGTAATTCAATCCTCTATTTTCGAGTTTAATTTTTTTAAGAAAATTTTTAAACGACAAAAATTGTTGTTATTGCATATTAAAAAAAGACAACTTTCGACTGGTGGGGTAGATGACGATGAGCTAAACTATAGACATATACAGGATTGCTGGTGTAAGTAAATTTACCTGCCTCACAAACCGAAGATATAGTGAGAAGATATGGCTTGTGATTTTGCGAAGTGGCACGATAGCAGACAACAAGACAACTTTTATATATATATATATATATATATATATATATATATATATATATCAACTTCTCCTTACCCAAAGTTATATACTGTGAGCCGTTGTTATTTCTCTCTTGTTGGCTTATATAACGTCTCTTCCAAAAATCTATTTTTCGAAAATTTCTCTCTGCCCTCGTTTTCTAAAACCTTATCTTAAAATCGAAGCCAGAGGCTTGAGCATAAGTCGTTTGACCGTAGGTGATGCAATAACGAATTGGCTTAACTCACTTGTCGTTGGAAAGCGAGTGCCGCACAATCGCAAGTCCGCTACCATCAAAAGTGCGATTGTGACAAGTGGTTATATATATATATATATATATATATATATATATTTTTTTTTTTCAATTCGGATTGGGACACACTGGTCTTAAGCATACTAAACTTGCAGTAGACCCGACCCATTTGCTCCCTATAAAACAAAATCTAACCTTACATTATAACCTATCTAACCCAGCTCAACACCGATGCTTCAGGTTGGGTCGGTTTGAGTTGTCGATTTCATTGTATATCCCTATTTTGCACTTTAATATACGTAAACTTGTAGAAAAAAAAATTAAAAAGCTTATAGACAATCTATAAAGTAAAGTGTAGTAAAGTGTAGATAGCCGATTTTTATATGTATATTGATAGTAATACATTTTTTTTTTTTTTACTTTTCTATAAAAGTTAAACGTCCTAATGTTATTTTCAAAATTTTATGGATAAAAATTATGGTAATAATTTTTTTTATTTTTTTCATAAAAAAGTTAAGGAATGTTAATATTTTTTTTTTTTATATTTAAAAATATTTTTAAAACACGTGACAAATGACCAAATTGAACCGAAGTATATCAATTGTATTCCCGCCATCGGGCCATTCGGACGCGTTTTGGCGCGAAATTTCGGGATTTCATTCTTTTCTTCTTCCTCTTTCAACTGAGTATCTTCTTTTATCCACCGTTCTTCATTTTGCAGCAATGTCCGTCATCTGAAACCGTGTCGAAGAAATTAATACGCTGAATTGTTTCTGGAGTTAAAGCAAACAGCCACTTGTCTACTCAACTCATTTACAACTCCAACAGGTTTCTAATGCTAATCATACTTCAATCGAGGCCGCAGCGCAATCTTAGACATAGAAATGTAAGGATTACTTCGATTCATACTTTTCATTGGTTGACTGCTTTCTTCGAGTTACTGAGTTGCAGTTCTTTTTCCCTCTTATTTAAACTCGGTTCAGCTGTTTATCGAGATTGCGAGTATCACGTAGTTGATTTAACTATAATTTTTGGGCCTATTACTTACTTGCTTTCAATAGGCTGATTTCCTGGAAGCGTTCCTCTGTTAAGGAATGAGTGAATTGAATGGGTGGTTTATCTTGCGCCTACCATTATCATTATAGGGTATCTTCTCAAGTATGAACAAAATGAGTTCACGGAATCACTATGAACACATTGCACTGTACTTTGTTCAATATATTGTATCATTAATCATAAAGCAGGTTCACAATATCTCCTCCGCTAGTTTTGTCCAAGGTACTCATTGATCTGTTTCTATTGCCTTGAATGTTTGAACTGTTTCTATTGCTTTGAACACAATGGAATCCTGCAGCAATGAGAATAGGATTTTCCCATATGATGCATGCCAAAGGTCATTTAAATCTGTCTTAGAAGAAGTCCAATTAGAGCTAGAAAAAGCTGTCTGCTAATTATGATGATGTATTGTATAGTTTGAGGAAAATTTTATGGTTTTTAAGATCTGTCTTAACATGTAAGTGCTGATTTGCCTATTCAGCATCATTTGCATCCTGCTATCCTTCCCTTGCTGTCACCAACGAGTTAGAACGCACTACTAGCAGATATTATCTACTTTAGTTCGTTACGTATAGCTGTTAGTTTCACGATTTTAAAACGCGTCTGTTAAAGAGAAGTTTCCACACCCTTATAAAGTATGTTTCATTCCTCTGAATCTCACAATTTTGTATTAGTCCAAGCTCACCACTAGCAAATATTGTCCACTTTGACCAGTTACGTATTACCTTCAGCCTTATGGTTTTAAAATACATCTACTAGGGAGAGGTTAAACACCCTTATAAGAAATGTTTCGTTTCATTCTCCAACTGACGTAGGATCTCACACTTATGATATTTAATTGGACTTCAAGGAAATAGACGGAGTCCAATCAGTCAATCACATCAGCTATGCACAAGTTCTTGGTAATATCTCACATGGACAAGGTATCACCTCTTTTTTATTCAGTTGTAATGTACGCTTTAGTTGCAGTACGGTTTTCTTTGACAATATGTTTCGACAGATTGCATTCCAAAGGAAATGCACGAATATTTTGAAATTGAATTTTCTTCATTTATACCTCCAGATACTCTTCTTGCAGCTATTAAATTATGTATAAAAACAGTGTTCAAATAACCTAGAGACATGGATTGCAATAGCAAAGGGTTTGATGGAGAGCAGGAATTTTTTCCCGTTGAAAACCAAGTCAGAGACGGCAGGGGTGAATGGCATATGCCATCTCCTCTCCTAATCCTTTTGTTGTATGCTCTTTTAAAAACTTGTGTGGCTCTCCACTGGAAAAGTTTGAGCTTGAATCTGCTGTCCAAGTTTGGAAGCCGTTTTATACTTCTGTGAACATATTGCAGCTTGAGAATTCCTCAAGTATCAGTTTCACTGAGGATTTGGCTTGTTAAGCAGATGCCTCAATCAAAACTTCAAAAGAGATAGTTTGTAATAGCTAAATCTACCGGATATGGTTCGTTTTGGACCGTTACATATTATCGTCAGCCTCACAGTTTTATAACGCGTCTTTTAAGGAGAGGTTTTCGCATTCCTATAAGAGCGTTTGTTTGCCTGTCAAACCGATGTGGGATCGCACAGTGATGGGCGTGAACTGTTATATGGTTGCAGGCTTGTTGGCTGTTGAACAATGCCCTGTAATAAAACGAGCACAGGACTCTCTAGAGTGGGTAATGATTCAGAGGAGAGACAGGGCACCCAAACTCCTAAAGACCAAATCTAATGGCAAAAGCACACAAACTAAGCAATTTTGTAAATGGATTGCCTTTCTCAGTTAGCATTCGCTTCGTATAATAGCTGCTGACATAAGTATCCTGTCTTTTACGGCATGCTTGGTAATTATTTACTACATGTTTAGTGTTTGACCCCGCATTCGCAGATAATGAATGTACAGAACAAAATTAATTTTATATTACCATTTCTGTGCCTCTCTTGTTAATTAATTGGTTTTTGTAATGAAACTTAATTAATTACTCAATCATCAATTGTAGATTCAACCAAGTTTTAGCTCAAGACTGAAATGAAAATTAAATTTGATCCCCTATTTATTAATTTACCAAAATTTAACGATGAATTAAATAGAAAATTCGTAAATTTGAATGGTCATAGGGCGGGACGAGGTAGAGATAGCTTTTCCATCTCCATTCCAGCCCGCCCGCCATTTTTTTAATTTCTGTTTCCACGAAATTCTTCATTAAAATTTACGAAGATCGGAGAGAACTCGATAACGATATCGTTATCTTAAATATGACATTAGTAAGAGTGTTGATGGTAAAAATTTATAAATATAAGAAACTTTGCAGATTCAGTGTCATTTCTACTTCAATTGCGTGTTTGCCTAATTTAGTCGGCCATTGGATAGTTTTTATTTATAAGCTTACTCTCTCTCTCGCTATCGCTATCTCTCTCCCTGTCCCTGTCCCTCTCCCTCCTTCCATCCAGCGAAAATAGACGCATTTCAGCAAAACACAAGAAATCAGGTGTCCTCCTTCACGATTAATCCAGACTTTAGGGTTTCAAAACCTCCGACTTCCATTGCTTTCGAGCTTTCCTCTCTCTCTCTCTCTCTCTCTCTCTCTCTCTCTCCTGGATTTCCTAGTTCAAAATCCTTCACTTTACTTCTACCGCACTAAGAATTTTGAACTTCGAAATTTTAGGGCTTCTTTGTTCTTCTCTTATCCGTCATCTCATTTCCTTTTTGGAACGTGGCCCTTGATTTTGTTTCTTTTATTTGGATCCGTTAATGGACGCTCGAGATTCATCTTCTTCGGCCACCCCGAATCGGGATGGGTCCTCATCGGCTATTGAGGACGATGGTGCTGTACCCGTCACTGCAGCTCTCGCCAAGGAAGCTGCATCGCTATTCCAATCGGGGAAGTATGCTGGGTGTGTAGAGGTTTTGAACCAGTTGTTGCAGAAGAAAGAAGACGATCCTAAGGTTCGATTTATGATGCTTAATCTAATTTTGTTGAGTATTTGTACTTGCTGTTGAAGCGATTTAATCTATTCTACGATTTCGTCAGTTCTTTGTGTGCATGTGAAGATTTGGTTTAGACTTTTAATTCTATGATAGTGAAATGTTGAACTCAGAAATAATTTGGGGTGTTTTTTCTTTCTTCTTTTTCCCCCCAGCTTAGCGAATGTCAAGATTTGAATTATTCAAGGATTACATGCTAGAATCACATGCAATTTCATTGCATCAGTTTGCTACACATAGGCTAATTCTGAAAGAACATGCAAGTTGGTGGTGATTTCCAGTGAATGTTATCATTTTCAATGGGTTTTATGATAATTAGATGGAATTTAGGTTCAGGTGCAAGTGTTTCTGTTCGTACATTATTTCATTTCTGTTTATCATTGGTCGCTTTGAAGACATTCTTCTAGTCATAAAATTGTTAACTAAACCTCTGACGTGAAGGTGACATGCGTCCAATAGACTTTCCCCAGCAACTGATGGCCCGGAAAATATTTAGGTTTTTAGCAGCTTAATTAACAAGCAACGGTGATCAACGTCATCAAAGGTCCCATAAGCATTTAAGATTGGTTTTACAAAATACGTGACCACTGTATTATCTGCCCATAATCATTCTCATCCCCAGATCCAGTACTTACAATTTCCGGAGCTTTTCATTTTAAAAGCATGAAGACAAATTCCGGGAGGGAGATAATATAATAATGACCCTGCCAAGTGACAATGGTTATGTGAATTTTGTTGTTTTTGTTAGTCTGACCAGTGACCATTCAATAAAACTGCGATCACATTTCACTTTGTAAAAAAAATTGTTGTTTATGGATTTTTGTCAGGTGCTTCATAATATCGCCATTTCTGAATACTTGAGGGATGGTTGTTCCAATCCAAAGAAGTTGCTTGAAGTATTAAACAATGTCAAGGTATGCCCTTAGACTAAAGTAATTCACCATTGGTACTTTGTGTCCCCGTGTAAACTGCTACAATAAATTGATGTTCCTTGTAATATTTTACTATTTTCCTAACCTTGTTTATCTCCTCAATCCATTGCCTAGCTTAATTGAACTTTGAACATTTAATTTTTGTAGCTATCTTTTAATTCATTGATTTGGCATAAGTTTCATAATATATTTTTCATATTTTTGGATGTCTTGTACAAAGGTAATCAAAATTTCATTCTTAATTGATGATATTACAAACCTTTTCATTAATTAAGGAATCTCTTTCTTGTTTGTTTCGTCATTGTAAAATTTTTCTTTTATTTTTTCTATAATGTAAATTCTAAACTTTTTACAGCACGTCTTACAATTCAAGCAGAAAACTATGAAGGAAAGATAATACATGCCTTGTCTAAAATCTAGTTTAGTGGAGACCATATTAAATGTTTTTCATGTTTTATCATGCGACTAAAAATTCAATTTCAAGGATTTGAACTTACATAATTAATAATTGAAGGACTCAGCTTTGAGTGAAACTTGATTTTTATTTAATAATAGATCTGAGTTGAGAGGGGGAAATGTAGCTTTCTTGGCTTTATTTTATCTTTTTGTTCTTTTAATAATGAGAAACATAGATGATCAAATATTCACAAAAAAAAAAAAAAAAAAAAAAAACAGCCTAATGAGGACACCCAAGCCTAAGTTGAGAGGTCAAAAGAAAAAAAAAAAAAGCCTCCAATCTAAATTAATGAGAAAGCACCATGTATTACAAAAAGAATGGTGTAAGGCACTCCATGTAGAGAAAATAAACTGTACATTTTCATGAAAAAAAAAAATAATAATTTGAGGAATTCTTATGTGATAACAATCTGCTACTCCTTTCTTTCAATAATGCCCAAAAGCGAGATCTTCAGGCATTAGTCCACAAAATATTGGCTTTCTCCTTAAACCATCTGCCGGAAAGCAACTCTTAAAGGCCATCAACTATGTTTTTGGGGGTTGCCTAGCCAGATTGAAAGTATTTAGGATGAAGCACTGCCCCCTTATATGCAAACCAACAATGGAGGAAAAGGAGGTTACTAGATTCAGAATTCTAGCTGCAAAGGAAGCAAATAATGGGAGAAAGAGTCAATTTTGGATGTCTTCTAGGCACCCTATCTAAGGTATCCAAGCTGCTATGTGCTAGAGACCAAATGAATATTTTTTCCTTTTTTGGTCTATTCCCGACCCAAATTAGCTTGAATCTGATGGAGTTAAGCAGTGCTTCCAAAAAGTAAATTAGAAGCTGATTTACTGGAGAACAGCCCCTAAGCCTATGGAGTCCAGAAAATTTGATTGTCTTCATTTGGCCTTTTTCATTCTTCGATTGTTCGGCCTCTTTCCTTCTAGGATTCTTCTAAGAGAGTTAGCGACTTCTAGACTTGACATGTAGAAGAAGTGGATAGGATTATCGTGATTGTATGCTGGCATGACAGCTTTGTGTTCACTAGTAGGATGCATGTATTGAAGTCCTTAATTTCTAAGGTTTTGTGATAAGTGCCGGATTTTGTGGCATACTAGTTTCACGGTTGTCCTTTGGAGTCTTGTTTCTCTTTAGGCATTATCTGCCCAAGATTTTTGTAATTACCCACTAATTTGGATTACTTTGGATTGGAACCCCTTATTGCCAAAAGACAAGTATTTCTTGAGTGCTTATTCTTTCCTTTTCCATTTTAATGAATAAAAAAGAAAAATCCTTCCCTATGCTATATGAATCATTGCGAGTAAGAACTATTTTGTGAATTAGAACTTTATTACACTTAGTTTATCCCCTTTGTGTTTGGGGTTGATAGATTGTGATCCTTTATTGTACTAAATATGGCAACCTGGATTATTTTTGGTCTTCTCTTCGCTTGCATTTCACTTCTCCCCTTAATCTCTTTTCTCTTCTTTGATTTGTTTCACATCAATTAGTATAAGGAAATTGGTAATCATTCCACAACTTGCAAACCCCTAGTGCATACGTAATTGTTTTCTGGGGTATTCTTCCTTGATAATATAGAGTATATGTGTTATCGGTGACTATATTCTAGAAATGCTAAAATGGATAACCTAGGGTCCGGGGATGATATTTTTTCTGCATTTAGATGTTGGTGACAACAACATCCTTATTTCTTCACTTACAATTTTGCCCCAAAGGAGGTCCCACTGGCTTTAATCATCTTATTATTTGTTGATAACCTCTTTATTACTCTCTCTTAAAATCCCTGACTATAACTAGGTAGACTATGAGATTCTTTCTGGATGATTTGGAAAGAAAGCTTGTTAGTATAATGGTTTGTGATTCCCCTTCTCATGGAGTAATTTCAATTTTTTTTTGAAGGAATAGGGGGAACCTTGAGGGTGAAAGGTCTTGTGAGTTTTTTTTGTTTTGATTTGTAATTGTTGGAGTTCTTTCTTGCAATTACTATCGGTGGCTTATCTTTTTTTAATGAACCGGCACTTAGCAAAAAGAGGAAAAAGGAGAAAGAAAAAGAAGAAGAAGCCTCCTCTTTTGGCATAAATCAAGGGAACATTATAATTACGCAAATATTTGGACAAAGTACACCATTTGGAAGCAAAACAAGTAATTGAATCCAAACCTCATCCGAACTAAAGGAGGAAACCTGAAAATCTCTGTGGTTGCTTTCCAACTTAAGCTTCAAACAAAAACTATGATCACATTTTTCCATAGGACTTTAGCTTTGCCTTTGAAAATGTGACCATACAGAAGTTACACTAAAGCCAGCTTGCCAATAAATGGAAAACATCAGGAAGTGTGGATTGATTTAAACAGGAATCTCCAGCATTTAGTTTGAAGGTGACAATGAAGAAAATTTGTTTCGCAGCTTTGCAAGCATTCAGACACTTCGAGGAACTGTCCAAAAGAACTTTACCTTCTTTGGAACTTTTGCTTTTCAGATGACCCTTATTTCATGCATTTGAAGAGTGCGATTGCATATTTTTTCTACAATTGAGATTACATTCTTTTAGTAAGAGCTACATAGAGAGACTTGAGCTGAATTTTCCACTGCTTTCAACGGTCCATGTTTTAGAATCTGGCAAGTTATTTGGGTGAGGTTTTTGCAAGCAAAAGAATGAGGAAGTTCCATTAGTTGATTTCAGCTTCAATTTCTGCTGTAGAAAAGATCCCAATCGTCATACTTCTTTGACATGGGTAACTTTTGAGAGTTTGCCACCCTATGAAGCCTAGGAAAGATTTAAAAGAAAAAAAACTTATTAGTCGACAATTTATTTTTGATACTATAATCACTTCATTGTATAGTTCTTTGACTGACACTTTGAATAGGGAGAATGCCATAATACTCTCCCCACTCCCATTCACCTTTTTAGTATCTTTGGCCATTGCGTGATGATATACATATACTCATCTTTCTGCAAATTCTTTTGTATGTGGATGTGCTTGTTCAGAAGAAGAGTGAGAACCTAGCAATTTCATCTGGAGAACAAACAGATGCTCTTAACCCTGAAAATAAGAATACTTTGGGTAAAGGAAGTAATTTATCGGCTCACCAAACTGCTGCAAATAATGCCGATGTCATGTACATGGAAGAGTTCGATGCCTCCATTGCTACCGTAAACATTGTAAGTTCAATGTATCTTCTGGAAAAAAAAAAAAAAATCAATTATTGAGATGTGACAATTTTAAGACGTCTGATTACAGGCTATTGTATGGTTCAATCTTCATGAGTATGCAAAGGCGTTAGCAGTTCTTGAACCTTTATATCAAAATATTGAACCCATATATGAGGTACTGGAGTTTATTGATTATATTGGTGATGGGAATCCGCTTTTAATTGCTCTATTAATATGCAGACCACAGCTCTTCGTATTTGCTTTTTGCTGCTGGATGTTGGATTAGCCTCCCGTGATGCATCGTTGTCTGCAGTAAGTGGCTGTATTAGATTTTTGTTTATCGCTTGCAGACTTAAATTTTAGTAGTCTTGTAGTGGCTGATTTTTATATGTTGCTAATACTTGTTAACTTGTCTCATTATGTAGAAGAGTTACATGTTTTCAAGTTGATCGCTTTATCATTTCCTGTAATTAAATCTTAATTTCTTTACCAAACTGGCACTAAAAGTTATGAGCATCAGTTGTTTTATCCTTCTGCCCGGACAGTTGTACTACCTTCATTTCCGTGTAAGGTTAGATTCTTTGCAAGTTGAATTTAAATAAATTGAAAACAGTATAGTCCTCTACAATATCTTTCCTATTCATGTTAGAAAATGTCGTGCTCTCTCTATATTTTCTGGAATTTGTACCATCTGTTCTTGGCATGTGTTCTTACTCTGTTGTCTTTAATGGAACTGTTATCTGCCATCAAATGCGTGACGATATATTCAAAACAGTTTTCTCATGTATTTTTGTCAGGATGTTCTACTTTATCTGGAAAAAGCTTTTGGGGTTACCAATGCGATCCAGAGTGAAACTGGAAGTACAGGGGCACAACAATCCACAAATGTGGTTGCAAAATCTTCATCTGTTCCTAGCAATGCTTCTGCCTCCGAACCTTCTAATACAGATATAGCCGCAAGTGTCAATTCCTTGGAGAGTCCTCTATCAAGAACTTTGTCAGAGGAGACATTTGAGTATGAGTCCATGTTATCAACGTTGGATATTGGTGGACAGAATTTACCAGCACAGGCTGGTTTTTCATCCTCGAATGTTCTTTTAAAGACACCAGTTTATCGGTCTCTATCTACTGTTGATCTCAAGCTTAAACTGCAACTGTATAAGGTTCGCTTTCTTCTTCTCACTAGAAATTTAAAGCAAGCAAAGCGTGAAGCAAAGCATGCCATGAACATTGCTCGTGGGATAGATTCATCCATGGCTCTTCTCTTAAAGGCTGAACTTGAATATGCCCGTGGCAACCATCGTAAGGCCATGAAGCTACTACTGGCATCAGGTAATCGGACAGACATGGGGATTTCAAGTATGTTAAACAACAACCTTGGCTGCATATATAATCAACTGGGGAAGTATCATACATCTACTGTAGTCTTTTCCAAAGCTGTATCTAGTAGTTCGGCTCTTTGGAAGGATAGAAAACCAAAGACTGTTTCACAAGACAACTCTCTTCTTATCGTGTATAATTGTGGTGTTCAGTACTTGGCTTGTGGAAAACCACTTCTTGCTGCCCGATGCTTCCAAAAAGCCGGTTTGATTTTCTATAATCGCCCTCTGTTGTGGCTCCGACTTGCTGAATGCTGCTTAATGGCTTTAGAGATGGGGCTGCTAAAGGACAACCTTGCTGAATCCGATAGATCGGATCTCAAGGTTCATGTTGTTGGAAAGGGAAGATGGAGACAGCTTGTATTGGAGGATGGAATTTCGAAAAATGGATGTGCGTTTTCCTCTGGAAAAGAAGCTGGGCATTTCAGCAGCGAAGGACAACCTAAGCTGTCAATTTCTTTTGCACGGCAATGTCTCTCTAATGCTCTGTACTTGTTAAACCATTCGAAGACGAGCTTTTCAAATTCTGTCATGGCCTCTAATTCTTCCTTGGAGGAAAAAGATTCAAGTGAAGTGGCACCGTCAAGGAGAAATTATAAGAACTTACACTGTATTGATTCCAAAGCTTCCCTGGTAACTTCAGGCTCTAATCAGATAAGTTCAAATGGTGATGCGAAAGAACAGAAAGGTGCTTCATCAATTCAGGAACTTGTGCAAAACTCCCTCTCCTACTATGATGAGATTACTCGGAGAGAAAACCTGTTGATTAAGCAAGCACTTCTTGCTAACCTGGCTTATGTGGAGTTGAAACTGGGAAACCCATTGAGAGCCCTAACACTTGGAAGGTCTCTCTTGGAGCTTCCAGAAAGTTCTAAAGTTTATACATTCTTAGGCCACGTTTATGCTGCAGAGGCCCTTTGCTTGCTAAATAGACCAAAAGAAGCTGCCGAGCATTTACTATACTATTTATCTGATGGAACTAATTTCAAATTGCCATTCAATCAAGAGGACTGCGAGGTATGGCGAGTAGACGGGACTGCTGATCTTGAAGGGGCAAATGGAGGATCCACAACCGCTAATAGTTCATCTCAGGATGACCCTCACGGTATGAAGTTCCTCAGACCAGAGGAAGCACGGGCAGTCCTCTTTGCAAATTTTGCCACAGTTTCGGCTTTACAAGGGGAATTTAAACAGGCCCAAGAGTTTGTATCGGAAGCATTATCGATTATACCGAACAGTCCAGAAGCCAATATGACTGCAGTTTATGTCGATCTCGCGCTCGGTAAGTCTCAAGAAGTTATTGCCAAATTAAAACAGTGTAGTTGTGTAAGGTTCCTCCCCAGTGGATTGACAATGGAAAGATCTTCGTGATTGTTGTAACTGGTGGCTTTGTATTAATGTCCTGCCCTCACGTTAGTGCTAGTCAATGGGCTAGTCGGCTAGATAGTAATCTTTAGGAGGAACATATGATATATAGCTCACTTCAGAGAATAAAATTGATGTTCAATTTTTTTCTTTTCTTTTTAATTTTCATCCCTAGGGTTCATTAGTAGTTGTGTATCTGTTTTTTGGTTAGTGGAGATGCTATCCTATTGTTACATTGAACGTTGATAGAGTTTTTCTTGAGAAAGGAATTGGAAAGAAGTATTTTTCTCTCTCTCTCTCTCGCCTTCATAATTTTCCAGAGACAAGGTTCCCTATCTTGTTATTCTTGATGAATTCTGTCTTTGAGAATTTACAAAGGACGGTCAATCTTCTTTTATGCATTCATGAATGTGAGAATATAGTTTTGCTGTGTATCGAGAGCGAGAGCGGGAGAGATAGTAGTGTAAGGTAGGTGAGGGAGAGTGTGACAGCCCAAGTCTTTAGCTGATATTGTTTGATGTTTCCACACATTTATAAAAAATAAATGTTTCGTTCTCCTCTCCAACTGAACCGATGTGGGATCTCACAATCTACCTCCTTCGTGGCCCAGTATCCTTGTTGATATTCATTCTCTTCTCTAATCGATATGGGACCTCCCCAATCCACTCTCATTCGGGGCCCAGCGTCTTTGTTGGCACACTGCCTCTTGTTCACTCCCTTTAGGGCTCAGCCTCCTCGCTGGCATATCGCCTGGTGTATCACCTCGTGTCCACTCCCTTCGGACTCAGCCTCCATCGTCCAATGTCTAGGTTTGATATCATTTATGACAGCTTAAGCCCACCGTGTAGATATTGTCTCTTTTGGGCTTTCCCTTTCTAGTTTTCCCTCAAGATTTTTAAAATGCGTCTACTAAAAAGATGTTTTCACGCCTTTTCGTTCTCCTTTTCAACAGACGTGAGATCCATAGAGACGGACATGAGATGAAATGATACGAAAACACCACATATGGGGTTAGTCGGTCATGTGCTCTCTCATCTTACAACTTTTCATTTTGTAATAAACTAACTGACAAATCTCCTCCCATGTGGTTCATCCCTCATTGGTTTCTCCCAACTCCCATCCTTCCTTATCCCTAATACTTTCCTTCTTCCTCCATTTTCATTTTTTCTTTTTATTCCTTGCTACCCTCCACTCCACTTCAGCACACCATTATTCACAACTCCGTGTCTCTACCAAAATTGTGATAAATAGCTTCCAACTCTTCACTTCTATGCTCATTCTATATTTACTACACATCCTTCATTTTTTATTTATAAATTTCATACTTCCTTTAAAGTATTTGGTAACTTTTAGATATATATTCTTTGACCATTTATGAAATTAATTTTGGATTTAAACTATATTTTGATTATCTAATTATTTATTTTCTTTAATGCTGATATTGTGCTTTTCCGGCTAAAAAGGATGTTGTTTTGGTCATTTTTAGGGGGAAAAATAACTACCACACACAGTAAAACAATTTTAATGTTTATAAGAATTTGGTCAAACAAAAAGATAAAGGTTGTCAAATCAAAGGGACCAATAATATATCTTATAATAGTATCCTTATCTATGTCTTCTTTAGGAATGCAGGAGATGGGACTTCCTACCAAATAATAGTAATAATAATTCTTCTAATAATTTTAATCTTAAATTATAAAATAGTTAGAATTTAGTAACTTAGGATTCATTTTATAGTTTCATAAAACTTTCTTAAATATTAAAATTTTATCAAACCATAGAACTATTTATGAAATTTCAATTTCTAAAACCATAGAAATTAAAATTTAAACATTTTTCTAAAAAATTAAACGTATAAATACAATTTCCACCTATAATTTTTTTTTTTTTTTTTATCTACTTATATCTATATTTTCAACCACCAATCCAAAATTTGAAAGCTTGAAAAAAAAAATTGTAAATATTTATTTTATTTTTGAAATTTGACTAAAAATTTAATTTTTTTTTTTTTTTTTTTTAAAGAAAATGAAACTCATTGGAAAGGAATCTAAAATTCAGAAGTAAAATAAAAAAAAAATTAATAATTGAATAATTTGTTGTGGAAGAAAATGTTCTTCAATAACTCAAAACTTATTAAGATACACAAAGACAAACGGCTTTAAAGGAGGGAGGGTCCTTCAATACTTTACGTCTTAGTCAGTACGTTTTGGCATAGCCTCAGTGTCTTTCCATATGCAAACTGAAATTACCAAAAACCCCTTTCCTTTTCTCTCTTATTCTCTCTACACAGCAACGAAACCAAAGCTAAAAAAATGGTCTAAAATGGAAATTAAGTTATTGAAGTAAATGCAAAACGCCACCGTTTTCCCGACAGCCCCTCCCTTCCATCCTTTAAATTGAACACATTATTTATTAATGTCCTCAGATTTTATTAGGTCAAACACAAATTCTTTATTTAATAAATCTTTTAATTTAAATTTAACGAGAGAGAGAGAGAGAGAGATAACAACAACATAACAACAATTATCACAATTTAAAATTAAATTGTTTACAACATCGGCAATTCCATTACAGAAAATTAAAATTAAATCCAAAAATAAAAATAAAATAAAATAAAATAAAAAAGAGACAAAGATTCGCCTCGACATCCTCTCATGTCGACTCCATTTGGATACCATCAATCAGACCTGAAAAATAAAAAAAAAATAAAAAAATAACATATTGATTAATCAAGATAATAAGTCTCTCAACAAAATTAATTAGATTTTAATATAGTTTAAAGCATGATTTAAACATATAAATAGTAAATTATTGATTTAACCTAAGTTTTGAATTAAGAGGGGAAGATATGATTTAACCTGGTTTTTTGTTGTTCTAAAGGGAGCAAGTGTAGCCAGGGGGAGGGGTCTTCCCACAGCTGATAAGGAGCTGAAGGGCAATGGGAACATAGATGTTAAGGCTAAGAGCCTTAATTTTAAGGGTAGTGCAAAGGCAAACCGCCGCTTCCACCTCAGCCAGCCCTGAGAGTACTGGGCAGCATTCATTCACTGCAGGGTCTCCTAGCCCAATGTGCACCAGCCCGCCTAGAAGATCCACACATGCGCCCAATTTCAGAGTGTCAATTGGGCAGGTCTCTTTCCCTGAGGGGGGGCACGGCTTCGACGCCGGAGATGGCTTTGTGAGAACTGGAGGGACGGTGACTGGAGGAAGGGTAACGGGAGGGAGGGGTGGGAGGTCGACAGGCGGTTTGACGATGGGGGGGAGGGAAATTGGCGGTTTTACGACGGGAGGGAGGTCGATGGGCGGTTTTACGATGGGGGGGAGGGTGATAGGTGGAAGGCCAATGGGGCCTCCTTTAGGGGACTTGGAACCGGAGCCGGGTTTGCCCTTTTTGGGTGGCGGGTTGCCGCAGGCGCCGCAGCCCAAAATGGGAGTGGCGGTGGAGAGGAAAAGCATGCAAAGTAGGAAGAGGGAATAAATTTTTGAGGACTCCATTTTTTTTTTCTTTTTTTTTTTTTGGTTTATAATTTTTAAAATTTTTTTGGGCTGTGAGTTAAAATGAATGGGAAGGAAGGGTGGGGTTATATAGGAATAGTAAGGAAAAGAAGAAAACAAAAGAGCCCTAAAAACAAATCACGTGAACATGGGGCTATTGCCAACCATGATCTAAAGGACATCTTCCTAGTTGGCATTGGCACTTCCAATTTCATTACCTATCCACTTTTATCCATTTGTAAAATTCTATTCCATTCGCATAAATCGAAAATAAAATATCTATGGATTGTATTGTCTGTTTTTTACCAACGAAATGAATCTTTTTATCTACGAATCAACAACTAAACGAAAGGTTGATTCTTTGGAATCATTTCTTTCTTTAAATGAAAGGGTGAAGTAAGATTAGGAACATCTCATTTCTTTTGTTTGTGATAATATCTCAAATTCATTATTATGGATTATTCCTACAAAGGTCAAGTTGGTAATTTTTCTTGCCTCTCTCTCTCGGAAGATCGGAATAATAATCAAAATACCAAAACTAGGGTTAGTAATTTTCAACAAATTGAAAAAAAACAATCAGATTTTTTCTCCCATAATTCATCAAAGAAGAGATCAATCTATCGTGTGTGGTCCAACATCAGTTCGAGAGGGAAACAAAACATTTCTTATAAGGGTGTGGAAACCTCTCCTTAGTAGACACATTTTAAAAAAACTGTGAGCGACACGTAATGGGCCCAAAGTGAACAATATCTGCTAGCGGTGGGCTTGAGCGGTTAAAAATAGTATTAGAGCCAGACACCGAAAAGTGTGCCAGTGGAGGGTATGGGGCCCGCAAGGGAGATGAATTGAGATCTCACATAGGTCGAAGAGGGAAAACAAAACGTTTCTTATAAGGGTGTGAAAATCTCTCTCTAATAAACACGTTTTAAAACCATGAGGCTGATGACGATATGTAATGGACTATAACGATTACAAGTGGTATCAGAGCCAAGTTTCGAGCGGTGTGCTAGCGAAGACATTGAACCATGAAGGAGGTGGATTTTAAAGTCCAGAGAGAAACAAAACATTTCTTATAAGAGTCTAGAAACCACTCCCTACTATGAAGCCGAAGATAATACTTAACAGGTCAAAACAGACAACATCTGTTAGCGCTCGGATTAGACTATTAGATGTCTATAAGTTACTTCAACATTGTAGCACCCAAACATTATCTCGATCTATTTTCTCTACTCCTTCCGATTTTATCTTCTTAATAGAGATTAATGGGATCCTAATTCATTTCAATTATGAGAATAGAAACCCTCTATCCCTGCAATGATTAAGCAATGGGGTCCTCGATAATACAAATCTATGAACACTGCACATTTCAATAATAAAAAAAAAAAAAAAAAAACAAAATGATACTGAAAGTTGAACAATTGAGAGCGAATAATAAATAGAGTGTGGATTTTTGCGAAATAATTAAAAAGGTAGCAATTAATGTGAACCAGCTCATTCACGCCGATTCCTTCATAATTTTGCATGGGAATTTCTGAAGAACAATAATTGTTCAGCTCAAAGCTTAAACCGCTGATTCCAACGGCGTTTCTTGTAGTTCGCTATAGATGTAGGTAGGCAGGTAGCTAGCGTTTGTTGTGTCAATCTGTTTGCCCGTTTGCCTAATTGGAACACGAAAACAAAGAAGCGAGAGGGATTTGAGAGATAGCATACAGCTAGCAGGCATGTGGGGGTGCCCATGCATGGTAGCTACAACAACAGGTCACACCACAAAGATGTATATTACAACAACCAATGTCTCCACATATCTATAATATCCTTCATTTTTTACCTCAAATCCCGACGTCTTTAACGCTTCGTCTCGATACAAATGTCATTTTTATTTTCGTTAACTTACTACGTGGATGGAAAAGATTCCAATGAGTTGAATTATGTTCAATTTGTAATCGTCCAAACCCATCGAAGTTGGATTGTGAGATCTCACATTGGTTGGAGAGAAAAAACGAGTCATTCATTATAAGAGTATGAAAATCTCTCTATAGCATACGCGTTTTAAAACCATGAGGGGAAGCCTTTAAATGGAAAGTGCAAAGAAGACCATATTTGATAGTTTTAGGCTTGAGCTATTATACAATTAGATATTTATAGTTGGATCAAATCTTATAAATTATTTGACTATTATTGTATTGAGTAATAAATTATCACGTTTTGAAATAATAATTTATTGTATTAGGGTTTAGAGCTAAGTAAAAATAAGAGAAAACATGTAAACGACAAATGATAGACAGATCAAATTGAAACTTTTGAAATAATAGATACCAAATTGAACGACTCTATGGCGATGTATTGAAACTTTTGAAATAATAAATACCAAATTGAAGGCCTCTATGGCGATGCATTATTTTCATTTGTAAACCGAGCAAAAAAGAGTTGCATAAAGGAAGGACGGGAGAGGGAGAATGTAACAACTCAAACCCATCGCTAGCCGATATTGTCTGCTTTGACTAGTTACGTATCGCCGTCACCTTCACGATTTTAAAGCTTGCATGTTAGGGAGAGGTTGCCACACTCTTACCTCCTTTGGGAGCCAGCGTTCTCGATGCACATCATTTGGTGTCTCACTCTGATACTATTTGAATTAACGTGAGTGTACAGTGGAAAGTGTTGGTGTGAAGGACGAGAGGAGAGAGAAGGGAGGAGAGGAGAGGGAGAGAGAGAGAGAGAGAGAGAGAGAGAGAGAGAGAGAGAGAGAGAGAGAGAGAGAGAGAGAGAGAGAGAGAGAGAGAGAGAGGGAGGGGCATGTGGGTGGATGGTGAAGGAAAGGTGTGTGAGCCATGGGTGGAATGAGGTTAAAAGAGATCAAGCTGTATGGTTTTTTGTAACCTTGTGAGATCCGTGATTTTGCTGTCCTCATCATTGATGTGATTGCTTCTTTCTTTCTTTCCTCTCCAATATCTTCTCCTTCCCATTTTATCTTATTTTATTTAATTTACTCATTTAATTTTTAAATATAATTTCTTAACTAACTCTAAAATTTTGTTTAACACACAAAAATATATACATATATATAATATATATATACCAAATGATTGGAGTTATTACTAATATACTAGGTTGATAAATTCAATTTTTTATTCTATAATAATATTATACTTACTGTTTTATAAACATTTTATGAAATTGACGTAGTTTGTAATAATTTAAGGCGTCTATAATTAGAAGCATCTCAATTTACTTTTAAAGGAAGGCAATAATGTAAGGGAACTTTTTGATATATATAATATAATATAATATAATATAGTATATATGGAGGGAGATATTGATGCTTCAAGAGGTTGGTAATTAATAAAAATTGGCTATATTGGCTAATTATTCAGAAAAATGAGACGACACAAAATCAGAGCTGTTTCCTGACTTTGCATGGGAAGGGGATGGCAGAGCTATTAATGGGTTTTTGTTGTGTGCGGTGTCGCGTAGAGTAACATTTCTTCTTTCCTACTGATGGCTGTGGATGCAGGACGGAGATCTACGATCGAGTGGCTCTTCTTCCTTTTATGAACGCCCACTTGTGTGAAAGTACATCAGTTGATTTCTACCACACATTCCGTGGACCCCACCATGTCTCTCCCCTTTAAACTTATTATTTTTTATTTTTAAATTCACGTTTAAAAGTACCTTTTTAATTTCTTTTATAAAAAAAGAAAAAGGTAACTTTTAAAATTTACTTTGTACTCGATTGCGTAATTCAGAATACTTTTGAAACGTATTTAGAAACTCTTCAAGGTAAGACTAATTTATATTTTTTACTATAATACTATATTGAATCAAAATTAAATTAATCAATTACAAGAAATATAATATATATAACACATGTTTTTTTTTTTAAAGAAAAAAACTATCGATTGAATTGTTTTAGTGAACGATAGATATGTTTTTGAAGAAAGAATATATTGTCAAATATGAACAAAGAACTTTAAGACGAAAGATGAAAGATGAGAGATGGAAGCCTTAGATATGATTCATGAACGTTCACTTATTTTTTGAATTCAAATGTGTGGGATGGAGAGCCATTTGGTACTTGTTGGGAAAGTGGCAGATACAGAACGTATGATAATAGTACGACTACTTGTGAAGAACCAGCTAACTCAAAAGATGGTAGATTGTTAAAATGGTTTGAAGTATAGGGCCTATAGTTGAGTACGTGTTTGACATGTCTTTTAAAATAAAGTGTTTCGAGGTGAAATGTTCAGTTTTATTGGGGTTGAGTTTGAAGGTTCTGACTCGAGTTTCGTTGCATAAATGAGATCTTTAACATTAATATGATACTTGAGTTGTTATAAAACACAAAGTGGAGTTGTGTTCTAAGTTAGATTGCACTCATTGAATGGAGAGTGAACTCTCCTCGTCCCATCAACAACGTCATAATAGTGTAAGGGGTCAACTTTGTTAGCAATGGGATATTGGATGCCTCGACCTGGGCTCATCCATGGACTCGTGATGTATTTTCCTTATGAGTAATCAATTGAGATGCTCAATTCGGTCCCACAAACCTTTGATGAGCCTTCGACTTGGGCTCATCGATTGATTCAGAGTGTATTTTTCTTATGAGTAATCAATTGAGAGTGCTCAATTTGGTCTCACAAGCCTTCAACTTGGGCTCATTGGTCTATTCGGGGCGTATTTTCCATATGAGTAATCAATTGAGATGCTCACTTTGATCCTACAGACCTTTGACGAGCCTTCGACCTGGGCTCATCAATCGATTCAGGGCGTCTTTTCTTTATGAATAATCAATTGAGACGCTCATGTCGGTCTTACAAATCTTTGACAAGCCTTTAACTTGGGCTCATTGGTCGATTATGAGTGTATTTTCCTTATAAGTAATCAATTGAGATGCTCAATTCGGTCTCACAAGTTTTTGAATAACCTTCATTCTCTTTCGGTATAGGTAGGCCTACCCAACTTGGATAGGTTCAAATCCACTAACGAAATCGACTCATAACATGTAGTAAGTCGAATTAATTCCATTTGAATAGCCCGTGTGTGGTGCTACTTTGCTAATAAATAATACTATGATATTTTCATAAGTCAATTAATAATTAACGAGGCATGAATTTTTTTTCTGAAAATTTGGACCTTACCTTTGAGTGGTCGGTCTAATTTTAATAAAAATGCTAAATTAATAAAAATACATTTGAACTTTACAACTAACCTAAAAAAATCACTCAAATTTGAAAAGCTTTAATAATATCTTTAAATTTTTTAAATATCTAAAAAAAAAATATTTTTACAGTAGTTTTAGATCGAAAGTGTTATTATTATTATATTTTTTTAGAAAAAACCTTTTAAAATAATATTTTTTTTTAACAGATTTACAGTAATATGTACTAAAATTAAAAAATTAAATCATTATAAAATTTAAATTACACAGCTACCGACCACGATTCTACCCGCTGATTTACAAACGCAAGTTTTTCCCGCCAAATTCGGGGTAGGCACGGATGGCATCGCGTAATGCCATTGGCTTTGCACTACGACACTTAAATCTCCGCCTCGGGAAAGAACAGAAATCTTTCATTCTTCTCCTTCCGCTGCAACGATATCTGTGAAATTAACTCCGGTTTGCAAATCCAGATGCCTCTGGCCTCCGAGCTCCTCCTCTTTTCTTGTAAATGAGGTCTTGATACTAATAGGTTTTTAGTTGTTAAGAGGAGCGATGGCGATTCTTTATGGAATGGTGGCCAGAGGACACGTTGTTTTGGCGGAGTTTAGCTTTACACAGACGAATGCGAGCGTCATTGCGAGGCAGATTATGGAGAAAATGAAGCAGGGAGACGATGATAGCAATGCGTCATTTTCTCACGATCGCTACATCTTTCACGTCAAGAGGACCGATGGCCTTACCGTTCTTTGCATGGCCGACGAAGCATCCGGAAGTAAGTGATGATTTAATCTTTCGAGGTTTTCTGCAACTTAGTTCGAAATTCGTATCCACGAGCCGTCGTTGTACGGTTCCTAATAGAGATAACAATAGGTCTTCTTAGTGAGACTTGAGGACTGAAAACGCGTTCTGAAAATCTTTTTCCAATAGTTCTTGCAATGTTATCGTTTTGATAAGTGATTCTGAGCACTTTGCATCGATTTCTATCCATTCGATTTCAAACGAACTTTGTAGATCGGAAACTGCGGGAAAATTTGTGATGACTTTATTGTTTTCCTCATTCTATGTGTTCCAACCAAGTGGATGCGTAAGAACGGTAGATGCCGTTGTCACGAGCGTAAAACACAATTCTATCGGCTGCTAAACCGAAAATTCGGTCGGTTCTCTGTTTGTGTTGTAATTTTTTGACCGAATTTTATTGTTCTTGAGGACAGAAGTAACTGTTTGCTCGGACGGATTTGTTTTAAATCATTTCTTGATTAGCGCTCTCAACTTTACTCTTTAGGCCATATAAATGTTGAGGAGGTAAAGAATTGGTCCCGTTACATATAGTTTCCTATATAATCATTTTTTTTGTCACTCGGATTTGATGG
Organism: Cucurbita pepo subsp. pepo; assembly: GCF_057944985.1. NCBI lineage: Eukaryota > Viridiplantae > Streptophyta > Magnoliopsida > Cucurbitales > Cucurbitaceae > Cucurbita > Cucurbita pepo. The sequence goes on from NC_141801.1 coordinate 11,402,816, forward strand.
TGAATTGCAAGAAAAAGTTAGTCGACGAGGTTTCGAGGTTGCATTGCAATTTTGATTGAAAACTTCTGCGCGAAAGTGCATTTTCTGTTTGGTTTCCGTTTGATAGTTTAGTTCCTTGAAACAGAATGCAACCAAATCATACTTCGTTCAAAATTTCGAACTCTAAGCTTATGAACATTGAACCAATTTCTTTTAAACAGTACTTGCTGTTACTGCAATATCGCTGCTTTAGTTCTTGTTGATTTGTCTCAATTTGAGTCTACTTGTTTGTAATGGAAATTTTCTTCACCTGTATAAAATGACTGCTTCAGTAGCATTCATATTGTCTATATCTAACTCTTCTCCAAGTTCGTAGTTTCATCGTCACCTTGATCGGAGATGAGTATTCTCATTAACCGATGATAGTTAAACTTCTTTCAATATTTGTGCAGGGAGAATTCCTTTTGCATTTCTCGAAGATATTCATCATAGATTTGTAAAGACCTACGCTCGTACAATTCTTTCAGCTCCTGCATATGCAATGAACGATGAATTTTCAAGGATTCTTAGCCAACAGATGGACCATTTTTCAAATGATCCAAATGCAGATAGGCTAAACCGCTTAAAAGGTGAAATGAGTCAGGCAAGTTCAAAATTATCTTATAAACTCTTTTGGTCAACTAAGTTGTTGATCTTATCGATCATTTGAAATACTGGTTCCTAGTTTCCAAAATTTATCTAATAATCGTTACTGATATTTACCGGCTCTAGCAATGGATTTGATTATCTATATAATTCATAGTACATAAAAGAAAGGCTTCGATGGTGGATAAGAATATTCCTAATGATTCAAATGCCAATAGGCTAAACCGTTAGGTGAACTGAGTCGGGCAAGTTCAGAAAATTGTTTGTTAAGCTCTCAAATTCCGTTTGATCTAACAGTAACTCTCTGTGCTTTCCAGAATCCAGCTATCAATCGTTACTGTTTATTACCATTGATCCTTTGCAATGGATTTAATTAGGATTAGAGTACGTTAAAGAAATAATTTGTTGATGGATAAGAATATTAACATCTGATGGTCTCTGTGGGTGCGGTTTTGATATACATTCTTCTCTTACAACCACTATCAATCTACGTGAGCCTGATACAGATTATTATGTTAGCATTTCAGTTTCATCACTCAGTATAGGATAAAAAGAACTATGTTATGGTTAAAATAACTGTATTTAAAGCAAACTTGTTCACATTGGGTCGGTATTTGGTTTCAGCATACATAAATTATACCGGAATAGAAATTCATCAAACATTTGTATGTGATTACAGGTGAGGGGTGTAATGATGGATAATATTGAGAAAGTGTTGGAGAGAGGTGACCGCTTGGCTTTGCTGGTGGATAAAACTACAAATATTCAAGGAAATGCTGTTCGATTTAGAAGACAATCACGTCGCTACAGAAATACCTTGTGGTGGAGAAACCTTAAACTCACGTAAGTATCTTTGACAAAATTCTCATATTTTGTTCAACTTACATAATTAAGAAATTATTAGTGCGAATTATAGGTATAAGTTTATAAGGCTATTTCGGTAGTCACTCCATGCAGTACATAGATAATGACCGTCTGCTTTCATGTCTTGCCTTAAATTGAATTCAGACTTCATTGGTTTCTGCTTTTGACCATGTTTTCCTTCTAATTGTAGAATCATGATAGGCTTATTAAGTTGGGTAATTTGCCTCATAATAGGTATGACTATTATCGAATCATCACTAAATTAAAAATTTATTCAAAAACTTAAATTAATGATAGGTTAATGTAAATTTCATCTTTTTAATATATTCTCTGTCAGTTGTTAAGAAGTTGATTTATTTCAACTAGTAATTAAAAAAACTTGTCCTTCCAGCCAACTGCCTCAGAATAGGTATGAATGTCATCAAATCATCACTAAATTTAAAAACTTAAATTGATGATTGGTTAATGTAAGTTTCATCTTTTTAATATATTCTTTGTTAGTTATTGATAATAAGTGGTTGATTTATTTTAACTAGTAATTAAAAAAATTTGCCCAACCAATTGTGATCCTTTGTAGGTAGTGAAAAGAGTAATCATAATCTCACTCCAATCCTTTTTATTCGACCAATAACTCTTGAATCAATAAATTAACATTCTTTATACCAAAGTTGGATCAATTCAAAGATAAGACTAGAATTAAATTACATTCTTTATACCAAAGTTGGATCAATTCAAAGATAAGACTAGAATTAAATTACTTTTTAAAATTAAAGAGTTAGAATCAAGATTTGGATTCTTGTTCTAAATTAAGTCATTCTACCCTTCGAACTTAATCAAAGTTTGATTGAATGACTCAGATGCAATCTACCACAAGAATTACTTAAAATCTTAGAAATGACAAAGATGATGTTGAAATTTCTCAGGGTGAAAGTTTCAACTTGAAAGGTCAATTCCATTCATCCTAAATTTGATTTTTACCTAACAATTTTGTGAGTAACTTGGTAACTCTCTACTATCCTTCAAATGCTCATTAAAAAAAGTTATGGTCATGTGCAATAGGTTTGATTAAAACTCATGAAAACTACTTATTAGATTATTAATATCTATGATGAAAAGAGAAAAACAGTGGTGGAAAATAATAAGTATGTACGTGCATAGCTATAGCAGAGTAGCCAAGGGATATGCTTTTGGTTTGTTATAGTTTGAGGCTTAAGGGGAGGCGGAAGCTGTCCAATCTCCCTTAACTTGTACTTCTCTGTTATCAATAATAATTGGTTTCAATTTCAACTTCAATCAATTTCATTAGAGAGTGAGCTGTGAGACAGCAATTTGTGGCAGTTGGATGGAAGATAACGCAATGTCCCTAAAAATCATTTTACTTGCGCATTATCTTGTCCCGTCATTGTCATCGGAGTTTGGTCCCTACTGACTCCCCCTGGCACTTTCATGTGGAACCCAAAAATTCTTTTGAGCTAGGAAATAGGCACAACACATCATGGTCTCCACTCTTCTGCCCATACCGTACTATTATTTTGAACGTATAGAAACAAAGAAAACAATAATCAGTTTGCTTTTATCCTGCAGATGTTCGTTGTTGCTCATTTTCACGATCGTCCTGTATATTGTGCTAGTATTTTTCTGCGAAGGACCTCTACTGCCGTCCTGCTTCAATTAAACGAATGCACAAAACGCAGCTAAGTGACCTATTTATCACTTGTTCAAGAACATGTGCCTTTACGGTATCGTAGTCGTACACTAAAATATATACAGTTCAAATCTTGTTCAGCAAAATTTACTGTACAGATTAGAGTCAATTCGATCCACTTTCATCCAACCTTTGCCTATTGGCGCAGGCGCTGGAAGCATCAACTCCTCGTGGCTAGCACAAGTTGTGGCATATGTCGGTAAGATACGCAAGTCTATATCCACTATACACACACCTTGTCTACCCTTGAGATGAAATTCTTAGAGGACATTTAATTACAATTTAATCTCGACCCTTTATCGCCAAGATTTTAAAGGCACTTTTTAAGAAGTGAAAAAAAAATTGCAATAATAAATGGATACTGTAAGCCTAGTTTTAAACCAAAACGTAAATCAGCGACCTCATCTAGAGAATTAGTTTGGAATGTTCAATTGAGGGAATAACAATGAGTGAAATTCTCTACTAGAATCTCAACACCTTCTGAAGAGAACATATGCACAAAATTTATCCTTGAAAGAAACTAAGTGGAAGATAAATAAGACCTATTCCTTTGAAACTACTCTACTCTAGAGGGCAAACTAAGGGTTTTTTCGTTTTTATTAAACTCGAACTTTTTGGGGGGGAAAATAGTGGGGGTTGAGGTTGGGGAAATACGAGGTTACGTCCACCTTTTTAGTCAAATTCATCCACATTAAACCAATCACTTGAATCCCCACCGTCTGACTCTGTGTCCTGCTTCCATGTTCTCTGCTGCTGATCCAGCTTCGAGCCTGCATTTTCATGCAGATGAACCCAATCACTGGACTCGGTTGATGAAGAAGTCCTTGGGGGGGTTATTACAGAGAACTTTCCAGACAAATCGGTCCCATAATCCTCTATTTCACTGAATGATATTGTACCTTCAAGACCACTCCATTCTTTGACATCGGCAGACGTTTTTGAATCTGCCATTTTCAACTGGTGATTGGTATTCTCTTCCTCTCCATCCATAATTTCCAATCCTTCGCCTCCCTCAGTGGTTTGAGTCGATTTTTCCTTTTCCTCAGATGGCATATTTCCCATTTGAGTGCCACAAACTAAATTGTTGTTATCACAAGTATCCTCAGAGTTCACCTGTGATTTCTCTTTTCTTTGAAATTTATCCAGAAGTAGGTTTCTTGCTTCGACAATCTACCAAAAAAGAACAAAGATGTCACACTATTAATCAGAAACTTCAAGTAAAAGTCATGTTAATAGAGATATTCATTGTGGGAATTTGAGTTATTTGCAATCATGCATTCGGTCAAAGTTAATTACTTAAACGTTATAGACAGGCAAAGAAGAACCCAACTGAAACGGAAAAAAAAAAAGGCATAAGATCGCAACAGAAACAGAAGAGACTCTGGATTAGTGGAATTAAGGTTGTCGCTCTCTAATAAAATTGAAAGTTATGTTTAAAGTCAACCTACTAATTCTATGTAATCAAGTTAGTCTCGTCATAGATCACAAAAACAGCTACAGAAGCATGTGATGAAAAGTGAAAAACTAGAGGCGTTCATCAGTTCAATTTGGACTTGACCAAATCGATTTGAACCTACGTCCTTGGTACTTTTCTGAAAACTACATCTGAATTTTACCACAAACAAGTCTATAAATTGATTGAATCCAACTGGTCAATTTTTTTCAGTTCCACTATGCGGTTCCTTTAAGTAAACTGAAATTTGTATGATATTAATCTTCAACATATCTATGTTCTTAGAGAAAGTTCTAAATATATATCCCAAATAAATGGACAGTTTCGTTATTCATTTTTCTTATGCAAAAAGCCAAACATTATCATCAGTTCTGTAAACATTTGAACTAAATCAGACCAACAGAGCAAAAAGGTCGAACCTAACCATTAAATTTGGATCAATTCAATTTGGCTCATCATTATGATCTCTCACGTGTGGGTGCAATTTGATTATGGTGATCTAACCATCACAAATACGTTGGCATACATATCAATATTCAATTCGCAGACAATATCCAACAATATTCAATTTGAAGCAAATAAAGGACTGGAATGCGTCAAAGTTATATAAATTATCTAGCATTAATATAGCATGAAAAGACCGTACAATTCTAGCATGCACTATATTAATGGAAAGAAAAGAGGGGAAAGTTAATAACATATTAATAGTAAGCATAACAGTCAGCAGACAATGAGCTTGAAATGCATTAAACACACAGAACGCAAATATTGAAAACAAAAAATGTGTAAAGGCGTCCAACTTGCAGGACAGGGATAGAAAGGTCAGACAGAAAGCCACAAGATGATTCCTAGCTCAGAAGAGGAAGACCCAAAATTATGAAGAAAAAAAAAGTCAATGCAACCAAATCAATTTATGATTAAAAAAATCCTAAAGCAATTCCAGTTAGGCTTTAATGCAACAGCAAGCATCACTCATAATAATCTGCAAACAACCTAAAAAATGAAGAATGTGACATTTTAAAAGGGAAATAAATCTTACCTCAGAGGTTTCTAAAAGCTCGAAATCATCTTTGTTGAATCTTGGAAGCAACAATATAAAATAAATCATCCAGAAACGTTCATTGCTCATGGAACTCTGAAGCTGTATTTTAAGAGCTGAGATATTTGGAATCAATTGCTCAACAGTTGAAGTGTGTATTCTTTGAACGTCAGACATTTCAAAATCTGCAATAAAGCTAATCAATGCATTATGCTAATAGTGAATGAAAATTAAAGCATATAAACCGACTTACGTATCCAAAGTGCTCAATGTGAAATTTAACTTCTCAATAATTATCGTTATGTAGGTTTCCGCTTTTTAGCCCACTCTTTTTTGGTAGTTCGATCGTGGAATTTCTTTTTTTCTGTATTTCCGGAATATGAGTGTGTGACTTGTTAGAATTGATCCTATGGATACGACAGAGAAGAAGTCGGTCATCTTGATCAAGATGATTTTATCTCCTTGGATATTCAGTCTAGGCTAGTATCTGGAGCACAGAATATATGAAATAGATTCCAAACTATTATAAAAAATATTAGAACTATGATTCATACTTATCAGACCTCGTGGCCGGACTCCGAAAAAAGAGTTAAAGAAAATTTGAGTTGGAAATATGAATGGATTTTGCTAACCTAATTAGCAATTCCAATTAACATAAAGGTTGAGTTGCACCTTCGTTATGGTGGATGTAATTCTAATTTAGCAAAAGCTCAATCATACGAGAGGTATCAGGTATCTACGTCCTCAGGCTATACCAAAACATTAAATGAGAAACAAAAAGCAATAAAGCAAATAGCACCTGAAGATTTTACGCCACAACCAAGGACATGCTATTACCAACTTGCAAAGAAACAAGTACATGTGCTTCTTGGAGAAGCACCAAAGAGTTAGAATTTTTATTTATTATTTTCTACAAAGGTTCTCCAAATTTTCTTGTCTATTTGTTATTGAGGGGGGAGATGACAGAAAATACAGCCTGGATTTTCGGAGTAAGCTGAGTAGGAATATGCCCCAACTACCTCTCCGAAATCAGTATACATCAAAGTGTCATCATCACTTGGAATATTCTCATTAACAGAAGATGGTAAACGATCTTAGTTACATTCGTAATTATCTTAATCCATCCTGCAACCAATTCTTGTAGTGTACACAACCAAATTCAGACGACTGCTTGTCGTCTACCCTAGGACCAAGTGAAACAAGACATACTTGACCTACTTTTTTTTTCCTTGAGCTCAATAGTAATGGAGAAGAAAGTAGAATCATCAATATTTGAGATGATAATTGTGTCCTATCCTCTAAGCTACACTCGGATTGACACATACTTGACATATTTGATACCATATTGAATAAAAGAACATATATGGAGAAAGTGTTAGTTTCTATATGATCTTTAAATGGTTATGGTCAGAAATATATTTGGATAAGCTCCTGATAAGATGGAAGAATACTTGGATAACAGGTATTCTTCATCTAGAAGAAACCAACGCCCCACGCTACTTCTCTCTAAAAAGAGAACAGGCGAACACCAATTTGGAACATATATTTTCCATGCATTAAAGCAATCAGCTGAAGAGATGGAGAAAAGAATATATAGCTTTGCTTTCTCTTTTCAGGTTTAGTTCTTGATCTTGATTTATTGTTGAAGGAAGTATGTCCAAGTCTCTAGTTGCGAGATATATAGATTTCAACCTGCCTAATCTCTCAAATACTAGATCGATTTCAGCATCCAACAAAATTATATTGGTACATTAGGCTTCATAACATGTGAATTAATTCTCAGAGAAAAAATAATAAAAGAAAAAGGAAAAGAAAACACAGACGATTGAGGAGAAAAAATGCAGAATACTATCGCTAGCGGCACCGAAGCATTCTAATGAATAATGATCACTTCTGGCTCTAGTTTAAGAACATTGTGTGCAATTTGCAGGCACAATGTTTTTATCCTAATCTCTATTTATGCTAAATTCATTGGCCAATGATTAAATACCGAACATATGTTTTATCACAAATATGAATAGCAAAAAACTTGCAGTTACCTGTATCAACAAGCGCCAAGGGAAAGTCGGTCCAGTACTCTGGCCGCAAAGAAATATCGTTAACAAAATTTAAAACCTCATCCGTAATTCCTGGCGTATCATCAACACACTCGTCTTCGAATTCCTCATCTTCTTCATCATCATCAGAACGACTCTGAAATTGCAGCAAGTTAGTAGCAAACCTACAAATCTCTCCAACAGCCTTGTTGCTACGAACAGAAAGCATCGAGAAGCCGTTTCTCAAGCCACCGTTTATCTCTGCGAGATCATTGCGAATTCCTTGAAGCTTTTGAGAAAGCGACGAAGAATCTGAACTCGATTCGGAAGAATCAGCAGCAACAATCACCGCTGGCGATGGTTGTGAAGAGAGAAAGTTGGAGAGGCCACGTAGCTGACGGCTCAGCGTCTCACCAAGCGCGGTGAAGTCGTCCTTAACAGAAGGATCGGCAGTGGTGAAATGGACACATTCCGACGACGACAACGAACTGTTCAACGGCGACTCGGCGGATATATCATCATCGCTTGCTTGAAAAGACTTAAACAACCAAGACATGGTTACTCACAGGTTTTGTTCGTCCGGATAGTTACTGAACGAAATTAAAAGAGAGGCAGAAAGAGAGCATCCGGAGAGCTTTGGAAATGGCGGTGAAGCTCGTCTAGTTCCTTCGTTCTCCGTTTTTCGGCACTGTATCTCTCTATCTTGTAATTCTGTTTTGATCTCTATGTTTCCAAACTCTTTCAAGCGCCTATTTCCCCGCGGTGCCGAATCTGAAATTTCTGGTACTTCGTTAACATATATATTTTAGTTTATAAATAGTTTTTTTTTTTTTTTTTTTTTTTTTTAATGTTGGTGGACCCACATACGAAGTCCATATATAAAAAGATGCTGACGTGGCTTTAATACTAGAACTTTTCTCCAATAAACCACCCCTACCACACCAAATTTGCACGGCTAGTCCACCTGGATTTTGCCACGTCGACTTCCTGATACGCCCGTTAATTACCGATATGCCCTCCACTGCATTTACTCACTTTAAAAATTAATTTTACATTAAAATATTGTTTCTCTTCCAATAGTTTGTTTTTTTTGTTTTTTTTTTTTTTAATTTTAAATTTATCCAATTTACTTTCTACTCTTTACAAATTTTAAATTTAGTCCTCACTAATTAAATTTAAATACTATTTTGGTCGAAACCCTTTTACCACAATTTTTTTAATGTATTTTTAAAAACATATATATATATATATTAGGGATATATTATTTTGATTCTAAGTTTCAGTTACCACTTAGCTGAATTGTAGCTAGAGTGGGTTGCTATTTTTTTTTGTCTTTCTTCAACTATGGGTGCAGATTTATATTATTTGAAAACTTAACATCTTCAAAAAAGCACAGTGTTGTGGAGCAAATTCATTAGTGTTCTCAACAATCCGGTACCAGAGCCTCTGCGGAGTCTGATTTTCAAAGCAGCAGTCTTTCAAATTCTGCAACAGCAAGAAACTGATCACAGAAGGAAATAAGAACGAAGGAAGGTTTAGACAGCCAACAACTCCACGGATTGATGTTCACTACGATCATTGAAGCATGTTGATGATAATAATTTGTCACAGAAATATGGGATGCGATGAAGAACAAGTTTGAAGGAATTGAGATGAAGTCGGGCGATGGAGTGACAGAATACTTTTCCAAGTTCATGTCAGTGGCAAATAATGACAGAATTTAGTGCAACTTATTATAATTTGAATTAATTATGGAATATATCTTATATATTCGTAATCCATTAATATTTAAAATAATGTCGTTCGTAATCCGTTAATATTTGGAATAATGCCAGAATTTAGTATAACTAGTGATGGTTTGAATTAGTTAAGAAATATATCTTATATATTCCTAATATTAGGAGAATATATTAGTTATGGAATATATTTAGATATAATATTTTTTTTCATTTGATTAATAATATATTTTATTTTATCATCTAGTTAGTCTATTTAAATGTTGTCAATATGACTAATGAAATTGAACTTTCGATCCCAATTCTATTTCTCATTCTTAACTCTGTATTGACTTCGATCCCAATTCTATATCTCATTCCTTGTATTGACTTCGATCCCAATTCTATATCTCATTCCTTGTATTGACTTCGATCTCAATTCTATTTCTCATTCCTTGTATTGACTTTGATCCCAACTCTATTTCTCATTCTTAACTCTGTATTGAGTAATAATATTTCAAATCTATTCACATCTTTTAGTGGTATATATTGTGTAGGTATCAAAGCCAAGTTAGTAACCAAGGGTTGACATTATTACTCAACCAGATGAATGTTGGGAGTGTTTCTATGGTTATAGTTATGGAAAAGCTTATTGACAATAATTATGACAATAATTATAATTATTGGAAGTTATGTATGGAAGCTTATCTACAGGGACAAGATTTGTGGGATTTAATTGAAGGTGATGACACAGAAATTCCAGCAAATACTCCCCAGAATGCTGAATTACGACGAAAATGGAAGATCAAATGTGGAAAAGCTTTATTTATCTTGCGAACTTTGATCAGCAAGGAATATATTGATCATATTCGTGATTTAAAGTCACCAAAGCAAGTGTGGGAAACACTTCAAAAGTTGTTCACTCAGAAAAAGACAGCTCGATTGCAATTTCTAGAGAATGAACTAGCTGTGGTAACTCAAGGTAATTTTTCTGTTGAAGAATATTTTTTTAGAGTGAAAAATCTGTGTTATGAGATTTCAGAATTAGATGCTGAGGAGCCAGTGACTGATGCTAAATTACGGCGTTATATTATTCGTGGATTACGAAAAGACTTTATGCCCTTGATTTCCTCAATACAAAGGTTGGCAAATCAGCCTACAGTTATTGAATTGGAGAATTTGCTTTCTAATCAGGAAGCTTTGATTAAGCAAATTACTAGCCGCAACGAGCTTTCTCCAAAGTCAGAAGATGTGTTGTATGTCAAAGGTCAAAGGAGACAAAATTTTCATTCAAAGCCTTCATCAAGCAACGTGAATCAATTCATAAGTGAGGGGTCGTCAAAGAAGCCATTTAAAATTTGTTACAAGTGTGGAAAACCTAGCCATTTCAAACGAGATTGTCGAGTGAAAGTGGTGTGTGATCGTTGCGGAAAGCCAGGCCATATTAAGTCAAATTGCCGAGTCAAAATGCAAGAATTAGAAGCAAATGCTGGACATGAAAGTAAAAATTCTTCAGATCCATTTTGGGAACCCTGTTTAACTATTGAGGTTCTTGACCAGCCAACAAACGTGACTTCAGCTGTACATCAAGATGATGTCTCAACAGATGCTCATGCCTTTATAGACTACAATGAAGAATGAATTGTCGATTCTGGTTATTCTCATCATGCAACTGGAAACAAAACTCTTCTATTAGATGTTCGTCCACATTGTCAAAAGAAGAGTAAAGGGCCTAACAAAGTGGCTGAATTGGAATCATGACTTTCTCAACTCCAGGAGGAACCGAAGAAAACTAATGATCAATTGAGCTCATCTGAATGATCTGAAGATGAGTAGTATATTTTATTTTATTCTCAAGATTTAGTTAGTTGATATTTTACTAGTTGATATTTTCCTTATTTGTAGTTAAGATTTAGTTAGTTGATATTTTCCTTAGTTAGTTGATATTTTCCTTATTTGTAGGTATTAGTTAGTAGCTTGTATCTTATTTAAATATTGTGAATATCAATATGAAGATTGAACCTTCGGTCCCAATTCTATTTCTCATTTTTAACTCTGTATTTGTATTGTTGAATAATATTTTCAGATCTATTCCGGTAGATATTGTGTCAAATAAGATCCATATTTATGGAGAAGATCTGCCAGATGAGTTGCTAAGTCCCTTGACAGTACATGGAACAAGAAATGCTTATGATGTCTTATGAGGAATTGCATGGAATCCAAAGAGAGGTTTCGTGGTTTATTAATTCTGCGTGGTGTTCTCTCATATGAATCTAGTAGTCAAAAGTAAAAGTCGGTTCCTTTCTCTAAACTCAAACCGAGACCGGGAGAAGTGTTGCAAGACAGGAAAAAGGAATTGCACATATCGAATGGGTCAAAGAAGGAATGGTTCCTCTACAAGCCATTTGAGAAACCGTTTGAACTAAAATTGATTATTGTTGCTATCTAATTCGAATATGTATGGGGCATTAGTCATAAGAATTTGAAGAATGCTCATGTTGTTGCCGAGGGATGTCCGAAATTGAGTAATCATCTCTTAAGCATAGGGTAGGATTAGCAGAAACAGTATGAGAATATTCGGAAGTAAATGATAACAACCACAACAATTCCTGAAGGATAAATATCGAGGTTGGTTTTACATAAATTTGCTAAAGATAGATTTTACAGATTCCTATGATCCATTAAGGAAGAAATGAATAAGACAGAAAGGACAAACTGTTTAAAGAGAGGGAAAAAAAACTTGGAATTGCCTGCCTAATCATTCACAATAGTGAAGCATGTTGCCAGCAATTCTTCCAAGTATCTAAGACCTTATTACCATCTTTCATGACACAAATAATCAATCAAAAGCCTGTCTCACTAATTATGATCAAAAGAATCTCACCTTAGCTAACTTAACTTCTACTCATACACAAGATATTGTACATCTGTATACACCAGATTTAGCAGCCCCCCATTTGAAGAAGTCATGATCATTAACATTTCTATCAGAGTTTTCTTTGGATGATTTTAAATGAGACCAGTAAAAGGATTGGAAGCGTGAACAGGCATACCCGGATTGTAGTGGTAGGCATTGGTCCCGTGAGGATTTCCGAAAGGATTCGACTGTTGTGAAGGTGCCATCATCATCATCTGCTGCTGCTGTTGAAATATGAAAGCTTGCTGCTGGTTGGCCATGGCTGCCATTTGTACTGAATGAGGTGCAGTCACCCCAGTTGAGGAGAAAAAGGGATCATGGATTGGCTGTTGCATCATGGTACCGGGTATTGGAACTGGTTCCCATGGATTGTAACTCACGTTCTGATTATTTCTTCTGATTGCATCATCATATAAGCTGTCTAATGTAAGCAAGTCCAACCCTCCGGCCTTTGCCAATCAGTTCAAAGCATTATCAGAATATCATAAATTTGGGCAAAGAGGGAACGGGATGTTGTTTAGGAGATAGAACAGTAGAAGACTAATGGTCTCCTGGACATATCTAAGATGAAATGCTAGAATACAAGTCTGGGCGATGGTACTGATTACATCGCTATTGTGTATACATCCAATATGAATGCAAAATCTAATGTCTAATGAGTGAGTATATAGAATAAAGATAAGTACCAATTTGCTTGTAGCAGCTACACTTTCATTTGCGCTTGGTGCCGTAACAAGTGCCAATTCCCAGCCTGTAGTTGTAGTACCATTAACTTGGCTTGGAACAGAACTGGTTTGTTGGTCGGCTGTGATCACAGGCAGTACAAGTACAGTGAGCCGACTCCTCGTGTTTGGTTATTCCAATTACTACACAAAAGCCTAAAGTATTGCTCCCCTTTTCTTTACTAAATTCTAAATATCAACTTCACATATTGAATTGTTTTCTATTGCTTGCTATTGAAATTTGAAGAAAAATGCAGAAAGAAAGAAGAGAACTACCAACTGGGACAACAGCCAACGCCAAAGAATTCTTCTCATCTAAATTGGAAGTGGTCTCAGCTACAGGATCATTCAAACCCTGACCAAAAACAGATAATTGTCCCAAAAACGTATTTCTAGAATAATCATATGACTACATACTAATTTCGTAAAGAAACAGCTACACTTATAATAATAGGGAAACTTCAGTATCTGTTTATTTGAAAAGTTCAGAATACCGACCATATTTACTTCAGGAGATCTGAAGACTATATGATTTCTTTTAAGCATTAAAATAAGTTTTTAAAAAAACTCCGTTTTAAGAAAGAATATTATATAAGAACAAATGACAAAAATAATATATAGGTTCACTTTTAGCCGTTGATTTTTTGCTCAATACAAAAAATAATTTTAAGAATTCAAAATAAATCATTTTTGTAATTTATTTTAAGAAAACAATTGGTCAAATTATTTTAAGTAAATTAGTAACCACTTAAGAATCACGATCATGTCATAATCTACTAATATTAGGAGTAGACTCACTAACAATAGAAGCTTACCAACAAATCAGGTTGTTCAGTCACGACTGGTTCTACTTTCACTGGTTCAGGGGGTGGCGGAGACGCAGCTGGTGGAGGTGCCACTGGTTGTTCCGTTTGCACTTCTGGTTCCTTCTTGTCCTCAACAGCCAGAACTTCTTTAGGGGCAGCTACTTTATTACCAGCAGTCTGCTTATTATGATGTGTACCAAAAAGAGTTCAGGTGTTTTTCATAGAATATCTTGGTGTTAACCGATTATATGAGAGCGTGAAGAACAAACAATTTGGGAAAGCATAAAAAACAATGAATAAAAGAGAAGTAGAAAAAGAAAAAAGGCACTACCTGATCCTTACGAGCTGCCGAAACTCGTGGAGCTTCTCGTACATAATCTTCCATGGCTTGAAAAAATGATGCAGGAGGCTTCAAAATGAGCACACAAAACACGAAAATTAGTCTTTTCTTTTTATGGAAAGATGGGGAGGAGGGACTACCTGTTCAATCTTTATAAACTTCTCGCCACGCCCAATATAGAGACTTTTACAAACTTCATAGAATTCAGAGAGCCTTTCTGCCTGCAAAAATGGAGAAAATTACGACCATGTCTATTCAACTCTTATCCTGAGCAGTACTACAAGTTGATGAAAATGGCAATTATGGTGCCAATACCTGCTGGCCAGCCCTCCTGTATATATCCAGGGCTTTCATTGCATCTTGGGGTTGCATCTCAAAAAACTGAATATTAAGACCATGTTAGTTTCAGTTTTTGCATTTACAATAAGCTTATCTGATAAACAGATCAGTTCTTACCTTGTCAACTAAATTGGCAGTACCATCACTGATGGCCTGATAAATTTTGACGCTTTCAGAAGCAACCTACAAAAAGATAGAAGACATGGATGATGAGAATCGATCCCACAAAGGAGTAAAGATCTTTCACTGTACATGAAAGATTGTAAGAGGTTCCTACCAATGAAAGGGCTAGCTGAATTACAAAATTATGAACTGCAGCTCCTTGTGGCTGCAGAAAAGTTGAACGTTATTCCACAATAAATAAGGAAAAATCCTGAATGTTTTTCTATTATAAATGAAGCAATACCACATAATATTTTCAGGAATAAAAACCTAGTCCTTGGGACATAAATATGTCTACCTGACAACCAAGTACGCGATACAGAAGCTCTTGTAATGCTGGCATCTGCTCAAGCAACTCGGCAGTATCTAGATCTTTGGTTCTCTGCACCATTACCCATAAAATTACTACCAAAATGTAGCTGAAACAGTATTCTCAATTGTATGAAACCCAAACAGCAAGTAGATGTAGTGAATTGGTGATGGGCCTCTCAAGGAGACTTCTTACGCCTTATACTCTCCAAACACAAGATGAGGTTCAAGAAAGAAAGTATTTTCTTACCACACTATCTGCCTCGACATCGTACTTCAGTACACGGAAACATTCCAACCTCTCCTCCAAAAATAAGGCATACGAACGTACCCAAGCAGAATAATCCCAAGCTACATGCAGCACATGAAATGTTTTAGATTGAGATTTTTATTCTCCTTAAATTGTCTTTTTCAATTCTAAAGCCTCAGAGAAGGTACCCTTAGCACTGGAATCGTCTTTAAAATGAGCTAAATTAAGCATGTGGTTTCTTCTCCTGCCATAGTTAATGAGTTCTTCACGAAATGTGGGGTCCATTTCCCGTAAAGCACGATGGATAACAACCAAAGTTTTTAATGCAACCTACACAGTGAAATCATAGTTCGTTAAACAAATTTAATAAGCACTACAAATCTTAATTGGAGATGAAATCTAAACCCAAGCCATCTAAATTTTAAATATATCACGTCTTACATTAAGATGGAAAAACTGTAGTCTGCAAATACTATTTGCCTAGAGTACATAAATCAGTCTAACACCATTCTTCACAACAGTTTCTATAGTAATGTTACAGGTTTGTTTAAGTTGCAAGATAAATGCTTATCATCCCCAGTCACAGGAACCCTTGGTTTTAACACCATCAATTTCACGTCTACAACAGACAGAAGTTCTTATTAATCTTACTTTCCCAAGATTTTGATAAGAGTTGACAGAATTGAAGTATGATAGACCGCAATGTCAAATGTAACATTTACCAGCACTCAAATCCCATTAACTTGCGCAATAATACAGATGATAATAAGCTCAAAAATCTACAGAGAGATTGAATGTTCTAGTAGAACTTCGAAGCAGGAAGGTATATAGCTTATGTGATAGCAGTTGATTTGCAAAGAATACTGATTTGTAATGTTTATGACGGCAAAACATGAAGACTTACTGCCCAATTATGAGTCTTGGATAATCGCCTTGCCAAAGCTTGGATGCAATATGCAACATCAGCTCTAGGCATGGTAGCTGAAATATCCGCGAATATAGCTGCAAAGTCCAAAACCATCTAATTCTTTTAAGAAGACAAAATTATCTTATTTTCGTATTATGATGACTATTATCCTACAATACCAGATAGAAGAAACAGATTATCAAGTAAAAATGTAAAGTTCAGATGAGGATTTGACACGTTCAATTGAACAAGAAAATGAATATCTTGGTAAGGGCATCAAGGAACACACCACGAATATGTTTTTCCTTTGCAGGGCGTTCAACATGATTTGTTGCCTTAATTATAGCAATGTCTAATTCCTGAATTTATCATCGCGCCAAGAACATGAGATAGATCCAGTCTATTGGGATGCATCGAGAGTAGAACTTATAGAGTTACCTTATAATCACTGTTAACTTTAGCTAATGAAACTGTGGTAGTATCCTTCAGAGCTCCCAGAGCTTTTCTAAGGCTGTTCTGTGTACCCCCACCTGACATTCTCTCTCCCTCACTGTTAACAAAGCAGCAGCAAACTCAGCAACTTGATATGGTTCCACTTACATAAACAAAAAAAGATTCATAGAAATGTCTTATAACACATTGCATCATTCATAAACCTACATAATTAATTAATAGCATTATCCATCAATTGATCTGCCAATTCAAAGGAACCATTCAAACATCCATCAGGCTAGTCAAGAATCATAATGAATGTCATATCCATAAGCAATATTCTCTCAATTGTTACTAGTGATACGGCTTGAATTCATCAACAAATACACATTTACTGTCATTAAAAACACAGAATGAAACGCCAATAAGCTCAGAGAGGCCAGAGTCGAACTGAACGACTTAAACTGCACTAAACCTAAGCCAAAAATGTGTAGTAACAAGTATACATTAGTAAAAGCAAACAAAAACTTGATTGAATAGAAAGATCTAATCAAGTAGAGCACGATTCAATGCAACACAAACAAAACCGCATCCACATTTCGAACTGAGATGAAAAACACAAAATAAGAATCAAATAAAAGATCATAGAACTTGATATACCTCAAAATGAATCGAGAAAGAGAGAAGAAAGGTCGATTGGAGGATAGCCTGCGACCAAAGCAAAGTCGAAAATGTGAAGCTCTCTATATGGTGGCCTCACAGAGCTTAAACCACTGGTTTTTAAATATTATTTTTCATCTTTTTCTTCTTCTAAAACTGTCTCTTACAATCTTTGCTGTCAGAAAAATACGGAATTGTAAGAATTTGTACTGCGTTGAGGTTAAAATGGGAATTATTCTCTAACACGCTTTTTCATCTCATTCCTGCACCCTGCCTTGAGATCTTGCCACGTGTTGAATCATAATCCACGACTTCGGAATAAATATTGAATTAAATATTAGACCATGGGTGGTTTAATTTTTTGGAGTTAATGTACCCATTAATATGCCATGTTTATTTGTGAATAATATATTAATGGAAGAAAATAAATAATTATTTCATATTAATCGAGAAAAAAAAAAGGTTAACATACAAATTTGAATTAATTTTCAAATTATCTCCTTAGTTTAATTCAATCAATTAAGAATAAAGTTTAGATCTCCATTCCAATTTCTAGAAAAAAAAGTGTTAAGATACTAATATTTTGAATTCAATAATTCATATAAATTCTAAAATATAATATTTTTATGTTTTAAAATTTTAAATTTGGAAATATATATCATACTTATATTGTTATTTTTACTAAATTAAGTTTAAATTTTTTACTATTTAACTGATATTATATGTTTTAATTCATTAAATTATGCTGGAAATGGAATCCAAAGGCGTGGGGATGAGCACATCCGATTACAAAAAAAACGAGGAGTAAGTAGCTTGACGCTTCCAACCAGAAATGGAAAAGGATAGTTTGCTTAGAAATTAGTGAGAAAAAGAAAATAAAAAAGAAAAAAGAAAACTTTGGTGCAAGAATAAGATGGTCCTTCAGACAGCTCATCCACCTTACAAAACCAAACGTCGGTTCGAACATTATGTCATTCTTAAAGCTCACCGACAAATGCGAAATTCATTTTTTATATATATATTTCAAGAAAATTAACATCGTACTTTCTAAATATAAATTATCCCTGAACATGTTCATAATATTCTACCAAACTTCTGGACTTTATGATTTAAAAAATGGGGAAAGAAACTAATGAAATCAAAACTGAAACTATATGTTTTATTACCTTATGAGTATAAATTACAAATGATAAAGAAAATGGGAAGATAAAAGAATACATAAACTAATTCACTCATGGCACCAAGGAGGGAGGGATTTCATTACCTTTTAAACCATTGTGTGCTTCAAACCTCCAACTAAACAACCTTTACGTGCGGAAATGGGAGATAGACCAATAAGGTAGAAAAGCTTCAAGATCTCTTGACGAGAGCAGTGCCAAAATATGGGTGGTGATTGAACTCGAATGAAATCTTTAATGAGGGGTCAAGAGCCCCTACCTTGTGGATCAGGTTCAAGGCGACGCTGTTGTGCTCTGCAACTAGCTCGATCCTTCGGAGTTCGGCCAGTTTTTCAGGGTCGTTTGAGAAGCTACTTTTCACTTCCTTTGCTATCTTTTGGGCATCCTTAAAGCAATTATATGTAACTAGGTTCTGTAAGGCAAAAGGGATAGTTGAGTTTTTTTTCAACATTAATGTTACATATTTGACTTACTTTTGCAACATTTAGAATACTCACAGAAATGCGAGCCAAACGAGTTGATTGCTCGTACGAATCAAACGTGATATTGTCAGGAATGCAAGCCTTCTGTAGAAGCTCAAAATGTTGAAAGAATCTCTGCAGAAGAACATGTAGCTTGTAATTTGAACTAAATTTAATAAAATGTTTTCAATCAAAGCCTTTGATTGAAAAGAACGGCAAAAATTTAGCTTTGCAGATAATTATGCTTTCAATAAAGTTAAAGAAAGACTTACCTCATACTCACTATTGAAGGGGCTTGGACTCTGTACGATCATATGTTCATTCCTCAAAGCAGCAAGCATCTGAAAGTTTTGATTAGATTAGTTTCTTCTTCTCTAAACTATTCATCATTCTTTTTCTCTAAATTATTTCTTTTAAGAAATGAAAACTACTGGAAAAATTCATTTTAAAAAATAAGATCATCAAAATTTAACCATTTTTAATTTGAAAAATGCCTACCAGATTACTTTTTCGCAAACAACGGAGTATAATTACCATTAGTAGCCCTTCAGCGAGACATATTTGGCACTGAAGAAATGAGACTGCCGGTGGAATTCGAAAATCCTTCCCAATATCTTTTGAGGAGGCTCCTTTTTTCTTTCCTTTTCGTTTACCTGATTGACATAAGATGGGAATAAAGCCAATCAGATCTAATATTTTCTAAAATGGCGCTATATCCACACAAAAGAAAATTCAACAAATGGCTGATTATATTCACATAATTTTCTAACCTAAACAAAATCAAATTTAAATGCCATCCAATTGTATTTATATTTTCAAAACTTGTGTTCCCTTATAAAGCTATAAATCTAACAGGATTTTTTTTCCCTGGGATATTTCTTTGAGTTTATTTTAGAGAAATATGACAAATACCGTGCCTATCATGGTAGCCAAGATAGCGAACTCACCGGTTTCATTGCTCATCAATGCTCTTAGATGTATCTTCTCCACGAGCTTGATTAAGACAACAGAAAGGTACCAATATACCATGCAATACTCGCTAGGGGAGTACAACTCTAATTCAAAACCTAAGACAAGGAACCGAGTAGAAATCCAATAAGTTTGCTCCTCTACCCAAACGAGGATGTGTTGGAAAATCTTCATCCATGCATTCTGCAATACCAAATCGTTTATTCTTCAACATGGTGTCCTTAAGTTATAAGTCCGAAGAAATCAGCTATTGTCAAAGGGCCATTTGATTACTATCACGTATCATAAAATTGCGAAAAGTGAACAGTAGAAAATACAGCTAGCAAAAAGTTTAGATCTGCTTAAGTTCAAACACAAAATGTATTTTAGAGAGAGAAGAGGTTTCCTTTGTGATATGCAAATATGAAGCTTCCACTTTGATATATATACAAACGGACAATACAGAAGAGAAACGATTCATTTTTCCATTTGTTGCAACATCAATTATAGTACAACTTTGTTTACAGAATGCTGTGAGCAGCAAATGGCAATGTTCCTTGCTAATGCTTACCCACATGCCAAAACTTTGTTAGGAATATTAGTAGGCAGATACTAGAGATATTTTTAGAATACTAGGACAGCATGTTTGTCATTAGGGAGTTGGTTGGTGAAAAAAAAGTAATAAATAATGAATGGTGAGGGGGTTGAAGGTGACAAAAATTGGATTGAAAACTATCTTTCTATCACCTTCCATTGCAAGATCAGGTTCCTGTTGAACTTTTGTTTACTTCCCAATTATTAAATATCTTTCTCATAGCAAAATTCATGAATTAAAATCTAAGCATACATGTTCATGCCACAAGAAAATAAATTCACCTAACACTCCTTTATAGAGCAAGCCTACAAGAGAAAGCAGGGTTATTGATGTTTGATGGAGCTAAAAATTGAACAGAGATATGGCTAACTCATGCACAAATATAGAAAGTTGAAACACACCTCTCCATTTGATATGCTCAATATTTCAGAAAAATCCCTTTTGAAAGCCATCTCCATCTGCCAAAACAACATTTATAGAAGAACATCGTCATTCATGATGCCATTGTTAAAGATGTATTATGAATGCTTTCAAGTCTTCTAAAAAAGGCTTTATTAGATAAAAATTATAATATTCCTTTTCACCGACTGCCAATCGATTTTTCTATTGAGATTTAAAAAAATGTTCCCCCTACACTTGTGCAAAAATCATATCTGAGCATCAATTAGCAGCTCTTGGAAAGGAAGTCTTTTCATTACATAACACTGTTCCCAAGACATTACGGTACTTGGTCAATACATATAACATCTTTTAGTCATAAAAAATAGGTTAGATAAACAACATGAATTTGAAAACTTATCAAGCTAATAATATAACATTTCAATTTTTATCAAATATAACATTATTCAAGCATAAATCTTCAAGTGTCCCACATTTCCTTTCCTAAAGGGTGCGACAGATTATAAATCCCTAAGAGCTAGCTATTGTATTTATAACTAACTAAGACTATTAATGAACTCTAAGGATGAAGGAAAAACAAACAGACGAGAAGTTTCGAACATAAAAGGAAAAATGAACATACCTGCATGTAGATAACACGCCAATCCTGTAAAATCTTGCCAAGCTTGCGTCTTTGCCATGCAGAATTTGTGCAAAGTACCTTGAGCAAATTTATCACTAACTGCATTTGGAGTTGATATACGACAATTTATTATGGCTTTATCCAAGAAATCAAAACAGTTACAAAATTTGTAGTTGTCCCATAAGATAAACATCTAGACATGAGTTACGTCTTAAAAACCATTAATTATAACAGTGGAGAAAAATACATGACAGAGCTACAACATTTTGCCTCTCATGGAAGTAGGAACTAAATCAGAAATTTTAAACAGCTAATGAGACTTAAAATTAGACGAATTATATAATAAACAAATAACATAACAATGGTCATCCAAACCTGTCCTAGTTGCACAATGTATTGATTCTTCTGATTTTCATGGTTTTTGGCAGATTCAGGCAATCCCGCAGCTTTTGTGATCACTGCATAGAGAGGATCCCTTCCGTAGAGCTTCCCATCTTGAACCAGAAGGAACTGATCAAGAACTTTTGTAGTTGAGAATTTAGAAATAATACACGTATTAGCAAGAAACCTTTATTTATATAGTTATTTCTTTGAAACATGGAACATTTTAAGTAATGCTAGAGAAATCTCAATATTATGAAGTGGAAAGTTTTTCCACCAGTGGTGGTTCTCTCAGATGACTGAGGAAAGTTAAAACCGGACAATTTCAGTTTGCCCAACACGCATGATTGATATTTCATTCAAATGCATAGGTTTCTGATTAATACTCCTTAATGTAAAGCAAAAAAACCATATTTAATTATGTAGAAATTAAAACCAACCTGGTCCATTACAGGATACAAGATGTGTGTTTGTCAGAACTCAGAGAAACAAAAAGGACACAAGATGCTGGCAATGTAGCTGCAATAATGTTGAGAGCTTTTTGCAGTAAAAAAATATTTGATTGTCCTTCAAACAATATTATTTTTTGCAACAAACCAATGATTCAATAAAGGAAAATTACCAAAGAAACAAGATATATATCAGTTAAATCAATTTTACATAACCATCATCATCAACCTTGGTCTTTTCCAATTCTCTCTTGAATTCTTCGAGTGAAAAAATTACACACTCATCAGTGGTAAACTCAGTAATAAAGGAACCAAATGTTACAAACCTGAAGGAGAGATCTAGCGACCAAATCAGGCTGAGTTTTCTGGAACTGAACCACAAAGCGGAAAACACCTTCCAGAAGTGGGTCCAGTGAATAGGAACATATATTATCTAGGTCATGAAGCAGTTTCACAAAATAATCTACTGCCTGTTAGGAAATTACACTATGTCATATAATAAGCGGTTATGATAAGACTACAATATAGGTCAAGTTTCTCACCTTTTTCCAGCTTAGTAGTTTGATTGCCCGCGGTGGAGTAGGGGCAGACAATCTGCAATTCAAACTAGAATCAAATCCTAGTGGTTGACGGCCTGAAGCAGTTGTCATATCCTCTAAACCATCTTTTCTCATTCCAAAACCATTATTGCTAAGAAAAGTGGAAGAATTGCGGATCAAATCAAGCTCCAACAAACAGGACGCTATATGTTTTCTTGCCAACTCTAAGCCTCTACCTTGAGGCCGCCTCATACAAGTGAGGACATGGTAGAAATGCTGAAAGAAAAGTAAAGACATGAAAATAGAGCAGATTTCACATTGTAGATATTACAAACTAAATGCAGACATCTAGTGCTGTAGTGATGAGTCAAGTTAAAAGAATATAATTCCCAAAGTAAAAATACAAGATTAAGAAATACCTACCATTTCTATAATTTAAATGAGGAACAAGACCATATACAGTAGGAGAAAAAACCAACGTACGAGCAACATCATGTTGATAATAAGGTAAATGAATTAAGCATATGTTAGCGAAGACGCTTAGGCCAATAGATAAGAGAGTTCCCAAAAAATCCTAACTGAATGAGAAACAAGACCAGTTAAAAAGTATAAATGGACCAGAATTGCTATGAATGACTTCTTTCTAATAATTCAGTGGTCAGAATTAATGCATCATAAATAAAATACCCAAGAAATAGGTTCAAACAAAATAGCTTGGAAATGAGCGCAGACCACCAGGAAGACAGAAACTGTATACGTTTCATAGATTAGCCACCTTTCCTCTTCAATTACACAACATAGAATTAAATAACAGATTGTTGACTGATAGCACCTGGTTGAAATTTTTTTCAACCCTTACACTCCTTGTTAGGTTTAGGAATCCTTCATCCCTAAGGCCTTTAGGCTGTTATTTGTAATCTTTTTATTGATATTTTCAGTTTCTCATTAAAAAAATGCAGTTGTATTTCTTGCCTGATGTTCTTCCTTTTATTTTTATTTTTTCACATAGGAAACGTGATTTTCCTGTTATTCTTCATCCTTCTACATTCTTTTTGTGAATGTCCAAGTTTTGAGAAGTTCGTTAACTTTTCCATTCTCCCAATTTTACAAGGATTAACCTATGAACCCTGTGAAATAAATAACGTTAACTTTTGAAATAAAAATCACCAACTTGACAAGATACACAAGGATTTGACTCAATCGTCATGGCCAATATGCTTGCTATTTGCCAATACAAAAACATTTTGAAGACAAACATCATATGTTAACATCCCAAAAGTCGACTTGGTAATCAAGTATGCATTAATTAGGTTATGCACAAGACAGCAATCCAAAGAAAAATTAACCAATAGAATACGTTGGTTAAGACCTTACGGAAGCGCAGGCGACATAACAGAGCCCTGCAGTAGTCTTCTTCCAGATCAAAATTACTTTGAAACGGCTCTGCAGCTGCAAAAAAAGCCAAGAACAAAATGAATATTTGAGATCCCTAAATTATCTAGCAGCTGCAATTGTGAGAGAAAGCGGAAAATAGAGATGATGAAGGCATGAAGCTTGAAATAATAAGGGGAGTTTTAACCACCATGGATTTGCAAGATCATTGATCAAGTGAAGAAGTGGAAGTACTATAGAGAAATGGGTTCAAACCCATAGTGGTTACTTGGATAGTAGCCACCCACTTGGGATATTTCCCAACAACCAAATGTAGTAAGGTCAAGCAGAATTTTGGGACCATAAGACCAACCCATTATGGTTGAAAATGAATTGCATAGTCTATAATCTACTTTTTCTAGAGATGATGCCTTACACAGTTATACCCCTTTTTTCTTTTATAATGTTCTAGGTTTAATAACCTACTTGCTTCTTGTTGAAAAGCTAAATAAATGAACAACATAACTATATGTACACACACACGCATTAGATAGAAAAGGGAAAATGACTCACGATCATCGACCTCATTGTCAACAATAATACATAAGACAATGTTATAGAGTCACCAACATTAAAAAAAAAAAAAAAAAAAAACTAAAGGGAGATCAAAAAAATGTAGCTAATTCTAATTTTTATGTAGCTAAAGTCCACTAGTTAAGTTCAGCTAGTTATGGTTCATATGATAATATGGTATACTTCAACTTTTTAGAAAGATATTCTGTTGGCACATAAACTTGTAGATCAGGTCAATAAAACAAAATATACCACTATGACTTTTTAACAACGGAAATTAATTAAGCAGGGAATGAGCAAGTTGCCTTCGGGTGCTCTACTTTTCGGTAATGAGGATTTACAAGCCCGCAATTGACGGCAAATTGTTTCTTCAACAGCATTTAGCATTGATAAGCATTTTTCATCTCCATCCCCACTCAAAGGAAGACCATATGCCATTATGAAAAGATCCTCTTCCTGAAGAAGAAAATTGTAAGGTAATTAGAGGGGAAATAGTAAAAGATGATACTTTGCACATAGAAAGATTAAGGCATTCCACAAAGATTATTGCACTAATTTCTCAGTTCTTCTTTATCTAATAAATCCAGCGACAGCATTATCATTTCACAAGAAAAAAGATTCAAAGAAAATACAAATCTTTTGAGAACAACTTTTGAGACCTCAAACTGAACAGAAGATAAGTAGAGACGAAGAGCTGTTTGAATACTTTACTTCATGTGTTCGTGCATCTGAGACAACAGCAATAACTGCCTTGCAGGTTGCACGTATGACACTGCAATAGGAATGCAATAATGCATGTGAACTTGTTCTATCAGGCCTCAGAAGATAAATGCAAGAGAAGACAGTCTGTGCCAATGAGTGACCCTTGTGCCATGTTGCCTGTTGCACAAGGTCACAGCTTAATTAAAGAAGGACCAGAAAAATATGAAAATTAAACAGCAGGTGCAACCAATATCCATGGAATATAACATAGGTAAAAGACCCGATAAGAAGCAAGCATATAAGTTTGGTCTTATGTCATGAAGATTACGTAAATAATTTGTGCCTTACATCTTGGATATACTTTGCTTCTATTGGTTGGCAGGCAAAGTGCATGCCTGACACATGACCACAATCCTAAACGATTAACCATGGCATCAATGGGCTACAGGCCCAAAGGATCATACATAACTTG
Organism: Cucurbita pepo subsp. pepo; assembly: GCF_057944985.1. Classification (NCBI taxonomy): domain Eukaryota; kingdom Viridiplantae; phylum Streptophyta; class Magnoliopsida; order Cucurbitales; family Cucurbitaceae; genus Cucurbita; species Cucurbita pepo. Next base: position 11,428,786 of record NC_141801.1, read on the forward strand.
CATACTATTTTTACATGCCATCTAAATTCTTATTTCCATGATCTATATTAAAGAAAATTTTCATAAGGATTATCAAAATTCAAACATAGTACTTGCAAACAACGCCCAAAAAATTTATTATTTTCAAAAGAAAATAATAGTTATAATAATGAAAGGGAGAACATGTGGTTGTCTCTCTACCCATCCCTTTTTCTGTAGGCCATTAAGTTCCTATTCAAATGACCAAATTTTGGTGGAAAAAGAACGGGAATTTTTTGGGGAGCATTTGAATAACTAAGGGGAAGTTGCATTCTCCTCCATTTGAAGAACATTTATACGTTGGGAATATCAGCCAGAAAGATAATCGTTCTTCATTGCAGATGGTCAAGGACATTTCCTAGAAAACCTAATTCTCTTCGGTATAGAGTGATTGATAGCAAAAATGGGAAGGACTTCATTGGAAAATTCACACAAGGACACTCACGTTCCCATTCTTTCAATATAATACCATGGACTCACATTGCTAACTTGTTCCAGTGTTTGATCCATTCTCTAAATTTCCATTGCCATGGGTAGTGCTAGTGGTTCTTTGAACAAATTTTAGAGTAAGGGGCTAACTTGAGAGGAGCTCCAGTTCAAGACTTACGGCCTACAGGATCAGGGTGAACTTAGTTGGGTTGCATTTGAGAGGAAGGTTGAAAGATGGTGATTTTTTTATATATATAGTAGAAATACTTTTCATTTACTTAGTGAGAAGTACATCAAAATGTGAACGAAAATGCCATTGGTTTTCCAATGGCTTGATACAAATGATGTTTTTCAATAAGAAACAAAAGAATATATTACTGAACAAAGATTACAAAAGGGGAGATGAGATGTCCCCACACAGCCAAATGGGTTACGGAAAGAACTCCCGATTGACCATAAAATGAACAAGATATAATTACATAAAGAATTGCAAAGAGCCAAACGGTATCCCATAACTCATTGAGACTACACATTTTCTCTTTGAAATGATGTTTGTTTAAGGAAGTTGGTGTTTCCTCTATATTGTTCCAAACGGTGTGTTTTATGTAGAAAGAACGAAAAAAAAAAACATGTCAAATACAAATTAGTACAATTCTCATAACAATCATCAGAGTAGAAAGCTAAGTGCATCTCCAAGACTTCTTTTTTTTTTTTTTTTTTGGTGGGGGGAAGGCATACTCCCTGATGTCTCTTTATGTACAACAAATCTTACATAGAAGTAAGTCGGGAACTGTATGCATAACTCTCAAAACAACCAAGGCTACGTCAAGCAATAAATTGTAAAATAATATGAATGTTTCCAATTAAAAGTAATAAGCATAATAATAAGCATAATGGAAAAGGGAGTACCTCACAAGAAAGAAGATGGTCCATGATATCAATAGTGCACTGAACATCAACTGTTCCATCAAAGCTCAGAGGAATTGGCGCGGCACCATTCTCAATAGCTTCATCAACAGAATAGTACTTACATATCATACCCGAGTCCATTTTTGGATCCATTATCTACTAAAATGGCAAATTCAAACCAATCAGCAACATGTGGGTATAAAAGGAAGAGAAAAGAAAAAAACAAGAGAAACATAGCAAATGAAAATAGTGCCACAATCCTGACCAGCAACATGTTGGAAGTGGGGGCATCCAAGCATGCACCACCTATACAGGGCCTTTAAGATTGAGGGTTTTCCAAATTCTAGGAAACGTATAAACATGACCATTCAAATATGACTAGCTAAAAATACATGCCGCCTTCCATATAACATTCTGATAGGTTGTAACCAGATAAAATCCACCCATAATTTGTAGTATCTCAAAGACATATATATACCAAAGTAAGGATGATAATAAAGCATCAAAAAGTGAGAAAATCTTCCAAGAAATGCATACAAGTTCACTTCTAAGAACGTTGTTGAACAGAGAAAATCCGAACAAATTCATCTACCCAATGCATTGAAGTCAAAGCATGAAACTAGACAGCATCAGCCCATAATGAGTAAGGTCGCATATTTATAAAAATACCATATGAAGGATGATAAATAAAACATCAAAAAGTGAAGAAAACCTCAAACCAGTACAGTGCAAGTTTGCTTTACTGAGCACATTATTCAACATCATCTTGTAGATTACAACGTTAAAAAAATAACAAATAACAAAGGGGGAAATGGTTCAAAACTTATTTGAAACAAAGATATAGGTTTCGTACAAAGTCCACCATTATGAATAGATAATGAATGTAAAGAAAACACCAAATATTCATTTTTTTCTAACGCATAAATGTTTTCGTACAAACTAAACTATGAAGCAGTACCTCTAATGCAGACATGGCAGAAAAAAGATTGAAGTTCTCCCCATGAATAAGTTCCCCGTCTTGAAGATCTGAAACAAGATATACTTTGTAAAGATGGTTGTAAGGAAAAAATGGAATCCAAAAACGACAACATATGCAGTTATTCAAGTTAATTAGGACAAGTACAAAATTGAGTATCAATGAGTAACTTTCGATCACAGAAATATCAGTAGAAAACAAACAGAATAAATTAACAAAATAATAAACGAAATTGAAAACTTCGTAATAATATGAAATATAAATAATTAAATACATTAATTTATTTCATACATAGAACTAGATCAACACGCCATTCTTTTAAATGAATCTACTTAATCGTTCCAATTCAATTCTTTTATGCAGTAAAGGATTAAATGTCTCTCCAATGCTGAGAGGGTGACAGAAGTTATGAGATGAAATTCAAGCAGTGATAAATTGCAGCTGGAGAGGGCAAATTTTTGCACATTGTTGAATGCAATTTTTTCTTTTTCCTCTTTTTAGTTCGACAATGTGAGGCATGGGATACAAACTTTCGACATTTTGATCGAAGATATTATACCTTGACCAAGTGAGTTATGATCTTGATGAATGAAATATTGTTCGGAAGGAAGGTAAACACAATAATAAGAATTTATTTCTTCTTCGTGTTAGTATGAGCTACAAAAACAAATGAACCAACCACAAACTCTATCGCTCAACAAACAACACCATTGTCAAAGTTAAACCCTGTCGTTATTTACATCCTCTGGCAGCGTAGTTATCATAAACTCAACGCAATTCCAAGCCTCCATTTAACTTAAAACCATCAAACGGCTGAACTGAATATAATCAATTTCCCTTTTCCCGCTATAATATTTGATCTCTCTTGTAAAGACAAACAAAGCAATGTTCTTAGTCTCATCTCTAATAACGGATCAAACTAGGCCACACGACATTAGTATGTCCAACCACAAAGATTTAAGAAACAAAGCTAATTTCACTTTCATCGCACCGTAAGCTAATCAACTCAACTTAAGTAAACCAATCAACGCCATTTCGAATCACAAAAAAACAATAATAATAATAATCACACGAAACACAATGACACAACAAACAACATCTAACTCCTCAAACGAAGCAATCACAATGTCTGATGCAATAAGAAGATGCAAATAAATAAATAAAACAACCTCCACAAGCAGCTTCGAGAAGAGGCGACACATCAGCCCAGACAGTATGTTCGCCGGAAGGAATAGGGGAGGCCATTTGAGGTGCATGAGCGCCCACAGTTCGCTCTTCTGCTTCTTTATCAGCCATCGATGGCGGCTCGAGTTCAGAAGCTTTGATCTTCGGGTCTTGGACAAGTCGTCGTGTAGAAGAAGCTCTGATGTAGGAGGAGGGTGTCGGTCTCCCCAGCAGCAGGAGGGAGGCTTGGTTTAATTTGATGACCAGCTTTCGCAGTAGTTTAACAGCGTGTGTCGAGGGAGTAAGCTGAAATAGGCTTAGGGCTTGACTTTGTATTGTAGCCTCTTGCCTGCACGCGGATCAATAATTAGAACGTGAACCCAAGGACAAGCCAAAATTACAATCGCCAATTCCACATAAAATTACCTAATTAGTCTTTTCATAATTAAAATGAATTTGTCATTTATTTTCTGTTTTATATTATTTGAATCGCTTTTCTGTCACTTTTTTTTAATTATAAATAATAAAATTATGACTGATTGATATATTTTTTATACTATATGAATATTTATTTCTTAATATCGATATTAAATTTTTATTTATAAATATATCATCGTTATGAGTTCATAAATTATCTATTCGTGAAAATTCCACATATAATTAATATTATAATCAACTTAAATATATAAAGTCGTGTTTGACTTATAAGCTTCAATATGAATGTGATGAGAACATCATACAAAAAGTGAGGAAAAATAAAATTATACCTCTAATTCTTGAGATATATCAAGTAAAATTTGAAATTAATAACGATATGAATTTAAACTATGAACTTTTATAAGTATCTTAATTATTTTCATTCGTTAATTAATTGAAATTTAAAAATTAAACTCCTTTTCAAAATTATTAGCAATTTTGAAATTTATACAAATTTAAAAGTTTGATTAATATAATTATCAATATGAATGTAAATATTTGGAATATTTATTGATAGAGATATGAAATTTTAAATCATACTATATTTATTGTTTAATCAATATAACTCTTAATATTTGGCAATTAAATAATTTTTTGCCCATAAAAAAATCAAAAAATCAAAAAGCCATTGCATGTCTATTGCATGTCTGTTTGAAGGTTAAAACACTAACTATTTATTTAGCATAGCTTCAAGTTCATATCAATGTAATCGTAAATTAGTTTTTATATTTTAAAATTTATCATAATTAAAATTGCCAAACAATTTAATATTTGTATTTTGTTTGAGAATTTCAATAATTTAAAAATATTCTAAATTATAATCTACCACCCAAAAAAAAAAAAAAAAAAAAAAAAAAAAAAAAAACAATCAACCCAAAATTAGTTGATGTATTATTTTACTTTGTAATATTATTAATTGAAAATAGAACAGTACAAACAATGTACATGATATGAAAACGTATCATAAACTTACCCCATAAACAAACTTTCATTAATTTTTACAGTAACAGCTACCATGAAAGCAGTAGCAAGCTAGAAGACACTGGAATGACAAAAATACACAAGCTGCACACAACTGAGATTCAGCTTCTTTGTTTTTTTATCCAAAAAGGTGGCCAATTGTTATTCATCATTTTCTTTTTCTTTTTTTTCTTTCTCTTAATTTTTTATAATGGCCGTTGAAGACGATCAGAAACGTACCAGAAGAGCTTTAGTTCCAACTCCAAGCATTAGAAATTTTCTAGCCTTTGAGAAGTCCAATGGTCTCCAAGGAAGCTCGAATATCAGCACTGCTAGCCTCTTCAGAAGCTTGTGCAATATTTGCAGAATCAACTGGAACAACGTCTGAAAGAGGGTAACTTCTATTAGCATGGAGCTGGTTGGCTGCGCCGTTACAAACGCCCTTCAGAACCACACTTTTGTGCACTCCACCAAGTAACCCTTCGTAATCTGTGTCCCCACTTTCTCCAACAAACACAACCATTTTTGATAGCTCCGTCCCCCATCGAACATAAAGATACCTGACACAGTTAAATGGTAAGGTCCTCAAAGCTTATCGTAAAGAAAAAGGTCATTGTTTCATAGTTTCTATGTTCCCAGACATTTAAATTCCTCGTTTCCAGCAGAATCCTCGCTGCTTATATAATTCAAGACATATTGGTGCAGCAGAGTTGTAGTTTCTCACAGGATTACCACATGCATCTTCCAATATCCATGGTTATAAAATTCATGAAGAAAACTAGAATATTGAGCAAGAGATTTAGTAGAAAATATACAAGACCATGTACCATAAGTAACAGTACCTGAGAGCCTGGGAACGAGATGCCAGTACAGGAATTATATTTAGCCTGGTTCCATTCTGAGAATAAACAGCATGACAACGCAGAGCTTGAATTCTCAGCGATTTTCTGAGTTCCTTAACTACTGGAATCTGCATGAAAGCAAAGGAAATTCTTGACTTATACACTCCTGAGACATGCAAATCAACAAGCTATGCCTCTAAATGAAATACATATAGCAATAAAGAAAAACTATAAAGAAAAGTCACGTCATCACTAAAAGTTTGAGAATTACCGCATCAGGCTTCCGAACATTAAAAGTGTAACAATAATTTGTTGAAAGTTGTTCAGCTGAAGTTACAATTTTTTCCTCCGTGTTAGTGTTCTTATCAGAAACCGAAGAAGCCCATTTAACTAGAGTTTTCCTTAATCCTTCTCCACCCCATCGATATTCAATGTGTGAATGGTAATAGAAGTCGACCACAAATGGATCATCTTCTAGATTTGTGGATGAATAATAAAGATCACTGCCACTATTGCAAATGAAGGCATCAAAATCATTTGCGTGGTAGCCCCCTGAGACCAGAAATGAATTTACTTCAGAAATGGTCAACGATGTAGAGAGAATAAACCCTATAGTGCCTTCATTCCTTTCCTTCTCCACTGCCCCAAACAACTTTCTCGTGGTATCAACGAGACCTGCAATACTATCACAATCCACTGCAATAACAAAGAGATGTTTTCTCCTCCTTAATGCTGGAAACTTGCCAACATTTGCATTTTGATCAGCTTTTTCCACGACTGATTTTCGTGTATCCTTTGAAACGCCCTTTGACCAGCTCAATACAGCATTCTCTAATTTATTTGTTCTATCAGCAGCGTTTCCTTCCGACTCAAGAGATCTATCAGTTCCACTATTCTTCTCTCCATCTAATGAAAACTTCAGGTTTAGAGAAATGTCTTGTATATCTCTCCACGAATCACCGGGTGAACCTGATTCTGAGTTATCATCTTCATCTTCATTTCTTTGCCAATGTGGATACCTCGGTTTGCAACTAGCAATTCTTGATAGATATGTCTTACAATGCTCTGGCCATGAAAATAGGTGAATATTCTTCAAACCATTTTGCCGGCATCTAGCCCAGAGGTGCTTGTCTGCAACAAGCTTCAGAAGAGCATCAGCGATAGACTGTTGATCGTGTGGATCAATAAGAAGACCATTGTCGAGCACCTGCACAACAAGTGTGAAGCATGAGCACCAACGCTTCTAAGCAAATTTTTATGGCTAAAAGCAGGCATACCCGATGTATATCAACAGGGCCTCCATTTTTTGTGGCAACAATAGGTAAACCATGAGCTGCCGCCTGATAAACAAAAGTGCAGATAACTGGTTAATAAAAGAAATGCTACTGTGAAAAGGAAAAGTATGGAAAGAATAAAAATCACCTCAATAAGAGTGAGTCCAAATGGCTCAATGAATGCTGGATTTATAAAAACACCCTGCAAATCATAAATAAGGATTCCAACTTAAAGGATCAGTGTTCACAGAAAAAGCAGAACGCCACAAGAACATGAAAAAGAACAAAAAACGCCAAGAATGTACAAGAGAAGATATCCCAAAATTCAGAATGGACGGTACTATAATCCACTAGTATTTAAGAGCATGATGATGCAAATTACAAAATATTAGCCACTGGCCTCCAAAAAACTTAATAAAGTGCATATCATATTTCTCAAAGAAAGCCAGTCAACGTTTAGTGTGAAAAATCTCTTTCTTAAACCATTTTCCAAAATTCAAAGGATTCTTGCTAAATATCAAAATGACAAATAGTCTTGTGAACCTCAAAATGCAGTATGTATGTGCATGAAAGAAACTACTTAAACGCAAACTAGGCATAGCACCCACAAATCTACGTTGATGGCCAAAAAAAATAATAATGAATTAGTGTCCATGGTTCGAAAGCCATTGTAACGGTACCTGGAAGAAAAATATGACTTAAGAATTAGCAAGGTGCACTGAGTGTATGACATTTCAGAGGAGTGTGCACATGAAAGAAACTATATAACTCAACTAACCAGCAAGCTGTAAATGATTAAATAATAGCTGGAGATAATATCTCGAGAATTTATTTAATAGTGTAAACGGGTCAAGAGAGATAAAATCAACTCAATATTTAGTCTTAGAGAATACAGAAGGAATACCTTGGTTTTTGCTGCCAGACGGTATATGTCAGGAACATCAGCTTGTTTGTGATGTTTAGGGTATGCCACTTGTCCATACAAATCATATTTGTCAATAAGTTTAAGCACTGAGAGAAGGACAGATGCATTTGTACTTGACATTTCATCAATTCCTTCTCTGTTACCCATAATTAGCGTCTGCAATGTATGAAGAAAAGTCACGGATAATTAACATGGCAGCAAACAGCATCAAGAAGATTGCCTGATCAATTATAGTCCTTTTAGGATTCCACGTACAAGGTTTGCAAGCTCCCTAAGTGGCCGACATTCTCCAAATGCTTTGACCAAAGTTGTGATGTTCTTCTTTGGATCTGGTCTAGCAAGGGCAAGAATCATAGGCTTACGAGGATTAGTGAAGAACCGCATTATCTGCAAATGCCAGAAGATAGGGTTGAACTATTAAGAAACCAGGATGAAATCTTCAAACAGCTAACTGTCCATATCCACAATAACTTAAAGTAGAAGCATGGTAAAAAAACATAACCTCAAACCAGATAGGTGGATCTGACAAAGCAGGGTGATCCTCACTTCCTTCTGTCTCAACGTCCATATCACCTTCAAGAGGAACAATATGATGGAACTCCATCCCAGGGGGGATTACCTGCAGAGAAGAAGGGAATTTTTTATATATATCATATGAAATAAAAGTTGTCAAGGGCCCAACAAGCACAAACTTTTGAGATTAAGATGCAAGATGAAAGAAAATGAAGGAAAAAAAAAAAAAAAAAAAAAAGAAGAAGAAGACAAGTAAACTATAATGTCCCAAATTCTGATCAAATGCCGAGATTTTCCTGGCAGCACTTAATGTAAAAAATGGTTAAGATGAAAAGGGAATATTAAAGAAAGATGACAATGAAGGATATTACTAGTAATAGCTGCAATTACCATATGACTGTGAAGCACATTCTATTTATTTCTTCCAGTTTATGTTCCTCCAATATAAAACTATTTCAGACAGTCAACAAACAGAGCTAGCCTGCACCAGGCAGGCAGTCAGACAACAATATGGCTTTGTTTTAATTGTTACAACTTTTAAAATAATAGAAAAATCAGTGGTCACACCGAAGAAAATTAGTGTTTGGTAAATTTTAACTTTATATTTGAAAAAGTAGGTCATAATGTTTGGAAAAATAATACAAAATTGTTATGATTTAGCTAAAATGACCAAAGTAGACACTATTTCAATTATTTTTATATTAATATTTAACATCCATTTCATTATAAATTACAAGTTTGATAAAAGTTTAGGAAATACAGTTATAAAAAAATTTGAACCAATCAAAATTTTACTGATAAAGGATGAAATAATGTGAAAGAAAAAAAAAAGATATATAAACGGAAGGATTGGAATCTTAAAATTTTAGTTCCAGAATATGAAATTTTTTTTGGGAAAGCTGTTTTTAAAAGCTACTGGTAGGTTGATTTGGTGATCTTGCACCTAAGAAGAAACTTAAAAAGATAAATGAATGAATAATTAGTTTTACCAAACAAGTAAAACAGTTAAAATTCTTCCATAATTTCATTTGTACCTAGTAAAAGCAATCCCAAATGCACCCTACATCACGCCATAACAATTTGTGTACAATTAGATGGAAAAATTTACAATGCGTGTACCTCAGAAGTTAGAACTCAATAATTAGTTTGATGAGAAAGGACTGCAACCTATCAATATGACTCAAGACTCAAATTTAATCAATATCAAGTAAAGAATGGGAAACACTAAATAAAGATGAAATAGCATCCAATTTATTAATCTCATCAAGCATTAATTATGTTGAAGGTCAAATTTATTGCATAGATGCATAAAACTCAACATCAAGCATGCAGACATTTCAATAACTTACCGCCATTCGAGGCATGAATCTGCCGTAACAACTCACGTTACGCTTGATCCTAGCACGTAGTTTTCGTTCCAAGATTGGATCAAACCCATCATACAATCTCCATTGCTCTTCAATCTCCTGTCTAGTACTAGTAATAATTATTTCAGAGGCATCGAGGGCTAATTCTTCAGCCTCTATCCGCCGCATTATTTTGTATGTTGAATTTATCTCATCCCTTGACAATCGACCCTGTTTTAGTAATTGCTCCAATTTATCCCGACCTAATGAGTGGCCAGTAAAAAGCATTGGAACATTTAAAGCACCAGAGAGCAGTGCAGCAGAATCCCCCGCATCAGCATAATGCCCATGGATTGCAACTGGCCAGACTGGATTTCCCCCACCAATCTGCTCACCAAGAACTTTAGACATCTGGATGACATGGCTAAGTGCACCGTCAACAAATTCAGGGATGTGAGGCCACAGAAGTTCTTTAGGAATATATTTATCTCTTGGACCAAACGGTATACGAATAATATAGGCACCACTGCTCTCGCCCATCTCACCTACCAAGCCTTCTGAACTAGTAGGAGCCAGCATTTCTGTAGGTTCTGCATAGCTCCAATCTACATCTGGGGATGATACTTGTCTAGTGAGCAAATCTACCCGATACACTCCAGGCATTGATCCCAAGGCCCTAGCAAGTTCCACTACATACTTAACCTAAACAAAGTGGAGAAGTAAATATCAATCAATTATGCAGTTCTATACATTTACTTAGAAAATGAAGTGTTATATAATTCAAATTTATAGAGACAGAATGAAACAAATATTACCTGACCACCAGTATCAGAATCACGGCCAAGCTCCATGTTATCCCCCCTTATCAGACCATGAAGGCTGCACAGCATTGATCACCAATGTTAATGACATGGGTAATAAAGGAAGTATCTTTTGGCAGTTTAAAGATAGCTATACAAATCTACAAGCTCTTCAAAGGTAAATGTAATGCAAAGAAATAGGAGACTATATTTGCCTTAGCTGAAGTAAAAGTATGCATGATAAACCAAGTGAATATGCATAACTTGGCAAGTTTGCAACAATAAAAGAATTGTAACAAAGAACAATTATATCCAAAAGAAAAGAAAATTCTTGCTCTTGCCTCACTAATACAATATATAGCTTTTTTCCCTTTTGTTGACTAGCCCACACCTCCATTGCATCAACAGAGCTGATTCTCGGCAAACGTGTTTTCGCGCTGTCTCCATGAACCGGTGTATCACCGACCACTTCTCCTTTCTCTCCCTCTGATAAATCTTCAGACATATCAGCTGTTGCTTCTCTTCGACCTTTTTCGCGTTCAAGACGACGTTTAGCCATCCTCTGGGCTTCCTCTCCTTCAAGCTATAAAACCATAGAATTCATAACTACTAGTTTTGTACGTAACACGATTTCCAATTTAACCGTCACCTTTATATAATTCAAATTCAGCATAACAGATATGCATTCGGGATAATCCTTCCGACAGTTGTTAATGTATAAAAGAACTACAAGTTCTGTCAAATTTATTTTATGCCCGGTAATTTTCGAAAAATATAATTTAGAACACTCGCATGATGGTGCACAGGACATAATCACAATCTTCATACAGGAAACGATGAATGAACTCGAGAATGCAGCCAAATAGTAGGCAACAAATCTTAGGGAAAGAACGAAGAGAGGACGAGGTTCTATATATATATATTTTTTTTTTTCTTCAGGTGGCCTATGATGCATGCGAATCATCCACATAATCTGCGATTACTGGAGTCATTAAAAAAGAAGACCGAACCTGCTTCTTTTGACGAGCTAAGTTCCAAATCCTCCAGCACATATTCTCCAATCTAGTATTCCTCTCCTGGGGACTTCGGGTGGCTGCAGCCTTGAGCGAACAATCATGACAACAACAACAACCATAACAAGCAACTCAAGATCATAGAAAGAAACGCCTAGTTCGATAAATTAAGCGTGGAAGTAAGTAAATGATTAATTACCTTAACCCATGAGCGGTATAGATCGCTCTCGTCGAAGCCGGTGATGACCTCCTCGACGAAATACCGAGTGGGACTGAAATGTCCTCTCTCTCGGAGAAGCAGCGACGGCGATGGCTTGGCAGACTTGGCTTCATCTATACCAGGTCCAACGTCCAGAATTGCCTCCAAATAGCTATTAATCCAATCATTTCCAGCCATTACGCCTAAAAGTTGAAACCTCGATTCCTATCTCCCTTCTTCCTCCGTCAAGAGAGATTCAACTCTCGGAAGAAGAAAAAATGTGTGAAGGAAGGAAGACGAAGATGATTTATATGCGTGGAAGTTTGTAAAATCAGAGCCTCAGAAGTTTTAAATCAGTAGAATTTGACAATCGAGACTCAAAAAGATGATGAGATGCGTAATTGGCTGTCGTTTTCTTCCCTAGTGAGCGAGCGCGCTAAAAGCTCCACCGCTGTCATCGGCCCAGCATTTCACCATTAATACTCCTAGCTTCCGTGAATTTCTATATGAATCTCAGTTTTTTCGTTGCGATAAATTTCGGTAACAGCAGATCAATGCCCGATATAGATTCATCGACTTCAATCCAATGGTCACCAACAAATTTTGTAATTGACAGCTAAATTTCCAATTAATTAATTGTAAGAGGTTATTATATTTATATACAAATTTTCTTTTTGAGACAGTAAGACCTCTTACTTACACCTCACTATAATTAATTATTTTAATATTAGTAATGCTTCTCCATTATACTTTATATATATTAAAGAAAATACCTTTCACATCAATATGGTCGTCAAAAATGTCACAGAAATTATTTTTTTAATTAATAATTATATTTTTTTAATTCTCTCCCTAAACAAATGGCCCAAGGATTTAAAAAGGTCGAATAAAATAATATATATTTATACATATATAATTTAGCAGTTTGCCACTTTTTAATGTGTACTTTTATATTATATTTTTTCTCTATTCTTTTTTAACGTATAGTTTTCCCTATTTAATTTTACTTTTTTATATATATTTTTTTGTAAACTTTTTATTTTCTGGCTCAAATATCGACTATTTAGTTAAGTTGTGACATAAAAGACGAAACTGACATGACATATCTTGAAAGTTAATGTATTGTCATTTCTTTTTGCAAATAAATGTGTTGTCATTTCGATCACACACATAAATATAACATATCATGTTGTTTTATTCTTGTTTATGAAATTTTAATTTAATCTCTTATATATTAAGATTATAAGAAAATTTTAAAATTAAAACTAAAATTTGAGTAGGGTGCACCATTCCGTTAATTTTATTCATTTAAAATTTTAAATAAAAATAATTTAAATTTTAAAAAAAATGACTCGTAAGGTCGATTTTCATGTCATATGTATTTGATGTGAGTTCGGTCTTAGACCACTCAATCAAACAAATTTTATTCATTAAAAAATATTCCTAAAATTTAGAATTTCAATATGGAAATTATGGAGAAGTAATTAATTTATGTTGCCTAATTAACCATTTATATATCCGATTAAATATTCTCCTAAGATTTTAAAATACAACTCGAACAATTGTTTTCACAATAAAATGACATGCAACGAAGGAGCCAAATAAATCCAAACAAAACAACCTAATTGCCCCAGTTTTGAGAATGATGGGGGCATTTCGATTGGTGCCAAACCTTTCGAATTTTTTAATGTGACATGTGAACTTTATCTTTAATCTTTTAAGTAATATTTTTGCTTTTTTTTTTTTAATAAATTTGAATGACTAGCCATTTTAATTATACTGTTCTTCATTTTTCATTTAATTAAACTAATTATTAAAAAACCATAAAATATTTTAAGTTTGTGATGTAACGGAGAAAATTAAAGTATTTTCACTTTTCGAATAAAGCTCTTTCAAGAAAGGTAGGTAAAGATTTAATTACACGAACAAATAGGCTATAATGCTCTTTCAAGAAAGGCGGTAAAGATTTGTTCCAGAACATATTCCGACTTTTTTAAGGCATTTTGGCATGGTTGAAGCCATACATAATCTTATATATTTAAACTTTTTTATTTATAAAAACCGTCAAAGAAAAATAAAACATTAGAAGTCAAAGTGAAATAAGACGTGAATTATATAAATAGATTTAGAAGAGTCAAGTCGGCAGATCTGGACGTTTATTCTCACATCAATAAGATTCACGCACAATATTAGGTATAAACTAACGATATGATAGAGTGGTCCTTTTGGACTCCCTACAAATTGGTCCTTCTTAGCCTCGCACCACCTAGAGATCTAAGTGATAACTTGTAACGCCTCATACCCAGCATTTGGATCAAAATTTAGAATGCACTCGATGACTCTGATATTTCCCCACAACCCCTGCGACATGGTCAGATTATCTATTCTCGCTTCTTAAGAGTGAAGATTATCCCCACATACCCACACGAGTTTTTCCAACATGTTTTATCTTCACTCACATGTATCGCAATCCCTAGGAGGTCACCCAACATAGAATTTCTCAAAGTAAAACACGTTTACCAATGAAGTTTCTATGATTGAGCAATTGAAAAAGAATGTGCATCTCACTCTCATGCGAACGTTATCTTCATTCGTTCATATACTTTTTCTTTACTCGAGTATCGCATAACTCAAACACATCTGAATATGTTGGACATGACAACACACTTAAGTGAGATTTCTATGCAAGTCATCATCACAAATTGACTGTCTCTCCATTGGATCCGACATGGCAAAGGTCCCTTACGTGTCCTTATTTAACTCTAACTCTAACTTTCCTTTTCTTTTGTTAAATCACTTCATCATCATAGGTTTGATTTAATTTTAAATTTAGTCACCACAATCATAAATATTTTGTTTTTGTCCTAACAATTCAGTTAAACATTTGGTTGTAAGTCATTGTTCATCTCACACTTATATTTTACTATTTTGTCCTTAAGCACGAACCTTATTATAACATCTAAAATACCAATAAATTGTCAGTAATTTCGTTTATATTATTAATCTTGACACTCGTGACTTAAACAATAATAAATATATAATATATTATAAAAATATTATTCAATTCGAGCATGATTCAAGAACAATTAACACGTATTTATTCGAGATTCAAAATTTCATAAATAAACAAATAAATAATATATAAATATAGGAATAATAAAAGAATATTATTCCTAGATCCAAATTCCAAACTCACATGGGAAGAAAAAAGTACTTTATTTTAAAAAAAGAAAAGTGAGTGGAAATAATCCAAATTAGAGCGGTCCCAGTTTACGTTTGATTGCACATTGAAATTTAAAATACTATTTTATATTTTATTCGAATAATTACTTTTAATGATCGTCACCTTTTTCAACGCAACACGTCGCTCGTTTATGTACACCTAGCCCATTAATTTATTGACCGTATTTAACTTTTTTTAAAATATTAATATCATTCCACTTAACTCGTTATACTAAAAAAAAAATATTCAATTAACTTACCTAAGGTTGTTAATATATTAATGAATATATGGTTGAAAATTAAGTCCAACCAAAGTTATGGTCATGTTTTTTTGGTTTAAATTTATAAGAAAGGTTGTGGTTGTACTTAAATATTACATTATAAAAATTTAAATGATTTTGAATAATCTCGAAAAAAAAAAGCACATATCAATTAATGTCGTGGTAATGCATTTTAAATTTACCTTTTAAGTCGTAATAGCGATCCTTTGTTTTCCATATTTCTATTTAGTTAAGGTGATAAAAGATTTACTTTTATTAAAAAAGGTGAATTTGGATCGATAGCTTTTTTTTACTTTTAGATCAGACAAAACAGTTTCATGAAAAAATATAAGAGGGGAAAAATTAAAGTTTTTGTCATAATTTAGTGCAACTTATTGCTAGTTTGAATTAGTCAAAATATCCGTAGTTAATGTCCGTAAAATATATTAGTTATGAAATATATCTTATATAGTTACTTGATTAGTAGTATATTTTATTTTATTGTCAAGATTTAGTTAGTTTATATTTATAGGTATTAGTTGGTAGCTTGTATCCTATCTAAACGTTGCGAATAGCAATGTCTTGGATCCTAATTTTATTTCTTATTCTTAACTTTATATTATTTTGAGTAATAATATTTTCCGACCTATTCAAACTTTTGAGGGATAGATATTGTGACAACAATAACGGCTTTTAACAGAAACCGAAAAGAAATAAAAAAGTGTAGGAATAGTCAAAAACATCTGGAATAAAAAGGTGAGTGTGTGTGAGAAGTTGGTGGAAAAGGGGAAAAGTGCAATTTTATTCGATTCCATGGGCATCTTAGAAAATGAGACCCCAAACTCCAGTGTCTTCTTCTTCTTCTTTATTTAATTTTTTTATTTTTTACATTTATTTATTAAAAAAAAATTAAAAATTAAAAAGAAATTATTTGATATTTGAGTCGGCGAAATTAAACCCTGGTCTCCTGTTCTGGATAACCCTCACTTGGTGGTTCTGCCTGCAAATGAATGAGTGAATGTGAAGTGTGACACAATCCCTTTCCTTTGCCCTCCATATTCATTAATATTTCCTTCAAAAAATATCACTTTTTCATATTTAGTCAATTTTTTTTGCATTACTTACTCTCTCTTTCATCTTTATCCATCAATATCTATATATATGGATATACTTCGAAATTTTTGTGACAAGCAATTGGAGATGGCTAATCAACAAACAAAATGTAATGTCGGTAACTCTCTTGTCTACTCATTGTCTCTATCTTATTTATGTCTCATTTTTCCTTAATTGGGTGTGTTCGATGATCCATCGTCCTCCTGATTATTTCATTATTCTATTTAGCTCTTGTGTGGCTGAATGGATGCCTCTTAAGTGTTGCAACTATATCTGTCTCAACTTGAGGGTCACAATCTACTCTCTTTATGTTATGGTTGTGACATTTTCCTTCACTTAAATTAGTCATCGTACTTGATAACTTTTTCGAGACACAATTGCATTGTGGATTATGACTTTCGAACAGGATTTTAGATTTATATATATACCTATAATCAAGATGCCATAATTAATAAATTGATCTATTACTAAGAATGCACTTTATCTAATAAAATATCTTTCTAGTGTAGTTAAACCCTAAATAATTAGGGTTTGAAGAGTATAATCAAAATATATAACCACAGGTTAGATTTTATATAGTTTTAGTTCGTTATAATTTGAGATATTTCAATTTTTTTTTTTTATGAATTAATTATTCTCTAGAATAGCTTTATCCATCTCTATCACGACAACAAAATTAAAAAAAGAATAAAGCAAACAAATATTATAAGATAATGTTGAATACAACTTGACACCGTCAATTTATTTTGTGAGAATTTAAGATTTTTATGAAATAGACATTTCCATTTGTATGATATTTTAGTAATTTAAGATATGGGAAACATAACAAAAATAAAATAACATATTTATGTACTAATAAATGATGGTATATAATTACCTATATTTATATTTTACATCTTGACATAACATATATATATATCTATATATATATTGCATAATTTCATGTTAACTAAATGTATTTGGTTTTTAGTAAATTTTCTATTTATTTATTTGTAATTTCTAAGATAATAAATAATTTTCTTTTAAAGAACTCTAATTTGAGAATGTGATGAATATAATTTATTAAAAATATTCTGTTAGATATCTATATTTCTATTATATATGATTTGAAATTTGGGTTATTATATTTCCAATAAATATATGGCCCTAGATTATGGTATGAGTCATTTTTTTATTAGTTGTTTTTCTTTACGATGTTTGTTGGGCTTCTGCCTGGAAATTATTAAAAGCCCATTGGACTTCGGAAAGTCTGGCCCGCAAACTACTTGTTGGGCTGTTCACGGTGTTTGTTGGGCTTCTGCCTGGAAATTAATATGAGCCCATTGGACTACGGGAAGTCTGGCCTGTAAACTACTCGTTGGGCTGTTTCACGGTGTTTGTTGGGCTTCTGCCTGGAGATTAATATGAGCCCATTGGACTACGGGAAGTCTGGCCCGTAAATAATTGCTACTTGTTCTTTAAGTTAAAGTTAAAATTAAAATTAAAGCTCTATTATATAACTATTTTACTTTTTTTTTTTTTTTTTTTTTAATTTTTAAATTTCTAAAGTTAAGTATATATATATATATATATATATATATATATATATATATATATATATATATATATATAATTTTCTTATTTTTATTTTTTTAAACAAGTTAAAGTTTTGAGAAAACTCAAAATAAAAATAAAAAAGTTAATTACGAAATTTGAATAAATAACATTCTTTGTAGTTGGTCGAGTCATATAATTAATAAATACTACGTGTCAAAGTTAATTACCAAAACATTTCATCATTTTGACCGTTAATGGAATTGCCTTATGAATAATAATTAAATACTTTCATTATTATTGGATAAAATTCCAACAATCTGATCGACTCCGCTGCAGCCGCGTCAAGATGAAGAACAATCCACATAATCATGAAAACAACTACTGGAATCCAGTCAACTTCGATCCTGGCCGTTGATTTGAAATGGATGTAACATTTTTTTGTA
Source organism: Cucurbita pepo subsp. pepo (assembly GCF_057944985.1). Classification (NCBI taxonomy): domain Eukaryota; kingdom Viridiplantae; phylum Streptophyta; class Magnoliopsida; order Cucurbitales; family Cucurbitaceae; genus Cucurbita; species Cucurbita pepo. Next base: position 11,447,205 of record NC_141801.1, read on the forward strand.
TTTATTAATCATCTGGAAAATATCACAGGAGTTTGACGAAGCGACGAAATTTATGTTCAAATCAACCACTGGAGCAAAGGATTGTTGAGGAAATGGTGTTTTCCGAGCGGTCAACTTTATCCAAGCCTATCGCTTCCAACTCCATTTATCTATGGTACATCGCCTTCTCTCTCGACGATTCTTTGTTATTGCTATTGGCTATTGCCTTGCGATTCGTTGTTTTTCACTCTATTGTTAGCTTCGCCGCCGATGGAATTCTTCCTGCTGTTATTCTGATCGGAGCTTCATTTGGTTGGCCTCTGAGTGTTGGCGATTCGTGAAGTGAGTTTAGATCGTCTCTCCGAGTTCCGGTAAGTTTTGGTGCTGTTGAACTAGGGCAATTTGGGAGTGACTTTGGAAAATTGTTGCTATTCGTCTCAGCTCTGGTGATCGGGATGGAATAAATTGATTAAATAGTCTTGATCGCTTTCTTAGGGTTTGAGTTCCAAAGATGGCTGTTCTTCTTGTTATGTCATCGATAATAGCGGCCGTCATGGGCGTGTTGCTGGCCCTATCGCCAAGAGTATATGCTCATGAGTTTATGATGGAATCAGGGGTTTCAAGTGCTCAT